>NC_065409.1:668901-3068901 GCF_024362695.1 Pectinophora gossypiella
CGCCGTGAAACTTTCATAATAATATAAGTAGGCAGACTTATGATACATAAGTACAAATCTACGTAAGTACCTATATACGAGTATGAGTACTCAAAGACTTTACGTTACCTGCTAATGAAATGCGGTTATAGTGAGTTTGTCACTTGCCTACCTGTAGAATAATCTAAGATATTAAACATGACAGCACGAATCTCTTGTCGACTTTTACGACACAATATAATTAGGTACTTATGCTTATTCTGTTTATTTCCCTACTGTTAGATAGAAAACAATCGTTCAACCTAATCTCGACTAATGAACACTATGCTAATGAACGTCACAACACTAACTTACGTTCTTTGACAGATCTAGCGAGGACAGCGATGCGTTTTTTATAAAGTCGGTTAGGTTAGGTTAGGTTAGTATTATCCTCCGCCCTGTAGTTCCGGGCGCAAGAATAGGGCTACGGTACCCCCTGCCTGTCGTAAAAGGCGACTGAAAGGGGACACTGGCGACCGTGAGTGGTAAGGGCGGGGGCCCGAGCCGCTCTTCATACGGTCTCCGGGAGGGACGGTAATGTGACATGGCCTCGCGTTGCCGTAAAACTGGGATGGCGTAGGGGTGGGGACCTACCCCGGGACGCGCTTTTTATAGCAGGCGCGAGGGAAGCACCGGTGCGTTCGTTAGAGATCCCGGAGCTTCCCGACATGCGCAGCAGAGGGCCATCGGAGGGGTTTTAGTCGGTAAGAGTCCGACATAACCTCGTCGCTCCCCCGGGTGGCGAGGTATCCATGTGGATTTCCCCTTCGTAACAAAAAATTAAAAGGTTAGTATTATCCTAGTTAGGACTTTACCAAAACGCATCGCTGTCTGCACGTCGGCGTTGCCTATAAATGATTGAATTCAAAGAAATCCCGTCATATACTAGGTCAGGTTAGACCTTAACTGCAACTTTACAAATAGGAAAGCAGTCTTAGCTAAGAAACAAACTTTAGGTATAGGTTACGTCTAGTTTAGCCCGTGTCTTATAAAAATACGCGATGTTGTAAATACGTGATAGATTGATTATTTTTTGAGATTATGTTAATTAATTCTATCTTTAGACGAATTTGGGAAAGAAATAGCTATCAATAAATCCAAGGGCAGTTGTTGGAAATCGAAACGTCTCTCACATTTGGTCACGGCACGGGTGTGTATTGGAAGATAGGAACGTTGCTATAGTAACATAATATTATACATCAATGATCTAGAATAACTAACTTAATCATTATATATATATATATATATATATTTATTTCTGTATTTGTTTGAATTATTATTATTAATTTATTTATTTATAACAATATACATTGTATTTATTAGACAGTGTTTAAACTTTATTCCTAAACGGTGAAAGGAAGGATAAGGATAGTCACGTAGGTCAGCTGGAAGAAATCTCTTTGTTTAGAGATAAGCTTACCTGTACTATCTGTTTTCTTTGTATGTTCCTTGTGTCTGTGCAAGCAAGAGCCCAGGCTAACACTAGCTAAGGGTGTCGCCGTCGACGGATACGTCTAGGAGGACATCATCATTTATTGTGTACAAATAAATAAATAATAGCCTTGGACTTTTACCAAACGTGAATAGAAATGAGTAAAATGGTACAGCTTGCAATACATGTCCTAATTTACCTTGAAAACTACATACATGGGTACACAACGTATCATTTCGCATATTTTATTTGAAATTTCAAACCTACAGTGGTATAAATCAAGTTTTATAATGTCATTTTATGCGTAACTTTTATACAAAATCCCCAATACTTAATGTTTATTTACTAAAAAACATGTAATTACGAGTAGGTACCCTAAACGTATCTTATCCCCCCCTTATCTCCTATGGATACCTATAGGGTAAGTACATAATTAGATACGTTTAGGGTACCTAATTATACCTAACCTAACCTAACCTAATTGTATGTTTTTTTTAGTAAAAAAACATTACGTATTGGGGGTTTTCCATAAAAAAGCGAATAAATGATTTCTGATTTCAGTTGGGGTACCGCGGAGCGGTTTCTAATAACCTCCCGCGTCCAGGTTGGAACGATCGCAGTGTCGCCTATGTTTACTTATATCTATAACACGAAACTTGCTAAGTTTTCTTTCCACTCCAAACCAAGCAGAAAAAATACTACTAAGTATCTGGAATAAAATATTCATAATTAATTACTTACATAAAAAAACGCTTCCTCAAAAAACAATGACAGGGAATACCTAACGCTGTACTTTAGAACGTCGTAATCTTCTTTTTAGTTTTAGTTTTAATAAATGCAAATACATATAAACATCATACGACCTCCCTTGAGTATTTAGAAAGGAACGGTAAGTTACAATGTTGCATTTATTAATAATAAATCTAATTTTATCCATTCTGTATAAATTAAATATAATTAATATATCTAAGTAGTTGGTAAAAGGTTGGTAATTAAAGAATTTCGTTAGTACTATGTAGGTATTTTAATAGAATAATATAGAATATGTTTATTGATCAAAAAACTTAAACATGTATACATTACTGGCGGAAACCCTGTATCACGGAGTGATATCATAGCGAATACTCAGGGGGATGATTCAGACCATGAGTCTGAGTTGATATCAAGTGGAATTTCCTGTCGGAAAATCCATGAATTTTTTTGTGTTTTTTTTTATTATTTTCATACTTTAGTGACGGAAAATTCTACGTGATATCAACTCAGAATCATGGTTTTACTCATCCCTCGCAGTTTTCGTTACGAAGTCACAGTACCCTGTAAATTATGTACTGAAATATGATATCAACTCAGAATCGTGGTTTTAATCGTCCTTCAAAGATTTCGTTACGATGTCACTAGTGCCCTGTATACATATTGTGTACTTAGTTAAATAGCTCCCCAAAAAAAAATAAAAAAAATAGAGTGTTACAGATAACATCATGTGGAACACCAAGTGACGTAATAATATGAATATAAACTATACTAACCCGTAATAGAGCAGCATTTTCGAGGTTGCTCTCAGCTACTTCAGGTTCTCGAGGTAATGCCTGCAACCAGGGAATGGCTGTCACCTACATTTGCGATTACATTCGTCTTTGATAAGTATTGGTGACTTCACAGGGCCATGTCTTGTGTTAGTGCAGTGACGTGACAGTGCACGATCTGATGTTAAAGCTGGTTGACAGTGGAAGGTGCAATTACAGATAGTGTATGATATGAACTAACGGCCTCCGTGGTCCAGTGGTTTGGGCGTTGGACTCACGATCCGGAGGACCCGGGTTCAAATCCCGGTGGGGACACATCACGAAAATCACTTTGTGATCCTTAGTTTGGTTATAGGAGATTACAGGCTGATCACCTGATTGTCCGAAAGAAAGATGATCCGTGCTTCGGAAGGCACGTTAAGCCGTTGGTCCCGGTTACTACTTACTGATGTAAGTTAATAGTCGTTACATGATCCATGTCAGGGGCCTTTGTTGGCTATTGAGCCAAGGTTACTATTGAGTAACCTTGACACCAGGGTTGATGAGGCTGGTATACCATCTCACAACCCACACGATAAGAAGAGGAAGAGTGCAAGAAGATATGAAAAAGCTTTATTTTTAATTCTCTACAGCCAGCAAAGAAAGTATGTGATCACTATGCAAGAAAGTTCAAAATAATTTGTCTTTAATAACATCACAATTCTGCAGTAAGTAGTTCTTTAACTACAATTCTTTGGAACAACGTGTTAAAGCTGAAGACAATTAGCAGCACTAAAACATCCTCAACAACAGGGATTAAAAAAACGAATTTATAAAAAAAACTATTATCAGTTATTGAGACTGTCCTTTGTTTGGTAAGGACTTTTCAGGCTTGAATCACGTGATTGTCTGAAAAAGTGAGATGATTCTGTGCTTCGGAGTGCACATTAAGCCGTTGGTCCCGGCTATTAGCCGTAAAAACACCTCCAACAACCCGCAATGGAGCAGCGTGGTGGAGTATGCTCCATACCCCCTCCGGTTGATTGAGGGGAGGCCTGTGCCCAGCAGAGGGACGTATGTAGGCTGTTTATGTTATGTTATGACTTATTATTACACCTTATATCAGGTCATTTCCTATGCTTCATTGCTAACATATTCCAACTGCGCTAACGTTGGTCTATTCAAGCAGATTGCTTCATGAAACATATTCATATTCATTCAAGTACCCACTCGACACAAATTACCAGGAACTTAGCCACTGGCGTTATGAAATTGACCTTAACAATCTGAATAATCTGATACAGTTTCCGTGTAAATAAACTCACGAATAAGCTAACACCCTTATTTTAAGATGGTAACTCAGACATTCCTCGACTCCACCCTAAGTCCTGGCGACTAATATATCACCCTAGCGTTATCCCATTTATCACAGGGTTTGACAAAAGATTTGACAGGTCCGGTTTATTACAGAACCGACTGTCTGTCTGGCCTTCCAATCCGCGAAGGAAAAACTAGCCCAATACAGGTTAGGTCGCATACCTCCAAAACCCATTTGGGAATGTGGGTTTCTATACGATTTTTTCCTTCACCGTTGAGCACGTGATAAACAACTTGAATTCGAAAACAAATTCGATAATCATTGGTTTAGGCCCGTGTTGGGATTCGAACCGTGTTGGGTTGCGACCTCACAATGAAATTCAAGCGTTCTTCCAACTGGGCTGCCACAGCAGTTGAGGCGACTAACTCAGCTCGAAATCGGTATTCTTAGGTGTCGCTTAGACGCAGCATGACGTTATTAGTTTCGTATTGTTTTGTGGGCAGTGCTGTATGCTTGACTCCAGTAAGTAAAGCACGGAATAGAAGAAATTTCTTCTTTTTTCCCTTTTTTTTTGTAGTTTACTCACGTCGAGGCCGAGTCGAGTAGAGGAAGTTTCGAGTTTACATCTTAGAATATGGGTCTAAGGCAAACAGTTTTTGCTCCACCAAGATTGCAGACATTGATTTTATATCTAGTCTACTTACCTTTTAGCCTCTTGTCTAATATAAAATTACCTACAAGAACATTGAAATTATATTTTGAAATATCCGCTAATTATTATACTTTCGTTGGAAGGTATGTTTCGTATGCTAAACTACTAAGGTCATGATGAGTGCCTAGTATTAAGTATTTTGCAATGTGCAAGTTTATACATCGTGTGATGTGCATAAAAGATAATAGAGTAAACCGGCTGTCATATGTTTACTAAGATTACCTACTCCAAAATTTGCATACACTTATCTATATTAAAGAAGTTAATAGACGCAGGTTTTACAAAACTTCTGATTCACCGTTGTAAGCCAAAAAAGAGTTTAAAACTCATTTTTATAATTACTTATATACATATTATGGAAAGTTACTATCAGTGCAAGTGCATCTTAATAAAAGAGAAGGCAGCATTATCAGACTCTAAACTGTTCAAAACGTTAAATTATACACTTGACGTACGACCTAAAGAATTAGGGTTGTCCAAAAGCAAGCGCCTCTTGCGAAATTAATCATTATCAGTAATGATACGGTATTTCTGCCAATTAGCATTCTCTATGGTAGAGCCATTATTTTTTATGGGAGCTAAAAGACGATTGTTCATAGTATTAACCGATTGCGAGAGACAATTGCGACGATGTGGAAGATCCCCATCGACCCAAAAAGTTCTGAATAACGGGGGTTATTCACGTAATCGTTACTTTATTGTGCGAATCGCGTTACGTAGGATGACACCATTTGAGATTTTATCTAAGCTCGCAACGTACTCGTATGTTATTTGAACTAAGACGTGATGGGATTATGTATGAAGTTGACATTTAAGTATACATACATACATGCAATGTAATAGAAAAAAATGGTACTTAAAAGAAATGTGCTGAAAATGATTTGTGAAAAGCCATGATTTAGTCATTTACAGACGTCATAATATATGTGAGCAATGGTAATGATTTGATAACTAACTAATCAGATATATTACAAATAATATTAGGTACATAAAATTCAACATCATCTCCTCCGGTTGATTGAGAGGACTCCCAACAGTGGGACATATCTCTTTATCTTCATAGATAGGCAGCCTATTAACACATAAAGTAAAATAATAATTAATGTAAAATATTTTAAATTAATATTTTCAACACATTTTCAATAACTTTAAGTTTAACTAAAAAGGTTTTAAGTACAAGTTGAGTTTACTCACCACATCGCTGAAAACTCCGAGAGTAAAGTTGAACGCGAGAGCTTCACTCAGCAGCAGCACCAGTCCCAGGGCCTGCCACATGCTGACCACATCCCGGAACACTCGCACTCACCACTTAGCAATATTCACACCATATCCCAAATCCTACTGCCAAAGTTCCATAAACTCTGACATAGGATTAAAAAACTACTGTTCCATTTTTTTTTATAAAAACCGTCCCCTTAAAAACCTTATTTTTACTTTTAATAAATAAATCCTGGCTTTATTGTCAGGATATTTTTATTTTTCTAATTTGATTATAGGAGCGCGCCCGTTCGCGATCGGCGTTTGGCGGGAAAATGTTGGCGCACGCGCGCCTTTGCGCTGCGCGTGTCATATTGCACAATAGAATCAAACGTGCTTCCCGACCTTAGACACTACTCTAGCGGAGCTGCCCCCGCGCAAACCGGTGCATAGCATATCCAACTATCTGTGCGTGAGCATACTGGATATAGGCACCTACATGTGAAGAAGTAGGTAAAGCACTTTTGTAAAATATTGCCATACTTAATGAAGTTGTAAGTTAACTTCAGCCTGGCACGAACTACTAAGTACCTATCAACATTATCGATTCTACATTTTTTTCGAAATGCTAATTGTATAATGTTTTAGGCATACCTACTTACTGAGGTACTCCTCTACTTCCACATTTCTCTATCTATTTAATCAGATATGTAGAATCTAGACTCTACCTGTCTAAGTAGTCTTCCTTGCAAAATATCTAAAATCTTTTCCTTTTCATATTCTATTACTTGTCAATATCGCATACTTATTCCTAGAAATATATTTTAAACCCAGGTCCAACTTTTTCAAATTATGCGGTGCTTCAACCGTGACCGTGATTACGCACGTAATTCATATAATTTTATGTGAGAAATGTTTTAATTTTAAGAGCAACGGTCAACGGCGACGAGCTGGCTGTACGGACGAAGGCCGGATGTGACGTAACAATTATTTTATTAATCTCAATTGACTTCACTGCGCGGATGTATATTATAATTATATTATAATCTGATATGTGTTTATATTTTAATCGTTTACATACACATAAAGCATAGAATAAATAATAGTACTACGTACCTACAGCCAGATGAAAGTTGAGGTACTTAGTCATTTCTAGTGTAGTTTTCAAAAGTTACATATTAGTAGTTAGTATCATCATCGTCGAGCATGGGTCAATAAGTTACTTGTTTGATACGTAAAAATGAGGACAAAGTTGATCACGATTCACGAGAAATGGAACGGATATTAAAAACATTCTTAAAATGATCACATATACTCTGACTGACTGGTCCGGTCCGGCAGGTCTATAAGATTTTTAATAGGTAAGTACTTCATGTACAACTTATCTACGTCTTATAATTTCGATAATTTATAAATAAGTATACTAATATACTATATACTAGTATACTAATCGCTAAAATACAGTCACGTAGATTATTTATGTAATCTTCATCACGTGTTTTTATTTTGGTCGTATACAATTACAATACAACATAAACAGTCATACAGACACTCGTTATAACTTGTAAGTAATGAAAGTTATGAGCTTTGTCTACAAAGTAATCAAAGGATGAATCCGCTAAAAAGCATACAAAATATTTTCTCTTGACCTTAGGCTGTGTCCCCAGTAAGCAAACTGTCAGCGGCCGACTGAGTGAGCCGCAAATTTGCAGCGAACTGAAATTTGAGTTAGCTGCAGACTCAAATCAATTTTCGTGCGTCGCAAGCAAACTGTTAAGAGTTAGCCGCTTATTTAGCCTTATTTAGCGTATCAAAGGACATCTTGGATTTTCAGTGATGTGTGTGTGCGTTGAGATTAGTTAGGTGCGATGCAAAAAAACACGTCCTAACACGATGATAGCTTTTTTCTAACTATCCGAATAATCATTTTGTGGCAAACGTGAGTCACTACGCCCGACGAACAACCAATCGCCGACTGGAACCGGTTTTGGTGGGAGTTGGCCGCTCACTAAAGTAGTCGGCGCGCGTAACGCTGCAACTGCGTACAGTGAGCGCAAAACTAGCAAACTGTGATCACTCCATTTGAAATATATGGAAGGGCGTACTAAACCGATACGCCGCTAACTCAGTCGGCGGCTCACAGTTTGCCTACTGGGGACGCAGCCTTATTTGCGTGTTTCTGGCAATTCGGATGAACATACGCATATTATAGGTACCTACTGTTACATAAACAAACGTTTGGCGGAAAATGTCAATTAACCCTGTGACCCTCGGGTATCGTCGCTGTCGCAGACAATCATTCCATCACTTCGTCTTGAGGTGTAAGCCAGAGGTCACTTCCCTACTGACTGACACGCGACAGCACACGACGTATCGATATGCGGTACTTTATTCTCGACTTCACGTCTCTCATACTCAATAACTTTATTGCCATTCTACAATGTGATACAAGTAACATTATAAAATAAGAATCATCTTGGACTCTTCTTCTTCTTATCGTGTGGATTGTGAGGTGGAATACCAACCTCATCAACCCTGGTGTCAGGGTTATTATTGAGCCGCCAAAGGCCCCTGACATGGCTCATGTAACAATTACTCACTCATGAACATCATGGACTTTGCGAACCCTTTATACGTTCATATCTCACTAAAAGTATAATTGACAAGGAAAAAATACGTACCTTAGTTACACAGATAAATTTACATCCGTAATCACATGAACTAAAGAGAGGCTTCAGGAAATATTTCAATAGGTACTTACCCACATTTTTTGGTCATTCATATTTTACGAAGTACTTTGAGGTGGTAATGAACAATTTGTGCAAGACCCACAGCAGCGTTTAGTAATGATGGAGCCATGGATCTAGTTACACTGGCAATGCATCCATAACTTCATTTATCTGGCGAGTAAAGTGTGTTGCTCATCCGGGCTAGTGGACAAATCAATCATCGCATTTTAATTGAAACAAAAGAAGTTCTCTCCACAACTCTCAATGTTTCCATCACGTTCGTTCGTATTTGCCAAGCTTTTAATTATGAGATTAAACGAACTTACCTGTAAGTGAAGTTCTATCTCAATTATACGAAAGTGACGATGCTGGAGCATAAGACGTAGACTACACTGTTAAATACCTCTCGAACAAGGAGCGAGTATAATAGCAATAAGAGAAATGTAAGTACTTACTTATTTACGATATACCTACGATGAGCTCAGATTCAGACGTGATTTACAGATATCGGCGTAACCATAGCGGCGTAAGTAGTCAAAACCTAGCATTTCCTTAGTTAATTATCCGAGCCTACAATTTAACGCATAATTCCAAATTCCTATCAACTTTCGCTACAAATATTCAATGCGCAGACTCTATGCGCGTAACCTGTTTGCGGTGCGCCCTACATTCCCAGGCGTGATTCTTACCTATATCTCACTCATACGAAAATAACTTAAATCAACACTGAGGCGGGCAATTAATGCGAATGACATAAGTGGATCCCTTTCGCAATGTATTACGGCATTAGAAAGCAATAAAGAGAGCCTGCTCACGTAGGTTCCTGTTGGCATGCCTTAAAAGACCTAATGGTTGATATTCCTGCTGCGCGCGCGCATGCGACGAATCCAAACATTAATTTTGCAGTTTATGGACAGATGTAGGTTGCTCATGTGAGTGGAATTCCTATAATTTCGGTACTTAATTAGCCAGAAATTCTGAATAGCAGTTAGCGAGGGCTTGTTGATTCATATACCACGCAGGCTACCTACTTTCACCGATATGGGGCACTGTTTTGTAACTTTATCGATGAAGTAATAACATGACTAAGTACATGAGAATAGATCCGTGATAGCCCTGTTTGAAGAAAGTGTGATTTACGTCGAAGTGTCTCGGGTTCGAATCCCGGGTCGGGTTCTAAATCACGGAATTCGATTTATGAACTTAAATTCATGCCTGGACCATAGATAATTGATATCACGTGGTTTCTATGATTTGGACCTGATAAAAGACCCGTTTGGACCCGCGGGAATAGGCTCGCCCGCTATGACATAGGACGGCCATAAGTGGGTGTACCTATATTATACACCTCTGCCTACCCCGGGTATACAGGTGTTATGCTATGTTATGTTATGAGAACAGAATAGATATAAATAACATGCATATTCCCTACCAGGGTAGTTAGAGCACACAAGCCTGAGTGTATTTGAAACGTATCAGCGCAATAAAGTAGCTTTATTGTACACGTTCGTTACCCGTCCATCCCCTATGTATTTATCCTTCCACGAGCCTATGTTACCTACACGGATTAAATAAAGGTTTAGCGACTTTGTATCCTGTCATCGATCATCATCTATTCTTAAGAGGAGTAAAACTTTAAAAAAAAGTAAAACTTAAGTATATGAATTACATCGGTAAATTTTATAAATTTTCAGAAATACGTAAGTATAAGTTATAAAACTAAAACCCGAATACGGAAAAATCACGCACTTAAAAGTCTGAAACTATTCGAGTGAATTGCAATGCTTACACTTTAAATGCCTAGTATCTTATAATTACGCTTTAGTAGGTACCTAGGTTCTTGGTCAACGTGAGTGAATACTTCAACTATAAACAACAATGTAGCTAGGTATTACAAATATCCTGTAACTCGCAGTGGTTAAGTACTATGTGGTGACTTCGCGCATTTAGCCACTCTTTTGCACTTCCGTTTTATGGTGCATCTGTTTAGTTGAGAGACATTACGATAATATTATTCATTCATACGTTATCTCACAATAGCGGTCATAAGATGTAAAATACGTAATAGGTCTGCATTTGTTAGTTTTAGAAAATAGTTAGTGCCCTCGTAACGAAAATGGAATAAAACTACTAAATAGTATATAATTTTATAGCATAGTAACACCATAAAGAAACATTCGAAAACCATGACAATTACCTATTTTATTTTTATTACCTATTATATTAACGTGATAATTACCTATTTTCTCATTGCTTGGGTAAATAATTATTTAAAATATAATGTAATGGCAGAGGAAAAGAGTTAAAAATAATTATGAATTTATTAACAGTTCACATAGTAAGTAAATTGTATATTCCGAACGTTTGTCGATGACGTCATTTTTATGTCAATTTTGACATTGACAGATTGTTTGCATCTATGGTGGAGGTTTAGTTTTTCAGTTTTTGAATAAAAATATTTTAAAAACTATGGCGTACTTAACCCAGCCTGACTACGTAAAATATGTGTGTTCTTGTGGACAGCTTAAACCTATTACCAGCCTCTATTTCTGTAGGCATTGTCTCAAAATACGATGTGGATTCTGCATTTGTCATGAGGTAACCCATATTTTGCATTTTACATTATAATTCTTTATGTTGTGCTGAAAATACAATAAAGAAATATATAATTATGTGTACTAGCAGTATTCGATTGTGGGGTTTATGAAATAAACGTTAATATATTAAAATTATTGATTATTTTCCAATGAACCCACTTCTAACAAAATAACAACTCAATAGCCACTCCTAGGCACACCTGTCTATTTATTGTTGTACTGTGTCTATTTTGTTTTTGTATCGGAACTATGTCAACCACAGTAGTTAAACACAAAACAGATGTGGGACATATTATGACAATGCATCTGTGCATTTAGTAAAGCTACTTATAAGTTGCTGTATATCCCTTCATTCAAACTTTAAAGTACAGTTTCAAAACCCAGCATTATTCGATTTTTTGCCCGAAATGCTTTCAGACGACAAGATAAGTATACAAAATGAATATCTATTTGATTCTAAAATATATTGTAACTCAAAAATACAATAAAATACCCTGTTTTATTGTTCAATGATACTCTGATCATGACAAAGTATAAAAGAAACAACACTCTTATTTAAGTCCATCTACTTAATTTATATTATTCTTTTGTATAAAAAAAAGGAATAGTTAATTTTATAATAATAATTCTTTATTAAAGGCAAAACAAAACCCATTACAATATAAAATCCAAAACAAAATACAAAACAAAATAAAATTTAATTTTATAAGTCTAATTTTTTAGGCAATTGGAAAAAGAGAAGGACTACCTATAATATTGTTGCTGTATCTCTCAGTCATATCCGGTTGTTAGAAGACAACTTGCAGCATAAATACTTATAGTAATGATAATAATATTTATAAGGTGGATTCCCATTACTGTGCCAACTGCCTGGAGAACATGCCATCTTCAGAGGCGCGGCTCAAGAAGAACCGGTGCAGCAGCTGCTTCGACTGCCCGAGCTGCTTTCACACGCTGTCCACTCGGGCCACCACTGCCCAACCTAGGCAGCCACCCCAGGATAATGCTGCAGGTAACTCAGTCTCCAGAGCATCTGCTCGAATAATAAATATTGGCATGGGAGAAAGGAGACTAAATAATTAAATGAGATATCCTTTATTGTACAAAATCAAAATACATACAAATGAACAAAATGAATATTGGGGAGCTTTGATGATGAAATACTTCTAATAAGATTCTTGCATATAATTGCGTTTGTTGTATGAATAAGTTAAATAAATGATTTGTATAAAATATTATCTTTTTTTGTTATTGAGTTAGACCACCATGAGCTACAAATTCTATCTATTTAGTATCTATTGTACTATAGTAGTACCAAAAGGAAAGTGAAGTGGAAATCCGTTGTTTTAGCCCTAAATCCCAGCAGGGGTTAACAGGATTAAAAGAAGAACAGACTTCGAAAAGGATACCTCCGAAAGTGTCCAAGTGGCCAGCTGTATAAAAAGTATTTTATCTTCAGGTGGAGATGCAAAAGTGGAGAATAAACAACCGAAGAAGATGTACTACTTATCCTGCTTCAACTGCCGGTGGACCTCCAGAGACGTGGGCATACCTGACCAGCCAGTTGGTGAGTCATATCAAGAAGGAAAAAAGGAAAATTTTATTTACTACACACACAGCAGCATAGATGGCTTAGAGTGGGTGTATATAATATACACCTCTGCATACTCCTTCGAGGATACAGGCGAGATACTATATTCTGTTATGTTATTTACTATATCACATAATAAGTTGAAGTTGCTTCAATAGTTTCAATAGTTTCAGGATCTTCTTCTTATTGTGTCGATGGCAAACTAAATAGTATCGGCCCAAAACTTGGCAACAAGTATGGCGCTATCTGCAGAGTTCATCAGATCCTCCTGCGTGCAGGTGTTCGGGCACGCAGGACACGATGTAAGATGTTCTATCGTTTGGGTTACTCAGGATTCTCCCCAGTGACATACCTTGTTGCACTTACGTGATATCTTCTACTTTTTGATAATCATAAATACTTGTATATTTTTCGTCGCAGTCGCAGTTTCGAGAACAGCTCAGGCCTAAACCAATGATTGTCGAATTCTTTTTCAAATTCATGTTTGGATCATAAATTATTATCACGTGCTCTGCCGTGAAGGAAAACATCGTGAGGAAACCCACATTCCCGAGAAATGCATTTTCGGAGGTATGTGACCTAACCTGTGTTGGGCTGGTTTTCCCTTCGCGGATTGGACGGTCAGATAGGCAGTCGTTTCTGTAAAAAACCGAACTTGTAAAATCTTCAGGTTAGGTAAGTGGACCTTGTGAAAAACGGGATAATGCTAGGGAGATGATGACTTGTATATTTGTCGTATAGCATCAGGGGGGTGGCCGGAGAGGACGAACCCGTTCACGACGCGCGTCAACCAGCTGCTCGACTACTACAAGGCCATCGCACTGCAAGAGAAGCAGGAGAAGATAGAGAGAGAGAGGAAGAAGTTCTCCATCCGTGGGAAGTTCATCACTCTCACTGTGAGTATACTGGACGCAGTTTGGACGCGTTTTCATATGAATCCATCTTATGCGAAAATGCAGGAACAATACCTACCTTCCCACTCAATGTAGGCAAGCAACACATGCGTACAAAAATAAACGTCTGTACTGTACTCCTGTTGAGCCGGGCAGATCCACAAGACACTCCTGATATGATGAACCACATGGTGCTAAGCCATCACCCAAATATTTCATTGTTCAAAGAAAACAAGCAGGAGAAGTTAGGGGGATTTTAGAAATTCAAACTGTTAGGAAGACATTTTAGGCCACAGAGTTCTTATTACAGAGTGGAGGTTGGAGTTGGACCGGAATATGCACAAAACGATCATATTATATGAGGCATCAATCGTAATTTAACAGTTTCCACGTCATTTTTATTTGGTATCGCGCAACCACAACTATCGTTTGTTTTACTGGTTACCAGGCAATGAACAGCGGCTAAATCTATGTAGCGGTCCAGCCAGAAATGTCTTGGTTCGGCCGCTCACACGCCGACGTGAGTTAACAGGTGACATGCGAACTCGTGTAGTTTATTGCTCGGGTCATGTCTCTCTTGTTCCTATGACCTGTGTACTGCACAGCCAAACTCACGGGCACCGGCCCAGTTTCTCATACGTGTTGGTGACTCATTATTCTGAGTTAATATCAAGTGGTATTTTCCATCGCAAAAATATAGAATTCTTTTCTATCGTGTGGATTGTGAGGTGGATTACCAATCCCATCAACCTTGGTGTCTGGGTTATTACTGAGCCACCACAGGCCCCTGACATGAGTCATGATAACGACTACGTGCTTACATCAGTAAGTAATAACCGGAACCAACGGCTTAACATGCCTTCCGAAGCATGGATCATCATTTAGATCAATACTATATACGACAATACTATCTACAGGGTGTTAGTGACATCGTAACGAATACTGAGAGGGATTATTCAGCTCGTGATTCTGAGTTCCAAAATTCCACTTGATATTAATTCTTCATCTTATTTTTTGGACTATCAGGTGATCAGCCTGTAATGGTCTAACCAAACTAGGGATCAGAAAGTGATTTTTGTGTTTTGTCCCCACCGGGATTCGAACCCGGGACCTCCGGATCGTGAGCACAACGCTCAACCATTGGACCACGGGGGCCTTTAGTATAGAATTGAAAATAATTTAAATAAACTAAAAAAAACGTGAATATTGCGACGGAAAATTCCACTTGATATTAACGCAGAATCATGGCCTGAATCATCCCCCTTAGTATTCATTGCGATGTCACTAACACCCTGTATATGTTTCACCAATTCACAGGATAAGACGGGTCTCACAGGTGCGATGGCGCGGAACATAGCAGGACTCCCGTCCGCTGAAGGCGGCTCGTCTTCCGCCATCGCCAACTTCACGCCCAGCCAGGCGAGTGCCGACGTGGCTGAACTACCAGATGACATCTTCACCAAGGACGTCAATCTTAAACAGAGTGAGTTATGCTTACACCTTTAATTTGTATATATGTAGCATGATTAGAGTAACATATGATATAATGTTAACTGGTCGGGCTGGCGAATGGCTCGTACGACGGTCCCGATCTCCTATCTTCAATTTATTTGAGGACTAACATTCTAGGCTTAACGCAGCGTCCATTGCTTTACATACCGCGATCTAGAACTAACTATAGATCTAATGAGTTTCTCATACGTGCGAGCAACTCTTTTTAACGAATCATCTAACAGCATAGATTTATTCCACACTAGCATCTATTAAGCGAATTCTAACACAAGAATATTTTGAGACCCAATGTCAATGGTTAATTTAAATTGGATTAATACTTACTAACCCACCTAGATTCGAACTGACTTAGGGTTTTTGTTTTCTTTTTCCTTGTTAGCTATTATCTTTATGTACCGTTCTAGCTGCTTTTCTTATCTTATTTTATTTTTTCTCCTACCCTTTCATTTATTGGCGGGAACTTGTTATTAGCATTGTCTCATGCATATTTAGTTCATTTAATGTATAATTAGGATAATTAGTCTGTAAGTTCTCCAAATAATCTAAAATAAAATATCTCTTGTCTCTTTCGTACTAAGCTGTATACTAAGCCGTTACGCCGTTGGTCTCGGTTACTACTTAGTCGTTACATGAGCCATGTTAGGGGCCTTTGGTGGCTCAATAATAACCCTGATGGTTGGTAATTCACCTTACAACCCACACGATAGATGAAGCTGTATACTTTTAGGTGATGAACTGTATCTCTGTACTTCTTCTACTGTGTGGGTTGTGAGGCAGATTACTAACCAGCCTTGGTGTCACTACTACTGACATGGCTCATTTAACAAGTATTATACTTACATTAGTAAGTAGTATAACCGGGACCAACGGCTTAACGTTCCTTCCGAAGCATGGATCATCATTTAGATCAATACTATATACGACAATACTATCTACAGGGTGTTAGTGACATCGTAACGAATACTGAGAGGGATTATTCAGCTCGTGATTCTGAGTTCCAAAATTCCACTTGATATTAATTCTGAGTCATAATCTGAATCTTAGTCTAAATCTGAGTTTGTGTCGATAATCCTTGCAATAGTCAGAAACAATACTGTGTAACGATAGTATTCCTTTTTTAGACGATTGATAATGGCCTAAAGATAGGCAACACTAGTTAATACATTTGCTCTGCAGTAACGAGCATGTGCCAGCGGCTGGCGTCGCCGGAGTGGCAGCCGGCGTCGGTGTCGCGGCTGCATCCTCTCGCCAAGCTGCTCAGCGTCAAGAGGAGTCAGCGGTGCCGCGCCTGCGACCACAACCTCACCAAGCCGGAGTATAATCCTGGCTCCATCAAGTTCAAGATCGAGTTGCTGGCTTAGTAAGTGAAATGGAAAACAACAGTTTCATCACTAAATTAATACACACATAAGTTCACGCCCAGTTCCCGTTGGAGTAGGCAGAAACCACATAAATCCACCTTCCAAACCGAAGGGAAAGTCACCCCAGTACAGGTTAGGTCATATACCTCCTAAACGCATTTATCGGGTATGTTGATTTCCTCAAGATGATTTCCTTCATTGTGATGATCGTTTATGATCCAAACATACATTTGAAAATAATTTCGACATTAATTGGTTTACGTCCTGTTTTGGGCTGGTTTTCCCTTCGCGGGTTGGAGGGTTAGACAGGCAGTCGTTTCTGTAAAAAACCGTACCTGTGAAATCTTCAGGTTAGGTGAACGGACCCTGTGAAAACGGATAACGTTAGGGAGATGATTGGTGTACCTAAGTCCTAAGTCCGTGCTGGATTCGAACCAGTCCCCTCACAGTGGAAATCATGGACTACCACAGTTTAAAAAAATAGCAACAAAGTACTGTCAATTACTGATTACCGACTACTCACCCCACAGCTACCACGTACCAGAGATAAAGATAATGTCTTACGAAACAATCAAGCCGGGTCAGAAGTCAGCGCTGCTGATCAAGCTTACCAACCCGACGGGACACGAGATGCAGGTGCGTTTGCTGCAACCTGAAGACGTGCCGCCTGTTGAGGAGGACGAACAACCAAAGAGCATCGACAAGTCGCTGGAGAAGTCGCTCAATTTGGAGAAGGTTAGTTTTGATTACGCATATTTTTTATAAAGGAAGAGATTGGTACATGTGGACCTTTGTCGGCGAGTAGTGTGCGTTACATACATTTCCCGACGTTCCATTTGTTGCCGATAATCGAATTGGTTGGAACACACCTATTTTTTTCTGCCCTACTTTGCTACCTACTCACTCGCCTACGACGTGTGCGTAGCGCTGTTGCAATTAGTACTTTCTATTATTCTCCTGAGGAGCTCGGTGGCGCAGCGGTAAACGCGCTCGGTCTGCGATTGTTGAAGTTAAGCAACTTTCGCCAAGGCCGGTCATAGGATGGGTGACCACAAAAAAGTTTTCATCTCGAGCTCCTCCGTACTTCGGAAGGCACGTTAAGCCGTTGGTCCCGGCTGCATTAGCAGTCGTTAATAACCACCAATCCGCACTGGGCCCGCGTGGTGGTTTAAGGCCCGATCTCCCTATCCATCCATAGGGAAGGCCCGTGCCCCAGCAGTGGGGACGTTAATGGGCTGATGATGATGATTATTCTCCTACAAAAATCGGTTACCGATCGAGTACCATCGGACGTGGGCGGGCAGCCTAAGCCAGTGTTCCGTCCCGCAGGACGCGTCGCTGTACAAGGCCATGTCGCGCGCGCCCGTGCTGCCGCCGTCGTGCCGCGTCACGGCGCCGGCCGCCGCGCTCAGCGTGGCGCCGCGGGACGACGCCGCCGAGTACGACGACGACGCCACACACGACGACAACGAGTGAGACACCTTTTTTTTTCTTGACTTATTGTAGATTTGCCGCAGATGGCATTAACTACTTGGCCGGACAAATGGGGAGCGCTGAAGGCTCTCACCCGGTACAACGTTTAAGACAACAGGCCTGAGGGTGCCCAGTTGGGCGCGAACCTCGGCTCAGGGCGTCGTCTGAGAGGAAAAATATTTGAAAGAATTAATCGACCCTAGTGGGTCGATAGCGATAAGCGCTGAATGAGGGAACAGTGAGTCACCTCCACCACCGACACCTTATTACCAGCGGTCTATCAACTCTAAGAGCGATCATTTATTGATCCTATATTCACTTGTTTTATCCACACCATAACCGAGATGTTTTTAGAGTGAATGACTAATTCAAAGAGAATTAAAAACCGGACTAACTAATTGAAGTAATGAAGTCGCAATTGAAATTGTTGCACGTTAGATATACAAAAAAAATACAAAATACAAAATACAAAAATATTTATTTGTCTTCCAAAAACCTTTTTCACAAATTGTGGAGGCACACCATTTAAGCAATACATTGCTTGTGCTAGGTGGCCTCGCTCTTCCCAAATTATTATTTAACAATGGTTTATGTTTGTAGACAATTTTATAGTTTAGGTACCTATTATTATAAAAGTAATTGCATGCAAGCTGTTATTGT
This sequence comes from Pectinophora gossypiella, assembly GCF_024362695.1. NCBI lineage: Eukaryota > Metazoa > Arthropoda > Insecta > Lepidoptera > Gelechiidae > Pectinophora > Pectinophora gossypiella. Next base: position 687,897 of record NC_065409.1, read on the forward strand.
ATAACATTTGTATTAGTAGGTAAACTTAACAGTGGGTGCAGCAAAGAATACAATAATGGATTACTTATATAACTATGGTTGCATATAAGGTTAAACTTAGTTAATGATATTGTTTTAGATTTATGTGTGTATTTATGATGGTGTGTAGTGTAGTGATGAGGGTGTATGTGCGTGCTGTGTGTGTGTGTGCGTTTACGGATAATCACCTAGCCCTACGATTTGAAAATCTTGGGATCGGATATTATAAGTCCACTAGGTGATTACGTATTGATGATTGCCCTTAGTATAACAAGGATTCAGTATCCAAATAATTTAAAGTCTTCAGCCATGTAGTCAGTGTACATTTAACCTCATGCAGGGACTTTGGGTAGACATTTAACTTTATGTTAATTGTGTTATATAATTTAGCCGAAAGATTGTAGTACTGATTACGTGCAAAATCAGTTTTGACTCGAAGAGTGTTAATAATGTTTTTTGGCCGTCTCCTTAGTTCTTGTTGAGGATGATAAGTGATAGATTTATGACGTCTAAGCACTGTCATTACAACAAATAACTGTCTGACCGTAAGGACATTCGCTGATGAATATAGATCAGAAGTAGGGAATCGACGCGGCTTAAAAAGCATTAGCTTCAGAAGACCTCTTTGAGCTCGCTCGAGCTGAATAAACCTCGATTTAGATGCCCCTCCCCATGCTGGGATGCAGTATAATAAAATGGATTGAGCAAGAGCTATGTATATTTTAATGAGTAATTCTTTTGAGCACACATGTCGTAGCTTTTTAAAAATCCACACCAACTTACGTAGTCTGCAAGCTGTTAGTTCAAGGTGGTCATGCCAATTAAGCCTTTGGTCAATGCTATATGGGTAAATACAAAGTATAAGTTGCTCTCGCTTACTTATATTACAAACGACAAACCCTTTGTCGGTTTTTACGACATGTCCAGTAGCGCTAACATACGCAACGTGGTAAAATTTTGTCACGGTCATTTTATCGCTTCTGACGATATAATGTCGTTTTGTCGATTGGTGCTAAAATGTGAACCCAAATAAGTCATGTCGTTCTGTCAAAATACGAACAAAATGACGTGGCACTCATGTTAGGGAATAAACAAACCTATCGATTTCGACTAAATTTATTGAATCAATCGACAAGCAGCTGAACTCAGTTTTGCTTTTTTGTTTACAAGTCTTCAGAAATCAGAATCATTTATTCAACGTAATTATTATGGTTAAACTTGTTGAAGGTCAATGTAACATTATTGAATTCATTTATTGATATATGCCTAGCCTTATTGCATATTATGCAATTAATTAAAAGGAATTCCTTACGTAACAAAATGCATCTTCATACTTGAACGTCTGTTATTAACCCGATAAATTCAGTGATAGTTGTTTGAATTGTTCGCAATGCAGTTATTTGAATACACTAATTAGCTCTAGCATTGGTTTAATAGACTTGACATGTTTCCATTCAGTACATAATACTTGTTTGCTACAATATAACTCATAATATAACTGAATAACTCGTCTTTCAAGTTCGCTTATCGCGATAATGCTAAAGCAATTATGACGACTATTGGTGCGTTTCGCAGCGATATAAAGTCGTATTCTTGTTTTAAATAGGTAAAACACGCGATATTGTTTCTTCAATTGCCAGTATTACAAATATTGCAATACATTTTACCGAGAATTTTTTTATTTATATTGAACACGCTAGCTTGGCAAATACATAAATATATCAGTAGCATCAGTTTTTCAACTTATATTTACTTAACTACTAATATACACACTACATATGTACAGGGTGTTAGTGACATAACGAAAACTTCTGAGTAGTTATCAAGCGGAATTGTCCGTCGCAAAAGTATGGAACTGAAAATAATAAAAAAACTCATTTTTTTATGAATTTACCTACAGGAAATTCTACTTGATAACAACTCAGAATCATACCCCTCAGTAATTGTTACGGTGTCACTAACATTCTGTATGTATATTCCCCAAATGAAAATTCGTAATTAGATACACTGATTCCCATAAAATAATTAAAAAGTTATCCAACCTTTGTAAAGAATGGTAATGGATATCGTACTATCACACAAATGATGTCAAATCATTTTCTAATCATTTCATTTTTTACTTAAGGCCCGAATTCCTTTAAAATTCAAACCCCATTATTTAACTATCGTATCTGGAAATCTGGGCCGCAGGAGGTTATTTTACTTTCTTCCGCATCTACTTCATGCAACAATGAACCTAATTTAACATATTTTTCCGCAGCATAATCCTGTGGCGCAAGTCAAACAAGCTGGCTTTGCGTCTAGAAGTAACAGCGGACGAGTCCGTGACGCCGGGCGCGCCTGCGCAGTCCGCGTTTGCGCTGGAGTACTCCTACCGCAACACCGTGCCACCTTCCGCCACCGCCTCGCAACACCGCGACCACACCCTATATACTACGCTCTTATTGGATCTGGGCACTATTGGCGAATAAATAGATTAATGGACATAACATAAAGCTCCCGACAATTGGAGTGGTCAGAGGTACATCCGTCGCAAAATGAACTAAGTACCCACCCACACCTCATCGAGCTTTCTGTTAGACCAACGTGATAGGTGGTGAGCCGTTTCGCCGTCTATAACGGTCGAGCCAGCTGTGTTATCGTATGTTCTGCGTTTGAACTGTCAAAACAGTTTCACAAAGAATATTTGTGTTATCGTCAATTTATTAAGGTCACTAAACTTTGTATCTGCCAGAATAGGCAAAGAACGTATCATGGTAGGAATGAGAAAAATGGTTGGTGGTAAAATGGTTTTGCTTGTTAACACTTCCGCCAGTGAATAGTTTCGAGTCGATTTCCCGGCTCGGTGTAAGTACACACAGATATTTGGTTCAGATTTGAACTGTAGTAACGCACGCTAGAGAGAGGCATATAGTTTTATTCAGTTTTGGCGTCATATCTGCACACTATAGTGTTATCACGCGCGTAAGCTGTCTCGCTCTAGCCAATGACGATTCTGAGTAACAAAAATTTATAGAAGCATAGGAAAATGCGATGAGATGGTGACAGATGTGGTTCAACCCTTAATCTGTTAATATCCAGGATCTTTGAAGTTAAAACCAGCTACAGAAAAAAATATCTTTCCTTTCTACCATGCAATTAATATTAATACGAAAATGCTTTAAAGTGTATTACAAAATGCATTTTGTAATATGTAACATATAGGTGAGACTTAAAATCCGTTTTCATTGTTAAGCTTTTCAGGGTTTGCAGCAATATCTACAAGTCTACATTTAGATCATCCAAAAAGTATATAATGAAGTAAAATATGAGATTATTGTGGTTAAATCTATAATACGCCATGACTTCAAATACATTCAGATTATTTATTAGGTAGATAATAATAAATATGAATTTACTGTCTTTAAACTTGCTTTGGCAATATTTTTTCACCCTTATATGTAGATAGAAAAAAAATTGTTTATGCAATATGTTCATAGATGCTTAAAAAACTAAATAAGTATGTAAAAACATAAATTATAGTTGTCTAACGAAACTGTGCCTAAGGTATGCTTTTTTAAATCCCACTTTTTTGTAAACTTAATTGTAAGTTATTTATTTTTATAGCTTTTAATATTTTAACTTTAGGGAGTAAATTATAAGAGAAAAACATCCACATTCTCATTTTTTTCTTTTTATAATAAAAAAATATATCAAATAAATCAGATAAATATTACTGGAGTGTTAATTTATTTTCCCACTTAAGAAATATGGCATCTGCATGCAAAATATAGAGCTTCTGTTAGTTGATGGAATAATGTCTATAATCACATCCAGGAAGTACATAAGTATAAGATTTTTAAATTTGTATGCTTATTTGATAACACTAACAGCTTGCAGTTAGGAAAACATTAATAAGTACCACAATATTAATGCAACATGCAAGGTTAATAATCCTTTACATTTCTACACCAAAAAAATTACATGATCAAGTGATTGAGTCCCAAGCCCCATTACCATACTAATATCCACAATATTGTTAACTGCTGTCCATTATCAAGGTTTATCCACAGTCATATTCAAATCCATATTCTTTTTAAAGTCTGGAAGGTCTTCTTCAACTTGAGTCTTAGCCGAATAAATAACATCATTTATACCAACACCATCATAGCTACAACCCACTAATGACATGGGCAAATTCTCATCTGTGATGTACTTTCGAATTTTTTCAACCCTCTCATAGTGACCAACAACATATTGAGGTATGCACTCTTCCAAAATATTCACATTGTATGAAGCTGGTTCATCTTTTATATGCAAGATTCTATCAATTTCCTGCAAAGCCACTTGCAGCAAGTTAGCTTCAGAAGGATCATCTCCAAATTTTTGTTGGAACCATCTTCCACCCATCATGACTGTGAGGACAGTTCCATTCTGATCTGGTAGACAACATGAATCAAACACAACTCCAAGAATTGGTGAGTTTTCAATTGGAGGAACAAGAAATCCAAATGCTGGAGCTAACAGAGATTTATCACCTCTGAAATATAAATTAACTATACCAACTGTCACAAATGGAATTTCACTCAAAAGTGTTGATAAGTATGGATGTTGTTTGTATACCAATCTTGCTAATGTATATGCCGGGACTCCAGCATACACATGATTTGCCTTAATCAATTGGCCAGTTTTAAGTTTTAGAAAAACTGCACCCGTGTCAATGAACTTGATCTCTTCCACCCTAGTGTCCATATTTATGCTCACATCATTCTCTTTGAGGTAACTGAACAAAGTGTTTGGGAAGGTTTCTAGACCACCTTTAATTGTGTATACATTCCAGTTTTCTTCTTGTGCCTTCTTTGCCAGATCACTCAAAGGCAACTGCAAGTTTTCTTTATTTTTGGATTTAAACATTGATCGCATGAGTCCTTTTAAGACTCCACCATGGTTTTGTTCCCACTCAAATAAAGTTTTCATGAGGAATTTCACAGATATTTCTTTGGCATCTCCAGCGCATATACCACATATCATTGGTGAAATAGCATAATCAGCTATCTCTTTTCCAAATCTTCTTTCAACAAAGTTGTAAATAGAGTCATCTTTTAACTGTGCCTGAGGTTTTATAATGTCATTAAAAAGCGCAAAAATTAATGGCTTGGAAAAAGGTTCATTTTTCTTAAAAACACTTTTGAAACTGGATGGCAGTACATGAAGAGCGTCATTGACATATATCAATCTATTTTTCGCTGCAGGATGGTCGGGTCTTATAGGTGATATGTGTTGACTCAATCCTAAATCTTGAATCATATTTAGAGTGTTAAGTCCTGTAACACCTTTTGGTCGGATAGTCCTGGGCCCCTGTTCAAATGTATAGTCTTTGGTCTTTATAGTTTTGATCCATCCTCCACAAGAACTCGTAGCTTCAAATAGGTACAACTTTAAATTATTGTTATTCATAACATTGTTTTTTATCAGATAGTAACCTGTAGCAAGGCCGGAAAGCCCGCCACCCAGGATAGCAGCCATTGTGATTACTTTTTCGTTTTAGAATATAAGAATACTTTTTAGATTCTAAGTAGTAATACTACCAAAAATTAATTATACAAAACGGTGTTTTAGATCAACTTTTGTTTTGACATCGTTTTTGTGACTTGACAGTTGTTTTTGACAAATGACAAACAGCTGAGAAATGACAATTGATAGGAAGCGGAAATGCTGACCAACATATAACTTGCCATTACCAAATGATAGAAATTCTACTAAAATTAAATATTTTTTTTATCTTATCGTCGCCGCAGTGAAAATCAAACAAGCGCCTTTTAGGAAAATCACTACTGCGATAATGATGAAAATGAAGTTCAAACCAAAGAGGCCCTATGTTTCAGGTAGTGCTCTATGGTTCAAATTCAAACAGAACATTAAATCAGACCGATCAGACCTAAGCTACCTAATCCATACATTATTTTCCAATTTATCCACCCCGAAAGGACCTCGTTACTAGTCTATAAAACTGTCCACCGATGCGCGTGTAATGGGGACACAGTTGCGGTGTCGCGCGCTGATAATGAATTTCAATTTCATACCCATTGCACCCGCACTCGTATAACACATTTAGGGATTTGCCTAGTGCTGAAACTGAAGAACATAGAACCAAACTAGTAGTCTCATAAAATAACTATTTGGGGTAGTTATTCGAAGACCGGTGGTCTTATCGTATAGAATCTTTGGTCTTTTTGCAAATAGTCACGTAATGTGGATACTTATTCGAAGGTCTACACTGTGACAGCCAATGCAAATAGAAAGTGATGAAACAAGCCGTTAGTTTGGTAGTACATATTTTAGCATGAACAAATCAAATCTACCTAAACATGAGTTAGGTACTTATTATGTTTGCCTCCGTGGTCTAGTGGTTAGAGCGTTAGGCTCACGATCTGCAGGTCCGAGTTCGATTCCCGATGGGGACATTGTCGAAATCACTTTGTGAGACTGTCCTTTGTTTGGTAAGGACTTTTCAGGCTTGAATCACCTGATTGTTCGGAAAAGTAAGATGATTCCGTGCTTCAGAGGGCATGTTAAGCCGTTGGTCCCGGCTATTAGCCGCAAAAACACCTCTATCAACCCGCATTGGAGCAGCGTGGTGGAGTATGCTCCATACTCCCTCCGGTTGATTGAGGGGAGGCCTGTGCCCAGCAGTGGGACGTATATAGGCTGTTTATGTATGATGTATGTGTTTGCCTGATTTAAATGGCTAGTTTTGATGAACCCGCAATCCCTACCGGAGTGGTCACCGTAAGGCAACTTGAAGTTGCTTTTTAGATGTAGATCTAGGCAATAGGTATATGAAGTTATTTAGGTGCCCAAGAACTCTTAAGGCACACAAATAGAACTTTACGAGAATTTTGTGAAACAGTGGCGGCTATGGGCGTTTATTCAGCTCTATATTATTACCCTCCTCGCGTCGCCCGCCTATAAAAACCCTCGAGGAAACCTCCCTTACTCATTTAGTCTCCAACAGCCGCCAACTTATCGATAACATGAGCCTAATTCGTCCAAAATTATTCGATAAGAAGTATAAAATAGCTGAGCAAAAAGTATTCAAAATTATCAGTAAAATCGAAAGTTTTAATTTAAATAATGCCTTTATATCCCAATTAGAATGTCCCGGGAAAAATAAAAAATACAATATTAATTTTAAATTGAATTCAAAATATTTGTCGGTGATATGTTTTTGTGTTATTTTGTTTATAATGGTGGGTGCCTGGTACATCTATACTGATTTGTCGACTAAGGTAAGGTACATATAATATAATATACCTCCGATGTTCGCGCCTTACTGGATACACTCAGGCTTGTAGTCTTAAATTTTTGTACCGAGTGAGTCCTCAGCGCTCCTCATTTGTCCGGCCAAGTACATAGTTAATGCCATCTATCTGAGATAAACATACAAAAAGTCACGTCAAAAAAAAACATATGTATTTCCTCTACAGAACTGCGTCCTGGACCTCCCTTCATCGTCAAAGTCCCTCTTTCGCCCGCCTGAAGACTGCAGCATGTGCGTAGGAGTGGACGAGGTGGTGCGACTCTCCAACATAACGGCGAAAGAGTTTGAGGAGAATTACGCCTATAAATCAGTACCGGTTATCGTCACTGACGCTACTGTTGGCTGGAAAGCTATCGAAGTTAGATTTTTTATTTATTATCGACGTTTTAAATTTTATGGTTTACGAAACAAATTGTTTAAGCTTTAATAGCAAGCGGGGCTGCAGCCTTTAAGCCTTTTTTAGCTTCGTCTTTTGGTAGCTAGGAGCTATGCCCATAATTATTACCCCTGTTAGGTAAAAATAAGCATAAATACCTACTCGATTACGGGTGGGTTCGGAATTCGAAAGAGAATTGAGACGCGCGATGAGCTTATAAAATGAGCTAAGTAGTAGATATACCAAGTCAAGGAAGTTCCATATTGATACATAAGCAGTTATCAAGTCGCATTCTGGTAAAAAAAATAATAATAAAAAATATATTGTTTTAGGAATTCAATTTCAAATTCTTCGCGGATTTCTACAACGGCGGCAAAATGGGACAGCAGACTAACGACTGTTTCTACTTCGCGTACAAATCCGGCCTCAACTCGTTGAGCGAAGTATTTTCCATGGACGAGAAGAGAGCCAACCTTACTGGAGATCCATGGTATACGTATACAAGTAGTATCGCATACATTTGTACGTTAATTATACCTATAAACAGCTATATAGGTAAAGCACGTTGTCCATTGTGTTAGATGCTAGTTTAGCTAATTTCAACATAACATAAATTCATGACTTATATCACAATTGGGGTACATCACGAGATGAACTAACTAAGTAGGCACCCACGCCTCACCGAGCTTTCTGTTGAACCAACGTAGGTGAGCTGTATCGCTGTCAATAATGGTCGAGCCAACTGTGTTAGTCTATTCAAAATCAAATTATTCTTCTTTAGCCTTCTATTTTTGAACCGTGGAACCGCATGGCTCCTGTATCTTCTCAACCATACATAACACGTTCCAGGTTATAGGTAGTAGGACTAAAATACAATTTTGACTCTCAGTGTTTTCTGATGATCCTAATTAATATTCTTCTTCTTTCGTCTGGATTGTAAGGTCGATGAATAATCTGACCAACCCTGGGGTCTGGGTTAGAATAGGCAACTGACATTGACATTAACAACGTCCTCTGTGGTCAAGTGGGTTCGAATCCCGCTGGGGACGTAACACAAAAATCACTTTGTTAACCCTAGTTTGGTTAGGACATTACAGGCTGATCACCTGATTGTCCGAAAGTAAGATGATCCGTGCTTCGGAAGGCACGTTAAGCCGTTGGTCCCGATTACTACCTAGTGATGTAAGTATGTAGTCGTTACATGATCCATGTCAGGGGCCTATGGCGGCTCAGTAATAACCCTGACACCAGGGTTGATGAGGTTGGCATTCCACCTCAGAACCCACACGATAAGAAGATTGAAATTAACGACTTTTTTATGATAACGTAGGTACGTCGGCTGGAGCACGTGCTATGACGAGGAGACCCGCCGGCTGCGGTCCTACTACTCCCGGCCGTACTTCCTGCCCCGGACAGCTGAGAGCGACATGGTGGACTGGGTGTTCATGGGCGGCCCGGGACAGGGCGCTCATATGCACGTCAGTATGAATAGGGTGTATACTTATTCATTGAACACCTGTTTGGCTTTGCATTTTCGTCACGAAGTCTATACTGGGATTATTTTACGACCGTATCTGTCGCTCTCTCGCTCTAGCAAATGACAGTTTTGAGTTATAGAACAGAATAGAAGTAGTAAGAAAGTGCAATTAGGTGCGACAGATGTGGTTTGCTATAGTAACTATTCATGTCTTCGTACCCAGGTGGATTCCGTCCGTCACGTGTCGTGGCAGGCGCAGATCCGCGGCCGCAAGCAGTGGCAGCTGGCGCCGCCGCCAGAGTGTTTCTACCACTGCCGCTGGATCACTTTCACCGTGGGCCCAGGGGAGATATGTGAGTTGGATTCTCACATCTTCTGGTTTGTTACTTGCTTTGTGCAAATAAAAGCGGGAATCAGGAGTTTGGAAGCGCCAGCGAACACTACGTGCATGGATACTGTATCAATCGAGATCTTTAAATCCAACTGGTATTATGCAAATTCCGGCCAAATAGTTAATGCCATTTGCGGCGAATCTACAATAAGTCACGTTAAAAAAAAGTATAGGCAAAGGTTTCCTTCTTCATTCCAAACTTAAAGTGATGACCCCAGTCCGCTCAAGATCAATCGAGGGTAATCGAAGTAAAAAAGTAGTTGAAGCAAATAAATTTGGTGAAATTGTAAAAAAATATAAATTACCTAGTAATAGTTGTTTTTTTTTGCAGTGGTGGTAGACACGAACCGCTGGTACCACAAAACCAACGTGTTGCCTGGAGACATCAGCATCACCATTGGAGCAGAATACGACTGAACGTTATTTATTTACATAATCTTCTAACTAACATAGTATAAGACCAGGTATGCTCAAAACTGACAGCTAGCATTTCAAGGTTAGCCCAGCTGACGTCATCCCACCCTACGTTGCCATTTCGTAGAAAACTACCCACGTCCAATATTTTTAATTTACTTTGCAATAAGTAAAAGATTTACGTACAGTTTCAATGATTTTTATATATGTGACAAATAATAGTAGTTAAATACATTAGTAATTCACTTAATTTTCAATAATAAAATTTACGTCCTTGGATTGTTGGAGATACCAATTGAATGGTAACACTTACTTTATTTATTTATTTATTTATTTAATGTTCGGAGAAACAACAGCTATAATTAATTTAGTAGCAACTTATGGTAAAAACAGAAAGCCAATTATAGTTCCTCGCAGATAGCAAATTGAAAAAAAAAAACAAACAAAAAGGTTTGCACTAATGCACATTACACTAGGCATAATAACACAGTCAGCAGTCAACCATTACTGTCTCAAAAACACAAAATGTACAAAAAGGCTACACTCACAATGCACGCGTCATTCAACCTAGATACACTACTATTTATTCTATGCTACAGGTTAAAGAATTGCTTGCTAATCTCACGTCTCGCTGCCTCACAACCAGTGTTGAACAAATCTAATTCAGTTGTAGCGCATAGGTTATTAAAACTATTTGCGGCTCGCCAAATATAAGTATTCTGCCGATAGTTAGTAGTAGCGCGCGGAAGAAAAATCAAATTATTGTGACGCAGACTTCTATAAGGGGGCTTAATATATATTTTTGATAGCAGGCTTGGACAATCAACAACACCAGTAGTTATTTTTAACAAGTAAATCAAGTCTGCTATTTCCCGTCGTTTCTCGAGAGGGAGCAAATGAAATCTCCTGCACATATCCAAATACATACTAGATGAATATCGCTGTTTAAACCGGTAGCAAACATAACGCACAAACTTCTTTTGTATGTTCTCAATTTGATGGATGTATTTTTGGTACATAGGATTCCAGATCTGCGACGCATACTCCAAGTTACTGCGCACAAAGGTACAGTACAGTATCTTAAACGTTTTAATTTTGACGAAGTCTTTTGATGAACGCATCACAAACCCAAGTGCTTTATACGCCTTAGCAGTAATTTTCTCAATGTGGGCGTCAAACATCAGCTTACTGTCGTGAAACACTCCAAGATCTCGTACTAGCTTGTTTCTCTCAAGAATTTCACCCTTAAGAGTGTAGTGGAAATTAATTGGGATATGTTTGCGAGTATATGTTACTATACTACACTTAACAGGATTCAAGTCGAGCAGATGATTTGAACAGTAATCCTCCAAACGAGAAAGATCCGACTGGAGCGCCTCAGCGTCAGCAATCGATGAGATGCGGGCGAATATTTTCATGTCATCAGCAAACAGAGTAGCTGCGAGGAGTGGAAGCAGTGGTCGATGTCATTCACAAAGATAATAAACAGCAATGGCCCCAGAAGGGAGCCTTGAGGCACGCCGCTGGGTATAACAATCCAGCTAGAAATGTAATTGTTAACGACTACAGCCTGTGACCGATTATCAATGTAGGAAGAGAACCACCGTAGAAGGTTTCCTCTTATGCCGACCTTAGACAACTTGGCTAGAAGTAAATCATGCTGGATCCGATCAAAGGCTTTGCTATAATCAGTGTAAATGACATCGACCTGATCTCCATTATCCATTGCCTCAGTTACCGCATCATTTAACAGAATAAGGTTAGATACTGTGGACCGCCCCTTTAAGAAACCGTGCTGAGATTCACTAAACGAGTGCTTCAGCACCGGGTACAATTGTTCATATACCAGCTTCTCCATCACCTTCGAGACAATACACAATTTAGATATCGGTCGGTAATTGGCTATGTCAGTTTTAAGGCCCTTTTTATGGACGGGAGTAACAAAAGCCTGTTTCCAGAGAGTTGGTACTATGCCGGAATCGAACGATTTCCTAAATAGCAAGGCTAGAGGAACAGATATAGTTTTAGCGCAATTAATCAAGAAACGGGCAGGCAGGTAGTCAGGCCCTGCAGATTTACTGGCATCGAGCTTAGACAGCAGCTTAGTAACCATATCAACATCAACTTCGATAGAAGAAATGTCAGAAGTAGATGAGCTGGCAGTGGACACTGTGTCCTCAAAGCTTAAGCGATATGTTATTGGACTGGTTGGGTTGGTTGTGGAATCCAAAAAAGTAGAACGGAAATAATCTGAAAAGCCAGAGGTGATTGAGTTTCCATCATTATAGGTATTATTCCCGAGTTTAAGACTGCAAGGCACTGAATTCGATTTAGATTTAGAGTTCATGAACCTCCAAAAGCAGCGCGGGTCTGTTTCGATAGAATTCTCGACGAGTTCGATATAGTTGTTGTAGCATACAGATTCGAGATAACGAACGCGGTCCCTCAATATATTATACGATGCTTGGTCTGAGCGATTGCCATATTTTTTAAACTTGCGGAGGTACTTGAACTTTTCCCTAATTGACTTTTTCAGAGCTTTGGAATACCATTTTGGGTACGAATCAGTTTTGATCGCCTTACAAGGGACATATTTATTCCTAAGGTGGGTAAAAACATCGTAAAAATGATCCACGCACTCATCGAGATTTTTGCAAGAAAATTCATTACTCCAATCCATTTCACCTAGTTCTTTATTGATGGAAACGTAATCGCCGTCATCAAACATATACTTCTTGGTACTGGCACGATCGAGCGGGGTAAGGTAACTAAAGTCAAGACACAACAACAGAGCACCGTGCTCATCGTCAATCGGAACCAATGAGTTACTAGCACAGTCACTGACAGTAACTATATTATCATTTGCCAGAACAAGATCTAGAATTCTGCCAAATGCGTTTTTAACATAATTAAATTGTTTAAGATTAAGAAACCCAACCATGTCTACCAAAAATCTTTCATCTGGTGTTGCACTATCCCTTAATATTGGTTGATAGTTACTACCGGAGCACGGCGCCCACTGTATCTTACTGAGATTAAAATCACCTACTAGAAGGAATTTATCATCTGGATAATGTAAAATATGATTTTCCACGTTATAAAAGAAGTTATGTAGTTGTTCCGAAAAAGAATAACCCATGTTTTGCTTACAAAGATACAAAATGCACATATGAAGCGACGTAGTAACATTAGATTGACCCTTGACCTTTAAGGTGAGCCATAAATCTTCTGCACTCGAATGAAATGCTGTTTGTGGGGTAATTGTAAGTTCTCGCCTTACTGCAACTAAAACACCGCCACCCAACTTTTGTTGCGTCTTTGAGTAGTCGCGATCTCTGCGCAATATTACATAACGCGCGTCAAAAAGTTCACTATCCACAATACCATCCAAGAGCCAGGATTCCGTGATTAAAATTACATCATAGTTTGATAAACACACATTCCGATAAAAAATTGTAGTTTTAGTGCGAAGGCCTCTAGCATTCTGATAATAAATCAGTATTTTATTATCACAACAATCAGGATCCATCACGTCTATAATAAGATGTTAAAAAACTCAATTGCAACAAATTTACTGAATTAACCATTTCAAATAGTAAACACAAATAAAAATGACCGGAATAACTATTTTCGATATAAGCAGGTATTTGTAACAAACAAACATTGCAAGCAATATAATTTGTGCAAGCGAGCAAACAAATTAGCGATTTAGATGCAGGTGTAATTTGCGTAAGAAAGACAGTTAATAATTGAATAGTGCGTCGTTGGTTGTGAGTGAGCGGGGCGCGTAAACAATAGGAACCGGTTAAGCCGATAGGCAAGGCAGAGGTAAAGAACATTTTATACAACGGTAGCAATTTAAGAACGCGATACACTTTACAAGAACATAATAAATTATAGTTTAAACAATTTTGTTTAAATCGCATTCCTTATTAATAACAAATACATTTGAAGTGTCATTTTTGCGTATGTGAATCTTGCTATGCTTCACCCAGACGTATTCATAGTGCTTCTGGTTTGCTACACTTTTAACTTTGTTGAGGAGATTCTTACGATACGGTGTTAAGTGGTCGTTAATGTAAACGCGAACTTCCCCGCCACCACCAAGGCTTGGAATGTCAGATAGTTTTAAAGTTTTATTTTTGCCTGATCGAGCAGCGGCCATAAAATCCTCCTTGACGTAGCGATTGTTAACCGACACAATTATGGATTTTTCTTTAGGGTGTTTAGTTGGTACTCTTGCAATATAATTAATTTGAGTCTTTGGGACAACCTGACCGACCGCTTCGCATATGGACTCAAAAACATTGTAAAGGTTTTCGGTCTTTTTTAGTGGGACCCCTTTAATCTCAATATTATTAAGCCGAGAACGCTGCTCGTTTTCTGCTAAGACGGCTTTTAGTTCAGCGACTTCGTTATTGGCTACGTCAAGCGCATCCCTGAGAATCTGTACTCCAGCAACTTCGGTTTCCAGTTTAGATACCCGTAGGTGCTGCTCCTCAAGACTAGCATGGGCATATTCGCATGATGTTTTGAGTTCTGTTAATTCTAGCTTAATACTCTTCATATCTGCGATGAGACACGGGAGACCCGCCAGCTGCTTTTTGAGCTCGAGGACTTCAGCCATTAAGTTTTCTAGCGTTACCGGGACTGCAGGTGTAGTGACTGACATGGCGTCGGAGACAGCCCGTTTTTTACTTGCAACAATCGGTGTTGGCGCTGCCTGGGTAGCGACAACAGGACTTGCACTTTTCCCAGAGACCACTCCAGATTTACAGTGTAAACATTTCCATGTAGCCTTCCTGTCGGCAGAGAGTTTTCGGTAGTTATTTTCGGAAATCTGAGCACAACAAAAGCCAAAAAGCTTATCACACGCTGTACACTGTACACCATCGTTGAACACACTCTTACAGATTGAGCACTGATGCATTGTGAGTGCAAATTAAGCGACACAAAAATATAGAAAAAGGTTGACCACCACTGGAAATTTGTCAGTAAGCGAACGTGCTGCTTTGGCGAGTGCGAACCGTGAACTTCTTCCACCAACCTTCATTGATCGATCAAATATACAGTTTTCTAAGCGTTGCCACTCATAGTCAATACATTTGCATAAATTTTACCCTTGAGTAGTAAGTTTGGCCTAAGAATGCTGTCGACTTCTTCCACCAACCTTCATTGATCGATCAAATATACAGTTTTCTAAGCGTTGCCACTCAAAGTCAATACATTTGCATAAATTTTACCCTTGAGTAGTAAGTTTGGCCTAAGAATGCTGTCGACTTCTTCCACCAACCTTCATTGATCGATCAAATATACAGTTTTCTAAGCGTTGCCACTCATAGTCAATACATTTGCATAAATTTTACCCTTGAGTTGTAAGTTTGGCCTAAGAATGCTGTCGACTTCTTCCACCAACCTTCATCGATCGATCAAATATACAGTTTTCTAAGCGTTGCCACTCAAAGTCAATACATTTGCATAAATTTTACCCTTGAGTAGTAAGTTTGGCCTAAGAATGCTGTGGACTTCCTCCACCAACCTTCATTGATCGATCAAATATACAGTTTTCTAAGCGTTGCCACTCATAGTCAATACATTTGCATAAATTTTACCCTTGAGTAGTAAGTTTGGCCTAAGGATGCTGTCGACTTCTTCCACCAACCTTCATTGATCGATCAAATATACAGTTTTCTAAGCGTTGCCACTCATAGTCAATACATTTGCATAAATTTTACCCTTGAGTAGTAAGTTTGGCCTGAGGATGCTGTCGACTTCTTCCACCAACCTTCATCGATCGATCAAATATACAGTTTTCTAAGCGTTGCCACTCAAAGTCAAAACATTTGCATAAATTTTACCCTTGAGTAGTAAGTTTGGCCTAAGGATGCTGTCGACTTCTTCCACCAACCTTCATCGATCGATCAAATATACAGTTTTCTAAGCGTTGCCACTCAAAGTCAATACATTTGCATAAATTTTACCCTTGAGTAGTAAGTTTGGCCTAAGGATGCTGTCGACTTCTTCCACCAACCTTCATTGATCGATCAAATATACAGTTTTCTAAGCGTTGCCACTCAAAGTCAATACATTTGCATAAATTTTACCCTTGAGTAGTAAGTTTGGCCTAAGGATGCTGTCGACTTCTTCCACCAACCTTCATCGATCGATCAAATATACAGTTTTCTAAGCGTTGCCACTCAAAGTCAATACATTTGCATAAATTTTACCCTTGAGTAGTAAGTTTGGCCTAAGAATGCTGTCGACTTCTTCCAGCAACCTTCATCGATCGATCAAATATACAGTTTTCTAAGCGTTGCCACTCAAAGTCAATACATTTGCATAAATTTTACCCTTGAGTAGTAAGTTTGGCCTAAGAATGCTGTCGACTTCTTCCACCAACCTTCATTGATCGATCAAATATACAGTTTTCTAAGCGTTGCCACTCAAAGTCAATACATTTGCATAAATTTTACCCTTGAGTAGTAAGTTTGGCCTAAGAATGCTGTGGACTTCCTCCACCAACCTTCATTGATCGATCAAATATACAGTTTTCTAAGCGTTGCCACTCATAGTCAATACATTTGCATAAATTTTACCCTTGAGTAGTAAGTTTGGCCTGAGGATGCTGTCGACTTCTTCCACCAACCTTCATCGATCGATCAAATATACAGTTTTCTAAGCGTTGCCACTCATAGTCAATACATTTGCATAAATTTTACCCTTGAGTAGTAAGTTTGGCCTAAGGATGCTGTCGACTTCTTCCACCAACCTTCATTGATCGATCAAATATACAGTTTTCTAAGCGTTGCCACTCATAGTCAATACATTTGCATAAATTTTACCCTTGAGTAGTAAGTTTGGCCTAAGGATGCTGTCGACTTCTTCCACCAACCTTCATTGATCGATCAAATATACAGTTTTCTAAGCGTTGCCACTCAAAGTCAATACATTTGCATAAATTTTACCCTTGAGTAGTAAGTTTGGCCTAAGAATGCTGTCGACTTCTTCCACCAACCTTCATCGATCGATCAAATATACAGTTTTCTAAGCGTTGCCACTCAAAGTCAATACATTTGCATAAATTTTACCCTTGAGTAGTAAGTTTGGCCTAAGAATGCTGTCGACTTCTTCCACCAACCTTCATTGATCGATCAAATATACAGTTTTCTAAGCGTTGCCACTCATAGTCAATACATTTGCATAAATTTTACCCTTGAGTAGTAAGTTTGGCCTAAGAATGCTGTCGACTTCTTCCACCAACCTTCATCGATCGATCAAATATACAGTTTTCTAAGCGTTGCCACTCATAGTCAATACATTTGCATAAATTTTACCCTTGAGTAGTAAGTTTGGCCTAAGAATGCTGTCGACTTCTTCCACCAACCTTCATTGATCGATCAAATATACAGTTTTCTAAGCGTTGCCACTCATAGTCAATACATTTGCATAAATTTTACCCTTGAGTAGTAAGTTTGGCCTAAGAATGCTGTCGACTTCTTCCACCAACCTTCATTGATCGATCAAATATACAGTTTTCTAAGCGTTGCCACTCATAGTCAATACATTTGCATAAATTTTACCCTTGAGTAGTAAGTTTGGCCTAAGAATGCTGTCGACTTCTTCCACCAACCTTCATTGATCGATCAAATATACAGTTTTCTAAGCGTTGCCACTCATAGTCAATACATTTGCATAAATTTTACCCTTGAGTAGTAAGTTTGGCCTAAGAATGCTGTCGACTTCTTCCACCAACCTTCATCGATCGATCAAATATACAGTTTTCTAAGCGTTGCCACTCATAGTAAATACATTTGCATAAATTTTACCCTTGAGTAGTAAGTTTGGCCTAAGGATGCTGTCGACTTCTTCCACCAACCTTCATTGATCGATCAAATATACAGTTTTCTAAGCGTTGCCACTCATAGTCAATACATTTGCATAAATTTTACCCTTGAGTAGTAAGTTTGGCCTAAGGATGCTGTCGACTTCTTCCACCAACCTTCATCGATCGATCAAATATACAGTTTTCTAAGCGTTGCCACTCAAAGTCAATACATTTGCATAAATTTTACCCTTGAGTAGTAAGTTTGGCCTAAGAATGCTGTCGACTTCTTCCACCAACCTTCATTGATCGATCAAATATACAGTTTTCTAAGCGTTGCCACTCATAGTCAATACATTTGCATAAATTTTACCCTTGAGTAGTAAGTTTGGCCTAAGGATGCTGTCGACTTCTTCCAGCAACCTTCATCGATCGATCAAATATACAGTTTTCTAAGCGTTGCCACTCAAAGTCAATACATTTGCATAAATTTTACCCTTGAGTAGTAAGTTTGGCCTAAGAATGCTGTGGACTTCCTCCACCAACCTTCATTGATCGATCAAATATACAGTTTTCTAAGCGTTGCCACTCATAGTCAATACATTTGCATAAATTTTACCCTTGAGTAGTAAGTTTGGCCTGAGGATGCTGTCGACTTCTTCCACCAACCTTCATCGATCGATCAAATATACAGTTTTCTAAGCGTTGCCACTCAAAGTCAAAACATTTGCATAAATTTTACCCTTGAGTAGTAAGTTTGGCCTAAGGATGCTGTCGACTTCTTCCACCAACCTTCATCGATCGATCAAATATACAGTTTTCTAAGCGTTGCCACTCATAGTCAATACATTTGCATAAATTTTACCCTTGAGTAGTAAGTTTGGCCTAAGGATGCTGTCGACTTCTTCCACCAACCTTCATCGATCGATCAAATATACAGTTTTCTAAGCGTTGCCACTCAAAGTCAATACATTTGCATAAATTTTACCCTTGAGTAGTAAGTTTGGCCTAAGAATGCTGTGGACTTCCTCCACCAACCTTCATTGATCGATCAAATATACAGTTTTCTAAGCGTTGCCACTCATAGTCAATACATTTGCATAAATTTTACCCTTGAGTAGTAAGTTTGGCCTGAGGATGCTGTCGACTTCTTCCACCAACCTTCATCGATCGATCAAATATACAGTTTTCTAAGCGTTGCCACTCATAGTCAATACATTTGCATAAATTTTACCCTTGAGTAGTAAGTTTGGCCTAAGAATGCTGTCGACTTCTTCCACCAACCTTCATCGATCGATCAAATATACAGTTTTCTAAGCGTTGCCACTCATAGTCAATACATTTGCATAAATTTTACCCTTGAGTAGTAAGTTTGGCCTAAGAATGCTGTCGACTTCTTCCACCAACCTTCATTGATCGATCAAATATACAGTTTTCTAAGCGTTGCCACTCATAGTCAATACATTTGCATAAATTTTACCCTTGAGTAGTAAGTTTGGCCTAAGAATGCTGTCGACTTCTTCCACCAACCTTCATTGATCGATCAAATATACAGTTTTCTAAGCGTTGCCACTCATAGTCAATACATTTGCATAAATTTTACCCTTGAGTAGTAAGTTTGGCCTAAGAATGCTGTCGACTTCTTCCACCAACCTTCATTGATCGATCAAATATACAGTTTTCTAAGCGTTGCCACTCATAGTCAATACATTTGCATAAATTTTACCCTTGAGTAGTAAGTTTGGCCTAAGAATGCTGTCGACTTCTTCCACCAACCTTCATCGATCGATCAAATATACAGTTTTCTAAGCGTTGCCACTCATAGTCAATACATTTGCATAAATTTTACCCTTGAGTTGTAAGTTTGGCCTAAGAATGCTGTCGACTTCTTCCACCAACCTTCATCGATCGATCAAATATACAGTTTTCTAAGCGTTGCCACTCATAGTCAATACATTTGCATAAATTTTACCCTTGAGTAGTAAGTTTGGCCTAAGAATGCTGTCGACTTCTTCCACCAACCTTCATTGATCGATCAAATATACAGTTTTCTAAGCGTTGCCACTCATAGTCAATACATTTGCATAAATTTTACCCTTGAGTAGTAAGTTTGGCCTAAGAATGCTGTCGACTTCTTCCACCAACCTTCATCGATCGATCAAATATACAGTTTTCTAAGCGTTGCCACTCATAGTCAATACATTTGCATAAATTTTACCCTTGAGTAGTAAGTTTGGCCTAAGGATGCTGTCGACTTCTTCCACCAACCTTCATCGATCGATCAAATATACAGTTTTCTAAGCGTTGCCACTCATAGTCAATACATTTGCATAAATTTTACCCTTGAGTAGTAAGTTTGGCCTAAGGATGCTGTCGACTTCTTCCACCAACCTTCATTGATCGATCAAATATACAGTTTTCTAAGCGTTGCCACTCAAAGTCAATACATTTGCATAAATTTTACCCTTGAGTAGTAAGTTTGGCCTAAGGATGCTGTCGACTTCTTCCACCAACCTTCATCGATCGATCAAATATACAGTTTTCTAAGCGTTGCCACTCAAAGTCAATACATTTGCATAAATTTTACCCTTGAGTAGTAAGTTTGGCCTAAGAATGCTGTCGACTTCTTCCACCAACCTTCATTGATCGATCAAATATACAGTTTTCTAAGCGTTGCCACTCATAGTCAATACATTTGCATAAATTTTACCCTTGAGTAGTAAGTTTGGCCTAAGAATGCTGTCGACTTCTTCCACCAACCTTCATCGATCGATCAAATATACAGTTTTCTAAGCGTTGCCACTCATAGTCAATACATTTGCATAAATTTTACCCTTGAGTAGTAAGTTTGGCCTAAGGATGCTGTCGACTTCTTCCACCAACCTTCATCGATCGATCAAATATACAGTTTTCTAAGCGTTGCCACTCAAAGTCAATACATTTGCATAAATTTTACCCTTGAGTAGTAAGTTTGGCCTAAGGATGCTGTCGACTTCTTCCACCAACCTTCATCGATCGATCAAATATACAGTTTTCTAAGCGTTGCCACTCAAAGTCAATACATTTGCATAAATTTTACCCTTGAGTAGTAAGTTTGGCCTAAGAATGCTGTCGACTTCTTCCACCAACCTTCATTGATCGATCAAATATACAGTTTTCTAAGCGTTGCCACTCATAGTCAATACATTTGCATAAATTTTACCCTTGAGTAGTAAGTTTGGCCTAAGAATGCTGTCGACTTCTTCCACCAACCTTCATCGATCGATCAAATATACAGTTTTCTAAGCGTTGCCACTCATAGTCAATACATTTGCATAAATTTTACCCTTGAGTAGTAAGTTTGGCCTAAGGATGCTGTCGACTTCTTCCACCAACCTTCATCGATCGATCAAATATACAGTTTTCTAAGCGTTGCCACTCATAGTCAATACATTTGCATAAATTTTACCCTTGAGTAGTAAGTTTGGCCTAAGGATGCTGTCGACTTCTTCCACCAACCTTCATCGATCGATCAAATATACAGTTTTCTAAGCGTTGCCACTCAAAGTCAATACATTTGCATAAATTTTACCCTTGAGTAGTAAGTTTGGCCTAAGAATGCTGTCGACTTCTTCCACCAACCTTCATCGATCGATCAAATATACAGCTTTCTAAGCGTTGCCACTCATAGTCAATACATTTGCATAAATTTTACCCTTGAGTAGTAAGTTTGGCCTAAGAATGCTGTCGACTTCTTCCACCAACCTTCATTGATCGATCAAATATACAGTTTTCTAAGCGTTGCCACTCATAGTCAATACATTTGCATAAATTTTACCCTTGAGTAGTAAGTTTGGCCTAAGAATGCTGTCGACTTCTTCCACCAACCTTCATTGATCGATCAAATATACAGTTTTCTAAGCGTTGCCACTCATAGTCAATACATTTGCATAAATTTTACCCTTGAGTAGTAAGTTTGGCCTAAGAATGCTGTCGACTTCTTCCACCAACCTTCATTGATCGATCAAATATACAGTTTTCTAAGCGTTGCCACTCATAGTCAATACATTTGCATAAATTTTACCCTTGAGTAGTAAGTTTGGCCTAAGAATGCTGTCGACTTCTTCCACCAACCTTCATCGATCGATCAAATATACAGTTTTCTAAGCGTTGCCACTCATAGTAAATACATTTGCATAAATTTTACCCTTGAGTAGTAAGTTTGGCCTAAGGATGCTGTCGACTTCTTCCACCAACCTTCATTGATCGATCAAATATACAGTTTTCTAAGCGTTGCCACTCATAGTCAATACATTTGCATAAATTTTACCCTTGAGTAGTAAGTTTGGCCTAAGGATGCTGTCGACTTCTTCCACCAACCTTCATCGATCGATCAAATATACAGTTTTCTAAGCGTTGCCACTCAAAGTCAATACATTTGCATAAATTTTACCCTTGAGTAGTAAGTTTGGCCTAAGAATGCTGTCGACTTCTTCCACCAACCTTCATTGATCGATCAAATATACAGTTTTCTAAGCGTTGCCACTCATAGTCAATACATTTGCATAAATTTTACCCTTGAGTAGTAAGTTTGGCCTAAGGATGCTGTCGACTTCTTCCAGCAACCTTCATCGATCGATCAAATATACAGTTTTCTAAGCGTTGCCACTCAAAGTCAATACATTTGCATAAATTTTACCCTTGAGTAGTAAGTTTGGCCTAAGAATGCTGTGGACTTCCTCCACCAACCTTCATTGATCGATCAAATATACAGTTTTCTAAGCGTTGCCACTCATAGTCAATACATTTGCATAAATTTTACCCTTGAGTAGTAAGTTTGGCCTGAGGATGCTGTCGACTTCTTCCACCAACCTTCATCGATCGATCAAATATACAGTTTTCTAAGCGTTGCCACTCAAAGTCAATACATTTGCATAAATTTTACCCTTGAGTAGTAAGTTTGGCCTAAGGATGCTGTCGACTTCTTCCACCAACCTTCATCGATCGATCAAATATACAGTTTTGTAAGCGTTGCCACTCATAGTAAATACATTTGCATAAATTTTACCCTTGAGTAGTAAGTTTGGCCTAAGGATGCTGTCGACTTCTTCCACCAACCTTCATCGATCGATCAAATATACAGTTTTCTAAGCGTTGCCACTCAAAGTCAATACATTTGCATAAATTTTACCCTTGAGTAGTAAGTTTGGCCTAAGAATGCTGTCGACTTCTTCCACCAACCTTCATTGATCGATCAAATATACAGTTTTCTAAGCGTTGCCACTCATAGTCAATACATTTGCATAAATTTTACCCTTGAGTAGTAAGTTTGGCCTAAGGATGCTGTCGACTTCTTCCACCAACCTTCATCGATCGATCAAATATACAGTTTTCTAAGCGTTGCCACTCATAGTCAATACATTTGCATAAATTTTACCCTTGAGTAGTAAGTTTGGCCTAAGAATGCTGTCGACTTCTTCCACCAACCTTCATCGATCGATCAAATATACAGTTTTCTAAGCGTTGCCACTCATAGTCAATACATTTGCATAAATTTTACCCTTGAGTAGTAAGTTTGGCCTAAGAATGCTGTCGACTTCTTCCACCAACCTTCATTGATCGATCAAATATACAGTTTTCTAAGCGTTGCCACTCATAGTCAATACATTTGCATAAATTTTACCCTTGAGTAGTAAGTTTGGCCTAAGAATGCTGTCGACTTCTTCCACCAACCTTCATTGATCGATCAAATATACAGTTTTCTAAGCGTTGCCACTCATAGTCAATACATTTGCATAAATTTTACCCTTGAGTAGTAAGTTTGGCCTAAGAATGCTGTCGACTTCTTCCACCAACCTTCATTGATCGATCAAATATACAGTTTTCTAAGCGTTGCCACTCATAGTCAATACATTTGCATAAATTTTACCCTTGAGTAGTAAGTTTGGCCTAAGAATGCTGTCGACTTCTTCCACCAACCTTCATCGATCGATCAAATATACAGTTTTCTAAGCGTTGCCACTCATAGTCAATACATTTGCATAAATTTTACCCTTGAGTTGTAAGTTTGGCCTAAGAATGCTGTCGACTTCTTCCACCAACCTTCATCGATCGATCAAATATACAGTTTTCTAAGCGTTGCCACTCATAGTAAATACATTTGCATAAATTTTACCCTTGAGTAGTAAGTTTGGCCTAAGGATGCTGTCGACTTCTTCCACCAACCTTCATTGATCGATCAAATATACAGTTTTCTAAGCGTTGCCACTCATAGTCAATACATTTGCATAAATTTTACCCTTGAGTAGTAAGTTTGGCCTAAGAATGCTGTCGACTTCTTCCACCAACCTTCATCGATCGATCAAATATACAGTTTTCTAAGCGTTGCCACTCATAGTAAATACATTTGCATAAATTTTACCCTTGAGTAGTAAGTTTGGCCTAAGGATGCTGTCGACTTCTTCCACCAACCTTCATCGATCGATCAAATATACAGTTTTCTAAGCGTTGCCACTCATAGTAAATACATTTGCATAAATTTTACCCTTGAGTAGTAAGTTTGGCCTAAGGATGCTGTCGACTTCTTCCACCAACCTTCATTGATCGATCAAATATACAGTTTTCTAAGCGTTGCCACTCAAAGTCAATACATTTGCATAAATTTTACCCTTGAGTAGTAAGTTTGGCCTAAGGATGCTGTCGACTTCTTCCACCAACCTTCATCGATCGATCAAATATACAGTTTTCTAAGCGTTGCCACTCAAAGTCAATACATTTGCATAAATTTTACCCTTGAGTAGTAAGTTTGGCCTAAGAATGCTGTCGACTTCTTCCACCAACCTTCATTGATCGATCAAATATACAGTTTTCTAAGCGTTGCCACTCATAGTCAATACATTTGCATAAATTTTACCCTTGAGTAGTAAGTTTGGCCTAAGAATGCTGTCGACTTCTTCCACCAACCTTCATCGATCGATCAAATATACAGTTTTCTAAGCGTTGCCACTCATAGTCAATACATTTGCATAAATTTTACCCTTGAGTAGTAAGTTTGGCCTAAGGATGCTGTCGACTTCTTCCAGCAACCTTCATCGATCGATCAAATATACAGTTTTCTAAGCGTTGCCACTCAAAGTCAATACATTTGCATAAATTTTACCCTTGAGTAGTAAGTTTGGCCTAAGGATGCTGTCGACTTCTTCCAGCAACCTTCATCGATCGATCAAATATACAGTTTTCTAAGCGTTGCCACTCAAAGTCAATACATTTGCATAAATTTTACCCTTGAGTAGTAAGTTTGGCCTAAGAATGCTGTGGACTTCTTCCACCAACCTTCATTGATCGATCAAATATACAGTTTTCTAAGCGTTGCCACTCATAGTAAATACATTTGCATAAATTTTACCCTTGAGTAGTAAGTTTGGCCTAAGAATGCTGTCGACTTCTTCCACCAACCTTCATCGATCGATCAAATATACAGTTTTCTAAGCGTTGCCACTCATAGTAAATACATTTGCATAAATTTTACCCTTGAGTAGTAAGTTTGGCCTAAGGATGCTGTCGACTTCTTCCACCAACCTTCATCGATCGATCAAATATACAGTTTTCTAAGCGTTGCCACTCATAGTAAATACATTTGCATAAATTTTACCCTTGAGTAGTAAGTTTGGCCTAAGGATGCTGTCGACTTCTTCCACCAACCTTCATCGATCGATCAAATATACAGTTTTCTAAGCGTTGCCACTCAAAGTCAATACATTTGCATAAATTTTACCCTTGAGTAGTAAGTTTGGCCTAAGGATGCTGTCGACTTCTTCCAGCAACCTTCATCGATCGATCAAATATACAGTTTTCTAAGCGTTGCCACTCAAAGTCAATACATTTGCATAAATTTTACCCTTGAGTAGTAAGTTTGGCCTAAGAATGCTGTGGACTTCTTCCACCAACCTTCATTGATCGATCAAATATACAGTTTTCTAAGCGTTGCCACTCATAGTCAATACATTTGCATAAATTTTACCCTTGAGTAGTAAGTTTGGCCTAAGGATGCTGTCGACTTCTTCCACCAACCTTCATTGATCGATCAAATATACAGTTTTCTAAGCGTTGCCACTCATAGTCAATATATTTGCATAAATTTTACCCTTGAGTAGTAAGTTTGGCCTAAGAATGCTGTCGACTTCTTCCACCAACCTTCATTGATCGATCAAATATACAGTTTTATAAGCGTTGCTACTCATAGTCAATACATTTGCATAAATTTTACCCTTGAGTAGTAAGTTTGGCCTAAGAATGCTGTCGACTTCTTCCACCAACCTTCATTGATCGATCAAATATACAGTTTTCTAAGCGTTGCCACTCATAGTCAATACATTTGCATAAGTTTTACCCTTGAGTAGTAAGTTTGGCCTAAGAATGCTGTCGACTTCTTCCACCTTTTTTTTTTTTTTTTTTTTTTTGACGTGACTTATTGTAGATTTGCCGCAGATGGCATTAACTACTTGGCCGGACAAATGGGGAGCGCTGAAGGCTCTCACCCGGTACAACGTTTAAGACAACAGGCCTGAGGGTGCCCAGTTGGGCGCGAACCTCGGCTCAGGGCGTCGTCTGAGAGGAAAAATATTTGAAAGAATTAATCGACCCTAGTGGGTCGATAGCGATAAGCGCTGAATGAGGGAAATCGTCGACCACGCCGGCGGGGTCGGTATCGGGGTCCTGAAGTGTTTGGTGTCGCGAGCTGATTGGCTGCCTCTATGGCTAGAGTAATCGGGTCGTCGGGATCGTATATTACGTCCTTCGGACGCCGATACTTTTCAGTACCGTCCCTAAGCGGGATGTATTCGGAAGCCGCAACTACCAGAGGATTTGGGTGGTGCGGAGCAGAATCGAAAAAACGTTTGGAAGCTAATTTGAGCCATTGGGCAATGGTTGGCAGACCTAGGTCAATGTGCAGATTTTCATTGCGAAGGAACCACGGAGCTCCCGTGGCTTTCCGCATGAAACGATTTTGTATTACCTGTAGACGGTGGATTTGAGAGGGACTCGCATGAGCGAAAACTACCCCTGCATAGGTCATGATCGGACGGATGCAAGTCGTGTAGATTTTCACCTTATTCCTAAGGGACAATTTACTTCGCTTGTTAAGAAGACAGTGAAGACGGCCCATTACAAACGCGGCGCGATCGCGCACACGTTTGATATGGGCCTTGAAAGTAAGACGTCTATCTAAGACTACGCCGAGATATTTGACTTGCTCCTCCCAAGGGATCGGCTTGCCAAACATCTTAATGATTTTAAGTTGACGGCGTGACCGTGGCGTGTTATAATAGCCCTTTGAAAAGTACACCGCTGCACTTTTCTCCGGGTTTACCTCGATTCTCCATTTGCGAAACCACTTGCCCAAGGCATTGGCCGCGCGTTGGAGGATTCCGGTCATCATAACTCGACCACGGCACGAAGAATAGATGGCTGTATCATCCGCAAATAAAGCTAATTCGGTATTAGGGGATTTGGGAATGTCACTAGTATACAATGAAAATAGTAAAGGGGAGAGGACGGAGCCTTGTGGGACTCCGGCATGTATCGGGTGCGGTGACGAGAGCGTCCCTTCTACGCGGTAGCGAAAGGTTCGATTTGAGAGGAAGTCTCGTATGATGTGCACGAGACGGTCTGGCACTCCCAGTGAATAAAGCTTGTAGATCAAGCCGTTGTGCCAGACTTTGTCGAACGCTTTCGCCACATCGAAGAAGAGCGCTCCCGTAGCGACAGGTTTTTTTAAGTTTAATCTACTGGAGATATGTTCAACAATACGGTGCACTTGTTGAACGCAGGAGTGTTTGGTTCTAAAACCAAACTGCTCTGGTGGAATAAGACTATTGGATTCGGCGTAGTCCCGTAATCTAGCAAATATGAGCCGCTCATAAATCTTCCCCATGGTATTGAGGAGACTTATAGGGCGGTAACTGGAAGGTTCGTTTTTAGGTTTCCCAGGCTTTGGTATACCAATTACAATTGCTTCTTTCCACTGCTGTGGAAAGACGCAGTTGCTCATGGCGACGTTGAATATTGCCGTTAGTAAGCAGATGAGGGGAGCACCGAAGTTTTTAAGGACACGATTCGTGATACCGTCTGAGCCAGGGGCTTTTCGGGTATGAAATCTTTTGATGATACCTAGTACCTCTTCCTCAGTAACCTGTGGAAGAGGAGGATCGGTGGGAGGTACAGAAGCCCTACGCTGAACTTCAGAGTTCACCGTCGAGAGGTGCCTACGATCGATAGGGAGAGTACTGGGCGAACATTGGGCTTCGAGACTGTCGGCAAGGCATTCGGCTTTTTCGTCATCGTCAAAAGCGGGGGGTTGGTTAGGCCTATTGAGAGGAGGAGTAGGAACAACCGTATCCTTTTGAAGAGACCTAGACAGCTGCCAGATGGCCTGGTGGTGGGGCTCAATGCCGCTCAAAAGATTATCCCACCGATTCTGTCGCATGTCATTAATACGTTTTCTTACAGTATGCTGCAAGAGACGCAAATGACGGCGACATTCCTCGGTGCGATTGGAATCATATGCGCGGGTGGCTGCGTTTTTCTCCGTTAGCAGATCACGGATATCGGTAGGCAGTTTCCAGCGATGGTCTTCCATCTCCGGAACCTGTTTTGAACTTTCATTCAAAACCGACCTCACGTGATCTGTGAGGGAGTTAATAGCTGTCGAGGCCTCCTCTAAGGAGGCTATTTCTACTGGGATACTATCTAAGTATACTGAACTAGAAGACTGGAGGCCTTCGGCTACCTTCTCCCAGTCCAGTACTGTCTTAGGGGTTGCTGGATTAACAGGGGCGTCTAAACGGGAGCCTAGTTTTAATATAACAGGTCGGTGGTCGGATTGTAACTCGTGTAGTACTTCTATAGAACATAAACGTAAGTTTATGTTCTTTAGAAGCGCCAAGTCGAGTATTTCTGGTCTGTGGTTCAAGTCAGGGGGATATCTAGTGGGCTGCAATGGTGTTATTATATCATAATAGAGGGGCTCGGCTAGAGTTTCTAATACCCTGCCTCTTGTGTTTGTTGTTAAGCAACTCCAAGAAAGATGTTTAGCGTTAAGATCGCCAGCAATTATGACTGAATTACTGAGATTAAAGAGGGCTTCGAGGTCACTTCTAAGTAACCTCTTAGAGTTATTAGGAGATAGATAAGCCGACACTAGTGTGATTGGCTGATGTCCTGTCATGCCCACTCGACAGATCGAAGCCTCAATGTCAGTGAGGGCAGGCGGGTCTATAGGTATACAGTGAAGTGACTTTCTATAATAAATGAGAGTGCCCCCTTTGGGCGCAAAGATCCTGTCGTTTCGCACTAAATTATAATTCGCCATCTTGGGGTCGCGATTAGAGGGTTTGAGGAAAGATTCCTGCACTAATAAAATATCTACCTGATGATGTTTTACAAACTCGTGAATCTCTGCACGTTGACCTAAGATGCCATCAGCATTGAAAAAACCTATTGTAAGGGAACGCGGTTTGACTCTACTTTTATTCGTACAATCCATTATTAGGCTTTAAATTGGGATAGGGAGTCTAATAAACTGTCAAGTTGACTAAGGGCCGACTTAAAGAGAATACTAAATTCCCTAAACTGGTTGACAGGAAACGCAGAGGCCTGAGGGGCCATCGCAGGAACCGGATGAGGCGCAAGAGTGGCTGCGGGAATACCTAAGTTGCTACTAGGTTGGGCGCGGAGCGGATTTGTGGGTCGGACGATTGCCGGGGGACGAATCCATGCGGATGGACGCTGTGGCGCGAGTTTGGTTTGCGTGAGTGGCAGAGCCGGGAAATCGCGAGTAGAGTGCGAGGAAGGGGCCATATGGGCCTTAGTGGGACCGGGTTGGGAAGCAGCAGCGCGGGCTGCCCTTCGTTGAGCTACCTTATGGTGGGTGCGTGGAGCCTTGGTGCATCCGCGATAGTTCGCAGGATGACCTTGCTGACCACACAGCACACAGCTAGGGGGTTCCACCTCGTTTTTGCCTCTAAGGCAATCCGAGGTAGCGTGATCACCTAGGCACTTTACGCACCTAGGCTTGGCATGACAATGCCTACTAGAATGCCCGTAAAGTTGGCATCTATGACATTGCGTTGGGGGGCCTCCCTTATGGGGAGTTTCAACTTTAAGGCCAGATAGACCGCAACAAGTCTTCAGGTTGAAGATCTTCTTGCCCTCATCCGTCCTTTCTAATATAACGGTGACCATGTCGTACGGGACTTGGCCACGACCGCGGTGCATACGGTGCACCTCGAGAGCCGGAAAACCGTTTTTAATAAGGTCCTCCTTAACAAGAGTGGTTTCCCACTCCTTAGGGATTCCCTTTAGAATAATACGGAGGATACGTTCCTCCGGGAGGGCGTAGGTATGGAATTGTATTCCTCTACCTTTTAGAATCGAAGTGAGCTTTCTATGCTCAGAAGATGACGGGACCTGGATTTTGATCCCATCTTGGGTCGTGCGGGCGCTGGTGATTACGATGTTCTCCTCTTTCGCCCGAAGGGAGACTTCATTCCACCTATTTTTGTCCCTCATGTACAAGGGCGGAGGGGTGGGACCTTTTTGTACTTCAGTGACAGCCTTAGAAGGGCTGGAAGGGACCTTACGGACCTCGGGGATGGAAGAGGAAGAGGGGATCGACGTTCCCGAGGACGTTTTCTGAACCTTAGCAGGCTCAGATTCACGGTGACGGCGGGCTCGTTTTCCCTTACGGCCCTCCACGAGCGTGAATATGTCCTCCGAAGAGGACGACTCCACACACTCCGACGACGAATCGGACTCGGCAACGTCCATACGAACATCACACGATACCTCATCGTCACCGGCGAGGAGGGAAGCAGGGGAAGGAGATGACGCGCGCGATTGGGACAAAGCAAGAGACGCGGCGGGGCGGGCAGGGCCGGGAAACGACGCGAAAGACGCGGTGGGGCAGGGGGTCGCGGGGAGACTGGGTGACGAAGCGCGGTCGGCACGAGGGCTATTAACGCGGGGCGCGGAAGGCAAAGTTAACGCCGCAACTTGCGGTACTAAACGGCATATCTCAGCGTAAAGCGCGCTGCTTTTATCCGCTAGGATATGCGTCAAAATGAGTTTACCGATTTCGGCCCACAGCTCGGAGCTGTCGGCCATTTTTAAGGGACGGCCAATCTGCTATAGAATAATTACTACCGCTTCGCAAAAGCGTTCCTCAGAGAATAAGCGGCGCAAGAAACTCTGAGGCGATCGCTCGCTAACTTTCGCAACTCGAGTGGGATTGCTCGAGGGTGTGTGAGAGTGAGTTTTGCCTCTTTGGTTGGGGTTAACAAAGAGGATGTGTGCTTATGGTGTGCCCTAAGCTGGTATCCCTTTGCCGATCTTATTGTGCAAGAGGGTTCCTATGCTCTAAGTGCGGAGGGTTTTTACACCCCGAAACACGAAGAGAAAAGAATAAGGGGTAGAGATTGGTCACTCTACCCCGGGTGACAGCTAGAGTCGACTAGGGTAGACCCCAAGGCCGGTGGTTCTAGCCCCGTCCGGGTAATATGCCTGCCTCAAAGTGAGGCAAGCGGACGCCCCAGGGCCACGTCCCACTCAGCTTAGTTAACACCGCAAGGTATCCACTGAGGACCACGAAACTGTGGTTTTAAATTAAGATCGATGCAACTGTAAAATAACAGTCGTTATTTTAACCTTGAAACTTAGATAAGCCAGCAAGTTCTGAGAAGAACTATTGTTGGCTCAATGTATGGCGGCAGGGTCACGCCAGCAGGTAGCCGGCAGACAATGGCGGCACGGGGCGCGGGGCGCGCGGCGGGGGGCTGCGGGGCGCAGCGCGGGGAGCTGCGGGGCGCAGCTCGGGACCTCTGAACAAACGACCGTTCGGGACGGCCGCTCGACGCAGAGTCTGTCTTCTTCCACCAACCTTCATTGATCGATCAAATATACAGTTTTATAAGCGTTGCTACTCATAGTCAATACATTTGCATAAATTTTACCCTTGAGTAGTAAGTTTGGCCTAAGAATGCTGTCGACTTCTTCCACCAACCTTCATTGATCGATCAAATATACAGTTTTCTAAGCATTGCCACTCATAGTCAATACATTTGCATAAATTTTACCCTTGAGTAGTAAGTTTGGCCTAAGAATGCTGTCGACTTTTTCCACCAACCTTCATTGATCGATCAAATATACAGTTTTCTAAGCGTTGCCAGCCAACCCATATACTTACCTCATTTGATTAGATTAGATTCATTTATTTCTTATTTAACACGGTAACAACATAAATATAAGATCGTCGAAAATAATAACAAAAGAATGTCTCGAAGAAATTAAAGTAATATAAAAACATTTAAATAAAATGAAAATTAAAACATAAATAAATTAAAATTTAAATAAATAAATTATAATAAAATGTCACAAGATCATAAATCAATACAATGCCACGGCTAATATGAGTACTTAATAAAATAATTATATTTAAAATAAAATTACATTCAAGTAGACCTAGGAGTAGGGTAGGGCCATTTTTATGGACAATTTCGTTTCAATTATGTGAATAATAATAGAGAGTGTAGTCTTAGTTAAGAGTCTTTTTGTAATTATTTATTTTTATTTTGGTGCAATAAAGTATATTTGTATTTGTATTAATGTCAATTTAATTGGGTAATGTCAGAATATAATAAAGGATAATATAAAGTATTAATTAAATATACGGGAGCGATGTTCAACGGCTGTTACACCGCCAGCGCCATCTAGCAGATATTATATCGTGGCCAGATCTTAGAATCGGTCATTTCATGATGTGCTCGATCATTTAATGAAATGGTCACATTTCATGAAATAGCCAATATAAGTTGACCATATAATTATATATATGATATTTCAATCAAGGCTACGTTATCTGTGATGTGCCGTTCTCGGGACTATTCCCACTTTGGGACCGTTCACAGCGGTAAAAAGGCGCAAACCTTGTGTATACATAACATAAATAGCCTATATACGTCCCACTGCTGGGCACAGGCCTCCTCTCAATCAACCGGAGAGGGTATGGAGCATACTCCACCACGCTGCTCCACTGCGGGTTGGTGGAGGTGTTTTTACGGCCAATAGCCGGGACCAACGGCTTAACGTGCCCTCCGAAGCACGGAATCAACTTACTTTTTCGGACAATCAGGTGATTCAAGCCTGAAAAGTCCTTACCAAACAAAGGACAGTCTCACAAAGTGATTTCGACAATGTCCCCATCGGGAATCGAACCCGGACCTCCAGATCGTGAGCCTAACGCTCTTACCACTAGACCACGGAGGCTGTTAAAAAGGTCTTTATTACCTAACCTTTAGGCAGATAAGAACATAGTACAAGAAACACTTTGAAAAAGAAAATATTCCCACTTTGGGAACATTCTAGGGAACGGGACATCGTAACGGTCGCAAGTTGTGTATGTGTGTGTAAGCAATAGTTGTACTAAATTAGGAGGGTTCCGCCTTCAAGAAAGCCTTATACAACAAATCAAAAGTACTTAAATATAATAGATGTGGTTGGAGAGGTCCACAGAATGTAATATTAATTAACATTAATTGAAGTTTGGACCCTTCTCATGAATCCTGTTTACTTCACAGAGTATCCCAAAACTCGAGGAGACATGCTCTGAGTGTGGGTACTATATGAACCCCATAATTCTCAGAATGTAACACGTGTCATAAAAGTATGAACACTTTGTATAACAAATATTACTGGAGCCCCATATCGCTTGATAAAAATGGTAATTTTTGAAAGAAATGCAACCACAAAAACTGTAATGAAATGTAATGAAAAACCACATAAAATGTAATGAAATTGTACATGGTAGCATACAACGCGGACGTCCCACTGCTGGGCAGAATCGATCAACCCGAGGAGGTATGAAAAATATGTCACCATCCTCTATATTGACTTTTTGACAATCAACCCTCTTATATATTTAATAACAACTATGATTTGAAATATTCGTTTCAATAAAACACTTTTAGGCACGGAGTGTTCATTTTAATTATAGCACCAACAAAAATAAATTAAAATATATTTTAAAACACTAAAAAATAAATAAAATACACTAGCTCTTTTGTATCCTAAACCTGCATATTACTTTACACCGTCGTCACCTCAACATAAGGATCACAATTCCATTCTATGACGGAGTAATTACTCCATACGAAATTACCTTTAATCTCCAAAGGCGCTTCAAAGGCTAAATACAAAATTGCTTTGGCACCTTCTTCGAATACTTTGGATGTTTTCCTTCCTTCACGACTTTTCAGGCTCCCTGGGTTCACACAGTTTATTACTACTCCTTTATCTTTCCACTCTCGATGCTGCAGAAACGTCACAGCGTTTAAAGCCACTTTAGACACGGCATGGACATTCAACCCCCAGCCCTCAGTCTTTTCTATCCCTTTTCTTGCAGCTTCTTCATACTCTTGCATAATACCTACTAGGTCATCTTCTGTTAACGTCGGATCACTTATTCTTTTCCTAATATTCTCATTTTCTATAGTAGCAAGTAGTCCAGCTGGGCCTGACACATTTATCACTCTCGCGTCTTCTGTCAATAAAGGGTACACAAGTTTTCCAAAATTGATGAACCCGTAGAAGTTGACACTTAAAATCTTTCTCACTTTCTCCGTATATTTAATATTCTTCTCAGGAACGTAATCCGTGTTGTTGATTATCAACTCTATCCTTTCGTCCAGGTCTTGAATGTAATGTCTTAATTTCACGATGCTTTTCGTAAACGTTATGTCCATGAATATATATTCAATGTCAACTCCATCCTTTTTTAAGGTCTCTAGTATGTTGAAACCGGTGGTTTCGTCGTCTGTTGTGAAGTAGATTTTGTTCTTGTAGACTTGTGTGAGTTTTTTTAGCACTTGGTATCCTAGGTTACTGGAGGCGCCTATAACTAAGGCTACGTCAGCCATAGTGGCTATTACGATACTAGCATTAAACTGAGTGTTATCGCCGTTATCACCTGCCATCAAATCCCGTGCGTTATCACTGACAGCGCTCGTATTGTGTAAATAAGATAGTGTTTTTGAAAGACATAAGACGGAAAATTCACTGAATTTTGCAATTGTGGATGCTGTGTTTTAATCTCAGATACTTGTTTTACATTTTGGTGGATTTTTAAGAACATTGTGATTGTGATTTAGATGCATTTTAATTCTATATATAAATTAATATATAATATAATAAATAATATAATATAGTATAATATATTCTTAACATCTATTAAACAATAACTTTTGACCTCAATTAGTACTTTAATGTATAAACCAACTTTTGAATGCAACCCACTATAATTATATAAAATCAAATTAACGCAAGTTGGAATGATGTAACGGAAGTAGGATTAGATCAATAAATCATTATGAGAATTGCACTTTATGAAATAATTCCTAATTACTTACATACATAAACTCACGCCTACCGGGGTAAGCAGAGACTATGGAATTCTATTTGCTTCGATCCTGACATACTTCTCTTGCTTCCTCCATATTCATTGATCGTTTCATACACGCACGACGGTTCGGAGTTGATCGTACTGAACCTTTTCTAAGGACATCTGCAATTTTGTCAAAGTACTTACTTCTATTTTGGTATCCATCATCATCTTAATTATTATTTATATAAGTAATCAAGAAGTGACGGATATTTTATGTTTAATATTTGTATAAAATTACACCTTATATGTAAAGATGAGTTCACAATATGGTTATAATTATAATATTATTATTATTAAAATGTACTTTATTTTTTTTATTTCATTTTAATTTTAATAATGATGATGGAAGGGACGAATCTAATCTAATGTAATTACGTATAATTATGGATATTAATCTGAAATAAAGAATTTGAATTGAATTGAATAAGTTAATACTAATCGGAAGCTGTCTCTGTATGGAACAGAAAAGTACTTTAAATCCATTTTTTTTAACTTTGTAATATTTTTTTATTTGATCGAAGTATTTCTTTGCCCCACTCAAGATATTTCAAGTGATAAAAGAAACTACCCCTATAAAAGAAAAATCATCAAACCGAACCTGTCCCTGGCATATTAGAAGTGAAATCCTTCATTGACTCCACTATTTCGTCTGTTTTCTTTACGGCTGCCGCTGCACTGATTTTCTTTAGTGATACTATCAACATGGTATCAATAAGGAGATAACATTGATATCGTTTTTCAATAAATTAGGTCGTACCCGTACGGTCACGAGCATTAATATGTATACACTTTGGTACCATGTCACATTAACTTTTTTCACAAATTGAACTGCAAGTCTCACTAAATGTCAAATATGTTAGTGCGACAGAGTCTTAAAAGTGGGTACATTATATTGCTCATGACGGTAATGTTTTATCTGTTTTCGAACATCCATCGTAGAAGATAGTTAGACTGTTATTTATTTTTGAGGCGGATACATAATATCGCGAGGCTAGTGCTCGAATACCTTACGCCTCACGCCTTGCGTAGCCCAGGCCTCGCTACGAATATGAAAATGGACAATACATTACGAGGCGTGCGGAACACATGCCTCGCAACTGTTCATCCTAGGACTCCAGCTGAATTTCATGTTTTTTTTTTGAGTTTGAATTCATGTTTCGATCATAGATAATTGATATCACGTGGTTTTCAGGATTTGTGCTCGGTTAATGGCAATGGGCGCGTCCCCTTATATATGGGCGTTAAATATCGCTGGCAAGGAGAAGGTGTACTATTTATATCTCTGCCTACTCCTTTGGGGATACAGGCGTGACGCCATGTGTCTACGCACCTCACTAGAGGGGTCGCGGGGGGATTTTGGAACTAATGGACAGCGATAGGGTCTATATTAAAGCGCATACATTATATCTATACTTCTATTTTTAATTCGCATAACATAATCCGCATAATTATAAAACCGCATAAGTACTCTTAATTTATATAAATGAATACGCATAATCTTAATGTGCATAATATCAATATTCATAACAATAACAAAACATAAATTTAATAAATATAATGTTGGTTTTCATACACATGAAAAATTCTAAACAAATTGTATGAGACGCCTTGTGAAATGTTGATAGCCATTTCACTTTTCAATTAGTAAATTATGTAAATAAATTTTGATTATAATGATTTTATGTGTTTTTATATTTTATCCTTAAATATCTCTGTGTGGGTAGTGGGACCCTAATCGGTACTATGTTATGCAAATTGATTTTATAAAGATTAAAGTTACACTAGATAATGTTATGCAATTTTATTGTTATTCAGATTTAGTATTATGCGATTTTATTATTAGGCGGATTTAATATTATGCACATTTATTTATTTATTTCAAATCGGGAAACAAACAGCTTAAATAACAATTTAAAAATGCAAATAGTTTGTACATTAGCCAATGAAGTCTCCACTTATAACTAATACATGCATCACTGAGAAGTAGACAGAAGCAATAAATAAATTAAGTAAGCAAGCAATACAAAAATAGAAAGAAAAGTTGATGCTAGATTTGTTCCAACGTTTTGAGGGCAGATACAAATTGATTGTGCTTAAGATGAAATATGTCAATGCTATTGTATTTATCATTATATTTGCTACAAGTTCTAACTATAAAACGGTGCTTTAGGTAATTCGTTCTGCAAAAAGGAATAGCAAAAGTGTCAGAATTGGGACGAAGTCTAACGCTGCGACACTTAAACAAAATTTTGTTAACAAAATAAGGAGAATCAATTGCATTTTTTAATATTTTGTATAGAAACACTTGATCACGATGTTCTCTTCGACTTTCCAAAGAGAGGATAGTGCTTAAATCAAGGTTTTTAAATCTGTATTTTATTCGTTTAATAAATTTATTCTGTATGTACTCCAATGACTGCACGTGAGTTTTATACTGCGGGTTCCATACCGTTGAGGCATACTCCAGGTGGGACCTAACTAATGAATTATATAACAAAATCAGTGTCTTGACATTCTTGAAACTAGTACTCTGGCGAAACAGAAAGCCTAACATTCTGTAAGCCTTAGCAGTTATTATGTTAATATGAGTGGTTAAAAGCAATTCACTATCTAGTTGCACGCCCAGGTCTCTCACCTCGGTAACCCTCTTAAGAGTTCGATTTTGAAGACTGTAGCTAAATTGAATAGGTTTAGATTTTTGAAAAAGAAATTATACAACATTTGTCAACATTAAGATGAAGCTTATTACTATAGCAGTATTGACACAATCTTAGCAAATCCTCCTGCAAATGTTGACAGTCCTCAGGAGATCTAATAACCGAGAAGATTTTTGTGTCGTCTGCATATAATAACACCTTTGAATATTTAAAGCAATCAATAACATCGTTAATAAACACATTAAATAATAGGGGTCCAAGATGAGATCCCTGGGGCACACCAGACGTAACCGGCACAAAACTTGACATAAATCCCCTGATAGCAACGGCCTGTGTCCTGTTATGAAGGTATGATTCAAGCCACCTAAGTAAATCACCATGTATACCAAAATACTCGAGTTTTTTAATAAGTAATGAATGCGAAATTTTGTCAAACGCCTTTGAGTAGTCAGTATACACGGCGTCCACCTGATGACCATCACCCATAGCCAACAGTACACCATCAAGAAATTCTCCAACGTTCGTCTCCGTAGAACGCCTGCAGACAAATCCGTGTTGCTGAGGTATGAGCAACGGTCGAAGTACCGGAAAGATGGTGTCATAAATGATACGTTCGAATAGTTTCGGCAAAACAGATAACTTGGATATTCCCCGATAGTTACGCACGTTATGTTTGTCGCCACTTTTATGTATTGGCGTAACCAAGGAACGCTTCCATATGGTCGGAAAAATACCAGTAGTTAGCGATAAGTTAAACAAATGTGCAATGGGTTTTGACAGTTCTCTTGCACACTGTTTTATAAACAGTGGATGCAAGCCATCTGGTCCGATACCCTTAGTAACGTCTAGCAGTGACAGATACTTTTCCACCGTACTAACTGTGATAGGAACATTCACTAAGTTGATATTACCTTCCTTGCACGCAACTATTGTATTAGCATTAGACGAGTCAGGTTCAAAGACGGACTGGAAAAAACTGTTAAACAGATTAACTATAGTTTGTCCCTCCGACGAATTTGACATTGACATTTGCGTTATGCCACGACTGTTATGCGGATTTATATTAGGACAATTAGATTATGCCAATTAAAGGACACCCATAGCGATATAGTTACATTCCGCTAGTTTTATTTTACTATCAAGGATCCCAAAAACCATGTGTGTCGTGTTCATTTCATTTTGAATATGGAACTGTGAAAACATTTCTTCAAATCACTTGATATAAAAGACTTGTTGAATCAGACTTACGTCTATTCGTATTATGCAGCTTAGACTAGTATTATCCAGGTTTTACTGGCGTTATCCAGGTTCCACATGTATAATACGGCCTATTCTCGTATTATCTAGCTAGCGATCGCTGGTGACAATGCAGGCGCCTCCATTCACAGCTCGACTCAAAGACTCAAATACACGATAAACATTTATTGCTCCTTCGATCCATTCATGCTACGGGACAAATGGAAAATGTTTGAACGTATTTTCACACACAAGGCGAGTTGAAGACTTCACATAACATAGCATCACGCCCTGTGCTCCTGCAGAAGTAGGCAGAGGTGTATAGTATTACATCACTCATCGTCAGCTGGGGGCGAGCCTATTGCCATTAAATGGGCACAAATTATGGAAACCATATGATATCAAGTGTAAGGTCAATTCTAATCGAGTAAAATGTTTACGAGACATTGCAACACTGGCCGGAATTAAAAATACGAAAAGAGAAAAATGTTGGGAGGCGGGAGATTGTTTTTTGTTTTGGGTGGCTTTTTGTGAAAACCGGGATTTTGGTTGGAGTTTAGAGGGACGTGGATGCAATTTTGATTTGTTATAAAATTATAAAATTGTACTATATGCTAAAAAGTATTTGATTGTCAAAACTAGAGGAAATATATATGTAATAAAATTAAAGAAGGTGAGTCTTATTATACAAGTAGGTATGATCCAAAGGTAAACCACAGAATCGAATTCAGTGGTTTACACCCCGAGCTTTACTGTACAATTATTTTTTAAAACTTTACAATTCTTTTTCTGTTACGTTTTAAAATAACCGATTTTTTTTGTTGTTTCATGTCACTTTTAGCTTTGGCGACTCCAAGAGTTATTGACAGCGTGATGTATGTTATCAAAGTCTATTTATATTCGCATTTATGGAACATGCATTGTCGTTTCCGCTGATTTACAGCGTAAATCGTTTGTGTCAATCATGGCCGCGGTATTAAGTGTGGCATAAACATTGATAACGGCTTATCGGGAAAGAATGTGCTGACTGCTAATAAATTGTATTTAAAATAAATTCGTGATAGCCCTGTTCGGAGAACGCTTGATTTACGTCGTAGTACCACGGGTTCGAATCCTGGCTTGGGCTCTAAACCACTGAATTCGAATTTGTGTGTTTGAATTCAGTTTTCAGACAGGTAATACATGGAGGCGACGGCGCCCGCGCCTATTGGCAGTACCGACGGCCCGCACCAACCTTCTGTCAAAAGACCCATTTGTTCGAACCTTGCGCACAGTAAACGAGATAGCCGAGAGAGTGGATCTGTTTTCGTGTTCCAAGAGTGAATTCGCAAAAATAGCAATGAGTGTGATTTGTTATACTTAATTAAGGAAATCGTATATTGTGCTAGTTAAAAATAATTAATGATTAATTTTAAATATGTATAAATAAGTCCCCAACTCTGTCGCATTAGGTTATCCTCTAAAGATAGTTGTTGTGAGTGAAATAAATAAAAAAATAATAAAATTTTTGTATCATAGATAGTTGATATCATTTCCAGGATTTGCACCTGGTCAATGGCAATAGGTTCGCTCCCTGTTACATGGGACTTAAACATATAGCTGGCAATTCGTGGGTGCATATACTATACACCGCTGCCTACCTCTTCAGGAATACAGAGCGTGATGCTATGCTATGTGCAGTCTTCAACCCGCTTTGTGTGTGGAAATACGTTCAGAAGTTTTCTATTTGTCGCGTACGTAACCTGAATATTTTTCAGGTTCGGTTTTTTACAGAAGCAACTGCCTGCCTGACCTTCCAACCAGAAGGGTAAACCAGTCCAACACAGGTTAGGTTACCTCTGAAACCTTCTACATAAACCCGCTAATGTTCGCAAACTAAAAGTATTTATTGCCTTATGGTTCCGCGCAATTTATCACACTTCAAACCCCTTTATTCCCCATCTATTGGCACAAATCGAGTATAAAATCGATTGTCTATTAATACCCCTAGATCAATATTAACCTATTAAAACGTAAATAGATAAAAGCATACAATGCGAGGGTTGGAGGCAATGTTAGTACGCAGGATGTAAACTTCCGACCGATTGCGATAACAAAGAACTCTTTATTGAATTAACTAATCAACACCTGATATTAATCACAATTATTCACTTCAATAGGTTGGTAGATCCGGCGTTCAGTCGGAACGGATTTCTCGTTTGTCAAAAGGATAATATATGAGCAGGTACTTTAGAACCTTGTCACATATATATTCTATTTCTCTTTTGTTTTGTATTTTGTTTTTTCCTGTTTGTGCAATAAAGTATTTGTTATGTTATGTTATATATTTCACATGTTTAATTTGGATATGGTTCTTTTTGCGTTATAAAATACAAAATACTCCAACACAATCTTTAGTACTGGCTACTTGTGCTGTTATAATATACTATGGTCTTCTTCTATCGTGTGGGTTGTGAAGTGGAGTACCAACCTCATCAACCCTGGTGTCAGGGTTACTATTGAGCCGCCAAAGGCAGAGCTGAGGGCAAATGGGGAGAGCTGAGGGCTCTCTGGTACAAAACTTAAAAGACGACCCAGGGCAGTTGCGCGCGGACCTCGGCTCAGGTCGTTGTCTGAGAGTTGATAGTGGTAGAATGTTTAGGATTAAGACATTAAGTGACATAAGGTGACACAAGATGACATAAGGTGGCACAAGGTGACATAAGGTGACATAAGGTGACATAAAGTGACACAAGGTGACACAAGATGGCATAAGGTGACATAAAGAGACATAAGGTGACATAAGGTGACATAAGGTGACATAAGGTGACATAAGGTGACACAAGGTGACATCACAAACTCATATATTATATTTTATTAATTTATTGTTACTGTCGATTGTCATAATGTGGCTATCATTATTATTTGCACAAAACAAACAATTTTGACGCGTCAGGTAGATTAATTTCTTGCGATTTTCTTGGTTCTTTTTTAATGCTGCAGTTTAAATAATTTAGAAATATCCAAACAGCATAAACTATTCAATGTTACCCTATAGATTTTATATATTTATACTTTATTGCACTTAACAACTAGTTACATCACAAACATGAAATGGACGTTTACAAGGGAGGACTTATCTCTAGGAGAGATCTCTTCCAGCCAACGCAGAGGTAGTATAAGAGGCAGTGGATTTTTCTTCGAGCAATGGTGTTTGTTTATTAATTTTATGCATTACATCGATTCCGATATTTGTTTTAGTGAAAGGTTACATAAAATATGGAGATTTGTGATTTCCTATGGAGATTGGATTCTTTGAAGACGCAGAATGGAATAGCAATGGCAAACTTGGTGCGCCGAATGTGCTATACGTACCGCCTCGATCACAGATGTAGAATTACATAAATATAAAACATGCATACATTATAGTAGCCCTACCTGTGTTTTTGTTTAAAAGATTCTCTTGGACTACAAGTATAGAATACAATTTTGATTGATTCGTCATGTTAAGTTCTATGACATTTCGCAAGATTTAAAAAAAATGACTATTTTGGCACCATCATGGCCATTCGGCCAATAATTATAATAATAATTTTGTACCATTAAAGCCTTAAATATATGACAATATTTGTTACATTTACAGGCTGTGACATAATTGCTATGAGTCGGCCAAGGTCACGTCGACATGCATGACAGCACACTTGGCGAAGTTTTGGCAACGAAGAGATTCTAATATGAGTATCAAAAAAAAAACAATCAAAAAATAAATTTAAAAAAAAAAACAAATATTCAAATAAAAAAATCAAAGTTCAAAGTTATCAAATATTTTTGTTCTGTAACTGTTTTGTTTATGGTATAAATGAAGTTTTTAAGTATACTATGAGTATGAATTGCTTGGAAACGTTGCTGGCAACGTGTCCTTGGCATCTCGATGACTTATGGCCCTTAGACGAACATACATCACATAATTTTATATCGGCATCGCTGAAGATCAATAATCAATGAAAAACATTCAATACAAGTAAGTAATAAAAAAACCTAATAAAAAATTCCATAAGGGGAGACATTTGAGTCGAACTGCGTCTTTAAGCACGTACGTGGAAGACGGGGGACA
Source organism: Pectinophora gossypiella (assembly GCF_024362695.1). Classification (NCBI taxonomy): domain Eukaryota; kingdom Metazoa; phylum Arthropoda; class Insecta; order Lepidoptera; family Gelechiidae; genus Pectinophora; species Pectinophora gossypiella. The sequence goes on from NC_065409.1 coordinate 731,154, forward strand.
TATTGAAAAGGTAGAAAATGTGTCATATGCGTATTAAATTGATTCGCAATCCGAGAGGTAAGCAAGCGTGGCGTGTACCAGGAATTTCGCCACAAATGTATCGTTGCTTTATAGTGAAAATACACATTTTGGTGTGATCTTCTTCAACTAAACCTAGAAATCGACGTTTTTATTTATAATTTTTTAAGATTTTTCTGTCCATACAGTTTTTTGATGCTCATAATTGCAAAAGTTTTTTGAGAATTTTTCTAGAATAGTGTAAGTATTTTTACTACTGTTAAAGTTTTAATTTGTTTTCTTATTAGGTAGGTTGGTTTTATTATTAGGTATATTGTGTGTACTATATATATAAGTAGGTATATATGCTAGGTTATGTATATAGGTTAGGTATATATTATTATTTGTAAGTATGTTATATATTTATTTGCATGTATTTGTTGTTAAGTTGTATGTATAGTTTGTACCCGCAATCTTTAAATATTTTTTTTACCTTTTTCATCACCTTAAGGTTGTCTGGAAGAAATCGCTTTAAGCGATAAGGCCGCCATTTGCCATGTACTTAGTTAAGAGACTTTTTGTAATTATTTCTTTTTATTTTAGTGCAATAAAGTGTATTTGTATTGTATTGTTTTCAAAATGCCAGCTGGAGTGTAAAATTCACTTCTTTTTGTGCTTCAATAAAAATGTATGACAGTGAACTGTACCATTACATTAAAAACTGGTAAATAATTTTATTATATAAATACTTAAGATTATGCCTATGTTATTTTATTGGATGACTAAAATGGTATAAACCTTACAACTAGGCCTCTTTGTAACAAACATGTTTGCTATTAACACTTTCAAGGACGGAACGTCTACAGACGTTTCGATTCCAAGGTGTCATCCTACCTATTATGGATCACCAATGACTCATGGTTTTGTCCGTGAAAGGGTTAAAATAAGGAAAGCGCTGGCCGAATCGAGCAGAAAAGCAACATAACCCGTCCACTCCATAGTCCCTTGTATCTCATTTTTACACAAAAAACGCCGCCGTGAATTACCTCGGTTCTCACTTATTGATTTATGTAAATATGCCTCCCACTTGTTTCCATCGATGAGGTGTAGGCACGGTGCTTATTAAGTATTATACTCGCTTGTTTTATCAATAAGAGGGCTGTTAACTGCTGCCGCTTTAGCTTCTGACGAGACACGATCGTTTACTTTTTAACTGAAAAAAAAAAAAAAAAAAACACGGAAACAGCAATTGTGTACAGAGTAATTAGATACGATACGAGACTATATTTGTTGAGGTTATTAAATTTAATTAAGTATATTTGGGTGACATAATTCAATATCACTGAAAAGCTTCCAAGTCCAATTAAAATTTTAAAACTTTTTGTTTTTTTTTCTCGTGTCCAGGATTATCTTGTAGAGGCTAACTTCGAGTAGGTAGCTGGTATTTTTTTTTTGATGTGACTTACTGTAGATTTGCTGCAGATGGCATTAACTACTTGGCCGGACAAATGGGGAGCGCTGAGGGTTCTCACCCGGTATACAATTTAAGACAACAGGCCTGAGGGTGCCCAGTTGGGTTCGAACCTCGGCTCAGGGTGTCGTCTGAGAGGAATAATATTTGAAATAATTAATCGACCCTAGTGGGTCGATAGCGATAAGCGCTGAAGGAGGGAAATCATCGACCACGCCGGCGGGGTCGGTATTGGGGTTCAGAAGTATTTGGCGTCGCGAGCTGATGGCTAAAGTAATAGCGTCGTCGGGATCGTATATTACGTCCTTCACTCGAAGTTCGCCGATAGCGATAAAATTGGAAGGGGAATAATGTGGATTTCATCAAATCACCTAAATACTTGTTTAATTGTCTATAACTTCATTACGTCCCAATCATTTCCCAAACAACAAACCCCACATTTCTTTTCAATGAAAACAAACTTTTTAATCGAGCCACAGAGCATAGCATCGCGCAGACATGCCTAAATAGGTAATTGGGGCGCACACAAAGCGAAACTGGTTTGAACCGGAACTCGACGGTTTACAAACACACAGCAATGTAACGAGAGTCCCCATTATGCGCGCGTCGCTACCGGTGACATCTCTGTTCTATTTATACTCTGTGGTTGTGGTTCGGCGGCCGTGGCCATAGATTAACAATTGGATAGTAACAGATACGCCACTTGGGAGCTGTCCTGAATAAACAGTATAGCATGTGTAGACAAATATGTTCGTGTTCAGAGTAGCTAACGGTCCGACAGGCGTCTTCCTATATTACTATTTTATTACACCATAACGGCCTCCGTGGTCCAGTGGTTGAGCGTTGGGCCCACGATCCGGAGGTCCCGGGTTCAAATCCCGTTGGGGACATATCACAAAAATCACTGTGTGATCCCTAGTTTGGTTAGGACATTACATCACCTGATTATCCAAAAAGTAAGATGATCCATGCTTCGGAATGTAAGATCATACTCCACCACGCTGCTCCAATGCGGGTTGGTGGAAGTGTTTTTACGGCTAATAGCCGGGATCAACGGCTTAACGTGCCCTCCGAAGCACGGAATCATCTTACTTTTTCGGACAATCAGGTGATTCAAGCCTGAAAAGTCTGGAGTGGATTTGCACCAATGAGTTATTAATCAATCTTAAGTGAAGTTTTCACTAACACGGTTGGCTCGACCATTATAGACGGCTTTCCGCCTATCACGTTGGTCTAACAGAAAGCTCAGTAAGGTGTATGAATGTACCTCACGAGCTTATGTTATGTTGTGTTCTGTTGTACTTTGGGACCAGGGTTGGTTATCTTACAATCCACACGATAGAAGAAGACGGCTTTTAAGGTAGTTAGGCCGTTGGTCCCTGTTACTACATAATCGGTACGTAATCGTTATACGAGGCGTGTTAGGGCCTTTTGCGGCTTAATAGTAACCCTGACACCAGGGTTGATGAGGTTGGTAATCCACCTCACAATAAATATACGATTACACAACATAACACAATTCTAATTACGACGCCAGTCCTGTGGTTGAGCGTTCGGCTCGCGATCCGGAGATCCCGCCGTTCGAATCCCGGTGGGGACATATTATTACAAAAATCACATTGTGATCCTTGGTTTGGTTAGGACGTTAATGGCTCCCGTGATTGCCCGAAGGTATGATTATACTTACTTATATCAGTAAGTAGTAACCGGGACCAACGACTTTACATGCCTTTCGAAGCGCGGATAATCTTAATTCCGGACAATCAGGTAATCAGCCCAGTAATGTGTTAACTAAATTAGGGATCATAAAGTGATTTTTGTGGTATGTCGTCATCAGGATTCGAACGCCGGGACCTCTGGATCGCGAGCCGTACACTCAACCACTGTACCACGGAGGTCGTATATGAGTTGTGAATCTAAAATTAAATCAAACCATCCTAATTCCCAATACACCCATTTCTCTCTATCTTCTTCTTCTATCATGTGGATTGTGAGGTGGATTATGGTGGATCATGTGGGTTGTATGGTGGTGGTGGTGGACCTCCTCCTCCCCTCCTCCTATGCCTATCCTCTAGATAACATATGGCGTATTTAACAAACCAATGTCGCCAATTCACCTAGGCTACATTTTCCTGTCGCCAAATTCAGTAGGCGTTGCCCATTAATTACGTTGGCTTGACGACACATGGCTACGTGGGCTATATAGCTACACCATCGACCATACAACCGCTTAGACACCTAATAGAAGACCGGTGTTTCTGTCAATACATCTGACTAGAATATCTGAAGCTTCAATTCCCCTGGTTCATGAGATTCCCGCTAATTGCTATCGACCCACTGGCGCCAAGTAATTCTTTTAAATATAATCCATTCAGACTACTCCCTAAGCTGAAGATCGCACCCACCATGAGGCCTGTTGGCTGAAATTTTGTACCGGGTAAGAGCCCTCAGCGCTTCCAATTTGTCCTAGTTGGTCTCGGTTACTACTTAATGCTGTAAGTACGTAGATATTATATAAGCCATGTCACGGCTTATGACGTCTCAATACTAACCCTGATAGGGTTGATGAGGTTGGTAATCCACCTCACAACCCCCACTATAGAAAAAGATCACCTGATTGTCCAAAAAGTAAGATGATCCGTGCTTTAGAAGTCACGTTAACTCGTTGGTTTTGGTTACTACTTACTGACGTAACTACGTAGTCGTTTATGATCCATGTCACGGTCTATTGCGTCTCAAATAATAACCCTGATAGGGTTGATGAGGTTGGTCATCTCACAACCCACATGGTAGAAGAGAAGAAGACTCATATACCACCATCCAAGACAACATCGTTATTTACCATCAGGTGACATTTTGGTCAAATGAGAACCTATATTATTTAAAAAAAAATAAGTGTCTATGTGTTTTTTTAGGTTTATGCTGTTATTATCATAATTAAAACACATAATGACGGGTTCTTACTGCGTTTAAATCAGGGATATGAGACTCCCGATATTCTCATCAGTCATCCTGTGATTATGGCACTTGCAAAAGTGTCGAAATATCGGGAGTCTCATAGCCCTCATTTAAACGCGGTAAGAACCCGTTATTATGTGTTTTAATTAGTGTCTATGTGGTTGTGTCACGTGGGCTATATGGTTACATGGTTGCATGTAGCCACAAGTTGGCTACTCGGTGCCCGGGTATTGTTCTACAAAGCCCCGGAAGGTCAACTGAGGCATGAAGACATAAGCTTGGCCTAATTATGGACCTGTCTGAAGATGTAGTATAGGGAACTTGATAGGGAATGACTTGGGAACTGGTGTAAATATTGTCTTGTTCACTCGTCATTATTAGTTTAAGAGTTACGTTCTTGTCGGTGCAGCATTCTCTTCTCGACCAATCTGCAGGAAGCAAATCTGCTCGCGACACCAAACACTTCAGAACCCCGCCACCGACCCCGCCGGCGTGGTCGACGGTTTCCCTCATTCAGCGTTTATTGCTATCGACCCACTAGGGTCGATTAATTCTTTCAAATATTCTTCCACTCAGACAACGTCCTGAGCCGAGGTTCGCGCCCAACTGTGCTCCATCAGGCCTGTTGTCTTAAATTGTATCCAGGTGAGAGCCCTCAGTGCTCCCCATTTGTCCGGCCAAGTAGTTAATGCCATCTGCGGCAAAACTACAATAACTCACGTCAAAAAAAAAAAAGAAAAAAGATAGATATCTATCTAGAAAAAATATTTTGCAAAAATATACTTACGAGGTTTTCACTAAGCGATTAGTAATATAAAACATTTTTGATTTACACTTTTCAAGTTTTAAAAGTAAATCTGCCGTTAGAGTTGCAAGCTGGGCACTTAAAGCCATGAATAATGCACAGTGGGTTGATAAATGTTCTCTCAGTGGGCGTGTGATAATTATTTATCGCCTCCCGCGCCGAGATCAACTCCGGATTACACAGTGGTTGCGGCACATTCAGTCAACGGGCTGTGAGCAGTGATCGGATATTTGGGCAGACATTTATCTATACAGGGTGTTAGTGACATCGTAACCAATACTCAGGGAGATGATTCAGACCATGATTCTGAGTTGATATCAAGTGGAATTTTCCGTTTTTTTAGTTTTTTTTAATTATTTTCAATTCTATACTTTTGCGATGGAAAATTCCACTTGATATTAACTCAGAATAATGAGCTGAATCATCCCTCTCAGCATTCGTTACGATGTCACTTACACCCCATACAAGTACATAAAAGTAGCCATATAAGTACACATGGGTGTTAGAGACATCGTAACGAATACTGAGCAAAATTCCATGAATTTTCCGACAGCAAATTCCACTTGATATCAACTCAGAATCATGGTCTGAATGATCCCGCTCAGTATTCGTTACGGTATCATTAACACCCATATGTACTTGTATGGGATGGAAGTGACATCGTAAGTTAGGATTCGTAACGAATGCTAAGAGGGATGATCCAGCTCATTATTCTGAGTTGATATCAAGTAGAATTTTCAGTTGCAAATTCATGTTTTTTTTTAGTTTAATTAAATTATTTTCAATTCTATACTTTTGCTATGGAAAATTCCACTTGATATTAACTCAGAATAATGAGTTGAATCAGTTTCAACAATATAGCTCTTATAGTTTCGGAAAAAAGTGGCTGTGACAGACATGCCATTTGGCTACGGAACCCTAAAAATTATATCATGACGACGATTCAAACAGTAGTAACTATGTAGTATAAACTCACGACTATTTCCCAATTGGGGTAGTCAAAAGGGTCAATGGCCTCAGGCAAACTGGTTGTTCTGAGAGTGTACAATTATTATGGGGATAGGACCCTAAGTAAGCGCATGCCTTATCTCATCAACAGTTTGCCTGAGAACATAAAAAATGAGCCAAACATAAACATAAACATAAACAGCCTATATACGTCCCACTGCTGGGCACAGGCCTCCCACCACGGTATGGAGCATACTCCACCACGCTGCTCCACTGCGGGTTGGTGGAGGTGTTTTTTTTTTACGGCTAATAGCCGGGACCAACGGCTTAACGTGCCCTCCGAAGCACGGAATCATCTTACTTTTTCGGACAATCAGGTGATTCAAGCCTGAAAAGTCCTTACCAAACAAAGGACAGTCTCACAAAGTGATTTCGACAATGTCCCCATCGGGAATCGAACCCGGACCTCCAGATCGTGAGCCAAAAATGTTTAAAAATAAGTTACTTAGTTAGGTACTTACCTATTTTTAATTTTTGTAATTTAACCATGTCTTAGTGAGACTCTGACCTTGAAGTCAAATTGCTTATGCAATTGCTTATGCAATTTGACTGATAAAATAATAATAAATAAATAAATAACCATCGCAAGATGAACTAATTTCCACTAGAAAAATGAGTTTGAGCGTGTGACGTGTCTCTAGTTTCTTACTTAACAATAATCGTGTAAACGAGTACAATGGACGTGGATTGTACGAAAAAAAGGATTTGTATGCCGCCCTTACAAGTGTATTACGGAGATGAGATTGCGTTAGAGGCACAAATTGCAAGGGTATGGGTATTGAACATCTCTTTTTGTGCGTATACGCCGTACCGACAGTATCTTTTGGTTATACATAACAGAGCATCACGCCTGTATCCCTGAAAGGATAGGCAGCAGAGGTGTACGCTATTCAAAATTCTAGATTAAGTAAATTAAATTCATCTTTTACGGGGTTATGTATACGTTTTTACAATAAAATACTACGTAGATACATACATACATACATAAACTCACGCCCGTAATCCCTAACGGAGTGGGCAGAGCCACAAGTAATCAAAGACAACTTGCAGCCACTGTTGATACGATGTCGCAAGCTGGTTGTGAGATGGAATACCCGCCTCATCAACCCCGGTGTCAGGCTTATGATTGAGCCGCCAAAGGCCCCTGACATGGCTCATGTAACGATTACTCACTTACATCAGTAAATAGTAACTAGGTCCAACGACTTAACGTGCCTTCCGAAGCACGGATCATCTTACTTTTCGGAGATCAGCCTGTAATTTCCTAACCAAACTCGGGATCACAAAGTGATTTTGTGATATGTCTCCACCGGGATTCGAACCCGGGATTACTCAATTGTGTAACAATATTTAATGTTTATTTAAAAAAAAAAACGTCTAGGGCCCTGTGCCGAGGTTTTTCTTGCAGCTTCTTTTCCCCGGCTACACAGGTTGTGAGAAGCTGCAGTAGTTTTAGGTGGATGAGACGTTCGTTATGTAAAAATTGACGATTCAAAGTGTAACTATGTTACCTACTGAATAAAGATATTTTTGAATTTAAATTTGAATTTGAAAGTGCTTTGGCATTAGCTGTAAGCTTATATTGTGAATTGAATTGAATAAATAACTAACAAAATATGGATAAACATCCGAAATAAAATATTTCATTTCATTGATCGGCAGTGGTTTCGGTGTGTATCAGCCTTAAGGCAGGCAACGTGTTGCAATTCCCAGGGGTGCGCTGCCGTCTTAATAAGGAGATAATCGGTGCTATGATTAGTGCTCAACTAAGATAATGAAAGACTCTACTTAACACGAGTATAACACCAGTAGACTAGCTTTGAGGTTTAAACAAATAGTTCCGGACTTTGAAATCAAAAAATGAATTTATTTTTCTATAGAAAAGAATGAGAATGAGGAGCTCGGTGGCGCAGCGGTTAACGCGCTCGGTCTGCGATTGTTGAAGTTAAGCAACTTTCCCAAAGGCCGGTCATAGGATAGGTGACCACAAAAAAAAGTTTTCATCTCGAACTCCTCCGTGCTTCAGAAGGCACGTTAAGCCGTTGGTCCCGGCTGCATTAGCAGTCGTTAATAACCACCAATCCGCACTGGGCCCGCTTGGTGGTTTAAGGCCTGATCTCCCTATCCATCCATAGGGAAGGCCCGTGCCCCAGCAGTGGGGAAGTTAATGGGCTGATGATGATGATAGAATAGAATATAAATTAACATCGCTGCATAAAACCAGGGGGATTTAATTATTTATTTAGGTACACATACAACAATACATATTATTGAAACTTTTACAGAAATAATTATAAATAAAAAGACTTGGTATATATGCTTTCCAATTACATGCGTACACAGCATTTACCGTAAATGAAAACAAACAAACTTTATTAATACTAAACTATATAACTTATAAACTATAAATATATAAGGATATTTTTTTATGAACAATTTTTACAAAATATAAATGTAAGTACAGTTCAAATTCAAAAATATCTTTATTCACTAGGTAACATAGTTACACTTTGAATTGTCAATTTTTATATAACGAACGTCTCATCGAACGATTTGATTTCGACACGCCTTATTTTGGTGGCGCGACGAGTTATCGCCCTAATACGGTAGTAAAGTCAAACTCGTAGATCTCACGTCACATTAGTAAAAGCTCGTATTTTTTTCAAGTCGGCCATTTTGACACGTCCCGGCCGTTTGTTGCAAATGGCGCGACAACCCCCCGTCCCCCGCGCCGCCCCTGTCATGACATATTTAGCCACTTTCCTCAAAGTACGACGCGATTCGGTATACAAGCAATTGGCGATTTAATACTTGAAGTGCGTAAAAGACCGCGAAAGATGGACAGAGGGAGGGGAGGCTTTTGTTTAGCTGTGGAATCATAGAATCCAGGTAAGATTAAAATAGATTGCATATAGGGTAGATGACAACCTAGTTATATTATTTACGATACGTATCTACAGTGCTTCTATTTTATGTCCTTCGATAATCATCGCTATATGTTTGGTTCTGGGGGTTAAAAGTCCACATCGAAACAATTCAATTTAATATTGCAATTTTACATTGGCGCATACAAAAGTAAGCAACAGGAGTCCTAGTACGGCTTTGAAATATACTACTATGGGCGCCATCCCACTGGCGTCAGAGTACTGCGGGTGGAAGGCAAGACGGAAACCATTGGCCCTATTTTTCCTTTAGAAAGTAATATGGAGAATGCTACACCGACAAGAGCGTGGCTCTTACATTAGTGTTGTGGTCTAAATACAATGTAATTACAAAGTTTTCGAGCTAGATTGAATAGGCATTCGCTACGTGAGCGTGTCTTACCTTAAGTCATATCTTCATTTGCTATTAGTTCAGATTATGGTCAAAGGCGAACCAAATACAGCACACCGGTGCGATATCGGATAGCGCAGTGAGGAAGTTCCTTTACCCTCTGAATATTCTACTCGTACGCTGATCAATGCCTATAAGATGAAGCAAGGGGTATAAACTAGAGTTTTATGAGGTGCTGAAGACTAGTTTTTTATAAGTAAGTCAAAGTAGGTGAGGGTGACTCAGACAGGCGTGAGGGTGGTATGGATGAGGTCATACAGGCAGACGCTTCTGTAAAAACCGGACTTGCCAAATGTTCAGGTTATGTCTGTGGATACTGTAAAAAGAACTGATACTGGCTGAGGAACACTTAGAAGAACGTACATTGACCAAATTGGAAATTTCCTTAGAGAAGGTTCAGTACGATCTACCCTGAACCGGCGCGCGTGTATGAATCGATCGATGAATGAGAAGTGTGTCAGGATCGAAGCAAATGGAATTCCATAGTCTCTGATTACCCCGGTGGGAAATATGCGTGAGTTTATGTATGTATCCTGTAAAAAAGGGATTAGGTCATGTCTCTGGTTGATGGTAGTAAGTCATCTCTCAAATACACTAGCATAAAGTATTTCAAATATACAGTGGTTTAGAGCTCCAGCTGGGATTCAAACCCATGACGCTGCGATGTAAGCTACGCGTTTTCCGAACAGGGCTTTCACGGTCTTGCGTTTGGTATAGACCAAAAGTACCAAGACAACCTCTCGCTTTTGCATTTTAAATAACTCTTTTTCTGCTAGCTAAGAAGCCAGAGGAGGTATACTTTAATAGAAGCCAGTACAGACACTTCCTTGTTACAATTTTTCTGTGAAGCTTGCAAATTGAAGAGCAACGAACGTCTCCGCTAATATACGCCTTTGAAGCTGGGTTATTGTTCTGCTTTGTGTTTGTCACTATCCGTCTTATTGGAACGCGAGGCTGTAGCGGCGTGCTCTATGTATAGTTAGGGGTGTCGATAGATAGCGGCGTGCTCTATGTATAGTTACGGGTGTCGATAGATAGTGGCGTGCTCTATATATAGTTAGGGGTGTCGATAGATAGTGGCGTGCTCTATGTATAGTTAGGGGTGTCGATAGGTAGCGTCGTGCTCTATGTATAGCTAGGGGTGTCGATAGGTAGCAGCGTCCTCTATGTATAGTTATGGGTGTCGATAGGTAGCGGCGTGCTCTATGTATAGTTAGGGGTGTCGATAGATAGTGGCGTGCTCTATGTATAGTTAGGGGTGTCGATAGGTAGCGTCGTGCTCTATGTATAGTTAGGGGTGTCGATAGGTAGTGGCGTGCTCTATGTATAGTTAAGGGTGTCGACAGGTAGCGGCGTGCTCTATGTATAGTTAGGGGTGTCGATAGGTAGCGGCGTGCTCTATGTATAGTTAGGAGTGTCGATAGGTAGTGGCGTGCTCTATGAATAGTTAGGGGTGTCGATAGGTAGCAGTGTCCTCTATGTATAGTTAGGGGTGTCGATAGGTAGTGACGTGCTCTATGTATAGTTAGGGGTGTCGATAGATAGCGGCGTGCTCTATGTATAGTTAGGGGTGTCGATAGATAGCGGCATGCTCTATGTATAGTTAGGAGTGTCGATAGGTAGTGGCGTGTTCTATGTATAGTTAAGGGTGTCGATAGGTAGCGGCGTGCTCTATATATAGTTAGGGGTGTCGATAGATAGCGGCGTGCTCTATGTATAGTTACGGGTGTCGATAGGCAGCGGCGAGCTCCACGTATAGTTAGGGGTGTCGATAGGTAGCGGTGTGCTCTATGAATAGTTAGGGGTGTCGATAGGTAGCAGTGTCCTCTATGTATAGTTAGGGGTGTCGATAGGTAGTGACGTGCTCTATGTATAGTTAGGGGTGTCGATAGGTAGTGACGTGCTCTATGTATAGTTAGGGGTGTCGATAGGTAGCGGCGTGTTCTATGTATAGTTAGGGGTGTTGATAGGTAGTGGTGTGTTCCATGATTAGTTAGGGGTGACGATAACGTGTTTTCTGAGAAAGATGTTTTTGGAACAGAAATTTTTCGGTTGCGTTTAACCGTTCTTGCTAAAATGATTGCCAATCAACATCACAAAAACAACAAGCTTACGACTCACGACTATATCCTAATTGGGGTAGTCAGATCAACGTGATAGGTGGTGAGCCGTATCGCCTATTATGAAATGTTGCCTGAAAAATATTCCTGATTAGCAATAAGACCGTTTATTATATTCATCTGTGTCTCTTTTGTTTTAATTTTGTATTTCCGCTGTGTGTGCAATAAAGTGTTAGTTATGTCATATTATTGCATCTCATTGCTAGAAAGTTTAGCCTTCCCCTCAATGAACCTGAAAAAATTGAACAATTATCAGTGCGCTATGCAATACAATAATAAAGAAATGCAATCAAAATAAATATGTCGATTTATTTAATAATTTTGCGAAACCATTTGCGAAAAATGACTCAATTTCCTTTCAATTCACATTGATTCTACAGGTACGATGTAAACAGCCATTGGCTGCTTCAGACACCATGTACTCACAGGCTATTCAGCAAAACTCCGCCGTTTCAAAGACGCAAAATTAGCAAAAAAATCGCCGAGACTCAAACGCGACGGTCAAATCGTTACTCCCGACTTCATATGTAAAAAGTTAAGGGCCATTTAAAATCGGGAAGGCCGCTCTAAGGGCCTATTTGTGAAATAAAATGCGGTGAACTAAACGAGCCACTCGTAAAGAGAAGTTTTAATCAGGGAGGGGGCAATGGGACGGGGGAGGCACCTGAATTTTTATGAAACAAAAGAAAGTTGGCGGGAATAATCCCGAATTACGTCGCGGACGGCGATCTGAATTTCTTTTTTAGGGGCCCGCTAAAGATCTCAAACTGCGTTAGGCCGCGTTAGGGGTAACTTGTTTCGTTTTATTAGCCGCACTCATTTTTGCGTGATAAAAGTTATATTTCTTTTACGCTTTTTTCGGAGACAAGCATGTATGATTTGTTTGACAGAACTCGAAGTCGTTACGTAGTGAAGATACGTAATTGTTATACATGAACCACGTTAGGGACCTTATGTGTCTCAATCATAACTCTAACACCAGGGTTGATGAGGTTGGCCATCCACCTCACAACCACGAGAGAAGATTTGTCAAGAAGGTTCATATTATCATAATATAATTATTATATTTTACTTTTTCGGACAATCAGGTGATTCAAGCCTGAAAAGTCCATACCAAACAAAGGACAGTCTCACAAAATGATTTCGACAATGTCCCCATCGGGAATCGAACCCGGACTTCCAGATCGTGAGCCTAACGCTCAAACCACTAGACCACGGAGGCTGTTTCCGTGCTTCGGAGGGCACGTTAAGCCGTTGGTCCCGGCTATTAGCCGTAAAAAACACCTCCACCAATCCGCAGTGGAGCGGCGTGGTGGAGTATGCTCCATACCCCCTCCGGTTGATTGAGGGGAGGCCTGTGCCCAGCAGTGGGACGTATATAGGCAGATTATGATTATATTTTAACTGGGCCGTAGTACCCCAGTTGGTAGAACGCTTGCCTTTCACTTTGAGGTCCCGGTCCGAATCCAGCATTAGGCCTAAACCAATGATTGTCGAATTTGTTTTCAAATTCATGTTTCGATCATAAATAATTATCATATGTGCTCAGCGGCGAAGGAAAACATCACGAGGAAACCCACTTTCCCGAGAAATGCATTTTCGGAGGTATGTGACCTAACCTGTGTTGGGCTGGTTTTCCCTTCGCGGGTTAAAAGGTCAGACAGGCAGTCGCTTCTGTAAAAAGCCGGACTTAGCAAATCTTTAGGTTAAATAAGCGGAACCTGTGAAAAACGGGATAACGCTAGGGAGATGTTGACATAGTCTAAACATATAAAAGGAGAAACTGACTGACTGACATATCAACGCACAGCCTAAACGGCTACACGTAGGCACTTGAAATTTGGAAGGGGCGTAGCTTAGGTACCGTAGAGGTGCACTAAGAAAGGAATTCCCGGAATTCCCACGGAAACGGGAATTAGCGGGAAAATCCTTTTGTATGAAAAATCTAAACCGCTTAAGTTAGACGCTTGAAATTTGGCATGCAGGTACCTTAGTTAACTTAAAGCTTAATTGCAACAGGATATTGCAAAATTCCCACGGGAACGGGAGTTAGCGGGAAAAAAATGTTGTATGAAAAAATCTAAACTGCATAAGTTAGATGCTTGAAAATTGATATGCACTCCCACACTCACAAAGATCTCTCTAACGCAGACGAAGTCGCGGGCAAAAGCTAGTATATTATAATATACTAAATAAATACAAACTACTAGTGAATATTTTATATTCTAAAAACAATCGTGTGGCTAGTTGCCACTACCAATATTGGCCAAATTATTTTGCAATGTTCATTTTATGGCAACACTACAATTGTTTTAAGTTTACGCGGTTATTATTTATTATTTATTTTATTTATTTATTTGTACACAATGAAACAGACACAAGAAACATACAAAGAAAACAGATAGTACAGGCAAGCTTATCTCTAAACAAAGAGATTTCTTCCAGCTGACCTACGTGACAAGAGAGACTTTCAACGTATAATATTAATTTATCATAATTAAAGCACATAATAACGGGTTCTTACCGCGTTTACCGCGTCCGCGTTCGGGAGTCTCATATCGCCATTTAAACGCGGTAAGAACCCGTTATTATGTGCTTTAATTATAACACTACAATTCACTCTAAAAGTATCCCTTCGGTGGCTAACGTTCCAATTACAATTAAATATTATGACAAGGAAGTATATCTCATTTACAAAACAGCGAATCAGTTTTATCATTGTTCAAATCGGACTAAATAATGTCCACAAAGAAAAGTATTAAGACAATAAAACACAAAGGGAACCTTCCTATTGATCACCTCATATTGGAACACAAAGCCGTATAAAATAAATTTCCATCTACATTTTTATATTTCTCTACGGGACCCCACTTCCGCACGACTTACGCTTTATCGCGTTTTATTCTTCTGGTGAAAATTAATAAATAGGTGCGGTACGGAAAAAGGTTTCTTTAAGTAGGCAGGATGAAATTGGGAGCTTTTCCTTTGATTGTTGTTATAAAAATATCCAATGTAATTGGCTGATTAGGCCTCATTATTATTTAAATTAAATTATTATTATCAAAGCGTAAAAAGGGAAATTAAAATAATGCAGATGTGTGCAAAAATGTCTATCAAGGTGGAGGCGGAGAGCAGAAGTCCTAGTACGGTTGTGAAATAGACTACTCTGGACGCCATTCCACTCGCGTCAGACAGACTAGTGCGGGGCAGAAGGCAAGAGGGAAATCACTATTCTATTTTGCCCTAAAAAGTATGCTGATGCTACACCGATCAGAGCGTGGCTCTTAAATAAATGATGATGAGAAGGAAGACCCGGTAGTGTACTGGTTAATACGCTAGTCCCGGTCTAACAAGAGCTGCGGGCTCAAGTCCCGTCCGAGTCAGAAATTCCTTAAAAACGTCATTGAAGGGAAGCTACAAGGATAAAGAGGAAAGGGAAGACCAAGAAGAGCTTGCATGGAACAAATTAAAGAGAAGGCGAACGTCGTGTCTTATAAGGAAGTGAAAGAATTGGACAAGATAGACAAGAATGGAAAATGTAGCATTTTCCATTATTGTTTTGTTACTTAAAAGGTAAGTAACTAGGAAAATAATAACACGAAAATTAATGTAAGTATTTGTCTATTTAAACCAAATCATAAATAAAAAGAATAGGTCTAACAATACTACTTATATAAAAACAACGAACTGAGAAAGTATAAGAAAATAGCAAAACAGCTTTTACCATAACTGTACAATAACATCAAAACTCGCTCGACGTAGAGGGAAAGTAAGGCCACTCGCCGTAGCGAGGTTCGCCGATCGGAAAGTCGCTGTCAACGCTACAATTCACGTGTTTTTTAAATTAATACATACTTCCCAGACCATTCATCCCATTCCAAATGAGCAGTCAGTTGCACACCATATCACGTACAAAACACAAGGTCTACGCTAGTGTTATTACAGCCAATATCGAGCAAAGTACAGGAGAGCATCCGGATTGGAGTAATATTCGATTTAAATGCATGTGCGCCGACACAGGTGCAGCTACCCTAAATACGGTGCCTTGGAATGCGGGTGAGTGGCGTCGTGATAGTCACTACGGGTACATTACTTAACCTTCAACTAATGGTTAGTCTGGTAATGTAGTTTGTGCATTTGCACTTCGTTTGTTAGAGTGGAGGTTTTCTTGTAGATGGGTTTGTTTGTTTGTATACTCTTTATTGCTTTAAAATACAAAGATAATTTACATATAATTTACCGTTAGATAAAGCATAGGCGAGCTTATCCCTAATTGGGATTACTTCCAGCTAACCTTGGACAGTGAGCCGGTGTTATCACGCAATAAATGAGTTGATATCTCTGAATAACAAGTAAACTAAATGTATACTTATTACTTATATTACTAAATACGTATATTACAAGATAAGTATATACATATATAAAACAGATATAATATAATATAATATATAGTATAGTATAGTTAGTGGATTTTACTTTATAAATAACTCAAGCCCATCATTGACCTACAACCAGTGATGTGCTGTTTCCGGATATTGCCAGTCTTTCAGATGGCGCACGCCCTTGTGCGCACTTTTTTAAAGATTTAAAGGTCACATCAGTAAATATATTCATAAACTCACGTTTCCCGCTGGGGTAAGCAGAGACTATAGAATTCCATTGGCTTTGATCCTGACACACATGCAACAAATTGTATTATTTTAACATTTTGACAAGGTATAGATATTCGTAATCGGCAAGAGGTTTTTAAGTTCCCCCACACATCAATACAGCAGATTTACTCAAGGCGGCGTCCAGAGAGGAAGGCTTTATTTAAAAGCCGTGGGGAAGCCTAGTCAAATCCTATTAGGCGGTTTGAAATCTCTGACACTGGCGGCTATTGAGGCAATGTGTCTGAGAATGCTTTTACCTGTTGCCTTCTGTATGCTCGAGTGGACTAGCTGCTTATAAAACTTAATTTTATTTTAGTTGAACAACGGTGCCGAATCCCGCAGGAAAATTTAAATTTATTTTAGCTAAGATTACGGTTTAAATGTGAAAAACCGGATTTGTATTCTGGCTGCACATTTTACTTTATGTATACTTATGAAATAAATCTAAAGCGTCTAATCTATTCAACTTCGCTATTCATTAATTTAATTTTTCTCTTATAATTCTAAGCAGATTATAGCGTCGAGACAAACCCGTGTGGAGTCTAGCGGTGTTATTTTTACTGTATTGTTATTTTTCCTTTTTTTTAAAGAAAAAAACAAGTTATAAGTACTAAACTAATTTTATACGGTTTTCTGAACTTCCTGATTCTCTGAAACTTGAAGATTTCTACAGACAATAATTGCTAATTTTATTTGAGGTTAGCTATATTAGTCATTTTCTTGAACTTAATGCATCGCGCTGATATGCAACCCGATTGAAGTATGCTGTTAACAAAACAAAGCAGTCCAATACAGTTTAGGTCACATACCTCTGAAACACATTTCTTGAGAAAGTGGCCTTCCTCACGTACTTTTTCATCACTCTTCTGCTCAGCAGTGACATATAAACAGTGATAATATATATATATATATATATATATATATATATATATATATTGGTTTTATTTATTGGTTTGTTTGGTTGGCTTCGGAGGGCACGTTAAGTCGTTGGTACCGGCTATTAGCCATAAAAACACCTCCACCAACCAGCAGTGGAGCAACGTGATGGAGTAGGCTCCGTACCCCCTCCGGTTAATTGAGGGGACGCCTGTGCCCAGCAGTGGGATGTATATAGGCTGTTTATGTTATGTGTGAATGGTAGGCCTGTGCTGAGATTCAAACCTGCGACCTCACACTAAGAGTCAACTGTCCTTCTAACTGAACTCCCACGGCTCTGTACCATTAAGTAGCAAGTGTGTACAATAACTCACGTGAAAAAAAAAAGCCATAGTAGTAGTAATATATTAGTCCTCAACCAGCCAAGCACACCTGTGGCCTCCAAATTGCTAGATCCATCATACATGTCATTAAACAATAAAATTTTCATCACCTAAATGTGGCCTGGAAGTAATCACTTTAACCACCTTACAAATATAAAATAAACCAGGTATGAACGTGGGTTTAAAAATTTGACAACCAAGCAAAGTTCAGTCGAATTTTTTGAAAATTGGATTTAATTTTGCTTGGCTGTCAAATACTTAAACCCACTGTTTTAAGTTTACGCGGTTATTATCATAATTAATATAGATAGTTCTGAATAACTCGTCAGATGGTGCATCCTAGGTTCCGGGGTATTGCTAAGAAGCCACGACGACGAACAAATAGAGCTTGATTTATTTTTTCCTTCTTACATAACATACACAGCCTATATACGTCCCACTGCTGGGCACAGGCCTCCCTTCAATCAACCGAAGGGGGTATGGAGCATACTCCACCACACTGCTTCACTGCGGGTTGGTGGAGGTGTTTTTACGGCTAATAGCCGGGACCAACGGCTGAACGTGCCCTCCGAAACACGGAATCATCTTACTTTTTCGGACAATCAGGTGATTCAAGCCTGAAAAGTCCTTACCAAACAAAGGACAGTCTCACAAAGTGATTTCGACAATGTCCCCATCGGGAATCGAACCCTGACCTCCAGATCGTGACCAACCTCCGTGGTTTTTCCTTCGTTTGTTCTTTTTTTCAAAACATAATTATCGCGACATAAGCAGTCAGTGCCAAGTAGTTAATGCCATTTGTGGCAAATCTACTATAAATCACAGTTAAAAAAAGAAATGACTCAATCGAAATGACTCAAAAGAGGAATCGAAATCGAGACCTTTGCATACAGGTACTTGGTAAACTCGTCTCGGCAATATAGCTCATCATAAAAGACATATCCTTTACAAAGATTTGGCCGTGTACGGTTCAATGAACTGCAATGTTAGATGTGACCCACTGGTATCTTTATTGCTATGAAGCCAGCAGATTTTATATGCGGTTATATTAACAAGGGTTACCGTAGAGATGGGACGACAATATAAACTGGATAAACTGACGTTAAGTGAAAGTACATCATTATCCCGTTTTTCGCGGGGTCCGCTTACCTAACCTGAAGATTTGACAGGTCCGGTTTTTTACAAAAGCGATTGCCTGTTTGACTTTCTAACCCGCGAAGGGAAAACCAGTCTAATACAGGTAAAATTTATAGCGGAAATCGGACGTCGTTTAAGAGAGAGTGGAGATGACCCCCGTGCCGGATTGTTCTTGGCGCAAAGGTAGTCCATCGCTATACAGCGAGGAAATGCGGCTAGTGTAATGGACACATTCGCGCCCGGATTAGTCAGGGGCGGACTTTTTGACGAGTGCAGTAAATAGCATTATTTATTATGTATTTATTTATTTATTTATAAAGGTACATACAACATTACAGTGTAATCCAATGCGCTGTATGACGAGAAAAAAATAATAATATAAAAACTAATATAACACAAAATAAACAATGAATGAAAAAAGAAACAAAAAAAATAAGACTATGAACATGAAAAACAAAAAAAAATTACAATTTCAAAATTAAAAGGTAAACTATCACACAAAAAAATTAAAATAATAATGGAAAAAAAAACAATATAGTAAATCATTAACAAATCTTCTCGCAAAAAGCCAAACACTCTCTCCATACACTCCACCATCTGCCAGCGAACACATCACAATCATCACATCACATCATCATCATCATCATCATTATTTTTGTTAATTATTTATGTAATTTCGTGTTTAGTTAATACAGGTTAGGTAACATACCTCCGAAAATGCATTTCTCGGGGATTTGGGTTTCCTCACGTTGTTTTCCTTCACCGCAGAGCACGTGATTTATGACTTCATTTATGACTTTACTTACTTACTTTTACTTTTTTTTATTTATGACTTTTTTATTATTATTATTATATCACGAATTCGAAAAAAAAAACAAGAAGTACCTCATTTATTTTCGGCGTAATAATTATAATAGTAAAGTGAGGGTAGTTACATTGTCCTCATATCAATAATCACTCGCCTCGCCAGTCGTACTGTGACCACTGTGAACTGTGTGTGCGTGTACTGTGAACGTCAGGATAGGAATCCAAATTCAAAAATTCTACTAAAGTGATTCTCATATAACGCGGGTTTTATAGCGATGCCATAGAATAAGTAACAATACTACGTATAGAACGGCAACTCTCCGCTCCCACCAGCGTCTGAGCTAGGTTTACCTCACCCCCTCTCGAACATACTTTAGTCTTGAATCGTGAAGTGCACGCGCGGGCCGATGTTTTTATTCCAAATAAATAAATATTAACTGGTGATTATAAAAGCGTCTTTCGTAAGTAGTACTATAAGTAGAGTTAGGTAAGCCTAACTCGGTAATGACGGTTAAATTTGGTATTGTAATTGGCAGCCCTCAGACGTCACACACACAGTTGCGCGTGTACGGTCACGAGTACTAATATGTATACACTTTGATACCATGTCACATTAACTTTTTTGACAAATTAAACCGTAAGTCTCATTAAATGTCAAATATGATAGTGCGACAGGGTTCTAAAGTGGGTACATGATATTACTCATGACTGTACGATAAAGTCAAAGTGTATAGTGTATGTGTAAAACGAGGTTGTTTGTATGAAGTGTCCGGGGTGGCTTGACAAGAGCTGTGGGTTCAAGTCCCGTCCGAGTCAGAAAAAAAAATCGGTTTAATTTCCTCTTTGTGGTACATACACAAGTTTATGCGACCTTGCCGTCCATCTTCAACGACAACCGCGTCGGTGCGCAGTAGTATGGTGACTATAACCTCATCATGGTGATCAATCGTACTGGTAAGCCTGTCAACTTAAGATTTCAATATTAAGGGTTCTGTGGTCTAGTGGTTAGAGCGTTGGTCTCTCGATCTGGAGGGCCCAGGTTCGATTCCCGGTGGGGACATCATGAAAAACACTTAGTTTGGTTAGGATATTGCATGCTGATTACCCGATTGCCCAAAAGTGAGACGATCCGTGCTTTCAGTCTTGGCTAATATTTACTTAAGTAGTTTACATGACCAATGTCAAGGGCCTGTGGCGGTTCAATAGTAACCCCGATACCAGGGTTG
Source organism: Pectinophora gossypiella (assembly GCF_024362695.1). Lineage (NCBI taxonomy): Eukaryota > Metazoa > Arthropoda > Insecta > Lepidoptera > Gelechiidae > Pectinophora > Pectinophora gossypiella. Next base: position 751,927 of record NC_065409.1, read on the forward strand.
ATGACGTCGATTATTGACCTCACAAGCGCGAAGGGAAAACCAGCCCAATACAGGTTAGGTCACATACCACCGAACAAGTATTTCTCGGGAATGTGAATTTGCTCACGATGTTTACCTTCACCGCTGAGCACGTGATAATCATTTATGATCCAAACATGAATTCGAAAACATATTCGACAATCATTCGGTTTAGGCCTGTGCTGGATTCGAACCTGCAATCTCAAAGTGGGAGGCAAGAATTCCACCAATTGCGTAACCACGGCTCACAAAATAAACTTAGTAAAATATACTTGCTTGAAATATTAATTGGAAGCTACAATTAATTATGTTGTATCCAATATGGCGATCAATTATGCGGTAATTATCGATGTTGTCTCTCATCATAGTTTTGACATTACACTCGCAGCACTTTCAAGCGAGCATGTGCCGGATACCTACTGCCTACATGTATGTAGGTATAGGCGTAGGATACCTACAACCTACAGGGTGTTAATGACTTCGTAACGAAAACTGAGGGGGATGATTCAGCTTATTATTCTGAGTTAATATTAAGTGGAATATTCAAATTCAACATTGAGGAGCTCGGTGGCGCAGCGGTAAACGCGCTCGGTCTGCGATTGTTGAAGTTAATCAACTTTCGCAAAGGCCGGTCATACGATGGGTAACCACAAAAAAAAAGTTTTCATCTCGAGCTTCTCCGTGTTTCGGAAGGCACGTTAAGACGTTGGTCCCGGCTGCATTAGCAGTCGTTAATAACCATCAATCCACACTGGGCCCGCGTGATGGTTTAAGGCCCGATCTCCCTATCCATCCATACGGAAGGCCCGTGCCCCAGCAGTGGGGACGTTAATGGGCTGATAATGATGATTCAAATTCAACAATCATTGGTTAACGCCTCTGCTGAATTCGAACCTGCGACTTCAAAGTGGGAGCCAAACGTTTTACCAACTGAGTTTTTGGAAATCTCTTTTGTGGTTTTAAGTTTACTGTTTGATTTATTTGTGTTTCTTTTGTGTAAAAAAAAAAAACAACAAATAATCTCGGTTACTCGGACAACACTACCGTTATCCTTAAGGAATCGATCTTTAAAGATGGAATCTTGAGTTCATATACAAATTCGACAATCCATAAAGCTGTTCGCGATATTTCGCCGGAACGGAAATCCCGAGGGGCACAGCGTCGTCACTGAAAGATGAACTCTTTTATAGATAACCCCGTATTCACATAACATAAACTTACGACTCAAATTCAAATTCAAAAATATCTTTATTCAGTAGGTAACATAGTTACACTTTGAATCATCAATTTTTACATAACGAACGTCTCATCCGCCTAAAACTACTGCAGCTTCTCACAGCCTGTATAGCCGGGGAAAAGAAGCTGCAAGAAAAACCTCGGCACAGGGCCTTGGACGTTCTTTAAAAAAAAAGAACAAAATATTGTTACACAATCGAGTAATTGCTGCCTAATATCAGTTCTCAGACAGTTAATCCCATGCATTCATATCTTCTTAATAATCACTAACCTTATAATAACCTTTTTTGCAAAGTTTCTATTTAACTACTGTTTTAAAACAGTTGATCGGCAAATTCTGAATGTCAATGGGAATCTTATTGTAAAAACGTATACATTGCCTCTTAAAAGATTTAATGATGTTATGTAATCGACTGACTTGTAAAGCAAGTTTATTTTTATTCCGGGTATTAACAATGTGACGATCGCCATTTTTTGCAAATAATCCTATATGTTGTTTTTTTGCATATATTAAGTTTTCAAAGATATATTGTGATGCCAAAGTCAAAATACTTTTTTTTTTATATATATATTCTGCTAACATGCGATCGGTCCCTCGATCATAAGCAGTTCCGTTATATTGCCAGTGGGAAATGGGAAGTCAAAATACTAATTTCTTTAAATTTATTTCTAAGTGACATTGACTACTCATTTTCCTCCGTAATTATCCCACTAGGTCTAACAAAACCCCACAAGAGAAACGTGCATCGACCACATAATGCAATGGCAGAGTAAAAACCACCTAACCTATTTTCCGAGGCACGGCTTTTTTGCGACACTAGCGCCACAATATGAATCAAAATGCGGGGCTTTTGAGTACTACTTGAAAACTTGCCGACCGTTTGTTACGATACACATAGGTACATAAGATCACACCTGATATATGAAATTGTAGTTTTTTAATCTGTATACATAATTAAGATCGCGCTTGTTTCACATTGGGGTAGGCAGAGACCACAGAAATTCACTTACTACGATCCTGACACGAATCTTTTGCGTCTTCCATTCTGTGTTTATTTGATTCCGTTTTTTTTTTGTTTCGTGTGGGTTGTGCGATTTTTTTGACATTTATTTTACTTGGCTGGATAAACAAGGAGCGCTATAATGAAGATTTTTTTCAAAATCGTCGTTTCAAAAGGATAGCTAAGTAAATATCCACCAGTATTTTAAAGTACTTAACTCAAAACGTTTACGTCTACTAAGGTTAATAATTTTTTTTTTGTCTGCCGAGTCGCTCGTAATTTTATAACGTAAGACAAGATGAGTTATTTTACGGAAAAATGGGTCATTATATTCGTTAAAATAAACATTTTTATATTTTATTCTATACCTATTACTGCGCATACGACTCTTAAATTGATGTGGGAACAGGAGGAATTGAAAGGTCATTTTGATACAATTCATCTAAAAAAAGCAATATTATAGATGGCGAAACGGCTCACCACCTATCACGATGGTCTAACGGAAAACTAAGGTACTTAGTTTATCTTATGATGGATGCGCACCTCTGACTACTCCAAGTGGGATATATACTCATGAGCTAACCGGGGTTCGAACCATAGATCGAAAAATGGCTTTCATAGACATAGGGATTTCAAATTTTAAGTGGCGGTTATTTTGCTGGATATAGCTTCTATTACCTATTACTATATAGGAAAATGATACCCGAGTTGATTCTGTGCAAAAGCGGATGAATTATAATTTTTTTACGAAAAATTTGTATGGAGCTACTATGAAAAATCCGATTATCTCGAGAACGGCAAAAAAACCGTAATATCCTGACAGATGGTTATCGTACTAATTATTTATGATTTTTTGACATAACTCATATAACGGTTTGAGATGCTGTTTTTTTTCAAATACGTCAAAATAAAAAAAAAAAATTGATTAGAAATGGTTTCTTTCAAGTAACACAGGTATTTTTCGATCCATAGTGCGGCACTCCCGGTTTGAGAAGCAAGCCGTTAGGTGACACCAACCACAGTCGCCCGTTACGAAGAGCAAGAAAATAAATTAATTTATTATTATTTTAATTAATTATTAATTCAATTAAATTAATTATTAATTCAATTAAATTAATTATTAAATTATTATTTATGTGTTATAATTAAAATAAATTAAGTTGCCTTACTGCTAACAGAAAAAGTAATACACACCTACATTCTGCCAGTTGGAGTACGTATAAAAAGTGAAAGTATTAAAGTTTGCCTTTGAGCCACCGCAGTTAGTGGAGCGGCAAATTAATATGGAGTCAATCTGGAAATTTCGCGAAATTCTCGGGTATCGACGGAAGGATACTTATAATACCAATATATTTGCCCGTGCGAGTACTATTTCTACCCAATTATTGGGTAAAATGTAAATAAATTCAAGAGTATAAGGTTATTCGAGTTTTTTTATATAAAAAACGAGGATAGGCATGTTTTTTTGTACGTTACTAACTTATATACCTCGACGCGGGACTTGCACTAGTGACTTATTCATTTTAAGTGCAATTTTCACAAACACAGTTGGTTCGACCATTATAGATGGCGATACGGCTACTTTTTTGACGTGTCTTATTGTAGATTTGCCGCAAATGGCATTAACTACTTGGCCCGAAATACGGCTCACCACCTATTGGTCTAACAAAAAGTTTGAAAGGTGAATTGTGGGTAAAACTAAGTATCCACATTATTTCTAACCGATAAAAATATTTATGATTCTTTACCTAAAAAACGTTATACAAAAAGATAGTGTATACTTGTTTAAAACCTCGTGAACCTACAAGCTTGAAGTTCGGAAACTTCCCCGTTGGCTATAGTCTGAGAATTTTATAACGCGGCCGATTGTGAAAGTCGCGCATTATTAAGAACTACGGTGGAGTTGCCCACATTCGATAATCCGCGAGTTTTTCCCCCGAGATGTGGGTCAAGAGAAAACTCCCGGGGACGACCGTTAGGCGCGCCACAGACGGTACGACGGAACAACATTTTTTACTTACTTTATTTTTAGTGATATATTTTTTTTTAGTAAATTAGGATCTTTTGTCTACTTTTATAAATTTCTTCTTATTGTTACGTAGTAAATTATATCATGAAGTAAAAAGTAAAAAATACGTAAGATTCAATAACGCTTAAAAAATACTGGTTATTTTGGAAAAGTGAGATTGAAATCATTAACGCCAGACACAAGTCCGTTGTGGGATCACGTAAAAGAGACGAAAATCTTGCTACATTTAAAACTTATGAAGGTATAACCCATTTTATCTTAAGCACTAGCGACGCATCGCGCGGGTGCATTGCTGAGAAAAAAGTGAAATTATTTACGACATCACATTAAAAACCCCAAAAATAACAGTATTGTCCACTATTTAACGGATGTTATTATACATATAAACCTTCCTCTTGAGTCACTCTATGTATTAAAAAAACGCATCAAAATCCGTAGCGTAGTTTTAAAGATTTAAGCGTACATAAGGATATAGGGACAAAAAAAGCGACTTTGTTTTATACTATGTAGTGATAAGTATTGGCCACGAGAGGAAAGATGGTGACCAGGACGAATTCAAGAGGAATGGAAACAGAAAAGGGAGGTCTTTGCCCAGTTCTTATGTCATAAAGGCTAGATAAAAAGAAGTGTGTCGCAAGAGAAGTGTGTCACGATCGAAGCAAATTGAATTCTATAGTCTCTGCTTACCACGGTGGGAAATAGGCGTGAGTTTATTTATGTATTTGTGAACTCGTCGAAAAGCAGTGTACTTAAAAGTAGTTCGTCACTTTTACACTGCTTTTCGACGTTCGAGTCACTTGAATTGTTCACTCCGATTAGTCGCAACGAAAAGTCGCATCGTCTACAGTTGCCTTTAGTATACATTTGTCATAGTAGATACGAGTATGTATGGCTGCTTCTGTGACGAGTGTAGTCGGTTCGGTCGGGATTGTGTGTGTGTGTTTGCGAAGCGTAAATGTTGGTACGGCGAGATACAACACGAGGGTACAGTAATCACTTATTTCTGCATATTTTGACGTGAATAGACGTGTATTATCGGTACGCACGTAATTGTACGTCATTCTTTTATGGTGGATTGCAAAAAAATCTAACGAAACTAGACATCGTAAAACAATAAAAAAATATATATTTTTCAAAATTGGCTTACAATGTTAGCGCTTTTTGAACGTCAAAAAATTAAATTACTTACATATTATGTAACTAGCTGTAAAACTAGTACCACATCGGAATCTGTAACGCTGAGGGAAAGACGTGGCCAGAAAACCTCCCAGCACAGGGCCCTAGTCCTACTGTTTCATGTTTTCCATTTTTTTTAAATCCAGTTTGTATTACATAATTTATAGACTTAAATACAATGGTATTCCAATTACAGTCGGTGGAAGGAAAGTGAAAAATAAAGAGTTTATGTGACTTTATCACAGAAACAGTGTTTAATGAGCTCCCTGACAGAAGCAGGCCTGTCCACATACTTAACTGTAAAATCGTGATAGCCCTACTACATAAGCTCACGACTATATTCCAATTGGGGTAGTCAGAGATACATCCATCCCAAGATGAAATAACTACCCATGCCTCATTGAGCTCTCTATTAATATTCAATATTCTTCTTTATTTTGCATACTATGGTGGTGTACCAGTTTGTCAGTTACATATGAGTTTCACATCACAAACCCTTTCGGGCACAACAAAATAGAAGTTTAAAAGAGAGAAGGAAGCTTTTCAAATAGTAACATCAGTATCATTAAGGTATTCACTGGTGCTTTAGTAACATTTATTAATTACATAAACAGCCTATAAACGTCCCACTGCTTGGCACAGGCCTCCCCTCAATCAACCGAAGGGGGTATGGAGCATACTCCACCACGCTGCTCCAAAGCGGATTGGTGGAGGTGTTTTTACGGCTAATAGCCGAGACCAGTGCCTTCCGAAGCACGGGATCATCTTACTTTTTCGGACAATCAGGTGATTCAAGCCTGAAAAGTCCTTACCAAACAAAGGACAGTCTCACAAAGTGGTTTCGACAATGTCCCCATCGGGAATCGAACCCGGACCTCCAGATCGTGAGCCTAACGCTCTAACCACTAGACCAAAGATTTTGTTACTTTTTTCTGCTTATTTATTTTATTAGACCAACGCGATGGTGGTAAGCCGTGTTGCCGTCTATAATGGTAGAGCCAACTGTGTTACTGATAACTAACGCATTGGTGCAAAATCGGGACCGGGGTTCGAACCGACACCTTCTGATTGTGAAACTGCCAGTGACGTCAGTATGACACTAATAATTTTTTATTTTTGTTTCAGATTCATGTCATGCGCTGCTGATTTCATTCGCTATGCTATCACAAACACGTGAGTAACTATAATTAATTAAAGCTAAGTAATAGGCTACTTCACAACCTGGTCAAATGAGACAATCTTTACGAAACTTCAAAACGAGCGTTTTCTTTGGAGTTTCTATGGATGTACTGTCCTGTGACGTCATCAATAAAAGTAATCAAACGTCGGACTCCTTGTTACTTAATATATAAATAAAATTCGAAAATAAGTCAAAAAGTAAAATAAGATTGATTTTTGATCATTTATTTATCAATTAATTTATTTATTAAGGTACATACAACATTACAGTATGGCCCAATGCGATATACAAACTAAAACAACAAAATAAACATTGAATCAAAAAAAAAGAAACAAAAAGAAAGAAGCATTGTTTTTTTAAACCAGTCAAATACCCTATTAAGCAAGAATTACTTACTTAGACAATGGCAATAGAGTTGGAGTAAAAATGAGTCATAATACATGACTATCTAGTAAAACTGTGTAAATTTCTAACTGTTACATTTTAAATTTTCCACTTCTTAAGCATCAAAATATGCTATGGTTAAACTATGGGGTTGTATTTTAAAAGGACATTCGATCTTACGACATTAAGGCAATGATATGCAAACATAAAAAAATCATAGATACATTGTTGTGTAGGGGTGTTTAGAGAGAATGAACTATTGGGCATGCAATCGACAAATTGCGTTAGGCACATATCTATAAAGATGATGAGTAATATTTCTCAAAAAAAATATTGCACCTTTATTGCACCAATCGCTTGATAGTCATTTGTTTTGTAGACGTTCATTTGTTTTACACGACGATCATCTTATCTCCGTGGTTCAAACAGTTGGACATAATGTCACCGTCGTACCACGGGTCATATAATCATAAATATAAAAAAAGAGTTGAACTATGGGTAATTTACTTCTCCGTAGTACAACCAGTTGGACATCGCAGTTGTACCACGGGTCGGGAGGGCTCCTGAGATCTTGAGATATAACTGACTTATTAACATTTTGGATTGCCCTTTTATACTTACCGTACAATACGTCCTCCTACTGCCCGTATATGGTACAACTATTTAGATTATTGCTTAATGATACGTGTATGCTTTCTATTAGCTATTACCTTGGTTTACACAATCGTTGTTCTAAATACCTTATGATAAGAGCTGCTTCACATTACAGCACTTAAGTACAGCTGTCCCTTTATAAAACCATTCCTTATAACCTTCAAAATAGGCTGATAGGTACCCCCAAAAGACACTAATAAATAATAAGCGGGCTCAATGGCAATGTTACGAGTGGGCTAGAAACTCGGACAATTACTGAAGTTCCCAGGCATCGATTAACCGTGGCATAATTTATTCAGAAGCAGCCATCATCTATGGGTCGTGGCTATTTGTCCCGTGGGAAGGATCTACTTAGTCTTGCCGAAAGCGATTAACTGAACTACTTGCGGTGAAATGGTCACTTGAATACTGTATTATGTGGTCACATTCAATGCTAAGACGGGTCACTCGTGAAAATATGGGAATTTGTCTCATCACTAATTTAAGAGCCATGCTCTTGTCGGTGTAGCATTTTTCATGCTACTTTTTTAAGGAAAAAATAGGATAGTGGTTTCTCTCTTGCCTTCCGCCTTGCAGTATTCTGTCTGTTGCGAGTGGCATGGCGCCCAGAGTAGTCTATTTCAAAGCTACGGCTTTGACTCCTGTCCTCCTCTGAATAATACAGACAGTTACTGCTGCCCTCTGTCAGGTTCCAGGTTACAATCCAGGTTGAATTGCCATATCAAGGACTCCTATCTCCGCCTCTGCAACTGTTGAGGTCTTCACCCATATCCCTGGGCAAGGGTTCTTAGTTATGCCTCGTAGTTTTAGGTCCCTATCCGAACTCGATCACCCATCCTGACCTACTTAAAGACCAGCCTTTTTAATTATTTATTTCTAATTATTTTTATAAAAGTATATTAAACCATCGATCTGAGTCAATAAGTTTTATATTCGACGGGATACTTAACTGTCTGGGTACTGATATTAGGCAGAAAAATTACTAAACTTTATAACAATATTTTATGTTTTTTTTAAAGAAAGTCTAGGGCTTGTGGCGAGGTTTTTCTTGCAGCTTCTTTTCCCCGGCTATACAGGTTGTGACAAGCTGCAGTAGTTTTAGGCGGATGAGACGGTCGTTATGTAAAAAAATGACGATTCAAAGTGAAACTGTTACCTACTGAATAAAGATATTTTTGCATTTGAATCTACTTAGTTATACAGTATACGTTGTCTACGCTATCTCTACGGTAATGTCGCCTAGATATTTCTGACCACGCTCACGTGTTGGCTAGCACGTACCGATGTCACAGAAACCTTGAATAAAACACACCCACAAGGGGTACACAGCATATATTATTACTAGCTTTCCGCTCGCGACTTTGCCCACGTGTGCTTCTGTTGTACTCAGGTAACTAAGTACATTAAGTTCGTTTTTGAAAAGTATTTTATGTAAATATATATCAATTCATTATGAGTTTTTACGAGCCAGTTTTCATCCATCCCGCAGTTTAGGCCTCAGAAGGTGCATTTTGGATAGTCATTTGAGTGAAATCATCATCGTTAAGGTGGCATTCTCCATTCTTGTATACTCGTATCCAAGCCCACTTCTTTGTGCTGTCATCATCATCATCATCATCATCAGCCGTACGACGCCCACTGCTGGGCATAGGCCTCTTTTGTGCTGTAACGCCTTAATATTACTTACTTAGTTTTTTTAACAGAATTTTAGGATAATAAATCGTTTTTAATTTATTCTCTTTTTCTGAATTTTATGAACTTACCGTATGTCTTCTTCTTTGCCCCTGACTATCAGGTGAACAGCTTGTAATGTCCTTAACCAAAGTAGGGATCACAAGATGGCTAATGGTCTTACCTACAGATAATTTTTTATCACTATTTTATGAAGTAGCCAAAATAGAACACCGAAATATCAATAAGCGGAAACGAGATTACAACCTACTCTTAATTTGGTGGTGGGTACAAAATTTAATTTCGCTCTAATGTTTTTCTTAACGTAATCCCATTTCGGAGACGTTAAACATTGACTTTAAAAATAGCGGCATACAGAGGGAAATTTTTATAAGCAAAGCAAACACTTAATGAAGAGTAAAGTGTTTGCGAATTCGCAGTTGAGCGAGCCTAACGTTTGGCGAAACGTCGCAATCTCGCGAATCTCGAAAATCTTGCAAATGTCGAAAATATCGAAATGCCGATTTGATTGCAACACTGAGACAATTTTGAAGGTATATTTATGTCAACATGTAACTTTATCAGTACTCAATTGAAGCATCAAATGTTTTCAGGTTGTCGTTATGTACATTTGCGTAAATATATGAGTTTATGGTAGACTGGGGTTCGTAAGTAATCTTCGTTCTTTGTCTGTTTACATTGCGTGATAATTAACGTATGATGAATACTCATGTTTCGGATTATACTAAGCCTAGGTCGACTATCTTTTTTACATTTTCTATAGCTGTATCTTTTAAAACGTCATAATTTAATATTTGAATGAAAGAAAGCAACATTTATTATTTAGGACACCACAGACACGGATTATAAATAATGTATAGATTATAGATTGAGCAACCGGGTCTGTCCCACAATGCCTTTAGGACCACATTTATACGTAATATTATACGTAAATTAATTTATTTTTTTAGTTTTAATTTATTCTATGTGTTCTCGCAAATAAATTGATGATTTGATTTGATTAACTATTATCATGAGTACTTAACGTGGGACTAGAATATCATGTGGTTATATCTACTTCGATTTGCGTTGCTGGCGTGAATGTACATACTTATATTATACAAGCTGCTCTTTCACTGTCTGAGGAGTTTAGCTAAAAATAACGTCGGTCTTTGTACCTCCAAGACAAAGGTTTTCCATAGCAATTTCAGGCAACTCGCGAATAATAATACGAAGTGTTTCAGGATGTATGCTCTTGGTATTGTAAGACTTGTAAAAGCACAGCCACTTAGCCTTAAGACTTCACTTAAATACGATGAAAGCCTGAAAGGCTTTCAAGAACGCCCAAGTTATTTATATTGATTGATGATATTTTTTTATCATTGGAATTGAGTCACATTGTAGGCAGTTACTTGCCATTATAATTTACTGTTTAACGCGCTTACTAAAGTAAGAAATGACTTTGAATATACATAATCGTTGTTACATACATACAAAAAACTACGCCTACTTTCCTTTGGGGTACCTAAATAGAGACCCGGAATTCTATTTACCATCGAAAACCCGAATCGAATTGTTACGAGTAATCATTGTCAACATAAACATAAATAAACAATATAAGCCCCACTGTTGGATATATGCCTCTCAGCAATCAGAAAGGGTAAATGTCCCCCACGCTGCTCCACTGCGGCTTGCTGGAGATACATCCGGAAACAAATCAATTAAAAACAAAAAAGTGCTACGCGCCACGAAAGCGCTACACCAATGTCTACGAAGTGTTACGCATTGCTACGAAGGTGAGAAAGGTAAATGAAATTAATTGTTCGATTTTAGCGCTTAGTTGAATTGATGGTGATGACTTTATTGGGAAACTTTTTCACTCTAAGAGCCGTAGCGTTTATTACAACTGCGTACATTTTGTTCGCCATGGTATTTTAGTTAGACAGGGTCTTAAGTGGACAGCAACAGGCAGTTGAAACGCTTTTTCAAACAATTTATTGACCGGTGGCCTATCTAGAATTCAGCACATTCTTCTACCGTGTAGGTTGGGGATTACCAACTTCATCAACCCTGGTGTCAGGGTTACTATTGAGCCGCCAAAGGCCCCTGACATGGCTCATGTAACGACTACGTACTTACATCAGTAGGTAGCAACCGGGACCAACGGGTTATCGTGGCTGCCGAAGCCCGGATCGTCTTACTTTCGGACAATCAGGTGATCAGCCTGTAATGTCCTAACCAAACTAGGGATCACAAAGTGATCGTTGTGATATGTTCCCACTGGGATTTGAACCCAGGACCTCCGGGTCGTGAGTCCAACGCTTAACCACTAGACCACAGAGGCCGTTGTCGTTGTTGCCACGGAGTCAGCTTATGAAAGGCTAATTTCTCTTTATCGTTCACAATTTTCATCCCCTGAGAGAACTAAAATGTACAAATCTGCTTTAAGGGGATAAAGGGGGTAAACTAATTTGTATATTGCCAACAAAACAAGTGTATCTGTACAGAGTGGTCAGTTTATAAATTCAATTATTAAATCATAGCAAGCATAGCCTAGGACTCGAACAAGTAACCCCCCGGGAGGCATACTTTATGGTTCCGTTATAAAGTTAAACTTAGTCCAGACCTTTTCATAACTAACCTGCCTAACTGTAAATTTTGAAGCTTGTTTCAGTAAACAGGTCACTGTTGTTTATTTTGTTATGGACGTTGTGGAATTAAAAGCTTCTTTATAGTTTAATTAGCTAATGGAAAACTATAAATTAATATCGTAAATAGATGGTCTTAGTACGGTCACGAGCATTAATATGTATACTTTGGTACCATGTCACATTGACTTTTTTGACAAATTGAACTGTAAGTCTCACTAAATGTCAAATATGTTAGTACGACAGAGTCCTAAAGTGGATACATTATATTGCTCATGACTGTACACCCCGGACACTTCATACAAACAACCTCACTTTACACAGACACTACACATTGCCATTATTGTACACGCGCATCTGTGTGTGTGACATCTGACGCATGATTGAAGACTTATGTTCGAGGGGGTGAGGCAAATCTAGCACAGCGCTGGTGGGGAGCGGAGAGTTGCCGTTCTATACGTAATAAGTATTGTTCTTTATTCATCTAGAAAACTAAAGGGGTATATATATACCCACTCCTCGTCAGCTATGTTTACATTTCAATCCAAAACCACGTGGTATCGCTTATCTATGTCCCTTTAGAAGATTAGAATAGAATAAAAGTAGTATATTATAAAAGGGCTCCACACACAAAAAAAGACAAAAACATCATATCAAATTTCCAATAAACAATTAAAAAAAAGCAAGACGGATGTTTGTCAAAATGATCATAAGGTGGTGGTGGACGTCCTGAGATAAAAGGGCCTCACTCAGCACAAGTCGCGGCGTGAACCACGACGCTGGTATTATTTGGACCCTGTTGGGTGAAGCACGAACATCGTGTTCTATAAATATGTATTTATTGTGTACATAAATTATAATGTAATACTAAAAATTACTTTAATAGAATTAAGAGTGTGTTAAAATGAAATTATTGAATATTGGGTGGTCGCGTCACATTTGGAACTTTATGTTTGTCTTCGTTAAATAAGAATTTGTAAGATTCTATTGAAAATAAATATCTCACGCTGCAAAATGGACAGGAAAAAGGATGTGCACACCTTACCTTTCGATGAAACCGCCAACGAACGACAATATCCCCGGGGACTCGGAACACACAACACTTTGAAAGCGATTGGGTGCGAAGATCCAACAAAACTGTTTGCGAAATTAGCGACATGCGACTTAGACACGAGGTATTGCTGTAACAAACACGCGCGCGTTGTAAATTTTCACAGTGGGGCGCGGTTGACAGTTATTCTTCGCGAACCGACGCCGCGTCGCGGTGCGGGGGTGGATGACGCGATGGCCTTTTGGTCAATCAGCGCTTGTTGTGACGTGCTCCGGGAAGGGGTAATTTATATACTTAATCAATAGATGGCGCTACTATTATGCATGCGATAAAAAAATAAATACAAGGTGTTAGTGACATCAAACGAAACGTAAACGTTGATGGATGGTTCAGACCATGATGCTGAGTTAATATCAAGTGGAATTGAAAATAATTAAAAAAGAACATGAATTTTGCGATGGAAAATTCCACTTTATATCAACTTAGAATCATGGTCTGAATCACCCTTAAAGTTTTCATTACGATGTCACTTACACCCTGTATAAGTTAATTTCCAATATTTTTATTACAACTGTGACTTTTATTAAAAGTTTTTTGTTCAACCCACAGCTAATAGGAATTTCATTAAGTACAGTGCACGTAATTAAAATATGATCATAGCACAAAAAACACTCGAAAAATCTGAGATACCAGTTATAAATCGCCAGCGTCAACTTTAAAATTAAATTCCTTTTATATCTCATAAAAATCGTATAAAATGCATCGATAACACTGTAAGTTATGGCTCATATCAGTCTGATGTAATATATATTTTATCTCGTCTACAGTACAGTCTGTCTTTGTACAACTAAGACTGTGAGATTTAACATTCATTTCATAGATTCTATTTTAGGGCGCCCGTACCGGTACGGGACCTTCTCAAATGTTTACTCAAATGCATTGCAAAATATTATGAACATTTAGCCAACTGTCTTCTAAATAACACATTTAAAGGCATAAGACTTCTATCAGTGGAAAATCCGTGTTTGTTAGATGGTTCCAGGGCACGCCAAACTGTTGGTCCTGGTTACTACTTAATGAAGTACGTAGTTGTTACATGAGCCATGTCAAGCTCATTAATGACCCTGACACCAGATTTGCTGAGGTTGGTAATCTACCTAACAACCCACATGATAGAAGAAGACAGCTTTTAAGGCAGTTAGGCCCTTGGTCCGATTGGTTGGACTACATCATCGGTACGGTTTAATAATAGCCCTGACTCATCAGAAACCCCGGTTTTCTGAGGTTGGTAATCCACCTCACCATCTACACGGTGGAAGAAGATTGTTGTTTTTGCACAGGCAATCAGGCTAAACGATACCAAAAAACCGTTTATCTGTCGTGTGTTAGTCTAATGTTTTTTTTTTATATTGTTCTGTGTAATACAAAAAACTGATAAATAAATAATTAAATAAAAATCTCAACCACAATTTCAAATTAAAAATTAAATAAAATTAAACGTTTGTCAGGAAACACGTCACCACTTGTAAAAATGTTGCCATCGAACAGGCAAATACATCAATTTGTATATGCCAAATGGTCGCTGATACCATAGAATAAGGAATAATACTACGTATAGAACGGCAACTCTCCACTCCCAACCTGCGGCTGAGCTAAGTTTACCTCCCCCCACCCCTCGGTCATACTTTAGCCTTCAACGGTATGGCTGTCAAACGTCACACACACAGATGCGCGTGTACGATAACGTCAATGTGTAGTGTCTGTGTCAAACGAGGTTTTTTGTATGAAGTGTCCGGTGTGTGCTGATGCCAAGTTAGGAAGCGTTCTTCGTTCAACAATGAGAAACGTTTAACTAAAACCTTATTTGAGAGTTTATATACAGCTTCGTCAAGTGTATTGTACGTTGCACTAAACGCGTCAACAGTAATAGTAAAAGTTAATAGTGTCATTGTCGAGAGCTGAAAGTCGTAAATGCGACTTAATTTTCCAGTTGAGCTAACTAAATCAAAAGTTGGTCTAGAAAGTTCTTTATTGGTGTATCTTGTTTGACGTGCCTCTGTTTCGGGCTTGTGTAAAAGTTAGGACGTTTATTCATAGTTTTATACACGAAAAATATAATATACCTATAACAGGAATATTATTAACACAGAACCAACCCCCCCGCCCCTAGCATTATCTCGTTTTTTAAATAGTCCGCTTACCTAACCTGAGGATTTGACAGGTCCGATTATTTACAGAAGCGACTGCCAGTCTGACCGTCCAATCCGTGAAAACCAGCCCAATACAGGTTAGGTCACCTACCTCCGAAAATGCATTTCTCGAGTATGTGTGTGTGTGGGTTTCCTCACAATGTTTTCTTTCACCGCAGAGCACGTGATAATCAGTTATGATTCAAACATGAATTCGAAAACAAATTCGACAATCATTGGTTTAGGCCTATTCTGGATTCGAACCTGCGACCTCAAAGTGAGAGGCAAGGGAGAACCCCAACGTACGTATTGAATAGAAGCCGTGGTAGCCCAGTGGTTTCTATCAACCGTGGTTGGTTTATTTTTATTCAATACGAATAATTAGTAAAGATGTAAGGGCTACTTTGGACATCACACGTGCAACATCATATTTCTCTTGTAAACAAACAGAGCCTCATCTAAGGTCGTACACGACCCACGGAGCAGTGACCGGGATAAATAGGTAATAAAAAAGCCGGCCTAGTTCGAGCGCAACTCGCGCACCGAGGGTTCCGTACAAACTGTCGACAATTAACAAGGATAAAATTTAATCTAAGTGAGGCTTTGATTGTTGTCGAAAGTCGATCGTTGTCGTTGAAAATTGTTGTCATCATACATCAACATATGTCGCGATTAGTTTACTAACTTCAAATAAGTTTGTAATCGAAAATGCATTTTTTTTGTAATGGAACAGAAAATGTAATATTTTTCTTCCTAATTAAAACACATAATAATGGGTTCTTACCGCGTTTAAATCAGGGATATGAGACTCCCGATTTTTCTTCCTTTTTGCCACTTAATTACCCTATAAGTTTTAATTCCTCTAGAAATGTATGAAATATAAGTATTTAAGTATTAAAGTAACTTAGCATCACGCCTGTATCCCCGAAGGGGTAGGCAGAGATGTATATTATATCCACCCACTCCTTACCAGTTTTGTTTAAGTCCCATATAATAGGAGCGAGGCTCTTGCCATCTTCATTCAGTTTATATTTAATACTTAATTCTAATTTGAATTCTAAATCAACGCAATTCAGAAATACGGATATGTTTAGCCTTATTTATCTCATTATACATTTCTTAGGGGAATCAAAATTTGATTTTGTTTTTTTTTTTAGAATTTGAATTTGATGCATCTACGCATCTCTGAGAAAAGGGGTCTTGACTTGAAAGACAGACGAACGGATAATAAAGTGATCTTGTAAAGGTTCCGTTTTCCTTTTGAGGTTTGGAACCCTAAAAAGAACAATTAACGCCTTAACGAGCGGTTGGCGTGAAGGAGAGACTACCCACAATGAAGGTTATTTGTTTTTCTGTCATCGTCGGTGATTTGGCATATTCGTTACTCCTGTTTTTAGCCGGTGTGTACTTTAGGTTTTTCTGATATCGCGTAGAAATTAAGGTAATTTCGTTACAAGATACACAAAAAGGTGATTCCGTGCTTTGGCGGCCTCGCTATTTTCGCCTACTAGCCCAAACTTCTCAACTAACACGTACTGGAGCAACGTGGTGGATGCTCCATCCTACCTCCAGTTGATTGAGGGGAAGCTTATGCATACGGTGTGGTTATTTTTCTTTTTTTTATAATATCCCCAAAGCGATTAACCTATTCACAGTGGAGTTATCAATTTAGCCAACATTGCAATTTACAACTTTTAGTTTTTCGCTCCATTTAATTTACTACGCCGCAGTTAACCAGAGTTTAAACTTTTGGAAGTAGTTATTTGAAACGGGAGTGGTAACTGGTCTGTCGTTTTGTTCTAAATGTAGTGATTGACGGTACTGGTGGTCAATGAACTTGCTAAAAGTCGTCTCAAAAACTTTCAAATGAACCTAAGAGCTGTATCTCACTGAGACATGCATGCAAGCATGGTCGCGCCACAAACAAAATGTACGCAATTGTATAGTGCTACATATAGGTATATAGTTTTTCTTTCTCGTAAAGATTTTTTTCCCGTAAAGAATCTTCCGGATATAGGATTGACCACGAAGCTATTAGGGTTGAACTGGAAAATATGAACTTCGCTGACATTCTGTTTGCTACTGATGCTAATGTCGCCACTGATCTGCTTGTCTATAAGCTTTCCGGGGTCATAAAGAAGCATACAAAAGACATTTACATATCTAGAAGGAAAAGGATAATTAAGCCCTGGATAACGACAGGTCTTCTAAGATGTATAAGACATCGAGACAAGCTTCATAAAAAACATAATAAAAACCCTGGCGATCCGATAGTCAAGGTAGTCTACACAAGGTACCGCAACTTCTGTAATTCTCTGTTAAGAAAGCTTAAAAAGACCTACGAGAGAGAAGAAATAAAAAAGGCGGGTTCCAACCTTAAAAAATTGTGGAACGTGATAGGTGATATAATACATACACGAAAAACCCATATGCCTCCTCTTGAATTATTAAATAAAAATAATGATCCAAAAGTGGCCTCAAACCAGGTCTGTAATTACTTTACACAAATAGGTCAAAACCTTGCGGATGCAATTATATCAAAAATGCCTTCAGGTTTTTTTGATACTGAAAATCAACGCAATCCTCCACAGAATGGTAACGATAAATACTCGCCACTGGATTCGCTCGTTGTGCTGGGGGTCGATGAGGCGGAAGTTGAAAGACTTATAACGCAGCTCAAAAGTGATTGTGCGACAGGCTGGGACGGCATATCCGCCATTATGCTAAAGAGTTGTAGACACGTCCTTGTACCCCCTATTACATATGTCTTAAATCTTGCGATTCAGACTGGTGTTTTCCCAAATGCTCTAAAAAGAGCCGTAGTACATCCTGTGCACAAGGGAGGGAAGAAGGACTGTGTCAGCAATTTCAGGCCAATCTCTGTTCTGAGCTCATTGTCGAAACTATACGAGAGGATCCTTAACAACGCTCTGACGTCATTCCTGGATAAACATTCTTATATAGCTGCAAACCAGTACGGATTTAGACCCAATATTTCAACAGAAGACGCTGTAATGGATATGACTCAACTTATTGCCAAAAACCTTGACTCTAAAAACAAGTGTGTGGGGATCTTTCTCGATTTATCAAAGGCTTTCGACACCGTCTCCGTCCCTCTGCTTATCCGCAAACTTGAGCGTGCCGGTGTACGAGGAAAAGAGTTAGACATCTTTAAGGACTATTTGTCTAACAGAACTCAATGTGTGAAGATTGGTTCCCATGTCAGTGACAGTCAGCAAATACTTTTTGGGGTCCCGCAAGGAAGTATACTCGGTCCTACCCTCTTCCAAATTTATGTCAATGACCTATGCAGACTAAATATTACAAAATGCAATATCTTCGCTTACGCAGATGATACGGCATTAATCGTTCGGGGAAAAACGTGGGACGACACCAAAGTTACAGCTGAACAGGCTCTCAGACTTGTCATGAAATGGCTGAATACTAATCTCCTCACTATGAACGTTGAAAAAACCAACTATGTCACATTTTTCTTGAAGCCACCAGGTCCGACGAGCTCAAACTTCTCTATCAACGCACACATATGTGGCGACACCACTTCAGCGTGTCGTTGCCCTACGCTTGAGAGGTCTCGTTGCGTCAAATACCTGGGAATACTTATAGATGAGTGCCTTAAATGGAGAAATCATATAGACAGTCTTCGCAACAAAGTTATACGCCTCACATACATCTTCAAGCACTTAAGAGATACTGCAGACTTTGATCTCTTATTACAAGTGTACCTTGCTCTGTGCCAATCGGTAATTTCTTACTGTATTCCAGTTTGGGGTGGGGCAGAGAAAACACACATGCTCAAGATGGAAAGAGCACAAAGGGCAGTGCTCAAGGTGATGATGAGACTTCCTTTCAGGCACCGTACAGAAGAATTGTATAGTCTTTGTAAGGTGCTCACTGTCCGGCAATTATACCTGCTAAGAGCTGTTTTGAGAAAGCATCGCGATACTAGACCGGCTGATACAAATTCCCGCAGACATATCATGCCTGGCGTACAGCATAGAACGACTTCTGCTACACATCAATTTTATGTGCTAGGAGACTATATATATAGAATAATAAATATGGAGCTCAACATCGCTAACAACAATAGATATGATATTAAGAAAAAACTAACAACCTGGTTATTAAGACTTAATTACGACAAAACGGAGGATATTATTCGTATACAAACGTAAATGAAATACATCAATTATCTGTAATCATAATCAATCAACAACATATAAATTAAAATGTTAAGCTACTAAAACACACACACTCATCCTTTCACACTATAACACACGTACACGCACTCTCACACATATAACATCATACACACCTACACACATACATCATTCACGCAAATTAGTTTAGGTAAGTATATGCATATTTTTGTTGTTCGAGCACTTGGACTATTTCGGATATAAATTATATAGTTCCACTCAATGCTATTTTTAAAAACTGTAAAAACTGAACACTGCCTCTCAAGATACAGGTCTCCTAGTTTGAGAGACAGGGTTACCTTCTGCGTTTAAATAGCCACCAACAAAATTATATTTTATTGTTAATGTAATGTTTAAAAATATGTAAATTGTTCTGTTGTGTGAAATAAATTTATTATTATTATTATAGTGCAGTTGGGCAACCAGCAAGACACGAGGTGCTATGCATACATTTTGTTGCTGGGACCACGATGTAAAGTCACAAATTCTCCAAATATGGCTTTCACTTTTTTTATTTATTGGGTTAACAAATAAATAAATAAATAAATAAAAAACAAAAATATTAAATTTAAAAATAAAATAAAAATAATAATTTATTAATTTATTTTTTTATTTTTTTTTTGTTTGAATATAGGTACAAAAGGGTAAAAATTTATTCGTAATAAACATTACAGTCAAAACAAAAATACACATTATATAAAATAGACAATAACAATCTATTAATTTATTTTTATTATTATTATTTGTAATTATTAAATTTAATTTTTTTGTCTGCCATACGCAATAATAATATTTATTGGGTGATATAAATAACATTTATTATCACTAATCATTGTTGAAATCACTTTGTGAGATTGTCCTTTGTTTGGTAAGGACGGCTTGAATCACCTGATTCCGAAAAAGATTATTCCGTGCTTCGGGCACGCTAAGCCGTTGGTGAAAACACTCCACCAACCGGCAGTGGAGCAGCGTGGTGGAGTATGCTCCATAACTCCGGTTGATTGGGGGGGGGGGGGGTGCAGTGGGACGTGTAAGCTATTTATGTTATGTGATATAAAAATAATCATTTTCCCAATTGACCAACGAACCAGAGATGTTTGCTATAACCAAGGCAGACAAAGCGGAAGTCGCTCAAGACACATGCCGATTACTTCCGCCCTCTCAGGTCGCCATGACCTCTCATCTTCCGTAAACGGAAACGAACGTAAACGTGGACAATAAAACCGTGAATGACACGTATAAGGATATAAAAAGGATAAATGGTAAAGCGCATTTAAACTTGGAATTATTAAAAAAAAAGAAAAAAAAAATGTTTATTTCTCCACTTAAAACACAAAACAAAACAAAAAATTTTCTTAGTTGGCTAACATTGTGATACAAGTGTATTTTAAGGGAGCTGGTGCTTGTAAAAGGATTTCCCTTGTACTACAGGTCACCAGGCCTCAACGTGTTACTAAGTAGCTACAAATATTAGAGAAATATATAATTATATAATCCAAAAAATATATATATAAAAAAACAGAAATAAAGGAATAAATTAAATAAGGGAAAAACTGACGGGAATTAGATTCGATTTCAATAATTTTTAGGTTTCGAACATCAAAAGCTAAAACGGAGCCTTTTTATTACCCTTTTGTTCTGTCTGTCCGTCAGAATAGTTTTTCAGCGGCAAAGTTAAAGCCTCGGAATCCTAGGCGCGCGACTCGCACTTGGCCGACTTTTTGGATAACTAAAAACCTGTATTATACGGCGAATTTTGTTGGAAGGACTGGCACAGGAAGACCTATAAGGACGTACATTGACTGAATTGGAGATGTCCTTAGAAAAGGTTTAGTATGATCTACTCAGTGCGCGAATTAAGGTGTAGATAATTGAGACACAGACTCCGTTAGACACGATACGTTTATTCAAGAGAACGTAGTGTAAAGAACATCTTAGAGCTAGTTACTTATGTTTATATACTGACCTAATGCAATAATAAATTGCTTACATCTAAAATCTTAAACTAGGTTATTGCAACAACATACAATTTCTTAATCTAGTTCTTACATGTAAAGTTGACATCAGCATTGTTATGGAATGCTGATGATGCGGAAGTGGATTCCTTAACTCGCGCGTATATTGAACGATTGATGAATGTGGAGGAAGCAAGAGAAGTGTGTCAGGATCGAAGCAAATAGTATTCCATAGTCCCTGCTCGCCCTACTGAGGGAAGAGGCGAGAGTTTATGTTTGTATATGTTGAGCT
This sequence comes from Pectinophora gossypiella, assembly GCF_024362695.1. Taxonomy (NCBI): domain Eukaryota; kingdom Metazoa; phylum Arthropoda; class Insecta; order Lepidoptera; family Gelechiidae; genus Pectinophora; species Pectinophora gossypiella. The sequence goes on from NC_065409.1 coordinate 773,628, forward strand.
CAGTAAAGCCATTGGGAACTGGCTAGTTTCCAACTAGTCAAATCAGTTACTTTTTACTAAACGCGAAAACGCACAAAATTTTTACGCACGAAATTATTAAGGAATTTGTATGAAAAAAGCACACTGTGACGTCTTGAAAACGTGATAAAATGTCGGTCTTGTTATTACATTTTTATTTACTAAAATTCTTAAATAAGTTAAAAATAAAAAATAAAATGTTTGTCGTTAGTTTTAGATCTTTATTTAGTTATAAGAAATTCATTATTTATTTTGAACATAGTACACGACCCAACTGGACTGCCTTTTTCATAGTAGTTTAAAAAGGAGTGGAATTCTCTGCCGTTTTCTGTATTTCCGAATTCAGGTGCTAAAACCTACATTTCTGGACACTACTACTTTCCAAAAATTTGCATATTTTGAAATTTTTAGAAAGTAGTCGATGTGGGAAGTAGACATTTTGGGAGTTGTCCTTTCGGGAAGTAAATGTTTTGAGAAAGTGGACGATTTGGGAGAGTGGCCATTTTGGGAGTTGCCGTTTTGGGAAGTAGACGATTTGGGACAGTGGTCCTTTTGGGAAGGAGACGTTTTGGACCTGGACCGGGTTATATGCACCCGGGTGCTTTCAAGGCCAGAGTGAACAGGCACCTTCTGGGCGATTCCATCTTAGGCCTCGTCAATTCCTTTGGGCAAGTCTGGGGCCAAGAGCAACCCCATCAAAGGTAAAAAATAGTTTTGGGGTTCAAAACTGGCCGCGACTGAATGAAAGCGCGGCGTATCGCACGGAATCCTGTTACCTCCCGAGGCATTGTCAAGTGGGATTCGGTTACAAAGCTGCCATTTAACATAGACGTTTAATTCGCGTGGCAAATTGTCAAAGGCGGGGTCATCTGGCGGGTCACGCTCGCCGGAAGCAATCACCGTACGACGCGCCGAGTACGGCGTGGGCTTTTTGTTATGGCTTTTTATACTATGAGAATAAAGGTATCGTATGTCAGAAATAGACATAAACCACCTAAGTAACTGTGCCGCGTTGGGTGCACCGGCGGCCCGCGTGAGTTTTAATTAATAAATGTTACTACAGCACTAGTTAATACCTTAATGATACTGATTTAATGTTACTATTTGAAAAGATTCCTTCTCTCTTTTAAACTTCTATTTTGTTATGCCCGAAAGGATCTGTGATGTGAAACTCATATGTAATTTACCAACTTGTACACCATCATGGAATGCAAATAAAGAATATTCAATATTGAATCCCAATAGGGACATTATAACAAAAATTACTTCGTAATTTCTAGTTTAGTCAGGACATAGCAGTCTGATCAATAGGTTGTTTTTTTCTGCCTAAAATTGACGTGTTTTCCATACATTTAACGCCTATCAATTACCCGTCCCTTTCCTTATTGGCGGATAAGAAAATGACAGGTATAGCTTAATAATATAAGTAGATGGTGTTTACTGGAATCCGCACCATTGAGTATTTAAAAATAATAATGATGTTATCGCTTTAACTTTGTTCTGAGACAGCGATTCCTTTAAATGATTTAAAAAAATGGTTCTAAGTTAGGTCCTTTGTCTTTGCTTAATCACTGCGCAGTTTTGTGCAAAAAAATAGCCGAATTAAAACATATAATAACGGGTTCTTACCGGGTTTAAATCAGGAATATGAGACTCCCGATATTTCGACACTGTTGTAAGTGCCATGATCACGCGATGACTGATATGAGACCCGTCCCGTCCCTCCCGTTATTATGTGTTTTAATTATGATAATGGCCCCGATTCCTGCAGACACCTCCTTATTTTATTTTAAGTTATACCTGTCATTTTCTTATCCGCCGAAAAGGAAAGGGACGGATGATTGTCAACAAGTTAATTTTGAAACGAATGAATAACCCGAGCGAATAAAATAGGCGAGATCGCTGGTATTGTAATCCGTTTGACGTGCTGTCTACTCAACTCTGTCGGGTTATTGGCTGATGTAAAATTTTTAGACGGTTGTTTTAGATTTCTGCTTAAAATTGACGTGTATTCCATAAATTTTCTGCCTTATTACTCGTCCTTTCTTTTCCAACGGATAAGAAAATGACAGGTATAACTTAAAATAATGATTGTTTCTCAGTAAGCGAATCAAATGTATTCTTTTGAGAAATAAAGTATCTTAAACCTTATAAAATTAGATGACATCTGTAGGAATTAGCACCAATGACCGTGTAAACCTAAAGTAATGTATAAAAATAGCCTGTCAACAGGCAAGACACCGTGGAGCGTGATAATGGGCTCGGTGGCTGTGTAATGCGCATGCACCGACGTGGCCAGTGACGTGGCAGTTGATTCAGCGCCCGATCACGTGGAAACAACGGCACGCCATACCGCCATACTGCTGTAGATAGTGATGTCACAGCACTCATTACACAGGTACTTTTTAGCCAACCTACAAACGGCCTCGGTAGTCAAGTGGTTTCAGCGTTAGGCTCACGATCCGGAGGTCCCGGGTTCAAATCCCCATCTGGGCACCCTCAGGCCTGTTGTCTTAAACGTTGTACCGGGTGAGAGCCTTCAGCGCTCCCCATTTGTCCGGCCAAGTAGTTAATGCCATCTGCGGTAAATCTACAATAAGTCACGTCAAAAAAAAGGGTTCAAATAACGGTGGGGACCTATCACAAAAATCACTTTGTGATCCCTGGTTTGGTTAGGACAATACAGACTGATCACATGATTGTCCGAAAGTAAGATGTTCCGTGCTTTGGAAGGCACGTTAAGCTGTTGGTTCCGGTTACTACTTACTGATGTAAGTAAGTAGTCGTGACTTAAGCCATGTCAGGGGCTTTTGGCAGCTCAACAGTAATCATGACACTAGGGTTGACGGGGTTGGTAATTCACTTCACAACCGACACGATTGAAGAAGACGTGGAAGAAACAACGACACGTCACAAAAAAACATAAAATATTGTTCAACAATGAGTAGTTTAGCTGCCTAATATCAGTTCTCAGACAGTTAATCCCATGCATTCATATCTTCTCAATAATCACTATAATAATAGAGGAGCTCGGTGGCGCAGCGGTAAACGCGCTCGGTCTGCGATAGTTGAAGTAAAGCAACTTTCGCAGCGGCCGGTCATAGGATGGGTGACCACAAAAAAAAGTTTTCATCTCGAGCTCCTCCGTGCTTCGGAAGGCACGTTAAGCCGTTGGTCCCGGCTGCATTAGCAGTCGTTAATAACCATTAATTCGCACTGGGCCCGCGTGATGGTTTAAGGCCCGATCTCCCTATCCATCCATAGGGAAGGCCCGTGCCTCAGCAGTGGGGACGTTAATGGGCTGATGATGATGATGATGAAGTAATCACTAACTTTATAATAACCTTTTTTGTAAAGTTTTTGTTTAACTACTGTCTTAAAACAGTTGAAAGGCAAAATCTGAATGTCAATGGGAATCATCGTGAGGAAACCCATATTTACATTTAAAAATAATGTAGTACACAATACTTACAATTTGTTTTTTGACTGAAATCACTGCGAATAAACATGACGAGACGTAACTGCATGAGAGTACGTGGCCTGAATTATTGAGTTTGATTTGACCAAGACGGGCGTCAGGTGTCCGAGCGTAAGGTGTATAGGGTTGTAGCGGGGTGACTGGGGGTGAACGGGGGTGTACGAGTGAACGGTTGAACGGGTGTGCGGGTGTCGGTGTGTCCAGGGTACCGGATTCGATTTCCGTCCTCGCCGGTGCCCGCTCGTCTGTCAATTCAGCTCCAATTTGTGTCTGTCTGTATATGTGGGTTACGTAATATATCTGTGAAAATTCTGAGAAAAAATACGTTTAATTAAATACGTTATTTTTGTACGTGCAGTAAAGACACAGTTGGCTCGACCATTATAGACGGCGATACGGCTCACCACCTGTCACTTTGGTCCAACAGAAAGCTCGATGAGACGTAGGGATTAGGTTAGTTCATCTTACGATGGATGGACCTGTCATCATCAACCCATTAACGTCCCCACTGCTGGGCCACGGGCCTTCCCTATGGATGGATAGGGAGATCGGGCCTTAAACCATCACGCGGGCCCAGTGCGGATTGATGGTCATTAACGATTCCTACTGCAGCCGGGACCATCGGCTTAACGTGCCTTCCGAAGCACGGAAGACCTCGAAATGAAAACTTTTTTTTTTGTGGTCGCCCATCCCATGACCGGCCTTTGCGAAAGTTGCTTAACTTCAACAATCGCATACCGAGCGCGTTAACCGCTGCGCCACCGATGGACCAGTAATTACCCCAATTGGTTATATAGTCGTGGGCTCATGGAAAGAGCTCAATCGACAAGAGTGTAGGTTTAAATTTAAATTTTGAATAAGACCTTCATTAACAAGTCTCTCTTAGTTTTAAGTTTACCTCTTTCCAGGTCTACTGGAAGAGATTTCTACTCAAAATAAGCTGAGCGTTTATCTGTCTTGTGTTAGTCGAATTGTTTTTATAAATTATAATAACAAGTATGGTTGAAAGTTGTATTCTGATGACTCGTCACGTTGGTCTAACAGTAAGCTCTGTGAAGCATTGGTACTTAGTGCGTCTTGCGATGGATGTATCCTCTGACTATCTCAATTGGGATATAGTTGTGAGCTTATAAATGTTATTAAGTAAAGATCAATATGCTTTGCGATTTTTTCTAAAAACTGTATCCAAATTCATTCACTGGTTTTCAAGATATAAGTACGCGAAAATACAGACACTAAACACTTAAATAAGTATTGTATATTACGTATATATACAATTGACAGATGACAATTCACTGACGGCTCTCACCCGGTGGAGCACTCTGTATACTATGCACAACAGTATTATATTTTTTTATATTTCGGGGATACAGGCTTATGATGTTGTATGATGTTGTATGATGTTGTATGTTATGATGTTATGATATTATGATGTTGGAGCCGTGGTAGCCTAGTCGGTAGAACGTTTGCCTCTCACTTTGAGGTCGCAGGTTCGAATCACAGGCGTAAACCAATGATTGTCGAATTTGTTTTCGAATTCATGTTTGGATCATAAATGATTATCACGTGCTTAACGGTGAAAGAAAAATCGCGAGGAAACCCTCATTCTCGAGAAATGCATTTTCGGAGGTATGTGACCTAACCTGTATTAGGCTGGTTTTTCCTTCGCGTGTTCAGGCGTGTTCAGAAGGTCAGACAGGCAGTCGCTTCTGTAAAAAACCGGACCTGTCAAATCTTCAGGTTAGGTAAGCGGACCCTGTGAGAAACGGGATAATGCTAGGGAGGTGATGAGGCTTGATGCTACGTTATGGATGTTGGATAATAGGCACCAAGGCACCAAGCGGTTGCCCCATAAAAAGTCCAATAAAAACAAACAACTTGTCAACAACAATTCACACTCGCATCAGACACTATACAAAACAAATTCCAATTACATAAAAAAAAGAAATATATCGGTGTTCGTATCGTGAAGAGTGCAGTTAATAAATTCAAAAAAGGCACTTCAGCCCACAATGGATCGTGTGAAAGTGCGCTCAATAAATCAATTTTGCGATGTAAAATGGTGTGTAACACTCCCTGCTTTCCCCACCCTCCTTTATTTCCATTCATCCCCTCTCTCCCCTAGAGGAGGCATACGCGAGCCGCATTAAGTTGTTACTCCAATTGTTTTAATCGTAATTGCCGTTTGATAGTCGTGGCTTTAAAAGAAGAAGGATTAGTTGATGTCCCATCGATTTATGTTTTAAATTATACGTATTGTGGAAAGGTACTGCTATACAATGAGAGATATACCTACTTTGTCACGATAGTCTATATCAGGGTGGATATATCAACAATCCACTTGAGGAGCTCGGTGGCGCAGCGGTAAACGCGCTCGGTCTGCGATTGTTGAAGCAACTTTCGCAAAGGCCGGTCCTAGGATGGGTGACCACAAAAAAGAAAATAGTTTTCATCTCGAGCTCCTCCGTGCTTCGGAAGGCACGTTAAGCCGTTGGTCCCGGCTGCATTTAGCAGTCGTTAATAACCATCAATCCGCACTGGGCCCGCGTGGTGGTTTAAGGCCCGATCTCCCTATCCATCCATAGGGAAGGCCAGTGCCCCAGCAGTGGGGACGTTAATGGGCTAATGATGATGATACCAACAATCCATCAAAATACAACTTGCAACCATACTTGTAACATGTTAAATTCAAATTCAAAATGTTTATTTCGGAAAATAGTGCATTTTTTGTTAGCACCAAAAAGCTTAACCTATTATTAATAACAGATTCGAAAGGCGACAACATAAAAATAAACTGCATGAGACCGGCCCGAATCACCGAAGCCGCCGGCAGCTATAATATGTGACTGCGTGCAATCGCACCCAGCAGCGGCGAGTCGTACCGGTCCACCAATGCGCTCATATCTCGCTCTTTCACCCTAAGGTTGCCAGGCAGAAATTGCTGTTAACGGCCTCCGTGGCCCAGTGGTTGAGCGTTAGGCTCACAATCCGGAGGCCCGGTGTTCGAATCCCGGTCGGGACATATCACAAAAGTCACTTTGCGATCCCTAGTTTGGTTAGGACATTACAGGCTGATCACCTGATTGTCCGAAAAGTAAGATGATCCGTGCTTCGGAAGGCACGTTAAGCCGTTGATCCCGGTTAATACTTACTGATGTAAGTATGTAGTCGTTACATGAGTCATGTCAGGGGGCTTTGGCGGGTCAGTAGTAACGCTGATACCAGGGTCGATGAGGCATCCACCTCACAATCCACACGATAAGAAGAAGAGTGCTGTTAATGAGCAATAAGGCCGCCCAAATTGAATCTAATCTATTGATCTTTCATCATCATTATTATCAGCCGTACGACGCCCACTGCTGGGCATAGGCCTCCCCTTCCCCTTTATTTGCCTTATTGATCTTTATTGGTGTATTGTAATTGTACTGAAGTGGTCGTTCTGTTGGTAATACCAATACTAACCACTTAGGAACCCGATGTCCATAACCGCGTCATGCCATTAAGGTCACAGGCCATCATAGACCACGGCAGTGTCAACCGGACCAGATGCCGGGAATTGTGTTCGGATACACATTGCAAGCTCGGCATTCCGGCACGAGCATGCTGTATCGAGTGTCGAGACCTCCGCATATCTCTGTGAGGTCGAAGGGATAGTGGCTGATGCTCGGAATGATGCATTTATGACAGTACTTGACATCTTATTGGATCTAGGTAAAAGAAAATGAAAGAAAGAAAGAAAATATATTTCGGCAAAAAATACAAAAATGCATATAGTTAAATAGTACTTAGTAATCCTGCAGTCAAATTGCTTATGCAATTTTGCAGGACATTGCATTTATACCAGTGTTATTTGAGGCTTAATAATAATAAATAAATAAATAATAATTAACATTAGAATTATGCCGACAATAATGCTGAATAATGACGTCAGATTTTGATTTGAAATCAAATGGAATAGAAAGACGATAAAAAATAGGTCCTGTAATTTTCTAAAAAAAAAAACATACCATAATAATATCACGCTTGTATTCCCAAAAAGACTTTTGTGGACCTCTCATAATATGCGGGGTTGGCTGGAAGAGATCTCATTTAAAGATAAGTCCACCTTTTGTGCGTATTGTTATTTTTGTCATTATTAACTGTATTCTCTTTAATTATGTATATTATTCTATATTCTATCCCAATAGGGGATATAAGGATTAGAAAATGAAGATTAACTATATTTGTGTGTATAACAACTTCTTTTAAAAGTTTGTATTCAAAATATTTATGATATCAGGTTTTCCATTGTTACAAAAAAAAAACATTAAAACTCAATGATGGTAGTTATAGGGATGCCACAGTAACCTAGTCTCAAAGCCTTTAAACTTTAGGGACTGATTTGAAAAGTCGAAGGACTTCTGATTTCGAACGCCTTCTTTTCAATTTCAAATTTCGAAATTCGTTCACAATTCTTGACCTACTGCAAATAGCTCTTTCAAAATAGCCAATCCATCTATCTCAGAGATGGTTCTTTTCCGAACGTTCTTTGAATGCCTGTGCTCTAGAGGTTCTCATGTCTGCTTTGAGACGAAATAACAGGGACCGGAGGAACCTACAAAGTAATTTTTTTTAGTAATTTTTTTCAGTTCGGCCCGCTCGGTCAAAGTAGTCAGTCACATACTATCTTGCTCTGTGTAAATATTCCTAATTTTAGTTTAATAGTGCAATACCTACAGTGAAACTTATACCAATCTATAGACAACATTCAGACCTTTCTATTAGTGTATAAATATTGTGATAAATAAAAGGATATTCATAACAGTGACAAAAAAACATTTCAAAATTCATCTAATAAACATTTTTCGACAATCCTCGCATCGTTCGTCCGCCGCAGGTCATTCAACCTGTCCGTCAGTGATTTCGCGCCATTTCGCTGGTACCTACGACGCCCTTTACCAAGTTCGCACGTTAGTATTACGACAACGGTCGCTAATCTGACGATTATACTTCGTAATAAAGCTTGCGTAAAATGCCTCTGAATTCGGAAACTAGAGAATCTTTAGATTCAGTAAAATTGCCAATTCCTGCCTATTCATCTAGTCAGCGAAATAAAGTCATTACCCGTAAAAATAAAATAATTACAGAGGCTTCACAAAAACTGACGGAAGACACTCCCTCGTCAAACAGCTCTGAAATATCGGAACTTTCGTCAGAAATTCGCCTCTTGAGACAAGATGTATCCCATATGAAATCGGAATTAATTAAAGCAGTATCGGCTATGACTCGCTGCGAAGAACGACTTGATGAACTCACCACCAAGATGGCAATATATGACAGTAGACTGAAGGTGATTGAGGATCAACAAACGGAAATCATTGATTTGAAGTGTACAGTCTCTCAACTCGAACACCAACTCAACTCTCAAGCCCAGGTAATGCTTAAGAATGAAATAGAATTCATGGGGATGACTGAAATGATAAATGAAAACCCCCATCACATAATTTTAACTACTGCTGCAAAAGTGGGAGTGAAACTGGACGACATGGATATTGATTATGTGACTCGTGCCGGGCCGCGTATAAGGGATGGTGATAACAAGCAGCTGACTCGCCCTTTGATAATTCGCTTTACGAGGAAATCTAAACGTGACGAATTCTTCAGAGCTACTAAAATGCGCCGTCTGAACACCAATGATCTCAACATTGAAGGACCATTGCAAAACATCTATGCCAATGAACGGCTCACTAAAGAGAATAGGCTGTTATTTCGGGACGCTAGAATGCGCTCAAGCCAAGCTGGCTTTAAATACTGTTGGACCAACAACGGAACCATCTTTATGCGTAAGCGGGAAGGAAAAGGTAAAGGGTCTGAAGCTATTATCATACGTTCGCATGCTGATCTCGATCGCCATCTTGGTCCAGCTCCTGCTCCAACAAATAACTGATGACATAAAGGTATATTGCATACCTAGTTATCGTAATTACATTCCTCATATTTTTATATTTTTGCACTTTTTTTATATAATTAGTAGATTAATGTTCCACCATGGCTCTGTGGCCAACGATATAGATTACTACTGTATTTACCTTAAGAACACACTCCACACGTCACACAACACATTACATTCACTCACATACCATCATTTATGCTGTGTATTCTGCAAAAAAGCGTTCTTTACTGAATTTTCTGGCTTTACAAGAAGGCAGTCTATACTCTTCCAGTGCAAAGTTATCACCTTTTTATTAATTATTAATTTTGATAATGGTTGACCTAAATACTTTAAAGGATATCGACTCGTTAACTAAAGACTGTCATTCTGTAGTTTATCCAGAACTTTGTAGCCAATTTCTTACTGATAAATACAATTTTAAAATTTTAACATTTAATATTAGAAGTTTAAATGGTAATCTTAACGATTTTCTTGTAGTTTTTAATCGCTTGAATATTGGGCTTGATGTTTTAATCATGACTGAATGTTGGTTAAATGAGCATTCAATTATCCCTCAAATAAATGGATACACTTCTTATAGAACGATTAAGTTTATTAACAAAGCTGGTGGAGTTGTTGCCTACATAAGGAACTCTATTAATGCCCAGGTCTCGGAACCTGAATTTAATGATGCCAACTGTCTAAAGGTATCTATTGGAAATATATGTACTGTATTTGGTATATATAGGTCTCCATCTTTTGATGATCCCACTAGATTTTTGATGTCCCTAGAGCTGTTGAAATATTCTCTTAGTAATATGAATTGCATTATAATAGCAGGAGACATAAATTTAAATATTTTGGAAGACAATATCAAAACATCACAATACCTTTGCCTTTGTGCTGAACTAGGTTTAGAGAGTGTGATAAATATACCAACTCGTGGTGACTCTTGTTTAGATCACATTTTAGTATACAAAGGATTTGAAACGTCAGGGATTGTGTGTCAAAGCAGTATTACTGACCATAGTTTAGTAATAGCTGGAATTAACACAAATCTACCAAAATACAATTGTAATAAAAGGTTGGTGAAAAAAATGGACATTGAAAAAATTTGCACTGAACTTGCAAATATCGACTGGTCTTCTGTAACAGAAACAAGTTCATTAGTAGAAGCTGAGGAAACTTTTACATCAATTCTCACTAATATTATTGAAAACAATTCAAACCAAATTAAAATTTCTCGATCAAAGTACACGATACAGCCTTGGATGACACCAGGTCTTATTAAATGTTCAAAACATAGAGATAAACTACATGCCGAAACTAAACAGAATAAAAACGATGTTATTGCAAAGAGGGTGTACACTCGTTACCGCAATTATTATAAATCTTTACTACGCAATTTAAAAGAAAAGCACGATGCTGGAATATTAGAAGAACATAAGAATAACCCAAAGAAATTGTGGAAGAGCATTAAAGACATAACATATACACAGCGCTTAGCAAACCAACCCTCGGAGCTTCTAAACATCAAAGATACTGCTCAAGAGTCTCTGAATGCTTGCGGCAAATATTTTTCCACCGTAGGACAAAAATTAGCTGATGATATATTAAACAGAATCGGTGAGTCAGAAGAATCTCTTGCAGCTAGGGTATCATCACCTTCTCTTTCACCATCTGTATCTCTATTCCTCCGACCAACCAGTGAAACCGAAATAGATCTTATTATAACAAATCTCAAACTTGACAGTGCTCCAGGACTGGATGGAGTCACACATCATTTATTAAAATTAATCAAACCTCACATACTACAACCCCTAAGTCACATATGTAACCTAAGTCTATCCGAAGGGTTATTTCCTGAAAAATGGAAGCAAGCAGCAGTTATCCCTATACATAAAGGAGGTGATAAAGCCACTCCTTCTAACTACCGACCAATTTCGCTCATAAATGCTTTCGCTAAAATAATTGAGAAAATAGTTAGCAAACGTTTAGTAGGATTCATAGAGCATCATCAACTGATATCAGGGAGGCAGTTTGGATTTCGTCAAGGAAAGTCTACGGAGGATGCAGTTTCCCTCCTCACCAGCATTGTATCTAAACATCTAGACAGCGGTAAAGCCTGTGGAGGAATCTTTCTAGACCTCGCAAAGGCTTTCGATACTGTTTCTATTCCAATCCTGTTAAGAAAGCTAGACTTGCTGGGTGTAAGAGGATCTGCACTGGAATGGTTTAAGAGTTACCTAACCGGACGAACCCAGATAGTTAAAGTAGATAGTAGATATAGTGAACCTTATCCTGTAAAATTTGGAGTCCCACAGGGTAGTATATTAGGGCCTACATTGTTTCTCCTCTATATTAATGACATTTTCGCGCATAAGCCGTTGAATGCTGACATAATATGTTATGCTGATGACACTGTATTAATTTTTGATGAAGTTTCATGGGATAAGGTATTTCAAAATATGGAAGCCGGTATCTCTGTGGTGGCTGGTTGGTTACAAAATAACTTACTTACACTAAATGCATCTAAAAGTAAATTTTTATGTTTTCATAAAACTAAAGCCTCAAAGCCAAAAATCACACCTGATATAAAAGTTCATCTATGTAAGGCTCATCTGATAAACAGGACATCCAAATGCAGTTGCAATAGTATAAACAGAACGACCAATATCAAATACCTTGGTGTAGTTATGGACGAAAAGCTCACTTTTTGCGACCACATAGCAAAAACTTCCGATAGAGTCCGAAGACTTATTTATATTATGCGTCGCCTGAGGTCAGCTGCACCCAAGAAACTTCTCTTTACTGTGTATACTGCTCTTTGTGAGTCTATAATAACGTATTGTATACCAGTTTGGGGCGGGTCAGCGAATTCTGAACTACTCCATCTAGAAAGAGCCCAGCGCTCTATATTAAAAGTTATGCTTAGAAAGCGTTTCATGTTCCCCACTAACTTATTATACAAGGAATGTAAAGTTTTAAATGTTCGGCAATTATTTATTTTAAGGGCGTTGTCAATGACTCATAAGAGTATTATCAGATCTAATGAGTACACTGTCCTACTTGAAAAAAGGAGATTTAATATCCCTCTACCTATAGTCAGTACTAGTTTTGCCAGGCGTTTTCCTAATTTTCTACATCCGTACCTATACAATAAGATTAATAAAATTTGCTCTATTTGTAAATTGAAAACTAATCAAGCGCAAGAAACATTAAAGAAATGGCTATTATCTCTAAGCTATGAGGAGACGGAAGATCTTTTAAGGATCACAGCATAAATACTCTTAAATAACACTCTGTCTTACATACCTACATTACACCCGCAGACACGCATACACGCACACACGCACTCATACACACACACTCACACACACATACACACACAGTCACTCATACCCTTTATTACACATAAACATAATACATATATTTAAATATACACTCACAGACATACATACAAATAAGATTCTTCTTTTTAACAATGATCTCATTTATTTTAAAGTCAAATATTATTGTTTGTTAGTGTAGTTGTTCAAATGTAACTATTAACAACTTATTTAGTGTATTATTATTATATTTTTTTTTTTCTTTATAATGTTTTAGCAGAGTATAAGATAGTATGTTCTAACTATAATGGTAACGTTTGAACGTGACTTCTGCGATACGGGCTTTAGCCTAGTGCAGGAGTTACAGCTAATCTTGTATGAATGTTTAATAACAGTTAAAATATTATGTACCAATACTTTGTCTGAAGATGATTGTTTGTAAATAGTTATAAGTACTTAATGTTTTTTTTCTGAATAAATTTTTATTATTATTATTATTATTAATTTATTATATTTTTCATATCACTTCCTTTCTAAGAGTAAGGTAAAGAATTCTCCTTTTGAATACTTCTATATTTATTTCTAAAAATGCGTGATAGCTTAGTTTCGAAAACGTGTCACTTACCTGCATCATTGTGACATGAGCAAAATGATCTTTAAACCACTGAATTCGATTTTATTGAGTTTGAATTCATGTTTGGATCATAAATGACTGATATTATGTCACTCGCAGGCCAAGGCCACAAACGTACCACAGAACGTAATAGCACGCCTGCATCGTGTAATCAAATGTGTTTAATCAGTATAATTATACGCCCACGTTTAAGCATAGAATAAGGAATAATACTATGTATAGTACGGCAATTCGGCACTCCCCACCAGCGGCTGAGCTAGGTTTACCTCACCCCCTCGAACATAGTTTAGTCTTCAATCGTATGGCGTCGGACGTCACGCACACATATGCGCGTGTACGACAACGTCAATGAGTTGTGTCTGTGTAAAACGAGGTTGTTTGTATGAAGTGTCCAGGGTGTGGTTTAAGTCCCATGTAATAGGGGGCGGACTTGAAAAGTCTAAAGCAACCCACAACAGGGGGTGAGGCAAATAAATCTCCTATCAGTGCGGGGAGGGAAGTGTCCCTTTTGTACGTAGTAATTATTCTAAGGTAATACTACTTAATAGGGCTCACACAAAGGCTTAATAGGGCCTAATAGGGCTGGAGTCCTAAAACACAGGGTATTCTAGTTTAGGCTCCAGCCTCTACAAATATTGTATTTTTGTATGTATTTATGTATCCATGTGTTTTTGTAGAGGAAATAAAGATTTTACTTACTTACTTACTTACATGGAACAAAGCCTCGAGTCCACGTGGATCCAAACATGAATTCAAACTCATAAAGTCGAATTCAATGAGATCCCGAGCCGGGATTCGTACCCGTAACACTACGATGAAGACATGCGTTCTCCGAACATGGCTATCACAGCCCCATAGACACACATGTTCTTGTATTTCACCTCGTACTAAGTTACGGCATTGTTTTCGCGAATCAAATCTGATTCTTTGTAAACAATCGTTAAAATAAATTAGGAAAGACAAAACAACTCAACGGTATTATTTTACCGCGAAAAATAAATTTTCTTTTTATATCGCTAGCGACCTTGGATCTTAATAAGTGAGAGAAAACTTTACTTATAGGGTCACGTTCTAAAAATGTATAGGCACCTTGAGATTTCACTGTAATAGATTAAAAGGACTGTTTTGCTCATTTATTTAAGTACTTGGATTTGGATTGACAAGTCTGAAAAAATAATCAGTATTAATAAAAAAAACGTGACATTGATAGCCTCCGTGGTCTAGTGGTGAGAGAGTTAGGTTTACAATCTGGAGGTCCGGGTTCGATTCCCGATGGGGACATTGTCGAAATCACTTTGTGAGACTGTCCTTTGTTTTGTAAGGACTTTTCAGTCTTGAATCACCTGATTGTCTGAAAAAGTAACATGATTCCGTGCTTCGGACGGCACGTTAAGCCGTTCGTCCCGGGTATTGGCCGTAAAAACACCTGCACCCATATCCTCTCTGGTTGATTGAGAGGAGGCCTGTGGCTACCAGTGGGACGTATATAGGATGTTTATGATTTATAATGATTAGATAGTAATTAGAAGATTAGAATCTATATAAACAAAAGTGAAAGGCCAGTAACTCACTCATCACGAAATCTCAGGACGTACAAATTTTAGGACGTAGGTGCTAGGACGGCATTTTGCGAAGTTCAACCCCTAAGAGTGGACAAAGTGTGTATGAAACGTCTATAGTCAGGTCAGTCAGGTTTCTTAATTTTAGACTAGAACAGATTTTTTTGTGTATTTTCACGCGTGATAAGTCACGGGTAACAGCTAGTCTAGTAATAAATAAATGATAAACAAACTCATGAACTTCCCATCTCCTAGAATTTACAAAAAGGCAAAAAGTTCGTATCTTCGAAGATATTTTTTATCAGCGCAAAAACATCAACGTATTCGAGAACTTATTATCGCCAGCTTATAAGAGTTTGGGCACTTGAGTTATCGGAAGTTTAAAATACCGGGAGCAGCTCGCGCCCGGGGCTGGGCGGGGCTCTAGCGCGCATGCGTCGAAATTGGGAGATTTACCCACGTGGATGGTATCTACCCTGAAACAGGGGATTTTTAGGGTGCTTTTTTAATGAATTTATAGGATTTTTGCGAATTTATTTTGTTTAAGATGTGTTTATAAATTCTCTGCTTAAGGAATAACTGTTTGTATGTGTGGAAATAATGTTTTACTTCGATTTATGACTAAAAGTGGAATGTAAGTAAGTTTACGTTAAACAGATCTCGTTCAGATATTCAAATTTCAAATAGATACAGATTTTCAAATTTATTCGCTTTTGAAATGCCAAAATTATATAACCCCGGGGTATTTCTTTACCCTGGCAACACTACCCTCCCCCGTCAGTAGGCGGCCGAGAGCGGCGCGCGGCGGACGCGTGATGCGCCGGTTATGACGCCCGACTCCCGCGCGAATCAAGAATCACTCTCCACGAAGCGCGAAATTCAAGAAATTCCATGTGACCAAAGCTTGTCACAAAAATCCCGTGTGACAAAATTTGCCGTGACTGAAATTGAATGTGACAAAATTTTTGGAACTTTTGGTGTAGTAAAAATTATTGTGACTGAAAATGACTTGGAAATGACACGCGATGACTTTTTGTGATGAAATAAAAACAGTGAGAGTGCGTTAATTGATTGTTTGATAAATAATCGGTCGGGCTAGTAACAATGTATTATCATGTTACAATTGTGGTTTTATAGTGATCATCGGTGAGTAGCGTGATTTTATTTATTAATTATGACACATCTAATTTTATAGGGCGAAATAATAGGGTGTCTAAAAATATAAATTTAGTTTTTTATTATTATAGATAGGCGACAATTGACATTTGTATAGCTTTTTTTTTTAAAGTATTTAATTAATAAAACTCTTTTTATTTTATAAAATCAAATCAATACAGATAAAACTTCGTAAAATTTTATAATAATAAAAATATATTATTATAGATACTTACTGTTTTTAATAAAAAAAAATGTAAAAAGAATAAAATGTGGAATCCGCAGCTTCCGATTCCACCCGACTTCTCTCAAAAAGGCTTCGTACATCCTAAACCGTATATTTCAGAAAAGTGCTGTAGCAATTAACCTACGGTCTTTACTGTAGCGGCTACGAGTTGCGTAGCAATTAGTGCTACGTTGCTACTCCTGCTACGCCATAGCACTGGCGGTACGTTACATAATTATGAGCGTTTAGATGAACAAAAAAAAGGCAGATTAAGTAGGGTTTAAATTTCTCTTTTGCAGTTTTAAAGCGTTGAACTAGCAACGCTGTTGGGAATATTTTCAGAAAATGTTCTCATTTTAGGGTGATGTGAGATGCGATTAATAGCTTAAAAAATAATTTGATAGAAGACTTTAAAAATGTTGCTTGTCAAGATTGATACTTAGAACGCAGTATACTATATGAACATTTAAAAATTTAAAACTAAGTCGTTCGTAGTAAGCAGTTTTTTTGTTTAGAGTTGAAACTGAAAAAGTTGAATAAAATTGGAAACAAGAACGATTTCGTAATTCATACTCAATATTAAAAGTACTAACATACCTAAACTCACGCTTATTAGGCACCGGCGTAAGCAGAGACTATGTAATTCTACGTATTTTGAGTTTTATGTTAAATCAACATCTATTACTATCCAAAACCAATTTTCAGTTTAACTGCATGTATTATCCATCCCCATCATATCATCATTCATATCCATCTT
This sequence comes from Pectinophora gossypiella, assembly GCF_024362695.1. Classification (NCBI taxonomy): domain Eukaryota; kingdom Metazoa; phylum Arthropoda; class Insecta; order Lepidoptera; family Gelechiidae; genus Pectinophora; species Pectinophora gossypiella. The sequence continues at coordinate 790,695 of NC_065409.1, forward strand.
AGGACTTCGTATCAACAGTGGCTGCAAGTTGTCTTTGATTACTTGTGGCTCTGCCCACCCCATTTGGGATTACGGGCGTGAGTTTATGTATGTATGTATGTATGCATGTATTATGTAACTCGATTAACTATTCAACAAAGCCGCTCTGATATTAACTGTATTCTCATTGCATCGTTCTCGTAAACGCGAAGTAAGTAGAACCTGAATACGATATTACCAGTCATATCCCACTGAACACAAGGAACTAATCTCCGTAGCGATTAGCTACGACACCGCTACGCCGTAGCGGCGTAGCCTTGCGCGCTAATCGTTGGAATTGAACTTGTATGAGATTTTGTGCCTCAACCGTTATTGGTTACTCGGGAGTGATAGAGAATTCTCGCTTCACTTGTTATTGGTTATTCGATAAAGATGTGTCGGGATTTTGCGAATTGAATCCATTTCTTTTTCTTCAATAACAATAAAAGTACATAACATGTATTGTATTGTTTTCTATCAAGATTTTCTGGGAACGGAGCGATGTAGTTCTTGAGGTTCTTTGTCTTGATACGAAAGAATAGATCGAATATTGTACACGTTTCACATAACCGTTTTTGTACACGTTTCACAAAAACTTAAAATTCGTAATAGCCCTATTTGGAGAATGCTTCAATTACTGGTTCGGGCTCAAAACAAATCAATTCGATTTCATAAGTTTGAATTTTACTTTGAACTTCGATACCACGTCAGAACCTTTTTCAAAACCAGTTCCCGGTTAATGGCATTACGCTCGCCCTTCATGGGATTCAATCATAGTTGGCGAGGAGTGGATGTATATACCATTAGACCTCTGCCTAAAAAAAACTGCCTGAGAAATCTCTTATCAAACTACATGAAACTTTTGAATTATTTATCGAGATGAAATTTTGATTTAATAATTATTTAGTGAACACATGATCCATCTTTATTATCCTTTTATCCAACTAAGTACATCCTTATTTATTAAGGACTAAAACCATAATTAGTTTTACCCCTTAAATTTCCCCAACCACGCCCACCCAACAGGCCTCGCCCGACACCTACTGCATACGTTATTGCAGTTTACGCATTTTACCCATAATTGCAATGGTAATGTCCCAATACCGCAGAGAGCCAGGTGTCCGGGGGCCATTAAGCTACCTGGTCATACTTAGCTCTTACCGCCCGGGTAGGCTAGGAAATATCCCGGATAGGCTAGAAATCGTCCACTTTAGTGCTAAGTGAATGGGACTCTTGTGTCGCATTGTGTGATATTGCATAATATGGTTATGTTGGTATGCCTGAATTAAGTGTTAAGTTCCATTTTTAAGCTTGAGTGAATTTTTGAAAGTGCTTCCATACTGTGGTAATTTCAGTAGCGCAAATTGCATTTTAACGATAAAATGAATTCGAGTTTTAAATTTGGAAATTCGAAATTTTGTATACTTACGGCGATTTAACATTATTTTTTTTAAATTAATTTAATTATTACTATTACCAGACTATTGCTCGCGAATTCATCCGCGTGGAGGTGAATGTAAAAAGTGGGTATTGAATATGCTTTATATCTTAATTTACAATATTAAAAGAGAATACAAGCCCGATCTTATGTTATGTGTTGTTATGCTTTTATGTATGAACATATATACATACATAATCCCTCGCGTTTTTCACTAAAGAGAGTAAGCAGGAACTGTAGAATTTCATTCGCTGTGTATATTTTTTATGTATGTGTAAGAGGAAAATGTAAAACGAATCTAATGCAAAGCTTATTTCGTAGATCAGGACACGTATTAGGGCAGTAAATCTACCTTTCTGCCTAGAAACGGCTCGCCCGAGATATGTTATAATTCACCTTGATTTACGTAGAGGTGTGCTTACCGGATTTATTACAAGACAGATTGAAAGTGGAATAATTAATCATTTCTTTCTTACATTGGGGATTTCTTTTCATTCATTACTTTTATTCATAAGATACCCAACATCTGTTTGACATAACTCTAAGGTTAAGTAGTAAAGTTTAAGTACGACCTCTGTGGCGCAGTAGTTGAGCGTTAGGATCACAAAACATATTGTGTGATCCCTAATTTGGTTAGGACACTACAGGCTGATCACCTGATTGTCCGAAAGTAAGATGATCCGTGCTTCGTATAAAGCACATTAAGCCGTTAAGTAGTCGTTACATGAACCATGTACTGACATGTCTCCTGGTCTTTGGCGGCTCAGTAATAACCCTGACACCAGGTTTTATGAGGTTGGTAATCCACCTTATAACCCGCACGATAAAAGAAAAGAAAAAAGCTCACGACTATGTCACGATTGGGGTGGTCAAAGTTACACCATCGCAAGAGGAACTAAGTACCCGCTCCTCACCGAGCTTTTTGTTTGACCAACGTGATAGTTATAATGTTCGAGCTAATAATGAGACTGATACTATGCTACTATGTAGTATTATTCTTTAGTCTATGACAGAGTATAAAGTTCTCTTCTGAATGGAATGTAGGTAGTATATCTATTCCTGTTCCATAGTTATTGAATGAAATTCCTAAAACTCCAACAGTAATCTAGAGTAGAAGTTACCAAAGCCAGATCAAAGTGGAACCGTTTCAACTAATTTACTCCGAAAATGCAACTTTGCTGTAAATTAAACAGAACTGCCACTGTTCTATGTCCGTCTGATTAATTTATCTGTGGACTGATTTCTGTGGAATTTGATTTTGGAACTTAATTTAAAGCATGAGACTTGGAAGCGTATTACTTACTGCGCAAATAGTGCTGAAGTAAACTGTAACCGTAGTAATTGCAGTATGAGAGCTCTCATTGTTTCACATTCACAAAGTAATTTTTGTGATATTTTCACACTGGGATTGGAACCCGGAACCTCCGGATCGTGAGCCTAACGCTCAACTACTGGACCACGGAGGCCGTTAGTCCCTAGTTTCGGTAGGCCATTACAGGCTGATCACCTGATTGTCCAAAAAGTCAGATGATCTGTGCTTCGGAAGGCACGTTAAGCCGTTGGTCCCGGTTACTACTTACCGATGTAAGTCAGCAGTTGTCACATGAGTCATGTCAGGAGCCTATGGTGGCTTAATAGTAACCCTGACACAAGGGTTGATGAGGTTGGTAATCCACCTCACAACCCACACGATAGAAGAAGAATTGTTGCACATTTCGTGGCTGATTTTGCAAATGTATTTATTTATTTGTACACAATGAAACGGACACAAGGAACATACAAAGAAAACAGATAGCACAGGTAAGCTTACCTTTAAAGAGATTTCTTCCAGGTGAGAGAGATATTCCAATATAATAATAGACATACACACGTACAAATTATTTAGTTAGATCTGTCAATGTACCAAAGTAAGTGTTGTGATGTTCATTAGCATAGTGATCGACCAGTATTGTCAAAACGTAACCAAAAATGTCAAGTGTTTCAGTTTTGTGGTGAAAATGGGTTATTACCAATGTACATGATTAGGTTACGAAGCGAGATCGCTAATATAACGATATATTTATTGTCTTCTGCCAAAACAAGAGAGTAATCATAATTATAATCATATCATTTATTGCGTTCCACAATCAAATGTGTCATGTAAATAGAACTACCATTATCTATTAATACAATAATTTAAAAAAGAAAAAAAAGTGATGTGCAATCCCTTCTACACTCAATTGTTTAGATACGAACATCCACTGGTAAACATCTATCACATTTCCTCTCTACCTGTCTAGTGGCATCAAAACCGACTTTTGTCGTAGGGCTAGCCAGAGAACTGTTTCTACTTTACTATCACACACTCACTCTTGCTTTTTCATACAAATTCCTTAGTAATTTTGTGTTTTGATGTTTAGAAAAAAGTTTATACTAGTTGGAAACTTGCCTATTTAATGAAATGAATACAAACTGCTACCCCGTAAGTACAACAAACAACTATTTCTAAGTACACGAACTAAATCGTAGAATAATCTAAACACTAAACAATACTGATATTATTCTGCAAAATAACTACGAAATAGGTCGGAAATAGGTCGAAAGAGGTCGGAATAAAGGCTGAGTGAACAAACCCGGACACGCCTCGATTGCCCCGGGTACCCTGTTCTCTAATACTACCCTTAATTAATCCTGGGAATGGATTTTGGGATCAAAACTGGGGTGACTGTGTGGCTTAGTAAACGAAGCGAGGGATGAAGTGGCAACTTTTTGCTTTTATGTAAGTTTTCTTGGGGGAAGTACTGTCGAAGTGGGTATAAATGTGGCTACTTTAGGCATTTACTTTTCTTTATATTTGGAAGTCTCTGCCCGCGAGTCTGGCAAGGCATTTTCTGGGTAAGCATATGCCATCTTTGGCCAGATCGTTACTCACCGTTAGGTGAAATTGAGGTCAAATGCTTAATTATTATAAATAATGAAAAATGTAATAATATATGTGGTAAATGTAAATAGCCTAAATGCGTCCTAACACTGAGCAAAGGCCTCAATTCTTCTTCTTCTATCATGTGGGTTGTGAGGTGGTGTACCAACCTCATCAACCCTGGTGTCAGGGTTACTATTGAGCCGCCAAAGGTCCCTGACATGGGTCATGTAACGACGACATACTTACATCAGTAAGTAGTAACCGGGACCAACGGCTGAACATGCCTTCCGAAGCACGGATCATCTTACTTTCGGACAATCAGGTGATCAGCCTGTAATGTCTTAACCAAACTGATTTGACTGACCAAAGTAATTTTTGTGATATGTCCCTACCGGGATTCAAACCCGGGACCTCCGGATCGTGAGCCCAACGCTCAATCACTGGACCACGGCGTCTGTCAAACAATCTAATAAACAACAAATCCTCCACCATGGATTTGTTGTTATGTGCGTATGTACAGTCATGAGCAATATCATGTAACCACTTTAGAACCCTGTCGCACTGTCATATTTGACATTTAATGAGACTTACGGTTTATTTTGTGAAAAAGTTAATGTGACATGGTATCAAAGTGACATATTAGTACTCGTGACTGTATGTATGACCACCGACTGAGCGACGTCCATTCCCAAATATTCAACTGCAGGACATAAATCCGGTAACAAAATCGACGGGATCGTAAAATCGGGACGGGACGGGCCCTCTCGGCGCATTTTCATAACAATATTACTGTGGCGATAAAATTTCAGGGTGCTAATATAGGGAGCTCGTAAATTGTTTGATAGGAAGGTGCCGGGTATTAGTGCATGCGTACGCTATTATGTTAGGGCGCGGTAAGAACTTATTAAAGGGAGAATGTGTTTACTCTGTTACGATATTTTTGGAGTATAGCCCTCTATGGATGTGAAACTTGGACACTGACACAGAAGGACAGAGAGAGAGACTCGAGGCCTTTGAAATGTGGTGTTGGAGGAGGATGGAAAGAATAAGTTGGACAGAAAGGGTTACAAATGAGGAAGTGCCAGTAAGAGTAAGGGAAAACAGACAAATACTGAGAATTATTGAGGACAGAAGAGGCAAGATGATTGGACACCTAATATGACACGACGAATTTATTAAAAACATAGAAGGAAAGCTAGAAGGAAAGAGAGGAAGGGGAAGACCAAGAAGAGCTTACATGGAACAGATTAAAGAAAAGGTTAACGTTGTGTTTTATAGGGTAATCAAGAAATTGGCCTTTGATAGACTGGAATGGAAAATGCTACACCGACAATAGCGTGGCTCTTAAATTGATGATGATGATATTTTTGGACGGCTCCGTCAATAGAGGTGAAATAGTACACTACAAGGCTGGATTTCAGCCGTAGGCAAGGTCGTGATTGTGCTGTGAGTGTAATTACTAGTCACGCATTTCATACGATATTTTTCGACACATTTGTGAGATCATATAAATCTTTTCTAAGGACAAATCCAAGTTGGTTCTAGGTTCCTCTGCCAGCCCTACCACCAACCTTCACTTTATACGAGTATACTGCTTTCGTAATCCTATTATCCTTCATCCGCTCTACGTGTCCAAAATACATAACACATATACATATATAAACAGCCTATATACGACTCTGTTGGGCACAGGCCTCTCCTCTTTCAACCGGAGGGGGTATGGAGCATACTCCACCACGCTGCTCCACTGCGGGTTGGTGGAGGTGTTTTTACGGCTAATAGCCGGGACCAACGGCTCAACGTGCCCTCCGAAGCACGGAATCATCTTACTTTTTCGGACAATCAGGTGAATCAAGCCTGAAAAGTCCTTACCAAACAAAGGACAGTCTCACAAAGTGATTTCGACAATGTCCCTATCGGGAATCGAACCCGGACCTCCAGATCGTGAGCCTAACGCTCTAACCACTAGACCACGGAGGCTGTTATGAGATCATACTAAACCTTTTCTAAGGACATCTCCAAGTTGGTTCTAGGTTCCTCTGCCAGTCTTACCATCAACCTTTGGTTTATATACAGCTTTCGTAATCCTATTATCCTTCATCCGTTCTACGTGTCCAAACTAACATTCTGGTGTGTATTTGTACGTGCGCATCACTCGGTTCGCTGACTTGTCAGCAGTAATAAACGGGGAATCGTAAAGAACGGTTGTGTCATTGGTTAAATACATAACAGTGACGACGACGATGGGATAAAACACCCCAAATCAATCTTGCCACATCTCTCTTTTAACACACTATTTGGTACTTAAACTAAAAAATCTAGCACCATTCTCATACAAACCCATCACCCATACAAACACTCGATCACGTTGGAGAGATGAGAGGACATAACAAATATGAATCTATTTCCGTACCCACAAGCCAGTTTACCTAGCATAAAAACCCATACAATTTAAACCAGAGCCATTTATCGTTTCTCAATCGTCGATACGAAATAATAGATTTGAGTACAAAGCTGGTCCAGCGCAGATTTACGACCAATTTTACTGGTTCCGTATATTACGGGATTTCTCCCTCTTATTATTATGAAACCCTCTCGGAGAATCGCCTTTTATGTAAGTTTTGTCGTGACATTGAAGTTTTTTGGCTGGGTTTAGTGTTGCGTGGATTATGACTTGATAAGGCAGCTATATTTTTATTATAGTTCATTTATTCCGTCTATATTAGTACTAAGTGGAATCCCGCCTCTCTCTCAAGTCTCTGCCTACCCTAACGGTAAATAGACGTGGTCTAATATGCGTATGTCGTGGCCAGATATAAGAATTGATTTCGTTGGCCACATCATGATGTAGTTTGGCCAGATCAATGGACACAGAACGTTTAACAATATGAGCAATTAAATGCTTGATTACTTCATGATATAGCCAAACGTTGGCAATAATATCGTAAAATTAGTAACATTATACACCGGTAGTGGCGCTGGTGTCGATTATATTTAAGGTTTTAAGGTCGATTGATGTTATAATTGATTTATCAATGTAATTGTTCAAATTTCCATATCGATAGTATTGATTAGGTAAATAATTTTGAACCTAAGAAATTAATCGACTAATTATTCGCATTTGTATTATCACATAGCATGGACACCGCCTATATTAACGATATGGCCAATCGTTGATTGAGATAATAATATCATTAAACGTTGACGTTTCAACGATATGGTCAACTGAAGTTGGCTATTTCATAAAATATGACCATTTCATGATATGGTCGAACACATCATAATAGTTACCTAGTGTTATACTCGGCACACCCAGTAGTCTATTCCTGTTATGTCCTAGTAATATGTGCTGATCCCAATATTTATACATCGTAGGGCTGGGTGTGCTGATATATATTCTAACTGCATGCCGCAGTACTTGTCTTCTTTTTAAACCTACCACACTGCTTATTTTATTTACATACAATTTATTTGTAATAATGGAAGAGTGGGGCCTCCAAACACAGGCTATGTCGCTTAAATGGAGACCCCAATCCACCAGTAGTTAAGGCTTTATTGTAAAAGAAAATAAACATTCACAACATTTTTTCATTTTCATTTTCATCTTGAAATGATTAATTCTAAGATCTGGCCACGACATGTATATTAGTGGTCTATTGGTGAGAGCGTTTGGCTCATGTTTTGAAGGTCCGGGTTCCATTCACAGTGGTTCGTGGAAGGAGACGGTCGATTATTACCCTTGATAGAGCATTAGCCTGCTGTGCCAAATATCCTACATTCGGTTCTTGGCTCAGAAACACTTTAAAATGCAAATATTACTCCTCTTTATTATGTCGTAACGTGGACTAAGAAGGCTCGTACTGTTTAGCACGGTAGACATATTTTGGAGGGGATCGGAAGGTCGAGACATTTGATATCATTGCCTACTGTTTTTTTTCACACTACACACACGTACAGTCATGAGCAATATAATGAACCCACTGTAGGACTCTGTCGCACTAACATATTTGACATTTAGTGAGACTTATAGTTCAATTTGTCAAAAAAGTTAATGTGACATGGTACCAAAGTGTATACATATTAATGCTCGTGACCGTACACACTCTCACACATCTAACAACATACACCCCTATACACATACATCCTTCACGCATATTAGTTTAGTTTTATGAATGAATTCACTCATTCAGCGATTATCGATATCGATCAATTCGTCAAAATATCAATCAATATCGACGACGCAAATCAACAATAAGTCATTTTCTTTTTCTACAATAAGTCACGTCAAAAAAAGGTTAGTTATATACATAATATTTTTGTTATAAACACTTTGACTGTTTCGGATATAAATTATATAGTTCCAATCAATGCAATTTTAAAAACTGTAAAAACACTGAACACTCTCTCTTAAGATACAGGTTCCCTAGTTTGGCAGACAGGGTTACCTTCTGCTTTTAAATAGCCACTATCAAAATTTATAAACCGTCAATGTAATTGTTAATAATATTATGTAAATTGTTATGTGTAGAAATAAAAAATATATATATTTATTTATTTTTTAGTGAAAACCACAGGACGGACACCGTAGACGTGGTAGACCCCGGAAACGATGGCGCGATGATCTCGACGGTTATCGAAAAGACTGGATAGAGCTCGCACAGAACCGGGATACTTGGAAAAATATGGGGGAGGCCTTTGGTCAGCAGTGGGATCATATAGGCTAATAATAATAATAATAAGTGAAAACCACGGAAGCGGTTTTTGAAAAAAAAAACTCTTCTTTCGAGAAATGTCATTTCGGGTTAAAATAAGAGAGGTTTCAAGGACCACATGCGGTCCGCTGACCACCAGAGAACCACTGCATTACCGGTTTAAGGCCTTTTCAGACTAAAGTAAGACCTAGAGGGGATGAGGTCGGCCCATGATACGATTTGGTTAAGGAGTTGATTGGCTAGGGAGTGGAATTCTTTGCCGTCTTCTGTATTTTCGAATGCATATAACCCGGGGGCTTTCGAGGCCAGAGTAAACAGGCACCTTCTGGGCGAGGTCGCTCCATCTTAGGCCTCGTCAATGCCTTCGGGCAAGTCTGGGGCCAAGAGCAAACCCATCAAATGTAAAAAAAGAAATTGGTGTGGGGTGGAGTTACCATTCTGTACAATTATTATTCGTAGTATATTTTTTTATTCTAAGACCGGAGGCAGCAATAGCTGACGAGACTAAAGACACACGTCGTTAAGTAGAACCTCCGGAATATTCAGCAGATAACGGGAACCTTTTCATCCCGTGACGGTCATAAATGAATAATAAATAATTTCCGTGCACCAATCTCCGTTGCTTCAGGTGTGGGGTTGGTTTTTACAAGCTTCGATACATTGGCACGTGTTACCCTTCAACGAAAGATGGGGGTAGGTTAATGATGATGAGTATGAGTATGATACTTCACAGCGACAGTAGCTGGTGGATTCATTGAAGGTTGTCATTCAAGACCTTGGAAAGTCTGCTCTCTGGTGTCCTCTGTAATGGCTCGTATAGCCAATTTTATGTAAAACTTGCACTCACATTTTGGGCACGTCAGCTCACACCCTACGTAATTATAGGTGATTGCCGCAGGTGGTCGGGCTTTCAGACCATCACGTTTTCTGTCCAAATCTGACCTTCTTTCTTCTCCGAAGTCAGACACCTTTTGTTGAACAAGGCGTTTCCACTCCGGGCGCTGGCTTGCTTGCGCCTCCCAGCATGAGGGCTCGATGTGGCACCGTTTCATGTGCCTTTTCAGAACGTCGGTTAATAATACATGCATATACAGGCGTTAGAGACCCTCCACACTAGCATCTTCCCCCACTCGAGTACGCTCGGCGTTCGGCGGCCGGTCAGCGCTGGCGTCGCGTCGTCGCGGCGTCGACGTTGCGAAGACGTCGCGCAGACGTTGGCACAACGACGACATTCGAAAGACGCTAGTGTGGGGGGTCTCTAAGTGACATCATAAATGTATTAAACTGAAAATATTTAAAATTTTCGGACAGGAAATTTCACTTGATATCAACTTAGAAGCGTGGTCTGAATCATCCCCCTCAGTGTTCGTTACGGTATCACTAACACCTGTACGTACTTGTACGAGGTGCAAGTGACATCTTAACTTATCGTAACTTTTACTCTAGGGCTCATTCCTATAAACAACATTTTCTTCACGTGTCTTATCATATTATTTCACATCTTCTCTCGGCTCATTTTTCCCAATTTTTGCCCTTTTCCTACTTCCTACAGGTTTCGGGACGAGAAGGTACCGTAAATTACATACGAAGACCAATGTTTGTCATGGTTATGTCGTGCTGGTTTCTATATCAGAGGTGCTCAACCAAACAACCGCGGGAACGAATACTTTAATACATTACTTATAGTTTTGTAATTAAATGTTTAAATCAAATTTTAAAACACTCTGTTGCATAAAATGTCAGCAGAAGTACAATCGGCGGCCTTATTGCTGAATAACAATTTGTTCCATACAACTTTAGGATGAAAGGAATTGATATACTTATACTGAAATACGTGTAATGCAGGTGTAATACAGTAATAGTATATAAATAAGAAAAGAAAATAAAGAATGAAAAATAATAAAATGGACACATAATCCAACCCATAAACCCTTATATAGTTTATTTTAGATTATATACACGATAAATATTAATAATACGTACATATTCTTGTTTCTATATGTCATGTTTCTGTATTGACTCTTTGAACTAAATTCTTTTTCAACTTACGAGACACGATTTGTCGATGCAGCATTTTAGACACCATTTTTCTTTTTTAGGGAAAAAGAGTAGTGGTTTTCCTTTTCAAAACCTAAAGATGCCAAATAAAGTTGTTATCCTAAACTCTTAATTAGACAAAAAGAAAAGAGTTGAGTCACTCATTAACTGAATCATCAACAACCCTAATTCTGGGGAGCTAAAGGGGCCACGTTGAAAGAATTCATCTGAGCAATATTTCCATTTGACATAATGAGTATTGCTTATTAGATGTACTGTTTTAATTTGCCCTTTTTAACCACCCTCGACTAGCGAACAGTTTTTTGTAACATATGTGAATTTCAAAATATAATTGAGATATAATTTTAATTCAACTAACAGATTTCCTATTTTTAACCTACAGGTCCCTGCTAAGATAGTGAAGTTAAAGTTATGGTTGTTATAGGTCAAACCACAAAGAAAAGGTTGTGAACCTCTGATCTATTCGAGTGATATGTTACCTTATAACGGGGCCATGGGTTACTTGGACGTCGGTGTTCGTTGAAAGGTGACGATTGTAACACTTCACGGGGTCATTAGGTTTTTGAATGGGTTTGGGTTGTAAATGAAAATGTTTACGTACGCATGCTGATCGCGTGCGTGCGTGATAATAGTAAAATTGTTGAATGTTGATTTTGGACAACTTCTGTTGGGCTGAAGAGCTGGTGTGTGGTGGAAGCACAACGATTTGTTGGTAGCACTTTCACGTATATTTTTGTAGGTATTTTTGACTGCAATGCAAACGATGTTCGATAAATCAATATGGCGAAGTTGGTTGTCAAATTGACAGGCAAAATTACGTTGGTAATGTTGGTGTTTTCAACCGATTTTTTGATACAAAAAACCGTAAATACGTTTAGCTGTTTATCTTCCCGGATATGTTGTTAAAAACGACCATAAATGTCGACCATATATCCTGTTAAAAATGAGTTTAAAAAGTAAAATCCGACTACGGAAAAATCGCGCTTTAAAAAGTATGAGAAAAATGAAAATATTTCTAACAAGCAACACGACAGAAAATTAATTAATTAGTAAGTAGTAAATGATTGCGTAGAGAAGGGTATGTGTGTGAAAGGTTGAGTACTGACATGATAACTGACAGAAATGAATGAGGCATTTTGTGCCGACCCTACCTAGAGGGGGATAAGGACAGGAGGCAACGGTAAATAGGTACCTATAATAATTATTTATGTTAGAAACTCAGCACTAAGCTGTTTACTTGAAATGATCTTCAGGCGACTTTCAGCTCTTTGTATCTAAATCTAAAGCTCTATGTATTCTAAATGTATTATTTCCAATGTTAAAATATAGGTATTTGATTTGATTTATATTTTAATGTAATTTGTATTTTTAGTAATTTCATAATTTATCTTTTTTATTTATTATAAAAACCTACACTAAAATACGTCAAAATACACAAATATAAAAAGCCCTACAGAAAGCGAGCCCCGCCCATTATGCTTGCAGCGTTGCCTTTCTGAACCGCAAGTGTAATACAAAAACACAATTAAGATTTGTATTTTTAGTATAAGTTATCTGTTTATCGCAGATACTAATTTACGAGGGTGTATTTTCTTTATTTTTCTTTATTATAAATTTTATCAGATGTATTTTAACTTGACGTGTAACAAAGTTATGAATAATAAAAATGAGCATGATTATGATTATTTAGCCTATAACAGTCATGGGTAGTTCTTAGAACAACGAAGGTCAGTATCATATATTATTTGCGTTGGGATCATCATCATCATCATCAGCCCATTACCGTCCCCACTGCTGGGGCACGGGCCTTCCCTATGGATGGATAGGGAGATCGGGCCTTAACCCATCACGCGGGCCCTGTGCGGATTGATGGTTATTAACGACTGCTAATGCAGCCGGGACCAACGGCTTAACAATCGCAGACCGAGCGCGTTTACCGCTGCGCCACCGAGATCAAATCCCGAGTTCGATTCCCAGTGAGAACATATCACAAAAATTACTTTGTGGTCATCAGTTTGATTAGGATATTACAGGCTGACCCGATTGTCCTTAAGTAAGATGATACTTGCTTCGGAAGGCACGTAATCTGTGCGTTATAATCTGCAGGGCAAAAAATCAAGTATCGACTATCATGCAAGGAGATCTATCCTTATTATAGGAAAGCTAAAAATCTTAACATGACCGGATATTTATCAAAAAAATACTTTTGTATGCAGTATTTTACGAAAAGTAATGATAAAATTGCAGCTTATTATATAAAATATACATTGCCGGTAAAGTGGCTATCCAATTTGAGTAGCAGTAAAGCTATCGTAGTTATCTGTTTGCAGGAGTAGTAGTAAAAGAGAGTGGGGTTGAACCGGCGACAGCGTGTGTTATATAACATATAACACAAATACTTTATTGCACTCATAGGAATTACAAAATACAAAACAAAAGAGAAATAGAAAGATTACAATAGGCGGCTTTACTGCTAAGTAGCAATCATTATAAGCAACCTTTGAGTAAAGGAGTTATTTAATATTTTTTATACGTACAGCTACCCCAGCTAGATACCTATATAGTTAACACTTTCAAGGATAGAACGTCTACGAACGTTCCGATTCCAAGGTATCATACTACTTATTATGAACCATCAATGACCCATGGTCTCTGAAAGCGTTAAATAAAACCTTATTACTGCCCATCTCTTTATTGACGTCATAATGTCAGGCTTATCTCCAGAAGATGTAGTAATTATCATTACTTATTACATTCCTTTTTTCCTGTATTAAGATGAGTATAGAGAATTCCCTGGGGAAAGTAACACGTGTGTTTCGTGAAAGAATCTAATCCCCATAAATCAAATGTATTATGGACGTGGTATCATATTCGTAACATTATGTTACCCTCCCTGGGGTAACATCACTTTTAATTTTTATAGCCTTATCATGTTCGTCCCAAATGGGGCGTGCGCGTGATATATTGTTTTGTAATATTGTATCACTTCAGAATTGTAATGTCGTAATAATATGTGAAATTGACATGAAGGGATGTCACTCTTTTTCTTGAACATATAACGTGTCACGCAATAGGGTGTACCTCAGGGGTCATCGCTGTCAAACCTCGCCTTCTGCTTATTGATGAACGATTTACCACAAGCCATTGATGATCATGAGTTGTTCATGTACGCGGATGATGTCGCAGTGGTTGTGTCAGCGCAGAGCTTGGACACTCTCGAGTCATCCCTTAACATTGTTGCCGATTCCTTGCAACAGTGGTTTCGAAATAATGGACTGATTCTTAATTTGACTAAGACTCAGTTCATGCACTTTAATATTTCTGGACGAAAATGCCGCTCTATTGACGTTCATATTGAGGGAACGCGTATTGAGCAAGTGAAGTCTGCTTCGTTTTTAGGCTTCCTCGTAGACCAAGGCCTCACCTGGGAAGCGCATATCGACCAACTTTGCACTAAAGCTGGAAGATCAATTTTTGCACTGAGCCGCCTTGCACATTCCTTGTCGGAGAACGCGGTGCGTACGTGCTACTTCGCAACCGTGCACTCAGTCCTCCAGTATGGGGTCGATCTCTGGGGTCGTGCGGCTGACTGGGAGCGTGCTTTTCGTATACAAAAACGAGCCGTGCGTATTATCGCGCGTATTCGTAGCGATGTGTCTGCGCGTCCTTACTTTATAAAATTTAAAATAATGACGTTTCCGTGCTTACTAATATACCAGACTGCTCTTTATGCGTACAACAATAGAGAGTTGTACAGTTGCAGAGGTGACAGACGAGGACACGATGCTCGGCACGCGCATATACTCGACAGGGTGCCTCATAGCGCGAAAACTGTGCATGTCATGGCCCCGGGAGTGTACAACAAACTGCCTGACCATATCATACAAGCAAAGAATTGTACTATATTTAAATTTAAACTTAAAAAATGGCTTATTGAGCAGGCATTCTATAGTTTTGACGACCTGTAATTGAATATATTTTAATGTAATTGAATTCCGTAGTAATATTTAATTTAATTGAATTTTGTAATATCTGTGACGTGTAATTATTATTATCAATAAATGACTATGACTATGACAATGTCATTTAATGTAAAGTGTTCTCTGTTTTGTTCGAGACATAACACATATTTATAACATAGCCAGTAACATGATAGTTGCAGTCTTACTTTGAAAAACTTTCTAGAAACCCTTTTGAGCGTTTATTCATTAAATATAATTTCGGATAAAAATTCAATCTCAAAACTAAAAAAAAATATTTTGTGGGTAACATAGTTACATTTTAAACGGACAGTTTTTACAAAAATATATTTTTTGCAGCCGGAAAATATAACTGGTTTATGATTAAAAGTTGATATCAAGTGGAATATCCTGTCGGAAAAATCGTGAAAATTTTGGTGTTTTTCAAATTATTTTAACTCCACTTCAACTCAGAATCATGGTGTTACTCATACCTCATAGTTTTCGTTGCGAAAACACCCTGCATATAGCATCTCTTATTCCGACACACCTGCGAGACCTTCACATACAGAAATTATTTACTTCTTATTAGTTACAGTGCCCCTTTCATGCCCTCTTTTACCCCGTCGTACCCTAGTCATAGAATAAGGAATAATACTACAGAACGGCAACTCTCCGCTCCCCACCGCGCTAGCTTTACATCACCTCCCCTCGGACATACTTTAGACTCCAATCGTATGGCGTCAGACGTCACACACACAGATGCCCGTGTACGATACCGTCAATGTGTGGTGTCTGTGTAAAACAAGGTTGTTTGTATGAACTGCCCCGCACCAAACTGTGATAAATGTTTTCGCGCCACTGGTTGCCTGGAAGAAATTGCAGCTTAGCAATAAAACCGCCAGATTGTACTGTATCTTTCGTCCATGTGTGTAAAACTTGTTTTGTATGTTGTGTGCAATAAATTCAAATTCAAAAATATCTTTATTCAGTAGGTAACATAGTTACACTTTGAATCGTCAATTTTTACATAACGAACGTCTCATCCGCCTTAAACTACTGCAGCTTCTCACAACCTGTATAGCCGGGGAAAAGAAGCTGCAAAAATCCTCGGCACAGAGCCCTAGACGTTCTATAAAAATAATCATAAAATATTTATAAATATTTACATTCATAAAATATTTTATTAAAATATAAACATAAAATAATAGAGTATATTTGTATTGTATTGTAAGTGTCCGGGGTGCGCCCTAGCCTTACCCGTGTCCTCTATAAAACTTACACATCTGGCAAATAAATTCGCGGCTTCTTTACGAGACATGCGGGTAAATAGTAAAAGTATTATGGGGTAAATAGCAACCAGTTTATCGTGATTGTGGGTGATAAATTTTATATCGTGTCAGTGCTTAACACGTCGGGTATCTAGCTAACTGTTGCTCAGCTTGTGTTGGCTTGTACGTAGTTATATTACAAAGTATTTTATCGATAGTTGTAACAATTATCGGTTAGAACTTGTCGTATAGTTAGGAAAGTAGGTATTGTGTATTGAACATACAAGAAAGAAAGCAAAAATAGGATTTATTATTAGTGAACGCCATAGTAACAATACGTAAACTCACACCTATTTCCCACCGGGGTAAGCAGAGACTATAGAATTCCATTTGCTTCGATCCTGAGACACATCGCTTGCTTCCTCCACATTCATTAATCTTTTCATACACGCACGCCGGTTCAGAGTAGGTCATACTGAACCTTTTCTAAGGATATCTCCAATTTGGTCAATGTACGTCCTTCTAGGTCTTCCTCTGCCAGCCCTGCCACCAACATTCGCTTTAAGTACGTATATACCGCTTTCGTAATCCTATTATCCATCATCCGCTCTACGTGTCTAAACCAACTTAACATTCCCTTCTCAATCTTAGTCACTATATCGTCTGTTTTATTTATTTATTTTTAAAAAGGTACACCGACAGCTTATATAATAAAACATTATTAAATAAAATAAAAGTTACATCAGGAATTAGAGTGTTACATAAGTATACAATTAATACAATTATACTTATAAATATAAATATATATAAAAGTCTTTTACACCACATCTCTCTCTAATCACACCCGACTACTTACTTATTACTTTGTTTTTAAACTTACTCAAATAGGGCAAGAAGCAATGACTTAGCTTAGTCGGAAAAGTGTATGACTGTTTAGTTATAGTAAGGTTCTTTAGGAATATTAAGAGAAACACATGTTAACTGTTTAACGTCAGAAGATTGAATTAATAAGCGTCTTAAAAACTAAGGCTACATAAATTGGGTTTATTAATATTATTTGAGAATATGTGAGGGCCGGACTGAATACGGCCCGCGAGATCACTGCGACCTTGTCAGATCTATTGTGACCTAAATCCCTACATTTAAAAATCCTCCTCTAGACCGATCCGTTCGAAGAGATCCAACGTCTTTTTGGGAGTGAGCTTGACTTCCTGGGGTCCATTATGTGGCCCCCAAGTGTACGGCTTCTACTATGTATGAGAGCCTCACAGCTGCTCTATAAATTGGGTTACACGCACTCCTTATTTTAAGAGTGTATTAAACTATGATGCATCCATCATGTGACTTCGTCACATCTACACAACGAGGGTGTGCAGGGCCACGAGTAATCAAAAACAAATGACAGCCTCTGTTGATACGAAGTTATAAGGCGATATAAGTACTTAGGCCTTTCCAGGGGCGACACTATAATATTAATAATTTCTGTTCAATATTAGCAGATAGCGTGTATCATGCCGCGCGTGTCTCGTGACTTGTTTGCGAAGGTATGGAGTGTAAATATGTGGCTATCTATGTTTGGCGATGGTTATTGTTTAAACTAAAGCAATGTTTATTACGTAATAAGCGGAAATTATGACGTCGCCTTATAATGCAAACCACATAAAATCCTTTTTAAAAGTCACATTCTAATGTGATTTCCCGAGAAATACATTTTCAGATTCGGGTTTGATTCCCGATGGGGACATTGTCGAAATCACTTTGTGTCACTGTCCTTTGTTTGGTAAGGACTTTTCAAGCTTGAATCACCTGATTGTCCGAAAAAGTAAGATGATTGCGTGCTTCGCAGGGCACGTTAAGCCGTTGGTCCCGGCTATTAGCCGTAAAAACACCTCCACCAACCAGCGGTGGAGCAGCGTATGGATATGGATATGCTCCATACCCCCTCCGGTTGATGGAGGAGAGGCTTGTACCCAGCAGTGGGACGTATATAGGCTGTTTATGTGCTTTTTCGGAGGTATGCGACCTAACCTGTATTGGGCTGGTTTTCCCTACGCGGGATGGAAGGTCAGACAGGCAGTCGCTTCTGTAAAAAACCGGACGTGTCAAATCTTCAGGCTAGGTTAGCGGACCCTGTGAAAAACGGGATAATGTTAGCTGTTGATTATAATAAAGTATTTTATCTATCTATCTATCTAATGTAATTTTCTACAACAAAAACTTGATTTCTTTTAAAAGCAAATAAAGTTTATTATTATTATTTTTTTTTTAATTAATTTCATACCATAACATAAGCCCACGCCTATATCCCAATTGGGCTAGCCAGAGATACAGTCATCGCAAGATTAATTAAGTAACCCACACCTCACCGAGCTTTCTGTTAGACCAACGTGAATTAATTTAATTCCAGGTAAAAATTGAGACCACAATCTATGACTAGGTTTTGTTAGCCCCCTGCTTCGTCTTCTTATCGTGTGGGTTGTGAGGTGGAATACCAGCCTCATCAACCCTGGTGCCAGGGTTATGATTGAGCCGCCAAAGTCCCCTGACATGGCTCATGTAACGATTACTCAATATGTTATTAGGTGAGCTGTAATCAATCAATCAATCAATAATACATTATTGCGCAACGACATATACAAAGGACATAAACATACGAATAAAACATAAGCAATTTCTGCCAGGCAATCTCAGGGTGAAAGAAGTTTATGCATTGGCGAACTGACTGGTGCAATAAATATATTATTATAATGATACCAAACTACCAACATATATATATATATATATGTACATACATACACACACACACACACACTGCTAAGGCGCTGGAGTTTTGTATAATTATTAATAGAAATTGGTTTTATTTTTACTAAATAATTAGGCAGTGGCAGAAAGGGAAAAGGATTCAAAGGACTCACCTCGTGTTTACGACAAAATCCAAATTGGGGAGGCCTCCCGTGGAATAAAAGTGGAAGTCCTATTCCACTAACACCACACACCAAATATCACTTCACTGTAGCTCTTTATTCACTGAAATTATGTAGTTTTCCCGATATTTTTGGGGAACTCGAAACGTGCGCGGACGCGGTCAATTAGCAACTGGTTTTGTTTTCTTCGCTTCCGGCCTTCCGGTGAGAAAGGGGTAAGGAGCGAGACAGGTAATAGATGCGCACATACGTGCGAAAGGGATGGGAATAGCCACTGCCTATTAACTAAATTTAAGAGCATTATATTTTTTGTTTCTTTTTACAGCTTTGGAATTTATAATATTTGGCCAAACCACACACACATAAACATAACATACAAATAGCCTAATCTGTGTAATCTACTGTCTTTGGCCACCTTTCTCACAATTAATTTTATTTATCAGAAGACATATCCAACATGATAAATAACTCCATTCTACATACTACCATACTCCACCGCCTCAATTCAATTCAATTCAATATGTATGCTCAGGTAGAAGGCCTATGTCGGTGTAAGTAATTCAATTTATCCACTCGCTTTAGCCCCTACATAAAGGCTGTATAATTATTCTGGTTCAGTCAACGAAGTTACTTTGTGTTACTTTACGCCTGTATCGAAAATTGATTTGAAGAATAACTTTTTTTGGTATTTTAGCGGGCACAGAGCTTGAAGTCTTTGGGATAAAGTTTTTTTTTTGATCTACAAAACATATAATTATGTTAAGTTCTTCTTCTATCGCGCCTCTCAGACGACGCCCTGAGCCGAGGTTCGCGCCCAACTGGGCACCCTCAGGCCTGTTGTCTTAAACGATGTACCGGGTGAGAGCCTTCAGCGCGTCCCCTTTTGTCCAGCCAAGTAGTTAATACATTGTTTTAAGTTTAAGTTTATCCCTACCTTAAACGCGGTAAGAACCCGTTATTATGTGTTTCAAGTAGTTAATGCCATCTGCGGCAAATCTACAATAAGTCACGTAAAAAAAAAAACTTCAACCGCGTGGGTTGTAACCCGCGTATAATTATTAACATAACATAAGCTAAGTTCACGACTATCCTGATTGGGGTAGTCAGAGGTACATTCATCGCTTGATGAACTAAGTACTCACACCCGAGCTTTCTGTTAGACCAACGTGATAGGTGGTGAGCCGTATCGCCGTCTATAATGTTCGAGCCAACTATGTTAGCAAAAACTGCAACTAACCGTGTAAACTAACTAAATTTCTTAGAATTGGGTGGTTTCCTCACATAAACAGCCTATATGCGTCCCACTGCTGGGCACAGGCCTCCCCTCAATCAAAAGAAAGACAGAAAGAAAAATAAAAAAATAGAAAAAAATAGAAAGATAAATTGGAGCGTATGCAGAATGTGTGTTTGCGTTTTATTTATGGTTTACGAAAATATGACCATGTGTCTGAATATCGTGCTAAATTGAAATGGCTACCAATTCGATTGAGGCGTAACACGCATATTCTGTGTATGCTCTATAAGGTTCTTAATCATCCTACGGCTCCCCACTATCTAAAAGAAAGGTTTCAGTTGCGTACCTCAGTGCATGGTCGCCAACCCAGGTCCAACACGCAGATGATTCTCGATTGTCCGGTTCACTCTACGAATTTTTACACCAAATCTTTTTCCGTGTACGCTGTGAGACTGTGGAATTCTCTGCCACCCTCTATTAGACAAGCCAAATCCTTGCATATTTTTCAAAATCTTCTTCGTTATTATTATGAACGTCAGTGTGGTTACTCATAAATTATTATTTTGTGTGTACTATTTATATAAGTAGGTATATATATGTTAGGTTATGTATATAGGTTAGGTATATATTATATTTGTAAGTATGTTATATATATTTATTTGCATGTATTTTATTGGTAAAATTGTACTTTATTGGTAATAAGTTCTACTTATAGTTTGTACCCGCAATCTTTCAATTATTATTTTTACATTTTTCCTCACCTTATGGTTGCCTGGAAGAAATCGCTTTAAGCGATAAGGCCGCCATTTGCCATGTACTTAATTAAGAGACTTTTTGTAATTATTTATTTTTAGTTTGGTGCAATAAAGTGTATTTGTATTGTATTGTAAAGAAAGAAAGAAACATCTATTACTTCCGGCCACCACAGACACAGACAGACAGGTACATTACATTTAACACAGGACAGAAACCACACGGAAATCAATAAGTACATAGACAAAAATAAAAGTATACCAAAACAAAAAGAAAAACAAACCAAAATCATAAAAACAATAATAATAAAACTAAGTATTCAACCGGAGGGTGGTTTCCTAGATCAAAGATAAATTATGAAATTTTAGTTACTAAATAAGCACAGATCTATAGTGTTTTTTTTTAACTTATTTATGAATTTTAATAAAGAAAAATGTAATAATAAGTGCGACTTTTGGCCACGTATTTGACTAGTTGAAAACTACCCTATTATTTTATGATTTTACTTTTTTGAATATTAATTTATTTAAGTTACGATATCAGTTTTAACATGATTCGTGATATAGGTATAATTCTATTTTTTGACGTGACTTATTGTTCATTTGCCGCAAATGCATAAACTACTTGACCGGACAAATGGGGAACGCTGAGGGCTCTCACCCGGTACAATATTTAAGACAACAGGCCTGAGAGTGCCCAGTTGGCTGTGATTCGCGAACTTGTAACATTATATTATCACCCAGTCACATTCAATAAAACTCCGTGAATAATTTATTCCCTTGTACAAGTTAATATAAACAAGCAATCCAGCTTTGCTTGCCAAAGTAAATAAACATGAAAACAAAACCTTTTGCCGTCTAGATAGTAAGAATGTCTTCCACTGTTCCGTTTGTTTGTCTACGAAGATGTCTCATATTATACGATATTTATGCCCTCAATATAAGCCGTGGTAGCTCAGTTGGTAGAAAGCTTGCTTCTCACTTTGAGGTTGCAGGTTCGAATCTAGCTTAAGCTCACCACGTATCACGTTGGTCTAACAGAAAGCTCGGTGAGGTGTGGGTACTTAGTTCATCTTGCAATAGATGTACCTCTGCCTGTGACTACCCCAATAAGGATGTAGTCGTGAGCTTGTGTTATGTTATTCTGTCTAATCATCATCATCATCAGCCCATTAACGTCCCCACTGCTGGGGCACGGGCCTTCCCTATGGATGGATAGGGAGATCGGGCCTTAAACCATCACGCGGGCCCAGTGCGGATTGATGGTTCTTAACGACTGCTAATGCAGCCGGGACCAACGGCTTAACGTGCCTTCCGAAGCACGGAGGAGCTCGAGATGAAAAATTTTTTTTTATGGTCACCCATCCTATGACTGGCCTTTGCGAAAGTTGCTTAACTTCAACAATCGCAGACCGAGCGCGTTTACCGCTGCGCCACCAAGCTCCTCAATTTAAGTTTTCTATTCCCAGCTAATTCAACAGTTTGTGAAAAATGACAATTATTAATCAGTCAGGGGGCTACAGCCTAATAAAAGATGTTCAGGGAAAATTTAAGCTACTTATAATCGTTGAAAAGACACAGACGAACAAATAGCTTAGAGGTTCGTGTCGGCACGGAACTATAAAAATAACGTAAGCAGTCTAGTAGTAGCTTTTGCTTTGTGTGAAACATAAATAAGTACTCTCATTTACATCAAGCCTTAGATTGCTTCGAGACGCCTAAAGACATCTCACGATCTCATAAAGTACAGTCTAGAACTAAACAGTAAGATAAAAGATAGAAGTTTCCATTCCAAATTCAGATAAACACTTATATATGTATGTGCGTGTCGACTTGTGAGTGTGACTGTATGTTGCCAAAATTGTTATGTCATGGCGAGAAACACCGTTTCGGACACTTTGGATATTGTCCAAGTGTTATACTATGCGGCCAGTATTGGTTGACCTCCCATGGGCTTTCATTAACGCTTGGGAGTAGACAGGAGGAGTGGACAGGCTTTGTAAATGGGTCAAGTTACAGTGGTCCTGTGAGCACTCAAGTGTAGGGGACAGTGTGACATATTGTATGTTTCCGTTATCGGTGTCGGGTGAAATATACCACTGTATTTATAAGAGATCTCTTAGCGACCCAAAACATGTTCTGTAAGTCTACAAATTTACTTTTAATCCGAATATACAAACTTACACATAAGAAACTACATAAGATGACAAACGAACATAAATAAACTCAGGCAGTAATCACCAGTAGCACGATGGAGTCACAAGTAATCAGAAAATAAATTGATTTTGATACTAAAAACATAAAGCCGGATACAAACATTGCGAGTCATGTGCTCCGCATGTTGTGCGACATTCGCCTCCAAAATGTTCAAACCTTCATTTTCAAGGCGAGGCATGTGCTACGCACGTATAAAATGCATAGACTAGAGTGCGGCGTATGGCGTGCGGACCGCATATCTTGCTACGAATGTAAAGTAGACACATTGCGAAGCGAGCGGCGCATGGCGCGCGGGGAACATGCCTCGCAATGTTTGTACCCTCATAGGTGATTTAAGTTGAATCGTGTGGTTGCAGCATAGGTCACACTTGTCAGTGCATATTATATAATAGCATATTTTGTTAGATATGGATAATAAGATACGGGTTAAATACGTCAAGATGATAAGGAATAAAGTCTTTGTAATAATTAATGTATTTTTTTCTGTAAGGTCGTGTTAAAAAGGCCACAACGATGCAATTTATCTAAAAAAGCAATATTGCATTTTGTATTTTAATAAGTGCGCATTTTTTGTGGCATTTGCTTTGCAATTCACTTCAAAAAGCAATATTACTATTTGTCATTTTGTTTGCATTGCGCACGTACTTTCATATGCGCAAATATCAAATTGCAATATTGCTTTTTTTAGATGAATTGTCTCGATGTGGCCTTTTGAACGCCCTTGTAAAGAATTTGTTTCAATAGAGTGCAAGTTTCTTCCCCTGGTCTACTTTAAAACTGAGGTAGGTAAGAAAACATTTTTAAATAGAGATTTTCGACGTCAACACAACACGTAACGTAGTGTAGTGTAGTACATAGTGTGTGTGTGTTTGTGTGTGTGTAGTGTTAGTGTGTTGTTGGTTTTGTGTGACATTATACATACAGAACCACTAACAAAATTTCCAAACAGCTTTATTTTCCATTTACTATTACATTTCTTTTCTCAAACCGTTCACAAAGAAAATTTAATCAGCAACCACAAATGTCCGGTCGACTACATAAATTTAAACCAGTCACAGCAAAATGAAAAACAAACGTGGTATAAAACGAGTCTATTATTTGTTACACAAAGGGTTCTCTTTGATACAATGGAGAACTTGTTTACATTAAGGCTGCAACTGATGGGGACCCGACAGACGCAATCAAGCTTGAAGCCAGGGCAAGGCAGAGGAGGTGGCGGGGGCGGGGGTGTCTTAAATAGTTCTCAAAACTAAACTAGGTACATACACAACAATACAACACAACAGTACAACAATACAACAAACAACAACAATATCACTAATTTGCACATTAAGCCGTTGGTCCCGGTTGCTACTTACTGATGAAGTAAAGTAAATTACTAGTCGTTACATGAGCAATGTCAGGGGTCATTGGGGGCTCAATAGTAACCCTGACACCAGTGTTGATGGGGTTGGTAATCCACTTCACAACTCACACGACAGAAGAAGACTAATTTTAGAGCCACGCTCTTGTCGGTGTAGCATTATCCACGCTACTTTTTTATGGGAAAATAGGGCAGTGGTTTCCCTCTTGCCTTCCGCCTCGCAGTACTCTGTCTGACGCGAGTGAGATGGCGTCCAGCGTAGTCTATTTCAAAACGATACCAACGTGATCCGTATCGCCTAATAGGGTGTAAGTAATATCGTAACGAAAACTTAGGGGGATGATTCAGACCATGATTCTAAGTTGATATCAATTGTAATTTATTGTCGTAAAACTGATGAAAAGTTTATTTAATTATATTTTTCAGTTCCATTTTGTGTTTGAAGCAGCATAGAACTCAAAAATAAAAAATACAAATAATTAAAAACTGTCAGCAAAAACTCAAAATCTTATTTAATATTTCTGACAAGAAAGATATTTAAATCGCTTTAAGCGATAAGACCGCCATTAGCCATTTACCCAGTTTACTAGCCATGTAGCTAATCTCTTTCGTAACATTTTTTTTCTATTTTGGTACTTATTTGTATACTTACCATCGTTTGCAGGACAAATTATGCGCACTGCTATGGAGTGGAACTCTCTGCCGTCTTCTGTATTTCCGAATGCATATAACTCGGGTATTTTCAAGGCCAGTGTGAACAGGCACCTTCTGGGCGAGCTCGCTCCATCTTAGGCCTCGCCAATGCCTTCGGGCAAGTATGGGGCCAAGATCAAACCCATCAGAAGTAAAAAAAGGAATCAAATGGACATGTTGTTTTCGTTACGGTGTCATTAACACCTTGAAAACAATATCACAATAATGGCCTAAGAGTGTTAGTTTATGTCGCCTCATGCGCTATACTTCTACCTGTTGAGTCGCTTTTACCGTCTTGAAAAGAAAGTTTAACCCATATGAATTTGCTTCCAATTTCATTCAAGCCATCGACAAAGACTTTAAAACTAAACTTAAATACTAAAAAGAATCGAAAGAAGATCGCAGCCAACTAGTGTTGCTTGTCTGTACACTATCGATGGTTAAGACAAAATTAAAAGTATCGATACTTTGTTGTTTCCACACAATTGGAGTATTATCGATAGTTTTACGGCCAATTGTAAAGACAATTCTGCCGTTAGCACAAACTTATCGATAATATTATTTACCTACATCGATTTGAGCTTGACTCTCAATTTGAGGTCGCAGGTTTGAATCTCAGCAGAGGCCTAAACTCCTCTCAGACGATGTTCTAAGCTGAGGTTCGCTGGCAACTGGGCATCCTCGGGCCTGTGGTCTTAGATTTACTGGGCGAGAGCCCTCAACGCTCCCCATTTATCCGGCCAAGTAGGTGATGCCATTTGCGAAAATCTACAAAAGTTTACGTTAAAAAAGCTATCGATACCCTCTCCAACACTATGCGACACAGTCTAACTAAGCTTCACTTTGTGATTCAGTTCGCGGCTCTGTTTCTTATTAAGTTTTTTCCCTGACTTGTGTTTCTATCGCGGCCGTCTGTAGTTTAAGTCGTCAGTCTAAAGAGAGCACGGTTGATTGCGTTTTCTAGTTTTTAAGAATACGGACCTGACGAGATAAATTTTCTCGTGCGCTTGTCGATAGGAAGCGAGATAGTTGTGCGACAGAAAGGTTTTAGACATACTTTTATTGTGGTGGGCAATTATGTGCCGTTCCCGGGAATGTTCCCAAAGTAGGGATGTTCCCAAAGTAGGAATGTTCCCAAAGTAGGGATGTTCCCAAAGTAGGAATGTTCCCAAAGTAGGAATGTTCCTGTTGTAAAAACTCTTTAATAGTAAGAACACTGCCTGCTTTTCTTTCTCAAATTGTTCTTTCTTATACTCTGGTCTTTTTACATAACTTATCCGCCTGTTGAGGAGCTCGGTGGCGCAGCGATAAACGCGCTCGGTCTGCGATTGTTGAAGTTAAGCAACTTTCGCAAAGGCCGGTCATAGGATGGGTGACCACAAAAAAGAAAAGTTTTCAGCTCGAGCTCGTCCGTGCTTCGGAAGGCACGTTAAGCCGTTGGTCCCGGCTGCATTAGCAGTCGTTAATAACCATCAATCCGCACTGGGCCCGCGTGATGGTTTAAGGCCCGATCTCCCTATCCATCCATAGGGCAGGCCCGTGCCCCAGCAGTGGGGACGTTAATGGGCTGATGATGATGATCCGCCTGTTTACTACCAGGAATGTTCCCAAAGTGGGAATATTACTAGAGGTATAAGGAGCGCTGGTATATTTGATTAAAACCCGCTTAAACAATTGTCGCCTAATATTTACTTAAGTATGTAGATGCTACCATTCTAAGAAAACCAGGTATGCTCGATCCTATAACAAGCCGCCATTGCTAGCCCATTCATGACGTAAGTGTTACCATTAAACTGGAGTCCCCAACATTCCAATGATGTCAGTTTTATTATTGAAAATTAAGTAAATTACTGACTAATGCATTTAATTACCATTACTCGTCACATATATAAAAATCATGAAAACTGTAAGTAAATCTTTGCAAAGCTTTCCTTTTCTTGCTTTCCTTGCAAAGTAAATATAAAAAGTAGTAAAAGTAGTGTAAAAGTATATAGTATAAAAACACGGGTCTTGGGGAATTTATTTTTTACGAAGTGGCGACGCAGGGTGGGATGACGTCAGCTGGGCTAACCTTGAAATGTTTTCTGTCACTTTTAAGCATATCTAGAATGGCGATCACGTGTCGGACGACGCTCAGTGGGTAGGCCCGCTTCAAGGTGGACCGACGATCTGGTGAAGGTCGCGGGAAGCCGCTGGATGCGGGCAGCGCAGGACCGATCGTCGCGGAGATCCTTGGGGGAGGCCTATGCCCAGCAGTGGGCGTCATACGGCTGATGATGATGAAGCATATCTGGTTTTCTTATGCCATGGATGCTACATGAGCCGTGTCAGCTCAATCAAACCAGTCTTTGGCGGCTCCGGGTTTGATGAAATCAGTCGTTCATCTAGCATAAAAGGTAACCTAGGCAACCTCATTATTCGCACTCAGTATTTATTTAGTTTAGTGTATACTCGACTTAATTGAGTCGTGTTTACAAATCGGCGTTTGTAAAATAATGAGTCCAATGAAATGCTCCGAACTGTTTGCAGCACGGACATCAATTAATTGTTGAAGAGCATTTTCTTCATTTCATTGTGATGCTCGCTTGTTTTTCAATTTTTTATAAGAATTTTTAAAAGAAAAAAAACTTTTTAAACTTATTTGCAGAAGGTAAACTTATCGATGTATAGAGACAATAAGTATTGTAACGGTAAAGTCAAAACCTCCTTTAGGATACTTCGGAGCGCGACTTGGACTAGACCGGTTTTTTATTCAAAACTTGATTGTCAATAAGTTTTTTATATCCTTTCCATCTCTACTCAACGCACACAGCCATTCTTCTTCGTCTATCGTGTGATTTGTTAGGTGGATAACCAACCTCATCAACCCTGGTGTCAGGGTTATTATTGAGCCGCCAATGGCCCCTGAGGTGACTCAAGTAACGACTACGTACTTACATCAGTGAGTAGTAACCGGGACCAACGGCTTAACGTGCCTTCTGCACGGATCATCTCACTTCTGGACAATCAGGTGATCAGCCTGCAATGTCCTAACCAAACCATTAAGCCATTAAGTTAGAAACAGTAACATAAAGACTTAATCTCTGAAGTACAGTTATGAGCAATATAATGTACCCACTTTAGGACCCCGTCGCACTTACATATTTGACATTTAGTGAGACTTACAGTTCAATTTGTCAAAAAAGTTAATGTGACATGGTACCAAAGTGTATACATATTAATGCTCGTGACCGTACTCCGGGGGAAGGGGGTGTCCTACAAACATAGATTGAGATGACTGGGGCTCCGCCCGAGGCACGGTGCAACTGACAGGCGTCTCCAGACGTAACTAAGCAAGTTGTGAGGGACTCGATCTGACAAATTGTAGGTATGGGTAAGACCTTTTGGTCTTCCCAAAGGTCAAATTGTAACTACATATATAACAGGTATGATATATTGTCATAAGTATCATCATCACAAATTTAGAGGTAAAGGCCCTGCCCTTATCGGTGTATCCTTTTTGAGAACGTGTAGAGATCATCATCACCAGCCCATTAACGTCCCCACTGCTGGGGCACGGGCCCTTTGGATGGATAGGAAGATCAGGCCTTAAACCACCACGCGGGCCCAGTGCGGATTGGTGGTTATTAACGACTGCTAATGCAGCCGGGACCAACGGCTTAACGTGTCTTCCGAAGCACGGAGGAGCTCGAGATGAAAACTTTTTTTTTGTGGTCACCCATCCTACGACCGGCCTTTGCGAAAGTTGCTTAACTTCAACAATTGCAGACCGAGCGCGTTTACCGCTGCGCCACCGAGCTCCTCGTGCGTGTAGAGATATAAAGTTGAAATCAATAAGTACCTATTGAATTTTCATTTTAAAAATCTAACTTGTAAACCAACGCAATACAAAAACACGTCCGTTTTTGGGCTTATTTTCATATATTTCGTAAGCGAACAAAAATCTATGGGGTACCCATAGGCCTTGTATCATGAACTTTGGCTAAAACGAAGGTCTTATAGCGTAAGTAAAGAAAAAAATCCGAAAAATTGTTTGATGTTATATCACAAAAAACATGTTTTTTGTAATAACTAAGTATTTTTGCTGTTGGTAAATTATTCTAATTGTGACCTTTGTCGATGTATGTAGATAATTGATTTTGTAAGGCAAAAAAAAAATCGGAACCCTTTGTGCGCAAGACGGACTCGCACTATACCGGATTTTTTTTATCATAATAGTACTGAAACCTCGGAAAAATCTATATTCATATTTTATTACAACGCCAGACCAATCTGAAATCCCATTAATTTAATACAAATAAAAATAAAATGAAAGGAAAAACAGCAAAACAAATTCAGTGCAATCTGCGCGGCGGCCATGTTGGATCTTGCGGCACTCGAGACCAGCTCGTGATTATGTAAGGGCACGTACATCCTACGTACCTTCTACCCGATTGTCTACCTTTTATACCAGTAATAAAATACATTATAGTTTTATTACTAAAAAAGTAAAATTTTATTTGAAAAATTTAATTATGTTTTTTGTAGATTTTCGTTACAATTTTTTTTTTGTTACAATTTGCTTTGTAGGTACGTACTGGTAACAAATAAGAACGGCTCGACTTTTGCTCTCGTAAATATTTTATTTTTAATCGAAATTAAATAGTTCTGAAAATTGACGATTATTTTTCTGCTAACCCCGTTTTGGATTATAGGTGTGAATTGACTGTCTATTGAAACCAAATTAAGTTAACTATAAAGCATTAAAAAAAACTTACTTTAAAGTAATTTAAAAATCATATTTTAATCATATTTTTTTATATTTTTTTTTGATACTTTTTTTGATGTACTTAAAAAGGTTTAGTACGATCTACTCTGAACCGGCGTGCGTGTATGAATCGATTGATGAATTTAGAAGAAGCAACAGAAGTGTGTCAGGACCGAAGCAATTAGATGGCCATGTCAAGGTTAAGGGCGTTATAATTTAATTGTGCGCAATCTTGATTGATTATAACTCTCTCATCTCTAATTGAAGATCGGTGTAGCGGAAATTTTCGCAAGGGCGTACTTCCAACGTCTTGTGTATGAAATGTATTATCGACAACGTGTGCCGATGTTCATTGTTGTATGATTTATGGTTGAATGGGATCGGTGTTTGGGTGTTTCCAGTGAGGGTCTCTCCAGGCTACGTTCCTCAAAAACAATACAGATGACGCTGTACAGAATTTCAATCGTTTAACCTTCTAATTTCATGGATAACAGACATATGCATCTTTTATCTTTGTTTTTCAGTAAAATGATGACCCTTTTTATTACACCCAAGCATAACTACATCATCCCATTACGATTCTGATCAAAATAAAGAGGAGCACATGAGTAGCAACATAATTCTACACATAATCTAACCTTAAATATCAAGCAACAATTATAAATAAATAAAAAACAAATAATAATAAAATAAATAATATATATATATATATATATATATATATATATACCTTATTGAGGAGCTCGGTGGCGCAGCGGTTAACGCGCTCGGTCTGCGATTGTTGAAGTTAAGCGACTTTCGCAAAGGCCGGTCATAGGATGGGTGACCACAGAAAAAAAAAAAAAAAAAAGTTTTTATCTCGAGCTCCTCCGTGCTTCGGAAGGCACGTTAAGTCGTTGGTCCCGGCTGCATTAGCAGTCGTTAATAACCACCAATCCGCACTGGGCCCGCGTGGTGGTTTAAGGCCCGATCTCCCTATCCATCCATAGGGAAGGCCCGTGCCCCAGCAGTGGGGACGTTAATGGGCTGGTGATGATGATATATATACCTCTGCCATTACATTGTGTTTTGTTTAATTATGTACCCAAGTAATGAGAAAATAGGTAATTATGACGTCACTTTGTGATCCCTAGTTTGGTTAGAACATTACAGGCTGATCACCTGATGGTCTGAAAGTAACACGATCCGTGCTTCGGAAGGCACGTTGAGCCGTTGGTCCTACTACTTGTAACACACCCCCCCTCACAAATATCCTGGTCACGGCACCAAAATGTAACACACCCCCCCTCTCGCAACTCATTTAAACACCTGCCTAAATCTATATATCCCTACAATTATCTACTTTGACCTATAAATACGTTTAAAAATACCTGTAAAAGAAATTCACACAGCACAGAAATCATATAAACAGACATATTCAAACGACTATGATAAAGCATAATATAATCCACCTGAAATAAAAGTACACAGACACGAACAGATAAAAATATATCAAATCAAGAAGTCCTTAAATTTAACATGCAACTGTAAAACGAATTCGTAAAATAATCAAATAGATTTTAATTGGCCAATTAATAATAATGTGATCGTCTAGTATATTATGGTTAGGACTCTACGTTGTGTTTTTGTAATAACTCAGATTCTTTGAATGAAGGTATGTTGAGATCAGGATGAACGTACGAAAGGAGACGTTAAGAATGCCATACATATTATACATGTCATAAATAAATATAATACAATATAAAACAATATACAGTAAATGAAATAAAGTTGAATAAATACTTATAAAATATTATATGTAAAATATTTTAATAAATACTTACTATAGATTTATTACAAATCAATAAAGAGACTAAATTAAATTAGATTAATTTGAGAATCTAGAGGAGTACTAGAATAATAATTGTATTTAGTACAATGAGAGACATAAGGCAATTAGTAATAAGCTTGAATACGATATAGCTTGAATTATTGAAGTTTTGTCAATTGAGATTAAATTGAGAGTGCTATAATAGTATCTAATATAAAAATAAATAATTATAAATATAGATAGGTTAAGTTAAATAAGGATTGATTTGTTTAGGAATTAGGTTTTATTATTGTAAAAGATCTAGGAACACAGGAAAAGGATTAGAATCCCATACCAACAATGCAACGGTATAGGGTGCCTTTTCGAGCCCCGACCACGCTCTTCGGCGAATGAGGCCCTACCCTGATTTAGGCCCCTCTCCGAAAAGGATATATTTTGTAATGGTGAGCCATTCGGCCTTGTTGTAGAGATGAAATATCTCTGAAGTATAAAATAAAGTGTAAGGATTTGGGATGAGCAGCACTCAGCACCAATCAGCTTCATAGCTTACTTTATTCAATTAGTATTAGATTTGATGTATGGTCAGCCTCATATGCAAAACATGCAATATAATATTCTTAACTTTGGTAAACAATATCAACATTTTATCAAATGTCGGTCTACACCCAAGGACACGTTAACTTGTGGTGCGATAAATGTCGTGACTACGTCCAGTATTGATATTATAAATGAGTAAGAGCATTAAAACAAGTAATATAAAAGATAATATTTGTTGATAGTAACGTAGACAGGCTTTCGTTAGTCCGTCACAAAGGACTGCAACTCGTCGATAATTTATTTATATAAATAGTAGTATGATGAAGTACTATCGAGCGCTAGGACAACGGTCTGGATAATATCGAGAATATTAATAAATAACGCAGGTATGACCGTATGACAGAGTAACAATAGAATATTCAAATTATTAAATGTATATAGAATAACATATTCTATTAATAATGTACACAAAAATATTCACTTGTCATTATGCAGAGTGCTCCCATTCAGGATATTTCAACAAGATAGGTTTGTCAAGTTAAGGAACTTTCAATAGAAGGTTGAGAAGGAAATCATATAAATTATTATCTTCAACATAGTCATAATATAAACGTAATTGATATACTTAATAAAATAATAATCATAAATATTATAATATTCATCTAGTAATATCCAGATTCATTTGTACCTATATGTCAATTTGGAACGGTTGTTGAAGAGAAATTTAGTGGGTAAATAATATAAGTAGATATTAATTAAGTACTTAGATGTTTAACCTTGCAGTGATATCAAAATTATAACTCAATCACAATAGAAGCAATATAATTTTTAGAGTTGATCTACTGACTTATCCAATCTATACTCGTCACATTCCTAATGATCCTAACCAATCCTAATCTTACACCTATTCTTACTTGAGACCTGAAACCGATGTTTCAGATCGCTTTGTTCCTCTCAGCAACACCGTACGACTCCACCCTCTAGCTACCCGGCTCGTCTTTCTCAACTCCAGCGTCATCCTCTACAGTCTTTTCAATCCCTACAGTCTTTTCAACCCCTACAGTCTTTCCACTCACTACACTCACAACACTCCCGACGGTCACGACCTGCTCCCGCGACGTACGATGGGCAAGCCCTCGTCAACCCTCACAACGACCACGACCTGCTCCCGCGACGTCCGAATCGCAAGACCACTCACAACCCTCACAACGACCACGACCTGCTCCCGCGACGTCCGATGGGCAACTCCTCGATCCTTGTGTTCTCTCTAACATTCTTCCCACACGTTCTCAAGTTGTTTTTTTCCCAAAAACCATTAACCTTTCTACATCTGCATTGCATATGTTAAGTGCAATCATTCCTATACTTTATTGCCAACAATCGAGTCCTTTGTATTTGGTTGGAATGCCCATTGTGCTAGCCACTTAGACAAAAGTTACTTCTCTGTTCTCATATCATATATCACAAACTTTATGGCAAACATTTGTATATGTTATCGTCTAATATTTAAATTTATTGGACGTTTTGTTTTTGGCTTAGTATTTCTTATGAAATGTTTATAAAAACCTTTTCAAGTACCTACCCTACAGTATGTTATTCCCATGGCGTAAAGTTCTTAGGAATGCGTATAAAAAAGTAACACATTTAATAAAACAAACATAATATGTTCACACCCTCTTTCCCTATCAGGGTAGCCAGAAGCACTACCTTCACACATCGTACCAGCCTCCCTTTGCTTCTCCGATTCTTACTCCGAATATTATGTTGGTTATTGGGGTTGGTTCCGTCACAATCGCCCCCTAAATTATTACGAAGTTTACCAGAGTGATAATTTATAATAATAAAGGAACACCACAATAACCTTCCCACAAATCCTTAATATCATGACGCTTTCTAGCTAAGTCTACTATAACTATCCTTCATGTACATCCACACATACATTATCTACATGTATTGTATTACGCCCCCAAGTACTATCAAACTGAGTGAAACTCCAAATGCTCTCAATGTTCTAAGGATACAGCATGTCCTAATAAGAACAAATTCAACTAATGCATGTTATTAGGGGCATGTAAATAAAGAATAATATACTACATATATACTTAATAATAATACAAATAGGTTATAATTATGTCACTATAGTAATGAAAAAAAACAAGTAGGTACCTAAGTAATTGAGCAATGGAATGTAAGTTAGGTTATAAATATTTATATAGTTTAAAAGTAGTCAAGTCAACGCCAAACAAACCTAAACTTAATGACACTGATTACAGCTTATAATTAAACAAGTAAGGACTTATAAGAAAATAAGAAATAAGTTAGAACCTTAATATTCATATGATATAATTAACTGAATTATGATGGTTTAGTCTCTTAAATTAATTGAAACAGCAACTTAAAGCTTAAGAATAAAATAGGTAATTGTAATTAAAAATTTAAAGGTGATAATAAATTCCGTCTATCGCCCAAAACCAATGAGGTCCCATCTCTCATTCGACACCCCTCATCAACAACAAATGGGTATATGGAATGATAAGCACATAAATGTGGCATATCAGAAGCGTTAGGTAAAATAAATTGGCAGGTGAAGGTAAGAGCTTCCCAACACCAATTTCACATATGTAATAAAATTATTTAAGTTCAACAGATTTACATCCAATCTAACAACACAACTCATTGTGATGCATAGCTGACACCATAGCCATGGCGCTAAAAGGTAAGAAGGTAAGTAAGTGAGCGACTTAGCAACCGGAAGCCAATACGCAGCTACTCATCACTGTCCTCCCCTCAATACACCTCAGTGCAAGAGGATCAACAGAAGCAGAGACTACCGAACTGGATTGACCCCGT
Organism: Pectinophora gossypiella; assembly: GCF_024362695.1. Lineage (NCBI taxonomy): Eukaryota > Metazoa > Arthropoda > Insecta > Lepidoptera > Gelechiidae > Pectinophora > Pectinophora gossypiella. The sequence continues at coordinate 826,180 of NC_065409.1, forward strand.
GTATACTAAGCAAAAATGTCCCTAACGTCCCTACCATGGCTTCAGTGGCATTGCAATAACACCAGCCATAAGAATAAGTATGAGTGTGAGTGTGAGATGGATGGTGATACCAACCATGAATCACAAGAATATATGCGGTCAAACTGGATGTAATTGTTATGCATAAATGCATTATAAGTAGTAATAATATTGTATGCCAGTAAGCACACAAGTTGCATAGTGAAATCAGGCCAGGTAAACCCCCGGACAAGGTATAGTTTATAAGTTTGGTATGTCACTATCTGGCAGCAGTGACATTAAGGTATAATCAGGTAGATGATAATAAAATAACACAAATAAATTGTGTTGAATTGGTTTATGTATATCAGTGTAATCAAGCCAGGCAGGCCCGGACAATACAGATAAGTATGTAAAAAGTCATGTTAAGTCACATAGGTGAAATAACAACACAGATTCAAAGTATATAAGTTTATTCAAAAGCCATTACCAATAATACCATTACCTTCATCTCATGGTATCCAGACTTTTATAATTCAATTCAAATTAGTAATTTAGTGTATTATTTACATGGCTTAATAAGCCACAATAAGCTGATAGGTCCAGAGAGGGTCATAATAAAATTACATCATGACACAAGAGGACAAAGTTGACCCATACCATACAATACTGATTATAAGGCATCGGCTAGAGTCTTCATACTCGAAAGCATCGCCACGCACAACCGCTCATCAGGAGGAGGCAATCCAACCTGACTATCCAAGTCGCAACGCTGGCTCGATACTGATTATCTAGCTTCATCTCATATTGGCGGATGGTCCTCCTGTCCCAATATCAGAAAGAAGGTCATGGATAATAATATCTCACCGCACCACTCCTGTAGATAGCTGTATCTCCCAAAGCACCACTATAGAACAATTCAGAACCATGTTACAGTGGTAACAACAACTGTTCCAACAATTATTCTACATTGACACAGTGAGGTAGCAGGCCGTAAACCATAAAGATTCACCCTGTGTAACGTCAGATTGGTTTTCGAGTAGAATCCTCGGGGAATTCTAACTACAATAAAACACAGCAAGATTACAATCCAACCTGGACCATCAGTCTAGGTTGACAAAATATAAAGTAAAAATCTAAATCCATGAGGTTACCTCTAAAACCAGGATACCTCATTCTGCATACTGATCTCCCATCTCCAGGCAATAATTATATTACCTCGAAATGTAGATTTCAACACACAGAACTACACGAAGAACATTTTTTTTTTTTTAGTCTATGCGGCAATATGTACAATTTTCATTGTAAACATTGACACACAGCCCAAACATACAACAAATTAGATAATAAAGTCCAGCCAGAATATGTCGCAAGCAGTCATTCCCTACGCGTCAGTAAAGTGTCAGTCAAAGTTAAATAGATAAACATACATAAACTACATAATATAATAACATAAATAGTTACAAAACAAAAACAAAGGTAAACAATCACAAGCTGCACATGGTCCTTACGTTCGCAAGTTTTCCTATGCACTTTTGGCACTCCTATCGGGCCCTACCAACTTACAGAATCTCTCTTCCGACTTGAAATTCCTAAATAGGAAAACACTAGATTCAAATCAAGAAATAAGTAAGTAGTTTTATAATAATATAAACACTAGAAAATCATTATCACTTCCATATAGATTTGTAGGTCTATGAAATTATGAAACCTAAGGTGAAACAAAATTTACATGTACATGTTTCTCTGTCTTTTTTTTTAATCCTACTATTCCCGCTATTAGCATCTATGCCTAATAAGAATGTGTCCCAATAAGACCGCGATCAACACTCTCCGATTCCTTTGCGTTGAACTGCTCACTAACATTCGACTTAATTATATTTTAAAGAGAACATGATTAAATAGAATCACGTTTAATCATTCCTTTCATTAACTTCAAGTATTTCCACTATCATAAAACCTTATAAAAATTATGTCCTAGTAAGAACATGTCCAAAAATAAACATTTTGCCATTTCTGTTTCATTGTACCTAATGTTAGATAGAAAACAAATGTTCGCCCATCTCATTTGATACATCACACACACATACACGCCCCCAAGTTCTAACAAGACGGTTTTAACTTCAAGCACTTCCAATAAGTATTATGTCCTAAAAGAATGAATCATCCTCGTTTTCCTTTTCATGTCTTGTTCATGCTATGCAACAACTGAAAGCAAATTCCAATATCCTACTGTTGGCATGTCATAAACACTTATACACAAGTCACGTTCTGAAAACTAGCTATTTATTTACCCCTGTTAATAATATCTCTCTTCTTTTCTCTTTTGTTTTGTATTTTGTTTTTTCCTGTTTGTGCAATAAAGTATTTGTTATGTTATGTTATGTTATCCATCATCCACTGCAAAACATAATTATAATACAACACTATACTGTACCCTCTATGAAATAAAATCGTTAAATGAAAAACTCATCATGGCTAGTTATCTGATACTTATATGACAAACACACTTTTCAAAATTAATGTAGCTCAAATAAATATAACAAATAAACAGAAAACACAGATTTATAATAACATTAATACATGCTTTCTAAAAATTCATGACTTCATAGCTCCAGGATATGTAACCATTATATAAATAATAATAATAATCCTCCATGCGATGTTCAGCCACCATGTCTACTACTACATTGATTGCCCTAACACTACGTAATATCGATCTGAAAGAAATCAATTAAACCTGATACTACTGGGACTACTTCTAGCTGCGAGCTCTCACCTTTAATATTGCAACCCCTAAAGTAATAAACCGAATTTCTGTTCTTCTAAACCTAACTTCATAACATACATACATATCTGGTTTGCAATCCACTAAGATGACCAGAGTTACCTTACCAGACAACTTTGCACTTTCGTTGCTATCCTTATCTTATTCCAATTAACTAAATAATCATTGTGTTCACTGCTGGACATATAACAAAATTATTAATAACTACAAGTGTAATAATCATACAAAATCACTACTCTCCATTGAATAAACCAATTTGTTTGACTTCTGGGCATCACGCTTCATTGTTGGGTGATATACGTACACACACAAACAATAAACTTACACGCATAACTTACGCCTATGTTCCCAACTGGACTAATCAGAAGTACAATCTCTACCAGGAAATATTAAAGTCACCGAAGAATATATATTTTACAGTCATAAGACTGAATGTCCTTTTAAACTCCAAACCCTATTGTCTAACCATTGCGTTTAGAAATTTCGTTCTCAAGAAGTTAATTAAAATACCCATCATACACATCATTTACTCAAACATGAACTGTGTCGTAGTTAGAATTATTTTCAACATAACAAACATACACACAATCCTCTTCTTCTTCTACTGTTTTTATTCCCCGTAGGGTTGTAGGACTCACACACAACCAATCGAATATAAATATATGTTCCACTGCTCAACTCATATACATATATACATAACTCAACAAAAAAAATATACACAACAGTTTCATTAATAACTACTGCATCACATAATCTGTACACATTTCACTGTACTCTAACATTAGACTGGGTAAAGGATAAACTGCTGGTGATGAACCATTACATGGTTTATACTAAGGTCCACATAGCATACAACCATATTTAATCAACTAGTATAATGTCTCACTGCTGGGTTTATATTTTAATGTGTATGACAATAAAATAACTAATGAGCATTATATTACGTCTGTCCACTGCTAGGCTACATACTTTTATTATAATTCTATATAACTGTTAAAATTAATCCTTATATTCTAAATGCTTGTTAAATTCTTAATTAAATCAAAATTTAATATATTACTAAATAAATCTGAATAATTACCTTCCTGACAATGTAGCCAGTTACCTATCCGTATTGCTACCAAAGAGTAGTTCATACTTTGCTAGATGTTAGCAATAATGATCAATACTACCATGTACCTAATATTTAACTAGAAAAAGCGTACGAAAGGGGAATTCACACATGTACCCATCCCTATTGAAACAAATGTAATTTTTAATATCAAATGAATATCAATTGTATGCACATATCTGTGTTAACTACTGCTATATTAATTATTTCAATGTAAATATTCCAAAAATAAAATTTACAAGTAATAAAATAATAATAGTTAAGAATTCAATGTTGTGTTTTTTATGACGTTTAAATTATTTTCGTAAATATGTTGATATTTTGTTTTTTTTTTTTTATAAAACCTAAATAAAATGTAAAGATAATGAACATATAAATCTATAAAGAAAACATACATACATAATAACATTAATAATAAAATTGATAATACTATAACTTCACGCCCCCAAGACATTCAACCATCACTCAACATTTGAGACCTCATATCCTGGTCACGGCACCAAATTGTAACACACCCCCCCTCACAAATATCCTGGTCACGGCACCAAAATGTAACACACCCCCCCTCTCGCAACTCATTTAAACACCTGCCTAAATCTATATATCCCTACAATTATCTACTTTGACCTATAAATACGTTTAAAAATACCTGTAAAAGAAATTCACACAGCACAGAAATCATATAAACAGACATATTCAAACGACTATGATAAAGCATAATATAATCCACCTGAAATAAAAGTACACAGACACGAACAGATAAAAATATATCAAATCAAGAAGTCCTTAAATTTAACATGCAACTGTAAAACGAATTCGTAAAATAATCAAATAGATTTTAATTGGCCAATTAATAATAATGTGATCGTCTAGTATATTATGGTTAGGACTCTACGTTGTGTTTTTGTAATAACTCAGATTCTTTGAATGAAGGTATGTTGAGATCAGGATGAACGTACGAAAGGAGACGTTAAGAATGCCATACATATTATACATGTCATAAATAAATATAATACAATATAAAACAATATACAGTAAATGAAATAAAGTTGAATAAATACTTATAAAATATTATATGTAAAATATTTTAATAAATACTTACTATAGATTTATTACAAATCAATAAAGAGACTAAATTAAATTAGATTAATTTGAGAATCTAGAGGAGTACTAGAATAATAATTGTATTTAGTACAATGAGAGACATAAGGCAATTAGTAATAAGCTTGAATACGATATAGCTTGAATTATTGAAGTTTTGTCAATTGAGATTAAATTGAGAGTGCTATAATAGTATCTAATATAAAAATAAATAATTATAAATATAGATAGGTTAAGTTAAATAAGGATTGATTTGTTTAGGAATTAGGTTTTATTATTGTAAAAGATCTAGGAACACAGGAAAAGGATTAGAATCCCATACCAACAATGCAACGGTATAGGGTGCCTTTTCGAGCCCCGACCACGCTCTTCGGCGAATGAGGCCCTACCCTGATTTAGGCCCCTCTCCGAAAAGGATATATTTTGTAATGGTGAGCCATTCGGCCTTGTTGTAGAGATGAAATATCTCTGAAGTATAAAATAAAGTGTAAGGATTTGGGATGAGCAGCACTCAGCACCAATCAGCTTCATAGCTTACTTTATTCAATTAGTATTAGATTTGATGTATGGTCAGCCTCATATGCAAAACATGCAATATAATATTCTTAACTTTGGTAAACAATATCAACATTTTATCAAATGTCGGTCTACACCCAAGGACACGTTAACTTGTGGTGCGATAAATGTCGTGACTACGTCCAGTATTGATATTATAAATGAGTAAGAGCATTAAAACAAGTAATATAAAAGATAATATTTGTTGATAGTAACGTAGACAGGCTTTCGTTAGTCCGTCACAAAGGACTGCAACTCGTCGATAATTTATTTATATAAATAGTAGTATGATGAAGTACTATCGAGCGCTAGGACAACGGTCTGGATAATATCGAGAATATTAATAAATAACGCAGGTATGACCGTATGACAGAGTAACAATAGAATATTCAAATTATTAAATGTATATAGAATAACATATTCTATTAATAATGTACACAAAAATATTCACTTGTCATTATGCAGAGTGCTCCCATTCAGGATATTTCAACAAGATAGGTTTGTCAAGTTAAGGAACTTTCAATAGAAGGTTGAGAAGGAAATCATATAAATTATTATCTTCAACATAGTCATAATATAAACGTAATTGATATACTTAATAAAATAATAATCATAAATATTATAATATTCATCTAGTAATATCCAGATTCATTTGTACCTATATGTCAATTTGGAACGGTTGTTGAAGAGAAATTTAGTGGGTAAATAATATAAGTAGATATTAATTAAGTACTTAGATGTTTAACCTTGCAGTGATATCAAAATTATAACTCAATCACAATAGAAGCAATATAATTTTTAGAGTTGATCTACTGACTTATCCAATCTATACTCGTCACATTCCTAATGATCCTAACCAATCCTAATCTTACACCTATTCTTACTTGAGACCTGAAACCGATGTTTCAGATCGCTTTGTTCCTCTCAGCAACACCGTACGACTCCACCCTCTAGCTACCCGGCTCGTCTTTCTCAACTCCAGCGTCATCCTCTACAGTCTTTTCAATCCCTACAGTCTTTTCAACCCCTACAGTCTTTCCACTCACTACACTCACAACACTCCCGACGGTCACGACCTGCTCCCGCGACGTACGATGGGCAAGCCCTCGTCAACCCTCACAACGACCACGACCTGCTCCCGCGACGTCCGAATCGCAAGACCACTCACAACCCTCACAACGACCACGACCTGCTCCCGCGACGTCCGATGGGCAACTCCTCGATCCTTGTGTTCTCTCTAACATTCTTCCCACACGTTCTCAAGTTGTTTTTTTCCCAAAAACCATTAACCTTTCTACATCTGCATTGCATATGTTAAGTGCAATCATTCCTATACTTTATTGCCAACAATCGAGTCCTTTGTATTTGGTTGGAATGCCCATTGTGCTAGCCACTTAGACAAAAGTTACTTCTCTGTTCTCATATCATATATCACAAACTTTATGGCAAACATTTGTATATGTTATCGTCTAATATTTAAATTTATTGGACGTTTTGTTTTTGGCTTAGTATTTCTTATGAAATGTTTATAAAAACCTTTTCAAGTACCTACCCTACAGTATGTTATTCCCATGGCGTAAAGTTCTTAGGAATGCGTATAAAAAAGTAACACATTTAATAAAACAAACATAATATGTTCACACCCTCTTTCCCTATCAGGGTAGCCAGAAGCACTACCTTCACACATCGTACCAGCCTCCCTTTGCTTCTCCGATTCTTACTCCGAATATTATGTTGGTTATTGGGGTTGGTTCCGTCACATACTTACTGATGTAAGTATGTAGTCGTTACATGAGCCATGTCAGGGGCCTCTGACGGCTCAGTAAGAACCCTGACACCAGGGTTGATGAGGTTGGTATTCCACCTCACAACCCACACGATAAGAAGATCACGTTAAAGCTGTACAACGCCATCTACATTGCACTTGGTGAACGCAGACTGAAAAGTCCCTTTTATGTCGCACTGTGCAGTTATTTGATTCTCATTAATTTTTACCGACTTCAAAAAAGGAGAAGGTTCTCAATTCGACCGTATTTTTTTTAACAGTGTTCGTTCTTGGAGTGACACGACGATATCTCAATTTGGTGCCAGAGCGGCACCTAGGAAGCTGCACCACTGTTTCATGACATCATAGAGTAATCTCACGAATAACGAGCAAACTTGCACCACTTATCCCAAGTTAACCTAACTTATTCCAACTTATCACAACTTGCGAAAAATCCCGACAACTTTCACAGTAAATTGCGTGGAAACATTTTTTTTTATCGTGAATCTAAAGTCAGGCTTTGTTGGATAGGTTCAACGTTATCTTTTTTTAATTTTTTGATTTAGTCACTACTGGCCGTGGTAGCCCAGTTGTTAGAACGCTTGTCTTTCACTTTGAGGTCGCAGGTTCGAATCCAGCACAGGCCTAAAGCAATGATTGTCGAATTTCATTCCGAATTAATATTTGGATCATAAATGATTATCACGTGCTCAACGGTGAAGGTCAGACAGGCAGTGGCTTCTGTATAAAACCGGACCTGTCAAATCTTCAGGTTAGGTAAGCGGACCCTGTGAAAAAAAAACGGGATAGTGCTAGGGGGATGATGATGATTCACTACTAGTCACTAGTCACTACTAGGGGGATGATGATGATTTACTACTAGTCACTACTAGGGGAATGATGATGATTCACTACTAGATACTAGTCACTACTAGAGGGATGATGATGATTCACTACTAGTTACTAGTCACTTCTAGAGGGATGATGATGATTCACTACTAGTCACTAGTCACTACTAGGGAGATGATGATGATTCACTACTAGTTACTAGTCACTACTAGGGAGATGATGATGATTCACTACTAGTTACTAGTCACTACTGGGGGTGTCCAGTAATTTATGGTCCAGCGGACCTATCACGTTAATCTAACAGAAAGCTCGGTGAAGTGTGGGTATTTAGTTTATCTTGAAATGGATGTACCTCTGCCTACCCCAGTTGGGATATACTTGTGAGCTTATGCTGTGTTTAGTTTAATTAAGACACAATTTGACGCAGCAAATGAAGTAATAATACACCATCAAAGTAGCGAGGTGTTGGAACGATTCTACCAATATTACTTAATATTAACATTGTACTGTCATCGAGAGAAGCGATAGGGCAAAGAACTATTGAGATCTTTAGGAATATCAGAATAAAATGTTTATAGTTATGTAGTTCATGCTCTCGTACTTATTGTTTTTGTGGTTATACGATTTTACGTTGGGCAAAAAAATAATGGAACTAGACATTTTTTGGCAGTTTAAACAACCCTTTCAAGATTGAGAAAAAAGAAAAAAAATCTGTCGAGTTATACGCCAACGTTTCTTGTTGGCGTATAACTCGACATTTCTTTTTTCTTTGAAATAATAATATGCTCAAGTTTGACCACAATCTCACCTGATGGTAAGTGACCATGCGGTCTAGGGTGGATGCCTATTCACTGTAGCCTTGAAGATTATAGTTATACTCACCCAGATTATAACGAGATTTACCTTATTTAATTCACGCATTTATTTTAAAATTTACAGCTGGCAATCATCTGTTTGCCTCAATACTTGGCCGAATAAGTAGGGAGCGCTGAGGACTCTCTCCCGGTACAAAAAATTTACATGACAGGTCTCAGAGTGTCAAGTGTGATTGGGCTGGTTTTCCCTTCGCGGGTTGGAAGGTCAGACAGGCAGTCGCTTCTGTAATAAACCGGACCTATCAAATCTTCAGGTTAGGTAAGCGGACTCTGTGAATAACGGGATAATGGTAGGGAGATGATGAGGCCTGAGAGTGCCCAGCTAGGCGCGAACATAGGCTCAGGGCGTCGCCAAAGAGCATTTTTTTTTTAATTTATATTTACCATTATTAGGCAACGTAGGCCCACTTGTTAGTTACTAAAAAAGAAAAAACCTTAGAAACTATGTTAGTAGTCTTCTTCTTCTATCGTGTGGGTTGTGAGGTGAATTACCATTTTTTTTGGCCTCAGTGTTGTTAGTAGTAATAAGAAATACACCCTAATACACACACACACACTCACACTAGACACAACCAATCATGACTGTCTCACTAAAACTCACATGAAGTGTTTCAGCGCAGGCGTCTCATACCTAGCAGCAATCATCTGTAGGATACTGTTGGGACTGTCCCAATTATATTTGAAATAAATCGATTCATTGAACGACTTGTCTTCGCGATAGTAGTCGCAATATGCTCGTAATGAAGCTGACAGAATGAACACTCCCTAAATAGCAATGCCCGGAATTCAATTGTATCGCTTAAACAACGTAATATCGAATATCGCGCTAACTTTATCTTCTAAGTATGTCTGCATCCTTTGAAGTACATTGTCGTACGTAGTTTATAGACGTTGGTGGATTACTGTACATACAGAATATACATTGTTTTAAGTTTACGCGGTTATTATCACAATTATATTTTGTGATAATGTATGTATGTACGAGTATGTGTATATGTATATATATATATATATATATATATATATATATATATATATATATGTGTGTGTGTGTGTGTGTGTATGTATATATATATATATATATATATATATATATATATATATATATATATATATATATATATATATATTATGTACTTACATATAATTCCTATTTTAAGTAATTTGGTAATATTTAATCTATGTACGAATATTAACGCATATTTATGAAACGCGACATTCGTGCCTCACCCAACAGGGTCCACATAATACCAGCGTCGTGGTTCACGCCGCGACTTGTGCTGAGTGAGGCCCTTTTATCTCAGGACGTCCACCACCACCTTATGATCATTGTAACTAACATCCTCCTATGCTTTTTGTAATTGTTTTGTGTTTTTTTTTAAGTGATGTTATTGTCTTGTCTTTGTATGTGGCGTCCTTTTATAATAAACAATTAACGGTTAAACGAACTTACCTGTAAGTGAAGTTCTATCGTAATTATACGAGTGCTTCGTTCGAAGAGATTAGTAACCTGTAAGATGATAAGCTTGAACACAATGTAGTAACGCATAGTGACACCATTCATTGCACACATAGTTGAAAGCATATAGAAAAAAAAATAATAACAAAAGTATTTTTTTTTTTTTTTTTTTTAAGGGTAGTCTTATATTGTCTGCCCCACTCGGATAGTCTCCGCGCGCTTCATTAGTTTAGGGCTCTGTTTGCGATATTTGCAGAACAGATTTGGGGTCTAGGGCGGGCGGGGGTTACTAATCTCTTCGAACGAAGCACTCGTATAATTACGATAGAACTTCACTTACAGGTAAGTTCGTTTAACCGTTAATTATACTTCGTGCTTCGTTCTCGAGATTAGTAACCTGTAAGATGATAAGCTTGAACACAATGTAGATGTTGAGAGCAGGTTCGGGAAATATCGCAGTAAAGAAAACTATAACGAAGTGTAGATGAAATGTATAATTGTCTAGTACTTATTATTATAATGTGTCTAGATGATTACAAACTAAATAAAATTACAAATTATTATTTAATATAGCACGAGCCAACTCTGCCTCGTTTGTGGTCATGATGGTTCTATTGTAGAATTTTCCAAACGTGGTGGAGTTTTGACTCCAACTAGCAGTTTTTCGAATCTGGTCAATGCTAACCCCTGCGCTGTATGCCTGGGATGTGGCAGCGTGGCGCGTGCTATGTGCTGAAAAGATTGACACATCCACACCAGAATCTTTCAGTGTAGACTTAATCCAACGACTGAGTGTTTGTGTGGTGACGGCTTTATGAGGCCGCTTAAAACTGATAAAAAGGTAATCTGACTCTCTAATTGAGGCCGTTCTATTTATGTAGCTAATTAATGACTTGGCTGGGCAAATCCCAGGTTTTTGCAGAAAGAAAGGTAAGGTAAGGACTGGATTATTCGTACCGACTTTCGAAGTTTTGATGAGATCTGAAATTTTGATAACAATCTTATCTGGAAACATCTTAATGTTATAAATATTTATTTTCGACAGGGTTTGTACCCTATGGGCGGTAACCAGTGCCAGTAATGTTACACATTTTTTTGCAAGTTTTTCCATTGATATGGCCTCGTTAGGGTACAAGAGAGCCAGGTAATCTAGCACGCACCCAGTGTCCCAAGTGATATCGTACTTGGGAATAGTAGGTCTTAGCCTAAACACACCTTTGAAGAACCTTTGAATACGATAATCCGTCGATATATTGGGTCCTAAAATTAAGGACAAGGCTGCTCTACAGCAATTTAACGAACCATATTGATTGCCACTATTATATAAATCAGTAAGGAACTCCATGACTTTAAATATTGATGCATCGTATAAAGGTGTGTTATTTTGTTTACAAAAATCATACCATTTATTAATATAGGTGTTGTACTGTTTAAAAGATGAATCAGCTAAAGAACTAATCATTATATCTACTGCCGAGGCTGGTACGGACCGTCGCAATAGTGCTGCCCGGATAATATTCCGGCAGCCAGGGTAAGGTTCGAGTGAATGTTCCTCCTGCTGGAATGAGAAACGATTACATGGTCATTTGAACTGAACTCAAAAATATGGGACGTCAAAAGACTGCGGAAAATTGGGTACCAAGGTTGTGTGGGCCACAACGGGACGATCATGATACCGGTCGCTTTGTCGGCGATAATCTTGCGCAGTGTTTTAAGTATCATCGAAACCGGTGGGAAGGCATAAAAATATAGATTCTTCCAGCTTATCGTATATGCATCGATAGCGAAGGCGTCAGGGTCCCTGTGCCAAGATACGTACTTTTCACATTTCTTGTTCAGTCTACTGGCGAACAGGTCGATGTCTGGGGAACCAAACTGTGAAACTAACTGGTCAAAAGTAGAGTTTTCTACCTCCCATTCTATGTCTGGATGTGAACGTCGGGATTCAGTGTCAGCTACGATGTTTTCTTTAGATGGGACATATGAAGCCTTTATAAAGATTTTCCTATGTTCACACCATTGCCAGATCTGTCTAGCAATGTCAGTGAGATGTGGGAATTGAATCCCGCCCATGCGGTTAATGTAGGATAGCGCAGTAGCGTTGTCTATGCGAATTAAAACTTGACAATTTTCTAAATGTTTTGCAAAAATTTTAATCGCAAAGTAAGCAGCTAACAGTTCGAGATAGTTAATGTGCATCCCGCGCTCCGACTGTGACCAAGGCCCATTCGCGGTGTCACCCCCGCAGGCCGCGCCCCACCCCGTAGTTGAGGCGTCAGAAAATATTTCAACCGCGTAACAGTCGTCTCGAATACGGTGCGCAGGGCTCTCTATAGCACGTAGCCACCATTGAAAGTCCGAAAGTAAGTTTTCCGGGATTTTCATATACCTGTCATAGTCATCATGAGGTTGTAAGTTTAAATACTTACACCGTTCTAACTGTTTTGTATATAACATTCCATATTCCACTGCGGGACACGCAGACACAAGAAGTCCTATAAGTTGAGCAAATTTTCTAATTTTACACCTAGTAATGTTTATTATTTTTTGTAACTCTGCTTTGATATGTGTTTTCTTTTCGGGGGGCAAAGTTATTTGCATAGTATGTGAATCCAAGATGAAGCCTAAAAATTTACATGATTTTGAAGGGGTCAACTGACTTTTTTCCCTATTGATTATAAAACCAAGAGCGGTAAGTAGATTAATAGTTGAGTTCACGTTGTAAGAGCATTCAAGATATGATCTTCCTAACAATTGAATATCGTCAAGGTATATTGTGGAAATATGTCCAGCTGCTCTAAGTAGACTGATTACAGGCTTCATTAACTTAGTAAAGATGTAAGGCGCCGTGTTCAACCCGAATGGTAGTACATTAAACTCATAAAGTTTATTGTTCCACATAAATCTCAAGTATTTACGAGAATCTTCGTGAATTTTTATTAAGAAATAGGCGTCCTTTAGGTCGACAGTGGCCATAAAACAGTCCTGTGACATTAGTTTAATTGATGTACGAATATCCTCTAGCTTAAAATGACTTGTGTCAATAAACTTATTCAAGTTCTTTAAGTTTAATATAAAGCGCATTTGACCATTAGGTTTTGGGCGCAGGAAAACACTAGATATAAATTGTCCTTCGCAGTGTTCGCATGCTGAAATGGCGCCGATACCTAGTAGGCTATTAATAGCCTCTTCAAAGCATTGCATTTCACTGCTAGAGTAGTTTGGGATCGGTTGTACATAATGTTGCACGACTGGTCGGGCAAAGATAATTTTATAACCTTGAATTATATTCAAAATATTATGGTCGGAAGTGATAAGTGACCACTGCGAGTAAAACTGTGCTAGTTGTCCAGCGTACAGTACCGGGTCTAGCGGCGGCGGCGCGGCGGCGACGACGGCCTGGAGGCGGCGGCGCGCGTGCGGTTCGCCCACGTCGTCGTGGCAGGCACGCGGTTCTTCTGAGCCCCGGCACCCGTCGGCCTGCGCTGCTGCTGCGGTGCTGGAGCTTTCCAGTTTAAACCTTTGTTTCCCTGAGGTTTCTGCGTTTGAACAGCAGATTTTTTCCCCACCTTGTTTATCACCTTAAGCTCGGCGCCCGATTTGTTTACTGCCTTAGCCGCTTTCAAGGTATCGGTTAAGTTTTCTCCGAAGAGATATTTATCCACTTTGGAAGTACTTAAGTTTTCTTTTAGATCCTTTTTAAGGGAAAACATTGCGAAGTTTCGTCTAGTGATGGATTCTGCATATTGGATGTCGCATAATAGGCGAGCAGTGTCCATCAATTTCTTAATGAGTTCGTGATCCTTATTTTTGACACTACCTATGTGGTCAGTCATTGCGGCCCCAAGGACTGTAATAGCCGTGGCGAGTTGTTTCTGCCGGGCTTCAATAGCCTTATCTCTCTTGTACATACTATCGGGCAGAGCAGCTTTGATTTCGGCGTTGAGTATAGGCGCGCCGATGAGGCCGCAGTTACCTGGAATAGGATATTTGTCGACCAGTTCCTTCCGAACATTTTTATCTAACCCATTTGTCGCAAGGTGTTCGAAACGGGATGCTAGGTCCTTATGTATATCCGGTCCATATTGTATGGTTGCAGAGGGGTCATCGCCGAGAATCTCTAACAATGCGCTGTCGAGGACGTTCTCTGCAGCAGGTGGGGTACTCGTGGTAGCCCGAGCTTCATCCACGGCGGCGGCGACGGCAGTGGCGGTCGCGGTCCTCTCAGCCACCGCGTAGGACGGTCCCGGTTCGACATCAGAGTTGGGTCCGTGTAGAGTGACGATCAACGCCGTCCGGTCGCGCTGATTTTCTTCGCCTAGATGACAAAATTATACACGTATAAAGATACGCGTCGTAACTAGGGGGTGGTATGACTCCCACAGAATCATACGTCAGCAAAATCCGAGATTACGAGATAGTCCCACAGACGTCTCTGTACCCGAAAATTAATGTAAGGTGTATTTCCCATAGAAAAACACGCAAACATATTTTAATTCCTGAGGAATTATTCGTGTGAACAAAAAAGGTGCCTAAATATCTATACCTATACCGTACTCGTGGAGGACTCCCAGAGAGTCAACCGATTGAGCATAGTAGGTATGTGGTTATAAGTATCTAGGTACTTATATAATTATATATTTGAATCTGAGCACGTTGTGGCGGTGGAAAAACTCCCAAAGAGTTATCCGATTGCCGATTGTGCCGTAACGAAATTTGAATTTAGAACGGGCAGATTGTTGGTCATGTTTTGACCTTGACCTTGTTTTATGCAGTGGCGAGATAAACACCTAAAGTGTCTGACGAAGCCGTACATAATAAAAATTTAAATATCGAACTTGACGAAAATTATGTAAGTTTGTACTAAATACCTTGTAGGTTCTTCGAAGTAGGCGATGGTTCCCGTGACGACGCTTCCGACGATGATGATTCAATAACTCGAGCACGAGGTCTTCGTGAACGCATTATCATGCGTTCTAATGTTTTTAGACGTTTGTTAATGTGATTCACGTCACCAATATCCTCACTGTGTCTTTTGGACATTATTAGCTAGTAAAACTATTGTATTCTAAGAGTTTTTTCTCGAATTATAGGTCAATTATTTGAACCGTGCAGAATGGCGGAGCACACAAAAGCGAATGAAGCGCGCGGAGACTATCCGAGTGGGGCAGACAATATAAGACTACCCTTAAAAAAAAAAAAAAAAAAATACTTTTGTTATTATTTTTTTTTCTATATGCTTTCAACTATGTGTGCAATGAATGGTGTCACTATGCGTTACTACATTGTGTTCAAGCTTATCATCTTACAGGTTACTAATCTCGAGAACGAAGCACGAAGTATAATTTCTATTCTATTCTAATTAAAACACATAATAACGGGATCTTACCGCGTTTAAAGCAGGGATACGACATCAAATACATAAACAAGCGGCAACGAAAGAGGGTAGACAGATATGTCTGCCCGTAGAAAATTATGGATCTACCTACTCAACTCCAATCTCATCAGTCATTCCGTGATCATGGCACTTGCAACAGTGTCGAAATATCGGGAGTCTCATATCCCTGCTTTAAACGCGGTAAGAATCCGTTATTATGTGTTTTAATTATCATATTATGGAATATTTTTGTCTACGTAGCAGCATTATGGCGTATGTGACCTAGTGATTTAGAGACGACCTATGTGGTCCAGTGGTTGAGCGTTGGGCTCACGACCCGGAGGTCCGGGTTCGATTCCCGTTGGGGAAATATCACAAAAAATACTTTGTGGTCTCTAGTTTGGTTAGGACATGACTGACTGATCACCAAATTGGCCGTTGTTCCCAGTTAATATTTACTGATGTAAGTAAGTATAAAGCTTTTATATTCTGCTTTTATATTTTGATTGATTTTCATCATCTCCCTAGTTTTATCCGGATTTTCACATGGTTCGCTTACCTAATCTGAAGATTTAACAGGTCCAGTTTTTACAACACAAAAAACCTAAAAAGCAAAAGTGTTTTTTAAGCATACGATTCATGAATAATTTAAATAAAATTCACTCTCAAAGGGAATATCCCCAATTCCCTAAAAACGTGCTAAAAGTTATCTAATGCGAACCAGTAAACAGAATATATAATTTTGTTGTACAGATAGCATTTTTGATCTGTTACCTTTGAAAGCTTTCAATTCGGCTCGGAACGGTGTACCATGCATTTGTCATTTTCTAAATTTCCGCGTCTCACACGCACAATACCTCGGTTGAAAGCTCTTTTGATATTTTTTTATTACAAACAACCTTCTCGAATTTGTTTACCTACATTCACGAGTATAAGTTTACGCCCGTGTTGCCTAAAGCGGTCGGCAGAGCCAGATTATCATCATTGCGTATGGCAAACAAAAATAAAATATCCTGTGTGGATCATATATCCAGCTTAAACTCCTGAGTCTCCGCCGCATCCGCCACACAATGCAGCCCAGCTATGCCACCTGGGAACTGGTGTAGAGGGCACTCGTTCACTATGTGAGATAGCGTTTGATCCATCCGCCGCACCCTAACCTACTGTTACATTATGCCTTCTGATCCTTACGCCTAATATCAATTAGACGAATAAACAATATGCCTTATAACAATATGCAGAACGGTTCTTACCGCGTTCAAAGCAGGGATATGAGACTCCCGATATTTCGACACTGTTGCAAGTGCCATGATCACGGGATGTCTGATGAGATTGGTGTGGAGTAGGTAGATCTATAATTTTCTACGGGCAGACATATCTGTCTACCCTCTTTGCCACTTGTTTATATATTTTATATCGTATCCCTGCTTTAAACGCGGTAAGAACCCGTTATTGTGTGTTTTAATTGTGATAATAACCGCGTAAACTTAAAACAATATGTCAAATTATTATTATGCAAAAAAATAATAGACCAAACTTAATATGACGAAGTAAAATATGCTAAAAAAAATAAGAAGAACAAATGGAATCCCGTTTTATGAGTATGGTTTCACGCGAACAAAGGGTGAACAGCTAGTTATATAGAAAACTATTTCTTACAAACCTTTTCATCCAAAATGCAATATTATTTCCCACTTCTCAAATTTGTGACTAACAAAGCGTTATTCTCCTAGCTTTCTGCAGAAGCGGGGTGGGAATCTCATTCAGCCTTACAAGTCAAATTAATTGCCAGACGATATATTTACCAGTTACGGTATGTAGCGTACTCCACCCGACCGGTGTGGGAACACCTGCTACCGCAATTAATGTTGTGCTAGACATTCATTGATGCTGCGGTGCAAACAATGAGTTGCTTTTTACACGTAAATACTTTTTTATAACAAAAAGAGGTACCGGCCTCCGTGGTCCAGTGGTTGAGCGTTGTGGTCACTATTCGAAAGACCCAGGTTCGACCCCGGTGGGGACAAAAATCACAAAAATCTTTTGTGATCCCTAGTTTAGCTAGGATTGTCCAAAAGTAAGATGATCCGTGCTTCGGAAGGCACGTTAAGTTGTTGGCCCCTGACATGGCTCATCTAACGACTACTAACTTACATCGGTAAGTAGTAACCGGGACCAACGGCTTAACGTGCCTTCCGAAGCACAGATCATCTTTCTTTCGGACAATCAGGTCATCAGCCTGTAATGTTCTATAACCAACCTAGGGATCACAAAGTGATTTTCGTGTTGTGTCCCCGCCGGGATTCGAACCCGGGACCTCCGCATCGTGAGCCCAAGGCTCAAACCACTGGACCACGGAGGCTGTTATTTTCGAGTAATAAGTTAGTTCAAATATGGGCCGTCCGAAGCAAATGAAATTATATTCTACATCTCATAACGAGACACCGTGTTGGCAAGAGTTCGTAGATAAAATTCAATTTAGTAAGCACAGTTAATTAGTGTGACTAGTCGCCAGACGTGAAAATAACATCCCGGACAAATATCTTTTGTTGATTTCATTTTACCGAGCGTTTCCAACATTTGCTCTAAAAACCAAGGTAGAGTGGTTTTAAAAACAGACACTTCCCACCACCGTAACATCACACAAACCCTAACCCTTAGATGCATAAGATAACCTAATTACTTAATGTGCTTATTTATTACTATATATCATAAATAAATACTTACAATACTTATTTTGTCTTTCTTTATAATTTATTATTTATATTGGAGATGACCTTAGAAAAGATTCAGTACGATATATTTTGAACCGGCGTGCGTGTATGAAACGATTGATAAATGTGGAGGAAGCAAGAGAAGTGTGTCAGATCGAAGCAAATTGAATTCCATGGTCTCTGCTTACCCCGGTCGGAAATAGGCGTGAGTTTGTGTTTTTGTGTATATATATTATCACAGATAAGTAAGTAAGTAAGTAAATCACATCTCCGTCGAGCTCGTGGTAATCATTTATGATTGAAATATGAATTCGAAATTAAATTCAAGTCTTGCTTTAATCCCGTGTAGGAATTCAAATTTGCGACCTCACGATTTTCTCTAACTTTAAGCTGACGTATAGGTACATTCATCACAAGATGAACTAAGTACCAACACCTCATCGAGCTTTTTAGACCAACGTGTTAGGTGGTGAGCCGTATCGTCGTCTATAATGGTCGAGATAATTGCGTTAGATAAAAATGCACTTGAGATAAATTAATAACTCTTTGGTGCAAGTCCCGTACCGGGGTTCGAACCTGTACCGGAACACTTACTTTATTACGCTCAAATCCCAATACCACATCGAGCTTCCCTAACAATGTGCCATCAGGGAATTACCGAGTACACCTAGGAAGTAGAAAACAGACAGTAGGTTTTCGGAGTTACATTAATATATGCACCAACACTGCTGTGATGGGAAAACTGCATTCTAATTAAGCAGTCGCGGAATTTCTCTGCGGAACGCGCCGGTGTCTATATGGGTAAGGCAGGGAATACAAGAGCCAGCGGCGAGCGGTTTTGACTTTACCACATAACACCAGCGTCGTCGTGGTTCTCGCCGCGACTTACCTTGACTGAAGCCCTATTATTACAGGGCGTCCACCACCAATTTAAGATCATTTCGACGAACATCCTTTATGCTTTGTTGTAATTATTTCACCGGGTTTCGAACCCTGGACCTCCGGATCGTGAACCTTACGCTCAACCACTGAACCACGGAGGCCATTACTGGACCACGGAGGCCGTTGACCCGAACAAAAATATGTTCATAAATAATCTAATAGCCTATCCCAGACATAAGGGCCATATCTCATTAGGACACCATCAGGGCTAACATGCGAAACTTGATAACATTAACGATCGATTCATAAAATTTTGTCGAAATCGATAAGCTAGTTTGTCGTAATGAGTACGACGTTTGACCGCTTTTATTGATGTCACAGGACAGTATTTTCATACAAACTCCATAAAAAAATTTCGTTTTGACATTTCGTAAAATATGTCATTTGACTAGGTTGTCAATTAGCAATCATTTATTCGCAATAAAAATGGTATTACAGTTTGCAGATGGTCAGCATTTAACATTTGGTCTACTTTTTTAGTTATTTAAATTATAACATGCAAATAGTAAAATAAAATAAAATTGATAATTTAAATGTCAATTATTAGGTACATTATTTATGAAATAATAATAAAATTATTTACAATGTCATTATTCAAATTACACACAAAAAAGAGAAAAAAAAAGTCTATTAATCTTGTTGTGTTTCTATAAATATACAACGACAGACGTCCAAATGAAACAAATTATTGTAAAACAAATTTTAATACGCTTGTAAACAACTCCCGCTTGTAAATCCGCGCATCTGAAACCGCTTCCCTGTACATTTCATTAAAACGTGACTACGTTGCGCAGGTGTGTTCCTACCTTTAGTTAAAACATAACAAGTATACTCAAAATGCTTAGTACATATTAGATTTCAAATTTAGAATGTAATTGTGACAGAATTAATTTTTATTTCGGAGAAGGTAAAGGGTATAAGCTTAATATTTTTATAATATTAATATTTTGTCAAACAACAAAATAATTATGTTACATTGTGCCTAGGTGAATATTATTTCTCGCTCCACTTATTATAAATACGTTTAGTCAATCTGCGCTTGACATCTCATCAAAAATAACGTAATGGGTTTTTACTCACGCACCTACAAATGGATTAAATGACTTTACTTTTCCAAACAAAAAAATACAGATTTCCAATCATTTTTACTCAATAGAATTACGAAGGAAACATTGTACTTAATGCTAAAAGGTTTATTTTAGAAACATGAGAACGTCTTAAGAAGCGACAGAGGGGGCTCAAAATTCTCGCGCTCGCTGACAATTTATTTAAAAAATCACATAAATTACGTTCCATTCTGTTTTTAAAAACAGAATTATCAGTGTCGCAGTGACTGCAAAACAGATCGATATATAAATGTATTCAAATACCCTGGCCGAAGCGAGGAGAAGGAGTCTAAGAAGCTTAATCTGATGTATAAATAACACGAATGAAAATCTTTTGCTGTGTAACTGTTTGTTGAAAACTAATGTGCAATAGTATGTTAGTAGTTGACTTTTAAGTAAGTACAAATATTTATGTAGGAACGGAACGACATCAGGACGAAGTATGAGCATGTGCGAAAGAGTAAGAGGATAAAAGCGTGAAGTATGAAAGGGACAGAGGATATTAGGGTATGGTAATTTGGAAGATGGCGATAAGACGTTATACGGTGTAAAGGTTTTTTTGGGAAAAATAAAAGAAGATATTAAAAAAGCCTGTTTAATTCCGATTTTCACCCTACATTTATTTATTATTTATTTATTTTATTTTTATAGTTTTAGATACAGCTATTACAGTAAAAACCAATTCGACTGAAACAAACACATAACAATTATTATTATATATTTAACTAGAATAATAGCGAAATGCCACATCTGTGAATTTGGCCACCGAACAGAATATGCATTGTCTTAGTACAGTTCAGCACAAAATTCGTACAGTTAGATATATTATGTCACCTTTATTTGTATATTCTTATTTCTGCTTTTACTACTTTCTTCCGCTTATAAATGCAACATTGAATGTCTTTAGAACTCTCCTAATTTGGTGTAAAGAAATGTATGTGTATGGCAAAAAAAAAACTTATCTGCTACAGGTAAGTACTGAATTTTTGTCTCATGCTCAAGATGATAATTATAAGAGTCCTCATTGCATATTACGTTTTTACTTTCTCGCAGAAAGTCGTATTTTGAGGTGCTTTTTGAATCTAATCTAATCTAGCCTACAATATCCCACTGCAGGGCAAAGGCCTCTCCTTCTTCTTTCCATTTTTGCGGTCCTGTGCGTGTATGTGTGTGTGTGTGTTCATATGTGTGCTTTTTGAATACCTATCTTATTAACAATACTTCAGCTGTTAAATAGTTTTACATTGTATTTTAGAACTATTATAATCTTGTCATTGTCTGCTTCCTGTCATTCAAATTCGCACAATGAACTCATCAATTTCGTCCAATTTATTGTATTTATTAATAACATGTGCAGCCATTCCCGCGCTGATTTCTACGCTACATTAGTCGCGCTATTTGCACTGCGTTATCTGTGGGTTGTATTAACATCTGTTTATTTTGGTGCCATGTCTAATATCGCCATGGGCTATGCTTTGGATGTAGTTGGAGTTGTTAATACCGTTTTCTTCATTTTCCTTGTTAGTAGTAGGTCTTCTGCTATCGTATCGCTTCACATTCTTAGTATGAGCGGCTTAACGCATTAAATGTATATATGTATATATTAGTAACGCATTATATGTATATATTAGTTTAACTCCGGTAGGTTAGGTTAGGATGAGTATAAATAGAAATATAAATTTAATAACTGCATTGTCCTTACCAAACAAAGGACAGTCTCACAAAGTGATTTCGACTCTGTCTCCATCGGGAGCCCAACGCTCTTATTAGACCATGGAGACTATGACGGAAAAATCACACTCTAAAAAGTATGAAACAAAGTACATAGGTATGTTTCTCTGAAATTCTTCCAAATAGTGATGTTTAGAAGATAGACGTTGTATGTTGTGATAAAAAAACTCTTTGTACAAATTGTCATATGACCATGTGCATACATAATACATGCATAGCGGTCAAACACATAACCCGCTTTATGATTCGCCTCAGTCGGGCAATAAGCAACTGTCGACGTCATGTACTACGAATCAAAAGCAATAATAGTAAAATTGGGACGCTCTTTCCCTTAATATCTTTATTGAAACACTTAGTTTTATTACTAAGGACTTGTTTATTCAACCACAAAACGAAATCACAACCCGAACCCCATAACCAATACTTACTGCCACAATAACAGTAACAACTAAATTTTTATCGGGACGTTCCCGTAATTTGGCAAGACAAGTTCCCGTAATTTACCGGGACATAAACAAAATTATCTTAATCGGGAGTAATGATCCTTGTAATGACACTTAATTCCGATCCACTTGTTACTTATTTATCTCAATAATTTGATTAACATTATTCCTTTTGGTACATAATTATTCCTATTGGTACGGAATTATTCCTTTTGGTACAGAATTGTTCCTTTTGGTACTTACGGAATTTGTACCGAAATTAGTTTCGATGAGAGTCGGTTGTCGTCCTAAGTTTATTATAAATCTCGTTATTTGTTGAGGATTGAATTAACTAATATTACTTGCTAAGATAATATTTGTCGATTATTAAGAAATTTGAGACGTGATCCAAAACAAATTCGACAATCATTTATTTAGGCCTGTGTTGGATTTGAACCTGTGACCTCAAAGTGAAAAGCAAGCGTTCTACCAACTGGGCTACCACGGCTCAATCAATACTCATCATCACTAATTTAAGAGCTACGCTCTTGTCGGTGTAGCATTCTCCATTCTTGTCTATCAAAGGCCAATTCCTTCACTTCCTTATAAGACACTACATTTGCCTTTTCTTTAATGTAAGTTGTTCCATGTAAGCTCTTCTTGGTCTTCCCCTTCCTCTCTTTCCTTGTAGCTTCCTTTCTATGTTTTTAATAAATTCGTCGTGTCTTATTCAGTGTCCAATCATCTTGTCTCTTCTATCCTCAATAACTCTCAATATATATTAATCAATACTATCTAAACAATTTATATTTTAAGCCTAATATTAAGCGCGACTCACACTGCGCGGAGAGATAGTTGGCATTAAAGCGACAAGTGTGAATTTATTAGCTTGGCCAGTGGAGATTAGTGCCTCGTGGCCGGGATTATGGGCAGAGGTTAGCACCTAGTTAATTATTAAGCTGTGCTGTTGCCTCGAATACGTAAGGCAGGCGCTGGCTACCTGCATGGAATGCGATCATTTATCACAATCGCGGCGAGTGAACTGGTAGTAATGATGTGTTTATGCTCGCGTTTGGTTGGCGCTTACCGCTATCGATCCACTAGGGTCGATTAATTCTTTCAATATGATCCCCTTAGACGACGCCCTGAGTTGCGACCTCAAAGTGAGAGGCAAGCGTTCTACAAACTGGGCTACCAGGGCTTATATTGAGGGCATAAATATCGTATAATATGAGACATCTTCGTTGACAAACAAACGGAACAGAGGAAACCATTATTATTATCTACACGGCAAAAGGTTTTGTTTTCATGTTTATTTACGTTGGCAAGCAAAGCTGGATTGCTTGTTTATATTAACTTGTACAAGGGAATAAATTATTCACGGAGTTTTATTGAATGTGACTGGGTGATTATATAATGTTACAAGTTCGCGAATCACAGCCAACAGGGCACTCTCAGGCCTGTTATCTTAAATATTGTACCGGGTGAGAGCCCTCAGCGTTCCCCATTTGTCCGGCCACGTAGTTAATGTCATCTTGGTGGGGATATACCATAAAATTACTTTGTGGTCCCTAGTTTGGTTAGGACATTACTGGCTGATCACCAGATTGTCCGAAAGTAAGATGATCCGTGCTTCGGAAGGCACGTCACGACGTTGGTCCCGGTTACTACTTGTGATGGTGATGTAAGTAAGTCATGTCAGGGGCCTTTGGCGGCTCAATAGTAACCCTGACACCAGGGTTGATGAGGTTTGTACTCCACCTCACAACCCACACGATAGAAGAAGATTCTCAAATGCCTATAAAAATAAAATAAAGGCACACCCACACCGGAAGGCCGATGAATGAATAATTTGACCGTCGGCTGCACTCGCGAGACAAGTGATCAATCATCGCTCAGTGTGAACACAGCTTAACGTTGCCACTGAACTGCTATGAATTATTAAAATAACCCGCTATAATACTGACGGTTGAAGGGTTGTAGTAAAAAGTTGGATATAAAATGTGGTGTTGAAGTTGCTATCCGATCGATTTTGTTGGATGCTGTATCAGCTTGCAGCTCTTTGATGCAGCTTATTTATTCGTAGCTGCTCCTTGTCGGCTCAGCTTCCTTCCTGCCACCGCTATCAACCGAGCAAGGGACGTTTTTATTACACCTTTTTTATTTTAAACACTTAACGAATGACCAGTGGCCTTGAATCCCTGAAAATGTACCCGTAAGATTTTAAAAGTTCAATTACCTATTTATACTTATTTTATTTCTGTGTTACATATTGGTTTTATTAGAAATAAATTCGAGTAAACCCACTTTCTTTCATTTTTTTTAATTTACTTTCTTCTCTTCTTCTTAAATTATAATACATTACAAGATCACGGAATAAAAGGAGATTGGAAAGGCTCAACGCGTATCTATCTTCTTCTTTTAAATATATAAAAGGAGAAACTGACTGACTGACATATCAACGCACAGCCTAAACGGCTATACGTAGCCACTTGAAATTTGGAAGGGACGTAGCTTAGGTACCGTAGAGGTGCACTAAAAACGGAATTCTCGGAATTCCCACGGGAACGGGAATTAACGGGAAAATCCTTTTGTATGAAAAATCTAAACCGCTTAAGTTAGACGCTTGAAATTTGGCATGCAGGTACCTTAGTTAACTTAAAGCTTAGTTGCAACAGGATATTACAAAATTCCCACGGAAACGGGAGTTAGCGGGAAAAAAAATTTATGAAAAAATCTAATCTGCATAAGTTAGATGCTTGAAATTTGATATGCACTCCCACACACACAAATATCTCTCTTTTACAACACGCCACGCGGACGAAGTCGCGGGCAAAAGCTAGTTTTGTATAAGAACCGCTGTCGCCGGTTCAACCCCGCTCTTTTTTACTACTACTCCTGCAAACAGATAACTAGGATAGCTCTACTGCTTTTTAAATTCCATAGCCACTTATGATAGGCTGCATACATCTTTACTTTTCGTAAGATACTGCATAGAACAGTGTTTTTTTTTAATAAATAGCCGATTATACTAAGGTTTTTAGCTTTCGTGTGATAAGGAGTGATCTCCTTGCATGATAGTTGATATTAGATTTTTTTCCCTGTAGGTTATAATAGACAAGAGGACCTTTTAATATACTATCGCAGAGCTCTGTCGTAAAGTTTGCGGATGAGTAGAGTGCAAAGTTGAAGTATAAACTATTTGCTCATGCTTGTATGGCGCGCGTTTCGCGGTCATTTGGCTTTTCCAAAATTCCTTCTATTCCGTGGTCAAGATGTTTCTATTACACCATAGGGGTTTTAAAGAAAACATTCATTTTATAGCATGATTAACATAACTGTCGAGGAGTGGGTATACGGTCACGAGAATTAATATGTTTACACTTTGGTACCATGTCACATTAACTTTTTTGACAAATTGAACTGTAAGTCTCAGTAAATGTCAAATATGTTAGTGCGACAGAGTCCTAAAGTGGGCACATTATATTGCTCATGACTGTATATACAAAGTATAGTATCCCGGGGGGGTAGACAGAGTTACTACTCAGGCGTGATGCTACGTTATGCTAACCTAACCTCTAATGATAAAATGGCAAATAAAATTCCGTGGTCTCTGCCGACCCTAACGGGAAATAGGCGTGTTCTTATGTGCTAGTCAAATCAGTTACTTTTTACTTATTGTCTTTTTTTTCTGACGTGACTTATTGTAGATTTGCCGCAGACGGTATTAACTACTTGGCCTGAAAACTTAACGTCAAAACCCGAAATGACTATGGAATTTGTATGAAAAAAGCACACTGTGACGTCATAGGAAAACGTGATAATATGTCGGACTTATTATTACGTTTTTCTTAATTATTTTTTTTTACCTTATCTACTCTCAAGTGGGAGCCCAGCAGGGGGATCCACTTGGGCCACTCATCTTCAGCTTGGCTATTCACAAAATAATTGTTGAACTCAAATCGACCCTGAACATCTGGTATTTAGACGATGGCACCATTGGGGGGAAACCGGAAGACGTTCTTCAGGATCTTGAGACACTTATCCCTCGTTTCAAAGACCTGGGTCTAGTGGTGAATCCCTCCAAATGTGAATTTTTCCCCTGTAGTAATGAGGTTCGTTCACACTTCTCTCAATTTGGTTTTATTCTGCCAGGTCTTAAGGAACTGTCTGCTTCAGATTTCACCCTTTTAGGGTCTCCTATTTTCCATGATGGAGTTTCTGAGGCTCTTTCTTCTCGCACACGTCTTCTTCTTATCACTCAGGAACGTCTTAAAGATCTTTCCGCGCATGTGGCAATTGTTTTGTTGCGTATGTGTTTTGCTGTACCGAAGATGGTACGTACCTGCTAAGGACCTCCCCCACGTGGAAGTGTCCAGTAGAGGTATCTTCGTTCGATGGAGTCCTAAAAACGGCGGTTGAGTCCGTCCTCAACGTATCCTTTGATGAGGATCATTGGGTGCAGGCGGCTCTTCCGATTCGTTATGGCGGTTTAGGAGTGCGGTGTGCACGGGATGTGGGTTTGCCGGCTTTTTTGGCGTCGGCGCATGGGGTTGCGGACCTTGTCGCTACTATTCTTAATTGTAATGGCGGCGGGGAAAGTTTGCCTTATGTGTCCGATGCCTTGGCAGTCTGGGGGGCGTCAATCCGGGTGTATCGGCCCCTGTTATCTCCGCTACACAGCGTGCGTGGGATGATATTGGAGCAAAGCGGATCGAGCGTCAGCTCCTGGCACATGATAGTGGGACATCTTTGGCTAGACTCCGGGTGGTTTCACAACCTGAATCTGGGGCATGGTTGCACGCATTACCCTCCCCTCACTTAGGTACTTTATTGGACGATGATTCGTTGCGCGTGGCGGTAGCTTTCCGCCTGGGTTGCAAGGTGTGTGAACCCCACATATGCACCTGCGGTTCCATGATGGAGGCTGATGGCCATCACGCACTGAGTTGTCTACGTTGCGCGGGGAGGTTTTCACGTCACCATGCACTCAATGATATTGTGCGGAGAGCCCTAGTATCAGCGAGTGTTCCCTGCGTGCTTGAGCCTCCGGGCCTATGTAGGTCCGATGGGAAAAGGCCGGATGGGCTGACTTTGGTGCCTTGGAAAAATGGCAAGTGCCTAGTTTGGGACGCTACTTGCGTCAGTACTGTCGCTGCCAGTCACCTTAGTCGCACCGTCCACTCTCCTTCAGCGGCAGCTGAGGACGCTGCTGAGAGGAAAAGGGAAAAATACGTAGCACTGGCGCCACTGTATTGTGCTCGTTGCTGTGGAGACCTTTGCCTGCTGGGGGGCAGACACCAGAATCTTTATTTCAGATTTAGGTCGCAGGCTCAGGGAAAAAACGGGTGACTCTCGCTCCGGTTCGTTCTTGGAGCAAAGGTTGGCCATTGCTATTCAGCGCGGCAATGCGGCGAGCGTTATGGGCACCTTTGCACCGGGAACGGTCAGGGGCGGGTTATTTATGGACTAAGTTTTCTTTAATAGTTTTATTGTTAAATTGTATATGTGACAAATTGTATAATTAAAGTTATATTTTAGACGAAATTAAAATTCATAAATAAGTTAAATAGACAAAAGAAAATGTTTTTCCATAGTTTTAGGTCTGTTTTTATTTAGTAATCAGAATCAGAATAATCATAATTTATCTTGAACTTATTCAATTCTTTATTTCTTATGTTATATTTCTTTATTTGCATACTATGATGGTGTACAAGATGGTATGTAACCAAGTACACAACCCAATTATCTGAGACGGTCGAGCGGTTACAAGACTAGAAATCTCATCAGTCCACGGAATGGTTAAACGAAGAGTACAGAACCTTTACATTATTCAGTCAGACTATATCCATTAGTGGATTGAATACCGCTGTCATGGCTAGAACAACCGTTCTAATTAAAGCACATAGTAACGGGTTTTTACCGCGTTTAAATGGAGGTATGAGATGATACGGGATGACTGTCATCCCGTGATCATGGCACTTGCAACAGTGTCGAAATATCGGGAGTCTCATATCTTCATTTAAACGCGGTAAGAACCCGTTACTATGTGCTTTAATTATGACAGTAACCGCGTAAACTTAAAACAACCGTACTAGATAAATATAGGCTGTTAGTGACACCGTAACGGATACTGAGGGGGGTGATACACACCATGAATCTGAGTTACTATTAAGTAGAATTTTCCGTCGCAAAAATAATGATTTTTTTTAGTTTTTTTTTTTTAATTATTTTCGATTCTATTCTTTTGCGATGGAAAATTCCGGTAGGGCAATATTGCCATAAAAAAAAAACTTTAGTTACCACTTCTTTTAGAAATATTTTTTTTTGATTGAAAATTAATATTTTTTTTATTTTGGTTTTTTTTATGAATGTGGAGGAAGCAAGAGAAGTGTGTCAGGATCGAAGCAAATGGAATTCTATAGTCTCTGCTCACCCCGGTGGGAAATAGGCGTGAGTTTATGTACGTATGTTAGTATTGTAATGTTTCCAACACTCGTAATAATATCCAAACATCGTTACAAACATGATGTTCGGATACATCTATGTATGTATGTGC
Source organism: Pectinophora gossypiella (assembly GCF_024362695.1). Lineage (NCBI taxonomy): Eukaryota > Metazoa > Arthropoda > Insecta > Lepidoptera > Gelechiidae > Pectinophora > Pectinophora gossypiella. The sequence goes on from NC_065409.1 coordinate 855,531, forward strand.
CTCGTTTACAAGAAATAAACTTAACAGATTTTAATGAAATGTTAATAATTTATAAAGATTTCATGTAAGCTCGTTAATTAAAGCTTTGTCATCAATAAATGCGTGTGATTTTCTCGATTGAGAACACAGCAATATATTTTTCTGATTATTTCGCATTTAAATACATTTGAATATCACTCGTATTGGCGATCTACCTATAGGTAACCAAAACGGTTTTCGTGCAAACAGAAAAAGATATTCTGTATTTTTACAAGAAGAACAAAAGACCAAAAGTCATTATCAAAAACAAAGACAAGCAATAAAAAACTATAATATAAAAGAGGTAAAATTCTATGAAAAGATGCTCTTGCACAATTCGTGTAAACAAAACACAAAATATTTCTTACGTTTTCCATACAATCTTACCTAGGGATGCAAAACAATTCCTCTGAAATTGAAGTAAGTGCATAACTTAATGTAAAGTTTAGAGACACATTTCCAGCTTGTAACTCAAATTGAATTTCGAGTTGCAGTACTCACCGTGTGAATAATAAACGAAATACAAAAACTTGTATAAAATATTTAACTCATAACATATATTATGTTCACGATTATATCCCTATTATTAATTGCTATTTAGCAATAAGGCCCCCCGATTGTACTTCTCTTGCTGCATTTGTATTTTTTTTAATGTAGTGTTATGTGTTGTGGACAGGAGTCCTAGTACGGCTTTGTAATAGACGACTCTGGGCGCCATCCCACTTGCGTCAAACAGAGTACTGCGGGGCGGAAGGCAAGAGGGAAACCACTGCCCTATTTTTCCCTAAAAAAGTAGCATGGAGAATGCTGCACCGACAAGAGCGTGGCTCTTAAATTGATGATGATGATATATATATGTACAATAAAGCGTTTTTGTATTGTATTGTATTGTATATCCCAAAGGGGGTACTCAGATGTACATTCATCGCAAGATGAACTAAGTACCCACGCCTCACCGAACTTTTGTTAGACTAACGTGTTAGGTGGTGAGCTTTAAGATCTGTTATAGATATTAAAGATCTAGGATATATTAATAAACCATTAGTGCAAGTCCAGTACCGGGGTTAGAACCGGCGCTCCTCGTTTGAGAAGCAAGCCAGTGAACCGCAAGACCACAGGGACTAGTAAAAGATTTAGGCAAAACTTTACTTCACTGCTATGCCATGGAATAAACAAAAGACATCCGATTATGTCAGTAAATCAAAAATCAGAAATCAGTATCATTTTTTTTTATCAAATACGGTAAGATTTATTTTTAATAATTTCCATAATTGAATTCATTACTTATCATTTATTCATCGTAATTATCATGGATAAACTTGTTGAAGGTCAATGTAACATTTTTGAATTTACGTCATTTCGCATGGTGTTATGGCTGAGGAGAAGAACTGACAAGAAACTGCAACAGCAACACATTTTTTAAATCAATGAGGGTACATTACAAGTTATTTAATAACTAGAGGAACACAGTCGTAAGTGACAGTGGGAAAAATGTGTAGTGATGACATAAGATGATATGTCAAACTCATACATTTATATAACTGTCACTTTTGATTGTCATAATCGCTTGAAACTTGGCTAAAGCCTCTGTCCGTATATTCAGTGCGATGTCCAAGTTCTGTCTATTCGACATAAAAAAATAAAATGGTGAAAATAATATCTCAATTTTCTACCAAGGGACATTTTTATACAGCCTTCTCGACCTTGGGTCGTTGACCTTCGTGGGAACACAATAGTTAAGGACTTTCCGATGAATTAAACATAGTAATCCTATTATCGTCTGTTGGACATTTTTGGGGCCAACATTTTTTATTGTAGCTTCCTAATGACTTGTATTTTTCTGTAACGAGTCAAAAGGGTACTTAGGGCGAGGGCACATGGTCCATTGCGTCGTCGCAACGCCATAATTTCAACGTAGTGATATCCACGACGCCTACGTGGCAAAAGGATTGTAAGGTGGTACCTACCTCAGCAAATCTGGCCAGGCGCAAAAGACCCTTGACATGACTCATGCAACGACTACGCACTTACACCAGTCAGCAATGGTAACCAGAACCAACAGCTTAACTTGCCTTCCGAAGCATGGATCATCTTACTTTTGGGTAATCGGGTAACTTAGATAAAATTCCACGCATACAATAATTACAGAGAAGCTTTAATTATTAATGAGGAGTCAAATAATACCGCATTGAGTCGTGAGTCTTTCTGGTCCATAATTTGTACTCGTATGGGACAAATCCCACCCTATCTTTACCCCCTATAACCTAGTAGGGGCCTGATCTCTTCACCCCCATACATCGCCCGAGGCTGTCCTTTCGTTAGCGGTCGCTTACGTCACAGTCGTGACGTCACAATAAGGATACACGCAGTTTGTTGATAATGTGTTACGTTGCAGTGTTGATCTTGTCAAATTGATGGCAAATTGGGAGCTTTGTAAGTGGAGTGTTTGCTTTAGAATAATGTATTGTGATTCTCATTTTGTACGATGTCGATTGAAGAGTTACTTGCAAGTGAATTGGGTATTTGAATAGATTAAAAATCTAAATATATAAAGGAGAAACTGACTGATTGACATATCAACGCACAGCCTAAACGGCTAAACGTAGGCACTTGAAATTTGGAAGGGACGTAGCTTAGGTACCGTAGAGGTGCACTAAGAAAGGAATTTTCGGAATTCTCACGGGAACGGGAATTAGCGGGAAAATCCTTTTGTATGAAAAATCTAAACCGCTTTAGTTAGACGCTTGAAATTTGGCATGCAAGTACCTTAGTTAACTTAAAGCTTAGTTGCAACAGGATATTGCAAAATTCCCACGGAAACGGGAGTTAGCGGGAAGAAACATTTGTATGAAAAAATCTAAACTGCATAAGTTAGATGCTTGAAATTTGATATGCACTCCCACACACACAAAGATCTCTCTTTTATAACACGCCACGCGGACGAAGTCGCGGGCAAAAGCTAGTAAATTATAAAATGCTAATTTAGAAATAGAAGCCAGTCTAAGATGATGAAAATTTAATCTACATTTTACTTTCCGACTTATTTTCGAATTTAATTTATGAGTTAAGTAACAATGAGTACGGCGTTTGAGCGTTTTTATTGGTGACGCCACAGGACAGTATATCCATAACTCCATAGAAAGCTTTCGTTTTGACGTTTCGTAAAAAGTATCTCATTTGACTAAGTTGTCAAGTGACCTATTGTAGATGAGAGTATACACATGCGTACATTATGGCTAAGCTACAAGTCATAAAACGAAAATTAAAGCACATAATAACGGGTTCTTACCGCGTTTAAATGGGGATATGAGACTCCCGATATTTCGATACTGTTGCAACTGCCATGATCACGGGATGACTGATGAGATTGGAGTGGAGTAGGTAGGTGGGGTGTTATTATGTGCTTTTTCTACTCCTCTACTTTAATCTGGCATTTAAATAACCAAAAAGTCTAATATAAGTACATACATAATTAAACTCTTTGAAAAAGTGTACGCTCTATGGCCTATAAAAGCATTGTTTACAAAGTGTAACTGTACTATAATGTCGCCAAAAAAGCATTGTTGTTGTTTTTTTTTTTTTGACCTGGAAACTGGCACCTTTACTTTGTTTGGTGCCATAGATATACTATAAAAAAAAAGTATACATTTGCCGCCATTTTCCCGCGCGTTGGAAAATAAATTGGAAAATTTTTGTGTTTCGTTTAAAATTACGTCGTCGTAGAAAAAGTATTGTATGCAACGTTGTATAACTAGGTCAAAAAATGCTCGTGGCGTCTCTTATTGCGATGTTCGCCAAGGCTCACATCGCAACTCACGCCACTCGCATTTTTTGACCCTTCTTATACAACTGTTGCATAAAATACTATTTTCTACTCCTCTACTTTAATCTGGCATTTAAATAACCAAAAAGTCTAATATAAGTACATACATAATTAAACTCTTTGAAAAAGTGTACGCTCTATGGCCTATAAAAGCATTGTTTACAAAGTGTAACTGTACTATAATGTCGCCAAAAAAGCATTGTTGTTGTTTTTTTTTTGACCTGGAAACTGGCACCTTTACTTTGTTTGGTGCCATAGATATACTATAAAAAAAAAAGTATACATTTGCCGCCATTTTCCCGCGCGTTGGAAAATAAATTGGACAAAATACCGATCTACATATCAACACTGCAGTAAAACCTACCAATGTACCCAATATTACCATATCACACAATACCATTCAAAATTTACATCTTCATTTTTATAAATAAAATTTTTCTTTGTATAATTTTTGTTTCATTTAAAATTACGTCGTCGTAGAAAAAGTATTGTATGCAACGTTGTATAACTAGGTCAAAAAATGCTCGTGGCGTCTCTTATTGCGATGTTCGCCAAGGCTCACATCGCAACTCACGCCACTCGCATTTTTTGACCCTTCTTATACAACTGTTGCATAAAATACTATTAATTATGATAATAACCGCGTAAACTTAAAACAATGTATAAAACGAAAATATTCGCTGTTCATAGTAATATAGAACCTTTTACATAAATACGATCTCTGTGATACTACTACGGTTGCGCTACCAGCAAACTCTATGCAGTTGTAATAAAGGGTAATTTCACTTGGTTCATCGTCTTCCTAGCGTTATCCCGTTTCTTCGCTCGGTCCGCTTATCTAACCTGAAGATTTTACAGGTCCGGTTTTTACAGAAGCGACTGCCTGTCTGACCTTCCAACCCGCGAAGAGAAAACCAGCCCAATATAGTTTAGGTTACATACTTTCAAAATGCTTTTCTTGCGAATGTGGCTTTCCTATATTTTATAAACCATCTGAAACCGTGTCTTTATCGAACCAATTCAGCAATGGGAAAGAAAAACTCTAATTAAGGAATTCAATTACTCTATCGATATCAGAGTTCGAAAGTTTTGGGTCGAATGTAAGATAGCAGTATCTTCTCTTTATCGCCGCTTGTTCTCCGTTCGAGAACTTTCGAGACTTTTGCCTCCCCATTGTGAGAATTTTATACGATAACAGAATGAGAATTAGGCTTTCGTTTCTCGATTTATCACTTGATTGCTCAAGTTGGGAATCGTTTGCCGAGATTTGGGGGACCTTTCAAGTTTGTCAATGCGTGAAAGTAGTTTTTAATAACTTTTGTTTTCATAAATCAAATGATTTGGATTTTTATGCTGGGCTGGGATAAAGAAAAAGTCTTTAGTGTGACTTTAAAGCTTTTCATCTTAAAAAGTAATTTATTTTATTTATTTTATTTTATTTTATTTTAATATAATGTAATATTGCTATTTGACTTATTTTCCACACTTTACACATTCATACACACACGCACATATACATACACACATACATCTATACATACGTTCACTTTGTTTTGCTCATTTTTTGTCTTTTTTATCTGACAAGTGCGGTATCACTCCCTAAACGACTTTTGTAATTTATCAATAAATGCTTGTAGGTACTTATCGACAAGTAGTACAACCACAAAAAATGTAATTAAATTATATTAAGTTTAGAGAAATATCGCTATGGTTACTCCTCGGTGGACACCTGGGGGGTTAAAATAGGGGGTAAATAAGGTGCGCATATAAAACTAAGTGCGCAATGCAAACAAGTGTCAAATAGCAATATTGCTTTCTTGGATGAATTGCTTCGATGTGGCCATTTTAACCCCCCTCCTCTATGGTGTCGCAAAAATACAAATTTCAATTTTTTATTCATGTTAAATATTACAAGTCAACAAATATTTCCAATATTATTATTATAATTATTAATAACTTTATTTATTATTTTAATATTTTTTATATTTATTAATGGAATTCTATAGTCTCTGCTGGGAAATAGGCGTGAGTTTATGTATGTATGTAACAAATATTTCCATGAGTAGATACACATTTTAAAAATTACGTTACAATATTTCAATATTACATCACATTATAAAATCAGAATATTTATATAAATTACATCACTATTTTGTCGTCAAGTGACATATAAAGTGATAGTCATAACAAATGTAAATTGTTACTGGCAATAAATTTCTTATTCTTCTATTCTTAAATCTGTATTTAAGACAGAACAGTGCACATGTGCTTATAAAGACAAATATTAACTTCAACCTTTTGTAACAGAACGCACCACAATAATCGTCGCGGATGGAGTCATTTAGTTTATTTTCAATAAACTTTAATGTACATCAATGATGTCTTCAAATATTTGACTAAAAGTTAGTACTTAATAGTAACTAAAATGTTTGGCTATGGGGTGAAATATTTTTTCGACATTTATTTATTATTTTCGTCTTTTTGAATTTATATTTTTATCATTATAATATTCTTTTATTTTTAGACTTTAGACAGGGAAAAACCATAATTGGAACTTTGAGAAACATGTAGGCTTTGTTTCACCTTTAGGCTTAATAATTTCATAGAGCTACAAACTACCGTTTATAATCTTGTTGAGGAAAATTCGGTGGTGTTGTTTTGTTTGTGGTAAAGGAGGAAGAATTTAGAAAAGAAAACTGCGCAGTTATTTCTTGTTACGTGTAAAGATTCCGGGAGAGACCGACATTTTACTTGTATCTTAATCTTCTTCTATCGCGTGGGTCGTAAGGTTACAAACCTCATCAATCCTGGTGTCAGGGTTGCTATTGAGCCACCAAAGGCCACGTAGCAGTAACGACGGACCAACGGCTTATCGTGCCTTCTGAAGCACGGATCACCTTACTTTCGGACAATCAGGTGATCAGCCTGTAATGTCCTAACAAAACGTTGTGATATGTCCCCACCGGGATTCGAACCCGGGGCCTCCGGATCGTGAGCACAAAGCTCAACCACTGGACCACGGAGGCCGTTACTTCTCGATTAGTATTTTTTACACTAACCACCTAATATTATGCCTAGTGTCATGGTTGCTATTACTGACCTGCCAAAGGCCCCTGCTTACACCGCAACCTAAATATCGTACCGGTATTTACATCAGTAATTAGTAGCCGGGAACGGATTCACGTGTCCGAAACACAGATCATTTTACTTCCGAATAATTGGATGATCAGCCTGTCATTGTTGTAATCGTATTCCAACTAGGGATCACAGCGATTTGTGTGTTGCTGAGGTTATTAACTTTGTTTCCTTGTGGCAGGTGAGGGCGAGCGCGGGGGCGAGCGGCGACGGTGCGCGGGCGCAGCGGTGTCGCGCGGCATGCGGCGCCGCCCGCTGCTGCCGCTGCTGCTGCCGCTGCTGGCGCTGTTGCCGCGCGGCCTGCTCGCCGCGTCCGGAGGTAAGTCATAAACTAGAATAATATACCTATAATAATCACCAAGAATAACAGCAACTACTTGAGTGTTATGCTTATAACACTTAATTATTTTTATAAATTCAAATTCAAAAATATCTTTATTCAGTAACATAGTTACAATTTGAATTAGTTTGAATCGTCAATTTTTACATAACGAACGTCTCATCCGCCTAAAACTACTGCAGCTTCTCACAACCTGTATAGCCGGGCCCTAGACTTTCTTTAAAAAAATAAAAATAAACAAAATATTTATACAATTGAGTAATTTAGCTGCCTAATATCAGTTCTCAGACAGTTAATCCCATGCATTCATATCTTCTAAATAATCACTAACTTTATGATAACCTTTTTTGTAAAGTTTTTGTTTAACTACTATCTTAAAACAGTTGAAAGGCAAATTCTGAATGTCAATGGGAATCTTATTGTAAAACCGTATACATTGCCCCTTAAAATATTTAGTAATCTTATGTAATCGACTGACTTGTAAAGCAAGTTTATTTTTATTCCGGGTATTAACAATGTGACGATCGCCATTTTTTGCAAATAATCCTATATGTTGTTTTTTTGCATATATTAAGTTTTCAAAGATATATTGTGATGCCAAAGTTAAAATATTAATTTCTTTTTTATTTCTAAGGGACATCTTGGGTCCCAATTTGTAAATCGCCCGAATGGCTCGCTATATAAGTACCTTAGCCTACGTATAGAATGGCAATTCTTCGATCCTCACCAGCAGCTGAGCTAGGTTTACCTCACCCATCGCTTGGTCGTACTGTTGCCTTCAATCGTATGGGCGTCAGACGTCAATCACACAGATGCGTGTGTATTATAAATTCAGTGTCTGAGGATTTATGTCATCAAAAAATCGACGATACTCGGCGTTTAGATTAAAAATCATAAACTCACGCCTCTTTGCCACCGGGGTAAGCAGAGACTATAGAATTCCATTTGCTTCGATCCTGACACACTTCTCCTGCTTCCTCTACATTCATCAAGCGTTTCATACACGCTCGTTTCAGAGTAGATCGTACTTAACCTTTTCTAAGGACATCTCCAATTTAAACAACACAATCAGGTAAACGCACAGAGAATCCTCTAGACGCCTTTTACAAAACCTTGAAGCACTTCATCGACCGAAACGTCTGACATAATCAAGTGGATTATAAACAGACACCCACAATAATTAAGTCTTCTAAATAGACGCTCAGGCATAAATCCCAGCGGATTGTGTAAATCCGTTGAACCTTGTGTACAGTTCAATCAAACAAATAGGCGACGTCTGGTGCGAGCGTACCAAATTGCGGCGCTCAGCGTCACTGGTATAAATGTACCCGCTTGAACACCCTGTATAAATGTACTGCGGACGTAGGCTGCTACTAATTAATGGACTATCGGAGCATAGTACAGTGGGAGCCGAAGCGTAGAGTTGTTAGTGATTGAGCGGAGAATTGTCTGAGTTGGAGCGGAGAATTGGTAATGCTAAAGCGAATTAGAGTTGAGATAACCGAAGCGGAGGCGACACCAACAAACTTCGGTTGTATTTTGGCGATAGTATTTTAGTGTGTTTTAGTGTATTTTGTTTCATCATCACCAGCCCATTAACGTCCCCACTGCTGGGGCACGGGCCTTCCTATGGATGGATAGGGAGATCGGGCCTTAAACCACCACGCGGGCCCAGTGCGGATTGATGGTTATTAACGACTGCTAATGCAGCCGGGACCAACGGCTTAACGTGCCTTCCGAAGCACGGAGGAGCTCGAGATGAAAACTTTTTTTTTGTGGTCACCCATCCTATGACCGGCACGGATCATCTTACTTCATCAGTAACCAGCCTGTACTGTCGTAAACAACTAGGGATCACAAAGTGATTTTTATATGTCCCCACCGGGAATCGAACTTGGGACCTTCGGATCGTGAGTCCAACTTCTTCTTCTTGGGGTGCCTCTCCATTAATTTAGGTTAGCGATCAGCTCATGTGCTACCGCGGCTAGGACATAGTATCATATCCCTTCTACGCATTATATTTCATACAATTATTCTCTTTAAATAGTTTCTGTTTGCATTTTCATAATTCAAAAACAAGATAAAGAAACAATTTTGAATGTTAAATATTCCTTTTTAAAACTTCATCGCTGTGTTTGCTCTCAACTGCATTCATTTATACTAAATAATGTTTTCATTCAACAAAACTTGATGTAAGTTTTCTGAATAAGTAATGGAGTAGCTAACTATATTCATGAACTTTTATTGCTAAGAAAAACAAAGCGTAAAGTAGAATTACTTAAATTTACTTTATTTTAAATTACATAATACTGGAAAAAAGTCCACGGATTTATTTAAAAAATGTTGTAAAGTAAATTTTTGTTGAAATATTTTTGTTTCTTATTTATTATTATAATTATTAGATACTTACGCTCAAAATCTTATCGAGATGGGCCTAAATAATATTCCTATGACAACCTAGTAAAATGACAAATGAATGACTAGGTTGTCATATGAAATCCTAGTAAAATGTAGCTACATTTTTTAAATCGTTAAAACGGTTTTTTGAATGGAATTACATTCAAAAAACCGTACATTGTGACGTCAACAAAATGAGTGTTAAATTGGTGAATAAATTGAAAAGAAAAATAAGTTTATTGATCGTTTTAGACTGGCTTCTGTTTATACTATGCACAAAACATAACAATAGTGTGGGTACTTAGTTCATCTTGCGATGGATGTACCTCTACCTACCCCAATTGGGATATAGTCGTGAGCTTATGTTTTTGTGCTGTTATGTTATGTTCCCAGATTCTCTCTCTCTCTCTTTATTTAAGAGCTTTGTCGGTGGAGTAATCGCCTTCATTACTCCATAGATAGGGCGCCAATTGCCTTCCGTTCCGCAGTACACCGACCAGTTTCTCAACCGGTGATGTTCTAGCTAGAACCCTACCAGAATCCATTTCCTCGGCCTCCAACCAGTACTGATACCGCTGCTGCCCGGCATCAGGGGTGCGCTTTTGAAGTAGCTGCGCCTACTCGCTACGTCACAAGATCGTCATAGAAGAATAGCATTTTATAGGTTAGCCCGTCCCGGTGAGCTACCCACTACGTTCTGCTAATCCTGTCGCTATTTGTTTCTAGATTACATAACATAAACTGTCTATATACGTCCCACTGCTGGGCACAGGCCTCCCCTTAATCAACCGGAGGGGGTATGGAGCATACTCCACCACGCTGCTCCACTGCGGGTTGCTGGAGGTGTTTTTACGGCTAATAGCCGGGACCAACGGCTTAACGTGCCCTCCGAAGCACGGAATCATCTTACTTTTTCGGACAATCAGGTGATTCAAGTCTGAAAGACAAAGGACAGTCTCACAAAGTGATTTCAACAATGTCCCCATCGGGAATCGAACCCGGACCTCCAGATCGTGAGCCTAACGCTCTAACCACTAGACCACGGAGGCTACATTTTATAATTTATCTCTGACCCAGTCATCTCCCCAAATCCCCAGGAGGCAACTTGCAGGAGTGGGGAGTGGTTTCAAGAGATCTGATGTTGACGATCAATAGTGATTTATGATCCTTCGCTTTACACACTTATAAATTGTTTACCGCTTTTTATCAGCAAGGAAAAAACAGCCGACACTCTTAGGCATCTCACCCCTGCATTTAAAGCTAACAGCCGATGTTAGAAGACAACATATCATATTGATAAATTGTCTTTTTCTTTAAGATAGAACGCATTCTTACGGCACGGGATAATCCTTAAGAATGCCACTTAGATTTGGCGGGAAAATAAGAACTTTAAACCGCTATCAGCGGCGCTGTACTTTTGTTTACTTACCTACTTACAAAATAGTAGTTCGTACTTATTTATTTATTTTATATTTGGGAGACCAACAGCTCTTAACAACTATAGCAAAAAAATCATACTTAAAAACTAAGCCAATAACAGGTTTCCACCTATATAAAACAGTATAAAAATATTAAAACTTAAAACTTAAGCGCACTGCAAAGGTTTAAGGACATGCACAGATGCCTAAGGCAGTACAAAGACAAACGCTGACTTAAACAATAAAAATAACGCTACTAGGTATCTTAATATTGAAAACTATATAACAAAGTGAAACTATAGTAACGATGACAAAATAATTGAATAAATATAATGCAATTTGCTTATAAAATATTTAAAAAAAAGAACGAGAGAGTTCGCGTCTTACCGACTCACATCATCATCATCATCAATTTAAGAGCCACGCTCTTGTCGGTGTAGCATTTTCCATTCCAGTCTATCAAAGGCCAATTCCTTGACTTCCCTATAAGACACGACGTTAACCTTTTCTTTAATCTGTTCCATGTAAGCTCTTCTTGGTCTTCCCCTTCCTCTCTTTCCTTCTAGCTTTCCTTCTATGATGTTTTTAATGAATTCGTCGTGTCTTATTAGGTGTCCAATCATGTTGCCTCTTCTGTCCTCAATAATTCTCAGTATGTATACCGACTCACAACCAGTGTTAAATATAGTAGTAGTGTTATATAATTTTAAACATAAGTATAGTAGTAGTGTTATATAATTTTAAAGTATATAATTTTGTACCTAATTACTTACTTTTATAATATTTAGTTAGACAATGGTGCTAATTCCTGTAAACACCATCATCATCATCAGCCGTATGACGCCCACTGCTGGGCATAGGCCTCCCCCAAGGATCTCCACGACGATCGGTCCTGCGCTGCCCGCATCCAGCGGTTTCCCGCGACCTTCACCAGGTCGTCGGTCCACCTTGTAGCGGGCCTACCCACTGAGCGTCGTCCGACACGTGGTCGCCACTCCAGAACCTTTCCGCCCCATCGGCCATCGGTTCTCCTCGCTATGTGTCCTGCCCACTGCCACTTCAGCTTTGCAATTCTTCGAGCTATGTCGGTGACTTTAGTTCTCCTGCGGATCTCCTCAAGAAACCTGTAAACACCATCTAATTTTATTTTAAGTTATATCTGTCATTTTCTTATCCGCTGAAAAAGAAAGGGACTACACAGACATTACACATTGGCGTTATCGTACACGTGCATTTGTGTGTGTGACTTTGACGCCCGTACGATTAAAGACTAAAGTATGACCGAGGGGGTGAGGTAAACCTAGCTCAGCCGATGGTGGGGAGGGGAGAGTTGCCATTCTATGACAATTAGACTAATGACAATTATCTATAACAATTAGACTAAAACAAGACACACCAACGGTTCTTATTTCTACTAGAAATCGCATCCAGAAGACTGGGAAATAGATTAAACTTAAAACTAAGATGAAGAGCATGTACATAACAAGTTAAATTAAAAAACTTATTCTATGAATCCAGTAAAAAGGTTTGTAAAACACGCTGCGATAGCCGCTGTACCCTGGCATTTCAACAACATAGTTGCTGATGGAAGACAAGATGATATTGATAAATTATCGCGCCCAGCCGTCTCAAATATAAGACATTGACGCGTCGACACTGTCGACCGGCCATTTTGATCGTTGATGGTTGCCACAACCTCGCAATATAGTCAACTGGGTTAATTAATTGTTGTCCTGTGACATTTTAAAGGAGAGAAAGGGTTTTGTTTTTGTTATCGTGGAAACATATTTTGAAGAAATTATTTATTTATTTCACGTTCGGAGAAACAACAGCTATAATTAACATTAGTAGCATCTTACTTATGGTAAACACAGAATTTGACAGAAAGCCAATTCTATTCCGCGGATAGCAAATTGATAAAATCCAAAAAGAAAATAGTATTAGTTAAGTACTTTTGAGTATTTTTGAGAAGCTCGGGAAAACACATAATTCGTTAATGGAAAATAAAATAACACAAATTCTTAAAAAGAAACCCCATAAGTTATAGTCTCTCTTGCGTTATCCCGTTGTCCGCTCACCTACCCTAAAGATTTGACAGGTCCCGTTTTTTTACTGAAGCGATTGCCTCCACGTGAAGGAAAACCAGCCCAATACAGGTTAGGTCAAATACATCCGAAACGCATTTATCGGGTATGTGGTTTCTCACGATGCGCGATGTTTTCCTTCACCGCTAACCACGTTAAAAACTAACCACGTTAAAGTTAATTGTAATTATAGTTGTTATAATTACAATTATTACGTCATTTTTGTATCAAATAAAATGTTTTTTTTTTAGGATTAATAACTATTTATCCTTACGTCATAGAAGCTCAATAGTTTCAAGCTTCATATAAATTATTTCACTGACATTATCTGTCTCTTATTTACTTATTTGTTCTATTTATTATTTTGAAGCAATAAAGTAATTTAAAGTGTATTATTTAGGTAGGTAGGTAGGTACTAATAATTGAGAAAGCAGATAACGGGAGAATTTAAATTGAGTCAAAATTCATATTTTATAGATTTAAAACAAAATCGCAGTGAGTCAGTTTCGATATTCAAAAATTAATAAACAGTCAATTTCGATATTCAAACATTACTGAATATTTATCTGTAAAAACTATTTTGTTTGCTCAATTACATTTAGGCAGGCGTACTCGACGGTATTTACTTACGAAAATAAATTCGGAAATGAAAGAATGGGGAAAAACCAAAAACCCAAAAAGTTTCCAAGACGCGGATTGCGTACATATTTCAATTTTCCGTAGTAAACCTGCTCTAAATTGTTGTTTATTCTCCCTTGTATCAATAAAACTTAATTTAATGCCCAAATTGTTACGAACTGAGGTAAAAAACAAAATGGCGGATGTGTAAAATTGTATGCGGATAAGTTTGTTGTGCTTAGCTATCCTATGATATCCGTTTTTATGTAAAACACATTATAATTATGATCTGAAGTAGTAGGTAAAATCTATCTAGTACAACTAGAAGTATTATGTAAGCATATTTTTTACTACATGCGAGACATGAATCTAAAAATTTTAAACAAAAAAAACCGACTTCAGACGCAAAACTAAAAAGGAATAAATAAATTTACTTCGCACAAAGTAATAAGTACGTATTTTCAATTAGTTAATTAATTTTATAATTTTGACGGTGTAGAAGACACTCGTTCACTATGTGAGATAGGGTTTGGTCCTGGTGACCAAATTCACAGTATGGCGTCTCCTTAATGCCCCATTTATGGTTCAATGGTCGTTGGATGGTTTGACTTCCCGTGGTTGGTCCTACACCGTTTTTAATCGTTTCATGCGGAAAGCCACGGGAGCTCCGTGGTTCCTTCGCAATGAAAATCTGCACATTGACCTAGGTTTGCCAACCATTGCCCAATGGCTCAAATTAGCTTCCAAACGTTTTTTCGATTCTGCTCCGCACCACCCAAATCCCCTGGTAGTTGCGGCTTCCGAGTACATTCCGCTTAGGGACGGTACTGACAAGTATCGGCGTCCGAAGGACGTAATATACGATCCCGACGACCCGATTACTCTAGCCATAGAGGCAGCCAATCAGCTCGCGACACCAAACATTTCAAGACCCCGATACCAACCCCGCCGGCGTGGTTGACGATTTCCCTCATTCAGCGCTTAACGCTATCGACCCACTAGGGTCGATTAATTCTTTCAAATATTTTTCCTCTCAGACAACGCCCTGAACCGAGGTTCGCGCCCAACTGGGCACCCTCAGGCCTGTTGTCTTAAACGTAGAGCCTTCAGCGCTCCCCATTTGTCCGGCCAAGTAGTTAATGCCATCTGCGGCAAATCTACAATAAATCACGTCAAAAAAAAGGTCTTACACCAGATAGTCTCTGCTTATCCCGGCAAGAAATAAGCGTGAGTTGATGTATATATGCACATACACGCCCGTAATTCCTAATGGGGTAGACAAAGCAGCAAATAATCAGTGACAACATGCAGCCACTGTTGATACGAAGTCCTAAGATGGGTGTGACGAATGGTGTCCAGGATGCTAGCCTATCACCCATAACGTCACCAACTTAAAAAGTTTTATCAATTCAAATATCTAAACCATTTCGAGTCAAACTTTTTATCCGATCTCAGGAAGAAACAACTGTCTCTTTCCCCGTGTTTGAGTAGATAATTAAAAGATAATGAAATTTTTTAACAAGAAAGTATGTAAATTAACTGGAAGACCTTTACGAACGGTATTCTGTTCCCTCTTTTATGTACTTGATTGTTAAGACCCTAATATCTTACTGCGGCTCTGACTGATAAGATCATTTTGACCTTAAATATTGCGCATGAAATTCCAATATGCTTTTTTCTTGCTATTTTTAACGGGTCTATAAAATAAGGTAAAAATCGGATACTTTAATAAGTGCGTGAAACTTTAATTGCGACTAAGTATATTTTTTACAGTTATTTGAAGATAGCTAGAACCTAGAAGATCTAGAATGACGTATATTGACCAAATTGGAGATGTCCTTAGAAAAGGTTTAGTACGATGATAATGAACGCTCGGAGTGTTCAGAGTGGACTGGCGTGCGTGTATGAAAAGATTGATGAATATGAAGGAAGAGTGTATGGACCTAAGTGTGTATTTGAAGATAGCTTTAACCATACATTTAAGGCTACGTACACACGGCATTATATTTCCCGGATACAGGGTGTTGTAATACGAATACTGAGGGGGATGAATCAGACCATGAATCTGAGTTAATATCAAGTGGAATTTCCTGTCGGAAAATTCATGAAAATTTTTGTGTTTTTTTTAAATTACTTTCAGTTCCATTTTTTTTTCGGCGGAAATTTTTACTTGATAACTACTCAGAATAATGGTCTGAATCATCCCTCAAAGTTTTTCTTACGATGTCACTAACATCCTGTATGTATACAGGGTGTAACGGAAGGGGGGTATCAAGCCGAAAGGGGACAAAACTATACCTTATGTAGATCTTATCTTCAAAATTTCAATTAAAAAAAAACACTTTTGATATTTTTTTCAATTTCAGTTAAAAAAATATTTTAATATTTCCAGCATGTAAAAAACACGGCACAGCACTATTGAGGTCACTGTTCTTAATCCACTCAAATATTGGCACTACACAAATCTCCTAGCGCGTCCTGGTCGCCTGGTACTCGCGGCGCTCGCACGGCCGCGATAGGTACGAAATTCGAGCGGGCGGCGGCTTTGGCGGCAACGTCAAAAGGAGTCGGCGGCCGTTGGAACAATCCGAGTCGGCGGCACGTCGGCGACTGTAACAAACAAGAATGACACTAAAGCATCTAATAATTGGAGTCATTTTGCTTTGACAACTATTCTCACATTATTTTATGACGTGTAAAATAAGTTAAAATTACCTACTTGTTTAGGTAAGGTATTTAATTTAATAGTAAATAGGAAAAAAAGTGTGAAAGTGTGGGTAAGTAGGTAGGTAATTAATAATTAGACTTACGTTTTACAAGAAAGGTTCGAAATGTCGTCATCCCCGTTCGATGCACAGACCTGCCGCTTCATCTGTCCACAACACTTTCGAAGCAAAGTCTGGTGAGCTTTCCACTTGAACTCGGTACCATTCTCAGAATGCCACACGAGGTAAATAATCAGCAGGAATTAGCTCGGGCGTACGTTGCATGTGGTAAGGTTCGCGTGGTAGTCCTTGGGTTGGCTGCACGGCTAGTACGGCTTCTTCAAACTCCGGATCACGGGTCGCCGAGCGGCCAGTCTCGGATGACGCGTGGAAAGAGCCCGTTAAATGCAGTAGGCGATTGACCATTTTCCTGAAGCAATGCAGTGAAGGCAGTTGCCTGGCTTCATCAGCTGGTCTACCTTCTATGAATCGCTGATACAAGTTCCGTGCTTCACTTAAGTTGCCATCGCCGGCACCCACACACATCATCATTTCATAATAACCTACATTACTCAAAGACACCTCGAACTATCACTGATCACAGTTATCACAACAAATCCAAATTTCGAACTTCACTCCACAGATAGTAAACAAGCACTGACAAATAATTTGACAGTTTACTTTCGTGTGCATGTTTCTATCTCTTTCGAATGCTAGTATCCTGGTACTTAAGGGTGTGTTATTTCTTTGTGCGCAATAAAATATTTTTATGGTATTGTTTGAATGAATGAATGTATTGTATTTTATGAAAGTAGGTACGTATTTTACTTTGAACCTAGAAAAGTAAAAAAGTCGTTTATCTAATAAGGATCACCCGCGCTCACACTCTGGCACTAACACAGAATTGCCACGTTTCTTCGCAAATATCCCGCGCAATAGCAGAAGGCGAAATTAATCTGTCAATAATAAGACATACTATCACTCTGCCCGTATCCCTAATGGGGTGGGCAGAGTCACAAGAACATCCCATTAGCGGTACGAGCATGATAATTATTTATGTACCTATGTTATGATTACTTGTGGCTCTGTCTGCCCCATAAGAGATAAAGGCGTGATATTATGTATGTATGTTTGGTACGGGCATGTAGCGATACGAGCGTGTAGTGGTAAGTGAAATTCCGCAGTCTCTGCCTACTCCAATGGGAAAAAGGCGTGATGTTATTGTTCACTGTTGGATAATACACGACTACAATTTAGGAAGGAAAAAAAATACAAAAAAAAAATAATATTTTTTATCATGGTTAATGATAACTTTCCCTTAACAGCACCGCCATTTTGAATTTCGGGTGCACTAGGGCTTGCCGATCAAAAAATGTCTATCGATAATCTATCCCGACCGAGAGTCGATCGATAGCAAGACTATTGATAACTCGGAAAGTGGGAACATTTTCGATTTTATTACCTAAGTGCAATACAATCGATAGTATCGTTGCGGATTAATAACAAACTATCGATAATTTTGCCCTCAGTCAGTAGTATTGCTACACTCCGATAGTATGGTTATTTTGAGTGGGCTGATTGTCTAAACTGAATTTCAATAACTCAAAAGTCCATGGATTTAGATTTTTTGAAAAGCTATTTTTTTATTTCTACCAATCAAAATCGTAGTTGAAAATGATTATGATCGATAATCGATACTGAACTATCGATAGTTTGAAACACTAGCGTGCCTTTTTCTATTCGCGAGCCCTGGCATCCTGGTACAGGGTATAAATCCCATTAACTGTCCCAATGCAATTTGCAATTCCGTGCTTCGGAAGGCACGGTTGGTCCCGGTGACTACTTACTCATGTAAGAAAGTAGTTATTACATGAGTCATGTCAGGGGCCTCTGGCGGCTCAATAGTTACCCTGACACCAGGGTTGATGAGGTTGGTAATCCACCTCACAACCCACACGATAGAAAGATTTAAAAAAATACTGTTATGTGTTTTTAATTCCTTGTACGCAATAAAGTATTATTGTATTGTACGAAAGTACTTATTTTAAGATTACTTTTACCATGTCATAGTAAAAGTAAAGTTATGTTAGGTAGGTACTTTACTTGAGAAATTGATTTTGTCTTTACTATGTTGTAAACGTAACATTAATGTCTCGTTAATAAGATACACAATCACTTGCAGCTGCTCGTATCCCTAATGGGGTGGGCAGAGCCATAAGTAATCAGAACATACTAACATAATATCACGCCCGTATCACTAAGGGGTAGGCAGTCACAACGGTACTTGAGAAATTTATTTTGCTTTTACTATGTTGTAAATCCCCAAGGAATTCTAAGAAGCCTCTGACGTTGCCGGTCGCCTCAGGGAGGCACCCCGTCTGGCCAAGGTGCCGGACCCGGTAGTTGGCGGCTCCTTCACACTCCAGTAGCACATGGGCCGCTGTCTCGTCCATGCAGGTTCTGCACAGGGGCTTGTCGGTGACACCTAGTGTAAACAGATGTTTGTTGATATCACCGTGACCACACAGCTACACCTGCTACCTGCAGCTGTTACCTGTATTAGTGGAGACCTCTTCACATTTAGAATTCTTTTGGAGAGACAACTATTGATGTTGGGTAGTGCCATCTTAGCCTGCCTGCATTTATTTACGGTGGTTCATAGTCTGGTGTGTTTGTTCATTCCCAAATTCCCTAATACCGAACTAGCTTTATTTGCGGATGATACAGCCATCTATTCTTCGTGCCGTGGTCGAGTTATGATGACCGGAATTCTCCAACGCGCCAATGCCTTGGGCAAGTAGTTTCGCAAATGGAGAATCAAGGTAAACCCGGAGAAAAGTGCAGCGGTGTACTTTTCAAAGGGCTATTATAATACGTCACGGTCACGCTGTCAACTTAAGTCATCAAGATGTCTGGCAAGCCGATCCCTTGGGAGGAGCAAGTCAAATATCTCGGCGTAGTCTTAGATAGACGTCTTACTTTCAAGGCCCATATCAAACGTGTGCGCGATCGCGCCACGTTTGTAATGGGCCGTGTTCATTGTCTCCTTAACAAGCGTAGTAAATTATCCCTTTGGAATCTACACGACTTGCATCCGTCCGATCATGACCTATGCAGGGGTAGTTTTCGCTCACGCGAGTCTCTCTCAAATCCACCGTCTACAGGAAATACAAAATCGTTCGTGGTTCCATCGCAATGAAAATCTGCACATTGACCTAAGTCTGCCAACCATTGCCCAATGGCTCAAATTAGTTTTTTTGATTCTGCTCCGCACCAACCAAATCCCCTGGTAGTTGCGGCTTCCGAATACATCCCGCTTAGGAACGGTACTGAATAGCATCGGCGTCCAAAGTATGTAATACGATCCCGACGACCCGATTACTCTAGCCATAGAATCAGCCAATCAGCTCGCGACAACAAACATTTCAGGACCCCGATACCGACACCGCCGGCGTGGTCGACGACTTCCCTCAATCAGCGCTTATCGCTATCGACTTACTAGGGTCGTTTAATTCTTTCAAATATTTTTCCTCTCAGACGACGCCCTGAGCCGAGGTTCGCGCCCAACTGGGCACCCTCAGGCCTGTTGTCTTAAACGTTGTACCGGGTGAGAGCCTTCAGCGCTCCCCATTTGTCCGGCCAAGTAGTTAATGTCATTTGCGGCAAAACTTCGATAAGTCACGTCAAAAAAAGGTGTGTTTGTTGGCTGCTCTCGTTCGTAGCAGCGAGCGGACCTGTCCGAATGAGATCGGCAATATCGGTTCCGGACCGATGGCTGTTACCTCCCGTTCCCCTTCTGGCCAACTCGTCCGCCGCGTCGTTACCTCTTGAATCACTGTGTCCTTTGATCCATTGTAAAGTGAGGTGTTAGTATTTGCACACCTTAGTCAGTGATTGGTGGTAACTGTGTATGAGTAGTAGTAGTTGTTTAGGGCCTGCAAAACTCTGAAAGTATTCTAATGAAACTGTCCCGTACCTAGCTAGCCATGAACGCATTCGCCGCTAGTGTGATGCCCATTTGACCTGGATGACGGTGTTAAGGGAGCCTGATATTACGTAATCATAAAATAAAGCATACTACACAAGGAGACGAGATGCATTGTAAAGTACATTTCTTTATCAACTATTAATGTAGGTAATCGACTACATTTTTGGACAAAACTTGTACAACAAAGTGACTCTGCCCATCTCAGTAGCGCAGTAAGTGTGATATTAGATATGTGTAATTACTTGTAGCTCTCTCTGGTCCATTAGGGATAAAGCCGTGATTTATGTATGTTCACATCTTGTTCTATCCTATTGGTTGTGAGGTGGATAACCAACCTCGTCAATCCTGGTGCGAGGGTTATTATTGAGCCGCCAAATGCCCCTGACATGGCTCATGTAACGACTACTTATTACATCAGTAAGCAGTAACCGGGACCAATGCCCATTGTTTTTTTAACTATTGTGTCTGGAAATCTTGGCCTCACAAGGATGAAACAAAACAATTTAAAAAATATTGATTAATATGGCCATCACTGGCACGTTTACCCTTTACTAGGGCAGGCATAAATAAAAGAGGTGGTAGCTGTTCACTCAAAAGTTAAATACCTTGAACAGCTGATTGCTACGTAGTGTTGTGCAAATTTGAATTTATTACATGAAGACCTGGAATTCAATTGCTCATAACTAATGCAAATATGAATTTAGGCGGCCAATACTCTCGCATGTGATTTGTAGATAGTGACAGAGTAGGCACACTTCGGGTTGATACCCCCGTTCCGTTACACCCTGTATAACATTTTACCGAATTTATCAGCATTATTATTAACACGGGAAATTCCGTGTTCGAGACAAATTATTCCGCGCATAGAATACGTCAAAAATGGAATCGAATAGTCGTTGTATAAAAGCCTAATGATTGACAACTCATTTAAGGAGCGTGACGCATTTCGACTCGCGCGGTAAATTCAAACATAATGACGATTATAGGAGCGTTCACACAGAAGCGACTCGGCGAGCCGCTCAAAGAGAATGTAATCACTACGTTTAGTGCCGCTGAACGTCCTGTTTTACGCTCCGCTTTTCCATAAATAATGTTGTCACAGAAAAAATAAATTAAAACTGATGTTGGTGTTGCCAACAACTAAGTATTCATTATTTTATGCACAAGGCTTGAAATACTACTAAACTAAAACTACTAAAAGAGAATGGAATTCTTTACCAGCACATTTGTAATTTCTCCAAAGTAGCAGGAATGAAATGAAAAATGTAATTAGAAAGGCGCAGAACTGTGAAAAGGACATAAATTAGTCTGGTCACGCGCTTGAAGGCAAGCTGTGTGACTAGCTTGTTTGTCTAGGTTTAAGGAAAAACTGGAAGCGGTTAGATGTGGTATTAATTTACAAGAGCCGTGGCTGTCAAGTTGGAAGAACGCTCGATTGTCCCTGTGAGGTCGCTGGTTTTACCAATAGTTTTCGAATTCATATTTGGATCATAAAATGATTAGGTATCACGTGCTCAGCGGTAAATGTATCGTAAGCAAATCCACATTCCTGAGGAATGGGTCTTGGAGTTACGTGACCTTACCTATATTGGGCTGGGTTTCCCTTCGCGGGTTGAAAGGGCAGGCAGGCAGTCGCTCCTGTAAAAAATCGGACCTCTTAAATCTCCGGATTAGGTAAGCAGACCATGTGAGAAACGAAATGATGCTAGGAAGATGATGATATTCTGTAGACTCTTGGCACGATTGTAACAGTCGATACACAAAAGTTATCTAACAGTATCTTCTCGCTAGCTTAGAACTTTCCTACTAAAACGAAACCAGCAATAATTTAATTTTCACTTGCGCCGTATCCTAAAGGCCATTGGCAACGTGTCTGGCATGACGCCAGACCGTGAGTGCAACACAGGCATCCGAGGCGTTTGCGCAGAAAAAATACTGACGAATCCTAAGAATTTCGACTAACGGAGACTCTTGCTTGACTGAAACTCACAACTGCTGTAATGCTTATGAACACGGTCTAAAAACGCTACATTGGAGCAATTTATCCAAAACAGCAATATTGCAATTTGACGCGCATTATTAAAAGTAAGCGCGCAATATCAACAAATGACACTCGATGTGGGCTTTTAATACCATATTGAGGTCTAAATCACGAATAGCTACTTGATTACCAAAACTGAAGGACTAAAAGTACATAGGCGTTACCGCGAGTTTTCCATAGAAGGATGCAAGATTTTTTAAGTCACGCCGCATCGGATTTCTGTGTGAATGGACCACGAATGGACGCATACGAATTCCCAGCACTGCTTTCGATATAGCCTCCGTTTTCAAAAAAGATAAGACAAATTATTACAAAGCCTATCGCCCATCACACGAGAATATCACAGAAACTAACCTACCAACCCTGATATCATAAAGGGGTGAAGTTTGTGTTAAAATGGTTCAATCTTATGTTTTAATTATCAATTATTATAAATAAGAGACTGGTTATCATCAATATTCTAATATTATTTCATATTATAATAAGTACAGTTTTCATATTCTGCTTGTTTTTATTTTATTATTATTTCACTTTAATTTCACTGTGTTTGTCCATATTATTTTTGTTTTATTTCACTGTGCATGCTTATATTATTTTCTATGTGTCACTTTCAGTATCCTCTTACTGTGGCCAAGACACCTTTAGCCTAACCACGGTCACATGAGTCTGTGTGATTGGCAGTAAGAAAATCCTTCCTATACCTTCTCCTTTCCACTATCCGCCTGTTGCCTTAGGTCTCATGGTGCAGGTATCCCGCCCTATGTATCTATTTACATATTTTCTGTGTAGGTATGGCTAGGGTTAGGGCTGTAGTAGGTCGATAGGCATTTTGACTTGCTAGCATTGTAGGGTTTCATTCTTGCATAGTTAGGCAGGGCTATATTATCATTCCGAAGCTGTAGGTTATGTAGAAACATGCGCATAACTGAAAACAAAATATAATAACATTGTAAGCGTGTTGTGAACCAGATGCAAGTGAAGGTTTTCCAATGTAATAACGTATTATTTTAAGTAACCAAACTTTTATAATTACCTTGTGTCATCTTTTATATGTTTTTACTAGGTAGAATCTTCTTATTTACAATGATTTCTTTAATAATCACGACGAAATAATCGTAATACAACGGATGGATCTCTCCAGTTGTCAATCTGACATTAAATTTGTTTGTTTTTGGTTCATCTAAGTACGTAGACAAGGATCATCTTACATACAGCCTTGTTTTAAGTTCATAGTTTGACAAAGGCAAACATTTTTTATTAAATAAGCGTGTTTATTTAGTATTTTCATAGATACAATTTATCTATGGCTATAGAATGTAATTTGTGACGTTTTGATGTAGGTTTATCTTACTTTTATAATAAAATAATTAACAAAATCGATCGATCTAAACTAAAATCGATATTAATCGGTTCGTGTATAGATGCTTTATTTTGCCTGCCATCTGGTGACGAGTAATAGTATTAGTTTGACATTTTATTAGATAGACTTCGCATAGAGTCTCATATCGACGGACAAATTATTAGTTCCGTTGTTCACCGTTAGAGTGCGTTGATATGTATTATTTAATTGTTTTGTTTTTTTTTATCGTATTATTATTATTTTTTTTATAAGTTAGATTAAAATTAGATAGGGATTTTAAATGTTTTATTTGCTTGTTATTGTATGTTTAGTTTATTAACGTAAACGTGTTGATGACCGCGGTTGTGATACGCGGGTAATTTAAATAGGGTTATTGTTGACCAAGGTAGGTAATTTAGCTAGGGTTAGTGTTGATCAAGGTCAATAATCGGAAGGGTCAATGATCGGGGTCATTGATCGGTTTATTGGTCAAGGTCATTCATACCGGGTCATTGACACGGGGTCATTGATTGGTTTTATGGGTCAAGGTCATTGATACCAGGTCATTGACACGGGGTCATTGATCGGTTTTATTGGTCAAGGTCATTGTTACCGGGGGTCATTAGTCGAGGTCTTTGCCGAGGTCAGGGATAAGTGGTCGTTGACCGGATTATAGGTTAGGTTATTGACTTGACCTACTTCCATTAGTTCCAATGTTCTCTCATAGATGGCGCTAGTTGTATTGAAATCATTATCTCTATATTTAGATTTAACTTGATAGGATTTAATAAATTATTTTAATATTTTATTTTATTCGATTATTACTTTTGTTTATTTATTTCTTAAATAACGAATTTAATTTAAAATAATTAAAATAATAGTGGTTAAATGTCTATATTTATTTAAATTTTTAGGTAATTAATTGTATTCCATTACGTTTTAATTATTATATTATAATTAGTGTATATTATTATTCCCTTTTACATATTTATAATTTTACCACGTTTGTGTTTTTAAGGGAGTAGGCAGAAGTAATTTTATTTTATTTTAAATTTAGGGAAGTAATTAGGAAACATTTTATGATACTTGTATACTTATATGAGTATACTTATATATTATTATGATCGTAGTACTCATAGAAAAAAAAAAAACAAAATACTTACCTATTCTTAAATATTGCTATTATTATATTATTATTTTTACACTTGATTCTGTTTGTCGAATAATTGACAAATAGAAATTAAGTACATTTAAGTTTTCAGATCGACCAGAGATTTAGTTAACTGCAAATAAGAACTGATCTGTGAATTTCTATAACAAAAGCAAAGTGATTTTTTTTAATTACAAATTATTAAGTAACAGAGGTACGTTACAGTGATTTTGTGTAATAGTGAACATTTATCAGTGTTTTTTTTTTTTTTTAGTGAATGTGTAATTATGTGTAAATAGTGAATCATTTGTAAATAGTTAATTAATAGTGGAAATCATCCACAGTGATTCATTTTTTTTTCTTTTTTAATTTACTTTCATACATTTTGATTCCATTAAACTAAATATTAAAAAGTGGTAAATAATAAATTAATAACAATGCCAAAAGAAACTAAGAAGACCAGAGCTGCCCAAGCGCGCAAAAATACCAATGTGGTAGAAGCTGCTACGCCTAGTATTGCCTTATCAAAGCAGAAAGTTAATCCCATCAAGATTTTCTCGCGTATGATGCAACGTGCTATGAGCATAATCAATACTAAGATCGGACAACTTGAACAACAAATAAAAGCTACATCGTCATCGGGATCGTCTACAGAATTATCTGAACCACATTCTCAAGAGGCTGTTGCCAATTACACACCTTCCACACCAATTGCACATTCCAGCGTTGCACCTATTTACTATCCAATGAGCCACGTCCTACCTGAGAAGCCTAAATTTCCTTCTAAAAACAAACATCCAGTGACATTCATCGAAGATTTAATGGCGTATTTGAAAAAGATTCCACCAGGCGCAGGGAATGTTATCGATCTTATCATAGAATGTTTAGAGGGAGAAACAAGGAACTGGGCACGAATATACAAGGATAGATGGGTTCAACTAGAAGATTTCAAGAGGGACTTCCTGGATACTTATTGGGGAGAGGCTGAACAAAATAATTTGAGAAGGCAAATAGTACACAATACCTGGGATAGTACTAAATCAACAATGCTGAGCCATTTCATTACGTTATGCGGTCAAGCCAAGATGTTAACTTATCCAATTCAAGAAAGACAACTGATCAGCGACATCATGCATCATTTTCCGAGTGAAGTTCAGTATGCATGGGCCACGAGCCGAAGCACATCAATTCTTGAGGCAACAGAGTTCCTGCGGAAGCTTGATGACATCAACAAACAAACCAATTTAAATCGTCAACCAAGTTACGAGTACAATCAACCAAGTTATGTGCCGCACACCGAACGTCAACAACATTCTGCAGCACCTCAACAGTATCGTAGTAACAAGAATAATTTCAATCGGAAGAAGCAATACAACAATCAACCTCCTGTTCAACAATCTGCTAATGTTGTAGATGTTGTGGACGTTTCTTCAAATAATGAATCTGCTGTTACTAATGATAATTCACAAAATTTAAACTAGATTTGGTTGATGTAGAACGCCCTGCTGCATCAACTAGGAAAGGGGCACATTTAGCTCCTGTAGCGTTAAATATCATGCTGGGATTCGGATGGGAACCTGGACAAACATTAGGCATTCACGATACAGGGTTACGTAAACCTATAATTTTAAGTGGACAAACCAATACAGCAGGTTTTGGTTCGGGTATTAGTACAGTAAATTTAGATAAACTGAAATTACAGGTTGTAGATGCATTGAAGGATCAATCGGAAATTGATAGAAGTACAGTAACTAACACTGAAACGGTATCTTCTTTATTCGACGAGGAAGACAAGATTACAACGGATAGGCTAGAGATTATTAAATCACAAATCGAAATTGAGATATTTAATCAGAAAGTAGTATGCCTTGTTGACACCGGAAGTGATATTACTTGTATTTCAGAAGCATTTTGGGAATCTTTGCATAGTCAAATCGGTAGTAAATTAACGATGTTGCCTATTAAACCTATACAAATTCGCGGCGCGGTAGGCCAAAAGAGTACGAAGATACAACAAATGGTTTTGTTACCTGTTAGATTCGGAAGTATTGAAATTGAAGTTAGTTTTCTAATAGTTCCACACTTGATACATTCAGTAATACTCGGGTTTGATTGGCTAACTTTAAATCAGACTAGTATCCAATTGAAAAAGCCGTTCATAGGATTGGTCATTAGTATAAACGGACGTGAAACACTAATACCATTTATTGAGTATATATTTCAGGGCCAGGGCATTTGTGAAATAAGTAAGGTTAACAGTGATCAGACCTTTCAAAAATATCTGCAGGAAATCAAGACAGGTGTTCCGTTAGCGGAAATTGAACTAAGTAAACTTAAACAAGTTTTAAGCAATCATGATGAAGTTTTCACTAAGAAGTTAGGTAGAGCGAACTGTTATGAACATGTAATAAAAATGTCTGATCACACCCCTGTTATCAAGCGTTCGTATCCAATTCCTTATTCATACAGGTCGCGAATGGAGGAAAAATTAGCGGAGATGGTAGATATGGGAATAATATCTAGGGGATCTACTCCGTACAGTAGTCCATTGACGTTTACCGTAAAGCCAGATGGTTCGCTAAGAGTACTACTGGATGCTAGGGAAATAAATAAGCATATGATATCTGAATCAGAAGCACCTCCAATGCAGATAGATGTTCTTAATTCCTTTCATGGTGTAAATTATATAAGCATAATAGATTTAAATAACGCGTATTTCCAAATTCCGATTTCTGAAGAAAGTAAAAAGTATACAGGCTTCACTTTTAATGGAAAATCTTATATGTACAACGTTCTTCCACAAGGACTTAAGACCTCAGTAGGAAGTTTCAGTAGGGCCATGGATATGATTCTAGGACCGGAAGTTAGACAGTTCTGTGTTAATTATTTAGATGATCTTGCTATTCTAACGATAGGTACCTTAGATGATCATTTGGAACATATAAACATCATTTTGAATAAATTAAAATCAGCAGGTCTAACTTGTAATATTGAAAAGTGTAAGTTCGTTTGTAAAGAAGTTAAAATGTTAGGTCACATTATTTCAACAAAAGGGATTAAAACAGATCCAGAAAAGGTTGAATCCATAAAGAATTTTCCTGTTCCTAAAAAAATAAAGCATTTAAGAGCATTTTTAGGGCTTTGTAACTATTATAGACGCTTCATTCCAGATTATAATAGTATTATTCAACCTTTGTGCCAGTTGTTGAGGAAAGATCGAGCGTGGACTTGGACGCAAGAAGCCCAGATCGCTTTCAACAAGTTAAAGGATAGTTTTCTTAAAACCATAATGTTGCATCATCCAGATATGTCTAAACCGTTTTATTTGCAGACTGATAGTTCAGGAGTAGGGTTAGCTGGAGTTCTATTCCAGCTAGATGATGATGGAGACATGAGGATACTTGGGTATTGTAGTAGAGCTTTAAAAGGGGCTGAATTAAGATGGACTGTCACTGAACAGGAGTTTTGGGCAATCATATATTGTTTAAGGAAATTCGAAACGTACTTGAGAGGAGCTAAGTTAATTATTAGGACGGATCATAAGGCTCTTACTTTTGTGAGAACTTGGAAATTGTACAATAGCAGGATTATTCGTTGGATACTCTATCTTGAGCAGTTTGATTACATTATCGAGCACGTAAAAGGGAAGGATAATGTCGCTGTTGACGTATTGTCTAGGTTTCCATCCGATACAGTATTGATACAGGAAGATAAGGTATTTTGTCCTGAGATTCATTATATGGAGACCAGCAAAAATAAGGAACTAATGGTTAATTTGAAAAATATTTCTCTATTTCAATCAAAAGATAGCGAAGTAAAATCAATTGTAAATATTGTAAATAGTTCTAATACTCAACATTGTAAGGGTAAACTGGCAAAGATTGCACAGCGTTGTTGTATTAAAAATAATGTAGTATATTTTAATGTTGATTGTAATAAGCAGGTAGTTTATTTACCGACAGAATTAAGGCGTAGTGTCGTCACACAGGTCCATGAGGAAATGGGACATTCGGGGGCGTATAAAACTTTAAAGTATTTGAAGGATCGGTTCTATTGGTTTAGAATGAGTAGAGAAGTTAAGGCTAATTTGAGAAGTTGTCATCTTTGCCAGGTATCCAAGAGCGACAACATTAAATATGTTGGTGAATGTAAATCGATAGTAACAAAACAAATAGGAGATTTGGTAATGGCAGACTTGTATGGTCCGTTACCCAAGGGAAGGTTTGGCGTAGCATACATTTTAGTGATACAGGACTCTTTCAGTAAATTCGTTAAACTTTACGATTTGAAATACGCTTCTTCACGTGCTGTTGTTTCCAAATTAAAACAATTTGCTAGAATCATTAAGCCTAAAGTTGTAATGACTGATAATGGCAGTCAATTTAGTTGTGATGGTTGGAAAAACGCGTTAAGAGATATTGGTGTCAAACCAATTTATACAACTGTTCGTAATCCTAGGCCAAACACTACTGAACGAGTAAATAAAGAGTTAGGGCGATTATTCAGGACTTATTGTCATAGTAATCATAAAGGTTGGGCTACTATCTTGAACAAAATAGAGACTTTGTATAATAATACTTATCATGAGAGTACCGGTTTTACTCCAAACGAAATTTTGTATGGTACTTGTAACAGTATGTCTTTTGATAATTGTTTACCGCATCTAGTTAAAACAAAGGATATCGATGTAGTTAGGGAACAAGTTATAGAGAATTTGAAAAATAATAGTGTTAAACGTCAAGTCAGATTCAACAAGTCACATCGTTTAATTGAATTTCAGATAGGTGATTATGTAAAAATTAGGAAAGTAAATAAGTCTGTTGCTGAAAAGAAGTTGACCAAGAAATTCGAACTTTTGTATGAGGGACCATACATAGTTGCCGCTGTGCCATTTCCAAATGTATATACCTTAATAAATCCTATTACTGGAGAGATCAGAGGTAATTTTAATACTATACATTTGAATAAATACTATAAATAGGATAAGAATAGGTTGTACATATTTTTATATTACTTACTTTCCATTTAATTATTTGTGTTTTTTTTTCTAAAGTATTTTTCAGCGTATTATTAAATGATAAAAATGTAACTTCATTGGTTTTAACATTTTGATAGTTTTATTATTGTGTAGAAATTTTGATTTCAGATTACACTTAGATTACTTTCATTTGAACTTTATAATTACTTACATTTTTTTTTCTTTATATAATTCTGGTTACGCCAGAAATATAGTTTTTTTGAGTTTTATTTCTTTAAACAAATTTTAGGAGGTTTTATTAAACAGAAATTAGAAGGTAATTTTCTTACCTTGATATAAAGGATTTAATAAGGTATGAAACAAATTCAGGTGATTTTATCACGATACTTGGTTTATATAAATTAAAGAGTTACAACTAAAATTTTTTGTACTTGTTACAGTAATCAAACCGTATATTGATGGCTTTGCTATTTGATAGTATTGGTTGCTGTAAATTATGTTTAATAAAAGTTTTGGGGATCCGTTGGGTCAGGGGAGTGACTCAGTTGCATCTATCAGAGCATTTTAGAGTCACTAAATTACCTCTGATGAACTACCTACTTAACTAAATTTTCTTTCTTCAGTGATTTTAACAAGATGATCATTGAGATCTTGAACTTATTCGCTGAGATAGATGTAGCTGGAGGGGAGTTGGGCGGTCATTCCTGGGGGGAAATTAGATAAATTATCATTGTATATAAGATTTAATAAAGGTTGAATAAGATCTTCTTTCGGTAGTCTTATTATAGTAATATAAAGGTTTGCTTTATTTATTTAAGGCTAGTTTATTGTGGTGTTTCTTTTATTTTTTATAAATTATCACTACGATAAACTACGTAATAATTTAGGGGGCGATTGTAACAGAACGCACCACAATAATCGTCGCGGATGGAGTCATTTAGTTTATTTTCAATAAACTTTAATGTACATCAATGATGTCTTCAAATATTTGACTAAAAGTTAGTACTTAATAGTAACTAAAATGTTTGGCTATGGGGTGAAATATTTTTTCGACATTTATTTATTATTTTCGTCTTTTTGAATTTATATTTTTATCATTATAATATTCTTTTATTTTTAGACTTTAGACAGGGAAAAACCATAATTGGAACTTTGAGAAACATGTAGGCTTTGTTTCACCTTTAGGCTTAATAATTTCATAGAGCTACAAACAAATGGAATTCAGTGGTCTCTGCTTGCCCTGGTGGGAGGTGGGCGTGAGTTTATGTATGTATGTATCTACAAACCAATATGGAAGTGATAATGATATTCTAGTGATTATACCATTATGTATGTCTGTGCCCAGCAGTGGGACGTATATAGGCTGTTTATGTTTATGTATACCATTATGAAACTACTTATTTCTTAATTTGAATCTAATGTTTTCTATAAGCCAACTATTTTTATTAACTTATAAATTCAACGCCATCTGTTAGGAAAT
Organism: Pectinophora gossypiella; assembly: GCF_024362695.1. NCBI lineage: Eukaryota > Metazoa > Arthropoda > Insecta > Lepidoptera > Gelechiidae > Pectinophora > Pectinophora gossypiella. The sequence goes on from NC_065409.1 coordinate 887,045, forward strand.
AGATTTGGATAAGTGCATCTACTCGTACATAGATGGAGTGGGAAAAGGACTGACATTTGTGAAAAGCAGGACTTCAATTCTAGGCAGCTTGATAGCTAGAAGTCATTGTAGTACCATAGCTTGCCAATAGATGGAGCTGTACGATATCAATAAAAATAATCAACCAGGGGATTATTAATGAAACATACTATTTTTCTCCAAAACTGCTTTATTTACTATTGATGTTCATAATTAACAATGTACCTTTGATGTGAGAAACAGTAGCGTGCTTGTAGGCTTAAATCTTTCATCTTGCTAAATCTATCCGTCATTCACATTTGTTTTCCTATAATTTTCTTGAATATCTGCAACAGTTACCAGGTTTGGAGTAGATATCTGTCCCTCCTGGATCTTTGGACGATTCTGAAAGTTATTCATAACTGAAATTAGGGGTAAATTTTATGTAAGAGCATAATCACTGTCTAGTACCTACTAAGACGATGACTTGCATTTACTTATTGTTTCTACAGGTATTATTTATGACTCACAGGACTCTAATAAACAAATAAAAACACGTGAATACAATAGAAGTAGGATTCATTCTTATTCTCAAAACAATATGAAGGGAGATCAAATCTCATCATGAAAGCCAGTTTTAACCGAAACCGTTTTGCTAATAACTTTATATTTTATTTATCAGTCCAGAAACTATTGGTTGATTTCATGTCTGGTAGGTATGTAATTTACTAATTATTATATTACTCATCAATAAAACAAGGTTGTTAGTGACTGAGCATGTGTAGGAATCTAAGGAATATTTGAAAAATTTCATCTGTTAATATCTCATTAAATCCTAAACAGATTCAAATAATTCTTGTAGTCCTGATAAGAACTATCTCTCCACACATGGAGTTAAGTAATAAAATTTTGCTTGATTGCTGTTTGATAGTTGAAATTATCATAAGAAAAATTGGAACAAATGGTTGAAACAGTGACTTTTTGCACTACGAATTTCTCTATAAAATACTTAACGAATACAAAAGGTATTTATTAATTTCTTACCTGGCGAGTGAATATTTTATAGGATACATTATAAACATCGTCAAGAAGTCTTCAATCTTACTAATTATTGTAGCTTAAAACCCGTACGTTGCATCTTATTTTGTCTTCCTTCCATTATGATTCCCACTATTCTGTAGTCATATTAAACACAATCTGAAAGGTTTAATAATTATATTTAACACAAAAAGTACACTAATTGTCCAAACAATACAAACCACACTACTTGATTCAAGTGTTTTGTTTAACTTTGAGAACGAATGAAGGATATGTTCAGCTTACGTCACAGGAATACATAGATTATAAAAAGGTATACGAAATTTTAGAGTTTGTTAATTAGGATTCGAGATAGGGATGTTATTTTGAAAGAATATGTACGAATTTATGGAATAAAATTATTTAAAATACAAAAATAGACATTAGGATAGTTTGAATTTTCGCGGGAGTAGCAAGCACCAAAAGGGTGTCGATGTAAAAATATATGAATGAAGGGTTTTGAGCTGGTATATTTTACAAAATTGAAAATAATAGCTATATTACGTAGTATTTCTTGTTGAAATTGATTTATAAAGCTTACGAAGTTCGTACCTATCGTTTAAAATATTATTCTAATTTTTTAGAACTGTAATTCGCGAAAATTGAAAAAATCATGGAAAAAAAAGTAAAACTAAAATAATGCCAAGTGTGAATCGCATTATTTTGAGGGGTTCCGTGCCTACAATTGAAAGAACATTTAGTGAACAAAAACATAAACGTGAGTTGATCGTGAATTTTATATTGCTAGTATGTTGTCGTTGTTAATGACAAGTCAAAACATGCATTGGTGGATCGGGTTTGTAGAGTGGGGGATCTTTTTAAATATTTGATTTATTGTGTTTCTTTGAATTTGTAGTTGTGATGGCAATGGAGATGCATTGTTTTTGAAAGTTTCAGCTACCTAATTGTCACAGTTTAAGAGATATAGAGGAATTTAGGTATTATTCATGGTTTTTGTCTCCAAAAACGGAACCGTTTTTGGATTGTTGACAAGGTGTTGTATTGTACGCGTTTTAGACCCTAAAATAGAACAATCCAGAAGTCACGCCACTTTTCGCGTACACAGAGAAACAGCCAATAAGGTTGAGGAGCTTGGTTTGTGTAGATTATGTAAATTACAGATGTGTGCGAGAAACGTCAGGCAAATGGTCGAGCGAGTGTTTGGCTTTTTAGAAATTCTACAAAATTGGATATATTTTTTATCTAAAATTCTGCAGTTTTGATTTGATAAATTAAATAGAATTTGATTAAATAAATAACATCATTAGTATTATAGTCTACTTAGGAATAAAAATAAAATTTAATGAATATTTTTATGTCAATAGGAAGTATGAGATTTTCAATAAATACCTCGATTGTCAATGTCGGGTAAATGTCACTTGGATGTTTTTGAGGCGCTAGTGGTAGCAATATCGCGATTGCCTGAGAGATGGGACGGAGCATAACGGGTATAAAAGGGGTTTTGCACGATTTTTTGAGGAACTTCGTTCGTGACATTAGCAGCAGGAGGTGCTGCCGGTTTAGGAATTTCAAGTCGGACTAGCTATTCTGTAAGTTAGTAGGGATTCCTTCTGCTGGATTACCAGCTGTCGCGACTTTTGAGAGCTTCGTAGCTCAGGATTACAGTGCGCGATTGTTATTTTGTCAAAATATGTAAATTTGCTCTTTAATCAGCTATTCGAACCTTCCGTGGTGTAGTTGATCGTCTACCGCGTTAGAATAGGGATTAGAATTAGCTTCCGTGCGTAGATTACGTGAAATATGTAGGTTTTGTCCGACAAAAGTCCGCGGAGTGCGCTGTAGGGACCTTGTTAGGTTTAAAATAGGAAGTGTGGTGTACTAATTACCTTTTTCTTACAGGCATCGTTGGAAACAGGTCTGAGATCATCAGATCTCAGACGACAGGTACAATTTTACGCTAAAGATAGGGCCCGATAGGAGTAGGATGTGTCAAAAGTGTGTAGGGAAGCTTGCGAACGTAGGGACCATGTGCTGCTTGTGATTGTTTACCTTTGTTATTATTTATGTTATTTTATGTAGTTTATGTATGTTTATCTATTTAACTTTTTAACTGACACTTTACTGACGCGTAGGAAATGACTGCTTGCGATATTCTGACTGAATTTTATTATCTTATTGGTTATGTTTGGGCTGTGTGTCAATGTTTACAATGAAAATTGTACATATTGCCGCATAGACTGAACAAAAAATGTTCTTCTTGTAGTTCTGTGTGTTGCGATTCACATTTCGAGGTAATATAATTATTGCTTGGAGATGGGGAGAACAGTATACAGAATGAGGTATCCTTGTTTTAGAGGTAACCTCATGGATTTAGATTTTTATCTTTTATTGTGAACCTAGACTGTTGGTCCAGGTTGGATTGTAATCTTGCTGTGTTTTATTGTAGTTAGAATTCCCCTGAGGATTCTATTCGAAAACCAATCTGAAGTTACACAGGGTGAACCTTTATGGTTTACGGCCTGCTACCTCACTGTGTCAATGTAGAATAATTGTAGGAACAGTTGTTGTTACCACTGTAACATGGTTCTGGATTGTTCTATAGTGGTGCTTTGGGAGATACAGCTATCTACAGGAGTGGTGCGGTGAGATATTATTATCCATGACCTTCTTTCTGATATTGGGACAGGATGACCATCCGCCAATATGAGATGAAGCTAGATAATCAGTATCGAGCCAGCGCTGCGACTTGGATAGTCAGGTTGGATTGCCTCCTCCTGATGAGCGGTTGTGCGTGGCGATGCTTTCGAGTATGAAGACTCTAGCCGATGCCATATAATCAGTATTGTATGGTATGGGTCAACTTTGTCCTCTTGTGTTATAATGTAAATTTATTATGACCCACTCTGGATCTATCAGCTCATTGTGGCTTATTAAGCCATGTAAATAATACAATTAATTATTAATTTGAATTATAAAAAAGTCTGGATACCATGAGATGAAGGTAATGGTATTGATAATGGCTTTTGAATAAATTTATATACTTGAATCTGTGTTGTTATTTCACCTATGTGACTTAACATGACTTCTATATACTTACTGTATTGTCCGGGCCTGCCTGGCTTGATTACACTGATATACAAACCAATTCAACACAATTTATTTGTGTTATTTTACCATTCATCTACCTGATAATACCTTAATGTCACTGCTGCTAGTTTGTGACATACCTAACAACCTATACCTTGTCCAGGGGTTTACCTGGCCTGATTTCACTATGCAACTTGTTTGCTTACTAAAATGCAATATACAAACCAATTCAACACAATTTATTTGTGTTATTTTACTATTCTTCTACCTGATAATACCTTAATGTCACTGCTGCTAGTTTGTGACATACCTAACAACCTATACCTTGTCCAGGGGTTTACCTGGCCTAATTTCACTATGCAACTTGTCTGCTTACTAACATGCAATATTATTGCAATAATGCATTTATGCATAACAATTACATCCAGTTTGACTGCATATATTCTTGTGATTCATGGTTGGTGTCATATTCATGACCATCCATCTCACAATCATACTTATTCCTATGGCTGGTGTTATTGCAATGCCGCTGAAGCCATAGTAGGGACGTTAGGGACATTTTTGCTTAGTATACTCGGGGTCAATCCAGTTCGGTAGTCTCTGCTTCTGTTGATCCTCTTGCACTGTGGTGTATTGGGGGGAGGACAGTGATGAGTAGCTGCGTATTGCCTTCGGTTGCTAAGTCGCTCATTCGTTTTGTTAGGGACCTTTTGCTTAGTATATTTGGGGTCAATCCAGTTCGGTAGTCACTGCTTCTGTTGATCTTCTTGCACTGTGGTGTATTGGGGGGAGGACAGTGATGAGTAGCTGCATATTGGCTTCCGGTTGCTAAGTCGCTCACATACTTACCTTTTTGCGCCATGGCTATGGTGCTAGCTATGCATCACAATGAGTTGTGTTGTTAGATTGGATGTAAATCTGTCTAACTTAAATAATTTTATTACATATGTGAAATTGGTGTTGGGAAGCTCTTCCCTTTACCTACCAACTATTTACCTAATGCTCCTGATATGTCACATTTATGTGCTTATCATTTCATAAAAAACCTATTTGTTCTTTCGGAGAGGGGCCTAAATCAGGGTAGGGCCTCATTCGCCGGTGAGCGTGGTCGGGGCTCGAAACGGCACCCTATACTATTACATTGTTGGTATGGTATTCTAATCCTTTTCCTGTGTTCCTAGATCTTTTACAATAATAAAACCAAATTCCTAACATATTTTAAATAACTAACTTATTTCTTACCTTCTTGTAAGTCTCTCTTGTTTAATTTGATTAATTATAAGCTTTAATCAGTGTCATTAAGTTTAGGTTTGCTTGGCGTTGATTTGACTGTTTTTAAACTATAAATACTTATATTATCTTACATTCCATTGCCCTATTACTTAGATAATTCCTTGACTTTCTCATTTACCATAGTGATATAATTATAACCTATTTGTATTGTTATTAAGTATATATATGTAGTATATTAAGTTAGTATTATTCTTTATTTACATGCCCTCAATAACATGCATTCATATCTGACTCAGCTACCTTCATATAAAAGAATTTGAGTTACTACAAAACACAACATAAGGTCCTACCTTTATACTAGACGATCACAACAATAATAATGGCCAATTTAATCACTTAGTTTGACTATAACCCAGGGTCGAATCCTGGTCAGATTAGTCATTGGAGTGGAGTGTGTGGGGTATTTAAGTAATATATGTAAGGGGGGGTTGTTACACTTTCCGCTCTAGAAGGTATACAGTTGCATCAAAATTTACTCACTGAAGCTCTAAGACAAACAACATCCTGGCACCTTCTGTTTGTATGGCCAACTGGAAGCGTCGTGCAAATTTGAGTTATCGACGCGACGCTCCGTTGCTCTGTATTGATAGTTATTGGACTAGGATACAGAGACACAGTGGCCTCGATTTCTTCTGACACCAAAAAATGTTTATGAGCAAATGTTATTATAATTTAAAGGAATATTTTAAACATAAAAATAAATATATTTTGTATTTTTATAATAATAAATATAATTTTCAATAATTTTCTTTTCAATGTATATTTGTACGCCTGCATGCAGGCCGAACACATCACAACATTATTATGTAAATAATTTTACTTCCTTTTTGTATTTATGTGTTCTCGCAAATAAATTGATTTGATTTGATTTTAAAAATAAGTTAAAAAAAATATTTATTAGATTTAATTTAGCAGGAACCTATTTCTTATTTTTTGTAATTTTAACCATGAAATTTTGAAATTCATTCTAAATTTTAGATTGGAAACTTAAAATTCGAATATACCACACAGTTTGATGTGAGAACATTCTTAATTATTCTCTATGTTTTGCATTTTTTTTAATTTTAAATACAACTCGAGTTCCTATCCTTATTGCTATTTATTTGTAATTCGAAGAGAAGGTATTCTACGCTATGTCGTTGTATCAGCAAAAAGAGAGAAAACACTCATAGAGTTGCAATTCTTATACGCATTTGAAGCTTGATTTTAGAGCCATGCCACACGATGCATTGTGGCTCCGTATCGACTCACAACGAAGACACACGTTATACATTATTTTATGCTGTGACGTAAGAGCGTTGTCGCTTCGTTATTTTACTTTTAAATTATAACAAAACGTTACACGATGCGTTGCCACTCCGCTGCGCCACATCGTGGTTCTCAGTTTGACAGCCCATTCTGTTACGACCTTTGCTTAGCTTTAAGTACTTAGCACACTTTATTCAAATTCAAATTCAAAAATATCTTTATTCAGTAGGTAACATATAGTTACACTTTGAATCGTCAATTTTTACATAACGAACGTTTCATCCGCCTAAAACTACTGCAGCTTCTCACAACCTGTATAGCCGGGGAAAAGAAGCTGCAAGAAAAACTTCGGCACAGGGACCTAGACGTTCTTTAAAAAAATATAATAAAATATTGGTATACAATTGAGTAATTTAGCTGCCTAATATCAGTTCTCAGACAGTTAATCCCATGCATTCATATCTTCTAAATAATCACTAACTTTATAATAACCTTTTTTGTAAAGTTTCTGTTATAGAATCTTGTCGCAATAATTTAATTTACATTTAGTGAGACGTTTGATTCAGTTAATCGAACGACTTAATGTGATTCGAATTCATTTCCCCACCTTCGCTTTCTCCACTCATTCTCCTTTCATCAAAGTCATCTTAAGTCATTGTTTTAAGTTTACGCGGTTATTATCACAATTAAAGCACATAATAACGGACATGGTTCCGAACATTCCGATATCAAAAACATAAACAAGCGGCAAAGAAAGAGGGTAGACAGATATGTCTGCCCGTAGAAAATTATGGATCTACCTACTCCACTCCAATCTCATCAGTCATCCCGTGATCATGGCACTTGCAACAGTGTCGAAATATGGGAAGTCTCATATCCCCATTTAAACGCAGTAAGAACCCGTTATTATGTGCTTTAATTATCAAATTCTTTATACAATTAGCATTTCTATACCTACAAATTTGTTTGTTTCACAGCCATCTTCGTCTCTACCATTTATATTCGCCTCATAAATCCGTGTTCATCAATCTTTCTTTCGTTCAATCATTTCAAAAACAATATTTAATCAATCAAAACAATCAATTACAAAACCGCGGTCCATTCGATTCCAATTTTACAAGAACCCATAAATTAATTAAACTGCTTTTAGCGTAACAATATCGAACCTCATTACTTACTAAACCATTAAACTTATGTAAAATATAGCCGGGCCTTTAACAATGAATCTTAAAACAGCGATTCCCTCTCAATATCAGGGAGGTATTTTATCAAAATAAACTGACACCACAAAGAGGGGGCCTCTCATTCATCGCGACAATGGCGGTTGCACCTGTCCGGTACCTTGTGTAGTGAGGGGAGGACCATGTCGATATTCTCCTTCTCACATCACATCATCACTAATTTAAGAGCCACGCTCTTGTCGGTGTAACATTCTCTATGCTACTTTTTAGGGGAAAATAGGGCAGTGGTTTCCCTCTTGCCTTCCGCCCCATTCTCATTCTAAGGTTCAAAAATTTGCATCTCGAATAACGTATTATTTATATACGAATATTTTAGGAGCCAGCGGTCCACATACCTTATTTTATTTATTTATTTATTTAACAGTTTACTGTACAAACAAGATATAGAAACAATTAGACTAAGACTAAGACAAGACAGACAAACGGTATCAAACTAGAGATCACAATGTGATTTTTTGTAACATGTCCCCACCGGGATTCGAACCCGGGACTTCCGGATCGTGAGCCCAACACTCCCGGTTGGTCCCGGTTACTACTTACTGATAAGTAGTCGGGAAGTAGTCGATTAGCCATGTCAGGGACCTACGGCGAGTCAGTAGTAACCCTCACACCAGGGTTGGTGAGGTTGGTACTCTGCCTCACAACCCACACGATAGAAGTAGAAGAAGAAGCCCAACGCTCGTGAGTCCACAGAGGCCGGTGTCTAAGTAATATCTCATTTATACTATAAAATTTCATTACATACATACATACATAAACAGCCTATATACGTCCCACTGCTGGGCACAGGCCTCCCATCAATCAACCGGAGGGGGTATGGAGCATACTCCATCATGCTGCTCCACTGCGGGTTGGTGGAGATGTTTCTTTACGGCTAATCGCCGGGACCAACGGCTTAACGTGCCCTCCGAAGCACGGAATCATCTTACTTTTTCGGACAATCTGGTGATTCAAACCTGATAAGTCCTTACCAAACAAAGGACAGTCTCACAAAGTGATTTCGGCAATGTCCCCATCGGGAATCGAACCCGGACCTCAAAATTTAATTGAATTTCGATAAATGTTAACGCCATCATTGACATCACTAGAGCAGGTAAGAAAGCGGACATAGCCCCGGGCGGGCGCACCGGATACCGCTTCTCATACCACTTCCATTGTTATTTCTAACAAATCCACCTCTATTCTCTAAAATCTCCTTTGGCGTTTTCATTTAGTTCCATTTATAATTTTCAAAATCCATCTTCCGAGAAGGGCTGACTGACGGGAGTAAAAGAAAGAAAGAAAGAAACATTTATTACTTCCGGACACCACAGACACAGACAGACAGGTGCATTACATTTAACACAGGACAGAAACCATATGGAAATCAATAAATACACAGAAAAACAAACAAAACAAAAAGAAAAACAAACCAAAATCATAAAAACAATAATAATAAAACTAAGTATTCTAAATGCAACGCACTGACGGTCCGATCATCTGCGGTGGAGTCCGGAATAAAAGGACCTCGCTCAGCATAAGTCGCGGCGTGAGCCACGACCCTGGTATTCTGCGTAAAACCGGACCTCCTCTCGTGTGGGCTATGAGATCAATCTCTGACGTCATCAACCCTGGTGTCTGGTAGCTTGTACTTTTTTGTAGACTTATTGTAGATTTGCCGCAGATGGCATTAACTACTTGGCCGGACAAATAGGAGTTATAAACCGTTCTTTATTATTTCTTATTACATGTTATCGTGTTCCATTGCTGAGCAAAGGCATCCCCTCTTTTCTTCCACAGTTCTTTTTTAAAGTTGATACAGGAACGATGAATGATTGCCGAAACCAAAAGAGTAAACGAGATAAAAAGAGCCTAGTCGCTTGTCAAACAGCACACTTTTATCACAAAAAGGGGTTTCACCCTCAAATGCAATGTTTTATCAGGAAAAGAATATTAAAATGTAACGTTTTATACATAAAAGGAAACTTTTTGAAAATCGCTGCGGGTTGTCTTGAAACTCTGGTAGGTAATTATGCAGTGTTAGTGACACCGTACGGAATACTGAGGGGGATGATTCAGCTCATAACTCTGAGTGGAATTTTCCGTCGCGACTGTATAGAATTTTTAAAATCAAAAAGGAAATATGTATTTTAGAACGGAAAATTCCACTAGATATTAACCTAAAATCATTAGCTGAATACCTCACTATTCGGTACGGTGTTACTAGAAACCTGTATTTCGTTAGAGTCGATAGTCTCGGTTCTGGTGTAGCAGTTTTTTTCCAATTATAGTGACATAAGTACGTCAATAAAATCACAACATATATATTTTTGTAGCAGACTCTTAGTCAGTCTCAATCAGCGCGTATCGCTATCGACCCACTAGGGTCGATTAAATCTTTCAAATATTTTTTCCTCTCAAACGACGCCCTGAGCCGAGGTTCGCGCCCATCTGGGCACCCTCAGGCCTGTTGTCTTAAACGTTGTACCGGGTGAGAGCCTTCAGCGCTCCCTATTTGTCCGGACAAGTAGTTAATGCCACCTGCGGCAAATCCACAGTAAGTCACGTCAAAAAAAAGCTTAGTCAGACGTTTGCGTATTTTTCCATCGCGTGAGTTTTGAGGTGGATTACCAATCTCATCAACCCTGGTATCAGGGTTATTATTGAGCCGCCAATAGCCCTTATGGCGAGTCATGTAACAACTACGTACTTACATCAGTAAGTAGTAGCTAGAACCAGCAGGTTAACTTGCTTCTTAAAGCATGGATCATCTTATTTTCGGATAATTTCCGGCTGATAAAATGTCCTAAGGAAAATAAGGCTCGCAATTTGATTTTTGTGTTCCCATCGAGATTTGAACCCGGAACCTCAGGATCGTGAACCCAACGCTAAACCACTGAATCATGGACGCTGTTGCACTTGCTGTAAACTTGTTTGCTTGCACCAATAGATTTACTCGGTAACTGGTGTTGATTCGTCTAGGGAGCATCTAATTATAATTTTCTCTCTTTCTTCAGTAACATGGTCTCACAATTCTTTGTTTTACTTTCATTGTTGTTGATCATAAAGCGTTATTGTTATGTTACCTGTACATTTAAAGATATTTCATTGCCTGTGTGATAGATATGTGTATTGCCTACAAAGAATAAAATTTAGTGCGACTTAATTTTCAACTTTAACTGCAACATTTATTCATACATAACATAATAATAAACAGCCTATATACATCCCACTGCTGGCACAGGCCTCCCCTCAATCAACCGGAGGGGGTATGGAGCATACTCCACCACGCTGCTCCAATGCTGGTTGGTTGAGGTGTTTTTACGGCTAATAGCTGGGACCAACGGCTTAACGTGCCCTCCGAAGCACGGAATCATATTACTTTTACGGACAATTTATTTATTCATAACTGTATTTAAATACACTATAAAAATCTTTATCTTTAAAGTTATTCCCAAAAGATACAAGACAGAGATTCTCTTTTTTCTGTTCCGTGGTTACACCTCCCATTTTCTTATCTGCCGATTTTTTATCAGTGTCAAAAGCTCTCATACTTTCATCAAGCACCTAACCAAGTGACTGCCATATAACCTCGCAAGTTTCTTTCCTTGACCCATTCCAAACCTCGCCCAGGGTCCACTAGGGGCCCATAAACTGACAATTCAATTACAAACAACACACAGTCTGCGCGCAAATGTCGACTATGGGACCCCATTGGACCCTGCAATAGAATTGATTCCGCTAATAGACCTAAGGAGAGGCAGGGTCAGATTGACTAAAGAAATGGAACTGAGATAGCTTCATGTAATTCAGATTCGTGTTACGCCTATGCTGCATTTGGAGTAAACAAAAAAGTCATAAAAATAAAAGTATAAAAACTAAAACCCGACTGCGAAATCACGCTCTAAAAAGTATGAAACAAGAAAATATGTATATTTCTGTGAAATTCTTCCGAATAGTGATGTTTGCAAGATATCGGTGGTCGTACAGTAATTTAGGACTCTGTCGCACTAACATATTTCACATTTAATGAGACTTACAGTTCAATTTGTCAAAAAAGTTAATGTGACATGGTACCAAAGTGTATACAATATTAATCGTGTCGTGTAAACAAAATCTTAGGAAAGACTGGCATAGGACCACAGCTACCTCCTATACATCACTATTCGGAACAATTTCGGAGAAATATACCTATTTTCTTGTTTCATTCTTTTGAGAGCGTGATTTTTCCGTAGTCTATTTAAATTATTTTGGGGACTTACTTATTAAGATTAAGAAGACGTGTTTTATACAAGATTTGGGGATAAAATCTATCCGGAACACGTCTGAGCAGTCATGTTATCAATTCAACGTAATTATCGAGTAAATACAATAAAACCCGCAAGTAAAAGCCATTGATATGTTCATATTGGAAATGAACAAATGAAGCACTTTCATTTGAAACCCAACACAAAAGAAAGATTTTTTTTCTTCCTCACCTCTCTCTAGAGGGCGCCACATTGAATTTAGTGTGACGTCACATAGCCTACTTATAACCACCGGGCAACAAAGACGCTTCTAGTGACACCAAATTTTTAAATTCTGACATGTGGTTTAGAAGTTAGATTGGAACAGACGCGCATATACACATTCATACATAGCGGTCAAACACATAACCATAATTAAAACACATAATAACGGGTTCTTACAATGTGGTGAAAAAACGTGAGGACACAGTGAGTGCGGTTTGTCGTAGTGAGTTTGGTGCGAGTTCAGATGGTTCCGAACATTCCGATATCAAAAACATAAACAAGCGGCAAAGAAAGAGGGTAGACAGATATGTCTGCCCGTAGAAAATTATGGATCTACCTACTCCACTCCAATCTCATCAGTCATCCCGTGATCATGGCACTTGCAACAGTGTCGAAATATCGGGAGTCTCATATCCCCATTTAAACGTGGTAAGAACCCGTTATTATGTGTTTTAATTATGATAATAACCGCGTAAACTTAAAACAACATAAAACCATAGTTATATTATACGTATATGTTTTTATATATGTCTAATTGTATTATTGTTTATATTGAAAATTTCACGGCGCATTGGAGCTTCTGCACTGTAAGGTCGTAAAATGTAAATAATAAATAATAATCCCCATTTTTGCTGCGTCGCAGTCGGGTAAAAAATCATGACAAAAGACGGGCATTGAAATTATTTTGGCGCAATCTCATAAAAATACGACTTATATTTTCCGAGCCAGAATTATTCAATCGTGTAACTCTGTGTGATGTTTCGATGATTGGGAACCCATTTTGTTTGGAAACTTTTTTATTATTGCTCAATGACTGATCGGCGATAAAAACAGTTCAGGTTTTTAAATTATTCGATACCGTTTATAATCTTGTTGAGGAAAATTCGGTGGTGTTGTTTTGTTTGTGGTAAAGGAGGAAGAATTTAGAAAAGAAAACTGCGCAGTTATTTCTTGTTACGTGTAAAGATTCCGGGAGAGACCGACATTTTACTTGTATCTTAATCTTCTTCTATCGCGTGGGTCGTAAGGTTACAAACCTCATCAATCCTGGTGTCAGGGTTGCTATTGAGCCACCAAAGGCCACGTAGCAGTAACGACGGACCAACGGCTTATCGTGCCTTCTGAAGCACGGATCACCTTACTTTCGGACAATCAGGTGATCAGCCTGTAATGTCCTAACAAAACGTTGTGATATGTCCCCACCGGGATTCGAACCCGGGGCCTCCGGATCGTGAGCACAAAGCTCAACCACTGGACCACGGAGGCCGTTACTTCTCGATTAGTATTTTTTACACTAACCACCTAATATTATGCCTAGTGTCATGGTTGCTATTACTGACCTGCCAAAGGCCCCTGCTTACACCGCAACCTAAATATCGTACCGGTATTTACATCAGTAATTAGTAGCCGGGAACGGATTCACGTGTCCGAAACACAGATCATTTTACTTCCGAATAATTGGATGATCAGCCTGTCATTGTTGTAATCGTATTCCAACTAGGGATCACAGCGATTTGTGTGTTGCTGAGGTTATTAACTTTGTTTCCTTGTGGCAGGTGAGGGCGAGCGCGGGGGCGAGCGGCGACGGTGCGCGGGCGCAGCGGTGTCGCGCGGCATGCGGCGCCGCCCGCTGCTGCCGCTGCTGCTGCCGCTGCTGGCGCTGTTGCCGCGCGGCCTGCTCGCCGCGTCCGGAGGTAAGTCATAAACTAGAATAATATACCTATAATAATCACCAAGAATAACAGCAACTACTTGAGTGTTATGCTTATAACACTTAATTATTTTTATAAATTCAAATTCAAAAATATCTTTATTCAGTAACATAGTTACAATTTGAATTAGTTTGAATCGTCAATTTTTACATAACGAACGTCTCATCCGCCTAAAACTACTGCAGCTTCTCACAACCTGTATAGCCGGGCCCTAGACTTTCTTTAAAAAAATAAAAATAAACAAAATATTTATACAATTGAGTAATTTAGCTGCCTAATATCAGTTCTCAGACAGTTAATCCCATGCATTCATATCTTCTAAATAATCACTAACTTTATGATAACCTTTTTTGTAAAGTTTTTGTTTAACTACTATCTTAAAACAGTTGAAAGGCAAATTCTGAATGTCAATGGGAATCTTATTGTAAAACCGTATACATTGCCCCTTAAAATATTTAGTAATCTTATGTAATCGACTGACTTGTAAAGCAAGTTTATTTTTATTCCGGGTATTAACAATGTGACGATCGCCATTTTTTGCAAATAATCCTATATGTTGTTTTTTTGCATATATTAAGTTTTCAAAGATATATTGTGATGCCAAAGTTAAAATATTAATTTCTTTTTTATTTCTAAGGGACATCTTGGGTCCCAATTTGTAAATCGCCCGAATGGCTCGCTATATAAGTACCTTAGCCTACGTATAGAATGGCAATTCTTCGATCCTCACCAGCAGCTGAGCTAGGTTTACCTCACCCATCGCTTGGTCGTACTGTTGCCTTCAATCGTATGGGCGTCAGACGTCAATCACACAGATGCGTGTGTATTATAAATTCAGTGTCTGAGGATTTATGTCATCAAAAAATCGACGATACTCGGCGTTTAGATTAAAAATCATAAACTCACGCCTCTTTGCCACCGGGGTAAGCAGAGACTATAGAATTCCATTTGCTTCGATCCTGACACACTTCTCCTGCTTCCTCTACATTCATCAAGCGTTTCATACACGCTCGTTTCAGAGTAGATCGTACTTAACCTTTTCTAAGGACATCTCCAATTTAAACAACACAATCAGGTAAACGCACAGAGAATCCTCTAGACGCCTTTTACAAAACCTTGAAGCACTTCATCGACCGAAACGTCTGACATAATCAAGTGGATTATAAACAGACACCCACAATAATTAAGTCTTCTAAATAGACGCTCAGGCATAAATCCCAGCGGATTGTGTAAATCCGTTGAACCTTGTGTACAGTTCAATCAAACAAATAGGCGACGTCTGGTGCGAGCGTACCAAATTGCGGCGCTCAGCGTCACTGGTATAAATGTACCCGCTTGAACACCCTGTATAAATGTACTGCGGACGTAGGCTGCTACTAATTAATGGACTATCG
Organism: Pectinophora gossypiella; assembly: GCF_024362695.1. Classification (NCBI taxonomy): domain Eukaryota; kingdom Metazoa; phylum Arthropoda; class Insecta; order Lepidoptera; family Gelechiidae; genus Pectinophora; species Pectinophora gossypiella. Next base: position 902,545 of record NC_065409.1, read on the forward strand.
GAGCATAGTACAGTGGGAGCCGAAGCGTAGAGTTGTTAGTGATTGAGCGGAGAATTGTCTGAGTTGGAGCGGAGAATTGGTAATGCTAAAGCGAATTAGAGTTGAGATAACCGAAGCGGAGGCGACACCAACAAACTTCGGTTGTATTTTGGCGATAGTATTTTAGTGTGTTTTAGTGTATTTTGTTTCATCATCACCAGCCCATTAACGTCCCCACTGCTGGGGCACGGGCCTTCCTATGGATGGATAGGGAGATCGGGCCTTAAACCACCACGCGGGCCCAGTGCGGATTGATGGTTATTAACGACTGCTAATGCAGCCGGGACCAACGGCTTAACGTGCCTTCCGAAGCACGGAGGAGCTCGAGATGAAAACTTTTTTTTTGTGGTCACCCATCCTATGACCGGCACGGATCATCTTACTTCATCAGTAACCAGCCTGTACTGTCGTAAACAACTAGGGATCACAAAGTGATTTTTATATGTCCCCACCGGGAATCGAACTTGGGACCTTCGGATCGTGAGTCCAACTTCTTCTTCTTGGGGTGCCTCTCCATTAATTTAGGTTAGCGATCAGCTCATGTGCTACCGCGGCTAGGACATAGTATCATATCCCTTCTACGCATTATATTTCATACAATTATTCTCTTTAAATAGTTTCTGTTTGCATTTTCATAATTCAAAAACAAGATAAAGAAACAATTTTGAATGTTAAATATTCCTTTTTAAAACTTCATCGCTGTGTTTGCTCTCAACTGCATTCATTTATACTAAATAATGTTTTCATTCAACAAAACTTGATGTAAGTTTTCTGAATAAGTAATGGAGTAGCTAACTATATTCATGAACTTTTATTGCTAAGAAAAACAAAGCGTAAAGTAGAATTACTTAAATTTACTTTATTTTAAATTACATAATACTGGAAAAAAGTCCACGGATTTATTTAAAAAATGTTGTAAAGTAAATTTTTGTTGAAATATTTTTGTTTCTTATTTATTATTATAATTATTAGATACTTACGCTCAAAATCTTATCGAGATGGGCCTAAATAATATTCCTATGACAACCTAGTAAAATGACAAATGAATGACTAGGTTGTCATATGAAATCCTAGTAAAATGTAGCTACATTTTTTAAATCGTTAAAACGGTTTTTTGAATGGAATTACATTCAAAAAACCGTACATTGTGACGTCAACAAAATGAGTGTTAAATTGGTGAATAAATTGAAAAGAAAAATAAGTTTATTGATCGTTTTAGACTGGCTTCTGTTTATACTATGCACAAAACATAACAATAGTGTGGGTACTTAGTTCATCTTGCGATGGATGTACCTCTACCTACCCCAATTGGGATATAGTCGTGAGCTTATGTTTTTGTGCTGTTATGTTATGTTCCCAGATTCTCTCTCTCTCTCTTTATTTAAGAGCTTTGTCGGTGGAGTAATCGCCTTCATTACTCCATAGATAGGGCGCCAATTGCCTTCCGTTCCGCAGTACACCGACCAGTTTCTCAACCGGTGATGTTCTAGCTAGAACCCTACCAGAATCCATTTCCTCGGCCTCCAACCAGTACTGATACCGCTGCTGCCCGGCATCAGGGGTGCGCTTTTGAAGTAGCTGCGCCTACTCGCTACGTCACAAGATCGTCATAGAAGAATAGCATTTTATAGGTTAGCCCGTCCCGGTGAGCTACCCACTACGTTCTGCTAATCCTGTCGCTATTTGTTTCTAGATTACATAACATAAACTGTCTATATACGTCCCACTGCTGGGCACAGGCCTCCCCTTAATCAACCGGAGGGGGTATGGAGCATACTCCACCACGCTGCTCCACTGCGGGTTGCTGGAGGTGTTTTTACGGCTAATAGCCGGGACCAACGGCTTAACGTGCCCTCCGAAGCACGGAATCATCTTACTTTTTCGGACAATCAGGTGATTCAAGTCTGAAAGACAAAGGACAGTCTCACAAAGTGATTTCAACAATGTCCCCATCGGGAATCGAACCCGGACCTCCAGATCGTGAGCCTAACGCTCTAACCACTAGACCACGGAGGCTACATTTTATAATTTATCTCTGACCCAGTCATCTCCCCAAATCCCCAGGAGGCAACTTGCAGGAGTGGGGAGTGGTTTCAAGAGATCTGATGTTGACGATCAATAGTGATTTATGATCCTTCGCTTTACACACTTATAAATTGTTTACCGCTTTTTATCAGCAAGGAAAAAACAGCCGACACTCTTAGGCATCTCACCCCTGCATTTAAAGCTAACAGCCGATGTTAGAAGACAACATATCATATTGATAAATTGTCTTTTTCTTTAAGATAGAACGCATTCTTACGGCACGGGATAATCCTTAAGAATGCCACTTAGATTTGGCGGGAAAATAAGAACTTTAAACCGCTATCAGCGGCGCTGTACTTTTGTTTACTTACCTACTTACAAAATAGTAGTTCGTACTTATTTATTTATTTTATATTTGGGAGACCAACAGCTCTTAACAACTATAGCAAAAAAATCATACTTAAAAACTAAGCCAATAACAGGTTTCCACCTATATAAAACAGTATAAAAATATTAAAACTTAAAACTTAAGCGCACTGCAAAGGTTTAAGGACATGCACAGATGCCTAAGGCAGTACAAAGACAAACGCTGACTTAAACAATAAAAATAACGCTACTAGGTATCTTAATATTGAAAACTATATAACAAAGTGAAACTATAGTAACGATGACAAAATAATTGAATAAATATAATGCAATTTGCTTATAAAATATTTAAAAAAAAGAACGAGAGAGTTCGCGTCTTACCGACTCACATCATCATCATCATCAATTTAAGAGCCACGCTCTTGTCGGTGTAGCATTTTCCATTCCAGTCTATCAAAGGCCAATTCCTTGACTTCCCTATAAGACACGACGTTAACCTTTTCTTTAATCTGTTCCATGTAAGCTCTTCTTGGTCTTCCCCTTCCTCTCTTTCCTTCTAGCTTTCCTTCTATGATGTTTTTAATGAATTCGTCGTGTCTTATTAGGTGTCCAATCATGTTGCCTCTTCTGTCCTCAATAATTCTCAGTATGTATACCGACTCACAACCAGTGTTAAATATAGTAGTAGTGTTATATAATTTTAAACATAAGTATAGTAGTAGTGTTATATAATTTTAAAGTATATAATTTTGTACCTAATTACTTACTTTTATAATATTTAGTTAGACAATGGTGCTAATTCCTGTAAACACCATCATCATCATCAGCCGTATGACGCCCACTGCTGGGCATAGGCCTCCCCCAAGGATCTCCACGACGATCGGTCCTGCGCTGCCCGCATCCAGCGGTTTCCCGCGACCTTCACCAGGTCGTCGGTCCACCTTGTAGCGGGCCTACCCACTGAGCGTCGTCCGACACGTGGTCGCCACTCCAGAACCTTTCCGCCCCATCGGCCATCGGTTCTCCTCGCTATGTGTCCTGCCCACTGCCACTTCAGCTTTGCAATTCTTCGAGCTATGTCGGTGACTTTAGTTCTCCTGCGGATCTCCTCAAGAAACCTGTAAACACCATCTAATTTTATTTTAAGTTATATCTGTCATTTTCTTATCCGCTGAAAAAGAAAGGGACTACACAGACATTACACATTGGCGTTATCGTACACGTGCATTTGTGTGTGTGACTTTGACGCCCGTACGATTAAAGACTAAAGTATGACCGAGGGGGTGAGGTAAACCTAGCTCAGCCGATGGTGGGGAGGGGAGAGTTGCCATTCTATGACAATTAGACTAATGACAATTATCTATAACAATTAGACTAAAACAAGACACACCAACGGTTCTTATTTCTACTAGAAATCGCATCCAGAAGACTGGGAAATAGATTAAACTTAAAACTAAGATGAAGAGCATGTACATAACAAGTTAAATTAAAAAACTTATTCTATGAATCCAGTAAAAAGGTTTGTAAAACACGCTGCGATAGCCGCTGTACCCTGGCATTTCAACAACATAGTTGCTGATGGAAGACAAGATGATATTGATAAATTATCGCGCCCAGCCGTCTCAAATATAAGACATTGACGCGTCGACACTGTCGACCGGCCATTTTGATCGTTGATGGTTGCCACAACCTCGCAATATAGTCAACTGGGTTAATTAATTGTTGTCCTGTGACATTTTAAAGGAGAGAAAGGGTTTTGTTTTTGTTATCGTGGAAACATATTTTGAAGAAATTATTTATTTATTTCACGTTCGGAGAAACAACAGCTATAATTAACATTAGTAGCATCTTACTTATGGTAAACACAGAATTTGACAGAAAGCCAATTCTATTCCGCGGATAGCAAATTGATAAAATCCAAAAAGAAAATAGTATTAGTTAAGTACTTTTGAGTATTTTTGAGAAGCTCGGGAAAACACATAATTCGTTAATGGAAAATAAAATAACACAAATTCTTAAAAAGAAACCCCATAAGTTATAGTCTCTCTTGCGTTATCCCGTTGTCCGCTCACCTACCCTAAAGATTTGACAGGTCCCGTTTTTTTACTGAAGCGATTGCCTCCACGTGAAGGAAAACCAGCCCAATACAGGTTAGGTCAAATACATCCGAAACGCATTTATCGGGTATGTGGTTTCTCACGATGCGCGATGTTTTCCTTCACCGCTAACCACGTTAAAAACTAACCACGTTAAAGTTAATTGTAATTATAGTTGTTATAATTACAATTATTACGTCATTTTTGTATCAAATAAAATGTTTTTTTTTTAGGATTAATAACTATTTATCCTTACGTCATAGAAGCTCAATAGTTTCAAGCTTCATATAAATTATTTCACTGACATTATCTGTCTCTTATTTACTTATTTGTTCTATTTATTATTTTGAAGCAATAAAGTAATTTAAAGTGTATTATTTAGGTAGGTAGGTAGGTACTAATAATTGAGAAAGCAGATAACGGGAGAATTTAAATTGAGTCAAAATTCATATTTTATAGATTTAAAACAAAATCGCAGTGAGTCAGTTTCGATATTCAAAAATTAATAAACAGTCAATTTCGATATTCAAACATTACTGAATATTTATCTGTAAAAACTATTTTGTTTGCTCAATTACATTTAGGCAGGCGTACTCGACGGTATTTACTTACGAAAATAAATTCGGAAATGAAAGAATGGGGAAAAACCAAAAACCCAAAAAGTTTCCAAGACGCGGATTGCGTACATATTTCAATTTTCCGTAGTAAACCTGCTCTAAATTGTTGTTTATTCTCCCTTGTATCAATAAAACTTAATTTAATGCCCAAATTGTTACGAACTGAGGTAAAAAACAAAATGGCGGATGTGTAAAATTGTATGCGGATAAGTTTGTTGTGCTTAGCTATCCTATGATATCCGTTTTTATGTAAAACACATTATAATTATGATCTGAAGTAGTAGGTAAAATCTATCTAGTACAACTAGAAGTATTATGTAAGCATATTTTTTACTACATGCGAGACATGAATCTAAAAATTTTAAACAAAAAAAACCGACTTCAGACGCAAAACTAAAAAGGAATAAATAAATTTACTTCGCACAAAGTAATAAGTACGTATTTTCAATTAGTTAATTAATTTTATAATTTTGACGGTGTAGAAGACACTCGTTCACTATGTGAGATAGGGTTTGGTCCTGGTGACCAAATTCACAGTATGGCGTCTCCTTAATGCCCCATTTATGGTTCAATGGTCGTTGGATGGTTTGACTTCCCGTGGTTGGTCCTACACCGTTTTTAATCGTTTCATGCGGAAAGCCACGGGAGCTCCGTGGTTCCTTCGCAATGAAAATCTGCACATTGACCTAGGTTTGCCAACCATTGCCCAATGGCTCAAATTAGCTTCCAAACGTTTTTTCGATTCTGCTCCGCACCACCCAAATCCCCTGGTAGTTGCGGCTTCCGAGTACATTCCGCTTAGGGACGGTACTGACAAGTATCGGCGTCCGAAGGACGTAATATACGATCCCGACGACCCGATTACTCTAGCCATAGAGGCAGCCAATCAGCTCGCGACACCAAACATTTCAAGACCCCGATACCAACCCCGCCGGCGTGGTTGACGATTTCCCTCATTCAGCGCTTAACGCTATCGACCCACTAGGGTCGATTAATTCTTTCAAATATTTTTCCTCTCAGACAACGCCCTGAACCGAGGTTCGCGCCCAACTGGGCACCCTCAGGCCTGTTGTCTTAAACGTAGAGCCTTCAGCGCTCCCCATTTGTCCGGCCAAGTAGTTAATGCCATCTGCGGCAAATCTACAATAAATCACGTCAAAAAAAAGGTCTTACACCAGATAGTCTCTGCTTATCCCGGCAAGAAATAAGCGTGAGTTGATGTATATATGCACATACACGCCCGTAATTCCTAATGGGGTAGACAAAGCAGCAAATAATCAGTGACAACATGCAGCCACTGTTGATACGAAGTCCTAAGATGGGTGTGACGAATGGTGTCCAGGATGCTAGCCTATCACCCATAACGTCACCAACTTAAAAAGTTTTATCAATTCAAATATCTAAACCATTTCGAGTCAAACTTTTTATCCGATCTCAGGAAGAAACAACTGTCTCTTTCCCCGTGTTTGAGTAGATAATTAAAAGATAATGAAATTTTTTAACAAGAAAGTATGTAAATTAACTGGAAGACCTTTACGAACGGTATTCTGTTCCCTCTTTTATGTACTTGATTGTTAAGACCCTAATATCTTACTGCGGCTCTGACTGATAAGATCATTTTGACCTTAAATATTGCGCATGAAATTCCAATATGCTTTTTTCTTGCTATTTTTAACGGGTCTATAAAATAAGGTAAAAATCGGATACTTTAATAAGTGCGTGAAACTTTAATTGCGACTAAGTATATTTTTTACAGTTATTTGAAGATAGCTAGAACCTAGAAGATCTAGAATGACGTATATTGACCAAATTGGAGATGTCCTTAGAAAAGGTTTAGTACGATGATAATGAACGCTCGGAGTGTTCAGAGTGGACTGGCGTGCGTGTATGAAAAGATTGATGAATATGAAGGAAGAGTGTATGGACCTAAGTGTGTATTTGAAGATAGCTTTAACCATACATTTAAGGCTACGTACACACGGCATTATATTTCCCGGATACAGGGTGTTGTAATACGAATACTGAGGGGGATGAATCAGACCATGAATCTGAGTTAATATCAAGTGGAATTTCCTGTCGGAAAATTCATGAAAATTTTTGTGTTTTTTTTAAATTACTTTCAGTTCCATTTTTTTTTCGGCGGAAATTTTTACTTGATAACTACTCAGAATAATGGTCTGAATCATCCCTCAAAGTTTTTCTTACGATGTCACTAACATCCTGTATGTATACAGGGTGTAACGGAAGGGGGGTATCAAGCCGAAAGGGGACAAAACTATACCTTATGTAGATCTTATCTTCAAAATTTCAATTAAAAAAAAACACTTTTGATATTTTTTTCAATTTCAGTTAAAAAAATATTTTAATATTTCCAGCATGTAAAAAACACGGCACAGCACTATTGAGGTCACTGTTCTTAATCCACTCAAATATTGGCACTACACAAATCTCCTAGCGCGTCCTGGTCGCCTGGTACTCGCGGCGCTCGCACGGCCGCGATAGGTACGAAATTCGAGCGGGCGGCGGCTTTGGCGGCAACGTCAAAAGGAGTCGGCGGCCGTTGGAACAATCCGAGTCGGCGGCACGTCGGCGACTGTAACAAACAAGAATGACACTAAAGCATCTAATAATTGGAGTCATTTTGCTTTGACAACTATTCTCACATTATTTTATGACGTGTAAAATAAGTTAAAATTACCTACTTGTTTAGGTAAGGTATTTAATTTAATAGTAAATAGGAAAAAAAGTGTGAAAGTGTGGGTAAGTAGGTAGGTAATTAATAATTAGACTTACGTTTTACAAGAAAGGTTCGAAATGTCGTCATCCCCGTTCGATGCACAGACCTGCCGCTTCATCTGTCCACAACACTTTCGAAGCAAAGTCTGGTGAGCTTTCCACTTGAACTCGGTACCATTCTCAGAATGCCACACGAGGTAAATAATCAGCAGGAATTAGCTCGGGCGTACGTTGCATGTGGTAAGGTTCGCGTGGTAGTCCTTGGGTTGGCTGCACGGCTAGTACGGCTTCTTCAAACTCCGGATCACGGGTCGCCGAGCGGCCAGTCTCGGATGACGCGTGGAAAGAGCCCGTTAAATGCAGTAGGCGATTGACCATTTTCCTGAAGCAATGCAGTGAAGGCAGTTGCCTGGCTTCATCAGCTGGTCTACCTTCTATGAATCGCTGATACAAGTTCCGTGCTTCACTTAAGTTGCCATCGCCGGCACCCACACACATCATCATTTCATAATAACCTACATTACTCAAAGACACCTCGAACTATCACTGATCACAGTTATCACAACAAATCCAAATTTCGAACTTCACTCCACAGATAGTAAACAAGCACTGACAAATAATTTGACAGTTTACTTTCGTGTGCATGTTTCTATCTCTTTCGAATGCTAGTATCCTGGTACTTAAGGGTGTGTTATTTCTTTGTGCGCAATAAAATATTTTTATGGTATTGTTTGAATGAATGAATGTATTGTATTTTATGAAAGTAGGTACGTATTTTACTTTGAACCTAGAAAAGTAAAAAAGTCGTTTATCTAATAAGGATCACCCGCGCTCACACTCTGGCACTAACACAGAATTGCCACGTTTCTTCGCAAATATCCCGCGCAATAGCAGAAGGCGAAATTAATCTGTCAATAATAAGACATACTATCACTCTGCCCGTATCCCTAATGGGGTGGGCAGAGTCACAAGAACATCCCATTAGCGGTACGAGCATGATAATTATTTATGTACCTATGTTATGATTACTTGTGGCTCTGTCTGCCCCATAAGAGATAAAGGCGTGATATTATGTATGTATGTTTGGTACGGGCATGTAGCGATACGAGCGTGTAGTGGTAAGTGAAATTCCGCAGTCTCTGCCTACTCCAATGGGAAAAAGGCGTGATGTTATTGTTCACTGTTGGATAATACACGACTACAATTTAGGAAGGAAAAAAAATACAAAAAAAAAATAATATTTTTTATCATGGTTAATGATAACTTTCCCTTAACAGCACCGCCATTTTGAATTTCGGGTGCACTAGGGCTTGCCGATCAAAAAATGTCTATCGATAATCTATCCCGACCGAGAGTCGATCGATAGCAAGACTATTGATAACTCGGAAAGTGGGAACATTTTCGATTTTATTACCTAAGTGCAATACAATCGATAGTATCGTTGCGGATTAATAACAAACTATCGATAATTTTGCCCTCAGTCAGTAGTATTGCTACACTCCGATAGTATGGTTATTTTGAGTGGGCTGATTGTCTAAACTGAATTTCAATAACTCAAAAGTCCATGGATTTAGATTTTTTGAAAAGCTATTTTTTTATTTCTACCAATCAAAATCGTAGTTGAAAATGATTATGATCGATAATCGATACTGAACTATCGATAGTTTGAAACACTAGCGTGCCTTTTTCTATTCGCGAGCCCTGGCATCCTGGTACAGGGTATAAATCCCATTAACTGTCCCAATGCAATTTGCAATTCCGTGCTTCGGAAGGCACGGTTGGTCCCGGTGACTACTTACTCATGTAAGAAAGTAGTTATTACATGAGTCATGTCAGGGGCCTCTGGCGGCTCAATAGTTACCCTGACACCAGGGTTGATGAGGTTGGTAATCCACCTCACAACCCACACGATAGAAAGATTTAAAAAAATACTGTTATGTGTTTTTAATTCCTTGTACGCAATAAAGTATTATTGTATTGTACGAAAGTACTTATTTTAAGATTACTTTTACCATGTCATAGTAAAAGTAAAGTTATGTTAGGTAGGTACTTTACTTGAGAAATTGATTTTGTCTTTACTATGTTGTAAACGTAACATTAATGTCTCGTTAATAAGATACACAATCACTTGCAGCTGCTCGTATCCCTAATGGGGTGGGCAGAGCCATAAGTAATCAGAACATACTAACATAATATCACGCCCGTATCACTAAGGGGTAGGCAGTCACAACGGTACTTGAGAAATTTATTTTGCTTTTACTATGTTGTAAATCCCCAAGGAATTCTAAGAAGCCTCTGACGTTGCCGGTCGCCTCAGGGAGGCACCCCGTCTGGCCAAGGTGCCGGACCCGGTAGTTGGCGGCTCCTTCACACTCCAGTAGCACATGGGCCGCTGTCTCGTCCATGCAGGTTCTGCACAGGGGCTTGTCGGTGACACCTAGTGTAAACAGATGTTTGTTGATATCACCGTGACCACACAGCTACACCTGCTACCTGCAGCTGTTACCTGTATTAGTGGAGACCTCTTCACATTTAGAATTCTTTTGGAGAGACAACTATTGATGTTGGGTAGTGCCATCTTAGCCTGCCTGCATTTATTTACGGTGGTTCATAGTCTGGTGTGTTTGTTCATTCCCAAATTCCCTAATACCGAACTAGCTTTATTTGCGGATGATACAGCCATCTATTCTTCGTGCCGTGGTCGAGTTATGATGACCGGAATTCTCCAACGCGCCAATGCCTTGGGCAAGTAGTTTCGCAAATGGAGAATCAAGGTAAACCCGGAGAAAAGTGCAGCGGTGTACTTTTCAAAGGGCTATTATAATACGTCACGGTCACGCTGTCAACTTAAGTCATCAAGATGTCTGGCAAGCCGATCCCTTGGGAGGAGCAAGTCAAATATCTCGGCGTAGTCTTAGATAGACGTCTTACTTTCAAGGCCCATATCAAACGTGTGCGCGATCGCGCCACGTTTGTAATGGGCCGTGTTCATTGTCTCCTTAACAAGCGTAGTAAATTATCCCTTTGGAATCTACACGACTTGCATCCGTCCGATCATGACCTATGCAGGGGTAGTTTTCGCTCACGCGAGTCTCTCTCAAATCCACCGTCTACAGGAAATACAAAATCGTTCGTGGTTCCATCGCAATGAAAATCTGCACATTGACCTAAGTCTGCCAACCATTGCCCAATGGCTCAAATTAGTTTTTTTGATTCTGCTCCGCACCAACCAAATCCCCTGGTAGTTGCGGCTTCCGAATACATCCCGCTTAGGAACGGTACTGAATAGCATCGGCGTCCAAAGTATGTAATACGATCCCGACGACCCGATTACTCTAGCCATAGAATCAGCCAATCAGCTCGCGACAACAAACATTTCAGGACCCCGATACCGACACCGCCGGCGTGGTCGACGACTTCCCTCAATCAGCGCTTATCGCTATCGACTTACTAGGGTCGTTTAATTCTTTCAAATATTTTTCCTCTCAGACGACGCCCTGAGCCGAGGTTCGCGCCCAACTGGGCACCCTCAGGCCTGTTGTCTTAAACGTTGTACCGGGTGAGAGCCTTCAGCGCTCCCCATTTGTCCGGCCAAGTAGTTAATGTCATTTGCGGCAAAACTTCGATAAGTCACGTCAAAAAAAGGTGTGTTTGTTGGCTGCTCTCGTTCGTAGCAGCGAGCGGACCTGTCCGAATGAGATCGGCAATATCGGTTCCGGACCGATGGCTGTTACCTCCCGTTCCCCTTCTGGCCAACTCGTCCGCCGCGTCGTTACCTCTTGAATCACTGTGTCCTTTGATCCATTGTAAAGTGAGGTGTTAGTATTTGCACACCTTAGTCAGTGATTGGTGGTAACTGTGTATGAGTAGTAGTAGTTGTTTAGGGCCTGCAAAACTCTGAAAGTATTCTAATGAAACTGTCCCGTACCTAGCTAGCCATGAACGCATTCGCCGCTAGTGTGATGCCCATTTGACCTGGATGACGGTGTTAAGGGAGCCTGATATTACGTAATCATAAAATAAAGCATACTACACAAGGAGACGAGATGCATTGTAAAGTACATTTCTTTATCAACTATTAATGTAGGTAATCGACTACATTTTTGGACAAAACTTGTACAACAAAGTGACTCTGCCCATCTCAGTAGCGCAGTAAGTGTGATATTAGATATGTGTAATTACTTGTAGCTCTCTCTGGTCCATTAGGGATAAAGCCGTGATTTATGTATGTTCACATCTTGTTCTATCCTATTGGTTGTGAGGTGGATAACCAACCTCGTCAATCCTGGTGCGAGGGTTATTATTGAGCCGCCAAATGCCCCTGACATGGCTCATGTAACGACTACTTATTACATCAGTAAGCAGTAACCGGGACCAATGCCCATTGTTTTTTTAACTATTGTGTCTGGAAATCTTGGCCTCACAAGGATGAAACAAAACAATTTAAAAAATATTGATTAATATGGCCATCACTGGCACGTTTACCCTTTACTAGGGCAGGCATAAATAAAAGAGGTGGTAGCTGTTCACTCAAAAGTTAAATACCTTGAACAGCTGATTGCTACGTAGTGTTGTGCAAATTTGAATTTATTACATGAAGACCTGGAATTCAATTGCTCATAACTAATGCAAATATGAATTTAGGCGGCCAATACTCTCGCATGTGATTTGTAGATAGTGACAGAGTAGGCACACTTCGGGTTGATACCCCCGTTCCGTTACACCCTGTATAACATTTTACCGAATTTATCAGCATTATTATTAACACGGGAAATTCCGTGTTCGAGACAAATTATTCCGCGCATAGAATACGTCAAAAATGGAATCGAATAGTCGTTGTATAAAAGCCTAATGATTGACAACTCATTTAAGGAGCGTGACGCATTTCGACTCGCGCGGTAAATTCAAACATAATGACGATTATAGGAGCGTTCACACAGAAGCGACTCGGCGAGCCGCTCAAAGAGAATGTAATCACTACGTTTAGTGCCGCTGAACGTCCTGTTTTACGCTCCGCTTTTCCATAAATAATGTTGTCACAGAAAAAATAAATTAAAACTGATGTTGGTGTTGCCAACAACTAAGTATTCATTATTTTATGCACAAGGCTTGAAATACTACTAAACTAAAACTACTAAAAGAGAATGGAATTCTTTACCAGCACATTTGTAATTTCTCCAAAGTAGCAGGAATGAAATGAAAAATGTAATTAGAAAGGCGCAGAACTGTGAAAAGGACATAAATTAGTCTGGTCACGCGCTTGAAGGCAAGCTGTGTGACTAGCTTGTTTGTCTAGGTTTAAGGAAAAACTGGAAGCGGTTAGATGTGGTATTAATTTACAAGAGCCGTGGCTGTCAAGTTGGAAGAACGCTCGATTGTCCCTGTGAGGTCGCTGGTTTTACCAATAGTTTTCGAATTCATATTTGGATCATAAAATGATTAGGTATCACGTGCTCAGCGGTAAATGTATCGTAAGCAAATCCACATTCCTGAGGAATGGGTCTTGGAGTTACGTGACCTTACCTATATTGGGCTGGGTTTCCCTTCGCGGGTTGAAAGGGCAGGCAGGCAGTCGCTCCTGTAAAAAATCGGACCTCTTAAATCTCCGGATTAGGTAAGCAGACCATGTGAGAAACGAAATGATGCTAGGAAGATGATGATATTCTGTAGACTCTTGGCACGATTGTAACAGTCGATACACAAAAGTTATCTAACAGTATCTTCTCGCTAGCTTAGAACTTTCCTACTAAAACGAAACCAGCAATAATTTAATTTTCACTTGCGCCGTATCCTAAAGGCCATTGGCAACGTGTCTGGCATGACGCCAGACCGTGAGTGCAACACAGGCATCCGAGGCGTTTGCGCAGAAAAAATACTGACGAATCCTAAGAATTTCGACTAACGGAGACTCTTGCTTGACTGAAACTCACAACTGCTGTAATGCTTATGAACACGGTCTAAAAACGCTACATTGGAGCAATTTATCCAAAACAGCAATATTGCAATTTGACGCGCATTATTAAAAGTAAGCGCGCAATATCAACAAATGACACTCGATGTGGGCTTTTAATACCATATTGAGGTCTAAATCACGAATAGCTACTTGATTACCAAAACTGAAGGACTAAAAGTACATAGGCGTTACCGCGAGTTTTCCATAGAAGGATGCAAGATTTTTTAAGTCACGCCGCATCGGATTTCTGTGTGAATGGACCACGAATGGACGCATACGAATTCCCAGCACTGCTTTCGATATAGCCTCCGTTTTCAAAAAAGATAAGACAAATTATTACAAAGCCTATCGCCCATCACACGAGAATATCACAGAAACGGCCTCTGTGGTCTAGTGGTAGAGCATGGGCTCATGATCCGAACTTGAGACGTTCGAATCCCGGTGGGGACACATCACAAAAATCACTTTGTGATCCCTAGTTTGGTTAGGACATGCTTGTCCGAAAGAAAGATGATCCGTGCTTCAGAAGACACGCTAATCCATTGGGTCCGGTTAGTAATTGTTACATGAATCATGTCAGGGGTCTTTGGCGGTTCAATAATAATCCTGACACCAGGGTTGATGAGGTAGGTAATTCACCTCACAACCCACACGATAGAAGAAAAAGATAGAGAATCCTTCAATCAATCACGCCTTACGCAAGACCAGGATGTTAAGCAGCAGTGTTTTTCTCTAAATATATGGTAATTTGTGCTCTATCCAGGCCAAGTACTCGCCCCAGTCCATTTATCGTCTGTTTATACGATTCATGTAAGCAGAAACTGAAACGCTGGGCCATTATTTTTCTACGTGTCAGCGTCTTAAGCAGACCCAACTATGGGGCCAGCCAGACCCTCCATCATTGCATCTAATACTGCCTTAATGAATCCATTCGCATTTCGAAGGACGAGATTTGAGTACAAAGGCGTGGATGCTCGGGACCACGCATAATGTACCACTAGGGGAATGCTAATAGCTTGGTGGGGGTTTGCATAATTTCCCCCCGGTGTGGTCCGTTGTTGTGCCCGATGTTTGTCGAACGGGTAAACAGGGGTCCACTGAGCCTTCCGCTACTATAACACGCGCGAGTCAACTTGACACCTCCCGTTCTGATGACGTAAAAGGTAATAAAGGTAGACAATGATGCGTTTCGGCAGAGTCCGCACAACGATATTTTAAATATTTATACGTATGTATAAAGCCTACGGCAACAGATTTAGGATGTTTTAAAGAAAAGCCAGGCCAAGAATGCTCTAAACTGGCGAGCATGCATTAAAGTGTTTGATGAGAGTGGAGGAAGCGAAGGTGGTTTGTCAGGATCGTAGTAAGTGAAATTCTATGGTCTATTTCTATGTATATAGGATCACACCTGTAGCAGAGTATAAACTCTGCATATACTGGCCTTTCTTTCTGATCGTCAATCATTTTAAATTTCGAAATTCTCATTTCATTCTGCATTTCCTTTCATTTTACACTGACTCATTGCATCCCCGACCTTCATAAGAACAACATAAATATAATAATATATTATACTGTTTAGCTCTGGCCGTGCCCTCTAATTCTGGATTTGATCTTATTATCTAAGCATCGTTATAATTTGTTTGTGAAGTGTTGTTAATAAACTGGATATTTCTGTAACGTTACGTTATTTTGTCATCGTTTATCACCCATCATCCCACAACTCTGCCGGCACGTCGGGATACCATCCTCACCTATCGTGCCGCACACCTATTTCTCTTTGGCATAGGAAAAGATCATAGAATTTCACTTACTACGATCATGACGAACCACCTTCGCTTCCACCACTTAAATCAAAAACTTTAAAGCCAGCCGGTTTAGAGATAGATAGATACATAAAATACTTTATTGAGCACAAGGGACTCAAAACACTCTTGGCTTGGCTTTTCTTTAAAACGTCCTGGATCTGATGCTTAGACTTTCTTCCTCCAAAATTCTTCGTAAGTTTACTTTTTATGTTTGGACATACATAATAGTCTAAGATAATAACGATGCTGATGTTGTGAATAACATACTAAAAACGAAAACTTATGAAACAAAAACGGGGGCGTAGTGCAGTAGTAAAAGCAGGGTAGCATTCCAGCAAGGTCCCAGATTGGCTTGCAAGAGTAGAAAACATTCAATTTAATTTGTGCATGAACTAGACAATTATCAAGGAGGAATCTGAGAAGTCTACTCGAGTTTCAGATATTATAGTTCACGAAGACTCACATCATGACTAATTTAAGAGCCACGCTCTTGTCATGAAGTTACACCTGACATAATTTTGAAACGGACATTGAATGTCTCGGAAGTTGTCAGATGTCGTTGACCTTGTTATTCAAATCAGATGTAAAGGATGTGAAGGTCAAAAGGGTAAGGCCGTCTAAGCTGTTTTGGGAAGTCTCTTTTTATGTTTTATTGTTCTTCTTCTATCGTGTGGGTTGGTAAGTGGACCAACCTCTGCAACCCTGTGTAATGTAGGTAGTATTAAGTTAATTATTAATTTAAGTAATAGAGGGTAAGCTTGTATGTGTCATCCCCAGTCTCTCAATATACGTGTAATAGTACGGCCGTGGTTTTATTCAAGAGCTCCTGTAGGATCGCCCGCCCATCATTCCAAGACTTTCTATTGGCGACGATTCGGACTATTACCACGCGTGTGTGTTTAAAATACATTCTAGTATTGTGCGTTACGATCGTTGTGCGGGTTGAGTTATAATAAAGACGATTAAGTACCTAACGGGCTTCATTCAAGATGGCCGTGGGTCGCATCGGACCGTTTGACCTCACAAAGGACAATTGGGACACATACGTAGATCGTTTGGACCAATTCTTTATCGCGAATGACGTCAAAAGTGAAGTAAAAGTGGCAACCTTAATAACGGTAATTGGAAATGAAGCCTATGAACTAATGGTAAACTTGTGTACACCAGCAAAACCATCGACTAAAACGTATGCAGAATTAGTGACGTTGATGAAAAATCATTTAAATCCAAAACCGAGTGTACTTGCGGAACGGTTTAAATTCAGAAGACGGGTGCAAAAGCAGGGCGAAAGTATCGCGACGTTCGTATCGGAGCTCAAAAGGTTAAGTAAAGATTGTGCATTTACGGCGGATAGTTTAAAAGAAAATTTGAGGGACCAATTTGTGTGCGGGTTAGTGAACGATGACATTCGGCAGAAGTTGTTCACCGAAGACGACAGCATAACGTATGACAGGGCGTACAAGCTGGCGGTAGCCATGGAAGCGGCCGAGGCGAACGCGTCATTGGTGGAGGACTGTACTCGAGGAAATAGTGGCTGTAGTACACCCGCCACCACAGTGCCCGTACATCGAGTCGGATACGCCGGAGGGACCGGCGGCGGGCAGCGAGCGGCGAGCGGCGGCGGCGGCAGGGGGAACCGGTCAGCCGCGCGAGCAGGCACGCGCGGCTCACATGATTCACCATCACCACAGTCGGGCGGCGGTGGCCCGAGCGGTATGAGCGGAACAGGCAGTGGCAAGAATCGACGGTCGGGCTATACGACGGCCAATAATAACAACAGTATGGAATGTAAAGTATGCGGAGGCAAACACATGGCGGATACATGCAAATTTAAATATTATGTTTGTCGGGTTTGCACCCGAGAAGGGCATTTAAAGAGGATGTGCCCGAAGTTATGGAAAAATAACTCCATGCATAATATGCAGGAACAAGAACACGACTTCCAAGTACGTACGGAGGACAGTGACAGCGACGAGGTAATTGTAAACATTAATCGTTTATCGATAGGACAGTGTAAACCGATAGTTATCGCACTCAATGTTCAAGGACATAAAATAGAAATGGAGTGTGATACAGGTAGCGCAATCTCGTGTATTAATTATCAACTGTATATAGAAAAGTTTTCTAATTTACGAATGGAGCCATGTCACCTAGTATTGAAGTATTATACCGGCGAGTTAGTACGCCCAGTAGGTATAATAAAGCCAGTCGTTGAGTATAATAATACCAAAAAAATATTAGATTTATATATTATTGAAAACGGAAATACAGTATTATTAGGTCGACAGTGGTTAGCAGAATTGAATATATCGGTTTCAGCATTGTTATATAGTGCGCAAAAAACCACCCAAGTAAGCGAAGTGAAGTTTAACTGGCCGGAATTTAGTTCCAGATATTATGAGGTGTTCGCCGAGGGGCTCGGGCGGTTCACCGGCGGCGCCGTAAGCATACATGTTCGTGACGGCGCGCGGCCCGTGTTCCTGCGCGCGCGCCCGCTGGCGTATGCACTGCGCGAGCCGGTGGAGCGCGCGCTGGACCAGCTGGTGCGCGACGACATCCTCACACCCGTCGACCGCTCCGACTGGGCCACGCCTATCGTGCCGGTAGTCAAGAAGGACGGCTCTATACGGGTCTGCGCTGATTTCAAGCTCACGCTGAACAAGGTACTAGAAGTCGACCGTTATCCGTTGCCTAAAGTAGAAGATTTACTGGCTCGTTTACATGGGGGAGAGAGGTTCAGTAAGATTGACTTGTCGCAAGCGTACGCGCAGTTTGAGCTGGATGATACTAGGAAATATGCGGTAATTAATACACATAAAGGTTTATTTATGTACAAGCGATTGGTATACGGGCTATCGTCTAGCCCAGGGATTTTTCAACGCTGCTTAGAGCAATTATTCGCGGATTTGCCTCACGTCGGAGTATTTTTAGATGACATCATTATAACGGGGGTCGATACGTCGCAACACTTAGACAATCTACATAAAGTTTTTGAACGCTTGAAGTCCAATGGCCTCAGAGTTAAAAAGGAGAAATGTTCGTTCTTCGCCGAATCCATTGAATACTTAGGCCATGTTATAAGTAAAAAGGGGGTGCACACGTGTCCGGGGAAGGTACAGGCGATTGTTAGGACTCCGGCACCTAAAAATGTAACGGAATTGAGGGCGTTTATAGGCATGGTAATGTATTACGGAAGGTTTATCAAAAATGTAAGCACTATTCTTACGCCTTTATATCGTTTACTGCGAACGGGACAAAAATACGATTGGGACCATAAGTGCCAGGTGGCTTTCGAGAGAGTGAAGCAGGCGTTGAGCACTAGTGAGGTATTAGTACACTACTCACCGGAGCTGCCGCTGGTACTAACGACCGACGCCAGCGCCACGGGGGTCGGCGCGGTCATCTCGCACCTCACACCAGACGGAGAGCGCCCCATCGCTTACGCATCGCGAACGCTCACGGTCGCAGAACGGTCGTATGCACAGATTGACAGGGAGGCTTTATCAATAATTTATGGCGTAAGGAAGTTTCACCAATACCTGTATGGAAGGAAGTTTCTATTGAGAACTGACCACAAACCCCTAACTTACATTTTTGGTGACAAGGTAGGTATTCCCGTAATGGCGGCATCAAGGTTACAGAGGTGGGCGGTATTACTTTCAGGCTATACATATGATATAGAATACGTAGCTTCAGCCAAAAACTGTGCCGATGCACTGTCGAGACTACCGCAACCGACTCAGAAGAACGCAGGTACAGACGAGATTACTTACCTTAATTTTGTGGAAAAATTCTTGCCGGTAACGAATAACGATGTCCGTGCTGCCACTGCTCGAGATCAGGCATTGAGTAGAGTAATGGTGTACATACAGTCAGGCTGGCCGTTACATTGTGCCGAGGCGACCATGCAACCCTACTTTAATAGACGTCGTGAACTATATGTTGAAAGAGGCTGCATTATGTGGGGCTACAGAATTGTAATACCATCGTCGTTGCGTGACACAATTTTAAAACAATTACATGCAAGCCATATGGGAATTGTCAAGACAAAGTCTCTGGCCCGTAGTTTTGTGTGGTGGCCTGGCATAGACTCGGACATTGAAGCGACGTGCGCGCAGTGCCATACGTGCGCGCTGGAGGCGCCCGCGCCGCCGAGCGCCGCGCCTCAATCGTGGCCCTACATAACCCAGCCATGGAGCAGACTTCACATAGATTTCCTAGGCCCATTTCATGGGAAAATGTTCTTTGTAATTATTGATGCTAGTACAAAATGGATAGAAATATTTGAAATGATTAAAACGAATGCAGGAACGGTTATTAAGGTTATGAGATCATTATTTGCGCGATTTGGTTTACCAACGGAAGTAGTTTCAGATCAGGGACCACCGTTCACAAGCACAGAATTCGGGGAATTTTTAGCATTAAACGGTATTAAACAATCGTTCTCCCCGATTTATCATCCAGCTTCAAACGGAGCCGCGGAAAATGCCGTAAAGCTGTGTAAACGAGCCATTAAAAAGGCAATGAGAGAGGAAGCCGATGTAGACACCGCTTTACAGACGTACTTACTAGCTTACAGAAACAGTATACATAGCACTACTGGGGAAAGTCCGGCAATGCTATTGCAGCGCAGGCCGTTACGGACGCGTTTGGACATGTTACGTGGGGAGCGTGCTCGCCTCGACCAAGTGGAGGAGGCGCAGCGCCGACAGATGGCCAGCTCTGGCACCACACCCGCTAAGCGCTCCGCCGGAGACATGGTGTGGACTAGGAATTACGGGAACGGGGAAAAGTGGCTGAAAGGCACAATAATTAATAATGAGGGATCGCGTAGATATATAGTAAATAGTGATGACGGTCGACTACTAACTAGACACGTAGACCAGATCAGGAGCAGACCACGCCGATCCAGTTTAATGTATCCTAGTACACCAACAAGTCCAGTTAAGGGTAGTGAGGATGTCCTTGAACATCGGTCACCGGTGAGGTCGGAGGAGGAGAGGAGTGATGGAACTGAGAGAGGAGTAGGGGTAAGTCAGGAGACGTCAGTGCGGTGTGAAGTTGAAAAAAATAGTAATTTCTCAGCCACTCAAGCGTCACCTCCGCCTTCGCCGGTACCGAAGGTACGGACGCCGTTGAACCGCCCCGTAAGGGTTCGCAAACCACCAGTGAGGTATGGGTTTGAAGAAATAGATTAACTTAATGTTATGATTTGATGTAAGTAATTAATAGGGTAAATATTTAATTTGATAAAATCTTGTTGTTCTCTGTTATTCTAGATTAAGTTTATTATTTTGCCTCAATTGTTTCTAATTAAGTGGGGAGGTGTAATGTAGGTAGTATTAAGTTAATTATTAATTTAAGTAATAGAGGGTAAGCTTGTATGTGTCATCCCCAGTCTCTCAATATACGTGTAATAGTACGGCCGTGGTTTTATTCAAGAGCTCCTGTAGGATCGCCCGCCCATCATTCCAAGACTTTCTACCCTGGTGTCAGGGTTATTATTGAGCCGCTAAAAGAACCCTGACATGACTCATGTAACGACTATGTACTTACATCAGTAAGTAGTAACCGCGACCAACGGCTTAACGGATCATCTTACTTTTGGGCAATAAAGTGATCAGCAGTGTAATGTCCTAAACAAATAAAAAAATCACAAAGTGATTTTTCTGATATGTCCCCACCGGGATTCGAACCTGGTGCACGTGAGCACAACGTTCAACCACTGGACCACCACGGAGGCCGTTATCCTTGTTTTGTTTTGTTGTGGAAATACATAATAGGTTTCATCTGTCATCTATATTCCAACATTCTTGCCTCGAAATCTTGAATATGTTTGACATTGAAGTGCTAAGATGGATTTGACGGACCTCAGGTTGATTTATTCACAACCTTTACCCTTCGTTTTGAGGCAACAACTCCAAAACCGTAGCGCAGGCTTCAAGCTGCGCCCAAAGCGAAGGAAGAGAAAGAGATAGAAAAGGGCAGAAATATTGGGTCAGATATGTCAAGTAGCACCCATTCTCAGTAACCAGTACATTATTCAGAACTGAAGATTCACCTACCTCTTATAGCAAGCCGCACCACGACCCCATTCCGGACAGTAACAGCTCGTTGAAACAATAGCACATATGAATAACCGCATAAATAAACATCCTCGATCCTTTTTCTCTTGAAAACTCTTACCGAGGAAAATAAATGTGGAACAGTCATTGTTCGTGCAGATCAGGTTTTCTAATGGATCAGATCGCAATTGTCGTATCGACCGCTGGTTCCGTTCCAATCCATTAATCAGCTGAGAGACTGCAGCGGGCGATGTAGGCCGTCCATTACGGTATTGCCAGGTGTAAGTGTGAATATACATTTATCATCAGATGACGGGTGGTTGGAACGGATGAATTAAGAGGTTCATTTCTGTGAGCGATATTTCCTGGGGATGAGAGATAGTGTTTGGGAATTGTTGGATTGATATGTAGTTTTTTGGGATTTTCTGAATAAGAATAAAATTTTATTGCCAGTAACAATTTACATTTTGTAATAAAAACTAGGTAATAATGAATGTGGTGGAGCAGCGTGGTGGAGTCTGCTCCATACCCCGTCCGGTTGATTGAGGAGATTCCTGTGCCCAGCAGTGGGACATATATAGGCTATATATGTATGTATGTAATTATGAATATTACGAATACGGGCAAAAGGAAATGGCTCAGCTTGTGCTGTGATGGAGCAATGCTATGGCGCCATCTAGCGCTGGTTTTCAGTCATTTCCTCTTCCTGGGATGTTTCGTATTTGTCAGTTCTGCTGTGATATTTTGTTATCAGTAACACAGTTGGCTCGACCATTATAGACGGCGATACAGCTGCTATCATTTTGGCCTAACAGAAAGTTCAGTGGTGTGTGAATTTAGTTCGTCTTGCGATGCTTATTATTCTTATCTTGATCATGTTAGGATTCGAACTCTGTGCATACTAACCTCAAGCCCAATAACCTACCGTTGGGCTAACAAGTTATTAACTGGTGGCGAATTTAAACATTGGCTGCAAAGTTGCTGCTCTCAAGCAGAAATCAGAATCAGAAATCAGAATCGCAAGGTGTTATGGCTGAGGAGAAGAAATAACAAGAAACTGCAACAGCAACACATCTTTTAAATCAATGAGTTATTTAATAACTGGAGGAACACATTCAATACCAGACATTTTTATCATTTAGGTAATCATTAATCTTATAATACGCTTTTTTACATAAAGTAAGCTTCACGTGAGCTTATAATTTATTTTCTGACATATTCTAAATATCCCTTTCCAACCGAAGAAACGAAATCTTTCGTAGGCCTATAAAATGTTAGTGACAGCTTTTTATGCCATGCAAAGACCCCAGGAAAAATACAAAAAAAAATCCCAGCTTAGCTGGTCTTCAGCAATCAGACCCTCACGATTGTGAGCCGTAGCCGTAGGAATAATTTGTAAGTCGCACGATCGTGAGTCTATGCGACTTGCATAATATTTTATCCTATTTGTGGAAATAAAACACATTTGGTATGAGAAAATTGTTTTATAGTTATAGTAAATGAGTCTTAGACCACTTCTTATTAAGAAAAATGTAACACAATACAGGTCTTCGTGTAACATTTTTGAATTTACGTTATTTCGCAAGGTGTTATGGCTGAGGAGAAGAAATGACAAAAAACTGCAACAGCAACACATCTTTTAAAAACCAATGAGGGTATAGGTATATACATTACAAGTTATTTAATAACTAGAGGAACACATTCAATACCAGACATTTATATCATTTAGGTAGTCATTAATATTATAATAAGCTTTTTTACATAAAGTAAGCTTCACATGAGCTTTAAAATTTTCTGACAAATTTAAAATATTATCTGGTATTTTATTGTAAAAACGTGTACATAACCCCAAAAAAGATGAATTTAATTTACTTAATCTAGAATTTTGAATAGCAGTTTTATTTTTGCTTCTTGTATTGCGTTGCGGAGTGTTAAAAATCGATCCCTGGTCATTACGCCGCTATAACTAAATCAAGTTTGGTACCAGCTCTCCAATGCCACGCCAATCTAGGGTAGGGAATGCTGCCCACGATTATATGAATCGACAATAGCTTTGCTATCTCAGCGACAGTAGTTTTTAGTTCACGCCCATTAGAACGTAAATAATAGATAAGTATTTGTACAGCTACTAATCTCCTCCAGAAAGTCCTCATTGAAATATTCGTAAAAATAATCAATGGATCGCTTTACTGGTTCTATTGGCAGAGTCGGATAGTCATGGGATTTATCCTGGAGCTGAGCTTCCTTCCACAATCTTTTTCGCAACGTAGACCTACCCCGTTGAACTGTAGGTATAATAGATGCAGACCTTCCTCTTTCTCCTCTTAGTGCACGCGTGGACATTCTTCCTCTTGTTGTTGATGCAGGCCTTCTTCCTCGTAATACGGATGCTGACACGTTTGCTCGTGCACTTGCAATAGATGGGCACAGACTAATTGGGCTCGTACGGCTCGGTGCGAAGGCTGACTCTTTTTGACGAAAATTTCTTGTTGGTCTAGCTGACGACCCTGGTAAAATTGGAGAACTCGGCTTCGATAGATACTGTTGAAATATTTTTCTGTTCAGGCGATTGTTCTACTACCACTTACTCTTCAGGGTCCTCGACTGTTAGATCTAAGTTATCCATTTCCCTAAAGAGATGGTTTTGTACTAAATCGAGGTCATCATCATCTAAATCTTCATTCTCCGAAAGGTTTTCGTTTTCTAATACTGCCGCTATCAGTTTGTCAGTTATATGACCCCCTTAAAAAACAAAAAAAAAATGTATTTTGTAGGCCTTATAACCATAAAAAGGTCATACACATAGAAGTAACCAAATATGCACCTAACAACCGAAGCCACATGATCGTGCGAGTGCATTTTTAAACTCGATTTGTCTTATATTATACCACAAAATGTACGTAAATAAGCATGTTTCTATATACAGGCATGATTAATAAGTGCATTTAATGTAAAAACAACACAAAAATGTATATAATTTCACAAAAAATATAGTACTTACGTGAGCGGGTCTGACGGTCAAAAAACGCAGCCATCCCTGACGCAGCCTCCGGGCGACTGACAGGCACAAACTCGCATGCAGGGGCCTGCACTATTTTTCCCCGCATTTTTAGTTAGCGCAACGATCGTGAGACGTCGGTTGCGTTCGGAAAATCAAACTATTTTTTTGTACAGATTTTTTTAAAGTTTAAACTCACAATCGATTCATATCGGGTGGAAAGGGATATTATCTGGTACTTTATTGTAAAACCGTATACACACAACCCAAAAAAGGCGGCATAGTCGTTATGATAGTAAAGGAATTGTAGGTATACTATGGTAGGTATGGTAGGATCTGGTTTTTGGTTAGCAATATTTTTTATTTTATTTATTTATTAAATCTTAATACTAAAAATGTGTCAATACCCTGCAAAACTGTTTAAACAGTTTGTCTGCAGGAAAGAGTCTCTACTAATAATATGAACTTATATCTAATAGTCAATGAATAACATAAATTAACTAGGAATAATAAGTTAGCTAGGACACGAGTCTATAAGGTGTTGTTTAAGTATTTTTTTATATTTAAGTACTTTTATTTGGTTCTAGACGGATGTTCTCAGGCAAACTATTCAGTAAGTAGGGAAGTCTCTTTTTTAGAGATTTATCGCCATAATAATTATTGACTCTAGGAACTTCGAATTTGCCCGCGCACACCGACCTCGTGCCATAACTATGACTTGCTAAAGAAAGAATTAAACACAAAACAACATACAGTTATGTACAAATAGAAAAACTTCTCCAAAGCATCACACCGAGGTAAAGTGCCCAAAAGACTGGCAACATTTCCTCTTTGAACAGCTAAACCAGCCCTTTGAAAAAAAGTAGCTGCCAACCCTTGGATCATGTGTTGCCTCAACGAGACGCTTCGAAAGGTCCTTAATGAAACTTTTTGTCTCCGGCCCAAATGGTCCCACCGTCTTAATGGCAAAAGGAACGAATAAAAAGATCTTCTTCTTCTTCTTCTTCTTTAAAAAAACACAACGCATAACATTTCTTTTTAAATATTATTTTTCATTAAAATTTATAAATTAAATATATTTGTTATAATATTATGTTTGTCATTTCCATATCTCGGGACTATGGAGTCCCGGACTTTTGGAAGGCGTGCGTGGGGCCGAAGCCAACACGTAGAGGCCCCTTAAGACAGTTTAATCTAAATGTGATGTGTATTATGTTATTATTATTATTAGCCTGTATGATCCCACTGCTGAGCAAAGGCCTGCCCCATATCTTTCCAAGTATCCCGGTTCTGTGGTTCTGTGTTCGAAAAGACTGGATAATATTATGTTAATAAGTGAAAAAAATAAAATTGAATAAATAAATAAATAGAATAGATAATAAATCTCCACAGATCTTCTGAATCTTTTTGTAATTATTTCTTTTTATTTTGCTGCATTAGAGTGTATTTGTAGTGTATTGTAAATAGGTTCGTAAGATTGTGTGCGTAACTGTGACTAAATGTAATCGTATATCTTCGGCAATACGCACACAAAGAAATACGGCGCGTTCTGCATGGATATAATGATTCTCAAGCTTCTATCGTGTGGGTTGTGTGTGAGGTAGAGTACCAACCTCATAAACCCTGGTGTCAGGGTTACTATTCACCGCCAAAGGCCCCTGACATTGCGCATGTAACGATGTAACGACTACTTACTTACATCAATAAGTGGTAACCGGGACCAACGGCTTAACGTGCCTTCCGAAGCACGGATCATTTTACTTTCGGACAATCAGATTTTTTTTTTATTTATTTATTAGGCACATCAATAGTACAAACACACAACAATTAATAAAACTTTCTTAAGGCTAGTACTAGTGTTTGCACCAATTACAGACACAACTACAACTTATGTAATTAACATGTATGTAGAATTTGTTTAAAAAAAAAATAATAATAATAACGGAATAACAAAAGGTATGAAAAGTTACAGCCAGGCAACACTACAACAACAAAAAAAAAGAAGAATAGGTACAAGAAAAAAAAAACTACTATTTTTTTTTCTATTAAACCAGTTAAACTAACGGTCATGACTAGATGATTGCACAATGAGTTTCTTGAATCAGCTTGATCAGATGATCAGGCTGTAATGTCGTAACCAAACTTGGGGACACAAAGTGATTTTAGTTATATATTAATAATATTGTCTTACATACAAAGCTACAGGTACAAAGCTAATTTTGTAACACATGTCAAGGGTTGTACAATATTGGTCCCGGAGCAATAGCAGATTGGCATCCGGAATGTCAACAACTTGGTATTAAACTGATGCCGCCAGCCTTTAGAACGTACAACCAAAGTTATATTATTATATTCATTTCTGATGTTATTGATACAAGTGTATATAACATATTGATATTTATAAGTAGACATTTGACATGTAAAATTTTAAAAAAAATATGAATAAATGAGTATGAGTACATAATATAACCCAATTGGGGTCAGATATAGGTACAATAGGATGAGGAGCTCAGTGGCGCAGCGGTAAACGGTCTGCGATTGTTGAAGTTAAGCAACTTTCGCAAAGGCTGGTCATAGGATGGGTTCCTCCGTGCTTCGGAAGGCACGTTAAACCGTTGGTCCCAGCTGCATTAGCAGTCTTTAATAACCATCAATCCGCACTGGGCCCGCGTGATGGTTTAAGGCCCGATCTCCCTATCCATTCATAGGGAAGGCCCGTGCCCCAGCAGTGGGGACGTTAATGGGCTGATGATGATGATGATAGGTACAATCAAAAGGAAAGGTTCAATCACAGCTTAAGAATAACGAACTCTGTGGTCCAGTGGTTGAGCGTTGGTCCCGGAGGTCCCGGATTCGAATTGCGATGGGGACATTTCACAAAAATCACTTTGTAATACGGTAAGTATCTGCTTGTGGTGTGCTACAAAAGTTTGTAGCAGATACTTTTGTTATGAAGTCACATGACGGAAAACGCACCAGATGGTTATGATGGTTGGATACAATAATAATATGATGTGCTTTTTATCGTGTCGATGGCAAACTAAGTAGTATCGGCCCAAAACTTGGCAACAAGTATGGCGCTATCTGCAGCGCTCATCAGATCCTCCTGCATGCATGTGTTCGGGCACGCAGGACACCATGGAACGACAACCAGACCGACAGATTCAGTTCAGTCCCACTCCAGCAGAGAATGGTTATTCTCTGCTGCCAATAGTAGAGGGTGATATACCATTGGTACTCTATACGAAGTCATTATTCAAAAATGATGATGGCCAAGCGCCCTTGGCATTTCAAGGACTATTCATTACTCACCACTTAGCAGCGCCTCGCGATCGTGAGAAAACTAAATTCCCCTAATTACGTTATCAAGAAACACAGCATCTCATTAAATTTATCTTAAGCGGCACAGGGTGGCCATTTCAATGTCGACATAATTAGGATAAAATAGAGATGTGAAGTGGCGGATAAACCTGGATTTACCGGAACCGTACCCAATTATTTTTGGACGGCTTTTTTCCGTAATTTCTTCGTCTTATCTCTGCGTCTTTGCAATCTCTGAAATTGTTTCCAGGAATACTTTTTTCGGATAATAATCTGTCCTTAAATACATTGCTTTATAAACGCGTAAGATTATTTGTGATGTTAAGGTTATTCTATAAACTGAAGGCAAATTACTTGGTTTATTTATAATCAATCAATTTTAGATACCCCAATTCCCACTTGAAATTTGTATCAGTTTCCACGACGCTTCCTCACAATTGCAATTGTATGGTGTCATAATGAGATATGGCCCGACTTGTAACAAGCTTCACATCTATTCACCGGCCTCTGTGGTCCAGTGGTTGAGCGTTGGACTCACTATCCGGAGGCCCCGGGTTCGATTCCCGGTGGGGACATATCACAAAAATTACTTTGTGGTCTCTAGCTTAGTTAGGACATTACAGGCTGATCGCGGTTACTATTTACTGATGTAAGTGAGTAATCGTTACGTGAGCCATTTTGGCGGCTCAATCATAACCCTGACACCAGGGTTGATGAGGCTGGTATTCCTCCTGACAACCCAAACGATAAGAAGAAGATCTATTCACTACCACACATTAAAAAATGTGATGGTTTTTACATTCACACGGTAAAAACCATCACATTTTTTAATATGAATTTAATGAACATCGAACAAAAGCATGGATACCCTATAAAAGAGCGTTCAGACACGAAATTATGGCTTTTCCTTTAATCTTATAAAGCGTCGGAAAAGCAAGGACACTATTACCCCATAATTACGCCCAAATTAACAACCATCCGATGCTGGTAGGTTTAATATTTTAAGCGACTTGCAATTTGGGGCTTTGTATGATAGCTGCATTAATCCTTTGCACCATGATTTTTGGGGAGTGTTGAAATTTTAATGAACCGGTTTTATGCTTTTTACATCGCCTCTTTTAGAACGAACAGGCTTTTGTGGAACACGTTGGATTGAAATCCTTAAAAAGTTTGGTGTTGTAGATAATTATTAATTCATGTGTGTTTAGGAGTTTCTTGTGTGGCTTCTTCTTCTTAGCCATAAAGGTCCCTCTCACTAGCAAACCATGGTGGTGCCACCAAAATGTGTCCAGTTGTATAAAGTGTACATTCACCTGGTTGAGCCACCAATTTCTCCCGGTGGATTGGATCCCGACAACCAAATCTCGAATAATTTCCCACTGGTGGCACAACCATCGTGTTCCAATGAAAGAGTCACAGAGCCCATAAACATTTCCAAGCCACTGTAAGTGCATTAACAGACAAACGACACTCGGTCGACGACGGAGTCGCCTAGCCAGCGCAAAAAACCCCGATCCGTGCTTCTGAGTGCACGTTAAGCCTTTTGTCCCGGTTAATACTTCCTCGTGTAAGTAATCGTTACATAAGCCATGTTAAGGTATGGCGGCTGAGTAATAACCCTGATATCACGGTTCTTAGGTTATTCATCCACCTCACAACCCATACGATACAAGAAGAAGCGCAAAAAACATTCTTTATTCTTTATTGTGCTAGGTTTTTAGTTTATTTACATTTGCAATTGTTATTTACATTATTAAATCGTTCTCTAAATACTACTTTGCAGGCATACACAAGTTTTAAAATACACATTATATGAAACTTAAATAATAAATTTCAACATATTTGTCACAATTTTCGCTATTAGATCATAAATAAACTGAGTATGTCACAGATTTCTTCGGCAATATACAAAATATGCAATCATGGACAATTACACAAAACGAACAAAAATTATAAGACATGTCAAGAATATAGAATAATAAGACAATTATATACACACACACACACTCACATACACACTCACACACACACACACACAGACTCACACACAAACACCCCCCCCCCCCCTCCTCCCCCGCACACTTACACTCATACACTCATCAGTGAACTGTAATTTGTGATTAATTTATTTGCTTATTGATTTCTTTTCTTATTATTTTTGTTTTCTTTTCTTTATGTAATCATGTTTATTTGGTTTAAGCAATAAATATTTTTCATTTTTCATATTTTCAATTACACAAAGCAAACAAAATTATTAGATACCCATGTGAAACCACCTCTAGTGTATCTGATAATAAAAGTCTCT
Source organism: Pectinophora gossypiella (assembly GCF_024362695.1). Classification (NCBI taxonomy): domain Eukaryota; kingdom Metazoa; phylum Arthropoda; class Insecta; order Lepidoptera; family Gelechiidae; genus Pectinophora; species Pectinophora gossypiella. The sequence continues at coordinate 932,871 of NC_065409.1, forward strand.
TCGCAAGCCTCTCTAAACACCCGGAGGCTGTCAGTGTCATTTTCCTCCAACAATTATTATTTTTACCCGTTAAACCCAAAACCGTGAAAGGTCCCAGCTAAACATACAACGCACAGTTTAGCATCGTACACCTTATTTTAACTCAATACCTGTTCGTAAAGCCTGCGTTACCCTTACCCGAGGTCGTTTGCATAATTTTTGCCCCAAATTTCAGTTATTTTACGTTTAACTCTCCAAGGAAAGGATGGGGCACCGAGAGTGTATTAATACTTTAAGGGTAGAATCGTAAGGAAATGTTGTTTTGATCAGTTCGGAGGGCTGGGGACGCGCTGTGTCATATTCTTTCGTAATGTTGGAAGTTTTTTTCACTTACCGTAAACATAACATAGAAAGAGGTTGGAAGCGTTTGAGATGTGGTGTTGACGAAGGATGGAGAGTATAAGCTGGACTGAAATGGTGTCAAATGAAAAGTGCTAGAAAGAGTAGAAGAAAAAAGAACTATAATAAAGACTATGGAGAACCGGAGAGGAAATATGATTGGCCACCTGATACGACACGATTCGTTTATAAAAAACATCATAGAAGTAAAACTTTAAGTAAAGAGAGGAAGGGGTAGACCTAGGAGGACATTTATGAAACAAATAAAAGAGAAGGTGCAGGTCGTGTAGTATCAGGAGGTGAAGGATTTGGCGGGAAGAATAGAGCAATGGCGATTACTCCACCGACAAGAGCGCAGCTCTTAAATAAAGAGAGAAACATAACATACATAAGTTTACAAATATATCTCAATTGCTGTAGCCAGATACTTCTGTACATCCCTTGGTACATCTATCGCAATGAACGAAGTACCGACACCTCACCGAGCTTTATGTTTGACCAAAGTAGACAATTCGCTCGACCGTTATAGACAGCCGTGTCGTGGTCTGTAATATAAAAAATACCATAATAATATCGCAGATAAAATAAATATCATGGTAACCATTAGGTAACCATATGAGTGTGGGTGTTAGTGTCATCGTAACAAATACTGAGGAGGATGATTCAGACCAGTCTTCGATGGGGCTGGCATATCGAACTTTGTTAAAAGCCCAACTTTGTTAAAGGACCAACAGCTTAATGTGCCTTCCGAAGCACGGATCATCTTTCGGACAATCAGGTGATCAGCCTGTAATGTCCTAACCAAACTGGGGATCGTAAAGTGGTATTCGTGATGTGTCCCCACCGGGGTTTGAATATGGGACCTCCGGATCGTGAGCCCAACGCTCAAACCACTGGACCACAGAGGCCGTCATCCAACAAGTAGAACACGTGTAGACACACCGTTCATCGTCTTCTCCCGTTATCCCATTTTCACAAGGTCAGCTTACCTAACCTAAAGATTTTATATATCTAGTTTTGACAGAAGCGACTGCCTGTCTAACCTTCCAACCCGAAGGGTTATTATTGCTTATGGCAAAACATATCCTATGTGGATCATTTGTACAGATTTGGCTTCCTCAACCAAGTTTCTGCCGCATTCGTCACACTATGAAGCTCGGCTATGCCACCTGGGAACCGGTGTAGTGGGCACTCGCTATATATATGAGATAGGGTTAACCAGCCCAATACAAGTTAGGTCATATATGAAACGATTCGATTAGGGTATTGGGCTTCGGGGAATCATTGGTTAAGGCTCGTGATAGGATTTGAACCTGCGGTCTCTCGTTGCGATTTAAGCGTTCATCCGACTGCGCTACGCTACGGCTCTCGCGTAGACACCATCTTCTACCGTGTAGGTGGTAAGGTGGATTACTAATCCCATCAATCGTGGTGTCAGGGTTACTATTGAGCCGCCAAAGGCCCCTGACATGGCTCATGTAACGACTACTAACTTACATCAGTAAGTAGTAACCAGGACCGACGGCTTAACGTACACCACCATTACCGTTCTTTTTACAAAAACAATACGAAAGTACTTGTATTTTCTCCTAATCGTTTGCTTTTGAAACATTTACGTTGAGGGTTTGCCTTTCGCATTTTCCTGTTAATAAAAACCTAAACTGGGGACGTGACACCACCGCCGGGACCTGAAGTGACGGGGAATAAAAAATACAAACGCTTCCCCAAGAAAAACATTAAGAAGAACCATTCCAAATGTAATTTATAAATTTCCAAATGTATTTTCTGCCTTGTAATAACATAATAAGTAATATTTCGACTGAAGTTCTCGTACGAACTTGGTTAAAGTTAATTTTGTTGACATACAGTTATGAGATAATTAGAAGCAAAATGTTCTTTAATTGGACGATAATTTCGTTTTATGGTTTAGTAAATTAGCATGGGGTGGCGAAGGGAATTTGTTGAATATGTGCGGAAAATTGTATGTGCGGAGGTTTTATTTCTTAAAAATGTGTTACTTAGAAATAATTACATTTTCTAGCGTGTCTGCCTCTATCGTCCAGTGGTTGGACTTTAGGCTCTCCTGGGTTCGAAACGCGGTAGGGAAATCTGTCTATGTATATTAGCCTTAATTCATATCCAATTTTGGACGTAGGTTTGTCCGGCCAAGTAGTTAATGCCATCTGCGGCAAATCTACAATAAGTCACGTCAAAAAAAAAAAAAAAAATTGGACGTAGGCCTCTTCCACGTTTTTCCACGTGTTTTAGTAGTCTGTCTATCAAACTTAAATCCCTAATTTTTTCTTCTAAATGGCTTCGCTACAACATTACGCTTCTCACGTCGTTTGACACCACTTACTGAAAGATGTAACCGGCACCAAGAACTTAACGTGCCTTCCGAAGCACAGATCACCTTATTTTTTGACAAATAGGTGACAAGCCTGCAATGTTCTAACTAAACCAGGGCTCACAAAGTGATTTGTTTTGATGTCCCCACCGGGATTCGAACACGGGACCCCCAGAGCCCAAAGTCCAACCACTGAACCACAGAGGCTTTGCCTTGAAGTTGATAATTGGTGACGGCTATGATTTAACCTTTACATTAGCAAAATATATATCTCGTTTAACAATATCCAGTCAGAGGTTACAAGTAGGGTCAAACTACTGCGAGCGACCTAAACCACAAAATGTAGCGACCACCGCAACATCTAATCTAATTTTAATAATAGATCAATGAAAATTTAGGCCTAAACCACATAATATTTGCTAACAATTTCCCCTATAATGAAGAACTTCTCAATTGATTCTGACAGGCAATTGTGTTTTATAGGGAACTACAAGCAATGGTATTTACTATACTTACTAGTAAGTTGGCAAGAATAAAAATGTACCTATGATGTGTAAAAATGACTCTTTCTGACTCTTTCACGTACACAAATGCGCAAACACAACACTTAACACGCTCGCAAACTCACGCTTACACACACTCACACTAACACACACACACTTTTTTTTACATGACTTATTGTACATTTTCCGCAGATGGCATTAACTACTTGGCCGGACAAATGGGGAGCGCTGAAGGCTCTCACCCAATACAACGTTTAAGACAACAGGCCTGAGGGTGCCCAGTTGGGCGCAAACCTCGGCTCAGGGCGTCGTCTGGGAGGAAAAATTTTTGAAAGAATTAATCGACCCTAGTGGGTCGATAGCGATAAGCGATGAATAAGAGAAATCGTCGACCACGCCGGTGGGGTCGGTATCGGGGTCTTGAAGTGTTTGGTGTCGCGAGCTGATTGGCTGTCTCCATGGCTAGAGTAATCGGGTCGTCGGGATCGTATATTGCGTCCTTCGACACACACACACACACACAGACCAAAGAAACATGGCTATGCACCTGCACGTTGAGAAGACGAGGTTAAGTCATTAAGTTAATAAATGATTCTGATTTCTTGTGTTTTTATATGTGAGCTTTTCCCTCTCTCAGACTGGCTCCTGTAGTTGTCACACTGATTTAGTTATTACATCGATTTCATACCTCGTGACAACACGTCCTTTACATCCAATTTACTTTGTACCGAACAGGTTAACTTCAATAATGTTTAATTAATTATGATTCTCCCTAGAAGGGTTAGAGTTTAGAACACCTCTTGAGATATTCTCATTAAAATTCAATTTTGTATCACTTGTTTGCTCAAGGAGTAACAACAGTTACTGTTCTTTAAACAATATTGGAAATAATTCAAGAATTTGTGTTATAAGTGTTACTAAAATAAAACTAAAATGATATATGTTTTGTTATACAGGGTGTTACTGACATCGTAACGAAAACTTTGAGGGATGATTCAGGCCATGATTCTGAGTTGATATCAAGTGGAATTTTTCGTCGCAAAAGTACCGAATGGAAAATAATTAAAAAAACACAAAAAAATTTTCGAAAGGAAATTCCACTTAATATCAACTCAGAATCATGGTCTGAATCATCCCCCTCAGTATTCGTTACGGTGTCACTAACACCCATACCTACTTGTATGGCTACCTGTAAGTACTGGTACGGAGTATAAGTGACATCGTAACGAATACTGAGGGGGCTGATTCGTCGCTGCTCGTCGATGTAGTGTCTGTGCATAACGTGGCTTTTTGTAAAAAGTGTGGGCGAAGTCTACTTATATATAAAAATCCGGAATGTGGCAAAATATAGCATTCTTCGTTCTTATTTTTAGTCTTTGCCGCATAAAAAGCGATTCGTTTATTCTGAGACATAAGCTAGTCTAAGTCAAGCTAGTTTAACGGCCTCCGTGGTCCAGTGGTTGAGCGTTGTGCTCATGATCCGGAGGTCCCAGGTTCGAATCCCGGTGGGGACAAATCACAAAAAAATCACTTTGTAAGCCCTGGTTTAGTTAGGACGTTGTAGGGCGATCACCGGATTGTTCGAAAGTAATAGTGGCTTATGCTTCGGAAGGCACGTTAAGCCGTTGGTCCCGGTTATCACTTGCTGATGTACGTACGTAGTCGTTACATTAGTCATGTCAGGGGCCTACCTATGGCGGCTAAATAATAACCCTGACACCAGGGTTGATGGGGTTGGTAATCCACCTCACAAACCACACGATAGAAGAAGAAGCTAGTAATTAAAAAAGAACCTTAACCCAAAACCATCCGACAGAGATCCATCTAGAAAGCTTAATCCTAAATTAGCAATAACCGCGGATAATGTGAAGGAACAAAGTGTTCTAAAGAGGGTAGGAAAGGAAAACATTTTACTACATCATAAATGTGAACCGCACCCGAAAAATGTACGTTTAATACACGTGAGATCTACGTGTGGGGCGACGTATATGTTACGGTGTTTTGGGAATACCCGAGACATTATGTTTGGAACAACATAATTTAGCATCACGCATGTATCCCCAAAGGGGTAGGCAGAGGAGTACAGTAGACGAGTCTTTTGCCAGTCCCGCTTATGCAGGGTTCCGGCTCTCCATATTCTATCTCTATAGGTTGGTCGGTTTTGGGCCGGTTTGGCGTCCAGGGGGGTTAAAATGTTCACATCGAAGCAATTCGTCACTCGATTCATACACGCACGCCAGTTCAGAGTAGCAGTAACCGGGAGTCGACAGGTCTCTTTGAGCCGCCCTCTCTTGCGTTTTCCACGCGCACACCAGGGGGGTTAAAATGGCCGCATCGAAGCAATTCATCTAAGAAATAAATATTGCAATTTGACATTTGCGCATATAAATGTAAGTGCGCAATGCAAACAAATGTCAAATAGCAACATTGCTTTCTTAGATGAATTGCTTCGATGTGGCCATTTTAACCCCCCATGTCTAATTGTTTCAGGTCCTTATTATGGTTATGTTTGTAAAATGAATATTGACTATTGTTTTTTTTAAACTCTACATAACATTCCCATGGCGTTGCTAGATCCCCCAGCGCTCCCCATTTGTCTGGACAAGAAGTGAATACCATTAAAAACAACGATAAGAGTAACGTTAAATAAAGGCGATCCCCACGTAAAAGCGGTTTGCGAACGACTATCTATTTCTCAAACAACGATATTACTAAGATGGTCGTCACACTTACATCCTCACTAGTCTAGATTCGTTCAGTGTCGAAATTATGGCGTTAAGCCGTTGGTCCCGGTTATTACTTACTCATGTAAGTACGTAGTCGTTACATGAGCCATGTCAGGGACCTATGGTCACTCAGTAATAACCTTGACACCACGGTTGATGGGGTCGGTAATCCACCTCACAACCCACACGATAGAAGAACAGTGCTGCCACTTACATTTGAGTTTGATCTGATCTGTCAAAGCCATAGTTCATTTACCTACGTGGCTTTTCTTTAAAACAGAGACGATTCCATTCGATATCTTCGCTAGATATATCCAGTTCCAACCAGTATTCTTATACACCTCTCCTTAACGACGGAGGCGGTCGTTAGGTGAAATCGCGCCATACTTTACGGCCTCTCCAGCAGTAATGTTGTGGATATAAACGGCGAGCAACTAGTGTTACTGCCTCCTTTTTATACCAGTTACCGGAATGGCCTCTTCGTTTATAGATTCTTTGTAAATAGATTTTTTTTCCGTCATTATTCCCTTAAAAGCTCAATGAGGCGTCGGTACTTAGTTCATCTTGCGATTTATGTACATAATCGTCACTGGAAAAGCAAAATTACGTAAGCGCCAAAATAGGTATTTTGGGTTTTTTATATATTCGGAATCAGTGTTTCATTCTGCGTCGATCTGTCTGGGTAGCATTGCGATACAAGCACTTTTTTGGCGCTTACGCAAATTTAAAAATAGTTGATTTTTTTCAGTTCAAATTATGATCAAAGGGCAAAAGTTCAGTCACTGAGCCCAGCGAATTATTAGTTGTCATAATTATACAATTTATGTTTTTGTAGATGTTTTTGGTTTATTACAGAAACGACATGTAACCAGGATGTCTTAAGTCTAACCAGTTAATTTATTACTTTGCAAGAAACTGATTGGACTTTTGCAGGTTATCGTACCTTCGACTACCCAAATTAGAATTAGTCGTGAGCTTATGTTTAGTTAGGTTCAAGGAACATAAATAAAATTGCTGTCCAAAATTCTAGACTAAGTAAATTAAATTCATCTTTTGGGGTTATGTATACATTTTTACAATAAAATACCAGAGTGTATTTTTGTGTGATGCTTATCTTACATAAATAAAGCTAATTATAAGATTAATAATTACCTAAATGATAAAAATGCCTGGTATTAAATGTGTTCCTCTAGTTATTAAATAAAATAACCTTGATATCAGGGTTGATGGGGTTGGTAATCCACCGCACAACCTACACGATAGTTGAATATAATGTTTATGTATGTTATTACGTAAGTACTTTTCAATATGCAAATTAAGCTCTAACAATTGCTCTTGCATCAAGAAGAGTTCTTCGCTAAATTACGATGCAGTATCCTTGTTAATCAACAATGTCTGTTAAGTAACTATCTCTTTCAATTTCTCCAAGACAAACAAAGTAATAAAGATATGCAAATAAATAAAGTTACAATTCCTGCAATGAATACAAACTTGACAACGAACTATGAGTTCCAAGAAGCCTTTTTAATTGAAACACCCGTAAAATATTTACAGTTACCACGTCGGACGCAACAAAATTGCAAATTCATTTGTGCCCTGTTTAAATCTGCGAAGTTACTTGCCATTGATGTCAGGATGGTTCCGTCGTAAAACGATGGCGGCCGACAATTAAGAAGTAAATGACTTTCCGGGTATTTTTATTTTTACGGTTCGGCCACAAAAACCGCAGTGGAAAAGCCGGCGAGTGTGGCGTGGTAATGACTTAATGCTGTTGATCTTTTTTAGACTCCGAAATTACAGACACACCTAGCGTTATCCCGTCTTTCACAAGGTCCACATACGTAACCTGAAGATTTGACAGGTCCGTTTTTTTTTGTCCGATGAGTCTGACCTCCAACCAGCCCAATACAGGTTAGGTCACAAATCTCCGATATTCATGATGTTTTCCTTCACCGAGAACGAGATAATCATTCATGACCCAAACATGAATTCGAAAAGAAATTGCCCGTACTGAGATTCGACCATGCGACCTCATAATGCGAGCCAAGCGTTTCTCCAACAGGGTTACCATGGTTTCCTGGTGATCTCTTTCCCTCCGTGGCATTTATTATTTATAAACATGCACAAAAATTTTTGACCACATCCGCTTATCTTGTTTTCAGTCGAATACTAAAAATATATTGACAAAACACACAGCCGACTCACCTCAAAACATTTATAGATCCTCACCGTTTTTGGAACTTTAACTGAAAACTGCATTGTAATTGTTATTGTTGGGGGAACCATTAAAATTTAAACTTGAGACGAACGTCCCTTAAAAGCAAAGTGCTGAGGTCGTCACAAACACAATAAAGTTATTTTAGGCGCTTGCATCTAGCTGAGTTATGTTTCCAGTTTACAGTTAAATAAAGTTCCGAGTAAATATAAAGGTTTTGAATAATATTAAGTAGAAATGATCAAGGTTGATATGATTATTGTATCAAAAGTTTGTTGCTCAAAGCCGTCGTTAATTGGAAATTCTCGTTAATGTTAAAAGTTTAATCAAAAACGTAGTACTGTTAAAATTTACCACTGAAATGTTAAGGCTAACCGCCATTGCTATCAGGAGATCCCGCGCTTCTGGTCTCATAAGTTTGACACCTCAACCAACCCGCAGTGAAGCAGCATGGTGGAGTATGTTCCTTACCCCCTCCGGTTGATTGAGGGGAGGCCTGTGCCCTCCAATTCTACTGATTTCATTGACTTCAAATATTGGAGTTCTAATCTGGTCTCTTCAGTCTTCATTGCATTCTTCCCAAATTAACTAAGCTCCAATCACCACACTCTATCAAACAATACAATTGAAAATCGAAACAAAATAAACAGACAAGAATTCCTCTCAGAAGACAATAAAGGTTGTTATATTTTAGCAGATGTATCGCACCACTTATCTTGGCCCCTGGATGTTTAAGCGCTTGTTATAAAATGTCTGCAGAACAGAGTTCAGGTTATAATGGCCCTGTTTCATGGCTGAAGACAATAGGCACAAACATTAATAACTTTCTTTGTTTCTTTACGCTTTGGGCCAAGTGAGGAGCGATTATCGGCCTGTGGTCACACTTGAGAGTTTCGAACAATATCACCTGTAAATATATATATCACCCAAATAATGTAGTCTGCTGCTGATTGAAATAATGACGGTTTTTGTTTTTATTACTTAACCTTTCATTCATTATTATGACTCTAAAAATCGGCACATTGGCTATAGGACTATTATTCTCAAAAGTTATGAACGTCGAAACAGTCATACATGAGACAGAAATATCGACCGATAAAAAAAGGCCCCATCGAAGGAATTCATCTAAAAAGCAATATTGCAATTTGACATTTGTTTGCATTGCTAACTTACTTTTATATGCGCAAATGTCAAATTGCATTATTCCTTTTTTAGATGAATTGCTTGGCCTTTTTAACCCCCTTTTATTAGCAGTAGGATGTATAATAGGCTAGTTATGTTTCCTAATTATTCAGTATTTATCATAAACAGTCTGTACCTAATCGTGATCCTCTCTTGGGCAAAGGCCAACGTTATAGGTAGGAGTCGTATCGCCGTGTATAATGGTCGAGACAACTGTGCCACGGATTTCTCTGTATAATAGTATTATCATCATCAGCTCATTGCAGTTCACTGCTAGATATAAGCCTCTCCCAAGGCGTGCCACAAGGCCCTATCTTCAGCCTTACGTATCTACATTGTTTTACGTTTACGCGGTTATTATTAAAACACATAATAACGGGCACACGCACGGGGTTTACGTGTCTAGGCACTTCCAGCCACCTTCTGCAAGTCCTCTTGCCATCTTGCCAGGGGTCAATCTACATTGCGCTTCTCAAGACGCGTATAATAGTATATTTGATTTCATTAATAAAACTCTTTGCTTCGCTCTGTCCGTCATCTTAGACTCCGCTCTTGCCGTCACTCCCACTCGCTTCCTGACGTTTCCTCTCCTTTAAGTGAGTCTGTCCTCCCAACGTTTTTAATGAGGTCAACTCCATAACCTCTTGAAGGCGACATTCAAGGTTGCTCCTGAGGATTAAGATGATTTACGTTGCCATGGCGAGCTCTTGAAGGATTAATATATTTTTAAGAAATTAATTTCGTGACGGTTGCCTAAAGGAAATAATCAAATCACACATGTATTTCCCACCTGGGTAAGCATAAAAGCATACATAAGTTCACTACAACATTCCCAATGGGGTATATCTTCTTCTTCTTATCGTGTGGGTAGTTAGGTGGAATACCAGTCTCATCAACCCTCGTGTCAGGGTTACTATTGAGACGCCAAAGGCCCCTGACATTTATTTATTTATTTATTTATTTATTGCTCATTAAGACTATTTATTTACATCACGAAGTGGTAACCGAGACGGCTCCATCATGTAATGAGTTCTTCTGGTATTTTTCCACTATTACTATTATGATCAGCACCGTATTTACCACCAGACTTACGCGACCTTACGCTTACGCAGCCTGCTCCTATATTTTTAAAAGCGGCTCTGTGAAATGCTTATCATTTTCATTATACGTAAATTAACAACAGGATGAATAGAAATATAACAGAAATGAACATGTACAAAGGCTTAATTGTATTTTACTATTTGGGAAAACCAATATCTAAATTTGGAACTCCCCTTCAGCATGTCAGGCCTCTTAAGGAAACAGGCTTCGATACTCCAGACCGCCAGACTAAGCCGTCCCAGCTTGTCACTTACGCTCACTTACTGCATAATGCAGGCTCACGATCCGGAGGTACCATGTTCGAATCCCGGTGGAGACATATCACAAAAATTACTTCGTGATCCCTAGTTTGGTTATCCGAAAGTAAGATCCATACTTTGGAAGGCACGTTAAGCCGTTGGTCCCAGTTAGTACTTACTGATGTAAGTACGCAGTCGTTACACGAACCATGCCAGGGGCCTTTGGCGGCTCAATAATAACCCTGACATCAGGTTTAACCTACACGATAGAAGAAGAATCATAGCATATTTTACAAGGCAGCTCCCCAAAACGCCCACTCCATAACACTCAAACTAAAAAGATGAAGAGACGGCGTTATAAAAATAATGTTTTTACGTAGTGAAAGGCCCACAACTGATCCTCTTTATTTATTCATAATGCCTCGTCTTGAGACGCAGAAACGCTTTGCAAATAGCCTTTTTTCATACCACTTATGTTTATTTGAAGTGAATTTGCTTGTTTTTTATTTTTGTGAGTGCATGTTATGTCTATAAGGTTGTGTTTGTGTGAGAAATGTGATATGGCACGCGGAATGTGATCGTCGTTTGCACTGGGTTGAGTAACCGCTGTGACATTTGATTTGCGTGAAATGCAATGACTGTGATGTCTAAAAATGTGGGTATACAAAGTGTTATTGATATCGTAACAACTATCAACTATCGTATCGTATCGTTTCATTTCATTTCATTTTAACGATCTCTCTCTCTCTCTCTCTCTCTTTCTCTCTCTCTCTCTCTCTTTCTCTCTCTCCTTGGCATTTATTATTCCCATCTGATGGTGGGGTCTGCCTTCTTCGTTTTTCTCTTCCACTTCGCTCTATCGGACGTTTAGAATGATTCTGAGTTAATATCAAGTGAAAAGCTGAAATTTACCCCTCACTATTCGTTACGTCACTTAAGCCCCGTACAGGTACTTACAGGTAGCCATACAAGTACGTATGGGTATTAGTGACAGCGTAATAAATAGTGAGGGGGATGATTCAGACCATAATTCTGAGTTGATATCAAGTCGCATTTCCTGTCGAAAAAAATCATGAAAACTTTAGTGTGTTTTTTAAATGATTTTCAGTTCCATACTCTTGCGACGTAAAATTCAATTTGATATTAACTCAAAATCATGGTCTGAATCATCCTTCAACGTTTTAGTTACGATTGTTACTAACACCATGTATAGGTATATTCGATTTGTGTTAGATAATTGATGCTAACACACAGTTAGCTCGACCATTACAGACGGCGATACGGTTCACCACCTATCACGTTAGTCTGACAGAAATCTCGGTGAGGTGTGGGTACTTAATTCATCTTGCGAGGGATGTACCTCTGACTACCTATTAGATTATAATTATTGGCTTACGTTATGTTGTAGAAATGTATTTAATGTAAAAAAAAGCAAATTCCGCACAATTCTCCCCTCGCAATCAAGTGATGTGGACACAATCAGTCATCCGTATCAGTCTGTAAATAAAAAAAAAAATGAGAGTCAACATGCCTAAAACGCCGCCTATCCATCATGTAAGGATATCACTGAACAATATTTACTGTAAAATTATATCCTACATTATTAGTAGGTTTGACTAACGGTCTCCGTGGTCCAGTGATTGAAGTGGAGGTCTCGGGTTCGAATCCCGGTGGGCGCATATCACAATGTTGGTCCCGATTACTTACTGATGTAAGCACGTAGTCAGTGCATGCGATGCGTTTTTGTTTTGGAACTCAAGTTAATCATAAATTATTATCACGTGCTCAGCGGTGAAGGTAAACATCTTGAAGAAACCCACATGCCCGAGAAATCCGTTTCGGAGGAATGTGACCTAACATATAGGATTATTTGCAAAAAATAGCGATCGGCACATTGTTAATACCCGGAATAAAAATAAACTTGCTTTACAAGTCAGTCGATTACATAAGATTACTAAATCTTTTAAGAGGCAATGTATACGTTTTTACAATAAGATTCCCATTGACATTCAGAATTTGCCTTTCAACTGCTTTAAGACAGTAGTTAAACAAAAACTTTACAAAAAAGGTTATTATAAAGTTAGTGATTATTTAGAAGATATGAATGCATGGGATTAACTGTGTGAGAACTGATATTAGGCAGCTAAATTACTCAATTGTATATCAATGTTTTATGTTTATATTTATTTTTTTTAAAGAACGTCTGAGGCCCTGTGCCGAGGTTTTTCTTGCAGCTTCTTTTCCCCGGCTATACAGGTTGTGAGAAGCTGCAGTAGTTTTAGGCGGATGAGACGTTCGTTATGTAAAAATGACGATTCAAAGTGTAACTATGTTACCTACTGAATAAAGATATTTTTGAATTTGAATTTGAATTTGTATCGGGCTGGTTTTTTAAAGCCGGACCTGTCAAATCTTTAGATTAGGTAAGTTGACTTTGTAAAGAGTGGTGGTGGTTGGAGTAGCAGCGAATAAAAATATAGACCGTGTTCAAAATAAAATACAAATATTTCGCGATAGAGTTTAGATCAGTTTGAGTTACTGATTTGGATAATGATATTGTGAAACATTGCGAAAGGCACAGGTATTTTTCACCGGGATAAGGATAAAAACTTACTACTAGTGGTGACCCCTATCGCCGTAAGTATATTATTATAATAGTCGAGCTAACTGTGTTAGCGTCAACTATCTCACTGACTCACTACTATGTTCCCAATTGGGTTAGTTAGAGGTGTCTACATCCATCGCAAGATGAACGGTACCCGCACCTCACTGAGCTTTCTATTAGACCAGAGACCGGGGTAAGCATAGACTTTGGAACTCCACTTACTACGATCCTGACACACCATTTTCACTTCTTCTACTCTCTTCAGAGACTTCATGCATGCTTGCCGGTTTAGAGTCCTCTCTAACAGGAAATAGGCGTCTTATGTATATAATGTGAAACTGATCTGCTATCACCGTCACAAACTCTTTAGTTGGGCAGCGACTGGCTGGTCTCCGGCCTGTCATGAAATGTCATTTTTTGATTTGGGCTCGAAGGACCAAAAAATGTAAGCAACAAGAGCACCACAGAAAGAAAAACAACACACGTATAAAAACATAAAATCTAAAAATTTCATTTCATGACAGGCCGGAGACCAGCCAGTCGCTGCCCAACTAAAAAGTTTGCGACAGTGACCTTTGCTTAAATCTTATTTTCCTCATCTCAGGACTTTGTATCAAAAGTGGCTGCGAAGTCTTCTGATAAGCTGTTGCTTTCATCATCTTGTTCTTACGTTTTGTCAGTTCAAAATGAAATTTGCTACGAATTTGCTACTTAAAAGACTCTCAGATGCATCACAATTAACTCTTTCATGAGTACGAATTCAGTCCAAATAAAGGATGCACACAAATGAATAAAACCTGCATTTCGTGCTCGTAGCAAAGCCTGCCTCAATATGAAGTTTTAAAATGAATACCGTATCGCATATACTTACTTGCACGGAGATATTTTGTTATGTTATGTTTGTTATATTGTGTGTTGTGATTGTTATATTAGTTTTTTTTTGTTATACTTATTTCGTTTGTTATTTTCAATTCCACGGCCGTCCCATTATAAAATTCTGTTAAATCGTTTTTGTTACGTCGCTTTGAATAGGTACTTTGAAAAGATTCAGTCCGATTTTAGGAAAAAAAATAACCCACGAGATTTTATCAATGTGAGTTTTCTAGTCCGTTTCGGTTTATGAAGTTGAAATTAATATCAAAGAATTGGGACGCATAAAATTATATTTTATCTGTTTTCGTGAGGCCAACTAAAATGCATTAACCCAAAAATGCCCAGAATTCGAGTAATTCGCCCCGCGTATTCTGCTAGCGTAAGAAAGTAAACAGAAAATAAGGGTCCCGCTCGAAAGTAATTCTGTTTTCTAATAATCCCACCGAGCTTCATTCTTACAGAGCCTTCTTAATTAAAACATAAACGACTTTCCGATGGGAAATTTTTTTTCTTGCCGAAAGGAGCGGAATTAGAAACGTGAATTGCATTTTTTTTTGTTTACGACGCTCTGGCGCGTAAGTAATTGCTCTGGAATTCACATGAGTCCAAATTGCTTCGTACTGCTTTGTAAAAATCATTTCTTAAAATGAAGTTATGTAATATGTTGAAAGGATTTAGGTTTTTAATTTATTTGGAATTTGTCATCACTCCGTAAGTAATTTGTTGAATTGTAAAAATATATTTTATTGTAATTAAAACACATAATAACGGGTTCTTACCGCGTTTAAATCAGGGATATGAAACTCACGATATTTCGATAATGTTGCAAGTGCCATGATCACGGGATGACTGCGTGATAGTCATTCCGTACATCCCTGATTAGCGCAGTAAGAACCCGTTATTATGTGTTTTAATTATGATAATAACCGCTTAAACCTAAATCAATGTATATATTTTATTGTTACTATGCCACCCTTAACATACACACATAAACTCACGCCTATCTCCCACTGGAGTGAGTAAACAGATACTATGGAATTCCATTTGCCTCGATCCTGACATACTTTTATTGCTTCCTCCACATTTATCAATCGTTTCATACAAAAAAAAAACATCTTTAAATATATACCTAAATGTTTTTCCTGTCCCACTAAGGTGCGAGTTTAAGACACACTCATCATAAATTCAACAAGAAAGGCGAGGAAACGTCGGTGCAGCTTCTCAAACTATGACGTCACAATTAAACTAAAATTTCTATCAAAATTTATTCAAACAAGAAAATTTTGCAGTGTGAATAAAGTTGAAAACCCACTTCTGAAACTAACTAAATCTACGCTTGATCGTATGACACGGTTGAATGCCCACTGGTCACTAAATAAAGGGAGTCTTCAACAGAAACAAGTCGAGACCAGTCCCTTTCGTAATCAATACCTATTCGTTTTATTCGAGCAACCAGTCCATTCTTTTTCGACTTAAGTCGGACTGATACGACTCCATCCTTTTCGACTATCTGCAGTGCATTCGTTTTGGAGTTAAACCCTTAAGGCCACTCGATCGGGCGTTTGGCCGTTTTGGCATTGACTAAATTTGTCGACTTTGTGATTCGATTTGAAATGATTCATTTACGTGTTAAGTGGTTGGAGAGTGCGAAATCAGATAAAAGTATTAGAATATATAGTACACTATTAGGGAAGTAGTTAGTCCTTTCATTACTAAGATTTTTATGTGT
Source organism: Pectinophora gossypiella (assembly GCF_024362695.1). Lineage (NCBI taxonomy): Eukaryota > Metazoa > Arthropoda > Insecta > Lepidoptera > Gelechiidae > Pectinophora > Pectinophora gossypiella. Next base: position 948,769 of record NC_065409.1, read on the forward strand.
CCCGATACTATGAATACAATATAATACAAATACACTTTATTGCACCAAAACAAAAATAAATAATTACAAAAAGACTCAACTATACGGTCCGGTCCGGGTCCGGGTTTGGTTGAATACTGTCTATCTCAATAACAGATAACTTACGAGTACTTTAGTTTTGATTGATATCATGTGGTTTCCAGGTTTTGCGCTCGATTAATGGCAATAGAAAATCAGCCCCTATTACACGGGACTTAATCATAGTCGGCAAGGAGTGGAGTGTATATATTATACACCTCTGTATAACCCTTCGAGGACACTGATGCTAGGTTATATTACTTTAATTTTCATACACTATACTCATGAGTGTGTCCAGGAATGCATTTTCACTCCTCTGACATTCCCATCATCATTAACTTGAGAGCCACATGCTTGTTAGTGTAGCATTCTTTATTCTTGACTATCCAAGTCAAATTCTTTGGTTTCTTTATAAGACACGATGTTTGTCTTGTCTGACATTCAATAAACATTATTTTTATTTTCGTTAAGAACTTTATTGAACCAGTCACAAATGCTTGCTCGGAATTCTCGAAAACCTTTTCCTAGAAAATACAGATTTTCGACTTACATCACTTGTACTGCAACATTTCACCAACTCATTTGCTATGCCGAAAAGTTTCGGACCCGACTCAGCCAGGCTTGTCCTGTCTACCCCGGATTTATTTCGAATGTTGCGATCTGTGTCTAAAGGCGGTCACTCACCGGGATAAAGTCAATTATTATGTATTTATTTATAAAGGTACATACAACATTTAGTGTAACGGAAGAGAAAAGAATATAAAAACTAATATAACTATACAAAATAAATTATAAATGAAAAAGAAAAGAAAAATACGACTATAAAAAGTAACATGAAAAACACTAAAAATAACAATTCTAAAATTACAAGGTAAACTGTCTCACAATAAAAATAAAACGAATTAAATTCTCAATTATTTATTGTCCAATAAATCCATGTAGTACAATGGGGTGTTACATAGGTATAGGAACTAAAACATGGACCCTGTAGGATTATAAGGAATATGTTTTTTGTTTTGAGGTTCGGAATCCTGAAAAAAGATGGCCTCCGTTTTAATGCTTTAAATCTTTACATTTTTTACATTACACGCGTGAGTACATTACACTCGGTGAGTGACCACCTTAAATCATGACGAATTCGGCAAAATTGGAAACGGTCATTTAGATTCGAGGGTAGATAACGTCAATCTATTGTTGCCATCCTTATCAGCTCGAGCAGGAAAATATAGCTTCTTCAATGCAGTCAATTATTTGTTTACTGTATCGAATATTTATATTTCCAAAGATGCTCGATGATAGCTCTTATCTTGTGATAAATATTTCAAAAGAGAATAAAAACGACACGAAGAAAAGAAACAATTTTGAATGTTTATGTTGCTGACCATACTTGGCGACTTGGAAACTCGACTTCGACATCGAGTTCCGTCTTGATTGACTTTAGTCATGGACTACAAGAAAAGCAAGTAAAAGCTAGATAACATAATATACATATTATGTATATATTTTGAAGTGTGCAAATTAAGCCTTTTCATTTGATACCCAACACATACGAATGGTTTTCCTACAACTTACTTAGAATCATTGCAAGTGATGAAATGGACGATATTTTATACTTATGTACCTTGTTATTGATCTTGTTCCGTGCTTCGGAAGGCACGTTAAGCCGTTGGTCCCGGTTACTGCTTACTGATGTAAGTAAGTAGTCGTTACATTAGCCATGTTAGGAGCCTTTGGCGGCTCAATAATAACCAGGGTTGATGATGTAATTCACCTCACAACCCACACGATAGAAGAAGAAGATAGAAGAAGACCGTACGACTTTTTTTCTTTGTCTTCACTTTATGTTCTCTAGAGGGCACCACATTAAATTCGCGCGTCCTATAGCTTATAACCATCGGACAATCAAGACGCTTCTAGTGACACCCCATTTGATAATTTCTGACAGGTAGTTTAGAAGTTAGGCTAAAACAGTCGTGCATACACGTAATTTTTCCGTAATCGGGTTTTAGTTTTTGAACTTATATTTTTATCACAGATTTGTTCAAACGGGGTGTCGAATCAAATAAGAATCCGGGATTGGATAATACGAGAGGAAATACTAAAGTAAGCTCCAGGGTTTTCTCGGAATTCTAACCACGGCCGCAGGTTGCGGCCACGAACCCTGTTTAAATGCTGAATGCGCACTGAAAATTTATTTCGCTGAAAGCCCTCATACGTGGGGAAGTTTTGCCCGGGAATTTTCTTTTTGAACTCCACCAGAAACGCTGCGAAATAAAAATTGGTCAAGAAAAAGTTGCGAGTTATGAATTTGAAGGAATTCTCTGAAACATAATCGGGTGTTTCTGGGTTTCAACGTCTCAAGTAAAGGATAAAGTAGATTCTAGCGTCCGCTTTACAAGACATTTTTATATTTTGAAATTTCATACTTTATTTCTTTCGTATTTCATGAATTGTTTAAGTATTTTAAAGGACGATGGGTCAAAACGTCCCCCTCCATCAACAGATTCCACTGGATATTAACTCAGAATCATAGCCTGAATCATCACTAACACCCTGTTTACATAATCATAATCATAAGCATAACTGATCTTAGAAAATTTAAAGTAGAACTTAAGTCATATCTTTTGAAGAAGTGTTACTACACAGTTGATGAATTTTATAATGACAATGAAAATTGATTATGAAATTAACATGACACTATTGTATTAATTTTTTTTTTATTGAACTTGACATCCTTAAATCTAAATACCTTTAAAATTTTGACATTATTGCTTAATTCAATTCAATTCATTGACATTGTTACTTTGTTTTTGCTATTTAAATTATTATTAATTGCTATAAATTTTATGTTATTAATTATTTTTGTATATGTAAAATTGTTATGTTCTTGTCATGAAATGTTTAATATGTTAAGTATGGATGATGTATAATGTCGAACACAATGTAAAAATTGTTAACGATTACATAAATAAATAAATAAATTGATGAATTACTTAGTATTGACTCGGTTTAGGAAACACAGGACGTTCCGATTGAAAGTTGGACTTTGTAACTCTACATTCTACTCATACCATAGGGGTCGCTATATGGCAACTTCCTTCACTAACCTCCAAATTCAAAAGGCTTCACCTGAGGAATCACGAGCACTCTTCACTATTGGCCATCGACGTCTAAGATACCCTTACAAAGACAACCCCTTTTCATTAAGGGCCCTTCCAACAGAACACAAGAGCCACTTCGATATTTTTCCGCCCTGTATATAGAAATTTTCTATATTTTATGAGATATTTTAGTAATGTCGTGGTAGCCCTGTTGGTAGAACGCTTGCCTTTCACTTTGAGGTCGCAGGTTCGAATCCAGCACAAGCGTAAACCAATGATTGTCGAATTTGTTTTCGAATTCATGTTTGGATCATAAATGATTTTCAAGTGCTCAGCGGTGAAGGAAAACATCGTGAGGAAACCCACATTCCCGAGAGATGCATTTTCAGAGGTATGTGAACCGGACCTGTCAAATATTCAGGTTACGTAAGCGGACCCTGTGAAAAACGGGATAATGCCAGGAAGATGATGTATATTTAAGTCTGTTTTTTTACAGGAGCGACTGCCTGTCTGACCTTCCAACCCGCGAAGGGAAAACCAGCCCAATACAGGTTAGGTCACAAACCTCCGAAAACGCATTTTTCGGGAATGTGGGTTTCCTCACGATGTTTTCCTTCACTGCTGAGCACGTGATAATCATTTATGATCCAAACATGAATTCGAAAATAAATTCGACAATCATTAGTTTAGGTCTGTGGTGCATTCGAACCTGCGACCTCAAAGTGAGAAGCCAGCGTTCTACCTACTGGGCTACCACGGCTCTCACTGTACTAAAATACGTGTTTCATTTATTACTACTTATTTAAAAGTACTGAAAACATTACGGTCAAGATGTTATAAAAATAATTTTACTACGGTGTCTTGTATAAAATGTAAAGAAAAACAATCAGAAAATATTTCACAATAGAGCATTTCCAATTTTAAATTTCAAAACATCAATATAAATGTTCCGTACGTAATATCCAACATTTCATATGAACGGAAATTCAAACCCACCCACACGGCCACATTTGACATTTGAATTCGTCTACAATTCACAAAACCAATGCTATAACATTCTACTCGTACACATACAAACATTGCTGTAATCGGATTACGGGGAATAATCACAAGGTACGCAGTTTTGTAATAATTACTATCCCAAATTACAGGACAGCGCTTGCCAATCGGTAATAGGCGATCATAAACCCGAACCGCACCACACGCATTCGGTAACGTTCGTTTAAATTCGGTAATGTTCGAATGTATTCGGTAATGTTCGATTATATTCGGTAATATTCGCGGACATTCGATAGTACCGACAATATCCGCCGTTTAGTAGAGCCGTCGATAATTGGTCCCATTATGAGGACGTCTGTTTGTATAAAGGGGTTGGTATTGAGTTGATTCCACTGTGGTATTGTAATAATAAATTTATGTCTCGGTTACAAATGATATTTCAAACAATGATTGAATTTATTAAGAGAACATTGATTCGGTTATGTAAACTATTCATTTTGAGAGATATCTCTGTCGATTATTCATTATTCAGCTGTATTGAGTTGATTTCTGATAGCTTTGTAAAAGGGGAAAAATGTTGCCGTACTTAAAAAAAAAAACACCCTATATGTCCCTTAGCTTAGGTTTGGGCTTAGGCCTCCTCTCAATCAACCAGAGGGAGTATGGAGCATACTCCACCACGCTGCTTCATTGCGGGTTTGGAGGAACTGTTTTACGGCTAATAGCCGAGAGCAACGGTTTAACGTGCCTACTGAGCCACGGAATCATCTTACTTTTTCGGACAATCAGGTGTTTCAAGCCTGCAATGTTCTTACCGAACAAAGGACAGTCTCACAAAGCGATTTCGATTATATCCCCACCGGGATTTGTACCCGGGACCTCCGAATCGTGAGCCCAACGCTCAACCACTGGACCACGGAGGCCGTTAACTGTTAAATGAAGGAAATGAATCGTATACAAATTTCTAATAGCTTTAGTAATAATAGACGCTACTTTGTTAATGTAGAGTTCATAATTATGATGCTTTTATGATTATTACATAGTATTTACAGTAAAACTTGGTTAAGTGGGACCTGGATAAGTGAGAAACCTCCATAACTGGAACTCATGCTGAGGTCCCAACACTTTGGCACTGAATTACCTCTGTTAGTGGGACGAGGTAAGCCTCTATATCTGGGATTCGTTCTTTCGATTTATCATCATAGTTACCTCTATAACTGAGACAGCGAGTAAATTTTATATGCATAAACCTCTGTAACTGAGATAACATTGTTTGTTTACTCATTCTTATTCTACCCACAAATTCCACACGTAATTCCAAGTACGTAAGTACAAATTTTGAGCTTCAATTACCTTCATTTTTAGTTTCGCTTTACTATCATACAGATGTTTATTTGGAAAATACATAACACGTTATTTTATTTAATGATCGCACCTGTATAACTGAAATAACCTGTATTCTCACCTCTATAAATGAGACAGATATTTATTTATACCTGTATATCTGAGACACTGGGTAACTGGAATACCTCTATAAGTGAAACGACATTGCAGGTCCCTTGATGTCTCACTTAACCAGGTTTCACTGTAAATGTCTTTAATGTCGAAAATAACAATAAACATTGTTTTATACTATTTATGCTATTTAGCCCAAAACATCAAATAAAATATATAACATATCGCATACATAATTACGTATGATCGTGCCTTTTTCCTGTTAAGTTAGAGTCGTTGCGATAATGCTAGAGAGTAAGGGAAAGGAAACAAATATTGAGTGAGAGAATAGAAGAGGCTTGATGATTGGACACTGAATAAGACTCGATGAATTTATTAAAAACACCATAAAAGGGAAGATAGAACAAAAGAGACGATTGGGAAACCAAGAAGAGCTTAACATACATAACATAAACAGCCTATATACGTCCCACTGCTGGGCACGGGCCTCCCCTCAATCAACCGGCGGGGGTATGGAGCATACTCCACCACGCTGCTCCAATGCGGGTTGGTGGAGAAGAGCTTACTTGGAACAAATTAAGGAGAAGGCGAACGTCGTGTCTTATGAGAATTGGCTTTGGATAGACAGGAATGAAGAATGCTGCACCGAAAAGCGTAGCTCTTAAATTATTGAAGATGATAATGTCATAACAGCCTGTTTAGAAGATAAAATAAAATACCTATATCATACCCTCAGCGAGAAAGTAAGTAACCCGTTTGTAGTTAAAACACTATCCCGCCAAGATTTATAAGCGACATAAAATTCCACGAAAATAAACGGTGAAACACGACTATGGCATTGTCCGTTTAAAATTACCTACCTGAAATATACTCTCATAAATCTCGCCCTAGATACAATGGAACTGATTTTCTGTGCGAGTGCCCGTATTAAAGCGAGGCCACACGGGCGCTGCGTCGTCGCAACGACATGATTTCAACGAACTGCGCACAACATGGATAACACGATAACGCAGCGTCACGCGTCGTATCTGCGTGTCATCACGACGCGACGTCGTAGTATTCGTAATAAAGTCGAAAACAAAAGACGAAAGAGCTTTCATTCAATACGAGATTGTTTTTATGATTCATATAAATATGTAGGTGACTTAGATAATTTTAATAGTATTATATATAGTGTTAAACTGTAATTTTATAATGTATTAAGTCTAAGTTACATAACAGTTATAAGATAGTTATTTGAAGTTAGCTGTGTCCTAGCAGGGTCCATGATGAGTTGTTTCATAATACCTTTTACCATCTTTATGTACCACACGAAATGTAATGAAGTTTCTTCTAAATAAAAGTACAAACAGTATAAAGCGCTGAGCTGCGTTGTCGTTACCGCAATGAATCAGCAATGCATCATTCTTCCTCGCTGCTCCTTATCCGTGATGTGTACTTCGTTCTACGATGCCACGTACTGCTTGTTGTGACTTGAAGAGAGCCTTGTCAAGCAAAATAAATAGTTTCAATATAAATTCAGTTGCGTCGCAACGTACTCAACGTATCGTGTAACCTCACTCTAATACCGTTTTATGGGCTATTTATTTTCATATTATACCCAGCACATTATGTGTTTTTCATTAATTAAGTCTGAGCTATAATTAAGCCCTTAGTCAGGAGTATAATTAATAATGATATTTTAAAGCTTTTGGGATCTGTGTGTATCGAATGTGCATGAAACCAATGTTATTAGGTTTTTATTTGGGAATAATAGTCCGGATATACAAGTCAACAAAAGTTAACTAGTATATTGGTATTTTTTTTTTTCTAATTATTTTTTTATTTACCTGGTTGATGGTTGCGATGAGTGCGAGTGTGGAGTATCACCACAAACTATGGCTCACCTTTTATGCTGTCCTAAATGCCCTAACATCTGCACTATTAAAGACATTCACGAAGCCACTGACAATGCCGTAAGCGTAGCCAATTATTGGTCAGCAAAAATTTAATATCGATCGCCATCGATTCGCAAAGAAGAAGAGAAGGTAAATTTAAAAGTAAAAATGGGTGTAAGTTGTAGAGTCGAAAGGGAACAAAGCATCACGCCTGCATTCCCGAAGAAGTGGGCAGATGTGTATAGTATTTATTTACACTCATTCCTCGCCAGCTATTATTAAGTCCCATGTAATAGAGGGCGAGCTTATTTCCATTGACCCGCCACAAATCCTAAAAACCACGTGACATCAATTATTATCTATGGTCTAAACATGAATTCAAACTCATAAAGGGACAAGTAAGGTAGTGGTGATCGCGAATTATAATTATTATCTGTAATTTTTAAAGAAGACTAAGTACTTATACTGATTTATTTATTCCCCTAGGCCTTTCTTCACGTAACTGAAGTCGTCTCACATTTTATGTGTTTAAAACGTGACACAAAAGTGGTCTTTATGAGTATAAAGACCTATTCCACAAGCAAAACACCTGAAAAAGTTTCCTAAACATAATTAAGTCTCTAGAAGACGTATGTTATTCAAAAACAGAGGCCTCTTTGAAAACGGGCCCCTTATAAAACAGGGGCTTTTTTAAAATAGGGGCCTCTTATAAAATAGGGGCCTCTTTTAAAATGATTCCCTTTCAAATTTGAAATCCGTGGATTAGTGACGCGGGCGCGGTTATGCGGGCGGTTTGCGGACGGCAGGCTTTGAGTGGATTGAGACCGGTTTGCTAAGTGTGATTATGTCTTTGTGCAAACTTGGATCGAGTACAAGAAACTTTATGCAAAGCGTGGAGAGTGCATATCACCGTGGCGTGGGTACAATCTACAATTCACGGTCTTGCAGTTGTAGAAACGTTACCTTACCTGGTGTCCAGTATTTTTTTTTTTTAAAAGAATGTCTAGGGCCCTTTGCTGAGGTTTTTCTTCAGCTTCTTGTCCCGGCTATACAGGTTGTGAGAAGCTGCAGTAGTTTTAAGCGGATGAGACGTTCGTTATGAAAAATAACACCATTCAAAGTGTAACAATGTTAAGTGCTGAAAGAAGATATTTTAAATTTGAATTTGTCCTATTGGTTGCACAACCAGCATAATTATGTCCTGTGCGATATGGCCCATAATATGCATTTTCTATGTTTAAAAATAAGTTGTTATAAACTTTTTTTTTCTGTTTCAGGTATGTTTAATATAGAGCAGAATTAAGTTAAGTACCTTGTAAAGTAAGTATATAAACCGTTTTCTTTTTGTATTTAACTTATTTATGAATTTTAATAACGAGTGCGTGTGTGTATGAGTTTGTGTGTGTTTTTTTATTGACATTTTGGCACGTTTTCTATGACGTTACATGTTGCTTTTTAGGAAAGTGAGTAGTAAGTAAGAGATAATGCTGTGGAAGAATACATAAACTGCCTATATACGTCCCACTGCTGGGCACAGGCCTCCCCTCAATCAACCGGAGGGGGTATGGAGCATACTCCACCACGCTGCTCCAGTGCGGGTTGGTGGAGGTGTTTTTACGGCTAATAGCCGGGACCAACGGCTAAATGGAAGAATAATGAATGGGAATTTGGTTGTTTATGGTATGAATTTAGGATGGTTAATGTATGGGATGGTGGGAAGTTTTAAATAATGTAAAGAGGTTGTCTATTATTTGGTATGTCGTCGGAATGTAAGGGCCATTTGGTTTTTTTGAAAATAAATTATTATGTAAGAATCGAAGCCGAGACCAATGCTATAACTGTCAGACCGTCAAACATCTATTTCAGACGATTCATTAATATCAAAATTCTAGACTAAGTAAATTAAATTCATCTTAATAATGTAATTTTTTACAGTAGAATACCAAACAATATCTTGAATTTGTCAGAAAATCAATTTAAAGCTCACGTGAAGCTTACATTATGTAAAAGAGCTTATTATAAGATTAATGATTACCTAAATGATAAAAATGCCTGGTATTAAATGTGTTTTTCTGGTTTCTTGTTGTGTTGCAATTTCTTGTCATTTCTTCTCCTCAGCCATAACACCTTGCGAAATGACGTAGATTCAATAATGTTAAATTACCCGTCAACAAGTTTATATGATACATACATACATACATAAACTCATGCCTATTTTCCACCGGTAAGCAGAAACTATGGAATTCCATTTGCATCAATCCTCACCCACTTCTCTTGCTTCCTCCACATTCATCAATCGCTTCATACACGCAAGCCGGTGCAGAGTAGATCGTACTAAACCTTTTCTAAGGACATCTCCAATTTGGTCAATGTAAGTCCTTCTAGGTCTTCCTCTGCCAGCCGTACTATCAACTTTCACTTTATATACCGTTTTCGCAATTCTATTATCCTTCATCTGCTCTACGTGTCCAAACCAACCTAATATTCCCTTCTCTTAGTCGTCTTTTTCATCTCTGTCTTATCAGACTATTTCTCACTCTATCACTCTCTGATTATGTTGGAGTGTTGTCGGCTTGATGTCTTTTCATTCTCCTACTCAGAGCCAGGTGTTGTCGTGAGTTAGACGCCCATCAAGCGCACGCTCTCTCCACACAACTCCATCAGTTTTATATAAAGTTTTAAACTGTCAATATATTAAACTGTTGAAATGTCAAAAGAAGTATTTACGAAAGGAACTTCTCGCTCGTATAAATATTCCAGAGCGATAGTAATGGTTCCGTACAAGACTCCATTTCCATTTGAGAGTCGAGATAAATCGTCTTAGCGTTCCTTTGGCAGCAGTTTGGCAATAAATTCAAAATCAATCTAAGACGAATTCTGGCGTTCTGTACCGTTTGTGATAAATCACTATTGCTATTTCTTATGCTTCATATATTATGCGTTTGAATCTGCATGCGGTGTTGAAATTTTGTTATGATACTGAACGGTCATACTTACATCTTTGTATATTGTTTCTTTATTGTTTTAAGTTGTTGATGCGGTGTTTTAAGGATCGTCACATCTACTTACTGTTTTCCTCTTTTCTGGTTCGCACGACGTATCGAACTCACCCTCAGACATTTCTTTATTCAGGTGGTAACATAGTTTCCAACAGTACGATATAATTTGATTGCGTGGTTTGCAGTGTATGTTATCTCGGTGACTTTATTTTTATTAGATTTTATTATATCATCATCTCCCTAGCATTATACCGATGTTCAAAGTATCCGGTTATCTAACCTGAAGATTTGACAGGTCTGGTTTTATTACAAAAGCGACTGCCTGTCGGACTTTACAACCCGCCAAGGGAAAACCAACCCAATACAAGTTAGGTCACATACCTCCAAAAATGCATTTCTCGGGAATATGGATTTCCTAACGATGTTTTCTTTCACCGCTGAACGCGTGATGTTTGTTCTTATATCTTATATTCACATTTGTGTATAAGCTTCGCTGCACCAGTCCTCAAGTTTTTCTCAAAAAGACTCTTAAGAACATTGATGTATGCGCATATAATAAATGTCACGCATTCTTGACTGGGTGAGCAGATCCCTAGGTCATCAAAAAGATAGCTCGCAGACACTCAACGAAAAGTTTTTTTTTTTCAATTCACAATGTCAAAAAAAGTTCGGGTAAAAGAGAAAAACGTAACCTAAAAAAGACAGTTGGGATTGTTTTCCCAACTGTTTTTTTTACTGGCTCCGTGCCAAAAACAAGAATGAGCGCGACTCCCGATGGTCCCCTGCAATCGAACGCGCTTGTTAAGATTTAAATTGATTCCCCACTGAACGTGACACGGTGATGCACAGTCTATGCGTGTTTTGTTTTTTCTCCCTTTAACCCTTTGCACAGCGGCAGCTAGTCTACGGCAAAACAGAAGACCATGTTGTCAATAAGGCATTGACCGTGGCGTAATCTCCGATAATAAATATTTTATTTTTTTCTTCTCTTCTTTTTTCCTTCTCCCTCTATCTCTCTCTTTCTTTCTTTATTTTTTTAAAATGGGCAGAAGGCGCTCTCCTGTAACATGGTGGTGGTGGTCCAGCATTGCTTAACTTCTCCAAAATCGAAAATTTACCCGACCCTACCACCTAAGACAGACTGACTAAGAGCAAAATATTAGGAGAAGCAACACCACGTAATGTGGGAAATGACAAAGAAAAAAAAATATGGCTGTGGCAGTTATTTTGCATCTGGCCTGTCTTTAATTACAATAAAGGGGAACAATAGAAACCTTTCCCTGGCTTTGTACACGTCACCATCTTACTTCGGTCTGCACATCGACCACACACCCTCTTAGACTCCTAACAGACACTACAAGACACTTTCCGTCGACACATCTGACTAATAAATCAAGAGGTCTAAAAAGATCACATCAAAGCAAATCAACAATTAAAAAGCAATATTGCCTATTGACATTTGCGCATATAAAAGCAGTGCGCACTATCAAGAAATGCCTGATAATAATATTGCTTTTTTAGGTAAATAAAATAAAAATTGCTTATTTCAGGCAATAATATTAATTATACATCACAATGAATACACCCACCCATAATAATAATATCATTATTATTACATAATTTGTCCACTCAAATAAATTGTTTCAATGTAAGTAGTCTTTTTAATCGCCCAGACATAAGGTGCTACCCGTTCGACCAATAGCAATGGCTTCCGTGATCTTTCGGCGTGCTTAGGATATTGAGTGAGCCAATCAGAACGCAGCGTCTCGCTTCGCTCATCATCCTTACCTCGGCAAAAACAAGCGCAGAAAAATCGAATATTAGGCGTCTATTCGGTTGAATTGTTGATGGGCCTGCATTAGTCGGCAGTTCCCTCCATCAAGATGACAAGCAGCCTTTAATGAATCCCCATTCTACCCTAAAATAAGAAAGAATTTATTGTTTTATTTTTCATTTATTTATTATTTCCCCTTTAAAACAAAACGGGAGTACCGAGAATTTACGAAATTGATGGATGATTGTTGTGAATGACTGAAGCACAATCGGACATAAATTATGTTTTATTTTTTATTTGTGTAATTAAGGTTTGGACTGTTTTGTTTAGTACCTATGGCATAGAGTATTTTCTTTATCTAGTAAGTCGTGTCGAGCAAACTGTGTTGTGAAAATTGTATTGTTGCAAGTCCGGGGTTCGAACCCGCACTCCCGATTTGAGAAGCAAGCCGGTGACTAATAAGACTACAGTGAAATCGACGTCAAACAACTTAAAAAAAGACGTAATTTCTATACAAATGAAGACAAACCCAGTTCGCTCACAAACGGCCCTCCTGAATATTTATATATCCGTGGCATGGACGCGGCCACTGTAATCAATTAAAAATAATCATTACTCTCCCTACCCTTGGTTAATTTGAATATTTAGAAGAAACAAAAAACCTCTGCCGAGATAAAAATAAAACAGAATTCGGATCACGAATGCCGTGAACTTGCAAATATAATTCGCATAATAACAACATTTCTAAGCCCAGCTTTTATACAAATTTGCCTAAGTGAAGGGTTTCTTTCTCTCTCTATTGTTTGTTGGAACGTGCCACACAATAAGTTTGCGAAAATGATAATATTTATCAGAATTTATTGTGTATTTTATGAGGTTTGCACGGTTTCGTTACAGCGCGCGGCGCGACGAATATCGCGGGCTTCAACCGTAGGTACGACGTAAACAGCGTTCACTGCGTTATTGGTCGAAATCTACTATACTTATAACTGTCGTGCTTCACGTGATAGCGCCCTGTGACGCAACCCGGGCAATCTATACAAGATCTTGTTTTTACCGTGAACCATAGATTTACTACTACCGTAGATTGAACAACAGCGCTCAAAAAGTGGGACGTAAAGTTACTGTTAATATAGCGATATTGACAGTACTTTACCTCAGTGAGCGTTTAGGCGCCGAACTGGCAACACGGGGAAAGGTGTGGTAAAAACTTGCAAAAATAGAAGCAATTAATGATATTGTGCGTGTTATCATATTATAAACATTTTAATTTTCGCAGTAAAACCTACCAAAATTATTATTTTAATTTAAAATACACTAAAACAAGTAAGTACTCCCGGTCAATCCGAGTCGCAGTGTAGCCCGACCGCGTTAAGAAGCACCTCGCGCTGATATACCTAATACAACGATGCGTAATTTCTTAATTTGACACAATTTTATTGAATGTATATGTCGCAGGGATATGATAAAAACAGGAATTTGATCATTTCCCTAAGGGATTTGATCAAATCACGGAGGATGTTAAAATAACAACACGATTTTATCTTTTCCCTAAACAAATCTAGTGAATTGAACAAATCCCTAAATTGGTTCAGTGAAATGACAAAAATAATTTTGCTTTGGTATTTTAAAGGTTTATTTGGTAAGATATACCTACATAATTATGATAATCAGGTGTGTGTAATAGAAGGAAATATTGATATAAAAAAATCACCATTACTTAGAACATTTTTTTTTTTTAAAGAATGAACAAAAATTTCTTTAAAAAAAATATTTTAGTTGAGTATGATATGCCTATTTGTAATAATCTAAATGTTCGCTGCTGATTCGTGGCATCGTGAATTACAAAAAACATTATTTTTCGTACAGGCACATCTATTCGTTTTGCATCGTACTTTGGACTTTTGGCAAGAACATTGTTTGAATCCTTAACCACCAAATAAAGATAATTTTCTCGCAATTTCACGCAACTCAACGTTGTCCACCGACAACGTTGAGTTGCGTGAAATTGCGAGAATAATAAGATTGGCTTCCTAGAAACGCTGTTCAAATACCACCATATTTGAACAGCGTTTCTAGGAAGCCAATCTTTTATGACGCCAACTGAAGTACCAATTTGAAATGTCATTTCACTGAACCAATTTAGGGAATTGTTCAATTCACTAGATTTGTTTAGGGAAAAGATAAAATCGTGTTGTTATTTTAACATCCTCCGTGATTTGTACTCCGTGTAATGTATAGCTAAACAAGCGCCAAGTTTTCGCCGCATTTTTGCATCAAGCGCTGTATCTACGGTAGTGGTAAATCAATGGCTCCACGTGACAGCGCCCTGTGAGGCAACCCGAACACTCCATACAAGAATCTTGTTTTTACCGTGAACGCCAAACGCGTACAAGTGCAAGCGAGATGGACCACAGCACTCCGCGCGGTTTATCGTTAGGCGTTCTTCTATTACAAATTCTTTTATTTTTGGTTATTGCCATCTCCTTGCATACTTGTCGTAAGACTCCGTAGCAGCGAGAGGGTTATAAAATGTGACGATTTTCAAACACAGGTGCCTGTCGCGCGCTTCTGTCACTGTTAGAAATATAGTGGTAAGATTAAGGGAACCATTGCCAATACCTAAAAAAATGTGGCGACACCGGTTGCTGGGGTCAGTGACCCGTTTGCGCCAAGCCTTAGGAAATTTGTATTTTGTTTTCTTTATTCGGAAGCAAAGCGAGCAAAGAAAAATAATGGTTATAGTCTATAACGTCTTCTTTCTTCCGGAAGGTCTTCATAAATCTTTCCAATACAAATATTTTGATTCCATCATAACTTTTATAGCTAACCTAACCAAATAAAATAATTTGTAAGAAGCAGGATGTTTATTCGCGAAACTATACAAATACAAAAAAAAATCTTAGAAAATGAAAGGAAAATATTTTCAATACCTACCTACATCCACAAGTTGGACACTTCATATAAAAATCTCGTTCATTCCTTACTCTGTGCGGGTGAGCGAGGCACACAGACCGTGCGCTTACTTACTATTTAATCGGTGCAGGATTGCTTTATAATAATAATAATAACATTTGTCGAGCAGGCGCCATAGTCCCCCATAGCCCCATTATCCGGTTCATTAACCCCCAACCCAATAGCCCAGTTTCCTTTGTCCCCATAATCTGCAATAGTCCTACACGAACTGAGGATTGTCTTTGGGTGCACTCCCATAGTGCATACAGGGATACTCGCAGTTTGGTGTCGTACAACATTTAGATTAAATTGTCTTAAGGGGCCTCTACGTGTTGACTTCAGCCCCACGCACGCCTTTCAAAAGTCCGGGACTTCATAGGCCCAAGATTTCAAATAATAATAATCATTTCCTAAAATAAAATTCGTAGCATCATAAGAAACACCCCACACTAGCGTCTTTCGACATCGACGCCGCGGCGACACGATGGCAGCGCTGGCCGGCTACTGAAGAGCATACAAAGCAACACATAAACACGATATGACGTCGTGTCGTACAACGATGCGGCGTCACGATACGACGATCCAGTTACAACCGAATTTTCTGGCCGTCGATACAGTTGGGGTGATGTTAGTTCATTCCGAAAAATGGAACGCACTAGAAGCATTCTGCTTCTTCTGTTAATAAGAAGGCGAAAAAAAAAAGACATACTCAGAAGATACTGGATCCATCCATTTCATCATCCGTCATCTTTGAATTTGTAATAACAACTGCGCAGGATTGCATCGTGAGTTTCTAACGTCACGACGTCGTTTCGTGAAACGACGCCGCATCGTTGTACGACGATGCCCGAACGCCGACGACGCTCGAAAGACACTAGTGTGGAGGATCTCTAAGATTTGTTCAAATATGCCGTTACTTTGCCCTGAAGGCAATAACTGAATGTATGCTGATCGTTTATTAAATACTGTAGGCTTTTGAAATTGCTTTTGGCTTTTGTCCCCAAATGCCCAGTCATTCGATCGATGTTTACTTATATCGACTTTTCTAGTAAAGGTCATTCGAATTTGTGTGTTGTCTAAGCATTGTCTGTCGAACAATCGACTGTCTAAGTAGTGGTCGTTCGAAGGTGTGTCTTATTTAAGTATTGTCTGGCGAAGCAATGACTTGTCGATCTAAGTTTTCGGAGTTCGCTACGTGTCGAAGTAATGTACTGTCGAAATTCAGTCCGCACATCGGACTTTTCTGAACTGATATGGATTTCTAAATAATACTTGGATGTTAAAAAGACCACGTCGAAGCATTTTATCTTAAAAAGCAATATTGCAATTTGACATTGCGGATAGAAAGCGGGACAAATATTCGGCTCTAGTGGGCAACCATTATTTTGTGCCGCTTGCGTTTGAGACGTCAGGGTGTTGGGGGCTGGAGGCTATAGCCTTTATTAGGGAACTGGGGCGTAGGTTAAGAGAGAGGGGGTCCGATATGCGTGCGGGCTCTTTCTTGGTGCAAAGGTTGTCCATCGCCATACAACGTGGTAATGCGGCGAGTGTAATGGGGACCTTTGCGCCTGGAATAACTCGGGGGGGGGGGGGGGGGGGGGGGATTATTTGACGATTAGACACGTAAGGTCTTGAATTGTTATTTTCTAATTGTATTATTGTTTAATTTGTAATTTTGTAGAGGTAGTCTTTTTATTTAAAATTCTATAAATAATAAATAAAGCTTTATTTGACATTTGCGCATATAAAATGAAAGTGCGCAATGCAAACACATGTCAAATAGCAATATTATGTATGTGTATGTAAGTAAACAGAAAAGCATAATTAAAGGTGTCGACATATTCTAATAGCAATATGATAAGGACAGAGCTAAATTCAGTAGTGTCTTTCAAATATAGTTGAGCCCTCAGCGCTCTCCATTTGTCCGGCCAAGTAGTTAATGCCATCTGCGGCAAATTCACAATAACTCACATCAAAAAAAAAGTACATTGCTTACTTAACAAAAAGCCGTTCATAACATTTATTTAAAATTGCGTAAAACCCTTTAGTACCACTAAAATAAAAATAATGAATACTACCTCCTCCAAACAACTCAAAGTTATTATGCTTCAAGGCATTAATTAAAAATGTATGACAAGAACAAGGTAATTATAGCCTCTCTGGTTAAGTAGTAAGGTAGAAAGTAGTGGATTATTAACTACCAGTTAAAGGTGAGTTTCCACTTGAACGGAATAGGCTAGTTTTCAACTAGTCAAATCAGTTACTTTTTACTAATAAATGTCAAAACACGAAATTACTAAGGAAATTGTATGAAAAAGGACACTGTGACGTCATAGAAAAACGTGATAAAATGTTGGACATGTTATTACGTTTTTCTTGATTAAAATTCTTAATTATATTCGGCTTCGTACTCGAGATTAGGGAGAGATAAACACTTGTAGTACCGCGGTAGCGATCGTCATTCTCACACTATTTTGAGGGTATTTTCATTGTTTACAACCTACACATATTTTATTTTTTTTTTATTTTTTTTTGTGAGGTAGTTTGCAAAGCTAACGGGTCCACTATCTTGCGCTCGTCATTCGTGTGTAAGTGTTCTGTCATTCCGCACGCGTTCATAACGACTTTTCAAGGTCAAAAGTTTACTTGTCTTATAGTTGATTTTACTTCGTAAAAATGCCTAAGAGAAAGTTTACGGACAGTGATTTCGATAAATTACGCAAAAAGTTGCGAAAAATAGAAGAAACAGTACTTCGTAGTAAACATTCAAGACGCCGACGTATTTTATCCAGCTCATCGTCGTCGTCGGATGACCCCCTCGCTGTACAGTCGGAAAGAAATGGTTAGTAAATACATTACTATCTATGTTTAATACTGGAGGAGGTATTGTGAACAGTTTTAGGGACTGTTTCGTACCGTCTATATGGAGTTGCGGATAGCTTTTGGGGCTATCTCTTCACCATTATACCTACTTGGCGTAAGTCTAGTAGTCAATACTCTGTGTTGCGGGTAGTTCGAGGGGCTACCTCTTCACATTAACACTTGTTGTTGCGGGTAGCTTATGGGCTACTTCTTCATAAAGTGATAGGTCTATAGAGTTGCGGATAGCTTTTGGGGCTATCTCTTCACCATTATACCTATACTTGGCGTAAGTCTAGTAGTCAATACTCTGTGTTGCGGGTAGTTCGAGGGGCTACCTCTTCACATTAACACTTGTTGTTGCGGGTAGCTTATGGGCTACTTCTTCATAAAGTGATTCACAAAACACGTGGTTAGAATGCCGCCCTACAAGTCAAAAAATATTTAGTGCCTACTAATTGCAGACTGCACACATACACTCTCGGTTTCACCGACGCCGTCGAGTCTAGATCAAGTCATAACTTGTAGTCCTACGCCGAATTCAACAGCATCAAGCTCGCGCAACCACGCAGATGCGTACACCGCCGCCGCGCCGGGCACACCGCCGCCACCCGAGGACGTCGCAGCAACCCCCGCGGCCCCCGCCGGTACTAGGGAGGTAGACCTTGCCGAGCTAACTACGTTATCGCAAGACCCAAGTGAATTAGATGCAGATATTTTAGAAATTCTCGGAGTTGATCCTACCAAATCTGTTAATTATGGCAAGGATATCCAGAAAGACGTTGCTGTTCGTTTTGAATACACGGCGACGAATGGTTTACCTAAAGAAGACAGAAAAGAACTCATGAACAAACAAAAATTAACGGCTACCGCCATTGCTAGTCTAGGCGAAGCGATTACGCTCCTTTTGTCTTCGAAAGAGAAGAATCCAGACCTATTGCGATTATTAATCGACTCTGGGCGTACAATGTGTGATTGTCTACACAACGATACAATTACTAGATGTAATTTTATTATCTTTTCAGTAAAGAAAGAAATGAAAGAATCGCTCCAGAATGCCAAAGTTGATAGCTTTCTTTTTGGACAAGATTTATGTGACACACTAAAGTCCGCAAAAGCAATTTATAGATCAGGTGCAGAGTTAAAGGCAACATCTATGCCTAAACCATCTACCAGCAAACACAATGCGCCCAGCACGTCAAAAAACTGGAAGACTTTCAATCCGACGTGGCCTCCGACAGCAGCGACGACGTCACGAACGAGGGAGCCTACGACAAGGAGCGCGCAGGCGTCGGCGATGAGGGACCTTCTCCAGGCGGTCGAATCCTCCGTGGGCCGCGAACAGCCGCCGCTAGGTCTAGCACAGCCGGTAAAATATGCTGGTAGATTAGCTGATTTTTATCATCAATGGCGTCTTATCACCTTGAACCCAGTCATTCTATCATATATACAGGGTTATAAAATACCCTTTTCCCGGCCTGTACATCAAACGTGTCCTCCCTCCACTAGATCCTGCTCGAGTGAGGAGAAAGTTCACTTTGCGGAGGCTATTAAGGACCTATTATCAATTGGCGCTATTTCCATATGTCAGCCTTGTGATGGGCAGTTTATCTCGAGCACTTTCTTAGTGCCAAAGCCGAATGGTAAAATGAGATTTATTCTCAATTTAAAAAAGCTCAATAAATTCATTACAACTAGTCACTTCAAAATTGAAGATTTCCGAACAGCTTTAAAATTTATATTCAAAGATTATTACATGGCTAAACTTGATCTCAAAGATGCATATTTATTGATAAAAATTGATCCAGATTTTAAGAAATAATTACGATTTGAATGGGTTCAAAAACTTTATGAGTTCAATGTATTACCTTTCGGCTTGAGCACTGCTCCGTACGTTATCACAAAATTAATGAAGCCAGTAGCCAAATTACTTCGCTCTGCCGGTTTTATATCCACGGTGTACCTAGACGATTGGTTTTTAGTAGCCGATGCTTACAAAAATTGTCTTGAAAATGTTCAACAGGCACTCACTTTTAACTTCTCTCGGTCTTATAATAATCAATGAGGAAAAAAGTGTTTCTATACCCAGCAAAACTTGTTTATTTCTCGGTTACAACATCAATTCAGAAGAGCTCCACGTCAGTTTGCCATCCGACAAAATATGTCGTATAAAAGCTGAAATAGAAAAATATTTTTCCATAAAACGCGTTCAGTATGCCCAGCCATTGAATATGGCTGGTTATATACGAAACTTTTCGAGCGCATCAAATATTTAAAACTATTGCAAGACGACAACTATGATAGTTATATGGACATATCTGATTCTATATTACCTGACCTTACATGGTGGCACCGGTCAATTTCAAGTTCAGTAAACAGGATCAAACAAGATAGTTATTACGTGGAGATCTTCTCGGATGTCTCAACTACGGGATGGGGAGCCGCCTGCGGTGATGAGAGGGCTAGCGGTATGTGGAGCGAGCAGGAGCGTGCCATGCACATCAATTATTTGGAAATTCTTGCAGCCTTTTTCGGCTTAAAGATATTTGCACAGAACTTCACCAACTGTCAAATTCTATTACGAATAAACAACACGACCGCTATCTCTTACATCAACCGCATGGGCGGTATACAATACCCCCATTTAACGGAGGTAACTAAAAAACTTTGGCAGTGGTGTGAATGTCGAGACATATATATTTACGCATCATATATTCGATCTGTGGATAACACTGAAGCTGATACCGAATCTCGGCGCATCCACCCCGATATTGAGTGGGAATTGTCGCCTAACACGTTCCAAAAAGTTATAAATTCATTCGGTGCCCCACAAATCGATTTGTTTGCTACGAGAGTAAACAAAAAGTGCGATGTCTATGTATCCTGGCACCGAGATCCGGATGCTCACGCAATTAATGTATTTACAATTGAGTGGACAAAATTATTTTTTATGCGTTTCCCCCATTTGCAGTCGTACTTAAAGTATTAAGAAAAATCATATCGGATGAAGCTAAAGGTCTTCTCGTAGTACCCATGTGGCCTTCCCAGCCATGGTACCCCATTTTTAGAAAGCTAGTGATCTCTGAGATTTTATATTTTCGACCTGAGGAAAACGCAATTTTATCTCCTCATTGCAGCAATCATCGCAACATGCACACCACAGTTACCCTAGCGGCCGCAGTCTTATCCGGTCGACATGGATAAACAGAAATACACCACTCGCTGCGCTCGACATAATGCTTGCGTCTCTGTCTGACATTTCCTTCAGACAATATGATGTTTACTTGAGGAAGTGGTATTATTATTGTAAAGAAAACAGTATTGATTTATACGCTGCACCTATATCCGAAATTGTAATTTTTTTGTCAAAATTTTATAATGAAGGAGCTCAGTACGGTACGCTGAATACTTGTCGCTCAGCAATATCATTGATTGTAGGTGATCATGTAGGCGAAGATCAAACTGTGAAACGTTTCTTTAAAGGCATATTTCGTTTATGTCCTCCCATGCCGAAATACGATACAACATGGGACACATCGATCGTGTTGAACTATTTAGAGTCGCTTCCTCCTTGCGAAGACCTATCCTTGGAACATTGTCAAAAAAGTTAGCCATCCTTCTCGCATTGGTCACCGCGCACAGGGTCCAAACCTTATCAAAAATCAATATAAATAACATTCTGGTTACAGATACTGGCGTATCTATAAAGATTACTGAACTAATAAAGACCTCAAGGATTGGCTTTCAGCAACCTTTGTTGCTACTTCCCTTTTTTGCAGAAAAACCCGAAATATGCCCGGGAAAAACGTTGCTTTGTTTTTTAAATAAAACAGCGTCACTGCGAAGTGCTGTGAATCGCTTGTTTATTAGCGCCAAGCGGCCACACAAGGCCGTCTCTAGCCAGACGCTCAGACGCTGGATCCGCGACATGCTGGCGGCCAGCGGCGTGGCGGCGGCCTTCAGCGCGCACAGCACGCGGCACGCCGCCGCGTCGCGCGCGCACCGGCTTGGTGTCAGCCTCGATACCATCCGCCGCACGGCTGGCTGGAGCGGTACTTCTAATTCCTTTTCTCGATTTTATAACCGTCCTTTAAATACAAAT
Organism: Pectinophora gossypiella; assembly: GCF_024362695.1. NCBI lineage: Eukaryota > Metazoa > Arthropoda > Insecta > Lepidoptera > Gelechiidae > Pectinophora > Pectinophora gossypiella. The sequence goes on from NC_065409.1 coordinate 970,947, forward strand.
CTGACGAATCAGGATGACTCGTTTGCTAAAGCAATTATTTGTAATGATTAATTTTATAACATTCGTGTTACTTAAATACAACAGTCTTGATTCAAACTGTACAAGTTTCTTTTACACTCCTTTTTTTTTCTAATATTTCACGATAGTTCTCTAAAGATCTACAAGTGTTTATCTCTCCCTAATCTCGAGTACGAAGCCGAATATAATTAATGATTAAACGAACTTACCTTAAGTGAAGTTCTATCATAATTATATGAAGGCTTCGTACGAAGAGATTAGGGCCCGCCCTTTTTTGTTTTATGGTCAGATAAAACGAACTAAGTACTTAAATCTCATCCCCACCCTGTCATCGCGAAATATTACAGGACTCTAAACTAAATGACGAGCGCAAGATAGTGGACCCGTTAGCTTTGCAAACTACCTCACAAAAAAAAATAAAAAAAAAATAAAATATGTGTAGGTTGTAAACAATGAAAATACCCTCAAAATAGTGTGAGAATGACGATCGCTACCGCGGTACTACAAGTGTTTATCTCTCCCTAATCTCTTCGTACGAAGCCTTCATATAATTATGATAGAACTTCACTTAAGGTAAGTTCGTTTAATCATTAAATATATGAAATAGAAAAAAAAATGTTTTTCGTAAGTTTTAGATCTGTCTTTATTTAGTAATCAGAATTTCATAATTTGTCTTAAACCTGGTACACGAGCTAATTCGACGTCTAATTTAAGAGTTGCTATGAGCAGTCACAACAACGAGATACGATCTGTTACAATACAATACAAAGACAAGAGAAGCACAATCGGCGGCCTTATTGCTAAATAGCAATTTCTTCCAAGCAGCCTTAAGGTGAAAGAACTTACTACATATTGGAGTCGGGGACGGTGCAATACAGCTATAAGTACTAAAATGCCACTTCTAAAATGTAGTGACTTGGGTCGACACAACCGGGAAGTGACGTCCACTAACCTTTAAAGCAGAAGACGAATACAGCCCAAGTAATCCTGACGCTTCGTTCGCTCCGAATCTGCTCAGGTGGGGGCACAGCCTTACAAAGTCGTGAGTGGCGGTGACAGCCAGTAATTGTGACGTCACTATGGCGTGGCTTGGCTGTCACGTTTCTGGCGTATTCGTGCCAACCCTGGCAATGGCGTTTTGGCGTAGACGGGTTAGTTTGCGTTTGTGAAATTGGCGCCGTTATTATTATGGCATTTTATATCTGGTTTAAATTAAAACTCTTCTTAATTAATAAATAAATATTATTCGGGTCATTTGTAATTTTCTTATAGAAACAATGTAGGTATTCCATTTATAATAAGTGCAGAAAAAAATGCCTGCCACTTTGGTCTGTCACTGTCACTTATATATTTGAGTTTTCAAGTTGTAATGAACTTTGTAAATAACATAAAATACAAAGTATACATAAGTGCACTGCACAGAACTCCCTTCATTGTTTAGAGGGAATATGGAGCTAATCAGTGGAGAAGGCTGGTGATGCAGACGCACTAGTGTACTGCACTACTGTCATTGACTTCGTCACAAGCACTCTCAGCAACATATCTGTCTAAAAAGTTAACATCGGTTTAAGAACTAATTTCAGTTGAATTGATAAACTCAATTCAATTTCAATTGAATTGTTTGATTCACTTCAATTTAATTCTTTATTCATAACGCATTTTACTCGTCAATAAACAGTTCCATTAGTAAGTACACATATAATTACAATATTTCAGTACATCACAATATTATATTTTATTCAGAAACTCTGTGTAAACATTATAGAGTTTATATACCAAATAGTGTTTTAGTTTATTTCTAAAGCATGTGTCGCTGGGTGCGTGTCTAATATCATTGGGTATGGGATTGTACACTTGGGGCCCAACAGCCAAATCCAACAGCCTGCTGGTTTTGTTACGTTTCGTCCTTTCAGTGATCAACAAGTCATCGTTTAACTTGACCATAGAGTAAAGAAATATGAGTATACAAGGGATACTCGAACTCTCAGCCCCGCGTCGATTCGTGATTAGTATCGGTGCCGCGCTAGATTTATCGTAGGTTCGAATCCCGATTCCATTTTTGAATTCAGTGCTCAACGGTGAAGGGAAACATCGTAAAGAAACCTAGATTCTCAATAAATGCGTTTCGGAGATGTGTAACCTAACCTGTATTGCGGTGGTTTTCCTTTCGTAAGTTAGAAACTTGGAAGGTCAGGCAGACAGCCGATTCTGTGAAAAACCGGACCTGTTTACCTTTAGGTTAGTTAAGTGGCCCTCGGGAAAACGGAAAAGCGCTATGGAGATGATGTCTGGCCGTACATTTTAATTATCCAACCAAAAAGCCCAACTTAGTCCACTCTATTAAGCCTTTATCTTAACAAAAAGCTAAGTGAAACCAAAGTTTAGCATTATGGCCAAAGTTTCAGTATAAAATACTGCACTCTAGGTACTTCGGGCTTGTGCAGAGAAATTCGGAGGAAGTTTTTCAGGCGACTTTAATCGGTGTTCCTGAGTTTTAGGATTCAATATTCATTGAAGACTAAGTTTTCTTTCGCTCGAAATGTGAAGAATTTATAGGGTAGTGAAGACAGACGTAGGAAGTAAATTTCACAAGTTATTTGCAAAAATAACTTGGGAAATTCACTGGCAGTCGTTTTTATAATATACCGGACCAAAGCGTGTGAAAACGGACAAACGTATGATGACGATTTTCGAAAATACTGACAGTTCCTTCTGCTCCTGTGTGGGTTATTAACCCTGTCAGGGTTACTGAGACGATAAAAGCCCTTGAAAGTAATACTTACTTAAGTGTCAATAAAATCTAAAGAATTATAAAGTCGTGAAATGTAAATAAATAAATAAATAAAATCACAAATAAATCTTATAATACTCTAAATAGTCACTTATATTATAATTACAAATTCAATAATAATACAATTATAAATTAACAGTTCAAGATCTTACGTGTCTAATCGCCAAACAATCCCCCCCGAGTTGTTCTATGCGCAAAAGTCCCCATTTCACTCGTCGAATTACCACGTTATATGGCGAAATCTTAAGTATAATAGATATAAGTAGTTTTGAAACTTTATACGTTGAATAAGTCTGGTACTAGCAACATATTTTGAGAATTTGGTTTATCTGGTATTATCCAAACCTGAGTTATGAGAGTTCAAAAATCGTCGAAACGTCTCGTGAAAAGTGCTCTGTCCATGCGTTTCGCTTTACTCGTCTTGGCGGGCATTCTTGTGCCCCCAAGATACCGAGTAGCCGGGACTGACTGTTACGTAGCTTGACGTTTAGAGGCGCGGATCATCTTTTTTTTGGACAATCGGGTGAACAGCCGTAATATACGATGTGATAGTGACGAATAGATAAAAATACTTTTTCCTTCAATCCGCGCGAACGTTCCCACCTGACCACATGAGTCATAACGACTTTGTACGGTAAAAAAATAAAATAATAAAAATCTTTATTTCGCACCACAACTCAACATACGACTATATATAAGTAGATGACAATGACAAATCTAAAACTATTAACTAAATGTTCAGTTGTGGCAGACTGGTGCCCGAGCTAGGCAGTAAGCCTGTGTTACAGGTCACCAGGGTACAGGCAAATAACAAACAATTAAAAGAGATAGATGACAAGAAAGATCGCGTAACATACACACAAACAAAGAATATTATGCGGTATAATAAATTTGATTATTATATTCGTATTAATAACAATAATAATAACGCTAGTGTGCTGCTTGGGCTGCTTAAATTCGAACGCGAAACCTTTAATAAAATCAGACGCAAGATTTTATATGTCTACTTAATAAATGTGATAAACTTCAAAAATACCAAAAAAATATTTGTCTCGTAAAAAATGCTGTTCTTATTTTAGCCAATTACTGAAATTATAATAAAAGATCAAAACAAAAAGAACTGAGTAGGAAACCCTCTCTCCCCTTCAGTTGTTCTTAATTAGTATCCTTGATAAAACCGCCTCAAAATTGTAAAATTCAATAAAACGCGCGTTTAAAAATAGCCCCGTAATGTCCTTTTACCTTTTACAGACAGTAACTCTTTCACTTTGCGCAAAAAGTAAAAACCTCCTTTCATTTTGTGCAAAAAGACTTTTATTCCTTGCAATTTATAAATTGCAAAATAATATTTCCGCCGGCCGCAGGTCGTCAAGTGGCCTTTTAAAGATAAATATTTTTCTCCGAAAGATTTTTGGCTCTTAAGCGATGGAGTATTTACTACTCTGTCTTTTCTAATTAACTGGAAAGGGTGTGCAACCCTTCATTGGAAACCGATGAATAAAATAACGAAATAAAAATGTTTGTGCTGACACTAAATTTATTGCAACAAAAAAAATAAAAGCATATTTTGATACAATACAATACAATATACTTGGATTTGAAGAAAATTTATTTGTTGGCGGCTCAATAGTAACTCCACCTCACAACCCACACGATAGAAGAAGATCGCTAAAAGCGAGTTTTTCCAGGTACACATGAGGTGCCAAAAATATCTCAAAGTTCAAAGATGGCGGGTGCAAACTAAGTAAAATACAACAAATGGGTCGTGTACTAGGTTGAAGATACATTGTGATTACTAAATAAAGATCTATAACTAACGAAAAACAGTTTCTTTTTTCTCACCATCAGCCCATTAACGTCCCCACTGCTGGGGCACGGGCCTTCCCTAAGGATGGATAGGGAGATCGGGCTTTAAACCATCACGCGGGCCCAGTGCGGATTGATGGTTATTAACGACTGCTAATGCAGCCGGGATCAACGGCTTAACGTGCCTTCCAAAGCACAGAGGAGCTCGAGATGAAAACTTTTTTTTTGTGGTCACCCATCCTATGACCGACCTTTGCGAAAGTTGCTTAACTTCAACAATCGCAGACCGAGCGCGTTTGCCGCTGCGCCACCGAGCTCCCTGCGCCACCGAGCTCCTTTCTTTTCTTTCTTTCTTTTTTCTATTTAACTTATTTATTAATTTTACCACGAGCTTTTTATGGGCGATAAAGATCATCACAGCCATGTTAGGACTTCATGTTAGAGCCCTCAGGGCTCCCCATTTGTCCGGCCCAGTAGATAATGCCATTTGCGGCTTTACAATAAGTCACGTTAAAATAAAAGAAAGTTAAACAAAAAAATAACACGAACATTTCAACGAGGAATCTCAAAATCTCAAAACCCTATTCAGTGAGACACATCTCGTTATTAACACCAATATTTCAGCGTCCATCTCACTCGCACATGTAGAAAGGAAAAGAAGACGAGCCATTATGACGTGGTTGGCCGCCAAAGTGGTCTGGATAGGCCATTAGGGGTCTAACTTATAGCAGCGGACACTTCGTACAAATTGGTAGACAGAACCTTACGAGGCGTCTTATAGTGGGAGTTACTGACTGGTACCGTAACGAAATTATATTAAATTATTTGTAACAAAACATGGCATAGAGTCGTGGTAGCTCAGTTGGTAGAACGCTTACCTCTCACTTTGAGGTTGCAGATTCGAATCCAGCACAGGCCTGAACCAATGATTGTCGAATTTGTTTTACGAATTCATGTTTGGATCATAAATGATTATCACGTGAAGGAAAACACCGTGAGGAAACCCACATTCCCGAGAAATGCATTTTCGGAAGTATGTAACCTAACCTGTATTGGGTTGGTTTTCCCTTCGCGATTTGGAAGGTCAGACAGGCAGTCGCTTCTGTAAAAATCCGTACCTGTCAAATCTTCAGGTTAGGTAAGCGGACCCTGTGAGAAACGTGATAACGCTAGGGAGGGATGATAATAACATAGCCTGTATCCTTGAAGGTGTATAATAATTAGATACACCCATTCTTCGCCAGCTATGTTTAAGTCCTATGTAATAGGGGACGAGGTAATTGCCATAAACCGGGCACAAATCCTGGAAACCACGTGATATCAATTATCTATGATCCAAACATGAAATCAAACTCAAATAAATAAAAAAATAAAAAAAAAAATAAAAAAAATAAAAAAATAAAAATCATTTATTTGCAGACAAAAAAGTCCATAGATGGTTAGTACAAAAGAAAATCTTACACACTATGTTAGATATATGATAATAGGAGGTAAGAATAATATTGAAAAAAAATAAAAATAAGTTGAATTTAGTGATTTAGAGCCCGAGCAGGAATTTTAACCCGTGACTAAGCTCACGAGTATATCCCAATTGGGGTAGTCAGAGGTGTATCGTCGTAAGATGAATTACCTAAGTACTGCGGGTAAGTACTTCGGTAATTCAACGAACTTTCTCCTAAACCAAACAACATGATAGGTGGTGAGTCGTATCGCCGCCTATAATGGTCAAGCTAACTGTGTTAGTTAAAACTAAATAAAATTTTGTACTCCCGCTGCTTACAATTATTAGGTCCTTAATTTTCGTCTCTGTATCACAATTATATTCCACCTTTGCCAATAAATCAATACCAAAACAACGTATTCCATCCATTGGAAGTCTATGAAAATCTATTAAAATGTGCCGTCGTCGCCAGAAATTTTCCCAATATACGAATTTTATTACTATAAAAGCCTGTGAAAATTCAATTATCGAACCAATAAAGTTGTCAAATATCAACACAGGCGACGGACGGGCGGGGTGGGGTGCGCGGAGCGTGACATGACGTAAATAGCTTCAGCGTGTCCCGAAAGTATTTAGACGTTGGGATGAAGTACGTGCAGCTTTTGATTGGCAATTTGTAATGAGCGAAAAGATCGGAAAATTATAGACTTGACACCCAAACCTTCGTCCTAACATAAACATAGATATTTAAAAGTGAAATATCCTTACTATCGTCTTTGCAAATTTGTGGAAAAGCTCGGAAAAAAAAAATAATAGCACCAGTTCGGGGTTCACACAATAGAGCGAGTAAAAAGTTTTTAACCTTTTCACAGACAGAGACCATGGGTCATTGATGGTTCATAATAGGTAGTATGATACCTTGGAATCGGAACGTTATTAGACGTTCTGTCGTTGAAAGTGTTAATTGTATATTTTTTTAAATAAATTGAGGTTTTTAGTGTGTTTCCCTTGGGTAGCTAGGCTTATTAACGGAAATATAAAAGATAGAACAAGTAGCTCAACCATCACTAATCACGAAATCTCATGAACTGCCAGTGCGAAGAGTCTCAAATTTTTCATGGGGGTTCCTTTTAAGACGTAGGTCCTCACTATGACGGGATTTTGCAAAGTTCAACCCCCAAGGGGGTAAAACAGGAGTGGAAAAGATTGCATGAAACTTCTATAGTTTTAATAGTAGAGTTTCACGCAGGGTAACAGCTAGCTCATAGATAAACTCACAGCCTGTGTCCCTAACGGAGTTGGCAGAACCACAGGTATTCAGACAAGAATTTGCAGCTTTTTGTCACGAAGTCCGAAGATACCTATAATCAAAGATTTGGGTACAAATGACTGATCAGGAGCGTTAAAAGGTCACATCAAAGCAATTCATCTCTAAGCTCAAAGTCGACAAATTTTAATGTCAAACAGCAAAATTGCTTTATTGCTATTTGACATTATTTTTTTTTGACATTGAGCATTTCATTTTATATACTTAAATGAAAAATTGCAATTATTGATATTTACATGAATTGCTTCAATGTGGCCTTTTTAAACCCCTTTTGATGATTGATGATGTTTTGAAATAAACAAATAATGAAGAGATAAAACAGAATCTTATCACAACATCCCGTGAGAATGAAAACAAGAAGAGAAGTCTTTGTTTCGATTATTTATTTCCTAAATTAAATAAAAGGATTTTTTCCATCATTGATATCTTGGCAATAGCCCGTTAACGTAGGGGATAAGCGCCATCTAACGAGATCTTGAGAACTTATTTTTTTATTAAAAAAAAAAGAAAACCTTCCATTATTTTTAGTACGTGTATGATACACCCTATAATAATTTTAGACTCACCGAAGTAACAACATCAAATGTCATCGACACTCACGCTCACAAAAATATTAATTTTAAATAGAAACTTTTTACGCGAATTTGGCCAAGTTTGACGAAGTTGGGCGAAGTTTGGCAGAGTTTGGCGGAGTTTGCCTATTGTCACCGCACCTTGACGGAGAACTGCCAATCATCTGTCGTTACTTTTTATTTCACAACATAATTAATGTTAAAATACTTTTTATTTACTTATTGTGGACCTGTTCCTTTTTAAAAATGTTTTATTGGTGTTAATTCCTGTAGACACCATTTAATTTTATTTTAAATTATACCTGACATTTTCTTATCCGCCAAAAAGGAAAGGGACGGATGATTGACACTTGTTAATTTTAAAAAGAACGAATGAATAACCTGGGCGAATCAAAATAGGCATCTCGCTGGTATACTAACCGTTTGACTGTAACGAAGCATTTCGGACCAACGAGCCTTGTAGCGACATCTTGTGGTTTCTGACGATATAACGTTGTTTTTATATTTTACCCGCAGGAAATCACAGATGGCGCTGCAGGGTTATCGATGGGCCCGAATATTTTTAATTATTTTATTTTCTTCAAAAATTTGGTATATTAAAATTATCTGCAACATTTATTTTTGATATATTATAATTATATTGTTTAAATTTTGGGATCAAACAAGTCGATCGATTGTTGTCGTTGATTCGGCGAATTTATGGTTTGGTAGATTTTTTCTAGTTTGGCAACTTTGTTCGTGGGTTTTGTGTCAGACTGACAGCTGGCTGAGCTGAGACAGGTTTTGGAAAGTGGGGACGTCGCGAGAGCGCCGGAGACTCCATTGCCGAAACCCAAATGTGGGCAAATTAAAGCCACAATGTATTGGCGGCATCAAGAGCCGATGTAACCATTTATATAAATAACTTAACCGAGATGGTGAGTCCTCGCAATTCTTCGTGCATATTTTTGCACCAACTTGGTGATAACCTCGAGGTCCTTTGTTTTTCAGCAACATCACTGAAATCCCATCGCCTAAGGTCCAGTGGGTGGGATTAGGTTTCATCCGAGCGATGCCCAACTATCCCGGATGAACCTGTAAGTTATTTTCTTTGTTTTACACTCGTGAGTTGCCTTGCCACGCTGTCAGCTGAACCACATGCTAATCATTGCCATTCCTTGTTGCAGATGGGGTTTTAATTGTTTTTAAAGTTTTAAAGGTTTAAAGTTTTGAGTTTTTTTAAAGTTTTGAGTTTTAAAAGTTTTTAAAGTTTTTTGTTTGGCTTTAAGTTTTTAACGTTTTGAAGTTTTAACGTTTTTGCAAGTTTTTAACGTCGAACGTTTTGCAAGTTTTAATCTAAGAAGAAGTTTATGATTGGATCAGACTATTTCAACAAATTTTGTGAATGAAGATTGCTACTGTTTTCTTCTGCGTTTGCAAGTTATTTCAAGCTTCATTTCGGCGGAGCTTGCCTTGGTTGTTTGCACGACGAAGCTTTCCTTTGTGCGGCGCGCATGTGGATGTGCCGCGCCTCTCCTTTTGTCAACACACCGGAAAGATATTTTTAGACCTAGTGCTATCTTATGGTCATGTCACAGAGTGATACTTTACCTAACGGCCCATTTGTTCTTTATTGAATTATCTTTCATTGGAATTATTTTTAAAAGAGTGTTTCAGTGGCGCCCTTCTTGGTGAAATTGTCGCTCTGTACAACCATTTTAGAATATAAGTGGTGTTGGCATAAACTTTAAGAATAAATTTTGTGAAAACAGTGTATTTTTTTTTTTATTATTAAAAGTGTTGGGATTTTGTGTGAATTGTTTGTGTTTTGTTTGCATCTTAGGTTAAGTTGTGTTTGTCTTAGTATAAGTAAAGTTATAGGCCTTCTATTGAGACCTAACTTAATCACTTATTTTGTTTTGTGTTTTATTATTTACAATAAGTTTAAACCCAATTTTATAACCTAAATGGTCTAGGGCTTATTGACATTTTTAGTACTACATTTGTGTATACTTTTTTTTAACCTTGTTTATATAAATTACGGGTTAAAACCAATTTTGAACATTTTTTTTTTGATGCTTACTAGCAATTTTTTTTTGAGTATTTGAGCTTTTTGGTAAAAAATAATTTAGTAATAAAACAAACAATTTCACATTTTAAAACAATTATATATTACTTTCTAGTAATTTTTTTTACATTTATAATAGGACATTGGTTTGCAATTAAAACTTTGTAACTTAGTTTCATCATCATCTTGACAGGTTGCCGCTGCTTGGCAAACATTTTGCTTATTTGTTTTATAGAAATAATTATAGAACTGTCTTTCAATATCAACTTTATTGAGTATTCAGTAGTAAATTTCCTTTACCATCTTTACATATTGATTGATAACATATTACAACTTAAAAATAAACATTTACTTCATAGTAAACATAACCTTAAACAAAATTTATATAAAACACTGTTGTTTCTTTCTTTTATTGTTTTGAAAATTATTTACAGGGATAGACTGAGAATTGATGTTGTGTGATAATTACACTTATTTGGGTTATATTATATGAAAATTTTGTACATATTTTAGAAATTAAGTTTTGGAGGCAGACGGGTACATTTTGAAACATAAATTTACTTCAGTTTACTTCAAACCTCTTTTTAAATCTTGAAATTATAACTCTGAAACACAACCATGGATATCCAAACGGTTTATTTACATTCACTGCTCCGTGATGAATTAATATATGAAGTAAGTATTCGTGCAGAAGCACCGGCTGATACTGTTCTCAATTTGAAGAAACAGCTTAGGGAGTTGATCACTGGTTTCTCTCCGGATGAAATAATGGACGAGGAACGAAAACCACAGGCAGAATTCCCAATCATCACCGAAAAGCTGAAGGAGCTGCAGGCAAAACTTGATTTAGCAGTGAAGTCTAGGGACCGTCATCACCTTATGCGTGCTAGGGCTTTATATAATCATCTTCATCACCGTCTTGAGCGTGTAGTATGCACGGAGTCTGTCGATAGGGACATAAAATTGAAGCTGAATAAAAATCTTATAGCTTGCGGTCACTCATTGGAGAAATTGTTGTCAACAAAAAACGTCATCGACCCAGAAGAGGACAACAGGGGAAAAGGGACAGATGGTTCAACAATTAATTTAATGAAGTGGAACATTAAGTTCGACGGCCGTATGAGTCCACATACGTTCTTGCAATCGATAGGTGAACGCGCCTCAGCGTTCGGAGTTAGTGACAATGTACTTTTCAGGTCCGCCTTTTGTTTCTTTTCGGACCAAGGTCTTCTATGGTTCAGAGGTGTTAAGGAGCAGGTATCGTCTTGGCAGGAATTAAGTGAGCTTTTAGTCCAAGAATTCGCACCCGTTGATTTTGATTATCGTTTGCTGGGGGAGATTAGAGCTCGCACCCAAGGACAGGATGAACCAACACACATCTATTTTGCAGTCATGAACTGTATGTTTTCACAATTGAAACGACCACTTTCGGATAGTGACAAATTAGAAATTTTGACGCACAATATTAGGCCCGTTTTTAGAGAGCAGTTAGCATTGCACGACATAGCTACGATAGCTGAATTAAAAGAAAAATGCCGAAAAATAGAATCTGCGCGACAAATGACACAGCTCTTTGTCGAACCACCTAAGCAGTCTAGTTTGAACAATGACTTCGTGTACAAAGGCAAAACGAAACCTATTATGCCAGTCAGCGAATTCCCTGATGTTAGGGAAACCGAACAGGTTTCGGTAGTTCAGCCACCAATTCAGGCTCAAACTTTTAGGCAGCGACAACCGCCAAATAATGAAAAGCCTGGTAGTTATAGGACAAAATCTGCTGCTAACAAATCAGAATTTTGCAAAAGATGTAAAGTGTCTACTCACTCAACCGCAAGGTGTAGGGACAAGACAGTCAAATGTTTTAAATGCGGTCATTTAGGGTTTACGGTAAGGTCGTGCCCAAAATGTAACAACCCAAAAAACTAGGTTGCTCGGACAATAACGCCGATCCTCCATCGAAGGTCGAAGATGGGGATTGGAAACAATGGTTACAGGTAGTAACTAATTATTTTAAGCTTAACAACGTAGCTTCCGTTTTGTTCGAGCCCAATGATGATGACGTTCGACCATATTTAAAACTTAATGTCCTGGATTTGACAATTTATGGATTACTGGACTCAGGTGCAGCAATTTCAATTTTAGGAAATGGAGCACAAGAATATTTTAAATCATTAGGTTTTACAGTACAATCTGGCAAAAACACTAATGTTACTGTTGCGGATGGTTCCCAGTGTACCTCTACAGGATTTTTAATGTTGCCCATTACATTTAATGGTGTAACCAAAATATTGAAGTTTTATATAATACCCAGCATTAAGTTAAATGTTATTTTAGGCGTAGACTTTTGGCGGGCATACAATTTAATGCCGAAAATTTTTGAAAGTGTTTCCTACATGAGAGGTCCACAAAAGTTTTTAGAAATGCCAGTCAACTCTATACAAGCTTATGACAGTCTTCCCAATGAACACAAGGAGTTAGCGGAGCTTATGATAACGAAATTTCATGACATTTCTTTTGAGCGCAAGGGTTTAGGTAGGACGCATCTTACACAGCACGTCATCGACACTGGGGTTGCGCCACCGGTCAAGTGTAGACCTTATCCCATGTCACCGGAAAAGCAGAAGGAACTACATAAGGAGTTGGACAAGATGCTGGAGCTGGACGTTGTCGCCCCGAGCGAGAGTCCTTGGAACAATCCAGTCCTTATGGTTCCTAAAGCTGACGGTACATGGCGATTTTGTCTGGACTGCCGGAGGCTCAACTCTGTGACGAAAGGCGATGCTTATGCCATTCCCTACATACCCCAGATATTGGATAGCCTCAAGAATGCCAAGTACATCAGTTCTGTGGATTTTAAATCGAGCTTTTGGCAAATTCCACTCGACCCTAGCTCACAGGAGAAGACTAGTTTCACAGTGCCTGGTAGGGGGTTGTTTAAATTTAAAGTTATGCCATTCGGCCTATGCGGAGCTCCTGCTCGCCAACAACGGCTCATGGACATGTTGTTTGGACACCCTTTCTGCAGTGACGTAACTAAAGGCATGATATTCGTGTACATCGACGACATTATAGTAGTTGCTGAAGATCTAGAAACGCACATACTTCTTTTAAAAAGGCTTCACGAAAGAATACAGAGCGCCAATTTAACAATCAACTTTGAGAAGAGCAAATTCTTCCGTAGCTCCTTAAAATATCTGGGATATGTAGTGGATGAGTTTGGGCTTAGGACCGATCCCGATAAGGTTCGTGCTGTTCTGGAGTTCCCGGTACCCAAAAATCCGAAAGAACTAAAAACCTTTCTAGGTGTTTGTTCTTGGTACCGTAGATTTATCAGGAATTTCTCCACCATTGCGGCACCCTTACACGCTCTTACCAGCTCAAAAACTAAATTTATTTGGAACCAAAACGCAGAAAATGCTTTTGTTACTTTAAAAAACACATTAGTTTCAGCTCCAATTTTAGCCTGCCCTGATTTTAGCAAACCATTTTCAGTTCACTGCGATGCATCTAATTTTGGCGTAGGAGGTGTGTTAGCGCAGAATATTGATGGCCATGACCGCCCTATCGCTTATATCAGCAGATCCCTTAACAAAAACGAACGTAACTATAGTGCTACCGAAAGGGAGGCGTTAGCAGTTGTGTACGCGGTTGAAAAATTTGAACCATATTTAGGTAGTAGACCATTCACCGTCGTAACCGATCACGCTTCACTTAGGTGGTTCATGAATTTGGAGAATCCTACGGGACGCTTAGCTCGTTGGGGTTGTAGGTTATCCCAATTTAATTTTACAATCGAGCATAGGAAAGGGAAGGATAATGTCGTCCCTGATGCCCTCTCACGATTGCTGCATGTGGATGCCATCGATGCTCCAAATGCAGGAACCGGTGATGAGTGGTATGATAAGGTTTTCTCTGGTTGTACGGCTTATCCCAAAAATTATCCCAATTATCGCGTCGAAAATGGTACTCTTCTACGATACAGCAAGGGTAAGTATGCCCTGACTCAGGAGTTTGATTGGAAGATTGTTGTGCCAAAGTCAAACCGTCTGCGGGTCATGTCCGAAAACCACGAACCACCGACCTCGGCACACCTCGGAGTGTTTAAAACGCACCGTAGGTTGTGTTTGAGGTATTTCTGGCCAGGAATGTACCGCGACGTGCTTGATTTTGTCAACAAATGCCGTATTTGTTCCGCTTATAAGCACAGGACCAAACTCACTCCTGGGATCATGGGTCAGCCTAAGCAGTGCTATAGGCCATTTCAAGCTGTATCCGTAGATTTGGTAGGACCTCTTCCACGATCACGTTCGGGTTACATGCACCTTTTAGTAGTAACATGCTGTTTTTCAAAGTACACCATGTTATTTCCACTTCGTCGAGCGACTAGTGCTGCAGTAGCTAAAAACTTTGAGAATTATGTGCTTCTAGCTCACGGGATTCCTGAAACCGTAATTACCGACAATGGGGTTCAATTCACGGGATCAGAATTCAGTGGCCTTCTCAAGAAGTACAATATTCCACGAGTTCACTACGGGCCTAGGTACACGCCACAGATTAACATGGTGGAAAGGTACAACAAAACAGTCATGACAGCTGTTTCGTCTTATGTAGCTGACGATCATAGGACATGGGATCTAAATTTATTTAAGGTGCAGTTTGCAATAAATAGTGCGGTGAACGAAACCACTGGGTTTAGTCCATTCTTTTTGGTCCATGGCCGGGAACCAATCATTAACGGTTCTTTTTATAATGATGACAGGGAATATGAGGTCTCTATGCCAAGGGACGAGTATGCGGGTGAATTTGGGGTCCTTCGGGATATTTTTCAAAAGGTTCGGGTTAATATCGAGAAGGCTCACACGACGAACGCGAAGTACTACAATCTGCGACGCCGTAATGTTAATATTTTGCGCGAGGGTCAAGTAGTGTGGCGGAAGACGTACGTACAGAGTGACGCCGCAAATTTTAAAGCCTCGAAACTTGCCCCAAAATACGAACAGTGCGTGATTAAAAAGGTATTGTCACCCTTAGTATACGAATTGGTTTCATTTGGTGGCAAGAACTTAGGTTCTTGGCATATAAAGGATTTAAAAATTTAATTTACAAATTGCCCCGTGTTCCCCTAGTCATATTTCTTTTAAAACAAATTTTTCCGGTTTGGATCGTTGTATTTGGCTCAATTTCAAAATTTACGTTTATGAAGAAAGTTACATTATTTTTCTTTTCATTGGTTAGCTTTCATAACATTTTATAAAAAAAAAATTAAAACTTTGGTGTTTACTTGTGTCGCTAGTAAGGACCTAGTAGGTGACAACCTATTTATACTGTCACGTTTTTTTTAGTAGTCTTTTTGATTTAAAATCACTAGATTTACTAAGATTTTATAAATGTTTTATGTTTAATGTTTTTTGATTTTAGTGTGTTTATGTGTGCGCTGATAAAGGCCCATGCACACTAGCGTCTGCAACGCAGCGTTTTTATGAACGCCCACTTTAGCGTTTCATATTTTTATGTTTTTTTTGTATAGGCGATTATAGCCAACTATTTAAAATAGTTTTTACGTTGCTCGTGTCAACATTTTTTTTTAGGCATTATAGTAGCCATTTGTTAGGAATTAATTTTTAGATAGGGAACCTTATTAGGTTACTCTTTGTTTTTTTTTCCCTTTTCGACGGAGCGGGTAGTGACTCCTTAAATAAGCCTCTAACAACTGTTGTTTTGTTTTTTGTCTTTGTCTTTAGAATTGGGGTATCGAGTGACACTAAGAGAGTTGTCAGCTCAACAGGGTTATGAATGTGGGTAACATCCAGTGAAATTGATACTGGGTGCTACTATATGAAAGAAGTGAAAGGTGATCAATGAATGGTGATGAATAACAGGTCGGGGTAATTGTTGTGCTTAGGGTTGTGCTGTTTAGATGTTGGTGTTTGTGCTTCGTTACGTTTTTTTTTATAAATTGTTGTTGTCTCGTCTTCTGTGACAGATTTTTTTTTTACATTTGATAAAATTTAGACTGGTTGTGCGCTCCAGGCTCTATGGCTGAGGGCAGCCGTGTTTCTCACCCAGTTCGAAACCTCTCGTGGGTAGGGGGGTATTGTAACGAAGCATTTCGGACCAACGAGCCTTGTAGCGACATCTTGTGGTTTCTGACGATATAACGTTGTTTTTATATTTTACCCGCAGGAAATCACAGATGGCGCTGCAGGGTTATCGATGGGCCCGAATATTTTTAATTATTTTATTTTCTTCAAAAATTTGGTATATTAAAATTATCTGCAACATTTATTTTTGATATATTATAATTATATTGTTTAAATTTTGGGATCAAACAAGTCGATCGATTGTTGTCGTTGATTCGGCGAATTTATGGTTTGGTAGATTTTTTCTAGTTTGGCAACTTTGTTCGTGGGTTTTGTGTCAGACTGACAGCTGGCTGAGCTGAGACAGGTTTTGGAAAGTGGGGACGTCGCGAGAGCGCCGGAGACTCCATTGCCGAAACCCAAATGTGGGCAAATTAAAGCCACAATGTATTGGCGGCATCAAGAGCCGATGTAACCATTTATATAAATAACTTAACCGAGATGGTGAGTCCTCGCAATTCTTCGTGCATATTTTTGCACCAACTTGGTGATAACCTCGAGGTCCTTTGTTTTTCAGCAACATCACTGAAATCCCATCGCCTAAGGTCCAGTGGGTGGGATTAGGTTTCATCCGAGCGATGCCCAACTATCCCGGATGAACCTGTAAGTTATTTTCTTTGTTTTACACTCGTGAGTTGCCTTGCCACGCTGTCAGCTGAACCACATGCTAATCATTGCCATTCCTTGTTGCAGATGGGGTTTTAATTGTTTTTAAAGTTTTAAAGGTTTAAAGTTTTGAGTTTTTTTAAAGTTTTGAGTTTTAAAAGTTTTTAAAGTTTTTTGTTTTGCTTTAAGTTTTTAACGTTTTGAAGTTTTAACGTTTTTGCAAGTTTTTAACGTCGAACGTTTTGCAAGTTTTAATCTAAGAAGAAGTTTATGATTGGATCAGACTATTTCAACAAATTTTGTGAATGAAGATTGCTACTGTTTTCTTCTGCGTTTGCAAGTTATTTCAAGCTTCATTTCGGCGGAGCTTGCCTTGGTTGTTTGCACGACGAAGCTTTCCTTTGTGCGGCGCGCATGTGGATGTGCCGCGCCTCTCCTTTTGTCAACACACCGGATAAGGCCCGGTGAAGGTCTGCGAGGTTGACCGGTGGACGTGCAGCCCGCCAGCTGCGTAACAGTTGGCCCGCTGCGCCGCCATCGTCCAGCACGCCCTGGCCTGAGCCGGCCTCAACTCATCACCTGTACAGTATTCCGGAACGCCTCAGGTAGGCCTGATAGTCGGAGGTCCTCGAGTAAGTGAGGTGCCTACAGGTGTACGGACAGTGTTTTTAAATATAGTGATATCCCATGGTTGTTACGGAGTGACAATTAACCTGACGGACCAAAGCGCGACCTGTCTCCCTCCATAGGGTTTTTGACCTACCTATGGTTAATGAAATTTGTAGATTTAAAAAATATACATTGTACAAATTCAAGGGAGTTTTCTTTGTCTCATGCTCACCGGTCTATAACATCTAGCTGTGCCCTTCAGGTAAACACCACTTTATAAATTTCTGAAACATATCGATATCAGTATTTCTATAACACCTTTTCCATTCACCTACCTTTTTATATAGGTAGTCAAAAATCTAGTGTTTCATGACGTGTGCTTGATTGTTGTGCTGTGATTTTTATAGAACTGTTTTAGATTAAATCACAAATTTTGTGCTTTCCTTTTAGGCGGATAAGAAAATGACAGATACATCTTAAAATAAAATTAGATGCTGTCTACAGGAATTAGTACCATTATAAATAAACTTATTTTGCCCTTAAACATGTGTAGTTTTCAATATGTGTAGTTTTGCAGTAGTAGGTAGTATTAGTAGGTATATTGAAGATAAAGAACACAACGTAATCCAATCATATAGAAAAAACATAGTCATTTTTTTGTGAGCAAAATCTATACAATATATTCACAAATTCCGAAGGTTAGTAACCTTCAAATTCGGTGTTACCAGCGAATCAGTTCGGGTCCGGTGAATCAGACAAATCCGTTTTGACTCCAATCAGGCAGAAATGCGTTGCAGAGGTCCCTTCTATAAGTGGTTTAGCTACCGTCGGGGCTAACTGCTCGTCGGCATGCGATCTATATTACGAGTCTGAACCAAACTGAATGCATCTTGGCTAAGCCCTGTGGTGAAATTTTAACCGAACGGAAATTTAATATCGATGATCGAATATAAAAAAAAATCGATTGGCCTATCTCGACTGATACATCACTATGCTAATGAACGTCACAACACTAGCTTACTTACTTTGAGAGATTTAAACCGTTGGCCTAAAGGTCTTTGTAACCAGACCAAAAATTCCAGAAAAATAGATCCAAATTGTGCCGCGCATTTCGAAATAGAATCGCTGTTAAATCATTGTACAACTACTCGTTCTGTCACATAAGATAGAACAATCAATAAAATGTAAAATGATACATGTATCCATAGCCTCACGCCTATTTCCCGCTAGTGATAAGCAGAGACTATGGAATTTTTATTAATATTATTATTTGTATGTCGTTTCCATATCTCGGGCCTACGGAGTCCCGGACTTTTGGAAGGCGTGCGTGGGGCCGAAGCCAACACGTAGAGGCCCCTTAAGACAGTTTAATCTAAATGTGGTGTGACACCAACCGGCGATTATCCGTGTATGCACTATGGGAGTGCACCCAAAGACAATCCCCGGTTCGTGTAGGACTATTGCAGATTATGGGAACAAAGGGAACTGGGCTATTGGGTTGGGGGATAGTGGACCGGAATACTGGAGCTATGGGGGATTATGGCGCCTGCTATTATTATTATTTCTATTTACGTATATCCTGACACACTTCTCTTGCTTCCTCCGCATTTATAAATCGTTTTATACATGCACGCCAGTTCAGAGGTACTAAACCTTTCCTAAGGATGTCTGCAATTTGGTCAATGTACGTCCTAGGTTTTTCTCTGCTAGCTCTAACAATACTTTCAATATTTTTATAAACAAAACAAAATAGCATCTGTATTTGTTACTAGGTCGAGAAAATTAAAAGAGCTGCTCTTGTCTGTAATAAATTTAATTAATTTTGAAATAACATGCCTGAGGCTGCCCAGGTGGGCAAGACCTCGGCACAGGGCGCTGCCAGAAAGGATTTTAATGTTTTTTTTGTGTATACCAAATCAATGCCAACAAAGAAGCACAAAGTTCTGTACTAATATAAAATTCAACACCGAAAAATCCTTTTTGGTACATCAAAAGCAAATTAATGTTTTACAAAATTTCATGCCTTGTCTTCGGGAGTTTGTTTAATTGCCCAACAAACTTTCGGCGGGAAAACCTTCGATAAAAGTCACCGGACATCCGGTCCGGGGTCCGACATCTTCAATTTTATTATAAAAAGGTCCCCTTTTCCAAAATGTTAGAACTTCGTTATCCCTGCAGGGTACTCTTTCTTATTGAATCAGCTTGTAGATGGTCGAATCAAGCGTGCCCCTGAATCTATTTATTCTTATGATATATTGGATTCAATAAAGCTACTAGTTGTAGTTCCGAAGTGAGTTACGTAAGGCTTTATTTGGGAAATGCTTTGTAATAAGTATAACATTTTTTAACTAATCCGCTTCTATATTGACAGATGTAACACCAGACTCTACGACATATTTACTTACCGTCTTTTTTTTCGTGTGTTCTCCAATCATTTCGACACTGGCAGATATGGCTGTAAGATTAAGCCACCCGTTGCCATAAAATAAAAAAGAAAAGAAAGATATTATAATACAGGGTGTTAGTGACATGGTAACAAATACTGAGGGGAATTCAGACCATGATTCTGAGTTACTATCAAGTGGAATTTTCCGTCGCATTCATGACTTTTTGTGTATTTTTAAATTATTTTCAAATATATCCTTTTGCAAGTATCTGAATCCCCTTCAGTATTTGTTACGATGTCACTTGTACCCCGTTCAAGTACGTACAGGTAACCATACAAGTACGTATGGGTGACAGTGACATTGAAACGTATACTAAGGGGGATGATTCAGACTTTCAGACCAGTTTTCTGAGTTGATATAAAGTGGAACTTTCTGTCGAAAAATTAATGAAAATTTTCTCTCTTTCTTTATTTAAGAGCTGCGCTCTTGTCGGTGGAGTAATCGCCTCCATTTTCATTACTCCATAGATAGGGCGTGTAGAACGGTGGTTGTCCCAATCGCCTTCCGTTCCGCAGTACACCGACCAATTTCTCAATCGGTGATGTTCTAGCTAGAGCCCTACCAGAATCCATTTCGGCTCGGAAAATTTTAGTGTTTTTTTATTTTATTTTTAGTTCTATACTTTTGCGACGGTAAATTCCACTCAATATCAACTCAAAATCATGGTCTGAATAATTATCCTTCAAAGTTTTCGTTGCGGTATCACTAACGTCCATTTGATTCAAACTACTAATGCAATAATGCTTTTGCTTGTATTCAAAAATAGAAGCACTATACAATATCTATTTTGTTTCACTTTTTACAACCCTTCTCGGAGCTTACTCTTCATTGCTTCCACTCACTTATTCCTGAAGGTTAATAGTATAATATTTCTTCTGTCCGTTTAATATCCAAACTTTCTTAAACTCCCGCCCGAAATTCCGAAACATCAGTTACTTAAACCAGTGTGATTCAGCCGTCGTTTATCCCAATTACTTACACAGCTTATATCTGAATTATGTTCATAGCTTAATGAGCCACGAAGAAACGGTCCCCTATCTGGCTGAGGGATTAGAGATAATGTTCCTTAGTCCGCAGTTGCAGTGGTTAACCGACGAAGGATGATATTCTTGAGACTTCCAAACCAGAGGCGTAGTTAGGGTGGGCAGTGCCCATATTTTGGTGTCTCTGAGAATGATAAGTGCCATTATTAATCGAGACAATAAATAATTTAACAACATCACACCTGTAGATAGGCAGTGGTATACAGGGTGTTAGTGACATCGTAACGAATACTGAGGGGGATGATTCAGACTATGATTCTTGGAAAATTCCACTTGATATTAACTCAGAATAATGAGCTGAATCATTCCCCTCAGTATTTTTTACGATGTTACGTACACCCTGTATAAGTACCATACAAGTAGATAGGGTGTTAGTGACATCGTAACAAATACTGAGGGGGATGTTTCAGAATTGATTTCAAGTGGAATTTTCCGTCGCAAATTTCACTTGATATTAACTCAGAATCATGGCCCGAATCGTTCCTCAAAGTTTTCGTTAAGATGTCACTAACACCCTGTATAGTATACTGTATACACCCACTCCTCCCCAGTTATGTTTACGTCCTATTCAATATGACAAGCCTATTGCTAATCCGGGTACAATTCTGGAAACTACATGATATCAATTATTTGTGATCCACACATGAATTCACAATCACAAAGTCGAATTCAGTGGTTTAGACCCGGGATTCAAACCCGTGACCGTATAAATCACGCGTTCTCCAAACGGGGCTATCTCGGATTTTTTTTCTCTTTATTTTTTTTTAACTTTTTTTTACAACACATACCAGCTCTTTCGAGAATTTTTGAATTTTCAACATTTACATGCTAATAATAATTAGCAGGATAGAGATAGGAACCTACCTATCCTAAGCGAATAAATGATTTCTGATTTCGAACCTTAACAAATTTATTACATTTTTAAACAAAACAATTTAACTTATTTAAACGCTTTCAAACAGAGTTCGAGAAAGGCGACGAATTCCTTTAAGCATATTATTCAGTTATTGCAAAAAACCGAATAATCATATTTATAATCATTTATTTGTTATAAAAATGGTATTACAGTTTGTAATTGGTCAATATGCTGGCAAATTTTTGTCCGGCCAAGTAGTGAATGCCACCTGCGGCAAATCTACAATGAGTGACGTCAAAAAAAAAGCTGACGAATATTGAGTTTTAATGTTTTCACCGTCACCTACTAAACTACTAAACTAAAAGTACCCTCATTATAATTCAAACCATGCATTCTTATGTTCTCCTGGTAACATTACTTACGGATACACACACACACACACACACACACAATACGCTTAATAATATATTACTAATAACCTACCCACGTAACATACACATAACATATTACTTCACTTATTAATTCTAATCTAATCTTTTATTATTTGTATTACGTTCAATGTTCCTTAAGAACTCTGAACTTAATTGCCTTGTAAAAATAAAGTAACTAACATAAGCGGTAAAATATGTTGTATAATTAAGAATGGCTATGGAGGAGTGGATCCTGTTGTCACAGGTGTTTTTGCACTTACTAGCAGGCTCCAACCCTGATTATTGTTAATTAAGTTTATTGTAAACGAACATAACATAACATAAATAGCCTATATACGTCCCACTGCTGGGCACAGGCCTCCTCTCAATCAACCGGAGAGGGTATGGAGCATACTCCACCACGCTGCTCCACTGCGGGTTGGTGGAAACGAAATAAACTTTATTTTATTTTTATTTTTTTTTTACCTACAAACGGGTGTCACCCGTAGCCGTCCCTGTGCAAAACTGTTTAAAGGTTGTTAAAGTTTGCAAAAACAATTTGCGTTCAGTCTTGTGGCAGGTAAGAGAATCCGCTTTGGTTTTAGCTGTTTGAGAGACGCAAAGTGTAGTTGGTATTAAGGATTAGTTCGTTAATTGTTAGATGGTAACTGGAATAATTTTCCTTAGTTTTGTGGCATGACGCAGCGGTTATTCAAAGCATTTTGCAGTACGTAAACTTAGTGGAGCAAAATTATTGGAGTACGGATTGCAGACAAAGGATTGTGGACTGTACAGTCGTAAAGAGACCACCAGTGCAATTCTATGATGAACATTTTGACATGCTTCTGAATTCGCAAGTAATCCGCTGGGATATTTGTAATTTCACACAAACACACATAAAACCACATGCTCGTAATCCCTACAGAATAGGTTTACGAGATGAATTGAAATATCTCCCACTTAGTCCAGCGTAGTAGCGATATTTATAATAATAAACCTCTCTCATTCTATAAAGGCCCATACAATAATTATCCTAACCTAAGTAGCTTACATATAACATACATACATACATAAACTCACGCCTATTTCCCACCGGGGTAAGCAGAGACTATAGAATTCCATTTGCTTCGATCCTGACACACTTCTCTTGCTTCCTCCACATTCATCAATCGCTTCATACACGCACGCCGGTTCAGAGTAGATCGTATTGAACCTATTCTAAGGACATCTCCAATTACATATAAACATATAAAAAATACTTAAATACAATAGAAAAATGCTTCATTAAAATCAATTTAAAAAATGTCAAGAGAAGCACAATCGGTGGCCTTATTGCTAAATAGAAATTTCTTCCAGGCAACCTCAGTGTGAAAGAACTTGCTAAATATTGGAGTAAGGGGCGATGCAATACAGGTATATGTATATAATGTAATAGAATAAATTAACACAAAACGGTTTACTTAAAATATACATACAAGGTGTTAGTGACATTGTAAAGAAAACTTTGAGGGATGATTCAGGCCATGATTCTGAGTTAACATGAACTTGAATATATTGGTTTAAGCCTGCAACCTCACAGCGAAAGTGAAACGTTTTTTAAACTGAGCTACCACGACACTTAATATTTATTCGTCCAGATGATTTCCTAAATTAACCCGACCGGGAGTCAGATCTATAGTTTGCTAGTCAATACATCTATGATGTCGTCATCATTGGTCACATTATCTTGACTGATGATGGTAGAAGTAGTTATAATCTGTCACGCATGCGTATGGAAAACCATACATAAAGCCTAAGAGCAAATGCACGTTACGAAATAAATCTCAAACCCGACTTTAGAACGAACTGTTTCTCACATAAAATACGTTGTACTAAATAAAGTACAGTCGCGGACTCAGTGGGGGCCGTCGTATCTACGTAGCTAGATAGGCCGACGGGAAGCCTGGAGTGCGCCGTGCGACACCAACGTCCGCTTCCTGTGTTCGGCATTGTACTCGCATGGGCACTTTCAACGCTAGTGGGGAAAAATACAGCTTGAGAGACGCAAAGGTGAGAGGAGAAACTGTGAATAAATTATTCGCTGTATTTTAGTACAAAGCTCTTCGACAGTATGTCTTCTCATGTACGTAGTTTTCTACTTCTGCTGGACTAGGGCACAGCTCGGACACTTCATACAAACAACCTCGTTTTACACAGACACCACACATTGACGTTATTGTACCCGTGCATCTGTGTGTGTGACGTCTGACGCCATATGATTCAAGTCTAAACTATATTCGAGGGCGGGAGGGGGGTGAGGTAAACGTAGCTTAGACGGTGGTGGGGAGCGGAGAGTTGCCGTTCTATACGTATTATTCCTTATTCTATGACTAGGTGTAAATAATAATGGCTAGGTCTTTATAGACGGCGATACATCTCACCACCTATCTTCACATTGGTCTAACAGAAAGTTCGGTGAGGTGTGGATATTCAGTTCATTTTGCGATGGATATACCTCTGATAACCTCTGCGATTGTTGAAGTTAAGCAACTTTCGCAAAGGCCGGTCATAGGATTGGTGACCACAAAAAAAAAGTTTTCATCTCGAACTCCTCCGTGCTTCGGAAGGCACGTTAAGCCGTTGGTCCCGGCTGTAGGGAAGGCCCGTGCCCCAGCTGTGGGGACGTTAATGGGCTGGTGATGATGATGATGATGAACCCCAATTATGATATAATCGTGGGCTTATGTTATTATATAAATTTCATCTAATCGGAAGTAATAGTGAGGACACTATGGAATTATATTTCCAATTCCCCTCTGATTACTTTTCCATTCCTTTTGATGTTGGGTGAAGTAATTACAGTTGGTTGGGACAAGGTGATTGGGTGACGTTTCCTCGAAATTGTGTGTCAATTAAGTACATAACATCTTACTGAAATATAATATGTTTCCTCAATCACAGTGAGGAAGAGAATTAGTACCTTGTAACGCATGTTGTTTCTCTACAGGGTATTATCACTAATACCCTGTAGAGAAACAACGTTACGATGTCACCATCGTAACGAAAACTCTTAAGGATCATTCAGATCATGATTCTGAGTTTATATCAAGTAGAATTTTCCGTCGCAAAAGTATAGAAATGAAATAATTTAAAAAAACAATAACATTTTCATGACTATTTTGACAGAAAATTCTACGTGATATCAACTCAGAATAATGGCCTAATTCATCCCTCTCAGTATTCGTTAAAGTGTCACTAACACCCATATGTACTCGTATGGTATGGATACTAGTTCGTACCTGTACGGGGTGTAAGGTACATCCTAACGAATACTGAGGGGGATGATTCAGCTCATTATTCTGAGTTACTATCAAATTGAACTTTCCATCGCTGTATAGAATTTAAATTAATTAAAAAATACACAAAAGAACCATGAATTTTGCGACGGAAAATTCCACTTGATATTTTTATGTCTCAGAGTCATGAGTTAAATCATCTCCCTCAGTAATGGTTACGATGTCACTAACACCCTGTATATTTTGAGTTCAGCTACGTCTATCTTTTCTCTGTCACTCAGAACTATCACTTGAGCGAGATAATGCGACCACATGCGGCGGAATCGACGGATGCGAATGCGGTCGCACTCCCGCTCTTTATTTCGCTCCAGCAAATGACGTTTCTGAGTGATAGAAAAGGATAAAAACATAGGATAGTGCGATGCGGTGCAGCCAGATTTAATAATGGAGTTCAACCCTTAATATACGTATATTATTTTAAGAGGTGATGAACTTAAAAAAAATATCGCCTCACCACCTTGGTGTTAGGGTAACTATTCAGCTGCCGACGTCCCCTGACATGGCTCATGTAACGAATAGATAATTAAGTAAATAGTAAGTACATAGAGACAATTGGATGATCAGTCTGCGACTTTCTAATAAAACTAAGGATCACAAAGTGATTTTTGTGGTATGTCTCCATCGGGTAACGAACCTGGGACCTACAGAATTGCATTGCGATCACGGAGGCCGGCAAATCTGTAGGTAAATACAATTTATAATTACGCTCAATCTGGCAATTACGATTCTGAGGACAAGGATTTCATAGACAATCAAAGGAAATAATTTCAGGCAGCGATTATCTTGAAAGGTAGAGAGGTTCTAGAGGTCCCACTTGAGAGGACGTTTGATTAAAGGTGACCCCTTGTTGAAATTAATTGGACTTTGTTGCTAACCTTGTCTTGTAGTTGTCAAGAGGGGGGTAAAAGAAATTATCAGGAAGGAAAAGGTAAG
The DNA here is from genome assembly GCF_024362695.1 of Pectinophora gossypiella. Lineage (NCBI taxonomy): Eukaryota > Metazoa > Arthropoda > Insecta > Lepidoptera > Gelechiidae > Pectinophora > Pectinophora gossypiella. Next base: position 997,328 of record NC_065409.1, read on the forward strand.
GTTGGCTGTATATTTTACCCCATTAGCTTTGTTAATATTGAAAGAAGGACAAAAATATAGAATACAGTCTTTGTATATAAATATTAATACTATACTCAGGGACATGATCCAGACCATCATTCTGGGTTAGTATCAAGTGGAATTTTCCGTCGCAAAATTCATGATTTTTTTTTTAGTTTTTTAAAATTATTTTCAATTCTATACTTTTGCGATGCAGAATTCCACTTGGGGATTAACTCAAAATAATCAGCTGAATCATTCCTCTTAGTATTCGTTACGATGTCACTTACACCCCGTACAAGTACATACGGTAGCCATACAAGTAGGTATGGGTGTTAGTGACATCGTAACGAATACTGAGGGGGATGATTCAGATCATGATTCTGAGTTGATATCAGGTGGAATTTTCTGTCAAAAAGTTAATGAAAATGTTTGTGTTTTTTTTAATTATTTTCCTATCATACTTTTGCGACGGAAAAAAATGATCCGAATACAGACAACGTGGTGAGAGCCCACAGTCCGGCCAAGTAGTTAATGCCATCTGCAGCAAATCTACAAAAAGTCACGTCAAAAAAATAGTTTAACTGGTAAAACTACTGGGAAAAGATCAATACTGTCTCTGAAAACCCAAATTTTCAACTTTTTTAGAGTTCCGAACTTCAAAAGGTAGAAACGGAACTTTTTAGGTCATCTACCCGTCTGCCCATCTGTCGAGATCCTTTTTCTTAATACTGAGTAAAAGGAGCAGGTTGAAATTAACATCAGGTACTTGTCTGTGGTCCCTTGAAGCTGTAAAAAAATCAAATCTCTAAATCAGCGTAAACCAAAACTACGGCCATTTTAAACATTATATTACATAACATAACATTATATTCATATGTTTTGAAGAGGCACACATTTATGGGACGCTTCCCATATACCTAGAAATGTCATAAAACCGTCATAAATATTAATTTTATATATCGGATACAATGAAATATCCACTATTGTACCTAGAAAATACTCTATTACGATAGAAATTCGCTCACACAAAGCAATTATAATAATAGATGTTCAAAACAGTGTTGGATGTGGTTAAAAGCAAGATACGCTGATTAAGCTTTTGCACGAAGTCCCGAACTTTCAATGCAAATATGTGGACGTGGCGGGACTTCCTGAATTCAGCAGATTTCGGGCGCCTGAGTAAATTGCTAGAGATACGAATTGTTATCTTGTTACGTATGTCGTAGTTTATGAATTGTCTTGTTTCAGTTTGTCTATTAAGCATTTGTGTCTTATTTGGTTGTCGCCGAACGAAGTAATTTTTTCTTTAGCTCTATGATCCAATCCCTAAAAAAAAACCATAATGGCGGACATGATTTAAAAAGAAAACGAGAAAAGAAGACAGTTGACGATCGGGAGCTGGACCTCGAAACCGACCCCGTCGGCGTGGTCGACGATTTCCCTCATTCAGCGCTTATCGCTATCGACCCCCTAGGGTCGATTAATTCTTTCAAATATTTTTCCTCTCAGACGACGCCCTGAGCCGAGGTTCGCGCCCAACTGGGCACCCTCAGGCCTGTTGTCTTAAACGTTGTACCGGGTGAGAGCCTTCAGCGCTCCCCATTTGTCCGGCCAAGTAGTTAATGCCATCTGCAGCAAATCTACAATAAGTCACATCAAAAAAAAAGATCGGGAGCGAAAAAGATTGATCATGGTTGAACCATCACGTGTAAGTAATTGTATTTGAGTAAAAATTAATTGAGTAAATACTTGTAAGTAATTGGTAAATAATTGAAACAAATGTAATATGTAATAGTGTTAAATGTCAATGGGACTTTAAAATAGCTGGCGAGGAGTGGGTGAATTCCATAGTCTCTGCTTACCTTAATTCACCAGTATGAATTGATTCAATGTGGCCTTTTAGAACTGAATGTTTGATTTGCTTCAATGTGGTCTTTTAAGACCCATTTATTAGTTCCAAGAAGTTATAGACGAAGCAACCCAGACATTCCCGTAGGTTAAATATTCCACGGTTCAATAAACACTACCATTGGCGACCACAAAGGAATTTGCTTCAAAGCTTTGAGGCAGACTTGAGAATTTAAAAATGCTATGTTGATTAATTGGCATAAAGTTTAAACTACGAGATATTAGACACGTTGTTCTGTAAGTGCAATTCAAAAGTCTATAGTTTTAACATTTTTAATTGTAACGTGTCGGACGACGCTCAGTGGGTAGGGCCGCTACAAGGTGGACCGACGATCTGGTGAAGGTCGCGGGAAGCCGCTGGATGCGGGCAGCGCAGGACCGATCGTCGTGGAGATCCTTGGGGGAGGCCTATGCCCAGCAGTGGGCGTCGTACGGCTGATGATGATGAATTTTAAAGCATTTTTTATGATAGTAATTAATATTATAAGCAAATAAATTTAGTAGTTGTTTATGAATCGGGCTTTTAAATTATATATCATATTTGAAGTTCACCTATAACATACCGGGTGTTAGTAACACCGTAACGAAAACTTTAAGGGTGATTCAGACCATGATTCTGAGATGATATCAAGTGGAATTATCCGTCATTATTTCTACCAAAATTAGGATTATTGAGTTTAGGATAAATCACATTAGGGCAATAGAAGTTTAGGAATATCAACATTAGGACCAAGGGCCATATAAGGATGTTAAATAATGAGGACTATGGAATATTAAGACAATCAAATGGGTATTAGGAACATCATGTTAGGACAAATAAAAATTAGGATATTCAACAGACCCCATAAGTCACAGGTTTTGTTCAATACCTGACAATTTCAATCGAGTGACAGACATTTTAACACAATGTAGGAATAAATTTCGCATCATAATATATTGCCAATAATACGAGTGAAATATCACAATCCACGATTTTCAAAAATTGACCCGCAACATTATTTCAGTTTTCCGCAAAACCATTGCGAATATGCTAATCCCTGAAATATAAATTTATAGGCAGACCCGGTCTAAACCAAAATATACTGCCAATAATTCATTCGCGTTTTATTTAGTCTCAAAACCGCATGAATTAACTCAAAAGGAGGTTTTTATCGCATTTTTTTGGGCTACATCCGCTTTCTCTTTAATACCCGACTTCGGCGAAGCAAAAGAAGGGTTATATGTATGTGTGTATGCATGTCTGTTCCAACGTAACTTCTAAACCACATGTCAGAATTTAACAAATGAGGTGTCGTTAGAAGCGCCTTAATCGTCCGGTGGTTATAAGCTATGTGACGTCACACTAAATTCAATATGGCTTCCTCTAGAGGACATAAACTGAGGACGAAAAAATTTTTTTTTCGAATCGTTATGTGTTGGATATCAAAGGAAAGGGCTTAATTTGCACATTTAAAATAGCTCCTATGAACATATTACGAGCTTTTACTTGCTCACGATTGACCACAATTATTACTACTTTTTCCAATTAGACTAGGCAGAAACGTGAAGTTATTAGAATAAAAAGCAACACTGTAAGCACAACCCGGAAACTCTACAAATATTTCGTTTCTGCAAGCAAGTTAGACTAAAATGAGACCTAACAATACGGAAAATCAAATCAAATTTACTTTATTGCACACACATACACGAAACATAAAAATCAAATCAAATGTTAAATCTAGCTCGACGCACATATTAATTAGTGCGGGCGGAGCGTTTCCGTTCTATATACATTGTATTCACCTTTATTCCATGTTACGGGCTCAACACAATACTCGTCATAAATTATGCATACTACCTGAAATCACTTCCAACTAACTAAAATCTCTATCCACTCACCGTAACCCATCGGTCACCGCAAAGGGTTGGTCCGCGCGTCACTTTTTGCCGTGTTGACGTAAGCTGCGTCACGTTGACGTACGGACGGCGTCACTTGACGCACGCTCCGTCATCTCCGGACCCTCGTCCGTCAAACGGATTCAGCTGTCACCGTTTTTGTTTGCAGTGATTCCTTTTGTCTTGCCCACGGTAATTAAGCGAATGGTAAAAAGTGAGGTTTTCACTTCGTCTGTTTTGTTTGTTTGTTTTGACAGACTTTTTTATACGTAACACCTGTAGCATAGAATTATATTACATGTAGAACGGTAACTTTATGTAAGGAATATTCAAGGCGGGCGTGGCCACATTGTACCTTTGAACACTGGCCTAATGGGGAAAATAGTAGTGATCTAATGTCAACAAGTCCACAATGACTTCTGGACAACTTTATAATTAAAACGCAGACTTAGACTAACAGAACAGAGGATCTATATCTCAGTGGAGCGCAGAGCCAAGAGGATGATCAGCGAGACGCGGCTAACAGCTAAACTACACTGCTTAGCACATCGGCGAAAAGTTGCCAGTATGTCGATATTCTACAGACAGCACTTCGAGGACTGTGCCCGCGATCTACATGAGCTCATTCCACCATCCCCTTTTTATCTTCGGATTTCCAGACGTACGGCCGGGTTCCATCCCAATTTGGTAGATACCAACTATTCGCACAAAGCGCTTCGCATCGTCCTTCATTTTGCGCACTGCTAAGGAGTGGAATCTGCCGTCTTCTGTATTTCCAAATGAAAATAACCCGGGTGTTTTCAAAGGCCAGTGTCAACAGGCACCTTCTGGGCGAGCTCGTTCCATCTTAGGCCTCGTCAATGCCGTCGGGCAAGTCTGGGGCCAAGAGTAAACCCATCAAAAGTAAAAAAAAAACTATAAAGGCCACATTCGAGAAATTCATCTAAAAACAATAAGTACTGCAATTTGGAAGTAAGTGCGCAACGTCAACAAATGTCAAATTGCTTTTTAAGTTGAATTGCTTCAATATGGCCTTTTAGACTCCCAGTACTGCCAACACATAAATAACCCGGCGTCAGTAACAAAAGTCTAGCAATTGAATGAGACGGCACTCAACGCCAGCTTAAGGCGGTAAAAGTGCTAGTTCAGTAGGAAAACAGCATTAAAACAAACACAGAAACTAATTCACATTATCGCTGAACTTAAGGGCTGTCGTTCATCTTCATTACCTCCATTAAGAGTGGGGAGAGACGGCGGGAAGGTCGGGCCGGTGTATCAGCGAATGGTCTTTAACGTTCTTATCAACGACTACATACTTACTTTTCCTACACTATTAAGACTTCACTAATTTAAGAGCCACACTCTTGTCTTCATCCTTTTAAAGGGCAATATAGGATAACGGTTTCCCTCTTGCTTTCTGCCTCCCAGTATTCTACCTGACGCGAATGGAATGACGCCCAGAGTGGTCTATTTAAAAACCGTACTAGGACTCCTATCCTCAGCCTCTGAATAGTACTGACAGTTACTGCTGCCTTCTGTCAGGTTCCAGGTTACAGTCTTTGTAATTTGCCCCTTTCGTCCTGCATTGACATACCTATGGCTTTCATTTCCGCCTCTGCAACCGTTGAGGATTTTATGACGACATAGGACACTTTTTTACTTAAGACTCCGTCTTTTATTTAAGAGCTGCGCTTTTGTCAACGGAGTATTCGCTATTCCTCTCTTCTTTCCGCCAAATCTTTCACCAAGAGGTGAGGTCTTAATACTGCAAGACCTGCACTTTCTCTTGTATTTGTTATATAAATTGTCCTCATAGGTCTACCCTTTCCTTTCTTTTCGCTTGGCCAATCATGTTTCCTCTCCGGTTCTCTATACAATAATTGTTCTTTTTTTCCAACTCTTTCCAGCACTTTTTCATTCGACACCATTTCAGTATACCCATCCATCCATCCATCCTTTGCCAACAGCACATCTCAAACGCTTCCAACGTCTCTCTGTCTCCTTCGGTATCAAAACTCAATTTTTATTTTTTTCTTCTTTACTTCTCGCTGACACAGCGACTCCACTCAGAAACAGAAGGAGCTTAATTCAGCCTGTTATTGCTTGTTCAATGCTTAATGAAGTCTGTTTTAATATATGTGCCGTGTGAAATTAGTTGTTTTGCCCTGTTAAGGCCGAGAAAGAGATGGATTGTTGGAAAAACAACGGGAAAAAAGAGATAGTTGTGCACAACTAGCTTTAACAGATTGAATTGTTAGGTATGTAGTACATAATTAATCATCATCAGCCCATTAACGTCCCCATTGCTGGGGCACGGGCCTTCCCTACGGATGGATAGGGAGATCGGGCCTTAAACCATCACGCGAGCCCGGTGCGGATTGATGGTTATTAACGACTGCTAAAGCAGCCGGGACCAAGTCACCCATCCTATGACCGGCCTTTGCGAAAGTTGCTTAACTTCAACAATGGCAGACCGAGCGCGTTAACCGCTGCGCCACCGAGATCATTGAGGATGATGACATAATGTTACAATGTTCTTTGGACGTGGGTTTAACGTCTTAGTTAAATTTGGTTTTTGTACTTTAATAAATAATGAACACGCTGACAGGAGACTTTCGATACCTACAAATGTGTATCTATTTTATTTTTATGTGACTTATTGTACATTTGCCGCAGATAGCATTAACTACTTGGCCGGACAAATAGGTAGCGCTGAGGGCTCTCACCCGGTATGTGAATACATTTATCCGCACATTTGTATCGAAATTCTTCTCTCTGTGTGATCAGCGTCAGTCAGTCACTTGTCGTCTTCTGGACGATATTTTCCTTCTATTATAAGGGTTATGAGGTCAATGACCAACCTCACCAACCGTGGAGACAGGGTTACTATTGAGCCGGTAACAGTCCCCTGACATGGTTGATTTAACGACTACGTACTTAAGTAAATAGTAGCTGGGACTGAGTGTTTAAATTCTGATACGGATACCTTATCTATCTCAATTAGGTTAACGACCTTGTGTTTTGTATGTGTGTTCTTCTTTGTTCTAGAAGAGTATGTGTGTTTATAAGACAAAAACACACACAACGGACTGACAAATTTTGGAGTGAATTTCACAACAGGGGGGTTCATTCAAGCGATTCATCTAAAAAAGCAATATTGCTATTTGACATTGGTTTGCATTGCGCTCTTACTTTTATATGCGCAAATATCAAATGGTATCATGACTAGGTTCAAGATAAATTATGAAATTCTGATTATACTAAATAAAGACAAAATTAAGGAAAAACAATTTATTTTTCTATTAAACTCATTTATGAATTTTATTCAAGAAAAACGTAATAATAAGTCCGACATTTTATCACGTTTTTCTATGACGTCACAGTGTGATTTTCATTCAAATTCCATAGCAATATTGTGTTTTGACTGGGGGGTTAAAATGGCCACATCGAACAATTCATCTAAGAAAGCAATGTTGCAATTTGAGATTTGTGCATATAAATGTAAGTGCGCAATGCAAATGTTAGATGAATTGCTTCGATGTGGTCATTTTCACCCCCCTGATTTGACTAGTTGGTAACTAGCGTATTGTTTCGATGATATTCTTTGATGTGGCTTTTATGAATAGGTACTTTTTGTATAGGTAGGTAGGTGGGTAGGTTTTGTGGTAGTTAGGTAGGTACTTAATCCAAAACACTGTTAGATTTGCATGTCAAACACATTTTTCATTTCACATTATTTATTTTAGATTCGCAAAAAATTATAATATTTTAACCAATAAATATATAATTTAAAGAAAAAGACATTCATTTTATATTCGCAATATGGGTCATGTTAAACATAAATATTAATTATATTTCTGACTGAATCCATTATATAAGCAAACCGCCCGCCTGAATAACGGCTCATTTTTACTGACTTGGATTATGGTAATCGCCGTAATTATTGGAATAATGAATTGATTCCATTTATTTGAACGTTCTCTGAATTAATAATAATAGCTTTTTTTTTTCAAAATTATCCCGCTTTAAGGTTTTATTATTGTGTGCTTCTTCTTCTTTGCGAGTCGATGGCGATCGATACTAAATTTTTGTGTGTGTGCTGTTTAAAACATAGGTGCGAGCAAGATATAATCCCTGCACTCTTCCTCTTACTCTTTATTATTTATGACCAAAGTGGGACCCAGAGGGGGTGAGGTAAACCTATCTCGGCGCCTGGTGCGGGAGAGGAGAGTTACCACAAAATAGATGAAAGAGGTCGAAAGGGACAAGTGAGCGCGAAACGCGCGCTATACAAGTATGAGCAAACTTTACAACGCACGGAGCTCCGCGATAGTATGTTAAAAGGTTATCTTTTCAGTATAATAATATACAGGTCAACAATCAAATATCGACTATCACGTAAGGAGATCCCCTCCTTATCACAGGAAAGCTAAAAACCTTAGTATGATAGGTTATGAATCGAAAAAACACCTTCGTATGCAATATGTTACGAAAAGTACAATATGCAGCAACATATTGACTACATTGACTACTGAACAAATACAATATAATTGCAGCCTATCACATAAAATAAACATTGCCGGTAAAAAGCTATGGACTTTGAAAAGCAGTAGAGCTATCATAGTTATCTGTTTGCTGGAGTAATAGTAAAAGAGAGTGGGGTTGAACCGAAGCTACAATCAATATTATGTATGTTCCATACCCCCTCCGGTTGAGGGGAGGCCTGTGCTCAGCAGTGGGACGTATATAGGCTGTTTATGTTATTACTTAAAAACATTTCAAAATTAATGTTTTTTATAGAACGTCTAGGGCCCTGTGCCGAGGATTTTCTTGCTGCTTCTTTTCCCCGGCTATACAGTAAAAGTTCGTTATGTAAAAATACGCCTCAAGGTGTAATTATGTTACCTACTGAATAAAGATATTTTTTAATTTGAATTTAAACAGTACCCACATCATTACTTCATGTAAGTAAATATAATATAGTAATCATAGATCATACATTCATCTTGTTCAGACTACGCACAAAAAATCAAAGTGAGACTGTTAAAATTCCTTACTTCTCGTTTTCATGCCTGAAAAGCGCTAATTGAATAAAGAAATTCAGTCGCACCCATTCTTTGAAGATTTTAAACTAGTTATCAACAGTACTTAGCCTTTTGTTAAATTAAAAATGTTCCAACCATTTTTTAAGCTTTCACCTTTGAATAATCTGAATACGATTTCGGAATAAAGAATTCCATTTTCAAATGAATTTCGGCCGACTTGTATTTAAGCTTACGACTAATTCCTAATTGGGGTGGTCAGAAGTACAAAAATCGCACCATGAACTAAGTAAATACTCAAGTTCATAAACCTTTTGCACCACCGTGAAAAATTGGTCGATAGCCAATAATAATTGTATTAATTAGTAAAAATTGTAGTGAGTCTTTTATGCTTAAACATACTTAGCGAGGTGCGCCTGTACTACACATTTATTTCCACCCCTTGAGGGTTACAAGCCTAATGCTTTGTTACAAATTAATATGATTAACTCACTGATGCGTGCTCAGCGGTGAAGGGAAACATCGCGAGGAAACCCACATACCCAAGAAATACGTATATATTCAGACGTATGTGACCTAACTTGTGTTGGACTGGTTTTTGCTTTACGGGTTGGAAGGTATGACAAGCAGTTGCTGAAAACCGGACCTGTCAAATCTTCAGGTTAGGTAAACGGATCCTGTGAAAAACTGGATAACGCTAGGGGGAACCGCAACCCAGGACGGAAGGGACAAATCATAGGGATTGTAACCTGGATCCAGATAGAGGGCAGCAGTAACTGTCAGCACTATACAGGAGTCTTAGTACGGCTTTGAAATAGACTACTCTGGGTGTCATCCCACTCGCGTCAGACAGAATACTGCGGGGCGGAAGGCAAGAGGGAAACCACTGCCCTATTTTTACCAAACAAAGTAGCATGGAGAATGCTACACCGACAACAGCGTGGCTCTTAAATTGGTGATGATAACTTATACGTGTGTAGATGCAGACGTAGACATCTATGAATTTTACATTAAGCTCATTTGTGTTAAAACTATCGCAGAAGCTCCGTCATTGGCCCTTTGTCATGCAAATTCTTTGATAACAAACTATTATATTAAGCGCTCGCGCCGCCAACTTACCTTTGGTGAACTTTGTCATTTGAATTCGTGAAAATTATTTAGTATGAGTATTTTTTAAAAACGTCTAGAGCCCAGTGTGAGTTTGTGTGTGATCAAAATCAAAATAATTACAACACATAAGGGTTCTTACCGCGTTTAAAACAGGGATATGAGACTCCCGATATTTCGACACTGTTGCAAGAACCACACTGTTGCACTGTTGCGGTAAGAACCCGTTATTATATGTTTTAATTATGATAATAACCGCGTCAACCTGAAACAATGCAAAATCAAAATAGTTGTCAAAATGCTACTTTCTTCACAACATTATCAGTATCAGCGAAACGCCGTCAATTCCGCGACAAAACAATGCAACTGGATATACGTACCAAGTCGGCCGCCGCATCCAATAATCCCAAATCAATGGACAATCTCGCCCGATAGTGATGTCGATAATTCAATTATTTGTCGATAGAGTTTTGGAAAGGCTGTCAATCTTAATACAATTATTTTGCGACGGTTCCTTTTTTAAAAGTACATTTTATTCGGAATTGTCATTAGAAAAGTTTTAGTACGATATATTCTGAACAGGCGTGTGTGTATAAAACGATTTGACGAATGTGAAGGAAACGGAGAAGTGTTTCAGGATCGAAGCCAGTTTTCTGTTTCAGCTTTTATAAGAAAAACAACATACGAGTAGAAGTTTATTTTATTAAGTACGAACAACATCGATTACATCAAATCGATCTGTAATCGATCTGTAATGTAATATTTTAGACGTTGAATAATTCCTCACCATCATCGACTGGCGTATATAACAGCCTCCGTGGTCCAGTGGTTGAGCGTTGGGTTCACTATCTTGAGGTCCCCGGTTTTAATACTGGTGGGAACATATCACTAAAATCACCTTGTGATCTCTACTTTGGTTAGGATATTGCGCGCTGATTACCTGATTATCCGAATGTAAAATTATCCGCGCTTCGGAGGGCATGTTAAGCAATTGGTCCCGGCTGCTATTTACCTTAGTGTGTAGTCGTGACATGACTCTTTGTCTCAGGGGCCTTTGGCGGCTGAATAGTAACCCTGACACCAGGGTTGATGAGGTTGGTAATTCACCTCACAACCCACACGATAGAAGTAAATTATAGACGTTGAATAACTCGACGCCATTATCGACTGCCAAACCAACACAGCACTACCGGACAATCGCGCATCAGACAACACGACCGTATAATCCGACCAAAGTGAAAAGCCTCGGCTATTGGCCACGCGCCAGCGGCTGTCGGTGCAACTCAATTAGTAAAATAATAACGCGGGTACATATTGATTTTATACGTATAATCACTGCACTGGAATTGTTCTATCATCAAGAGGTTTTGTTTGCGAACTAGTTTTACCCGTATGGAAGTTTGTTCCAAGTTATGTGGTAATGAGGTGCAAATAGTTATATTTTATGTACAATCAAAGAGCAATCACTGAGCCCAGCGAATTATTTTGTAAACAGTGGTGAAATTATGAACCGTTAGTTGTCATAATTATAAAATTTATGTTTTTGTAGGTGTTTTTGGTCTATTACAGAAACTACATGTAACCAGGAGGTCAAATTCAAATTCAAAAATATCTTTATTCAGTAGGTAACATAGTTACACTTTGAATCGTCAATTTTTACATAACGAACGTCTCATCCGCCTAAAACTACTGCAGCTTCTCACAACCTGTATAGCCGGGGAAAAGAAGATGCAAGAAAAACCTCGGCACAGGGCCCTAGACGTTCATTAAAAAAATAAAAATAAACATAAAATATTGATATACAATTGAATGTATTTTTTAGACAGTTAATCTTTTTTTTTTTTTTTTTGACGTGACTTATTGTAGATTTGCCGCAGATGGCATTAACTACTTGGCCGGACAAATGGGGAGCGCTGAAGGCTCTCACCCGGTAGACAGTTAATCCCATGCATTCATATCTTCTAAATAATCACTAACTTTATAATAACTTTTTTGTAAAGGTCTTAAGTACAACCAGTAAATTTATACTTTGCAAGTAATTGATTGGACTTTTGCAGCTTATCATACATACAGGATGCATGCTTTATTGGATTTTTGTGTTATAAAGATAAAGAGTTTTATAATTTAAATCAGCAACGTAAAGAACAGTTTAAATAAGCCATATGGTGGCGCTACCAACAAAATGTAGGTATGCAGTTGACACTTGATGGCTTATATAGGCCATAGGCATATAAAAGTAAGTGCGTCATCAAATTGCAATATTGCTTCGATATGTCCTCTCAAACCATAGCTTAACGTGCCTTCCGAATCACAAAAAATCTTACTTTCGGACAATCAAGTGTTACAGTCTGGTCACTGGCTGCTCTTAACAAAATAGTGATCAGAAAGTGATTTTTGCATTTATATTCCCACTGGGATTCTATCCCAGGACGTCATCATCATCAGCCCATTAACGTCCCCACTGCTGGGGCACGGGCCTTCCCTATGGATGGGTAGGGAGATCGGGACTTAAACCATCACGCGGGCCCAGTGCGGATTGATGGTTATTAACGACTGCTAATGCAGCCGGGACCAACGGCTTAACGTGCCTTCCGAAGCACGGAGGAGCTCGAGATGAAAACTTTTTTTTTTTTTGTGGTCACCCATCCAATGACCGGCCTTTGAGAAAGTTGTTTTACTTCAACAATCGCAGACCGAGCGCGTTAACCGCTGCGCCACCGAGCTCCTCAACCACTAAACTACAGAGGCGTGACAGTTCACAAGAACGTAGTGAAATTCCAATGCCAACTTCAAATTTAAAATAATGATTGCATAACTGCGACAATAAAATCTTTTATTCCAAAATTATTTTATCCAATTCATAGTTCGTTAGAGGTGTATTCAAGTGTCAATTGGCGACATCGTTATCGTATCGCTTATCTCTTTAATTGGCGTTGGCGTCGAGCCAACTTCGAACCTGCACTCTGCCGTCATTTATTGCAATATCACCATCTATTTTGTTTAACAAAATTCCCTGAATAGCTGCCAAGAATCGTAAATGCGTTGTTAAAAGTTGAGCACTAAAAATGTGTCAAAATTTGTGATAGTGACATTGGCTTTGATTTAAATATTGGATGGAAGTGAGGGTTTTCTTCTCTTAGAAAGGACAATAGAACATTCATCACTTCACGTCATGCTTCTTTAACACACATACATACATAAACTCAGGCTTTCCCTCCGCGGCAAGCAGAGACTATGGAATTCCATTTGCTTCGATCCTGACACACTTCTCTTGCTTCCTCCACAGTCATCAATCGTTTCATACACGCACGCCGGTTCCGAGTAGATCTTTCTGGGCACCCTCAGGCCTGTTGCTTTAAACTTTATACCGGGTGAGAGCCAGCGCTCCCCATTTGTCTGGCCAAGTATTTAATGCAATTTGCGGCAAATCTACAATAAGTCGTGAAATAAGGGTAGATCTTACATACATAAACTCACGCCTATTTCCCACCGGGGTAAGCAGAGACTATAGAATTCCATTTGCTTCGATCCTGACACACTTCTCGTGCTTCCTCCACATTCATCAATCGCTTCATACACGCACGCCGGTTAAGGGTAGATCTTACTGAACCTTTTCTAAGGAGTTTTCCAATTTGGTCAATGTACGTCCTTCTAGGTCTTCCTCTGTAATAGAAATAGAAATGTTTTATTGCGCCCATGTGTTCGTTTAAAATGTGGTGTTGTAAAAATTCAGAAGTACTTACTTAGTATTGTAGTATCAACATGGACCCGGTAAGGGCACTGCAACTGGTAGAGAGGACAACATACCTAATTATTAGTCAGTCATCATCATCATTGGCCTTATACGTCTGTTTCAGACGATTTATGACGTCATTGCCTCGAAAAAATCAGAATCAGAATTAGTCAGTAATCTTCTTCTATCATGTGGGTTGTAAGGTGAATTACCAACCTCATCAACCCTGGTGTCAGAGTTATTATTGAGCCGCCAAAGGCCCCTGATATGGCTCATGTAACGACTACTTACTTACATCAGTAATTAGTAACTGGGACCAACGACTTAACGTGCCTTCCGAAGCACGGATTATCTTACTTTTTGGACAATCAGGTGATCAGCCTGTAATCTCCTAACCAAACTGGGGATCACAAAGTGATTTATGTGATATGTCCCCACCGGGATTCGAACCTGGGACCTCCGGATCGTGAGCCCAACGCTCAACCACTGAACCACGGCTCAGCCACTAATAAAATTATTATTTATAATGCCAGCCCTACCACAGATCTTCGCTTTATACACTGCTTCTTTTTTAAATTATATTATTTATCACCTGCTTACCTAATGTCTTGTTCACTTGTTGCAGGTACGTTCACATGTCAACAGTGATGACGTCAGACTTCCAGAGTCGTGAGCGCAATTATGTTTAATTTAAGCCCGTGAGGCGGCCAAGTGGAGCCGACAAGTTCAACGCGCCCTTCGGCCTCGCTTCCTGTTTGGGGAAGTGAGTCACTGTTGGCGGTAGAGCGAAGAGCGATGTGATACTTCATATCACTCTTTCTATTAGACCATTTTAGTTTTACCTAAGATGGTATTCACTGCTTAGCCCTAACAACCTCCAGTTTTTAACCCCCGACGCAAAAACGTCGGGGTGTTATAAGTTTGACGTGTCTGTGTAAATGTGTATGTGTCTGTTTGTGGCATCGTGGCTCCTAAACGGAAGATCCGATTTTAGTGCGTTTTTTATTTGTTTGAAAGGTATATTAGTCGAGAGTGTTCTTAGCTATGTTTGGTGGAAATCGGTTTAGGTCTTCAAGGTCATCAGATCGTTTGTTAAGTGTGATAGGAATGTTACACGCTCAGTTTGCTTGCAAGCATAATTATGTGGGACAAGTTATTTTTGCTTTTTATAGGGTTTAGCATTTTTAACCTTTTGTCACAATAATTGAGTACTTCTTTTGGTCGGGGGTTTTTAATTATTTTTTTTATTGTAGATTTGCCGCAAATGTCATTTACTACTTGGCTGGACAAATGGGGAGCGCTGAAGGCTCTCACTCCGTTACAAAATTTAAGACAACAATCCTGAAAGTGCCAGGATGGGCGCGAACATCGGCCCATCTTCTGAGAGGATTATAATTTGAAACAACTTACGTATCGACTCTAGTAGGCCCATAGCAATCAGCAGTGAAATAGGGAAATCGTCGACCATGCCGGCAGGGTCGATATAAAGGTTCTGAAGTGTTTATTGTCGCTAGCTGTTTAGCTGCCTTGGTGACTGGAGTAATCGGGTCGTCAGGGTCACATTTGATGTCCTTCAAGTGCCGAGTCATATCACTCAAAACCATACATTTGAGTACATTAGGTAGATATATTGTTATTATTGTAATCTCAGTGAGATGTCAGTACTCAGATTATCCTACAATAGATGTACCTCTGACGGTAGTCGGTTTATTATGTTATGTAAGCTAGCCTAAAATTATCAAAAACCAAAGCAATATCAGTCTTTTAAACTTTTGGCAGCGAGGATATGCTGCCGCCAAAGGATGTTTTTCGGGGTACCGAACAGAGCATAGTACCCCGCTAGTCACGAGTTGGTAGTGTGACTCCGACGATCTGTTTGAGTCATGTTGGAAGTCGTATATATGCGTCACGCTGTGTAAACTTCGATAGCGCGTTTCACGAATGCATTTTTGAATGTGGCGCCATCTGTTGCATGTAGGCGGAACTAGCTGGCCAACTAGTTAGGTCCGCCACACACTCCCTTCTTCTACACACTTATTTCCGATTTTTATTTATATCCCTGTTCGGAAAACGCGTGACTTACGTTGTAGAGTAACGGGTTCGAATTCCGGTTCTGAACCACTGAATTCGAATTCATCAGTTGTAATTCATTCATATTTGGATCGTCGTGCGTGTATGAAGCGATTGATGAATGTGGAGGAAGCAAGAGAAGTATGTCAGGATCGAAGCAAATGGATTTCTATAGTCTCTGCTTACTCCGGTGGGAAATAGGCGTGAGTTTATGTATGTATGTGTGTTTGGATCATAGATATTTGGCAATAGGCGTGCCCCCTATTACATAAGATTTAAACAAAGCTGACGAGGAGTGGTTGCACACACTATACATAGCAGCCTACCCCTTCGTGGATACGTGCGCGATGCTATGCTATGTAAATTTATTTTTGACCAAAGAAAATACTGAAATATCGAACTAGATTACTTCTCGCCTGCAATGGAACCTCTAGCCTCCACCAAAGGGGGTTGGAAGGAAAGGGGGAGTTGAGCTTGTAACGTTGTAGCTAAGGGGTTAATTAAATTCCTCATGGTATAGTGATACTGGGGGCTCATGACGTTGTTTGCTGTCGGATTTGTAGAATCTCAAAGTGTTATAATATGATGTACGGATTTTCAACTCTCAATATTCCGTAACAGTATAATTTTCTTATTGGTTAAGAGGTTAAGAATGCTGCCGAATATGCTGTCCAGTACGGCTAACATGTGCAAGGTACTACCTACATTTATTATAGATACACATACATAAACTCACGCATATTTCCCACCGGGGTAAGCAGAAACTATAGAATTCCATTTGCTTTGATAAATCAATAAATTTTGTCGAAATCGATTGCTTTGTTTTTAGTAAGAACAAACTCCTTAACCACAAACTCGCGTGCCAGCTCAATAACAAATGCTGGCGATGGACGTTCGATTTTCAAATCTTAAAATATATTTATAAATTAATTCTGATATTTCAGAGGAGCAGCGGGCTTAGCACCGTAAGCGCGCGACTCTTTCTCGCCTCGACATACGTCACCCGTCACTCTCTCTCAGTACTTCACAGAAAGAGACAGACGATCTCTGTGTGCTTACGGTCCCGCAGACTTTCATGTTTGGATCATAGACAATAGACAATTCATTATATCTATCGTGTGATGAATAGGGTTCGTCTGTGGTTTCGATCACTTGTGGATCACCCACCCCAATATTCATCATCATTTATCTAAGACCCACGATCTTGTCGGTGTAGCATTCTCCATGCTACTTTATAAAGGAAAAATAGTGTTTTCCCTTTTGCTTTCCGCCCGCAGTACTGTTTGACGCGAGTGGGATGGCGCCCAGAGTAGTCTATTTCAAAGACGTACTAGGACTCCTGTCCTCCGCCTCTAAATAGTAAGTACTGAGAGTTACTACTGACCTCTGTTAGGTTCCATATTCCGTCCTGCATTGCCGTACCGTACTGGTTGCTCATATCTCCGACTCGTAAGCATAAGGATTTCGACACGAATATGTATTTAGCTTTTAAAGAACTGCTTAAATAAACCACAAACAAACTAACAAATCTATTTATCCAATGCACTATAACATCCGTTAGGTTTTCACACAGAACTGCCTTTAATTAAAAGCGTGATGAGTATTGAATAACTTCATCCGAACCACCGGACTTGCTAAGCGAGAGGACACACCCGGACATACCCGGGTATACCCGGATGCAAACACCGGTTCAGCCCGACAACGGACGGGAGGGGATAACTAGGCTTAAGGGAGGCCGTATTTTTAATTTAAATGAAATGTTTTTTTTTTTTTTTGACGCGACTTTATGTAGATTTGACGCAAATGGCATTAACTACTTGGTTGGATAAAGGAATCGAAAGGCTTTATCGACAGCAAGTGCTGCTCGTTTGTAAGAGGCCGAATTGCTGAAAGGTTGCCTGGAAGAAATTGCTGCATGAGCAATAAGGCCGCCTGTTGTGCTTTTCTGTATATGCTGTCCTTATCTCTGTATTTTGTGTCCATTGTGCTCAATAAAGTATTTTATCTATCTATCTGAAAGAAAAATCAAGTTTTCAGATTTAACGTCGTAATACCCGGATTTAAAAGGACATTGAGCCTTAGGACCGTAAAATAATAATCATGAAATTATCAACTAAAGTAACTAAAGTGATATCAACAGTTTCTGGTTCTCAAGGTGCCAATAGTTGAAAGTTAGGGTCACGATTCAGGGGTCCCGAGTTCGAAAAAAATAACTTTGCAGTTACCCGATTGTCTTTCCTAACAATTCCGTTCTATCCTACACGATCACAACTATTTTTTTTTAAATAATTTCTTCTGGACAATTTGCGATGAACCTCACTCCTGGCTAGAATTTTCAGCTCAATAAATATAAACTGGACAATAACCGAGCGATGAAATGAGTTATGAAAAGCACCCCCCCCTACAGTAGGGTGTTAAGGGGTAGAGGAAATGAAATCCTGAACTTTCGATATTTACACGCGAATCCGCGTTTAATGGAAACAACTTTTGTATTTGCTTTTGTTCAGTTGAAAAAGTTGTGTACGATATTGTTTCGGAATTTATTTCTGAATATTTTGTATTTGTAAGGGTCACATGAGTTAGTTGCATGTGTTTTTTTGCTTATTGTAACATAAGACAAGCTCAAGAATATGTCCTAATGGGGTAGTCAGAGGTACATCAATCGCAAGATGAACTGTACCCACACCCACCGAACTTGCCGTTAGACTATTGTAGATATACATCAGATGGTATTCACTGCTTGGCCACCAAGCTCCAGTTTCCCTTACATAGCATTGACTTGGCCGGACAAATAGAGAGTTTTGAAGGCACAAAAATACAAAAATTAAAGCCAAGAGGATCATATTTTAAAGATATGTTCGACCTTAGTGGGCCGATAGCGATAAAGGCTGAATGAAGAAAATCGTCTACTATGTCGGGGTCGGTATCGAAGAACCACCCTCCAGACAAAACATTGCCGGCACTCGACGAAACTCCTGAATTCAGAATCATTTATTCAACGTAATTATCAATGTAACATATATATAAGGTCAATGTAACATTTTTGAATCTACGTCATCATACGGACAATGATTCTGATTTAATAACAAGTGGATTTTTTGAAAAAAGAGGTTGTCACTTTCTTTTGTTTTGGTACGTAGTTGTTTATTTATTATAATATTTTCATTTCTAATAAATTTCTTATTTAGGCAATTCATAATACTTAGTGACAAATACTTTTAGGATCCAACCCGCAACAGGTTATGCCTAATTGCTTTTAAAATTGCTCGTTATTGGTTGTGGAGTCTCTCCTAATTGTTTTCTGTGGCATTCTGGAATTAAAAATACTTTCTATTTTCCTTGTCGCGATCAATACGTTATAATAAAAAGGAGCGGAGATTTGACCAATCACAGCGTTTGAGAGAGCGAAAAACGAAGACGCTCTGTCTGATTGGTGATTGGTCGATTCCTGCACATCTCCGATCCCCTCCGCCCAGCCCCGCGTCAATGGAAACACAGTCTAACGCGTAAGTGCGAGCAAAACCCACACCTTAGTGCCTTACGGTCATTTAAGGGACCTAGAAGGGGTAAGGTCGGCACCCGATACGAATTGGTGCGGGGGGAAAGTTACCGTTCTACACCCAGCACTCTTTATTCTATGCTCCAGTCTATAAAGCTTCAAAGTTGTTCGTATTCTATCTTTCAATACAATGCCACTAAGTATGACAAATAGTTTATTCTTTCTCTAAAAGTACGTTCTTGTATACAAGTTGTACTTTCAAAGTGAACGCAAAAAGTTTGAATGGTTTTCCCGCCAATCGTAACTTGTATTTTGTTTTCTCACTATTGTCATATAATAAAGAAAAATCTACACAGAAGGGACTCGACTTACTTCAAGCGCTTTTTATACTTTAGTCTATTGAAGACGAAAAATGTTAAGGAGTAAGGGAGAGCGCGCGGTCTGTCTCTCTCGTACAGTCACGAGCACTAACATGTATACACTTTGCAACCATGTCATATTAACTTTTCTGACAAATTAAACCATAAGCCTTAAATGTCAAATATGATAGTGCGACAGGGTTCTAAAGTGGGTACATGATATTGCTCATGACTGTACGCACGGGGATAGCAGCACACACTGTATCTATGTTGTGCCTGTTTAAAAATATGACACGACTCACCACCTATGTTGGTCTAACAGAGAGCTCGGCCTCCGTGGTCCAGTGGTTTGAGCGTTGGTCTTACGATCCAGAGGCCCCGGGTTCCAATCCCGGTGGGGACACATCACAAAAATCACTTTGTGATTCCTAGTTTGGTTAGGACATTACAGGCTGATGACCTGATTGTCCAAAAGTAAGATGATCCGTGCTTCGGAAGGCATGTTCAGCCGTTGGTCCCGGTTACTACTTACTGATGTAAGTAAGTAGTCGTTACATGAGTCATGTCAGGGGTCTTTGGCGGCTCAATAAGTTAGTTAATATAAGTTAAAGTAAGTTATAGTTATGAGCTTATGTTATGTGTGTCTGTTAGGATTTGGTGTGATATTCCTGATGGCTGTTGAAGGCTGGTCGCCTGAGGATTGTCCAGAAGAAAACGTCCAGAATGCCGTAAAAATCGTTTCACGTTTACAAACAGTACCTAGTACAATGGAGCACAATAAAAAAAGGAGAAAAGACGACTTTGTCATTTCAATGAAAATATTAATTTAATGTTCGGGTTGCAAACAGTGTCTGACGTGTGACATTGAGTCTTTGGACGATACCTTATTTAGATAGGTAACTACCCAGAAAACTTATGTCCCGGAATCCCATTCATTTCGGGAAACACCGGTACAAATAGCTCCGAGTTTGCCGACCACTCCCACCGAAACACGCAAACAAATCTCGAATTTACTTAGTAAATAATTAAAACATTCAACTGGGCTGCGAATTAATTTCGAAGCTTCCAATTTGAAGGGAGTTAAGGCGCGGAGACGAAATTCTGCCGAATTATAGAGTTGATGAGAAAAACGAGTCGCAAGAATGATTGGTTATTTCTATTGGAATTAAAAAAAAATGCAAATGAAAAAATAAAGAGGTTTCTTGTATACAATGCTTTTCAACAGTCTCCGTGGTTGGGGGCTTGGGCTCGCGATCTGGAGGTCCGGGTACGATTTCTGGCGAGTACATTATCGAAATCACTTTCTGAGACTGTCCTTTGTTTGATAAGGACATTGTAGGCTTGAATCACCTGATTGTCCGTAAAAGTAAGATTGTTCCATGATACAAAGCAGGTAAGGTTTCATCAAGAAAACTTCGATTTCTTTCAATTAATTTTAATTTTCGAATTTCGAAGAAGAAGAAGTATGTGGGTAAAAATAGAGACCACAATTTTTAACCTGGATTGAAACTAGCTTGTGATTTGCGAGGTTTTGTTAACAAAAATTTAAATCCATCATCTCCCTAGGGTCATCCCGTTTTCACAGGGTCCACTTACCTAAGCTGAAGATTAGACAAGTCCAGTTTTTTCAGAACCGAATCCTGTCTGGCCTTCTAACCCGCGAAGGCAAAACCAGCCAAATACAGGTTAAGTCACATACCTCCGAAACGCATTTCTCGGGTAGGTTATGTGGGTATGTGGGTTTCCTCACGACTGTTTCCATCGCCGCTGAGCACGTGATAATCATTTATGATCCAAACATGAATTCAAAAAACGATTTCGTAAATCATAGGTTTAGTCCCGTGCTGGATTCGAACCTGCAACTTTACGGCGAGAGTCAATCGTTCTTCCAGCTTGAGTACGACGGCGGTTAACAAAAATCTAATTCGATTGTGACTTTTCAAAATGGCGCTTGCATGGTGATTACTATAAGGCGTCGATATACATTTTCCCGAACAACTTCTCCTCTACATATTAATAGCACTCCTGCTCACAATACCCGACAACCCTTGAACACAACATCTGACCCCTGAAGCCTATCGCGTTCACGCCTTCTGTCAGACGCAGCTGCTAAAGAGATCTCCATTTTCATTCATTAATTCGATTCCTGCTTTTGAATGGTAATTTGATGATCTGTCGCTAAGATAAATCTACGAATCAGTTGTTTGTTAGTACCAGCTTAAGATGAAATTGAGTTCTCAGGACCCATTGTTTCATTTAATTTAATAGTTTATTATTACAGGAGGAAATTTAGAAACACGAAATTATTTAATTTGATACTTTCTTGTGCTTGAGCGGAAACTACGGTCCGCTTAATTTAGTCAAAGGCCTCTTACATGGCTCATGTAACAACTGCCGGGACCGACTTCTTAACGTGTCCTCCGAAACACGGATCATCTTACTTCCAGTCAATTAGTCTTTCATGGGTTTCAAATATTTATTGATTTATATTAAAATAATATATTACTGTGTGTGTAATAAATCTTCAATAAACTTAGCCTTAAAGTTAATTTTAACGAACTTAAGAAGTTAGTCTTATTAGAAATCTCTTTAAATAATTAATCAAATATTGAATATAACTTTTTGACAGATTAATACAGATTTCATGTCGTTTATAAATTACCTACTTACTTTAGGTTTTGTATTTCCGTCCCTTAGACAATATAATACTACTTAGACAAAACAAACCACCAAAATCATAATTAATTTTATTTTTCGTCAATTTTTTTCTGCTCAAGTTGTGTTACCAGACTTTAGGCAAAATACTCTGCTTTAAGCAAATAATCATTTGTCATATTGTTTTCTCTTATTCTAATTGTAATTAAGATACCTCTTTCTTTAAAATGATAACTTATAACATGTAAGTATGCATATAAACTGCCTATATACGTCCCACTGCTGGGCACAGGCCTCCCCTCAATCAACCGGAGGGGGTATGGAGCATACTCCACCACGCTGCTCCACTGCGGGTTGGTGGAGGTGTTTTTACGGCTAATAGCCGGGACCAACGGCTTAACGTGCCCTCCGAAGCACGGAGTCATCTTACTTTTTCGGACAATCAGGTGATTCAAGCCTGAAAAGTCCTTACCAAACAAAGGACAGTCTCACAAAGTGATTTCGACAATGTCCCCATCGGGAATCGAACCCGGACCTCCAGATCGTGAGCCTAACGCTCTAACCACTAGACCACGGAGGCTGTTAAATAGGCTAATAAAATAAATTAAAAACTAAACACGTAATTACAGCAAAGGCTCAATCAAATATACTCTTTACAACTCCCGAGCAAATGCGCCGAATATAAATCAGGCACTAGAACTTGAGTTAGATTTTTTTCGTCCACCAGTGAAGAACTAAAAGATGTAAGTACCAGCATTTCACAAATTCAACGAAATGGAGGTTTTGTTGAAGAAAATCACAAAAAATGTAATTTATTAAAAAGAGCTTACGTTTTTTCTTTATAACGCGACAAGAAGCTATTTATACAGGGCCACGAAAGTTAGTAAAATCTCTGTATAATTTTCACGAATTCCACTAAATATTTGTCAGCGATTTAAATATTTACAATCGGTATGTATGACCGGTTTCGAACATCAATCGTCATCAAGACGTAAAAACAAAAAGTGTACAATATACATATACGTAAATACAGTGTGTTAGGTACATCGTAACTAACACGAGGCAATGAGCGTAACGAAAAAAAGATTAGAAGAAAATAATTATATTTTTTTAACGTATACTGTCGCAATGTAAATCGAACAACGCGAATAATCACTAGACTACAGATTACATAGTCTACATTGATGGTTTTTAATAATCTGGCATTCTATTTTTTATTTTAATTTGGGAACTATGCAGCTTGAAACAACAAATACATGGAACATATATGAAACAGATTAAAGAGAAGGCGAACGTCATGTCTTATAAGGAAGTGAAGGAATTGGTCTTTGATAGACAAGAATGAAGAATGCTACACCGACAAGAGCGTGGCTCTTAAGCTTAAAACAAAAAATGGACCTGAAAATAATAAAAATAACACAAATATTATCATGAATTTTTGATCATTTTTTCAAATTCAGAATCACAGTCTGAATCATCGGCCAAAGTTTTCGTTACGGTGTTACTATAACCTTGTATAGACTACGTATGTCTAGCTAGATGACAAAATTAGCCCATAAACCTACCTAATAACTCTCAAAGTTATCATTTAATCCCGTTTTGCTCCAAGAAACGCAATAATTTATTCCCTTTGTGCCATGTGTCGTTAGTGTCGACATGTTTTGCATTAAAATGCCGTGTTTGGAACTCATTAGGCATCTGGTGCTAGGTTGAATGCTTAGTAATTTCAAATTAACACGTCTGTATAGGGCTTCCGTGTAATTTCGTTACTGTTTTCCTGGCAATTTGAGTAAATCGCGTGCTTAAGAGGGTGTATTAAGGCATAACTCCAGCATGTTATGTTATAAGCTTCGGTTTTAGATTAGGTTGCTTTGCTGGTGTTTTCTCGCGTGATAAATATAAAGTTGGGGTTAAATTATAGTGACATGTTACTTGATATATACTGCAATAGTAGTTTTTTTAACGTGTGGGTTGACAAGGACAATCGTTTAACCTCGGCAAACCTGGTGTCAAGGTAATTAAAGTTACTTTTAAACAAAACTTCGCAATAGAAACGCTAGTTTCGATCCAGGTAGTATTTTTTGGTTTCAATTTGTAACAAATAGAATTAAATCAAGTTTTTTTTAGAAGAAAATTCCATTAGAATGATTTTTTTTGAAAGAGACGCTTTCGAGGTTTTCATTTTGACGTTACTTAAGAGTAGATTTGCCGTTATGGCATAAAATTCTTGGCCTAAAACTTGACCATAGACTAAAAGAGGAGCACTAAAGACTCTCACACGGTACAAAATTGGGCACCCTCAGGACTGTTGTCTTGAGGGTGCCCAATTTTGTACCGTGCTCCGTGAGTTTATGCCATTGCGGCAAATCTACTCTTAAGTAACGTCAAAATGAAAACCTCGAAAGCGACTTTTTAAAAAAACTTCATTCTAATGGAATTTTCTTCTAAAAAAACTTGATTTTATTCTATTTATTACAAATTGAAACCAAAACATACTACCTGGATCGAAACTAGCCTTTCTATTGCGAAGTTTTGTTTAATAAAATCTTAACTTTAATAACCCTGACACCAGGTATGCCGAGGTTGATCGATTGTCCTTCTCAACCCAAACGTTAAACTACTATTGCAGTATATATCAAGTAACATGTCACTTTATAACTACTTTATAACTACTTTTATAACAACTTTATATTTATCACGCGAGAAAACACCAGCAAAGCAACCTAATCTAAAACCGAAGCTTATAACAAACATGCGGGAGTTATGCCTTAATACATAGTACTTGCATGGTTTAAGACAGTCATACTTGCAATGTTTTATGCTTATCAACTCTTATTAGATCAGTGCCGTGTTTATCAAAACTTACAAGTCTACACGTTCACAAGCTACAAGTTTCTGTAAATTATGTTCATCAAAAAAGTAGAGAGATTGTAAAATATCCTTGTGAGATAAATATTGAAACTTGTAACATATAATTTACATATTGTGTAGTTTTGATAAACACATACTTGAAATAGTGAAAATGTTTACATGAAAATTTCTTGTAATACAGGCCTTGTAAGTTTGATAAACAGGGCACTTGTCTAACTATGATAAACTTTACTTTGTACCTGCCAGGATGATAACCATCATTTTTTCTTCTATATTTTTTCAAACTTCAATCGCAACGACATGCAAATAACGGTGGGGACATATCACAAAAATCACTTTGTGATCCCTAATTTGGTTAGTACATTACAGGCTGATCACCTGATTGTCCGAAAGTAAGATCATCCGTGCTTCGGAAGGCACGTTAAGCCGTTGGTCCCGATAAGTATGTAGTCGTTACATGAGCCATGTCAGGGGCCCTTGGCGGCTCAGTAATAACCCTGACACCAGGGTTGATGAGGTTGGTATTCCACTTCACAACCCACACGATAAGAAGATGCCCCAATTGTATTCTAAGCAACACTTACAGGTAAAGAGGGTATCCTTGCATTTAGTCATCTTTGAGGCAAAGAGGGCGAGCCAACGTAGCAGATTGTTCGCCGCGGGGGATGCCGCGACCGAGATAATATGCTCGTGTGTGCTAAGATACATGTCTTATATGCTCGCTAGAATACAAGGCTCCGTATTCTAAAATACGTTTTTTTTAAAGCGCGTTAAGTTGTCGGTCTCGGTTATTGTTTACTTAAGTAAGTATGTAGTTGTTACATGAGCTATGTCAGTCCCTTGGCGGCACAAATAATAAGCGGTTACTGTTTACTTAAGTATGTAGTAGTTAGAACAACCATGCCAGTCCCTTTGCGGCTCAAATAATAAGTAACCTTGATACCACGGTTAATGAGATCGGTCATTGAACTTACAACCCGCACGACGAGAAAATAAGAAGATTTATTTTGTTTATTTTGTATTGCCACTATTATACTCGCTCCTTGTTCGAGAGGTTTTTTAACAGTGTAGTCTACGTCTTATGCTCCAGCATCGTCACAATTTTCAAAGCTCATATCCAAAGCTAAAAAAAAAAGTTAGTTTCCCGCTTCCGAGCGCACCTGTCAACTAATGTCATTACGGTTTTTGTGCACCGGCGCGTCACTTCGCCTCCGTAAATAAACAGTATTTTAAACTAATTGAAAACTAATATTTAACGCAAAAACATGATTGATGTAGTGCGACAAATCTGTTACTTACATAATCAAGTGCTTTTTTCTTTAAATAAGCTAGAAACAGTACCAAAGAAAAAATGTGGAAGACGACGAGCGTAAGTTCTTTTTGATAAAACAAAATGTGGATTAAACTGGTAAGTCTTAACATTATCCATCTACTAAAACAAGAGAAGATTATAATTATGATCAATTCAATTTGATTCCTTTTATTGTCGAAAACAAATTACTTTTTTTGAGGTTATAATTTTATAATCCTAACATTCGAAGAAGTAACTTAAGTCGGCACTTATTACTAATAAAAGTAACTAGTTTTATTAACAGAAATAATAATAATATTAAAATTGTATCGTGTTCGTGTTATAACAGTGATTTAAATGTTATACTTTGTTCCGATGTTGTTGTTGTTTAAATTCGCCTTATATAAGGCAGGCAAAGATCTGAGGACTATACAGTCTTGACTTTAGTAATTTAATATTCGAAAATCACGATCAAAATAGGCCTAAGCCTTGTCTTCAGTCCCTGATTGCCGCGTTTTTATTTTCATCTGTCACAAAAAAAAAAAGATTTTTATTTTTGTTTCTTTTCGTAATTCGTGTTCTTGACTTATGTGGTGGTTGATAACTTACTGTCAGCGAATGAAAAGAGCAGTTTTGTAATAAAACGAAGAGACCCAGTGAAATATAACCACAGAATGGCATAGAAAAGTAAATAATAAACATAGAAATAATTTGACAAGTTCAGATAATTAGATGACAGAAGCACTTCTTGTTTACCCTGTTCATCAAGAAGTACCTATGAGACAGTAGTACTCGATATTACAGAGGTCATCTACACCATTGGTAGACAAGATACATAACTTATTCAAGATAACACTTAAAACATTTAGAGAATTATAATTGGTTTACTACAGGATAACCATACTTAAAAATGATATTATAACAGTACATAATCCCTTCTCACAGTCTCTGTTAAGTGGTGTTAATAATGTTATCTTCTCCGAATGATACTTACAATATAAGATGATGATAATATACCCTAACAATAAAAACAGAAAGAGTGTTAAGAGAGTACAGGCAAAAGATAGCCTTATTATAGTAAGCAATTTCTTCCAAATTACTCTAATCTTATTATATTTCAAGCTTCCAACGTATGGGTGATGATTATTGGTACCAACCTAACCAACAAGAGAACACCACTTGGAGAGTCACCTAGTTAAGCACTAGTAGTGAACTGTCTGACTAGAGGATAGACAGACTATTTGTTTCCTTTTAGAGCTATCACAATAGAGGATAGACAATGGACTTGATGTATCAACCCTATTAACTTAAAAATCAACCACTAAGACTGTTGCAAAGCGCAAATATACCTATGTCTTATTTTAATACCTAGAGCCATCGTTTAGCGGATGGACAGTGGACTTGATGGTACCAACTCAATGTACATAAGAGCTATCACTAAAAAGTTCGCCATTGCTAAGCGCTAATATACCTTTTTTACATTTCCATACCTAGAGCTATCACTTAGAGGATAGACAATGGACTTGAAGGCACAATGCACATAAGAGCTACCATTAGGAAGGTCGCCATTGATAAGCGCTAATATACCTATTCGTCATTTCCATACCTAGAGCTATCACTTAGAGGATAGACAATGGACTTGAAGGCACAATGCACATAAGAGCTACCATTAGGAAGGTCGCCATTGATAAGCGCTAATATACCTATTTGTCATTTCCATACCTAGAGCTATCACTTAGAGGATAGACAATGGACTTGAAGGTATCAATGCAATGAACATAAGAGCTACCACTAGGAAAGTCGCCATTGATAAGCGCTAACATACCTATTTCTCATTTCCATACTTAGAGCTATCACTTAGAGGATAGACAATGGACTTGATGGTATCAACCTAATTAACAAAAGATTTACCACCAGGAAGGTCGCCATTGCCAAGCGCTTATATACCTATTTATCATTTCCATACCTAGAGCTATCACTTAGAGGATAGACAATGGACTTGAAGACACAATGAATGTAAAAGATACCACTAAGAAAGTCGCCATTGACAAGCGCTAACATACCTATTTCTCATTTCCATACTTAGAGCTATCACTTAGAGGATAGACAATGGACTTGATGGTATGAACCCTATTAACATAAGAGCTACCGCGATTAGGGTCGGCATTGGCAAGCGCTATATACCTATTTCTCATTTCCATACCTAGAGCTATCACTTAGAGGATAGACAATGGACTTTATGGTATCAACTCAAATAACATAAAGCTACCACTACAAGTATCGCCTTTTGCTAAACGCTAGTAGATAGCTAGAACATAGACCAACTATTTTTTATACTTTTATTTTCATGTTTGATTTGTCACTTGTGGAATTGAAGATAAACGATTTAATTGTCGGGGCTTACCTACCCATGTTGAAACTCAAGATTAGACTAATGCTGAGAAACAATAGACTATTATGTCAAATTGTTCATTATAAAATAATGAGAGTACAAATTCTGAAGAAATAACCGACAGTTCAAAACCTAAAAGCCTCTGTTCTATTAATCAACCTCAACTGTGCTAGAAATCAAAGTATTAATAGCCGAGATTACTTCCAAAAGAGATAACTGTACACAGGACATGGTTAGAGAACCATTAACTGCTATTCAATTCTTTCAACCAACATCATAAAATTCAAATAGCACATAAATAATAATGAATAACATTGCCCGAAGAGTGAGTAAACGAGATAGCAGCAGGATCTGTGGAACAGAGACAACAGTATCAGCAGGCAGCCCCGCAACAACAGTATGAACAGAAAGCCCACAAGGAACAGTATCAGCAGGCCGCCCACAGCCAGCAATAAAAGCAGTAATGCAACCAGACATGATCAGAAGTGCCATAACCAGCAGCCCTACAGCCAGCAGTAGTAGCAGAGCTACAACCAGATGTATTAGCAGTCTCACAGCCATTAGTATCAACAGTGCCCCAAGCAGCAAGGCCGTTTAAGAATAGTAGGAGGAAGAATTCCCTACAAAGTTACAATGGGAAAATTTGCACAAGCAAATATATTTTTCATGATATTTACTTTTCAAAATTCTGGTAAAATTAATCCCAAATGTCTATCACTAAAAGTTTAAGCATTATTATCATTAAGACATGGGATTCAAATCCATGATAATCCAGAATAACAATACTAATCTCAGTATAAATTGAGGTACCTACCTGATAATATTATAACTTCAATGAAAATTTCCTTCAAGTATTACATTCATAAACTGCCTATATACGTCCCACTGCTGGGCACAGGCCTCCCCTCAATTAACCGGAGGGGGTATGTATCCACCACGCTGCTCCACTGCGGGTTGGTGTGTATTTACAATTTATATAAAAATTACAACATTAATGTTACATAACATAAACAGCAATATACGGGATGTGTCCCTCCACTCAATCAATCGGAACCAAACTGCAGTGGAGAAGTAACAATAATATTTTTATGATAAATATATGTTTATCTTATTTTTCGGTTAGTGTTGTAAGGTCAATCAGGCAGGTCCCTTCACTAAGTAACCTGACATATTAAATCTTCAGGTTGGGTATGAGAAGTGAATCCCAGTGCAAACAACGGGATCATGTTAGGTTAGATTAAAGAAAAAGGATGATTTTTACAAACAATGATAATATACCTACACGACCGATAATTAATAAATTAATGTTATCCTTATATGTAACTGCATACCTAAGGGTAAAATATGTTTTATCCATTTATTTATTTTTTCCAGTAAATAATAGGACGTTACTATTACTGTCCTAAAAACAAATTTAATAATTATTACACTAAAGGGATAGCTGCGTAAACAATGTTACGTGTGTTGATGTGTCGTGTGTTCGTTGTTCTAACATCTGATTGGTGGGTGAAAGGTTGCATAGAGGAATAGTAAAAGATTCCACAACAAGTTATATTTATTATTACCACATAAAAAAAATATACTAAATATTATTACCAAGCCCATATGGTCGATATTAGGTAATACAAAATAACGTGGGCTCAGGTAATCTATTTTAATAAAAACAAAATCTTAATTATCACGAAGATAATTATCACACAAGTACATAATGTAAATGTACTTCCCCTCTTTATACTTTCAGCCTCATTTAACAATATCTTATAATAAAAGAGGAAAGTTTAGATCTGTGGTTCTGAATA
This sequence comes from Pectinophora gossypiella, assembly GCF_024362695.1. Taxonomy (NCBI): domain Eukaryota; kingdom Metazoa; phylum Arthropoda; class Insecta; order Lepidoptera; family Gelechiidae; genus Pectinophora; species Pectinophora gossypiella. The sequence goes on from NC_065409.1 coordinate 1,027,932, forward strand.
TCTTAATGAAAAAGGTCACTTGAATAAATGTATCGAAATTCTTACTTACACTTATATTTGTATTTTCTCTAATCAATTTGACATGTTGTCTTAGGATTCATTTAACTACTCAATGTCGACAACAATTGCCAACTTAGCACAGAATGTTACAATCAATCTTGTGTCTGGGTGCCCGCGTCATTACCCGTTCTTTATGTATTTCTTCTTTTATGTATGTAAACAAATAATGTGTAACTTTGATAATTATTGTAGACCTTGGTGTGCCAATGAAAAATGAGTGTTACACTATATGATAAACTCTCACAGTCCTTTCGACTACAACTATCGTGGTTGTTCAAGAGCTTCGGAAATCTGCTCTATGGTGAGGTCCCTGTGAGGCTCGTATAGCCAATTGTGATGTTGAGCTTCCATCAGAAATTTGTTCTTGTGTAGTTCTTTTGTTGTGAAATTGATAGTCATGTGAAATAGGTATTTAATGTACTTGCTTAACTTCAACTTTATTATTTAGAACTATGTATCTATTCTAGTACAGTATAGTATAACCATATATAACATACATAATATCGATTCCATTCTTGAGAACTGGTGAAACTTGTTTAGCGAACAGTAATTATTCTTATTGTTTTTTACATGATAATATCAAAACGTTTGGTGGAACGCCGCGCTGAGTTTATCAGGCAACGGCTGTGCCTCTGACTGCCTTTATTGGGATTAAAGTCATGGGCAGCTGAATTAGCCTTTGTGATAACAATGTACTTTATTCATTAATGAATAATCATATTATTGGTACTCGTTTCAATTTAAATGTTTCATTCCCAACTAAGCTTTAAACATCTACACTGTTAAAAAACCTCTCGAACAAGGAGCGAGTATAATTATGAGATTAAACGAACTTACCTGTAAGTGAAGTTCTATCTCAATTATACGAAGCTCCTTGTTCGAGAGGACTCCCTCCCTTCAATTTTAATATCCCGCCCTAAAGCTTCCACAGGTGATGGAGTTGTCCATGAAACATGCTTTAAACATAATGACATTAGTTGACAGGTGCGCTCGGAAGCGGGAAACTAACTTTTTTTTTTAGCTTTGGATATGAGCTTTGAAAATTGTGACGATGCTGGAGCATAAGACGTAGACTACACTGTTAAAAAACCTCTCGAACAAGGAGCTTCGTATAATTGAGATAGAACTTCACTTACAGGTAAGTTCGTTTAATCTCATAATTATTTGCCTCTTTCAAAAAATCCGAATTTTACTGGAACTCCAGAGCTTGAAGCCTATTGGTCGACGGGCGTTCGGTTACGCTCGGGTGCACTCGGTCACATTCGGGATTTAATCTCGACTAAATTGCTTCGGCCTGTCCGCCTCGGGCGAAAAACTGGAGTGGAAGTCATGTTTAGTGGTAATATATTTCACCGACTTTTTGGTCACAGACAAAAATAGAGATGTATACTTTAATATTAGCTCCTATCGAGCAAATACAACGTGTCGTGGTAGCCCAATTGGTAGAATGTTTGTCTCACATTTCACAGAAAATAAAATTAAAGCTCATGTGAAGCTTATTTTATGTAAAAAAGTTTATTATAAGATTAATGACTACCTAAATGATAAAAATGCGTGCTATTAAATGTGTTCCTCTAGTTATTAAATAACTTGTAATGTATACCCTCATTGGTTTTAAAAAGATGTGTTTCTCCTCGGCCATAATACCTTTCAAATTGACGTAGATACAAAAAATGTTACATTGACCTTCAACAAGTTTATCTATGATAATTACGTTGAATAAATAATTCTGATTTCTGATTCAGACCATGATGCGTAATTGATATAAAGTGAAATGTTTTGTAGTTTTTAAAACTATTTACAGTACCATACTTTTGCGATCATGGTCTCAATCATCCCTCAAAGTTTAGCTTATGATGTCACTAACACCCTCTATACTACATTCAGCTGCTTTTTTTTACGTGACTTATTGTAGATTTGCCGCAGATGGCATTAACTACTCGGCCGGACAAATGGGGAGCGCTGAAGGCTCTCACCCGGTACAACGTTTAAGACAACAGGCCTGAGGGTGCCCAGTTGGGCGCGAACCTCGGCTCAGGGCGTCGTCTGAGAGGAAAAATATTTGAAAGAATGAATCGACCCTAGGGGGTCGATAGCGATAAGCGCTGAATGTGGGAAATCGTCGACCACGCCGGCGGGGTCGGTATCGGGGTCCTGAAGTGTTTGGTGTCGCGAGCTGATTGGCTGCCTCTATGGCTAGAGTAATCGGGTCGTCGAGATCGTATATTACGTCCTTCGGACGCCGATACTTTTCAGTACCGTCCCTAAGGGGAATGTAATCGGAAGCCGCAACTACCAGGGGATTTGGGTGGTGCAGAGCAGAATCGAAAAACGTTTGGAAGCTAAGTTCAGCTGCTTATCACGATGAACATACCGTTTAAATCAAGGTATTCTCATCCTACTCGTCTTAAGAATAGCATAGTCTTATAAAATATATCAAATACGTTTCAAAATGTGCAACTCTTTAAAAGTACCTATGTCAGATAGACGGACGGACAAAGGGCGTAGACCCGTGTCGACAAAGAACCCTAAAAAAGCAAATATTATGTAACTATTATCCTTTCCAAATACAATTCGATACAAACATTCAAAAAACGAACGCGGTAGCCGATGACCAATATAAACACAAGTTGGACTATACCCGAGTGTCGGGGTTACTTACGTATTGCAGTCACGTGCCAGCCCACCTTGTGGTTACGTATACCAACCCCATTCGAGCTTATTATCTTAGTTCATAACACTCGCGTCGGTTCCTTTTGCGTGGAAACGTGCCCGTTTGTTAATAGAGTATAGGGTCGGATAAGTGTGATTTGATGTTTTCTTTACACAACTGTTTGTTATTGGGGCTTTGTTTAAGTTTGGATTTGGAATGGGTGTTTTATAGTATCAAATATGATTTTGGTGACTCTATATAGTATTGTTTATGTGTGTTTTTATTGAGAATATAAAATCTCTAGATGGCCAGTGAGTTTCTTTGTTGGACTGAGAGGAAATAAAAAAATATAACGCGTTCAATTGCTTACGAATTCCAATTTGTTAATAGTAGGGAATGCAATCCGGACTCGAGATCGCAAATTCGAGATCCCTCGGGATTGGAGATATCAATCTTTAAAGTAAGTAAGAAAGGTAAAGAAAGAAAAGAAGGAAGGATGAGATAAAGTAAGGAAAGGTAGAAAGGTAGTAAGTAAATGTATCTATCTTTGTATTTTATTTTTATATGTACAAGTATTCCTAAGCTGCACTATCCCGCTATATTTTAAATATCTCCTACATATAAACTTAGCTTGGAAGAGATTGCTACTTAACAATAAGGCCGCCTATTGTATTCTTTCTATTCTCCTTTGTTTTGTATTTTGTATTTCCTGTTTGTGCAATAAAGTATTTGTTATGTTATGTCTTGTTATAAAGTGAAGTAGAGTTCTTTAGATTTTCTAAGATTAAAGAATGTTAAGTTGGTGTGGACACGTAGAGCGGATGATGGGTAATAGGATTACGAAAGCGGTATATATAGCGAAGGTTGACGGCAGAGGAAGATCTAGAAGGACATACATTGACCAAATTGGAGATGTCCTTAGAAAAGGTTTAGTAAGATCTACTCTGAACCGGCGTGCGTATATGAAACGACTGACGAATGTGGAGGAAGCAAATTCAAATTCAAAAATATCTTTATTCAGTAGGTAACATAGTTACACTTTGAATCGTCAATTTTTAAATAACGAACGTCTCATCCGCCTTAAAATACTGCAGATTCTCACAACCTGTATAGCCGGGGAAAAGAAGCTGCAAGAGAAGTGTGTCAGGATCGAAGCAAATGGAATTCCATAGTCTCTGCTTACCACGGTGGGAAATAGGCGTGAGTTTATGTACGTATGTGATTAGAGTTCTTTAGGTATATACCTATGCTAATAACTTAACTTTATCTACATACGTAGTGTATGAAACTTGGTATATTCGTAGTTTATCCTAACAAAGTTATGGTAACGTGGCTTACACCGCCGTAAGCGGCTCAGAGGTGCAAGCTCGTCTACTCCATGCAAATAACGCACAAATCTCTACCGTGTATCCACTAACATAGAATGTACAGTCATGAGCAATATAATGTACACACTTTAGAACCCTGTCGCACTATCATGTTTGATATTTAATGAGACCTACGGTTTCATTTGTCAAAAAAGTTAATGAGACATGGTATCAAAGTATATATATATTAGTACTCGTGACCGTACTAACATAGAATTTACAGCCATGAGCAATATAATGTACCCACTTTTAGACTCTGTCGCACTTGCTTTGACATTTAGTGAGACTTATTTACACATATTTTTACTTAGTTACTCATATTTGACATTTGGTCAGACTTACAGTGCAATTTAAATTAATTTTATTTATATTTATTTTTTTAATTTCGGTATAAGACAAGAGAGAAAACACTGCCCTATTTGTTCCTAAAAAGTAGCATGGAGAGGAATGTTACATCGTAAAGAGCGTGGCTCTTATGATTTGTCAAAAAAAATATCATGTGACATGTACCAGTGTGTATGCATATTCAAATTCAAATTCAAAAATATCTTTATTCAGTAGGTAACATAGTTACACTTTGAATCGTCAATTTTTACATAACGAACGTCTCATCCGCCTAAAACTACTACTGCAGCTTCTCACAACCTGTATATTGATGCTTGTGACCGTACTTGTATTACCTGGTTAGCATAGACTATACACCTACTTCTCGTCGTTTTAATACTGATGATGATGATATTTCGTTTCAATTGGGTAGTGTCGTAGGTCAAAGATCATCATCATCTCCCTAGCGCTATCCCGTTTTTCATAGAGTCCGCTTACCAAACCTGAAGATTTGACAGGTCCGGTTTTTTACAGAAGCGACTGCCTGTCTGACCTTTCGACCCGCAAAGGGAAAACCAGCCCAAACACTTGGGCTTTGGTAGTTCTTTTTTCGTTTAAAACAAATAATTACTGCCTCCGGCCACTGTTGTGGGCCGTCTAATTCATCGGCATTTATTCCGTCCGCCATTACGTTTGTTTGTGCATTTTCCTCCATACGCGCCATTACTACGTCAAATATTTACCGAGCTGAAAGCCCATTCTCTGCCCTGTTTGTATTTTTATGTGTTATTAGACATAGTTTGGTGGAACTCCTCTGTCGGGAAACCTCTACTTGTTGAGTTTTTTATTTATTTACTTGTACAAGAATTTTCGAATTTCGAATCAGGGATAGATTTTGAAACGGATTTTTTATTATGCCTAATAATAAATAGTTTATTTTGTGGAAGAATCGAAAGTAGTTTTTCCGGATCGTAATGAGTGGATTTTTGTGGTCTTTGCCTACTCCAACGGAATATAGGTGTAATCTTATGTTTATTTTTCAGATTAATAGTTTTTTCAGTTACTCATCAGTTAAAATTCTAGACAATAATTTTAAATTAAGTATATTATTATATTATGCACTTCATTTAAAAAAAAATAATAAAACACACGTCTTTCTTAAAGCATAAAAACTTATTTTAAAGATACTTCTTCATAAAATTGTTCTGGTTTTAACACTTTAAATATTATGTGCATAAAACATTTTCAAAACCTAACCACCTTTTTAATACTTTATAGAATAATATAATAAGTCTAATTTAATTTTCTCCTCATTTTTCGTTATGACGGTAGTAAACTGAATACTTTAACTTTTTTTAAAACATTCTCGAAAATTTTTCACTAGACTAAATTTTAGTGAGAATTAATTAGAAACGTAAATTTGATAGGTCAGTTTTCTCGTAAAGAAAAGCCGCAGAAAGCCTGAGCTCACAAAAATAGAAAAAAAAAACCAGATATCTGCACGAAAATTTCTATTTAGTTCAGTTTATATTATGGAATAATTTTATATTTTAATGTCATTCATTTTGTGAAAAACTAAAGTAAGTAGGTAGAAGAAGTGCGGGGTTATCATTATGTCTCTAAATATCTAGGTTAGAACTTAAGGCCAGGCGCGCACTACGAGCTTTTCGCCGCGCGGCAGAAAAAAGCAGCGGCATAATGTCGCCCTGTAATACTGTACCAAACAGTTTTAAATTGTATTGCGCGCACTTGACGGCAGAGCCACCGCAGCGGCGCAGTATTAAAGTGCGACATTACGCCGCTGCTCTTTTCTGACGCGCGGCGAAAAACTCGTAGTGCGCGCCTGGCCTAAGACATAAATGTAAAAAATTGGCTGCAAGTTATATATTTTTATATAGTTATAGGGGTAGGTAGTTTTACGAAGCTTATGTGGATTTCATTGACTGTTTTTATTTATATTTATGACGAGGCCTTTCGTGGATGTGTAGTCTTTTTTTTTTTAATATTGTTACCTAATGAGAGACTTTCCAGGTTACCTTCCTCAGAAACAATATAGAAGGCGCTGTAACGATTTTCCTAAGTTTAACCTTCTAATTTCATGGATAACAGACATCCTCGTAATATGTATTGTATCCTTGTCTCTAGGTGTAAATGAGGACCCTTTTTATTACACCCACGCACAATTACATCTTCCATCCATTATTATTCTGATCAAAATAAAGAGAAGCAATATAAGCGGCAACATTTCGCATTCGCAGAGCTTTTTGTTAGACCGAGCACACGTGAGTGATATAAAATGAAATTCAAACCGACAGAACATAATCATTTGTAAATTCTTCTTCTTCTATCGTGTGGCTTGTGAGGTGGATTACTGACCTCATCCACCCTGGTGTCAGGGTTACTATTGAGCCGCCAAAAGCCCCTGACACGGCTCATGTAACGACTACTAACTTACATCAGTAAGTAGTAACCGGCACCAGCAGCTTAACGTTCCTTCCGAAGCACGGATCATCTTTCTTTCGGACAAGTAGGTGATCAGCCTGTGATGTGTGAACCACCGGGATTTGAACCCGGGACCTCCGGATCGTGAGCTGAACGCTCAAACCACTGGACCACCGAGGCCGTTTGTAAATACAACCTCATCTTAATCTATCTAGACAAGGACACAATGTCCTGTATAGCGTGTGCTTAGTCCGGAGTGCTCCGTTAATCGTTATTTTGCTTCATCAATATTAAGGGGATTCCGTACAATCCCTAGATAATCACCAGTGTTCTCGGAGTGGGGATTTTCTCAATTTACCCTCTCATCCCGCGGGATCGGAATAATCTACGGAATTGCGCAACACTTCGGTGCTAATATTTCACGCGAGCCAACGAATATTTTTGATGTTCGCCCCTTAAACTTAATTCTTTGCTGGCCTGGGGTTAGCGAGGCCACATTGAAGCAATTCACTTAACACTTTCAAGGATGGAACGTCTACTGACGTTCCGATTCCAAGGCGTCATAAGTACTACTTATTATGAACCATCAATGACCCATGATTTCTGTACTTCAAGGACAGAACGTCTACAGACGTTCCGATTCCAAGGCGTCATACTACTTAATATGAACCATCAATTTCCAATGGATTCTGTCTGTGAAAGGGTTAAAAAGGAATATTGCTATTTACATACATACTTACAAACATTTAAGATCTCGCCTATTGCCCTTTTGGGTAGGCAGAGATCATGGAAATCCACGACGCTGATGCACTACTTTCGCTTCTTGCACTTTCATCATGCACGTTGAATTCATGGTTTAAAGAACCCTTGGCACATAATAGTAATTATTATTATTGTATGTCGTTTCCATATCTTCTTCTTCTTCGTCGTTCCCTCACTGCTGAGGGTCGCGACCACAGGTTATGGTTTTCCACTCGGTACGGCTGTATGCTGCGTCCATATTTATCTTAGCCCTATGGTTATTACGAGTAAGTATTATAATTTGTTATGCGATACGGCTCACCACCTCTCACAGTGGTCTAACAAAAAGCTCGGTGAGGTGAGTGTACTTAGTTCATTCGCGATGCATGTACCTCTAACTACCCTATTTTGGATATAGTCGTGAGCTTACGTTATATTTGAGATATATGATGTTTATTGATTACGCACTTACGTTTATATAACATAACATAAACAACCTATATACGTCCCTCTGCTGGGCACATGCCTCCCCTCAACCAACCGGACGGGGTATGGAGCATACTCCACCACGCTGCTCCAATGCGGATTGGTGGAGGTGTTTTTACGGCTAATAGCCGGGACAAACGGCTTAACGTGCCCTCCGAAGCACGGAATCATCTTACTTTTTCGGACAATCAGGCGATTCAAGCCTGAAAAGTCCGCTTTAGTTACGTTTATATGTAAAATTGCAATATTGCTTTTTAGATCTCTCTCTCTCCTTGGCATTTATTACTCCCATTTGATAGTGCGGTCTGCCTTCTTCGTACTTCTCTTCCAATAATAAGAAAAACAATAGTAATTTTGCTTTTTAGATAAATTGCTGTAATGTGGCCTTTAAAGAGAGCGGTTCTGAAAAGGCCACATTAAAGCGATCCAGGAAAATAACGCCTGTTTTCCAGCTAATAAGAGCGAGGTCATACGATGCGTTGTGCGTCATTCGATACCGTTGTGATGTCGGGGCGGTAGTGTCTGTAGTTTTGCATATTAGACCTCTAATGATCAAACTAAAATGATGCAAATAATGATGTTATGGCCTTTGCTGTAAAGGAGTTTCTGTGCCCTTGCGTCGTCGCTAAGGACTTCTCGTAAATACTGATTTGCGCCATGTCGTGTTACATCTTGTAGTATATCGTAGCTGTGTGTAAACATAACTCTAGAACGACACACTCCAGTAATGTTTCGTTCCCGGGAGATTTCCTAAAATGGGAATATTCTCGTAATTTTCTTTAATATTGAGTACACTGGATGTTTTTTTTTTCAAATTGTACTATTTGTGCTCTGGTCTTATCTGCATAAAATTAGGTAATAAGGCTCTTTTGACATACGTTTTTCGCCTTTTTACTGCCGCGAATATTTCCAGAATGGAAACATTCCCAAAATGGGAACATTCCTAAAATAGGAACATTCCTAAAATGGGAACATTCCCAAAATGGGAACATTCCTAAAATGGGAACATTCCTAAAATGGGAACATTCCTAAAATGGGAACATTCCTAAAATGGGAACATTCCTAAAATGGGAACATTCCCAAAGTGGGAAGCTTCCCGGGAAATGCACATCAGTGACCACACGACATCTCTTGCTTCCTCCTTATTAATCAATCGTTTCATACACGCACGCTTATTCAGAGTAAGCAGACCTCCAGAGCAGGCCTCTTGCGCTCCTTTACTTAACAGCTTACAGCGGGGGTGAGGTAAATCTAGCTTGGCACCTATAAGAATTGGCGCGGGGCGGAGATTGTCCCTTCTATACGTAGTATTATTCTTTATAGTTCAAGTGAGAGATTCCAATAAGTAAAGGTCAGATTAGGGTTCTGTTGGCGAATGAGGCGACTGATAAAACCGGATGTTGTGCCTAGGGATTAACTAACCCTATAAATAGGCGTCAGACTAGCTATTGTGATTAAGGACTGATCGATAAAGGAAGGTATTGTTTAGCCGTGTAGGTAATAAACTTGGGACAGGCGGTAAATTTATGTTTGGTGATTTCAAAATGTGTTACAAATATTGCTTTTATATCCCGTAGGATATTTTCTGAGGCTCTCTTTGAAACTGGAATTCATCATTAACCCATTAACGTCCCCACTGCTGGGGCACGGGCCTTCCCTATGGATGGATAGGGAGATCGGGCCTTAAACTATCACGCCGGCCCAGTGCGGATTGATGGTTATTAACGACTGCTAATGCAGCCGGGACCAACGGCTTAACGTGCCTTCCGAAACACGAAGGAGCTCGAGATGAACTTTTTTTTTTGTTGTCACCCATGCTATGACCGACCTTTGCGAAAGTTGCTTAACTTCAACAATCGCAGACCGAGCGCGTTTACCGCTGCGCCACCGAGCTCCTAAACTGGAATTACTCTATTTGAAATAAGAATTAAGTTAAGTACCTACACACAGGTACGCAAAAAAACAGTAACAATACGCATAACTTCAGTATTTCCTATTCGAACATTTCCTATGCCAAAGCGTAAATGACCCCAAAATCTATTCGGCAATCGAATTCGCTTTTAAACAAACAATGTAACCTCCAGGTCTAACCCCAAAACGTCAACAACAATAACGCACGTCCTCTCTCCCAAATAAAACAATCCTGAACAACAATTAACACTTACAAAGGACCGAATCTATCGAATCAGCGAGTAATGGCGACTGCCCGACCAATCGGAAAGGTCATTGAGTTGCGCAACTATCACTAGTTGCGTACCTACTCCGTTTGGCGAAGTAAAGGTGTTTCACAGGGCATTGGTACGAGATGGAAAAGGTTGGGCGTGGTTTATCTTTTAGCGGTGATTTTTACAACTTCTGTGATCGTGAAAGAGTGTCAAATGTTTTCGAGGGGAGCCGGGTTACTGTCAGAACATTTTTAAAGCGATGTCACCAGGTTGTTTCTCTTTTGACCCTGATTGTCACTTCTGTCTATCTCTCTCGTTCACATTTATTATTACCATCTCATGGGGGTTTGACTTCTGATTCTCACTAGTAGTATTAGTAGTGCGTAGTTTGTCACATATATCTGACCACGCCTGTTTCCTGTTGGCGCCATTGGCACACCTCTTACGCCTCTTCGTTTAGAGCCTCTATCATAGATTAAGGAATAATACTACGTATAGAACGACAACTCTCCGCTCCGGGCGTTAGACGTCACACACACAGTTGCGCGTGTACGATAGCGTCAATGTGTAGTGTCTGTGTAAAACTGGATTGTTTGTAAAAAGTGTCCGGGGATTGGTTTCTATCTACAAACTTTTAAAAACAAATATGAAAATACCTTTATGATTATCCCCTCTTTGTCTATTCCGTCGGGGATACGGACCTTGACGATATGTGATAATTATGTTATGTGTTATGTTATGTTATGTGTTATTTTATGTTATGTGTTATGTTATTATGTTATCCCGAACACATTTAATTGGAAAAATTTACTACTTCTAACCACTAGACCACGGAGGCTGTTCAATATTACCGAAGTAAATTAGATATGTGTACCAGTTTAGTCATTTTCAAGCTAGCTTCTATACCATCAGCATCTCCCTTTTCAAAGTTATCCCTGCCTCATGATACCTGGAGCTCGCTTCTACGTCACGAAATCAGAAATCAGAAATCAGAATCATTTATTCAACGTAATTATCATGGATAAACTTGTTGAAGGTCAATGTAACATTTTTGAATTTACGTCATTTCGCAAGGTGTTATGGCTGAGGAGAAGAAATGACAAGAAACTGCAACAGCAACACATCTTTTAAAAACCAATGAGGATATACATTACAAGTTATTTAATAACTAGAGGAACACATTCAATACCAGACATTTTTATCATTTAGGTAGTCATTAATCTTATAATAAGCTTTTTTACATAAAGTAAGCTTCACGTGAGCTTTAAATTTATTTTCTGACAAATTTAAAATATTATCTGGTATTTTATTGTAAAAACGTATACATAACCCCAAAAAAGATGAATTTAATTTACTTAATCTAGAATTTTGAATAGCAATTTTATGTTTATTTCTTGTATTGTAAGTATGCCTTTCACAGTTTCTCGGAAGGAGAGATAAGTTTTTACGTACATACATAATATTTTCATATATATATTGACTTGCGACCGTCAGTATATTTATTTCTTTAAACAGCTCCCTCAAAGAGTCACGATAATAATTTATCGATTTATCTGTGACCTAGTTCATAAAGTTTCGTCCACACGCTCACAGTGAGACCTGACCGCATCTAACTTAGGTGTTACGTTGTTAGCCGATACATTGGCTGACCGTCGGGGGGTAAAATTAAACTTCGTCGACTTACAATTAAGTTCGTTCCGGTGTTTTGTACTAATGTACAATGCTCTAGGGACTGCTATGCGTTTTGTTAACTCGTTTTCTCTTAATCTGTTTCGTGATCGTAATCTGAATTGGTATTTACAAGGTTTTATTATGGCTTTAGTGGGAAATGAAATTTAAATAGTCAGCTTTATATTATTTGTTTTTTGAAATGGCGCGCGTTTATGAAACCATTGATGAATGTGGAGGAAGCAAGAGAAGTATGCAAATGGAATTCCCACCGAAGTAAGTGACCGCTTACCTCGGTGGGAAATAAGCCTGAGTATATGTATGAGTAGAAGTTTTTTAAACTTGATAGATCCACGTGGCTAAGACTCCTAAGCATTACCTACTATGGCGGACCCAACTAGTTAACCAGCTAGTTCCGCCTACATGCAACAGATGGCGCCACCATTCAATAATGTAGTCCTGGAACGCGCTATCGAAGTTTACACAGCGTGACGCATATATACAACTTCTGACATAACACCGTTGGATCGTCGATCCCTAGTCACACTACCAACTTGTGGCTAGCGGGGTACTATGCTCTGTTCGGTACCCTGAATCTATTCGTTGGAGGCAGAAAAACCTCGCCGCCAAACTGCTGATTACTTAATAAACATTGTAACCACAGTAGCTCCATAGTATTCCAGTGAGATAGGGCAAGAGCTCTATCAACTACTGCCGAGGGCGATTGTTTCTTTCAAAGCCAATCAGTTTTGCGTAACAATGTAATTTCTACTACAAATTAGGAACAACAAGCGACAATAAAAGCTAACAACATATTTGTATTCAATTCCTTCTCTAAAATACATTCGTAAGTGACATTTTGAAAGGCAAACGACAGATTTATACACAGCACACTCACATACAGTTATACGTAATCCCTAAAAAAACAAAAAGGAGACTTGAGGACGAAAAGAGATGGCTTGAGAACGTAATTAATTGTCGCTCCCTCACGCTAATGCATTGGAAACAAACTGTACTTCACAAAGAGGATTTTTAGGGTTGCGTGACATAATGGCAAAACGAAATCCTTATGAGATCACTCTACTCTACAGAGAACATTAACGTCCCCACTGCTGGGGCACGGGCCTTCCCTAGGGATGGATAGTGAGATCGGGCCTTAAACCACCACGCGGGCCCAGTGCGGATTGGTGGTTATTAACGACTGCTAATGCAGCCGGGACCAACGGCTTAACGTGCCTTCCGAAGCACGGAGGAGCTTGAGATGGAAACTTTTTTTGTGGTCACCCATCCTATGACCGGCCTTTGCGAAAGTTGCTTAACTTCAACAATCGCAGACCGAGCGCGTTTACGGCTGCGCCACCGAGCTCCACAACAGACAACATCATCTCTCCTTATTTGTCCGGCCAAGTGTTGATACACGATATTCAAGGCGGAAAACAAAATGAACTCGGCTCTGTTTATTTCATATGAAATAGCTTTCCCAAATTATATAAAAAAAAATCATCATTCCCCTAGCATTATCCCGATTTTTCACAGAGTCCGCTTACCTAACCTGAAGATTTGACAGGTCCGGTTTTTTTCCTTTAATGCTTTTTTCGTATTTTGACAGAACGACATGTATTATGGGTTCACTTATTAGCTGCAATCGACAAAACGATATAATTATATCGTCGGAATCGATAAAATTCTTATCTTATCTTATCTAGCCTAAAGTGTCCCACTGCTGGGCAAAGGCTTCCCTCCATTTCTTCCAGGACTCTCTCTTCAGTGTTTCCCCCGGCCAGCCTTCCAGGAAAGAATCCAGAAGAAAGAAGGACGATATCATCGGCAAAGCGGAGATTATTCAGTCTCTTGCCACCAAGGTCGATACCCCGCCTCTCCCATTCTGTCGCTAGGCTCCGAAAAACTTCTTCTAGCGTGCTAGTAAATAGCTTTGGCGACAGAGGATCACCCTGCCCTTTTCTATTTTAAAAGATGGTCCAGTCGTTTCTAATTGTATAGCTGCTGTGCTATTAGCATAGATTATTTTTAGAAGATCTATATATGTTTGTTGATAAAAATTACCCTTACCAAATTTAATCACATTGCGCATGTTAGCCTTACAGGCCGTTCTGATTAATATTACGTAGAGATTAAAAAAATAATAAAAAATACAGGTACATTTACAGTGTAATCATTGATATTTTTTTAAAAGGTAAAAAAAAGCCTACTGAGGCCAATTTTCCATCACAATAGTTAAACAATTGGGTTTGGAATTTACAAGGGTCTTCGTCTTTGGTCCTTAAAACCGCATTATTGATACGGACCCCTACTTCTACGAAGCGATTCTAGTCGGCGTTTCCGTATGCGTCCTCTAAGCCGTTTACATCAAACACAGGAGCCACGGCAATTTAACAAAAAGCCCAACAGATTCGTAAGTGGATAATAAAAATTGGATGCGATCCACTTTTCGTGATCGCTAAGAGCTCAGGGGAAATCTCTAAGTATAGTCGTACGTACACCGCGTACATTCGTAACCGATATGCCGTTCCGTCGTGACCGATTTTTTATCGAAGACACTTTTTCACGCTTGCATGATCATATTTTCGCTAACACAGCTGGCTCGACCATTATTAGAGGACGGCTTACCTATCACGTTGGCCTAACAGATAGCTCGGGCGTACCTTCACCCGAACTGACTACTCAGTTCATCTTGCGATGGATGTACCCAATCTTCTTCTATCGTGTGGTATGTGAGGTGGATTACCAACCCTAACAACCCTTGTGTCAGGGTTATTATTGAGCCGCCATAGGCCATTGACATGACTCATGTAACGACTACGTACTGACATAAGTAAGTAAAAATCCGGACCAACGGCTTAAAGTGATCAGCCTGTAATGTAATGACAATCAGGTGATCAGTCTGTTCTAACCAAACTAGGGATCACAAAGTGATTTTTGTGATTTGTCCCCACCTGGAATCAAACCCGGGATCTCCGGATTGTGAGCCCATCGCTTAACCACTCGACTACGGATGCAGATGTACCCAATTAGAAACTATAATAGTGACCTTAAGCGCGAAATAAAATTTAAGTCTATAGTTTATATGAATACTTAGGATGGATCTGAACCTAAGGTGTCAAAGGATCAGCCTACCGAAGAAAGCAATATTGCTATTTGGCATTTGTTTGCACTTACTTTGAATGGTGAATTCCTTTGGTGTGGCCATTTTAACCCCCCCTGTAGTGATAAAATAGCTGAATAGAAGTCGAGTTGCCTCTGGCAATGGAACAAGCCAGGCCTGTGAAAGGCATTGATTGGCAGTAACGGACAGACCTATGAACTTTCAGATCACGTACAGTACGCGTCAAAAAATGGACACGAATGTTCGCCTATCGCGCCCAGACAGATACGTCGGACACGCAGCGAAAAAAGTAATAGCTTAACTTCATTCCAGCGTTTTTATTTTTTGTTTTTGACAGATTCGCTTTTAGAATATTTTCAAATAAAAAAATCTTGTCTGAATTGTAAAGTCATCCGTGACGATTTTAAATTATGTTATGAAAAATTATATTAGTAACAAATCAAATCAAGAAAAACATGTCGAAGCAATGGGAATTCCACAGTATCTTCTTACTTTGGTAGGAAATAGGCATAAGTTTATGTATGTATGTTTACTTGATGATCTCCGACCGACTCCACTTCGACTCCTAGTCGGCACGACGCTGATGTGCCCGAAGATGGGTTATGCTTATCCTTGTCCGAAAGTAAGATACTAGTGTAGCAGAGTGCTAACTGCACACACTGGCCTTTAGTTCTGACCGTCAATCATTTTAAATTACGAAATTCCCATTCCATTCCGCATTTCCTTTCATTTTACACTGACTCATTGCATCCCCGACCTTCATAAGAACAACATAAATATATTATACTGTTTAGATCTGGCCGTGCCCTCTAATTCTGGATTTGTTTGTGAAGTGTTATTAATAAACTATTTATTCCTGCTGAAGTTTATAAGTTATTTTGTCATCGTTTATTACCTCTACTCTGCCGACAAGTCGGGATACCATCCTCACTACCCATCATGCCGCACAAGGTTTAGGTCTAATTAAGCCTATATTGAAGACAAGTCAGGAGCGTTTGACACCAAGCCGATGAGGCCATTGACCTCACACCCACACGAGAGAAGTAGACTATATTCCTTTACAGAATAGTCGAGATTCAAATGCTTTTATATGTACTGTCATAACGTGATGTAAAGCGGTTTCTGACAGGATTGAGAGTGATCGATTGATATTAATAGAGTTGAGCAGGCAAAACCTAGACTTCTTTGCAACGGAATCCTATCGAATAAATCTTCCTTCTTATTGATTGAGTACAGTTTTATATTCTATCAGTTCAGTATTTTATCACACGAACTGTACTACCAGTATTTATCAACTTTAGTCTCCTTTATGAAACGGTAGCCTCGTTGGTAGTACGCTTGCCTCTCACTCTGAGGTCGCAGGTTCGAAAGGCACGTTAAGCTGTTGGTCCCGGTCACTATTTACTGATGTAAGTGAGTAACCGTTACATGAGCCATGTCAGGGGCCTTTGGCGGTTCAATTATAACCATATTAACCAATCAGGATTGATGAGGCTGGTATTCCACCTCACAACCCACACAATAAGAAGATCCAGATAATCGGTGAACGGAAGTACTTGTCAAGAACACATACATAAACAATGTCCTGAAGTTTGTTTAACAAAAGCTACGCAATTTATGATTTTTCTCGACATGGTGAAAAGGTACGTCACCATCATACGTGGTCTAACAGTAAAACTCTTAATCGAACGTCATCCTAGACGTATCAGGATGGAAACCGCCAGCCGCGGCATAGACGTGCCGACACGTAGATTAGAAGCATGTCACCGTGTACAGGACCGTAGGTAATACATTTTGGCGGCGAGCCAGCGTTCAGACAGCTCATCCAGCTTTCCATCCGATTTGCGGCCAATCCGATACCGGCGTGCGCTCTATTTAGATGCGCTCACGATTGGTTTCACTTGCCTAGCTGCTGGAATTGATATGGGCTAGATTAATCTAGACTCTGTTGCCTGAGTGTTTGGGGCTTCTATGACTGCGTTTTTATGCGTGACCAGGTTTCTATCGTGTGGGTTGTGAGGTGAATTACCAACTTCATCAACCCTGGTGTCAGGGTTATTATTGAGCCGCCAAAGGCCCTTGACATGGCTCATGTAACGACTAAGTAAGCGGACCTGTTGAAAAGCAGGATAATGCTAGGGAGATGATGCTGGCAGGTGAAGAAGCGCCCTTACGATTAAAATAAAAGCCAGCTATTCTCCCGGCATGCTAGAGAGATGACGGAACAATGCTAGGGAGGTGATGAGGATCATAGACAATCGATATAAGTAACGTGGTTTTCAGAATTTGTGCCCAGTTCATGGCAATGCGCTCGCTCCCTCCCACATGCAACTCAAACATAGCTGCCCCCCATTATGGGACTTAATCATAGCTGGCGAGGAGTGGGTAAACTGTTAAGTACCTCTGCCTATCCTTTAAGTGATACAAGCGCGATGATTAAAAAAATAAATAAAAAAGAATAATAAAAATAAATATTAATAACAACAAACAACACAACAACAACAATTATCAATTTTTTTATATATATATATATATATATACTTTATACAATTATAAAAAAAAATGTTATATGCACAGTTTTTCGACTTTCTTATCTATCATGTTGTTTTTCTTTTTACATGAAATCTCATCTAATCTAGTCTACAAGATCCCACTGCTGGGCAAAGGCCTCCCCTTGTTCTTTCCATTTTTCGCGGTCCTGTGCGTACTCCGGCCAGTCCGGTCTTTATTACTTCTTTTACACGAAATAGATAATATTTTTTTTATGCATCATTTGCCGCCATCACACAAAATACTTGCTAACGACCATCACGAGGCTATTCCTCATGGACCTGCATAAAATTTTACTGTTTTAGTTTAAGTAAGTTTGTAAGTAGACTCTTTAATGACTTCTGGGGGCAATACGAGATCCATTAGAAACTAGTTAACAAGTAAAACTTGTTACTGCTGACACCGGCCGTTGCATTACTCCAGCAGGAAACTTATTAAGTATTTATAACTCTGTTTTTATGGCCGGCAGTGTAATTACGTAACGCGAAAAAACGTGACTTCTTGTTCTATTTTCGGCTTTTTGGCGGGAAACGGGAACGGGACAGTTGCTTTCTTCATTGAATAATCTAAATAATTAATACGAAGTGGTGTTTTGTGGTTAATGATCGCATTAAGTTAGTCGGAAGACATTCGCGAGTGTTATTATATCGGAGTATTCAATAGACAAAGTGTATCTGCCTATTTTCGCTTCGTGGCAGGAAGCCGCTTCATAGCTCGAAAGTTTATGCGGACTTTTGAGTTAATTCGTTTGGGGTTCGGAGTAGGAGTCTACTCCGAGGATGGGGGCTTAGGTTTCATCATCATCACCTTTCATCATTTCATTAATCATCAAGAAAAAAAAATACGTAAGACATGGCTGTATGGGCATAGTTCCCTTTGCCTTACCCTTCGGGGAAAACAAAAAAAAATCGTTCTATTATCAGTGCATGAACGCGTCAGAAAAGACAGATGTTCTCACAATAAAAAAGTGGAAAGTCGGGTATCTAGGCCACATGTTCCGAAATGACAGATATCGCCTGCTTCAAGTTATATTTTCGGGAAAAATCTTGGGTCGTATTTGCTTGGGAAGGCCAACATCAAGGAGTAGACGAAGATAGGCGACAGTCGAAGAGTTATTCCATACGGGCCGGGACATGCATAATTATTCTATGACCTGATCGCCAACCTCTATTAATGGACATGCACAGTGCCCGTTTAAAAAAAATTTAATTGTGACGTTTCTGTTCTCTTTATACGGCTTGAATTATTGTCTTAGAAAATATTGACCTTAGCTGGTTAACCTACTGTCAATTTTAAGAAAAAAAACCTTTCAGTGTGTCATTGAATTATCCATCTAAAAACTTGAATCACTTGAGATTGAGGTACAATTTCAAAATAGCAGTACGAGTGCATGCCCACATTTACATTTCTATTTCTCGTCCCACATCCACCGCACAGGAATGCGATGCACAAAGACAAGGAAGCCACCAAATGTCTGTACCGGTATAGAGACCGTTACCGGTGCCGTGGTAACGCCAGTTACGGTACCTTTACCACGGTGGTAACGTTTGTACCGTGGTAACGAAGAGAACAAATAGCAATGTGAGCATGTGGTCCCATTGTCTTTGGTTTGATGTGACATTTTGTGTCTTCAGAGAAGATGCCTGATGTATATTATTATTTTTTTTAAAAGACGTCGTTCTTGTTTAATTATATTTTGAAACGATTGTCTATGATGTCACAGGCTGCTTTTTCAAGCAAATACCATAGTCATTTCGTGTTTTGACGTTTAGTAAAAAGTAACTGCAACAAAGTCATTAAAAATATATTTATTTTAGGTAATACGGCCATAGTGATGCCGTGTCTAACGCGCGTGTCATGAAACAAGGCCTTAAAATATTAAAGCCCAACAAGCGAGTCATGTAAAACTTTATAAGCCAATACAAACCGGTTCACAAATCAAAATTTCATATTCTCGTAAAATATTTAACCATCGCGGATTAATGAGATCATATTTTCAAACTCATCAAAGTTATCTCGACCAACCCTAATTTTGTATCGGTTTTACGAGTCCCCCCTTTATTTTATACGAGTTTTACGACAATTTTAAGGTGAAATAAGGTTTAAAACGAAACAAAACAGGGTTAGTATTTATACGCTTACTTTGTACTGTGAAGTAGGGGTGGGAAAATTTAACATTTGAATTGATTAGGTTAGGTGTGGTATTTAAAGTTATTGCTACATAGTAAACACAACTCACGCTCAGAACACGGTAGTTTCCAACTAGTCAAATCAGTTACTTTTTTATACACGTCAACACACGAAATTACTATGGAATTTGTATAAAAAAAAACACTATCACATCATAGACCATTATAAAAATTATAAATAAGTTAAATAGAAAAAAGAAAATGTTTTTGTCATTTTTAGAACTGTCTTTATTTAGTAATCAGAATTTCATAATTTATCTTTGACTAAACCAAGTGTCAAGGCAAAGCTAGTGTAAAAAAAAACAAAAAAAAAAAACGGACAAAAGTAAAATTATAGCAATTGATACTGAAGTGTTATGATAGTTGGGTCGTTCTTCTTTTTTATCGACAATGATCTGTCTTACGTTCTGCTTTTGATAAGTTATGTTTTAGAATTTTATTTCATGTTTCCATTGTCCAAAAATATAGTTATCTTATTATACTCAAAATACAAGCAAAATACTAATCGGTTCCTCAATTAGTTATTAACGTAGCTTCATTGTTTTTCACAAAATTTTGTGACAGAGTGGTATATTGAAATGCTGTCTCCGATGGAAAGGGCCACTCTGTCACAATATTGTTTGGAATGCGCCTGCAAAGAAAAGTATGTTACCAAGAAAAAGAGAACCACTAAATAGTCCTTTAAGGAGAGATCTTTATATGATGTTTTAAAATATTTATTGCCGTTATAATTTTTAAAATGTTAAGTCCGATTAATTGGGAAAATGTCTTTTTATTGTCGATAAAAAAGAAGAACGACCCAGTTAAGTATGAATGTTTAATATAGTTTTATAACATACACTACTACGCTGCTCCACTGTGAAGATGTTTGACTTGTATATAGCCCGGGACCAATGGCTTAATACACCTTCCGAAGCACGGAATCACCCTTAGAGTCTTACAAAACATAACATAAATAGCCTACAATACGTCCCGCTACTGGACATAGAACTCCTTCAATCAACTGGATAGGTCAATTATTATGTCTTAGTCCATTTTGTAGCAGACGTCAATTTAGAGAATAAAACAAATGCCATAATTCGAAATTCAAAAAAATATTTTTAATCAGTAGATAAAATTACACTTTAAATTGTCATTTTTCACATAACAAAAAGAAGCTGCAAGAAAAACCTCGACACAGGGCGCTAGACGTTCTTTTTTTAAAAAAAAAAAACTTATACAATCAGTGATGAAAGCAGTTGAACGCAGTCTATGGCTTCTCTATCGTTATTCCAAGTGAGGTTTCTATAAAACGTTTAAAAACGACATCTTTTGCTAGTGTATTCAAAACACAAAACAACATAGGATCCCAAACAACCGCGCTATCTACCTTAAAACGGACCGTGATGTTATCAGCGTATCCGAAATAAATATAAAATTATAATTTAATTTAAACGTCGCAGCTATAATTGGCGTGCTCCGTAAACGGGGCCCTTTTATCTGATGCTCCAAACGCTCCAAATGTAAAATTATATTATCTATGGCAGAAAGGTGCGCCGGAATTTCGCCTTGTTGTTTTTTAATTTAGTTCGGCTTTGTAACGCACTTTAGGTTAAAGTAATATTTTTATCTTTAATAAATTATTTGTGGAATAGACTTTACTTATTTATTTATTTATTAAAAATAAGTAAAGTACTTAATACATTTTTTTTACAATTGACGGTGCAACAAAAACCAACTTTGGTTTGTCCGTACACCGACATCGGCTCGACATCGACTTGTAGCTTAGAGACATCACCTTTATACTTTATCAGGTGTGAGATAATGAATTACATTATAAGTTATCTTCTACAATAACTTTAACTTTATCAAGCATTTTCTGTTCTTTCCAGGTAAGACCACGAACAAATGTATCAAAATATCACTTCGTCTCAATATCGAAGAAAGTATCAAGAAGATAGTGGAGTACGGAATTGAAGACGGATACCGCAAATGGAAGGATACAAAAATACACGGATACAAAAATATATAGATACAAGAATACATGGATACAAGAATGCAAGATAAAGATGTTGGAGCGCAGTGTTTTTGTTTTAGAATTCCTACGCTTTACCGTTGCCAAGTTGTTGGGCAAAGCGTTTGGATTCTAAAACAAAATATCTTGCCTTGCTACGTTGCTACGCTGTGTAGCTACGAGAGTGCTACGACGCTACGCCGGTACAGTCGCCGACAGGTAGATTCATTTCGGTTGATGTAAGTAAGTGCATCTTGGCTATGTCTTATTCAACTGTATTTTCTTGTGTTTTGTTTTAAGGTGTGTTTGTTTCAGTATAAAACATTTTATTCAGGGATGTTTCCTGGCTGTGGAGTGAGTATACATTTTATTACACTGCTATTTTATAACAGCCTACCCTTTTCTTTTCGACTTAGAACTTTTTTGACGTGACATACAATTAGTTTGCATTAGATGGCATTCACTACTTGGCCGGACAAATGGGTAACATTGAAGGCTCTCACTCAAACTTAGAGCTTTAAATTTGATAATGCAAAAAATTGAGAAGGATCAAAAAATTATTCATTTTATTCCTATGTTACGTTTCAACAAAAGTTGTGCAAATCTGACACATCAAATCGGTATTTCTATTCGTAAACTTTACTAATCCCTTAAATATATTATAGTCGACTAAAAATCACACAGGATTTCAACTAGGGACCTCCGAATCATGAGCACAACTTTTAACCATTGAACCACAGAGCCTATGAAAATAACTCTGTGTAGGTACTTGTTTACCGGTAGGACAGCTATTGACCACGTTGGTTTATAAAGGTCGGTGAACCGAGGGTACTAATTACGAAGATAGTTGAGAGCTGATATTCGTTTCATCATCATCATCAGCCCACTGTTGGACATAGTCCTCTCCTAACGCGCTACAAAGCCTTATCGTCAGCCTTGCGCACCTAGTTGCTTCCAGCCACCTTCTTAAATTTTATAGAGATTTTTTTCTTACAAGAAAATGTCATCCTCATATTGATACAAAATTAAACATCAATCATAAATAACAATTAATTTGGTACCCTCCTATCCAACCCCTTTTTAACAAATCTCGTGCTTTCTTGCTTAGCAAAGAAAGAAGGCTATTACATGTTACAATCTCGTAAAGGATAACATCATTTCTTTGGTAATATTATCATCATAATTCTTTCATTTGGTTTAAATGGGATCATGTCTCTCTCTCTCTATTTAAGAGCTGCGCTCTTGTCGGTGGTACCTCCTGATACGACACGACCTGCACCTTGGGATCGTGTGTTCGTATTAAATGTGATGATATAAAAATACAGAGAAGTGAGTATTATAGTATCAATACGGACTAGTAAGGTCACTGTAATTGCAAGTCGTCCCGCCATCTTCTCAGGGTTGGACCCACTCTGCCGTCTCCATTCTAGAACACGCTAGCACCAGCGGTTGTCGGTTCTTAGACAAATTCCAGTTATAATACAACCATCGGGCTTAGCACCGTAAGCGCGCGACTCTTTCTCGCCTCGACATACGTCATCCGTCACTCTCTCACAGTACTGCACAGAAAGAGACATTTTTTTTTGACGTGACTTATTGTAGATTTGCCGCAGATGGCATTAACTACTTGGCCGGACAAATGGGGAGCGCTGAAGGCTCTCACCCGGTACAACGTTTAAGACAACAGGCCTGAGGGTGACCAGGTGGGCGCGAACCTCGGCTCAGGGCGTCGTCTGAGAGGAAAAATATTTGAAAGAATTAATCGACCCTAGTGGGTCGATAGCGATAAGCGCTGAATGAGGGAAATCGTCGACCACGCCGGCGGGGTCGGTATCGGGGCCCTACAGAAAGATACAGACAATCTCTGTCGCGGCGAGAAAGAGTCGCGTGCTTACGGTGCTAGGCCCGCAGTTCAGATATTCGTTTAATTTAATTTATTTTGGTACCGGTAAATTTTCCTCTGTTAAAGCATACTCAAACCAGAAGCACCCAAATATAAAAGCAAACGCTATCTAAAATTGAAATTTCTCAATCGAAAATTGTTGGACGATCAAAATTTAAATTTTCCCTATAAATAGCGGTACTTTGCCGCAAAACCAAAGCAGTTTATGCTGGGAATCGTCGGGTGGGAGCTCTTGGGGACATTTAAATGCATTAAGTTGTACGTAGCGGATGATTCTAGAGCCATTGCTGCCGTTTTATGGCGGTGAGATTGTGAGAACCATTACTGACGGTGAGCTACTAGGTGATACGATGGTTTCAACTTCTGGGGGGTTAAAATGGCCATATCGAAGCAATACATCTAAGAAAGCAATACGGCAATTTAACAAATTAACATAATTTAACGAAGTTCTCCTATTTCGAAAAACTACTAAAAAGTATTTGTTAAATAAAGCCTTTTATGAGATAGAAGATCTATTAAATGATTATAAGTTAAATAAATAATATAATGTTATTGTTATCTTATAGTATTTTATGCAACAGTTGTATAAGAAGGGTCAAAAAATGCGAGTGGCGTGAGTTGCGATGTGAGCCTTGGCGAACATCGCAATAAGAGACGCCACGAGCATTTTTTGACCTAGTTATACAACGTTGCATACAATACTTTTTCTACGACGACGTAATTTTAAATGAAACAAAAATTATACACAGAAAAATTTTATTTATAAAAATGAAGATGTAAATTTTGAATGGTATTGTGTGATATGGTAATATTGGGTACATTGGTAGGTTTTACTGCAGTGTTGATATGTAGATCGGTATTTTGTCCAATTTATTTTCCAACGCGCGGGAAAATGGCGGCAAATGTATACTTTTTTTTTATAGTATATCTATGGCACCAAACAAAGTAAAGGTGCCAGTTTCCAGGTCAAAAAAAAAAAAAAAAACAACAACAATGCTTTTTTGGCGACATTATAGTACAGTTACACTTTGTAAACAATGCTTTTATAGGCCATAGAGCGTACACTTTTTCAAAGAGTTTAATTATGTATGTACTTATATTAGACTTTTTGGTTATTTAAATGCCAGATTAAAGTAGAGGAGTAGAAAAATATATAAAAAAGCTTAGTTATTGATAAGTACTTAAAAATAATAATAATAATAGTATATTCATATTCATTTATTCGTAATAGTTCGTATTACATGTCATTATGTCGTATATAATCTAGGTTACATTCTACTAGTAGAATAATTAATTTGGTATCAGTCATTACACATTAAAAACAAAATAAAATAATAATAATCATAAAATGAATACAATAGCGTAATAAAGAAGTCATTTTTAAATATTAAAATAAAATCATGAGTTAAATGAAATAAATTCGTTATAACTATAGAACGTGTGCTCAAGAAGCCAGCATTTGGGTCGAGATTTTAAACAGGACAATGACGGTGCGTCAGTGATATGTGTCGGTAGTTTGTTGTTTGTTGTAGGTAGTATATAATATAATTTCTAAACTAAGTATAGTTATATAAAATAGTATTTTATGCAACAGTTGTATAAGAAGGGTCAAAAAATGCGAGTGGCGTGAGTTGCGATGTGAGCCTTGGCGAACATCGCAATAAGAGACGCCACGAGCATTTTTTGACCTAGTTATACAACGTTGCATACAATACTTTTTCTACGACGACGTAATTTTAAATGAAACAAAAATTATACAAAGAAAAATTTTATTTATAAAAAATATTTTCCAACGCGCGGGAAAATGGCGGCAAATGTATACTTTTTTTATAGTATATCTATGGCACCAAACAAAGTAAAGGTGCCAGTTTCCAGGTCAAAAAAAAAAACAACAACAATGCTTTTTTGGCGACATTATAGTACAGTTACACTTTGTAAACAATGCTTTTATAGGCCATAGAGCGTACACTTTTTCAAAGAGTTTAATTATGTATGTACTTATATTAGACTTTTTGGTTATTTAAATGCCAGATTAAAGTAGAGGAGTAGAAAAAATAGTTTATAGGTACATTATTTTTTGTTAGTTTTAAGTTATTGTTGGAATACTTTTGCGGTGCCCATACAGGGTGGCACATGTTTCTACATTATTTACTTATAAGAACTGCAATAAATAAATAAAGTAAAAATAAACATTTGCGCATATAAAATAAGTGCGCAATGCAAACAAATGTCAATTGGCAATATTGCTTTCTTAGATGTGGCCATTTTAACCCCCCTTCTCACTATAGCTGTAAAAGTAACGAATAAAAGCGTACCCGTATGTCATCATCTCCCTAGCATTACTCTGTTTCTCACAGGGTCCGCTTACCTAACTTGAATTTGACAGGTCCGCGAAGCGACTGCCTGTCTAACATTCCGACCCTCGAAGGGATAACCAGCCCAGTACAGGTTAGGTCACATACCTCCAAAAATGCATTTCTCGGAAATGTGGGTTTCATCACGCTGTTGTTGTCGATTATGGTGTCTGTGTGTATGGATAGAAATTAAAATGATCCGTGTTTCGGAAGGCACGTTAAGCCGTTGGCCTAGTTTACTACTTACTGATGTAAGCAGTCGTTTGTTCGTGTTTTTATTAGATTGTCACTAGCTAATCTAAGTGCATAATCGTTACATGAGCCATGTCATGGGCCTTAAGCGGCTCATCAACCCTGACACCAGGGTTGATGAGGTTAGTAATTCACCTCACAACCCATACGATGGAAAAAAATACGTTTCTCGCAATACCAAATCGAAATAAAGAGATAAAAGGTAAACTGTATAATTAATAAATATAAGATAAACATACTCGTAGGTTTCGCTGTAAAATGTTACGACTTCGCGAACACAAATATTAACTTAACCTAAATTTTCCCAATTCGGTCATAACAGGAAGTTGTCCATCTTTTAAAAGCCAAATTTTGGCTCTATATTAAAATGTGCTTTTACCAACAAATAAAAAATGAAATGACGCAAAGGACGCTAGTGGCAAATTATTAGGTCTAGGTTTTTCTTAAGAAATACAAGAAATGCATTTTCGGAAGTATGTGACCTAACCTGAATTGAGCTGGTTTTCTCTTCGCGGGTTGGAAGGCCAGACTGGCAGTCGCTTTTGTGAAAAACCGGACCTGTCAAATCTCAAGTTAGGTAAGGGGACTCTGCGAGAAACAAGATAATGCTAGAGAGATGATGATATCCATACATGCACACATATAGACTTTTTTCATATTAGGGATTCCCTTCAACCACCCGGAAAAGTCTTCACATCTAAAGTCCAAGACGATCAATCACTGTCTTAAAACTCTTGAAAAGTAAATTCTAAATTGCAATGAGCGTCCTGTTGTTACATTGTCAAAAAACCAGCCCAATACAGGTCACATTCATCCAAAGCGGTAAGTGACCTAGCCTGTATTAGGTTCGTTTTCCCTTCGCGGTGTGGAAGGTCAGACAGGCTAAGTAGTCACTTCTGTATTAAACCGGATTTGTCAAGTCTTCAGGTTAGGTAAGCGGACCCTGTGAAAAAAATCAGAACTTACTACCGAAAATAAACTCAAACTTTCAGAATTTAAATTCCAATTTCATTCAACAGCCGCTTAAGAAATTCCATTTTCTTTTCAAATAATGATATATTTGCGTTTTCCACATTTTCCATTACATTCATTCCAAGTCCATAACTCATCTACTGGCTTCTACTTAATTTCTTAAAGCGATGCAGAGGAGACACAAACCTTTCCACCATCTACACTGTTAGCTTAACTGTACCAAGTAAAATAGAACTAGGAAGTGAAGTGAAAAGACTGTCTGTTCTGGAAAAATAGTGAAGTGACCAATGTGAATATAAATATAAGAAACATTACAAGACATACACATACATACACAAACTCACGCCCGTAATCCCAAATGGGGTGGGCAGAGCCACAAGTAATCAAAGACAACTTGCAGCCACTGTTGATACGAAGTCCTAAGATGGATATGATGAACCTTATGGTGATAAGGGATCAGCCTATCGCCCATAACATTAGTCCATCATGTTAGAGGACGCAATCCCTCTGTCGGTTTTTACGATATGCCCGGGAAGACAAGCAGCTGAACGTGTTCTATGTTTTTTATTTGCTCCCAGAACAGCATAGAAGCAAGACAACAATTATAGAAAATCATCCTCGAAGGTAGATAGAGGTGTAGTGTCAAAGAATAAGAAACACGAAAACGTAAAGAACAGCAACTCTCCGCTCCCCACCAGCGGCTGAGCTCAGTAGTAACCTCGACACCAGGATTGTGAGGTGGAGTACCAACCTCATCAGCCCTCATAGAAGAGACTTCCCACGACCGTCCACGAGGCTTTCCGCATCTACTTATTCGGTCACGTTGAGCTTCGAGAAGTTGTCACTGTCTTTTCACGCTTCAGTATTCATGTCCAACTCTTCAACACAACAACAACCAACTCTCTCAACTCTTTCTTTTTTCCTCTTTCTTTTCTTTCTTTTTCTCTCTTTTCTTTTTCTCTCAATACCCAGAAGTGGATATGCTTTTTACTAGTTTTTAATGTTATATTGAATGTTGTACTGTATTTTTAAGTTGCTGTAATTGTCTAATTGTAATTGTGTTTTGTCTAATATTGTCTTTATTGTACGTTTTGGTGTATAACTGTCTGTGCAATCATCATCATCAGGCCATTAACATCCCCACTGCTGGGGTACGGGCCTTCCCTATAGATGGATAGGGAGATCGGACCTTAAACCATCTCGCGGGCCCAGTGGGGATTGATGGTTATTAACGACTGCTAATGCAGCCGGGACCAACGGCCTAACGTGCCTTCCGAAGCACGGAGGAGCTCGAGATGAAAACTTTTTTTTTGTGGTCACCCATCCTATGACTGGCCTTTGCGAAAGTTGCTTAACTTCAATAATCACAGACCAAGCGCTTTTACCGCTGCGCCACCGAGCTCCTCAAATGTGTGTCAGTGCAATAAATGTGTGTAAATAAATAAATGCCCAACACTAGACAACGAAAATACACTTTTTATACTTCCCCTTATATTCGTTACTGGATTTCTGAGACAGCACTATTGACGCAGTTAAATCTTGTTGGAATGCAGACATTCTTTATTCGCTCGACAAAGAGCTTCCACTGTGAATTCTAAATGGAGTGTTTAACTGTTTAACTATGTGTATTATAGGAAACTGTCTTGGTATAGAAAACAGTTCATTTGCAGCAGGAAATAAAGAATAATATTACGTAGTTGTCTAGAACAAAGCCACTCACACACTCATATATAACACACTATTTGCATGTTATAATTTTCATAAATGAATTATTAATCACTCTCATACTCACTCACTCATTCACTCATATATTATTATCACATTTAATATACCCGTCAATTGTGCTTTATTTTATGTAACCCACTTATGTACATTGTGGAGAATAAATATAAAAGATCTTTATTTATTTTTATTATATATATATATATAACAGAAACAGAAAAAACAGTGTATATATGTCATCTTATATATATATATATATATATATATATATATATATATATATATATGTCATCTTATTTTGATCACTGTTTCTTTATGCGCCTGTTAAATAAATAATAATATTGAAGGGACACTCCCCTCTACCCTCTCACAGGTACGAGCTTGAAGCGAGCTTCATTTGTCTCACCCTCTAATAGGGTCCTTTTTAGTAAGTATATTTAATTTCCATAATATGTGTTGATATTGAAGCCAGCAGTAACAAAGTATTTCACAGGTTTGACACAAGTATTTTATATACAGGGGGGTTAAAATGGCCACATCGAAGCAGTTCATCTAAGAAAGCAATATTGAAATTTGACATTTGCGCATATAACAGTAAGTACGCAAAACAAATGTCAAATTGCAATATTACATTTTTTTTCTGTTTACAATGATCCATAATTTACATAATAAAACATTCAAATAAATTAAAATAATAAATAAAATAAAATCTATTTCAACAATAACACAAAATAGGTACATATATTTTTTTTAATTCATATATTTAATATATTTTTGTTTTAATATTGCTTTCATAGATGAATTGCTTCGATGTGGCCATTTTAACCCCCTTAATGTGACCGTTCTGTCAGCACAAGTATCAATCAGTAAATACACAGTGACATGCTATAGCATCGGTGATGTTTTACACAGAATATACCTATATTATTAGACAGTGTTAACCCTACTGTCATCACGGCAAAATTTGAAACGACGTGCATAGTAGTGGTGTCAGTTTAACTACTTTAAGCACGACGTTATAACCTTTCTGTCCGTCAATGTGTTAAGTTGGCTAAATTGATCCATTCCACGTGAACGATGTTCCGGATAATCTGATAGCAACTAAGTTATAAATAATCCTCCTAAATAAAAAATCATAAAACTTGTTCAACATCAAGAAAATGATACGCCACGAGCAGACATTTCAAACAAATTAAATTCAGCTATTTCGTGGGATTTAATCTATAAATAAATATCTTCACGTTTTCTCTGTTACGCGTGTAAGCTATACACGTTGATGGCACCGGATGACACACACATCATATACAAATATATTTCTTGATTTTACTCCTACTTTTGATTTTCATTTCTCCTATCTAATATTGATTATGATTTTAATTTTATTTTAGATTGTAATGTTAATTTTAATCTTGATTTTTAATTTTAATTTCTTGCTTATAATTTTTATGTATTTGTACTTTTTATTTTTTAACAATTTTTGTATTTATTGTTTATTATTATTATTTTTTTCTATGGACGTTATTATGGTCGAATAAGAAATTATTTGAATTTGAATCTATACAATATGAAATATAAAGAAAGTTCTTTACGATATACCTTTGGTTGTCTAGCAGTGGGGCATATACAGGGTGTTACTGCGGTACGATGGGTGGTGATGGAGTCCTGACGTGCTGGCTGAGTAGTAGCAGGAGAGTAGGATGGGTTGTAATAACACAAACAGGAATACACAGTTTATTAATTACCACTTCACAAACAAGAACTTGACGAAATTCTAACGATGCTATACTGGGTGTTAGTGACATCGTAACGAATACTGAGAGGGATGATTCAGACCATGATTCTGAGTTAATATCTAGTGGAATTTTCCGTCGCAAAATTCATGAAATTTTGAGTTTCGTTTTTAATTATTTTAAATTCCATATTGTGCTTTTAGCTGCATAGAACCCAAATTTCAATAAAAAAAACAATAATGACAAATTATCGAAAATTTTCGATGTAATGGAGACAACAGCTGCTCGAACGGGTCAACGGCCACACGCACCACGCGCCGCGCGCCCCGCTCCGCACGCCCCGCTCCGCGCGCCCCGCGCCGCACGCCGGCGGCGGCGCGGCGGCGGCGCGGCCTACAAAGTAGGCACTACGAACCGATCCTATTTCTTTCTCTGTCTATCGTAAATTATAAATTTATTTTATTCTTATTCTTAAATGGACGGATAATCAACAGGCATAAAATTTATGGAATACACGTCAATTTTAAGCAGAAATCTAAAACAACCGACAGAATTAAGTTGACAGCACACGTCAAACGGTTTGCATACCAGCGAGATACTTTTTTGATTCGACCGGGTTATTCATTCATTTACTCATAGGAATCGGGGCCATTGGTGCTAATTCCTGTAAACACCATCTAATTTTATTTTAAGTTATATCTGTCATTTT
This sequence comes from Pectinophora gossypiella, assembly GCF_024362695.1. Classification (NCBI taxonomy): domain Eukaryota; kingdom Metazoa; phylum Arthropoda; class Insecta; order Lepidoptera; family Gelechiidae; genus Pectinophora; species Pectinophora gossypiella. The sequence continues at coordinate 1,059,336 of NC_065409.1, forward strand.
CTTATCCGCCGAAAAGGAAAGGGACGGGTAATCGACAAGCATAAAATTTATGGAATACACGTCAATTTTAAGCACAAATCTAAAACAACCGTCTAAAAATTCGCCCAGGTTATTCATTTATTTACTCATTCTTCCTAAAATTAAGAGCTGTCAATCATCCGTCCCTTTCCTTTTCGGCGGGTAAGAAAATGACAGGTATAACTTAAAGTAAAATTAAGAGATGTCTGCAGGAATCGGGGCCATTATCTACCTAAAACAGTTGAAACAGTAAATAATTGTATTCTTTGTTGTCATTAGAATAACTAACAACCAACTAACACAACCACCACAGATTAGGTAATTAGTTACCTACTATGTCAACCATCCACCAACTTAGTATGTAAGTACCTACGCAAAACCTCGCTACACAAAAATCGAGCGAGATCGCGTCTAGAATTGGGCGGACACTCCGCCAGAGTGTTGCCTATCGATATTCTATCGATACCTAGTTAAAAAAAAACCAATAGTAGGTACCTATCGATAGATCTTTTAGATCAATACCCATTATTGTTACAAAGCAAGACCTATCGGTACTATCGCTAGTATCGATCTAAATGTACTATCACTACTTTCGATAGTTTAGACAATTTTCAAGTTCAACAATTGATAATCTACCTATCGATAGTTCGGCAACTCCGCCGCGTAGGCAATGTCGGCATGTTCAAAGAAAAAAATTGTCGGTATTAGTATTGACGGTAGGAATAGAAATACTCTTTATTTGCCTTTGAAAAGGTCAAAGGGTAAGAAAGAAATGCCAGTATCTTCAGAGATTGAACTCTCCGCCGTACTGAGGAGGATGTTAAAGCTCATGATTCTGAGTTAATAATAAGTGAAATTCCACGGAAGAAATAGAAATTAATTACAAAGAAGAGTTAGGTACTTACATAGATAACAAAAGACAGTCGTGTTCCTAGAGCAATCGCTACCAAATAATTCTTGTCAATTTCATTCTAACTTTTAAAAATTGAACTGGCATAATAAACATAGGCAAAGTAATCATAAAAATAATTGATATTTACTTAAAAATCAAGCGCAATTCACTTGAAAAAATTAAAAAAATACCTTCAAATTGATTTAATGAAATTAATTATGTTGAAATTGATCCCTTTGGGAGGAGCATTTCGACACGAGTTAGCAATTAAAAATGGTGCCATTGTTATTTTTTTTTTCTTTTTTTCTCTCAATTGGAATTTTTTCTCTCGATAATAAATACTGTTTATTATTTTTTTTTAATGCCAGTTCCTGTTTGCTTTCCGTTTATTAAAATTGTTTGGTATTTGAACATATTTGATTGTATCTCTGAACGTACGTTCGTGTTATATTTTTTTATAACACCGCCGCTTATCTAACGACAACTATATCTGAAGATCTGACAGGTCCGGTTTTTTACAGAAGCAACTACCTGTCTTATCTTCCAACCCGCGAGCTATTTACTTAAGTGCTCAAAAATAGAGTTGTATCTTTGCCCACTGCCATAAACATTTTCTTCTATTATGTATAAAATTAAAGTACCCTATAACTACGTATACATTCCTAACATACATAAAGTCACGCCTATTTCCCACCGGAGTAAGCAGAGACTATTGTAAAGTTGGAATTCCATTAGATTCGATCCTAACATACTTGTCTTGCTTCCTCCAATTTTATCGTTTTAGACACGCACGCTTTTCAGAGTAGATCGTACAAATTCTTTTCGTACAAACACAACAAATAATAAAGAGAATATATATAAATAAACCAGACAAAATCGCATTGAGCTTTATTCCGCCAGTCACGGGAAGCTTCTATCTACCCCGTTCAGTCGTGTTACAATAGTTAGAGCATTGCATTGCCCGGCATATAATCCCCCCTGATTGAGGGATTTCCTGCTAAGCCGGACCCAACAGGGATCCAATACAACCAGCATTATTTTACCAGATATGCCGAGCATTTTTCGACGAATTGTTTTCGAACAAGAACGTTTATCTGTTGTTATGTTTTGTTTTTTACACCATTATTCATCAATTTGAGAGCCACGCTCTTGTCGGTGCAGCATTTTCCATGCTACTTTTTTAGGGAAAAATAGGGCAGTGGTTTCCTTCTTGCCTTCCGCCCCGCAGTACTCTGTCTGACGCAAATGGGATGGCGCCCAGAGTAGTCTATTACAAAGCCATACTAGGACTCCTATCCTCCGCCTCTGAATAGTACTGACAGTTACTGCTGCCCTCTGTCAGGTTCCAGGTTACAGTCCCTGTGACTTGCCCCTGCCGTCCTGCATGGCCATACCGATGGCTCCCATCTTCGCCTCTGCAACCTTTGAGGTCTTCACTTCTGTTGTTGTAGGTAGGTTGTTTTTTAAATACATCCAAAAGTCTAGACCACCGACGAAGTGTAGCTTGTCTGTCGGTCTAATATAGGATACACTTCGGTGAGTGTGCGCGGGAACTTCACGAGTTAATTCCACCCACTCCATTCCATCTACGGACAACTAGACGTCGGCGGGCATTTCATCCTTATGTTGTGGATATACCACCAATCCGCACTAAACGGTTTTCTTTTTGATGCGAACAGCGAAGTATTGGAACTGTTGGAAAGTATTGGACTGCTCTTTATGCGTACAACAATAGAGAGTTGTACAGTTGCAGAGGTGACAGACGAGGACACGATGCTCGGCACGCGCATATACTCGACGGGGTGCCTCATAGGCTCCGGAGGAGCGCGAAAACTGTGCATGTCATGGCCCCGGGAGTGTACAACAAACTGCCTGACCATATAATACAAGCAAAGAATTGTATTATATTTAAACATAAACTTAAAAAATGGCTTATTGAGCAGGCATTCTATAGTTTTGACGACCTGTAATTGATAATATATTTTAATGTAATTGAATTCCGTAGTAATATTTAATTTCATTGAATTTTGTAATATCTGTGACGTGTAATTATTATTATCAATAAATGACTATGACCATGTCTGCCGTCATCTGTTTTTTCAACTCGTTATAATCTGGGAGTCTTCAAGGCTAGAGTGAATAGGCATTTTGTAGGTAAGCGTGAGTTCTCTTGACCTGGCTTTTCTTTAAAACATCCTGTATCTGAGCGCCGGCGCCGTATGCACGCATAGGCCTGTTTTCTGGTTAATTGTTAAATATTAAGTTCGTGTTTTAAATTTGGCTCGGATTAAGTGATTATCTCAGGGCTCCACTTTTACAGTCAAACTCTTATCAACATACATTTTTTTTTTATAATTATATAACAACCAAAACGTGGACGTATTTTTCGTATCCTCCAAATAACCCAGTTCATTATCAAACAAAAAAAAAACTTTTCTTTTTGACGTGACTTATTGTAGATTTGCCACAAAAGGCATTCATTACTTGGCTGTATAAATATGAACGCTGAGGGCTCTCACCCGGTGTAAAATTAAAGACAACAGGTCTGAGGGTGCCCAGTTGAGCGCGAACCTCGGCTCGGGGCGTCGTCTGAGAGGAAAACATAAAAAAAATCGACTCTCGTGGGTCGATAGCGATAAGCGCAAACAACAGCAGGCTTTAGGGTGTCCAGGTGGGCCGCGAAGCTCGGCTCAGGGTGGCTCGTCTGTTTAATTAATTAATTACTTAGTCCTAACTTTATTGTAGGTTAATATTACGGTACAAGTAAGCTAAGTTGGTCATTAAAGTCAAGACTGGATTTCAGCTCGGTCCCGGGTTTGATTACCGAATTCAAATTCATTGCTTTCATTTGTTTTTCTTTGCCCACCCCGATATGTATTCCTTTTGTAAAAAGATATAGAATAAAAGCAGGTCATATTTAAACAATTTTCTTATTTTAAAAATGTTTCAACTTCAACCGAGCGTAATAAAAGAGTGAAGCAGCTCAACTCAAGTCCAAACTTCCAAATGCTTGTTAGACCTAGTAATAAAATCACAGGGTCTGCTGTCACCCATCTCTGTCTATCACCATAAAATCTAAAAGAGATATCAAACGCACAGTAAAATTTATTGTCGTTTTACTTTCTGTTGGGAAAATGTTTTTCTCTATGGCTACACACTTTGAACTGTAAAATTCTTTTGGGACATTCATTAACAGACAGTTTATTTAGATGACAATTTTGTCCGATTAAAGAAAAGCTGCTGTGCAATTTAAAAATGAAACATTTAATTTAAAAACAGAAATTGGTCGTTCAAAATTAGTAATTTTATTTAGGACCAAAAATGAAATTATATTTAAAAAAAAAGTTTATTAAGCAGGCATATTATGCTTGTATTAGGAAACCCACGTAACAATTTTGTATTTGTACCTTTTTCATAAATTTCAACTTATAATACATGGCATGCATTTAAATTTAACGTGAATGTGTGTGTGTGTGTTTATGTGTATAGGTTTTAAGATTTTAAGTAATAACTAAGCAGAGTTATATTTCTTTTACCAATACACAATGGCTTAAAAATATATGTATATAAATATACCTAATATATTGTCAATTTGAAAGTTTTACACGAATTTTTCTCAGTACTCACTCTCGCAAGATGCACCAAGCTCCATCGGTTAAAATAATAAAGAGGAACGCGTACTTTTTCACGTTTTATTACTTTGTCTCTTGTCTTCTAGCTTATTAGTTTTATGGCTCGTTTATGAAGTCATAAATTATGTTTTATCTTAAAAAACAAACCGCAGTTTTTTATTGGAACGAGGCATTAGCCGTATTAGATAATTCACTGGTAAATTTTTTTTTTTATAAATTTATTTTCAGCGAATTGTCTATGGTGCAGTATGTAAGTAATTATTATAAGAAAAAGTTATTTTAAACTGGAAAAAACCTTATCATATATTTCTTCTTGTCATATTAATAAATCTTAGTAAAAATCTTTGAAAAAAATCAAATACAATTTAAAAAAAGTATCAAAGACAAAATATTTTTTTACTGTTTATGTTTGTGTTTGTGTTATAAGTCTGTATTATTTCATGAGAGATATTTCAACAGAAATCCGAAAAAAAATTAAGATATCGTTTTGAAAAGACAAAAATGATCAATAAGACATGCTATAAAAAACATAAAAACTTAAAACCTAATATTAAGTTAACCTAAGAATATTTTGTCTAATCATTTTCAACTCTATTTTTTTGCACGTGTGGCGTCTGTCTTCTTATTTCTTTTGCCAAACTACACGCCTATAAGCATAATATTTTTATCCTATCCCATAGATATTATCCTTGACATTCGACATAGAAAAAACATCGCTGACTAAGGCCTATTAATTACACGACGGTATCTTGATTCATTGTATAACAAAATCATAAATAATGTATTTACCAAAAAAAAGACCCATACACGGACGAAGATAATAAGAAAAACATGGAATGTTTTATACTATTTATAAGGCATACTGTTCTCGATTGAGTGTAATGAAAAAAAAAATAAGCCGTAAAAAAAACTGTTTTTTTTTTTAATTTTTAACACATATACACACACATTCTAAAATCCTTCAAAGCTAGCTAGAAGAAGCGCTGGATTATTTTTCTTTCTTTCCAGTTTAGCTCCAAGCTCGTACACAAGCATGCTGAAACACACACTCACACGTACACATACACACACTCTCAAACACACACCTTCTTACACACAAATACACTAAACTTAAGTTAACTGGCTTAAGCTATGAATCCAACTCACCAACATTAAATATAAAATTACAAATATTACGTATATAAATTCACTCAATTCCCATTTTTTTTTCTCTATCTTCTAGCTTTAAGTTAACTCAAACACGTGTACGTGTTGTTTTATTATTTGTTTAAAACTAACTTGAATGTTGTATACGCCTGTAATGGTATAACATACGGTCATTGTCCGTTCAATTTTATTCATGTAATTTTTATGTATATACCGATGGTGTATCTTAAATATATATATATAAATAAAATAAATAAATAAATGAATAAGAAGCTCATTGTTATTACGAGGTAAAAGACAAAACACCCACACATATGTATATCTCTTTCTTGCAGCTATCGTAAGTGAAGGATGGCTGTATTTTCAAAGGACTTTTGCCGTAAAAATCCGCCAGAATTGAGTTTAATCACACTAAACTCATTTAGACACAGAAAGTGGAATTCTTTGCCGTCTTCTGTATTTCCTAATGCATATCACCCGGGAGTTTTCAAGGCCCGAGTGAACAGCAGGCACCTTGTGAGCTCCATCTTAGGCCTCGTCAATGCCTTCGGGCAAGTCTGGGGCCAAGAACAAACCTATCAAAGGTAAATTGATTTAAGTTTACGCGGTGATCATGGCACTTGCAACAGTGTCGAAATATCGGGAGTCTCATATCTCCATTTAAACGCGGTAAGAACCCGTTATTTTGTGTTTTAACTATCAAAGGTAAAAAAAAAACACTACACAAGACTCCCGTAATCTCTATAAAGGTAGACAGAATCACAAGTTTCATCCTAGTCACAGCATAACCATCTTTAAAACGATAAACCATTAAGGCACAATCACACTGACACTAAACACTCAAACCATGCATCTTGACAATAACAACCGACACTTGGCACCATCTAGTTTTTACACCGCCGCTTCGCCGTTCACTCCTGTTTACGACTTTGTTATTCCCGTTCGCTCCCGTTTGTTCCCGTTTATTCCTGTTTTACCGGCGCGCCAGTGTGAGAGGTCCTTAACGTTCATCGCGTGAACTTGTAGAAAGATTTCATTTTAAAAATTGTGTGTTGAGTTTTAAAATAACTTCAGCGATTTGCTTTGTGATGTTTATTGACGTCACAACTGGAATTTTCCTCTTGTTTGAGAAGTAAAGGGTTTATGTAGTGGATTGAATTGTTTTCACGTATGGACTTGTTATTATTTATTTTATTTCTTTCGTAAAATTTTGATAGAGGGATAGTGTTTATTTTAACATACAACACACACAGTTAAATCAGTTACTTTTTACTAAACGTCAAAACACGAATATGCTCTGGAATTTGTATGAAAATGGACACTGTGGCATAGAAAAACGTGATAAAATATCCGAATTATTAATACGTTTTTCTTGAAAATTCATAAGTTGAATAGAAAACATAAATTGTTTTTCGTTAGTTTTAGGTCTGTCTTTATTTAATAATCACGATTTCATAACTTATCTTAAACCTGGTACACGACCCAATTGTTATGGGCTGATTCCTTGTCACCATAAAGGTCCCCAAATCAACCATCTTAGAACTTTGTATGAATAGTGGCTGCAAGTTACCTATGATTACTTGTGGCTCTGCCCACCCCGTTAGGGATTATAGGCGTGTGTTTAAGTTTTATAAATATGTTTTCTACTTCTTTGGAACGATGGTTAAAACCGACATTTTTCAATACAACTTTTTAAAATGTCGTAATACGTTCATTCAAGTAACTAGTACGATTATGTACATTTAAATTCAATACCTATTATAATTATTAATAAAATATAGTTTCAAGTAAAATCGATTTCAAGTTAATTTAAAAATCTGCAATTTATAGTTGCTTTAAAATATTACACGTTATTGCTAATTGATAGAGAAAATGATATCGTGCTATCTTCTTCTATCATGTAGTCTGGTCAACCCTGGTGTCAGGGTTATTATTGAACCGTCCCTTGATGTTATCAGGAAGTGGTAACCGAGACCAACGGCTTGCCTTCCGAAGCCTGGTTATTTTTGTCATGTTACTTTTTGTTGGTCCTTATCACAGAGTGGTTTTTGTGATGTTTCCCCACCAGGATTCGAACCATAATTTGTTATATTCTCTTCCAAAAGAAAACCTCCGCGTAGTATGGAAAGACTACGCCGTAACGCCGTAGCTAACAGCTACATAGTTTCGCTTTGCCATGTCATTCCTATTCATAACACTGTTATTCTACTTATGAGCTTGGAGCAATCATTGTGTTCATTTTTCAAGCCACCTAATTTCCATACAAGCCTTCTCTGGCAGTCTTCCAGCTGCTTTCAATCACTGGAGATAATGATGCTTACGAGATATCGATCCGAACCCACTTATGTCTCGTCTATGCAGAGTGTATTTATGAATAGTTATTGTACTGCCTTTTCATGTGGGTTTCCTTGTGATTTTGAATGACAAAGAAATGTGGAGGCGGTATTATTATTTGAAGTATTTATTGATTTATTTATCACAAGCATTCACACAAAATCTCAGTTCGTGAATCGAAGTTAAATGTCGACTACAAACTAACTTCACTAGGTAGAACTGCATACATTTTAGTCCACTACTACAAATCTTCTCAAACTTTTTAGATAACGTATCACGCACTAAACAACTTTACTTTTTATAACCTCATATCAAATGATTATCAAAGAGACTGTTACCAAAATAAGATCAAAAACTTTTATACTTACAAGAAGGTTTTTTTTATAAACTATTTTTGCCTCATAAAAGATTGCTCGTGGTTCCGCCTACCCCGTGCAAATGCTCAGTAGTGCAGCGATTTTGAATGCAGTGCCCGTAGAATATAGGGGTTCCGTAAAAAAGTCAATAAAAATAATAATCTTGCTTTAAAAGTTATAATGACGAATAAATTATTTATAATTTATATTGATTTTGTTGTAAATGTTTTTCTTTGTATTTAAGTTACAGTGTCTTTGATTTATAATCCTTTGATATGAGTAACCTCTTATCATAAAATTAAGTTTGTTAAGTAGGTGTTTCTATTTCCTCTTCATCTTCATAATCTATCCACTCCTTTTCTTCCATAGTATATGTAGTAGTTTAAGTAGTGATATTTATTTATTATAACAATTATAATTATGTGTATTATTATTATGTAGTTTATGTAGTCGAAAGTGTATTTATTTTTATATGCACAAGTATTCCTATGCTGCACTATCCCGCTATATTACTTAATATTCAATATCTCCTATACTTAAAGGTTGCCTGGAAGAGATTGCTACTTAGCAATAAGGCCGCCTATTGTACTAATTCTATTTCTCTTTTGTTTTGTATTTTGTTTTTTCCTGTTTGTGCAATAAAGTATTTGTTATGTTATGTGTTTTGTTATTTAAAAAGTTTGAGAACCCATGCAGTAGTAGACTAAAACTACTTGCATTGCAAGGTTCCATAAAATGGAAGGTCATTCTGCCGGCATGAACGACGAACAAAAAGCACTATAGGACATTCACATAAAATAAAAAAAAAATGCAAATATTCGACAAGATTTCGAGTATTCTTCACCACGTTGCTCGTATGCGGCCGGAGAGGTGTGGGCTCGTAGCCAACAGAGAATCAAGATTTAACTTTCTTCTTTATGATTTCAAAATCGAGATACTATTTAAACTACTGAATCGGCTAAAAACGCCAGTTACTTAAACCTGTACAAAAAAACAAGTGCGAAAATATCACTTTATTGTTCTAAATTGAAAATTAAGGGCTTTATTTCACTGGCGATGTTCTAACCATACGCGCCACCAACATGTAGTTGTATAAACGCGTTGTTTGTTGTTGGTTCCACAACCAACAAAAAGACACACATACATTTTTACATGTTCATTATACATTTTTTGGTGGCGTAATTTTAATGGTGAGAGTTGAGATTTATTTGAGAAAGTCTTGTGACGGTATGGCAGGGTGAATGAAAATGGGTTATGTTTGTCACATGAATGTTTAGAAATATAATATCTTCTGATTCGAATCAAAACTAGGACATAATTCATCTAAGAAAGCACTATTGGTATTTAACATTTTGTTTTCATTGCGCACTTACTTTTATATGCGCAAATGTCAAATTGCAATATTTCTTTTTTAGATAAATTGCTTCGATGTGGCCCTTTAACCCTTGACATAAATATATCAAAGGCCTAGGTCAGATATCGTCAACTTTTAGTGTCGGAATTTGTATAATCCAAATCGCCGTGGAAGAATTTAATGGAAAACTAAAGCGTATTTTATAGAACAGGCTTTCACACGTTTTTTTCATTACTTTTTCTTTTCATGTTCCTTTTATGTAATTTTGTGTACGTTTCATTCTTTGATGTGTTTGTATTGGCACGTTAAAACGTTGGGTTCGGCTATTATGTGGCTGGTGGAGCATGCTCCATACCCCCTCCGCTTGATTTTGGGGAGGTCTGTGCTCAGCAGTGGGACGTATACAGGCTGTTATGTATGTATTACTGTGGCGTCCTCTAAACATCAACATCAATTTAAGAGCCACGCTCTTGTCGGTGCAGCATTTCCATGCTACTTATTTAGGAAAAAATAGGGCAGTGGTTCTCTTGTCTTCCGCCCCGCAGTACTCTGTCTGACGCGAGTGGGATGGCGCCCAGAGTAGTCTATTACAAAGCCATACTAGGACTCCTGTCCTCCGCCTCTGAATAGTACTGACAGTTACTGCTGCCCTCTGTTAGTTTCCAGGTTACAGTCCCTGCGACTTGCCCCTTCCGTTCTGCATTGCCATACCGATGGCTCCCATCTTCGCCTCTGCAACCGTTGAGGTATTCACCCGTATCCCTGGGCAAGGGTTCTACGTTATATCCCGTAGATCTGGGTCCCTATTCGAACCCAGCCACCATCTCACTCCGGCCTACTGAAGTAAGAAGCGCCCACCCTCGCGGCAAGGACGCGCCGAACAGGAATTGCCCCAGTGGAGGGCAAAGAAGATGACTCTGTCTCCCCTGGGGCCGGGTTAATGGTCTTGTATGGAACTAAGACCAAAGGCCTCCTCTAAACTCTAAAAAAAAAAAGAAAATAAAACTACGGAACACTTCCCACCTCATTTTTCATTCCAATCAAAAAATAAACTCCGCATTACTTCGTCTTTCAACAAGAAAGGGGTAAACAAACAAATATTTCAATATTATCCTAGTTTACGTGGTGCGGGGGAGAATTTCAATCTACGTCGACAAAGGCCTTGGCTTGCGGCCAAGTGGCGAGTGCTTCTTTGTGTGACCAATCAGCTGACTGCGACTTGGTTAAAATGATACCTAGATGGCCGGAGATAAGTAAAAAAATGCTTCTCTGTTGTTTAATATTACATAACCCGTTTTGTTTTTTAAAAAATTGCACCATTCCGCGTTCCAATATATAAACTTCTTTCAAAGAATAATACTAATTGTAGAATGGACACTCTCCGCCCCGCACCAATTCGATGCTGAACTAGATTTACCTCAGCCCCCGCTGGGTCTCACTTTAGTCCAAATGGCGGTAAGCCGTTAAGGAGTAAAGGAGCGCGCAAGAATCGTCTGTCTCATTCGTACTAAAGCATTAGGCAGCACACGATAAGAACGAGATTTTTGTATGGAGTGTCTGGGTTGTGCCCTAAGGTTCATCATCATCAACAGCCGTATGACGCCCATTGCTGGGCATAGGTCTCCCCCAAGTATCTCCACAACGATCGGTTCTGCGCCCTAAGATTGCCTGGAAAAAAATGATGTTTTTTTTTTAATTGAAAATAATCGCCCAATAAAGTCGTCTTTAGCAATAAAATCGCCTTATGTACGGTATGGTATATTACAAGATTCTACTAGTTAACTACTACTTTGAACTGTGTGGCTGAATAAAATAAACGATGCAAGAAAACCACCCAAATTAATACTTAAAAATAGGTAATTTTGAAATTAGAACAGTGGCATTCCACTTGACTTATCTTCAACCAGTAATTTTTAAAGCAAAATTCAAATTTGCGATCTATCACATATTTTCTTAGATCGTGCGACTTCGTAGCGATATCACCTATCTGTGCAATCCTGCATCGAATTGCGCTGTAAAAAAATTCGCTAAAATGAATTCGAATAGTTACTAATTTACAAGCTACACGAGTGGCGTAACTTATTTTTATTCGGAGTGTGCCTTGTTGAAGCACTTATTTACTTCAAATGAAACATCGTAAACACACGTCAATGATTCTCGAGTCGATTTTACGAGTGAATTCGGGTGGAATTGAAAGCTCTCGTAGGAAAAGAGACATTTTTATGTACGCAGTAATCGAATACATATAAACGGTTGGTAAGTAAAGTCTTAAGGGCCCTGACTTCGAATGCCGAATTCAGACTTTAAATATAACCTCTCTCAGGGAACACCCGCGCTCTTGTCTCTATACCTATTTTTTTAATTAAAAAAAATTATTTGCTATAGTTTACTACTCCAAACTTTCCTTAACGTTACTTCAGAAACAATAAGGTATTTGACCGGGTCAAAGATAAATTATAAAATGCTAATCTAGAAATAGAAGCCAGTCTAAAATGATCAAAAATCAATCACATTTTACTTTTCAACATATTTTCGAATTTTATTTATAAATTAAGTAAAATAATAAATAAAAAATAAATAAAATATCTTTATTTAGGTAGGTACCCCATATTGTAAGATATAAAAACAAAATGTCAATTTAAAATTAAAAGTTAATTCAATCAAAAATTTTAAAATAATAATGAAATAAAACTAAATGTACTTAAAATTAAAATCATAATTATTAAAATGAAAATTATTTAAATCTTAAATAAATTAATATTAGCATAAAAATAAATGTAAAATAAAATAATAAATAAAAAAAGATGTAAAAAGATGTGTCATAACTTAGTCAAAGTAGCCTATTATTTTGCCTCTGTCTCTTTCTTAATTATTCTTACTTTACTTCAGAACTATTCAGAAACACGTGGCCCCTACTTAAAAAATGAAAAATGTTAACCATCTAGTGCCCTGTATATTAAGCTCATGACTAAATACCCAATTGGGGTAGTCAAAAAGGGCGTAGTAGAGGGTTACTTCATCCTCCACTGGTACTGCACGCCACTGCTCCACTCCACTCTTCCACTTTTTTTTGCGTGACTTATTGTAGATTTGCCGCAGTAGTTAATGTCATAACTACTTGGCCGGACAAAAATGCTCCACTGTGATGTAGAAACATCGTGAAGAAACCTACATACCCGAGAAGCACGTTTTCAGAGGTATGTAACCTAACCTAATCCAACATGTACTTAATTTGGCTGGTTAATAACATCCCTGACTCCACGGTTGGCGTAGTCGGTCTTCGACCTTGCAACCCTCAAAAGATGAAGAATAAACACAAATTTAATTATATTCGGTTAAAAACATAGTTAAACATTAAATTATTTTTAACATAAACCACGTAATCATCAGTTATCTATAATCCAAACATGAATTCAAACTCATAAAAGTCAAGTCTGAGCCGGGATTCAAACCCAAGACACGACGGTGTAAGTCACGCGTTCTCTGAACTGGGCTATCACGGACGAGTTTATTTCAGTGTTGAAATTCCAAATTGATTGAGACAAGCTGGCCGGCCGCCAGGAGTGGCTTGGAGTGTGCTTTTCTCAGCCTTCGTAAGCAGCTTTCAATGGGCTGCCGTTTGAGATCACTGCGACACAGATATTGTGTCAATCTGGAGATTTTTACCAGGCGCTTTATATAACATAACATAAACAGCCTATATACGTGCCACTGCTGGGCACAGGCCTCCCCTCAATCAACCGGAGGGGGTATGGAGCATACTCCACCACGCTGCTCTAATGCGGATTGGTGGAGGTGCTTTTACTCCGAATCACGGAATCATCTTACTTTTTCGGACAAGCAGGTGATTCAAGCCTGAAAAGTCCTAAAACGCGCTCGGTCTAAAAGCGCTTTTTAAAATAATTGTTATTTATCTATAACGCCACCCCACTGCAGAGCAAAGGCCTCTTTCCTTTTCTGCCATACCTTCCGACTTCCGATCTTGGGCTCTCTCTTTCCAAGAGAATATAAGATATAGTCAAGTATGCATCCAACTCGTCACGCCATCATTTTCTGCGTTTTTTTTTTCTGAAAAAAAAAACATAAAATTTAACATAATAAGGGTTTGCTCTTATTATGTAAAATTTTATGTCAACGGTTAAAAAAAAACATAAGGAAACTCTTTAATTTTACACTTTAGTTAAATGAGATACTTTTTAAAAAAACGTAAATTTTACTTGTGACGTCATCAATAAAGGCAGTCGACCATCGCACTCATTGAGATTTCATTTGTTAGGAATTAAAATTCCAAAAAAGGCCGAAAAGAAAGATGAGATTGATTTTTGATCATTTAAGACTAGCTTTTATTTCCAGATTAGCATTTTATAAATATTTGACCCAGTGAAATATAATCTGATCCTCCGAAACTTTTCGGACAATCAGATCAGCTTGTAATAATTATACTAACCAAACTAGGGATCATCAAAAGATTTGTGTAGATATACTTCACTGAGAATCGAACCCGCAGCCTATGGATTGTGAGCTCAACACTGAACCACTGGACCACATAAGCCGCACTTTTGGTGTTGAAAATTTCAATCACACTATTATCTCATGAACAAGTGAATCTTACTTATTTTACAGAACATCGTAAAGAAACTTGTTTACTCGGTGCAAAAACGCAATAAATTTTCCACTCTCCCCCACATAAAATAAGACACGTTCCCGTTTAACACAACTTATTTAGGATTCCCACCGGCCTCTAGCACTTGCAAATGTCTTGGGGTACTATTGTGGAACTCATTCGTCCCTTTTTATTTCAAATGGAATACTATCCTGCTGGAATTTTTAAAATTCGAATAACATTAGAACTGGACTGTCAAAACCGTATTCAACTGTTTTTTGCAGTTTCATTTAACGTAAGATTAATTTTCAAAATGTTATTTCATTTTTCACGACCCTCGAATCAAAAGTATCAAGTCTTGTGGTTCTGCCTTCTTTATAACTTGATCAGTTTTAATTAAAAAAAATTGTATTATTAGATTTTGATAAGTTTTATTACAAAGAATAAACAAATTCAAAAGTTACGTACTATTTAATGTATCTTCAAGTTGTTTTCTGATTATTTATGACTCTGCTAACAACTTCCGTGGTCCAGTGGTTGAGCGTAGGGCTCACGATCCGGAGGTCTCGGGTTCGATTCCCGGTGGGGACATATCACAACAATTACTTTGGATCCTTAGTTTGGTTAGGACATTACTGGCTAATTACTATATTGGCCGGAAGTAAGATGATCCGTACTTCGGAAGGGACGTTAAACCGTTGGTTCCGACTACTTACTGATGTAAGTAAGTAGTCGTTACGTGAGTCATGTCAGGTGCCTTTGGCAGCGCAATAGTAACCCTGACACCAGGGTTGATGAGGTTGATATTCCACCTCACAACCCACATGATAGAAGAAGAATGTCTCTGCTCACCCGATTATAGAACATGAGCTTGAGTTAAATTATACATAAACTGTATTATTACTATTATGTTTTACGTTTGCGTACAATAATATAAACTTGCAACTATGTGTACGAATAATCCGATAAGGATTACGAACATTTTTACCCACGACGGAACGGAGCAGATATATGCGTTTAGGGTGAGAGATGTTTGTGTGTGCGTTTGTGCAAAGTAATGTTATTACTTATCTTCTAAACTAATGATCCGATTTTGATGCGGTTTTCAATAACGGGTTTGTGTTTGATGAGTTCATGTTATTAGACAGTTGTCATGTCTGTAACTCACTAGGGGGCGCCACAATATTAGTGTTTAGAGTCAATATTATTCGAAACGCCTCTTCGATTTATAATAGCAATTTATTTTCAATAGTTTTTATTAGTTAATTGTTACCGAGGTTACATAACCGAGGAATATCCGGCAGCCCCCGACGGATATTCCTCGGTTATGTATTATGGTAAAATTATTATCGCTACATTTAAGTATATCTTCGAGAAACAGACACGTTAGGAAAATACTGTAAACATCCATATTCATTGTTTAGGTACTTAAGTATATCTATTACCGATGTCTCGAGATATCAACTCTTTTTTAGAAAGTATTTTTAAGTCTAATATAATATTTCGTTACTTACATAATAATTGGGTTAAGTCGGGGGTTTTGAGTTATTTTATTCTTTTTCGATGAGATTTTTACCGTCGTGGGTTTTTTCAAAATTTTTAATTTTTTTAACGCTCGTTCTCAGAATACTCCCCTGAAGGAAATCACGTACCACCCGAGGCAAGAACTGGCGACATTCCAGCTCCACATTTAAGGCACTATTTACAGAGTCCCATGATAAATTAGTTTAGTGTTAACTAGTGATATTTCCTCCTTTTATTTCGCGTCTTCCGTGCCAGCAATTAGTGGAAAACAGGACGGGTTTATTAAGGAGCTGTAGGGTGAATTTGGCTATGAATTTTAATAATGAGGCACTGTGGTACAGTTGATTACGGGCTTGCTTCTCAAACGGGATGCGCTGGTTCGAAACTCGGTACGGAATTTGCACCAGTGAATTATTAATCTGTTTTAAGTGCAGTTTTTAACGGCCGGGCAGTTTTTTTTAAAGGTTCAATACGATCTACTCTGAACCGGCGTGCGTGTATGAAGCGATTGATGAATGCGGAGGAAGCAAGAGAAGTGTGTCAGGATCGAAGCAAATGGAATTCTATAGTCTCTGCTTACCCCGGTGGGAAATAGGCGTGAGTTTATGTATGTATGTATGTTTTAACGGCCTCCGTGGTCCAGTGGTTTGAGCGTTCGGCTCACGGTCCGGAGGTCCTGAAACCATTTTGTGATCCCTAGTATGGTTAGGATATTACAGGCTGATCACCTTATTGCCCGAAAGTAAGATGATTCGTGCTTCGGAAGGCGCTTTAAGCCATTGATCCCGGTTACTACTTACTGATGCAAGTTAGTAGTCGTAACATGAGTCATGTCAGGGGCCTTTGGCGGTTCAATAGTAACCCTGACACCAGGGTTGATTTGGGTTGGTAATCCACCTCACAACCCACACGATAGAAGAAGGAGAAAAAGAGTGCAGTTTTCACTAACACAGTTGGTTCGACCATTATAGATGGCGAACGGCTGACCGCCATCACGTTGGTCTAACAGAAAGCTCGCTTAGTCCATCTTGCGATGGGTGTACCTGTGACTACCCCAATTGAGTTTTGTGAGGTAATGTTAAGTTTGATCGTCGAGGTGCCGATCTACTGCATAGCCTCCGTCGAAATTCTAAAAAGAACCAATTGGTAACACCCCAACACAAATTAAAGAAGAGTGAGCAATCTGTATATGGGTCGTTCTTCTTTTTTATCGACAATGATCTGTCCTTCGCTCTGCTATAACATAGCATGTTTTAGAATTTTATTTAATCTTTCCATTGGCCAGAAATATAGTTATCTTATTATACTTAAAATACTAGCGAAATACTAATCGGTTCCTCGATTAGTGATTAACGTAGCTTGGTTGTTTTTCACAAAATTCTGTGACAGAGTGGTAAATCGAAATGCTGTCTCCGATGAAAAGGGGCACTCTTTCACAATATATTTTGCAATGCGCCTGCAAGGAACAGTATATTACCAAGATAAAGAGAAACACTAAATACTCCTCTACAGACACATCTCTATATGATGTTTTTTAAATATTTATTGCCGTTATAATGAAAGATGTTAAATCCGATATAACGAGAAAATGACTTCTTATTGTCGATAAAAAAGAAGAATGACCCATATAACCGCTTAGCACCGGTAAACGTTGTACCGGGTGAGAGCCTTCAGCGCTCCCCATTTGTCCGTCCAAGGAGTTAATGTCATCTGCGGGAAATCTACAATAAGTCCCGTCAAAAAAAAAAGCTTAGCACCGGAAATACTGGATGCAGCGTCCACTCAACCTTTTCAAAAGTTCATAAAAGATCGGTTGTTTAAGAACATACGAGTATTCTATGAATTTAATGAATTTCTTTTCTATAATAATGTATACACTTAATTAATGTACCTACCTACATATGACATGTAGCTTATGTTACCGATAAAGATTTGTATTTGTATTTTTAGCATCACAATAAAGTCGGTAGCTAGTTCAGAACAGGTATATAAATCAAAAATCAGAATCATTTATTCAACGTAATTATCATGGATAAACTTGTTGAAGGTCAATAAAACATTTTTGAATTTACGTCATTCCGCAAGGTGTTATGGCTGTGGAAAAGACATGAGAAGAAACTGCAACGGCAACACATCTTTGAAATCAATGAGGGTACATTACAAGTTATTTAATAGCTACAGATAGTACAGATAGTACTTTCAACAGACCACTACGACAAAACCGTTCATTATTTGTACCAAAGGCTTCTACGAGTACGTCTGACGGATCTGTGCATATGCGATCCTTTGCCGTCTGCCGGCGCGTAAAATTATAGTGCGGCACTAAATTGTTGGCTCCGGAGTCGCATGAGCATTCCGGTTTGTTGGCGACGCTAAAATAAGCTCAGATTATGGTGTCGTTCTTTATTTCACACTTTCAAGGACAGAACGTCTACAGACGTTCCGATACCAAGGTGTCATCCTACCTATTATAATAATAATAAACAATATTAAACACATGCCGAATAGTCCAAAAATTCTTACAGACAGACCGACCTGCAACTTAACCTAATTTATTAAATGAGTGATCACTTGGTTTAGGCCCGTGATCACTTAAAGGTACCGGCCTTAAAGAGCCGAGATGGAATCAATCCAGACATACATAAAATAAATAATAATAATAATGTTTATTTCTCCACTTAAAACACAAAACAAAAAGCAATCTTAGTAGGCTAACATTGTTATACAAGTGTATTTTAAGGGAGATGTTGCTTGTAAAAGGATTTCCCTTGTACTACAGGTCACCAGGCCCCAACCCTATTATGAACCATCAATGACCCATGGTCTCTGTCCGTGAAAGGGTTAAGCATAAACCGTCCTCCCCTCAATAAACAAGGAGGGGGTATGGAGCATACTCCACCGTGCTGCTCTACTGCGGGTTGGTGGAGGTGATTTTACGGTTAATAACCGAGACCGGAACCAACGGCTTAAATTGCCAAAATTGAAAAATATATTTGACAATCTGGTTTAGGCCTGTGCTGGATTCGAACCTGCGACCAGTTTTGGGCTACCAAAAAAAAAAACCTCCTTACAGATATTTTTTTATAACCTTTTTTCCTTCTTTCTTTTTATTCTTTTCTTCTTTTTTTTTTTCTAAGTACAAGACAAACAACTGTAAAAACGTATGACAGTAAAAAATGAATTCTCTTGTAATATGAAAGGAGCCTGTATTAACGCGAATTGCTTTTCGTAAATTATTTTTTTATCTAAGTACACGGAAGTTTGTGCCTCAGCATAATATTATGTCGTCCCTAAAAACAGCTTCGGCACTAAAATACTCGCCAAACATATAAGACGAATGATCCATTTTGTCGGATCGTATCTCATTCGAATTAATAATCTCGGGCATTTTTCCAAGGAGTACAAAAAATGATGGGCCAGCCAGCTGTCTTCCCGGTATATCTCCATTGTATCGTACGCATTGTGAAAAGTGACCAGAATTTTAGACCCTCTGTTGGTCACAATCCTACTGGCTTTAAGAACGAGGCTTTTCGACTCCAGAGGTCTTGGTAAAGTGGTGGTTGTGTTCTTCATTATGGTGGAAAAGAAATGTTATTATGTTATACAATGTTAATGTCCATAAATGTATGTAGTATTGCTACCAACTTGTCGTCGGCGAGACTGTTTTGTTTTCGGTGTATTCTTTATTATGACGAGTGTGTCCTGTTTTCTTTATAAGCAATTTTTTGAATGGACGAATGATTAGAAGGATATAATGCATAGAGTAACATATCGTAAGCAAGGGTTGTCTGCGAGTGTTTTTTTTAGAAAGAAAGTAAGAAAGAAACGTTTATTATACAAGGTGTTAGTGACATCGTAACGGATACTGCGTGGGGTGATTCTGACCATGAGTTAATATCAAGTGGAATTTGCCGTCGAAAAATTCATATATTTTATTGTTTTTAAATTATTTTCAATTCTATACTTTTGCGATGGAAAATTATTATTCCTGGGCAAAGGCCTCCCCTTCCTCTTTCCATTTTTCGTGGTCCTGTGCGTACTCCGGCAAGCGTCCAAGTCGTCACGCCATCTCTTTAAAGGTCTACCACGACCTGTATCCGTCATGAGGCACCCAATGCGTGACGATCCGTGCCGTGCATGCGACAAACATTTCCTGCCCAATCCCATAATAAACATACACATGTTAACACTATACACATACATACATACGCATACGTGTATATATACCATATTCCCGTTAATGTGTCAATCATTCTAGTTTATAAAAGGGAGAGAGGATACTACACTTAAAGCATAGCATATTAAACGATGCATAATATATGCACTAAATATGTTTAAAAATTATATTTTTAAGTAACTTGGATTTTTCAACTTTACCTTCGCTGTTCAGCTCGTGCTTAGTTTTATTTCGAAAAAAGTACATTTTACATTCATAGCATTTATTTTCCGGTTTTAGTGAAATTAAATGAAACCCACAAATCTTTCAAAGCTTCAATCGAGACGAAAACTTTCCGCTAATTTTAGAGAGTTTTCCTTCCCAACGGCAGTTTTTAAATTTAGATTTTCAATTTAAATGGGTTTACGGTAAAATTTCAAATTAAATAATATTTAAAGTTTTTTAGTATAATTTGCTGTAAAAATCATGCGATGAAGTAACCTAATTGTCGCCTTATATATCCTCACTGTAAAGGCAAAATATCATTAAATAGCAGCCCATGTTATAAATATGTATTGTGTTGCTAATTATGAACAAAAACAAAGCAAAAAAAAGCAAGCTAGGCAAAGTCCAAGCTTTACATTCAGCCAAATCAGGTTTAATATTCTTGTAAGTAATAAAAACTGTTTACACTGCATGGAGTAGCTCGGTGGCGCAGCGGTAAACGTGCTCGGTCTGCGATTGTTGAAGTTAAGCAACTTTCGCAAAGGCCGGTTATAGGATGGGTGATCACAAAAAAAAAGTTTTCATCTCGAGCTCCTCCGTGCTTCGGAAGGCACGTTAAGCTGTTGGTCCCGGCTGCATTAGCAGTCGTTAATAACCATCAATACGCACTGGGCCCGCCTGATGGTTTAAGGCCCGATCTCCCTATCCATCCATAGGGAAGGACCGTGCCCCAGCAGTGGGGACGTTTATGGGTTCATGATGATGATGACACTGCATAATACATTTTTACTTAGGTAATTTTGCCTTTCTAGTGACAATTATATTGTTAACTTTTGCACGGCGCGAATTTTTCACAAAAATCTGATAATTATGTCTTTAGTCGTTTTGTGGTACAGGGGAAAGAGATATCAATAATAGCTGTAACTTTCCTGATTACTAGTGGCCCTGTCAACCCCATAACGGATTACGGGCGTGAGTTTTATATATTATTTTATTTTTGTATGGACGTCCATTGAATTTGATATTATTAACATGTATATCGATTACATATTTAACCGATGTAGAAACCGCGCGATTAGTTTATTTTGCCTACTTCCACAGTCTAATGTCGTACGGCATCTTGCTGTGGGGTCATGCTGCAGATATGAACAGCATTTTTGTTCTGCAAAAGCGAGCCATTCGGGCGATTTACAAATTGGGACCCAAGATGTCACTTAGAAATAAATTTAAAGAAATTAATGTTTTAACTTTGGCATCACAATATATCTTTGAAAACTTAATATATGTAAAAAAACATATAGGATTATTTGCAAAAAATATCGATCGGCACATTGTTAATACCAGGAATAAAAATAAACTTGCTTTACAAGTCAGTCGATTACATAAGATTACAAAATCTTTTAAGGGGCAATGTATACGTTTTTACAATAAGATTCCCATTGACATTCAGAATTTGCCTTTCAACTGTTTTAAGACAGTAGTTAAACAAAAACTTTACAAAAAAGGTTATTATAAAGTTAGTGATTATTTAGAAGATATGAATGCATGGGATTAACTGTCTTAGAACTGATATTAGGCAGCTAAATTACTCAATTGTATACCAATATTTTATGTTTTATGTTTATTTTAATTTTTTTTGAAGAACGTCTAGGGCCCTGTGCCGAGTTTTTTCTTGCAGCTTCTTTTCCCCGGCTATACAGGTTGTGAGAAGCTGCAGTAGTTTTAGGCGGATGAGACGTTCGTTATGTAAAATTGACGATTCAAAGTGTAACTATGTTACCTACTGAATAAAGATATTTTTGAATTTGAATATCTCGGGCCTATGGAGTCCTGGACTCGTATTATTAATATTATTATTTCTATACTCATATATCTTTTTCCTACTCATATTTTTGTGATAATGGGTTTACATTACTGTAAATAAAAAACTTATATTATTATTTTTTTATTGTTATTATACGTATCGTTAGCAATATTATATTTCTGGAAACGAAGAGTTGACACAGTGTGAAATATTTCCGTATCCATGATTCGTACGACGGGATCCGAGCTCCAAATTGTATTATGACACCATGAAGTGTACTCGCGCGGAACCTATTTGATTTGAAGCCTGCGAGTCGATATCTATTGCCGCTGATATCGTTTGACATACGAGGAAAATCAGAAATACCCTCTTTTTTTCGTAGGCAAAATAGATTTCGACAAGGTTTTTGTAGATTAGGAGGGAGGTTTTGGGAGGTTTTCTGGCCACGTCTTTCCCTCAGCGTTACAGATTCCGATGTGGTAGTAGTTTTACAGCTAGTTACTTAATTTTGTTTGACGTTCAAAAAGCGCTAACTTTGTAAGCCAATTTTGAAAAATAAATATTTTTGATTTTTTTTTTTGAGGAAAAGGGAATTTTAAATTCGAAAACGACATCCGTGGTCCAGTGGTTAAGCGTTCGGCTCACGATCAGGAGGTCCCGGGTTCGATTCTCGGTGGAGACATATAACTTTGTGATCCTTTGTTTGGTTAGGATATTACAAGCTGATCACCAGATTGTTCGAAAGTAAGATGATCCGTGCTTCGGAAGGCACGTTAAGCCGTTGGTCCCGCTTACTACTTACTGATGTAAGTAAGTAGTCGTAACATGAGCCATGTCAGGGGCCTTTAGCGGTTCAATAGTAACCTGACACCAGGGTTGATGAGGTTGGTACTCCACCTCACAACCCACATGATAGAAGAATGTGTAGTGTCTGTGTAAAACAAGGTGTTTTATAGGAAGTGTTTGGGGTGTGGCTTGTTATTAGAAAGAACAGTATCTACTCAGACTACTTTACGAAATTCTCAAGATTTAAAGCAAATGAACTCATTCCATACGTTTTCAATTCTCCCAGAAAATTGAATTTGGGTAATTCTCATTATTATTATTATTACTACACAGCGGAGGCTGTTCAAAAAGAAAAACAGCAATTTAGACGACTTTACGAAATTCCCGGGATATAAAGCAGATGTACTCACTCCTTACGTTTTCATTTCTGCCAGGAAACCGAATTTGGGTAATTCATATTCGAAACTAAGGTAACGAATGCAAAAACATTTCCAAAGATTTTTTTTTACCATATAGCCTCGGACGGTGGGCAAGACGCGAATATAAAATTCATGAATTCTTGCACAATTTGCATATAAACACGGCAACCTTTAGGTATTATGAAAGTTGGTTTATGAGTCAAAATGTATGCTCATAATTCATGATGAAATATAAGGCTTTTTTCGACAGTATTTAGCTCAGCCTACGCGGAATATAATTACGGGAGATATAAAATGAAGCTCATAAAAGGCAAGCTATAAAGAAAGAGAGGAAGGGGAAGACCAAGAAGAGCTTACATGTAACAAATTGAAGATACGGCGAACATCGTATCTTATAAAGAAGGTAAATAATTGACATTAGATAAACAAAAATGAAGAATTCTACACCGACAAGACCGTGGCTCTTAAATAAATGAAAATGAAGCTAGCTACAAGGAAAAACGTCAATTTTTGGTGGTGAAAATTCGAAAACAACTAAATTGATACCAAAAGTGAAAGTTTCCTAAGAAACGTTTAGTGATATTGTATTATGTAATTATCTTAAAAGTACAAAGATATTGTAATGTTTAAGTACTTACCACGACATGTATAGATACAATTGATTATAGGTAAAACAAATGTAAGTATCTATTTCTAACACAGTTACCTCGGCCATTATGGACGGCAATACGGCTCACCGAGTAAGCAAAGGTAAAACTGAGGGGGGGGAGGTAAACCTAGCTCAGCCGCTGGTGGGGGACGGAGAGTTGCCCTTCTACACATAGTATAATTCCTTATTCTATGCAACATGGCTCACATAATATATTCAAATTCAAAAATATCTTTATTCAATAGGTAACATAGTTACACTTTGAATCGTCAATTTTACATAACGAACGTCTTATCCGCCTAAAACTACTGCAGCTTCTCACAACCTGTATAGCCGGGGAAAAGAAGCTGCAAGAAAAACCTCGGCACAGGGCCCTAGAAGTTCTTTAAAAAAAAAAAAACATAAAATATTGGTATACAATTGAGTAATTTAGCTGCCTAATATCAGTTCTCAGACAGTTAATCCCATGCATTCATATCTTCTAAATAATCACTAACTTTGTAATAACCTTTTTTGTAAAGTTTTTGTTTAACTACTGTCTTAAAACAGTTGAAAGGCAAATTCTGAATGTCAATGGGAATCTTATTGTAAAAACGTATACATTGCCCCTTAAAAGATTTAGTAACCTTGTGTAATCGACTGACTTGTAATATAGGTGGGATAAGCAAGAACGTGTTGTCATATAAAGTCATTGTGGTCCCTTAGTACACCAGCTTGTTTCTCAATACGAAAGCGCCGTTTTGAACCCCGGTACCAGACTTACGTCAATGAGGTTATTCATCATCATCATCACCAGCCCAGTAACGTCCCCACTGCTGGGGCACGGACCTTCCCTATAGATGGATAGGGAGGTCGGGCTTTAAACCACCACGCGGGCCCAGTGCGGATTGGTGGTTATTAACGACTGCTAATGCAGCCGGGACCAACGGCTTAACGTGCCTTTCGAAGCACGGAGGAGCTCGAGATGAATTCTTTTTTATGTGGTCACCCATCCTATGACCGGCCTTTGCGAAAGTTGCTTAACTTCAACAATCGCAGACCGAGCGCGTTTACCGCTGCGCCACCGAGCTCCTCTCAATGAGGTTATTAATTTATCTTAACTGCAGTTTTCACTAACACAGCTGCCTCAGTCATTATAGTTAGCGATACGGCTCACCAAGTTGGTCTAACAGAAAGCTCGTAATAACGGTCTCCGTGGTTCAGTGGTTGAGCGTAACGTTGTGCTCGTCCGGACGTCCCGGGTTCGAATCCCGGTGGGGACAAATCACAACCACTTTGTGATCCCTAGTTTGGTTACGACACTACAGGCAAAAGTAAGATGATCCGTGCTTCGGAGGGCACGTTAAGTCGTTGGTCCCGGTTACTACTTACTGAAGTTATAGTCATTTCAAGAGTCATGTGGGACTTTGGCGGTTTAATAATAACCCTGATACCAGGGTTGGTGAGGTTGGTAATCCACCTCACAACCCACAGGATAGAAGAGAACATTATTCGATTACATTTGTCTAGCTAAAAACTTTATATTCTCTATAGGAGTATCAATAAGACAAGCCATCGATACAAAAAAGACAATATTGTACTCTCTCACAAAATTCTAACACAATTCAATTACTAAACGAAAAAGAAAACAATATGGACTCTAAAACGACGTCAAAGCAATTTAGTGCTTACTTCTATATTTCACTGAATCAGGTACTGTCGTCCAATAAGAGCCAAGGAACGTTCGCATTCCTACTCGCTAGTTGCGATCCACTAAATTTTAGTAGCCTTCCTCACCACGCGATTCGATATCGCATTGTTCTACGATACCAGTGAAATTCTCGGCGCAACTTGACATTGCATTAATGTATCCGTCAGAATCAGCGGGCACTAGTATTTTGTCAATGTTGTAGTAAACAGTGTAATGTAGTAACCAAAAAATCTACTAGATGTCGCTAATAAAAAAAATACCAAGATGGGGTGACGTCAACACCGCTTTTTTTCCGCTTCCAAACAGTTTTTTTGTGACTCTATAACGTACTCTAAGTCATTCAAAATTTAAGGGCACATTTGTAGATCCAGGCTGTCTTCTAACCTAAATTCTAATCGTCAATTGTTTTCATATCGCTTTTCGCTGTAAGGTCAATACAATTTAAAACATTATCAGATAATGGTCAAACTTCGAACGTTAAATTCGTCCAGTTTCTAATTCAACGTAATTCTAGCATCACAGATCGTTGCGATATCGTGCCGTGAGGAGGGTCACTTAGATAGAACGGAAAGCAAAGTAAATAGTGCAGTGACAGAGAGATAAGGCCAAATGAAATCCCTGGTGGTCTGTTTGTCTTGTTCGGCTCTGGACAGTATTGTGCTATAACGAGAGGATCTAGTGTGAGCATGTTATGAGAAGAGTGTAGTTTCCAACTAGTCAAATCAGTTACTTTTTACTAAACGTCAAATTAAAATTCAAATTCAAAGTGCTTTATTTGTAAGAATATAGGTATAAAATGATCTTATAGCTAGGATGTCCGCCATATTCGACCTTATAATTCAGGTACTTATACAAATTAAAATTATATATCATGCATTATCATGTCACATCAATTCAATAAATTAATATTAGGTATTAAAAATTATAGTTAAATCTATAACTTAAGTCAGGTAGTAAAATTTGTATCAATTCATATAAAAACAATTACATTAAAAATCATTATTATACATTTCATCAAAGTCAATTATTTTAAAAAAATAGAAAAATAAAATGTTTATATTATATTACTTTGTAGAAAAATATTATAGAAAAAGATAAAACACAAAATTACTATGGGATTTGTATGGAAAAACAACCTGTGACGTCATAAAAAAAACGTGACAATATTTCGCACTTATTATTACATTTTTCTTTATTAAACAAGTAATAGAAATATTATATTTTTTTAATATTTATTTAGTAATTAGAATTTCATTATTTATCTTTGACCTAGGTAAATTCCCAACTCTAGCTTGTACTAGACGATTATATACGTAATATAAACTAACGACTTTATCCCATTCGACAAGTCAGAGGTATATCCATTGCAGGATTAACTGAATTCCCACGCTAATCTGATAGGTGAACCGTATCGCCGTCTAATACGATTTGATTTTTCATTTACGCACTTTAAACGTAGTAATCTGTTTTCAAATAGTAATTTATTAACATTAATTTAACGGATGTTATAACAATTTAGCTAAATAATTAAATTACAATATTTCTAAACAAAATAATATTAATAAATATAATAAAAATAATATATTATTATATTACTATTAATTTCTCTTTTTCAGAGCTGATTATAGCTTATATTTTAGGTACTAATCAATTTGCGAATCCTCCAATTATAAATTGGCATAACTATGAAAAAATATAATTAAAGCATAAGCGGTAATAATAGTATTATAAATTTGATCATCTCCAATTAAAGTAAAAAGTATTTACTAACGTAATTACTTGGTTTGGCATTAAGACGAAAGCTATATCGTATTGCCAAAGATACGAACAAGCAACGGTGAGCGAATGTTTACATATGAGGGAGCACAACTTAATAACTGACTACCGTCCGATATAAAACGTATTGACTCAGATCGATCATTTAAGGCCAAACTTTCCCATTACGTAATACAAAATATTTCTATTTAGAGCATCCTATAATTTTAATTCTTTATAGCATCGTAAGCATGATTATTATTAAGTAAGTATTTCTTATGTAAGTGACTGTAAACTTTAATAAGAAATAAAAGATTCTATAAACCTGACTATGTCACACACACGGCGACTTTTTCTTTATATTTTTATTGTATTAATTACAATAAACAGTGGACTTAAGTACCTACATGATTAAAAATATGTAAATTATCAAAACTTTTCATGCCCATCGTGCATAAACGAAGCACAGAAGTAAAAACGCCTGAAAAAAGGAATAAAGCTAAATTCTCACCGAATGGGGTTGTTAATATTATCCCCTAGGCGCACATTTTGAAGGCACATTGACCACTCTTGGTGGAACTTTTTTAAAAGCTACGTGTTCAACTTTTCATAACGACTGACGAAAGTTAGTCGAAAGTTGCAAAAATAGCCAGAACTTCGTCTACTTTTTTTTTAATAATGAAGTCCAGATATTACGTGGCTTTTGCAAAGTTTAAATCAAATGTGAGGTTGAGTTTTGAACGTGGAATTGTGTCGATGATGGTGCTGGTGCAAATTAAACTTTGTGGCTAATGCATTGGAATAAATTTTTACTTCTCTATCGGAAAGTAATTTATTCGTTTTCAATCTCACACACCGTGTGTAACAAAATACTACGACGTAGCAAATAAGCTACGTTTTAGCAACCAGTTACACTACTTTTTTTATTATACTTAATACTAAACTACATTACATTATTTTAGGTGTAAATAATAATTAAGTGAAGTTTTCACTAACACAATTTGCTGGACCATTATAGACGGCAATACAGCTCACCATCTATCACGTTGATCTAAGAGAAAGCTCGGTGAGATGTGGGTACTTAGTTCATCTTTTAATGTAAGTCTGACTACCCCAAATTGGCATATATATATGAGCTTTGTAACTAATTAATCAAACTTCAAACAGCCAAAGCCCCCAAAAAGAGTGCGGTGCAACGAAATCTTTTAACGGAAGCATTTTATCCGGGTCTAAAAATTCGCTATTCAAAAAGAGAAGTTCGCTTCGGCTGTCGGTCGACCGGTGACCGCGGCCTTTTACCGAAAAACATTGGAATATCGGGTGTCAAGCGCAGATCGTCGGTTGCACACCGCGATAAACCGGTTTTTACGAATTTTATATCCGGATTGCTAAAGCAACACCTAAATACGAATGTAAATAATAATAGTAAGTTTGTTCAATAAGACAGGAAAAGAAAGTTATTTTTACTACGAGAGTGCCAAGTTAAGTACAAGGAAAAAATAAAAAATAAAAAAAAAAGTTTAAAACACAAATGTGTGAAATAAGATTCTAATACAGACTATTGGGTTCAGAGAGTGATTTAAAAATACGAAAAAATGCACAAAAATAGTTCAAACAATGTAATATTGAAAAAACAAAACCACCGCCGTGAGACCACCGGGGTGTTGTTCGGATGACATTGTAAGTTATACCAGAAAGCAGTGGATGAGACTTGCACGTAACCGGAAAGTATGGCTGGAAGGAGAGGAGGCATATATCCAGCCGTGGATAAATATGTTGAATGAGGACTCCTTCGACGAGTACCTGCGTGCCAGAACGCAGAGAACTGGCCGCCAGCGCGAGTCAAGTTGTCAAGTTTGAATATAGAAGACTGATGGCTGCGTGCGCACGCAGTAACAAGAGGCACACCATCAAGAACCGCCGTAAAGAACACTCGCAACAATATAATGCAATATAATGTAAGTATCTATAATCAAACAGTGCAATAATAAAACAGTCGTGAGAATCAGAACCGTACATACATACATACATAAAGTCACGCCTATTTCCCACCGGGGTAAGCAGAGACTATTGAATTCCATTTGCTTCGATCCTGACACACTTCTCTTGCTTCCGCCACATTCATCAATCGCTTCATACACGCACGCCGGTTCAGAGTAGATCGTATTAAACCTTTTCTAAGAACATCTCCAATTTGGTCAATAGAAGTCCTTCTCGGTCTTCCTCTGCCAGCCCTACCATCAACTTTCGCTGATGCTACCAGCAACTACATCAAACAGTGTGTTGGCAATTTCAAAAAAGGAACGTTACGTCACTTTTTAAGAGAAAAACGTTTTGGCGGGTGTTCCGTCTGCGACTACGAGGAAAGAAAAACAAGTGAAGACGATTATTGTCGAGAGAAGCGAAAACTGAAAGACTATTTGTTGTATTCTTTTGTATTAATATTTCTTATTATAATTTGTAGTAATAATATTTGGTTTCCGTAATAAAAGTGATATTTGAGCTACTTAACATTTACCGATTAAAACTGGGTATGTTACTAATATTTACGTTTTATTGTAGAGTTTGCTAACAAGTGCAATAATAAAACAGTCGTGAGAATCGGAAACCGTCTTTACTTGTAACTGTGATGCTCTTTAAGCGCAAATAAGCTACAGTGCAAGAGGATACAGGCTGATAGATAGGAACATTTTATGTGAAAAATCGATCGTAAAAGTAATACTTTAAAATAAAAAATACCCGGTGGTGACAAACTAACGCTCCCTATCACGCTTCCAATGTCGAATCGACATTCTGAACGCAACGTGTGATTTGTATGCCGTTTGAAGTTTTTGCACAAAACGCTTTTGTGCGCACACAGCCTAACATATTTGATTAAGGTGGCGGTAGTCAAAGGAATTCTCGCCTTTGTGCTCTTAATAGGGATCCAACTGAAAGCAAAATTGATTGGGCACAACTTCGCCGGTCAAATGTGTAGTTGTAAAGACACTAGCCAAACACTTTACGGTATTTTAATATCTATTTCATAGTTACAAAAGGTTGATCTTAGGTTGTCTCAAAGAGGGTAATTGAAATTTATTCTGAATTTAAAAAAGTAGCTTAGTGAATTCAATTAAATAAATAATAATAACATTAAATATTCTTTCGAGTATAATAATATGACTTTTAATTCACATTTGATTGGTATCTATTTTAAGTGGTTTTCAAGATTTCTGTCCGGTTTTTGGTAATAGGCTAGCACCTATTACGTTACATGACTTAAAAAAGCAGGCAAGGAGTGAATGTGCATCTATACACCTCTGCCTACCCCTTCGGGGATACAAGCGTGATTCTTTACTGTGTTTTCGTCTTTAATTCTCTTATTAAATCTATTCTCGTTTTCTAATCCTGTTAGGGATTTACGTGTGTGAATTTAGTTTGTCAATCTTTTATTAAAATCACAATGTCTAAAGCGAAAGAATGTCAAATCCCGGATATTTGATACAAACAACCTCGTTTTACACAGACACCACACATTGACGTTATCGTACACGCGCATTTGTGTGTGAGGTCTGATGCCATACGATTGAAAACTAAACTATGTCCGAGGGGGTGAGGTAAACCTAGCTCAGACGCTGGTGGGGAGCGGAGAGTTACTGTTCTATACGTAGTACAGCTATTCTGCCTCCAATGTAACCGGGTTTTCAGAACAAAGTTTGGCTTTGCCAGTCACATTCGAGCACACGAGAGAAGAGACTCAGGTCGCCGTTGTCGGATACGACAAGGAGGGTTATTCCTTACTCTATGATAGTAGATTCAACAGGGATTCCCTTAAAATGCATAAATGGTTTTGTCATAATTTTAATTATCATAATCCTTTTCGTATAACGTTTTTAAGCATAATAGTACTTTCCCATAATAACATCTAAGAATACTGGTTTTTTAGGTATAACTTACTTTTGAACTAATATTTTTTGGTATAAATTTGATTCGCATATAAATAGGTATCCATAATTCTTTTTTAGAATAATAGTGTTTTGTCATAATTTTTACAAGGCATAACAGTAGGTTAGGGTGCGGCGGGGGTGGCCCTTGGGCCACCCCTACGCCGCCAGCATGTTTATCTTACACACGAAAAGTATGCTGAATGATGACCAACAGCATGAAATAGAGTCAAAAAATATAAAAAGTCACAATCATGAACCAAATGCAGCCAAGGAAAAAGTAAGTTTCGGAAATGTTCAAAGTTGTGCCAAAACTTTTCTTATTCGGAGTAAAGTTTTTATGCTTATAATAATTATGCTTATATATCATTATTGTCATTAAATATTATGCTTATAGTAGTTATGAGTTTCAAAATTATGCTTAAAAAGTTATGACAAATTAATACTATGCGTAACTTATAATAGGATAAGTAATATTATGCCATGGAAAATTATTACATAAAAATTTATGCGTAAAAATAGAGAACCGATTCAACAGTCGGGTTGCTGAGGTTGGTAATCCACCTCACAACCCACAAATGCGAAGTAAATCAACTATATCTGATATTTAGTTTGGTTTTTACACGTGGCTAATTACTACCTCATTATTGCCGATTGATTAATGATATTACGAGAAACATCCGGGTATCCGGCATGCGAACCGAAATAACATTAAATGACAAATTACGGTAACAGGATAATAAAATTACCCGTTTTAAAATGACACGGCCGCAGTTCGCCCGGGCGGATAAAGTCGGCCCGGTTACCGGGTAACCGGTCGTAACGGTTATCCGGGTGAATTAAAAACTCGTGGAAAATGACCGGATTTTCTTCCTTGTAGGGTTAAGCTGACGAGGCCATGGATTTTCGGATTTTATGCGTGGTTTTAGTTTTTTATTTTTTTATTGTGGATATCGTACCTATATCAATGTCGTGTGATGTCAAGTGAAAATAATGACGGCCTCCGTGGTCCAGTGGTTGAGCGTTGGGCTCACGATCCGGAGGTCCTGGGTTTGATTCCCGGTGGGGACATATCTCAAAAATTACTTTGTGGTCCCTAGTTTGGTTAGGACATTACAGGCTGATCACCTGATTGTCCGAAAGTAAGACGATCCGTGCTTCGGAAGGCACGTTAAGACGTTGGTCCCGGTTACTACTTACTGATGCTAGTACGTAGTCGTTACATGAGTCATGTCATATAATCTATTTTGGTAAAAATACTCCGTCGTTTTTACAAAACAACACACAATCGCTTTGTAACTAAAATTGATTGGAGGCACGGATCGTGCTTCGGAAGGCACGTTAAGCCATTGGTCCCGGTTGCTACTTACTAATGTAAGTACGTAGTCGTTATATGAGTCATGTCAGGGGCTTTTGGCAGCTCATTGGTAACCCTGACACCAGGGTTGATGAGGTTGGTAGTTCACCTCACAACTCGCACGATAGAAGAAGTGAAAATAATTATGTACACACGCATAAATCACTTGTATCCCTATCGGGTTGGGCAGAGACCAAGAGACAATTTGTAGCCACTTTTGATACCCAACAAGGATATCATACACACACAACCATCATCATCAGTAATTTAAGAGCCACGCTCTTGTCGGTGAAGCATTCTCCGTGCTACTTTTTTGGGAAGAATAGGGAAATGGGTTGCCTTCCGCCCCGCAGTACTCTGACGCGAGTGGGATGGCACCCAGAGTAGTCTATTTCAAAGCCGTACTAGGACTCCTGTCCTCCGCCTCTGAATAGTACTGACAGTTACTGCTGCCCTCTGTCAGGTTCCAGGTTACAGTCCCTGTGATGCACCCCTTCCGTCCTGCACTGCCATACCGATCACATAGGTAATCAAAAATAGCCTATATACATCCCACTGTTGGCCACAGGCCTTCCCTCAATCAACTGGAGGGGGTATGGAGCATACTCTAGCATGTTGCACCTCAACGGGTTGGTAAAGGTGTTTTTACCGCTAATAGCCGGCACCAACGGCTTAATGTGCCCTCTGAAGCAGGGAATCATCTTAATTTTTCGGATAATCAGGCGATTCAAGGACAGTTTCATAAATACATGATGAATGGATATGATATATTTTATAAATTATGATTTATGACGAATCTGAATAATTTTATTTACACAATTTATATACTTTTGTTGTCTGTTTATATCGTGTGGGTTGTGAGGTGGAGTACCAACCTCATCAACCCTGGTGACAGGGTTACTATTGAGCCGCCAAAGGCCCCTGACATGGCTCATGCAACGACTACTTACTTACATCAGTAAGTAGTAACAGGGACCAACGGCTTAACGTGCCTTCTGAAGCTTGAATCATCTTTTTTTCGGACAATCTGGTGATCAGCCTGTAATGTCCTAACCAAACTAGGGATCACAAAGTAAATCACAAAATTATTAAAATTCATTGTTGTTGTTTACGGGGTTATTATTATAATTAAAACACATAATAACGGGTTCTTACGGCGTTTGAAATATATCACCAGTCATCCCGTCATCATGGCACTTGCAACAGTGTCGAAATATCGGGAGTCTCATATCCCTATTTCAAACGCGGTAAGAACCCGTTATAATGTGTTTTAATTATTAAAATAACCTCTGTGGCTTCTCCCTTGCTCGTTTTTTTTTTAAATAATATACCAGGGCATCGCTAATAATAGTTAAACAGCAAGCGCACTAAATTAGCATGCTTTTGGCATGTCTATCTGTCGCTATTATTACTTATTTCTCTTTAAATAAAAGCATTATTAAACACTTACACACACATCAATATTCCTCTCGAATAATACTCAAACATGTCTACCCAACACACTCTAATATAATTCGAATTCACATTACAAGTAAGTATATGTCACTAGTCAAGGCAAGTAATAATGGCTGTCTGGTAAAAATGATATGCTCAAACATTGTACGACATAATATAACCGAAGTCAAGTACGACTGGATTGAAATAAGAGAGGATTCCGTACGTTGTCAATTATTAAACGTATTTAGGTGTTGACTTTATGTTGTACTGAAAGCGACTAAGAAAACAGAGAATACGATCCTTTTCGGCGGATAAGAAAATGACAGATATAACTTAAATTAAAATTAGATGATGTTTACAGGAATTGAAGAGGAGCTCGGTGGCGTAGCGGTAAACGCGCTCGGTCTGCGATTGTTGAAGTTAAGCAACTTTCGCAAAGGCCGGTCTTAGGATGATCACAAAAAAAAAGTTTTCATCTCGAGCTCCTCCATGCTTCGGAAGGCACGTTAAGCCGTTTGTCCCGGCTGCATTAGCAGTCGTTAATAACCATCAATCCGCACTGGGCCCGCGTGATGGTTTAAGGCCCGAGCTCTCTATCCATCCATAGGGAAGGCCCGTGCCCCAGCAGTGGGGACGTTAATGGGCTGATGATGATTACAGGAATTAGCGCCAATATGTGCTTATTCTATAAAGTTTAGAAGTTGTGTCTGTTAAGTTTCAGAAGAATCAGGTATAGGTAGGTCTAACAGGAAGACAGACAGGGACGGAGCTATCTTACCCGGGTTGGTACTTCTGTACCAACCCTAAAAACCAAAACATAAACAAAATCAAACATAATAAATTTGAAGCTATAAAACAGGCGGGTAACTGTTGCGTGTACAACTTCATTCATTCATTCGTTCACGGCATACATTTCATCGTAATGTTCACTTTGGATAAAGGTCGGGCCATGAAACAAGCGGTGAGTGATCATTATGATAGTTAACGCGATAATTTATCGCTCGAAATGGATAGAAGATAGCACGCGTCTGGAATTAAGTAAATAAAATACTTGGGTTCTTTTACGGTTACATAATGAATGATATAAACATACCAACTTAACGTGGGTTCACGAGTATATCCCAGTTCTATTATTGGGAAAAATAAATTCAAAGCTCACGTGAAGCTTAAATTATGAAAAAAAGCTTATTTTAAGATTAATGATTACATAATGTTTGAATGTGTTCCTCTAGTTATTAAATAACTTGTAATGTATACCCTCATTGATTTAAAAGATGACACGGCATCAATATCATTGCGAAACAACTGCAAAATAGCCAGAAATTTCACATTTTCTCTGACAAGCTAACATTCATTTAGCCAAATGAATTTCCGACGACCCGATTACTCTAGCTATAGAGGCAGCACAGCTCGCGACACCAAACACTTCAAGACCCCGATACCGACCTCGTCGGCATGGTCGACGACCTCCCTCAATCAGCGCTTATCGCTATCGACCCACTAGTGTCGATTAATTCTTTCAAATATTTTTCCTCTCAGACGACATCCTGAGCCGAGGTTCACGCCCAACTGGGCACCCTCAGGCCTGTTGTCTTAAACGTTGTACCGGGTGAGAGCCTTCAGCGCTCCCCATTTCTCCGGCTAAGTAGTTAATGCCATCTGCGGCAAATCTACAATAAGTCACGTTAAAAAAAAATAAAAAACATAGTCAAATGAAAGCTTACAAAATATTCCGCTCCGCCCCTTCTCTACCCTGAAGTGACAAAGCATAGCGTGCGAAAGCCTTGTTACGGCTGTCCGATCTCAGAATCACGCATTCGCACGCGATCGCGTGGCACGCTATTTGATTAGCGGAAACGCATCCTCATCACATCGCGTCTCTATCACCAATTGTGGCTAAATCGCATGTTTTTGGCGATAAACATGTCGTAATATTTTGTATCGCACGCATTTTATGCAGCTCTAGCGAAGACGTTGGAATATTCGTGTTTCATTGTAATAAATTTTACTTCTATCACCTTGTGAAATACAATTTCTTTGTAAAAATTTTTGTTTGTTATAAATGTAACTTAGGTTTGGACTTTTCTTTAAATACATACTTAAAGTGAGTGTATTAAAAAACAAGAAACATTTATTGAGAAGTAGTTATACAAATGCAGGTGTCAAACATTATAAAATTTGTCTCAACAGCATGTCCATGTCGGACGTACAATATTACAAATAATGTCAGTATCAAGCATCGAGGAATTAAGTAAGTACCTAATAATTAGCCACATTATAAACATTTGTCAAGGTAAGGTAGGTTTTGATAAGGTAGGGTAGTCTAGGTAAGGTAGGTACCCAGTTATCAAGAGACTGTATTTGTCGATGAAGTCTTGGGATTATTAAAAAAAGCAATAATGGAGACAATGCCATGAGTAGATAATGCCATGTGCGCCTAATCTACAATAAATCGGGACAAAAAAAATAAAAAGCAATATCTAGACAGATATTACATGTTCCGAGAAGATACATAAATACAATACAAAAACTCATTATTGCATTTAAAATAAATATTAAAAATAAACAATTCTAATCAGTTAGATAGTACAACAGGCGGCCTTATTGCAATCTCTTCCAGGCAACCTTTATATATAGGAAATTAGACTGTGCAAAATAAAAGTAAAAATAAAATAAATAATATAAGAATACATACATAAACTATATTAAGAGTATAAAATGCGTATATACATACACATACTTTACTATGGAAAAGAGGAAAATATAACAGTAATATACCTACTTTGTATAGAAGAAGATGTAAGAAGAATGGAGAAGAGGAAGAAGACGTTATAAAGAAGAGGAGAGTTGATAAAGTGCAGCTTGACTTTCCCTTCCGATCATCCATTAGACAGAAATCATTTATACGCTTAGGATAGGTAGATGCAGAATCAAAAAATGGTACATTTGTGTGCATCGTGCACTTACTTTTATATGCGCAAATGTCAAATGGCAATATTGCTTTCTTAGATGAATTGCTTCGATGTGGCCATATTGACTACTAGCATGTAAATATAATAAAATCCTCATGATATAAAATCAATAATCGAATGTGACAACATGCCCGTGATGATTATTGTATCCACCTGCTAGCCTTTTATTTCAAATTAGTTTTCACATATCCCGTCTATCAGAGAAGATAATATTAATTTTACCCAAAAACAATGAAGGACTTTCGAGCTTACGTTCTTTAAATATCACATAGATAGCGTTGTCCAGTTTAGGAAGTTGTTTTTTTTTTGTCTTTTGGTTTTCCCCAAAGGGCAAGGCAAAGGGAACTATGCCCATACAGTCATGTCTTATGTATTCTTTTTCTTGATGATGATTAATGAAATGATGAAAGGTGATGACGATGAATGATGAAACCTAAGCCCCCACCTTCGAAGTAGACTCCTACTCCGAACCCCAAACGAATTAACTCAAAAGTCCGCATGAACTTTCGGGTCATGAAGTGGCTTGTTGGCACGAAGCGAAAATAGATAGTTACACTTTGTTTATTGAATACTCCGATATAGGTACTTATATACTATCGCGAATGTTTTAAGACTAACTTAATGCGATCATTAACCACAAAACACCACTTCGCATTATTTATTTTGATTATTCAATGGAGAAAGCAACTGTCATATTAAAAAAAAAACAAGTTTGTAGCAGCCAGATCTTCATTTAAACACACATAGAACAAAACACAAACACACAACAGAATTCAAAACTTCAAAGTCCATAAAAATTTCATAGTTTTTTCTACTTTGGTCCGCTAGCCGTACTGTCAGCATTCTATACTCAACAAAGCCATCTATGTAATTTTCGAAGAACTTCATCTGGAAAGTTCCTAATTTGACATTTCAACACAAATAGAGTTGCGCCCGTCAGCAGTATTTACCCACGCACTTACTCCTGTCCATCACAAACCATATTTCTGACAATGAAGGGAAATGGGCGGTTCGACGAAGCGTTTTGTTTATGCCAAGATAAATTCGCGGCTATTATTTAAGAAAGCGTTTTGTTCCGTTATAAATTGGTAGTAGATAAATTTTCTGGGTAGGCAAGGGAGTTTTTAATTTGGAGTCTATTGGATGAGTGTCAGTTCAAATGTATTAAAGAGTCTTTATTGAAGATGATTGTTTGGATATCATTATTATGGCGGGCTTTAAAATATTGCGTTTTTCTTTACGGCATTTCTAAGCGGCCCTTCAAAAAAGGAAATATTTTTTGACGTTTGTTTGTTTACGTCCTTTGGCCGCTCCTTGAAATGAAATTTCCATATTTAACGTGTTTAATAAAGCTATCTATATCCTTAGCAACACAGAGAATAATCTTCAAGGTTTCAAACAAAAAATGCTATTAAAAATTCTTTCTATTTTATATCCTTGTAAAATGGATTACCTAATTAATAATTTATAATATAATATTTTTACAATATCTAGACATTTTTTTAAACAGTCTCCATTTAGAACTTTTTTAAATAGCATAACACAAGATGGCGGTTGATTGTAAAAAAATGTGTTTATATAATAACATTTATTTTATGTTTTATCGTACCGTTAAACTAGTCTAGTGACAAGAGCGTTGGGCTCACAATCTGGAGGTCCCGGTTCTATTCTCGATGAGGATATTGTCGAAATCACATTGTGAGACTGTCTTTTGGTTTGATTTTGCAGGCTTGAATCACCTGATTCTGTGCTCCGGATGGTACGTTAAACCGTTGTTCTCGGCTATTTGCCGTAAAAACACCTCCACCAACCCGCATTGGAGCAGCGTGGTGGAGTATGCTCCATACCCCTTTTGATATAGGGTAAGCCTGTGCCCAGCAGTGGGACGTAAATTACAATTTGGAATTGCATTTTTTGGCTTTATTTACCTCTAGTATTCAAATATTTTTAAGATTTCATGTCATTATAAAAGGTGTTTCTATTTATTTACAAAATGTGTTTATTATTATATTAATCTACAGAAATAGGTACTTAAATCAACGAGATATGTTTTTAAAACATATTTTTCTGCAAACATGACCTTTCACGGAAGTCTGCTTTCAAACGTTTGATTTTTATGAATATTGATGGAACAAAATATATTCCCAGATGTTAATCCGCCATTTTGAATTTGACCATAAATGCCAGATCCATAAAACCCATACATATGCAATGTCTACTCAGACATCATATTCTCCTACGCTCCATTTCTCTGCGATACGTTTTCTAAGGTCAGCGGTTCAGAAAATATCTGATTCAGTAATATGGAGATACGATACGAATAACGAGTATTATCTACGGGGATTTATATATTATTGGATTTGCGGAGAATTGGCCACGTGTGGCTGGGAGAATAGCTGGGTTTTATTTTAATCATATTCATATTTTTATTGGTAATGTGCATGTGTAATGTCTCCGAGAACGACACGTGTGATAGAGCGAAGTGGAAGAGAAGACGAAGGCAGACCCCACCATCAGATGGGAATAATAAATCTCTACCCCTCTCCATTCTTCTTTCTCTATTCTTCTTTCTTATCTCTTTCTCTATTTCTCTTTTGTTTTTTCCTGTTTGTGCAATAAAGTATTCGTTATGTTATGTTAATACCAAGGAGAGAGTGAGAGAGAGATTTTTATTGGTAATGTACATTACACGTCATTTTTTTTTGACGTGACTTATTGTAGATTTGCCGCAGATGGCATTAACTTCTTGGCCGGACAAATGGGGAGCGCTGAAGGCTCTGCAGAAAGAGATCAATAAGAAAAAAGATAATATCATAAGGGCGCTTCGTCACCTGCCAGCAACATCTCCCTAGCATTATCCCGTTTTTCACAGGGTCCTTAACTTGAAGAGTTGACAGGTCCAGTTTTTTTATTATTAAATTGTTTAAGAAATCAAACGGATATCAACATACATACATAAACTCACGCCTATTTCTCACGGGGGTAAGAAGAGACTGGAATTCCACTTGCTTCGATCCTGACACACTTCTCTTGCTTTCTCCATATTCATCAATCCTTTCATACGCCGAGCATCAGAGTAGATCTAAAGCTTTTCTAAGGACATTTCCAATTTGATCAATGTACGTTCTTCTAGGTTTTCCTCTGCCAGACGTATCATCAACCTACGCTTTATATACCGCTTTCGTAATCCTATTTTCATTGTTTTTTTTTTAACTATTATCAAAAAGCTGATAAAGTCATTTTCAACAGAAAACTTAACTTAAGAAGTTAGTGTTTTATCACTTAGTACGTTCCAAAATATTTATATTTTTCTAAACTCTCATTTCAAACAGCGACAGGATTAGCAGAACGTAGTGGGTAGCTCACTGGGATAGACTAACCAATAAAATGCTACTTAGGTTCTATGACGATCTTGTGACGTAGCGAGTAGGCGCCGCTACTTCAAAAGCGCACCCCTGATGCCGGGCAGCAGCGGTATCAGTACTGGTTGGAGGCCGAGGAAATAGATTCTGGTAGGGCTCTAGCTAGAACATCACCGATTCAGAAATCAGAATCATTTATTCAACGTAATTATCATGAATAAACTTGTTAAAGGTCAATGTAACATTTTTGAATTTACGTCATTTCGCAAGGTGTTATGGCTGA
This sequence comes from Pectinophora gossypiella, assembly GCF_024362695.1. Lineage (NCBI taxonomy): Eukaryota > Metazoa > Arthropoda > Insecta > Lepidoptera > Gelechiidae > Pectinophora > Pectinophora gossypiella. The sequence continues at coordinate 1,100,013 of NC_065409.1, forward strand.
GGAGAAGAAATGACAAGAAACTGCAACAGCAACACATCTTTTAAAAACCAGTGAGGATATACATTACAAGTTATTTAAGAAATTGGTCGGTGTACTGCGGAACGGAAGGCGATTGGGGCAACCACCGTTCTACACGCCCTATCTCCATAGTAATGGCGACTCCACCGATAAGAGCGCAGCTCTTAAATAAAGAGAGAGAATCTCTCATTTGGCTCGAGTTCTCCAGAAACACGCCAGCAAAATTAGAATAAAACGTTCACATCTGAAGTTTTTTTTTAATGTATTCCCATTACGAAAACAACCATATTGATCCATAAAACCCGGGCTGGAGATTCTACCGAGTCGCGTTACCCGATACGTCTTTTGTTATTTCATATCCGGGTTCCCCCTCACCCCGCCATTTTCCTTCCACCGGATGACGTAATTATAGATTTCAACCGGGCCATTGAATTGTGGCGAGGTATCGAATACCTAGGATGCTCTTAGCCAGACTTATAGTTCATCAAGTTAGCTTGAATGAAGAATTCCGCAATTTTCAAAGCTAAAAATTGGTATTCACCAGCCCTTAAACGTCCCCACTGCTGGGGCACGGGGCTTCCCTATGGATGGATAGGGAGATCGGGCCTTAAACCACCACGCGGGCCCAGTGCGGATTGGTGGTTATTAACGACTGCTAATGCAGCCGGGACCAACGGCTTAACGTGCCTTCCGAAGCACGGAGGAGCTCGAGATGAAAACTTTTTTTTTGTGGTCACCCATCCTATGACCGGCCCTTGCGAAGTTGCTTAACCTCAACAATCGCTGACCGAGTGTGTTTACCGCTGCGCCACCGAGCTCCTCCGAGCTATGTAGGTATTTTCATTCCTCGAGTACATAATTAATGAAAAATACAATGTAATAGCAGAATCGGTATGTCCCGGAAATTGATGCAAACTGTCAAAAAACGGAAAGTAGCGTATTTGGGGCATATTCTTAGGAATGAAAGATACCAGCTGCTTCAATTAATTATGATGGGCAAAATTGAAGGGAAAAGACGTCGAGGGAGGAGGAAGAAGTCATGGCTGCGGAACATCCGCGAATGGACCGGCGTTACAACCGTAGAACAGCTGTTTCGTCTTGCTTCTGACAGAGAAGAGTTCTCAAAGCTGACGGCCAACGTCCAGTAATGGACAGGCACTAGAAGAAGAAGAAGAATAGCAGAAGCATAATATTTAAAAATAAATGTTGCGTGATTTTGCTTCTCTTCATTTCGATCGGAATAATAATGGGTGGAAGATATGTTATAACAAGGGTCATCATTTATATCCAAAAACAAAGATGAAAGATGCATACGTCTGTTATCCATGAAATTAGAAGTTTGAACGAAGCATCATCTGTTTTTTTTTTGTGGAACGTCGCTTGGAAAGTCCCCCATTCATAAAACGCGTTAATGCTATTGATTTCGTGTCGCTATTTGTTCGTAAATATGTTGATCCTACCAGTAAGTGACAAAAGGCGCGTGCCGATTCATACCTTTATAGCACAGCAATAAAAGCTATTCTTATTATATTCAGGGTCTTATTTTGAAGCTCGGCGCTCGCGAAACGATTTTTGTTGCGTCATATTTCAGCTATGAGAATGTTTGTATGTAGGTATTCAAGGATCCACAACAAATAAAAAACAAAAGAAAAAATATTAGGTGAAAATTTTAAACGCTTTAACTGTTGCCTTCGGTTGATTAGAGTCATCTTCTCTGCCCTCCACTGGGGCAATTCCTGTTCGGCGCTTCCTTGCCGTTCGGATAGTGACCCAAACCTATACGGTATAACGTAGAATCCTTCGCCAGGGATACGGGTAAAGACCTCAACGGTTGCAGAATCGGAGATGGGAGCCATCGGTATGGTAATGCAGGACGGAAGAGGCGAATCACAGGGACAGTAACCTGGAACCTGGCAGAGGGCAGCAGTAACTGTCAGTACTATTCAGAAGCGGAGGATAAGAGTCCTAGTACGGCTTTGAAATAAACTACTCTGTGCGCCATCCCACTCGCGTCAGAGTAATGCGGGGTGGAAGGCAAGAGGGAAACCACTGCTTTATTTTCTCCAAAAAGGAGCACGGAGAATGCTACACCGATAAGAGTGTGGCTCTTAAATTTATTGACTGCTAGCTTGACACTCTGTCCGCCAGTCTTCATCTCTTGGCTGTAAGGATAATGAAACACTTGATCAACCAGCTTGACAGCTTTTACCGGCTCAATCGTCACCATAACACCTGAGTGATGGGGTCGGTCACTGATCTCATAACCCACCGGAGAGAAGAGAATTACTCGTATATATCTCATAATACAAAATAATATCATCATCAGCCGTACGACGCCCACTGCTGGGCATAAGCCTCCCCCAAGGATCTCCACGACGATCTCCATGACGTCCTGCAAAATAATATAATACATAATAATAAAAATGCAAATGGAATTATATAGTCTCTGCTTACCCCGGTGGGAAACAGGCGTGAGTTTATGTATGTATGTGTATCATAATAAATAGGGCCGAAGGCAAGAGGGAAACCACTGACCTATTTTTCCTAAAAGTAGCATGGATATTGCTACACTGCCAAGAGCGTGGCTTATAAATTAGTGATGATGATATTAATAATATAAAATAATAAATATTATGAATAACCACTGAGTTTTACGTTTGTATTTTGTCGTCTCTTCTTCTATCGTGTGGGTAGTGAGGTGAATTACCAACCTCATTAACCCTGGTGTCAGGGTTACTATTGAACCACCATGGCTCACATAACGATTACTGACTTACATCAGTAAGTAGTAACCGGGACTAACGGCTTAACGTGCCTTCCGAAACGCATTTTTGTCGTGAAAAACAATTTGTTTTATTGAAAATCCGGTTCAATCGGCTTTTGTGCATTCGTAATCGCATAATCTGCGCGGTGCTATGCTTGATATCAATTTTCGGATTCAAACGTTGTGAATAAAGTGTTGTTATAACCAAATATCGATAAGTTATTATATAGAGATTCACATCTTTAATCCCTGTCACAGAATACAGCGCAATGCTACCTTCACTTTTAAGAATATCATATTTACCTAAACATAAAAAAACACGAATTGCTGTGAAAGTATTGAAAAGGCTTCTTAAAACAATTTATTTTGACATCAAAAGTCTAAGGTAAAATATAAAATTAAGATGGTGTAATATATTTTAAGGGGTTTCTTAAAGCAAAGTATTAGGTATTATTCCTCTCTTCCCTTCAACGTTGCTGTGCCCTACAGGGTCCATGTTTTAGTTCCTATGCCTATGTGACACCCCATTGTACTACATCGAATGCAATAAATAATTGAGAATTGAATGGATAGGTTGAAGCTATTTCGCGGGTTATTTCTTTTCAATATTTTTATAATCATTTTGATTGACATTATTAATATATTTCACTTAATGTTTACTTAAAACGTTGAAAATAAATGATATGATTACAAAAGTGCTATCCACATTAGTCTACCAGGGATCTTCAAGTAAATAAACTTACTAATATCAGATCGCTGTTATATAGTATTTTACTTAGATAGTAGCGACGATGTAAAAGATCGCTTATAGTAAATCGTAGATCGGATATACACAATACGGAACAGCCTTGCGATAGACTTTCAAATTATTATTTTCAAGTTTCTAGAAAGACCAAGTTGTTTTGTCTTCCTTGGCTACTTTAATGGAATGTGACTAAACATAGGTTCACGACTATATCTCAGTCGGGGTAGTCAGAGGTGAACAAGATGAACTAAGTACCTACACCTCACCTATTCCTATTCTGTTAAATGTAAGTAAAGAAAAGTGTTGATAATTAGTTAGTGGGCTCGGTTTTTCCGCATTTAGACCTTAAGATGGCCTATTTTGCGTAAGTGTTGATAGAACAAACTAAATAAATTGTTTTGTTGACGTGGCGTAAGTATTTGAAAAATTTTGCTTAGGTTGGTAAGAACTGTGTATTCGTCACTTGACTTCAGAATTACAGATCTACACGAGAAACAGGGTGAAAAATGTTTCGAAATGTTGCCAAAGTATTTAGTAACGTTTTTTTTAACGTGACTAATATAGATTATGCCGCAAATTGCACTCACCCGGTACTAAATTTACGACGACAGGCCTGAGGGCTGTAACCACCGTTGCTAAGGTATTTTAATATAAAACCAGCATTAATTTCCTTATTTATTTTCTGTTGTCAACATCTCTGAAATATTGTAATTAAATCTCAAATTACATTGTAAAATACCTTTTGAAATGTCCCAAAAAGGGAGACCCACATATAATTCAAATGAATCCTTGAAAACGGGTCGGATTCGAGTTTGCTTAAAAAATAATTTATGCGGCAAAATGAGGTAATACTGGTACATCAGACGGAATATTTATTAATGTTACACATTGCATGTAGAGATGAAAATGTTCAAACAAAATTACACATTAAATCAATGAGGTTAGTGTAACATATATTATACATTAATGCAAAAAATGAGTCAATGTTGCAGTTTCTTGTCATTTCTTCTCCTCAGCCATAACACTTTGCAAAATAACCTATTATAAAAAAATGACTTTTATGAAAATGAATTTTAGTATTTGAATACATAGTCTTATCAGTGACTCCTTCAGATATGGAGGAAATGCTGGCTGGCGTTCACGTTGTCGTACAGAACCTTACAGGCATCTTTTTTTTTTGATCACCTGACTTATTGTAGATTTACCGCAGATGGCATCAACTACTTGGCCGGAGAAATGGGGAGCGCTGAAGATTCTCACCCGGTATTACGACATCAAATGTAGAATCTAACAGCAAAGAAGGAGGGTAGACAGATTTATTTGCCCTTAGGAAATTATGGATCTACCTACTCCACTCCAATTTCGTTAGTCATTCCGTGGTCATGGCCCTAGCAACAGTGTTGAAATATCGGGAGTCACACCTTTCCGCCCCGCGAAAAGTGGCAGAAAATGTATTGGCAACTAACGCTATGACTACACCCCTCCGGTCCGAAGAAACCCGAGTTCCTCTATGCCTTGTGTCAATCAAAAGAAAAAAAAACACTGGCGATTGTCATAAAATTGTAGACAAAGTTTTGGGCTAACCGAATATTGAAAAAAAAAAAAATAGTCAAGACTGTACGGACCTCAACAATAAACAACTTGAAACCATTTTTTTTTTAATCCTGAGCTATAGACAATTTATTGCTGTTTCAATCGACTTAAAGTCACTTAGTAACACTTAGGCCTCGGTCTGCGGTTTAAAACTCATGTGCGAAAGTCACGTAGCTGTATTTAATTAATAATTTCGACGTGGTTTCGGAACGAACGGCGCGCGCCGGCAAATCGTAATTTGATTTTTGAACGACACACGTCGGGTTTAAAATTCGAACGGTTTGTAACTGGCATTCGATTGTGGAATGTCAAAAAGAGAACAGAGTTTAAAATAAAAAGGAATAAATCAAAAAAGACTAGTGTAAAGAGTGTTTATGTTATATTTTGTGCTACTTAAACAGCAAAATTCGGTAAGCTATTTTAAAAAATATCTTCTATTTCACTTTGTCACAGTGTCATAATTATTATTCCTACAATTATTTAATGAGAATTTTGCTGGGAGGCTTTGCTTAGGCTTGAGCTGACTGTAGCCTTAGATTTTCACATGGTCCAATTTTCTACTCACTGTATCCCCAAGCAGACTCCTTTTAATATTCTTACCATTACTAACTCATCATCTCCCTAGCGTTACTCTGTTTCTCACAAAATCTGCTTATAATCATGAAGATTTGACACGTCCGGTTTATTATAGAAGCAACTGCCTATCAAACCTTCCAAGCCAAAGGAAAACCAGCCCTGTACAGTTCACATAACTCCGAAATGCATTTTTTGAGTAATATGGATTTCCTCATGCTGTTTTCCTTCACCGCTTATCGCGTGATATCTATAGGGTAGGTTCCAACTGGTCAAATCAGTTACTTTTTACTAAACGTTAAAACACGAAATTACTATGGAATATGTATGAATAAGTAACCAGTGACGTCATAGAAAAACGTGACATAATATCGCACTTATTACATTTTTTATTTATTAAAATTCATTAATAAAATAGAAAAAAGACAACTTTTTGTCATTTTTATCATCATCATCATCAGCCCATTAACTTCCCCACTGCTGGAGCACGGGCCTTCCCTATGGATGGATAGGGAGATCGGGCCTTAAACCATCACGCGGGCCCAGTGCGGATTGATGGTTATTAACGACTGCTAATGCAGCCGGGACCAAAGGCTTAACGTGCCTTCCGAAGCACGGAGGAGCTCGAGATGAAAACTTTTTTTTTGTGGTCACCCATCCTATGACCGGCCTTTGCGAAAGTTGCTTAACTTCAACAATCGCAGACCAAGCGCGTTAACCGCTGTGCCACCGAGCTCCTCCAGCCAGTCATTTTTATATCTGACTTTATTTAGTAATCTAGAGGTAGAAACTCGAATAAAGTCGAATTTAGTGGTTTAGATCCCGTACCGGGATTCGAACCCATAACAGTACGATGTAAGACACGCGTTCTCCGAATACGGTTATCAGGGATTTTATATAATATTTTACTTGTACACAATGCAAAAAAGCATTATATAAAATACAACACTCGGGTTAATGGTTAAAAAGTACACCTCCGATATTCTCGCGACAACATTTTATGACTCCCGCCCTCCCAAATGGAAATTATGAAAGTATTGTTCGTAAGATCACGTAAAAATTCTGCTTCGAAAAATCTGTCTGGAAACGAAATACTAATGTGATTGAGGGTGCTGCTTTAAACAAGTAGTAACATTGTACTGCTTTGCAATACAGGGTTTTTTTTTAGTTATTGGTTTTATTATATTTGATTCATTATTCAATAACGGCCTCCGTGGTCCAGTGGTTGAGCATTGGGCTCACGATCCGGAGGTCCCGGGTCCGAATCCCGGTGGGGACATATCACAAAAATCACTTTGTGATCCCTAATTTGGTTAGGACATGACAGGCTAATCATCTGATTGTCCAAAAAGTAAGATGATTCGTGCTTCGGAAGGCACGTTAAACCGTTGGTCTAGGTTACTACTTACTGATGTAAGAAAGTAGTCGTTACATGAGTCATGTCAGGGGCCTTTGGCGGCTCAATAGTAACCCTGACACCAGGGTTGATGAGGTTGGTAATTCACCTCATAACCCACACGATAGAAGAAGATATTCAATGAAAGACTTTCCAGGCATCGTTCCGCAAAAACAATACAGGGTGTATGTATTATGTATAATAATTAAATCTCTCCATACTGATATGACAATAGGAATTTAATACATAAAGGGATTTGAAGTCAGAATCGAATTACTGTCCTTCCGGTCTGTATATATGGCGTTGTTATGTTGGCATAATTGTATCAATATTGGACATCGTAACTGGATTTACAAACGCCATGTCAAATGTTTGACGTCACAGCAAGATGGCGGAGGTCAGATGGAATCCGATAATAAGATAAATAAATTTCACTACAAAGGTTACCAAATACATACATAAACTCACGCCTATTTCCCACCGCAGTAAGCAGAGACTATCGAATTCGATTTGCTTTTATCATGACACACTTCTCTTGCTTCCTCCACATTCATCAATCGCTTCATACACGCACGCTGGTTCAGAGTAGATCGTACTAAACCTTTTCTAAGGACATCTCCAATTTGGTCAATGTAAGTCCTTCTAAGACTTCCTCTGCCAGCCCTACCATCAACTTTCGCTTTATATATCGCTTTCGCAATTCTATTATCCTTCATCCGCTCTACGTGTCTAAACCAACTTAACATTCACTTCTCAATCTTAGTCACTATATCGTCTTTTACACCACATCTCTGTCTTATCACACTGTTTCTCACTCTATCACTCAACTTAACACCGCAGATGCTACGCAAAGACCACAAAAAAGGTTACAAAATATACACTTCTCATCAAAAAAATCGAAACACCTTGCAAGTTTACGTTTTGTCAGGATTATCAGAAAAATGTGTACATTTAGGAATAAATGTTAAATGTCGTTTAATAGTGAGTAATATGAGCTTATCAAATCTTAATGTTAATGTTCTAAATTTAAATGAATTTTTCATAGGTTTCGTATTTTGTTAAATGAGTCATTTTTATTCCGTATGGAGTATAAAGGAAATGGATAAAACAACACACGTAAATGAAAAAAAAAAAGCTAAAAAACGTTTATTTAATAACTTGTATTCCCTCCCCGAGCTCTAATTACTGCTTCCATACGGTTCTTCATCGATCGGATGAGAGTCACGATCACATGCTGTGGTATATTGTCCCATTCCTCTTGGATTGCATCTTGCAGCTGGCTAAGTGTTTCTAGGGCAGGATCTCTTGCTCGAATTCGTCTCTTTAATTCATCCCACAGATGTTCAATGGGATTCATGTCCGGGCTTCTTGCTGGCCATTCCATAATAGAGATATCGACTTCGTTAAGATAATCTCGTACGACGCCCGCGGTGTGAGCCCTAGCATTGTCGTGCATGAATATGAAGCCGTTGCCAATAAAATGTGCATAGGGCATCACATGAGGCTCGAGACACTCTTCGACGTACCGATGACAGTTTAGTGCAGGCAGACGTGGCCCAGACACGAAAGCAAGCTCTGTCTTACCGTCGGCGCTGATTCCTCCCCAAACCGTCCACGAACCGCCACCATAGCTGACCTTTTCTTCAATGCAGCATTGTGCATAGCGTTCTCCGTCTCTTCTGTAGACCTTGTTCCTTCCGTCGTTACCATACAGCATAATTTTACACTCATCAGAAAAGAGAACTTTGCTCCACTGTAGGTATGACCAATTTAGGTGCTCACGTGCAAAGTTAAGGCGCGCTCTTCGATGGTCTGCAGTTAATTTCGGCCCATTTGCTGGCTTATGCGGTACCAGTCCACGATCCTTCAACCTTCTTCTAATTGTAGAGTCACTTACAGCCAACCTTCGTACAACACGAAGCCGCTGCTGCAGTTGAAAAGCGTTAAGGCGTCGATTTCTTAAAGAAGTTGTTACAATAAATCGATCATCTCGCTCAGAAGTGACCCGATTCCTGCCAGATCCTGAACGGCGCGTGAACAAACCAGTCTCCCGATAACGTTTATAGACTCTATGAACAGATGACAGGCTTAGATGCAGTCTTGCAGCCACAACACGCTGACTAAGGCCAGAATCCAGCAATGCCACAACTTGGGCGGCTTCTGTGGGCGAAGTATCCATACGTTTTATAAAAAAACCTTTTTTCAGACGTCCCAAAGTCACAGTATTGAAATAAAAAACAAAAAGTTTAAGGATAGGCGCCAATTTTTAGTTTTTAAACGCTAAATGTACTCCAACCCTAAACACACATTTGTCTCAAAACAGTGATTCATTTCGTTTATAAGATAAACAAATTAAATTCTAATTTTGAATTTAGAATTTTCGCTTATTACTGTAATGGCCAAACTGCCAGCTATACATTTATGTATTTTTTTTCATCGTATGAATTCTTTTTTGTGTTAAATTCGGACAGAAACAATGAAAACGGAAGTGTTTCGATTTTTTTGATGAGAAGTGTATTATAAAAAATCGGTGCTTAAGAGTAGATTTTTTCGATTTAAAATTTTCTGTTTGTGATTTTCCCTAAACACGGATAAGTGCTATAAAAACAAAAAAGAAGACATTTAGAAATAAAAAGGAATAACATGCGGGTATAATATCTACTTTCTACAATAATCTCCGTATCTGTTATAGCCTTTTGAGTGTCATATCTCCTCTAAACAACTGAATTCGACTTTATTGCTATTTCGAAATCTCGTAATATCAATTATCTACGTTCCAAACATGAATTCAAACTCACAAATAACAACATTAATTATTTATCATAAAAATACATATCCAAACGTACTCCCGACCCGTAAACAGGCTTGAAAACAAATCCAACAATGTCTGGTCTATTATGCAGAAATTACTCGGCAATTTTACATGTTTAATGCTTGACGAAACAATAACAGTAGGTTATTTACATAACACGTGCTAGTGCTAATCCGGGGATAATTCCATAGTTCAACACACGTTCATTTTACCCGACTTTGGAGTAGCAAAGAGGAGGGTATAATATGTGTAAACAGAATTGATAACATGACTGCTCAGACATGTTCCGGATAGGTTTTATCCCCAATTCTTGCATAAAACAAGTATTGGAAGCACGTTATCTTAATCAATAAGATCCCAGAAGTTAAAAAATTAAAACTCGACTACAAAAAAAAACTACGGAAAAATTACGACTCAGGGCATCTTCGCGTCGAGGATTATTGTTAAAAGAATAAATCGACATCCACGCCGGTGGGGTCAGTAGCGGCGTCCCATAGTTTCTGTTGTCGCCAGCTGATTAGCCAACAGCCTCAGTGGTCCAGTGGTTGAGCGTTGTGCTCACCATCCGGAGGTCCCGGGTTCGAATCCCTGTGGGGACATATCACAAAAATCCTGTTGTGATCCCTAATTTGGTTAGGACATTACAGGCTGATCACTGATTGTCCGAAAGAAAGACGATCCGTGCTTCGGAAGGCACGTTAAGCCGTTGGTCCCGGTTACTACTTACTTATGTAAGTAAGTAGTCGTTACATGAGTCATGTCAGAGGCCTATGGTGGCTCAGTATTAACCCTGACACCAAGGTTAATGAGGTTAGTTATCCACCTCACAACCCACACGATAGAAGAAGATGTTTTTACACGTCCTCTATCCTACACCCATCAACATTCTCTCGTCAGTTTCCTCGTCAGCTAAATTTTCATCTAATTTTATTTTTTTTACAGTTTCATCTATATTTTGGTAAAAATACTCCGTCGTTTTTACAAAACAACACACAACCGCTTTGTTACTAAAATTGATTGGCCACCTTTATGGCTAAAGAAATTATCAGGATCGTATATATTACGTTCTTGGACGTGTTACTAAAACAATACGTCAGAGCATCGCATCTACCAAATTGTAACACTGAGCTTAATTATTAAACAAACTAGGACAGATTAGCATTTCATAACGAGACCGCGCTTTGCATATTCGCGGCACGTACGCACGCGTCATGGGCTGACACCAAATTACGCGGGCATTAGATATTGTAATTGCAGCACAAATGCAAAACCTCATCTGTATTCAGTGGACAGTGGTAAAATAGGGGTTTGTACCCGCGCATTTTTTATCAACTGCGGCGGGCGAGAATGCGCGCGGCATTCTTACTTGTTCTTCTTGTTGTAAATTTATTATGCTTTTTATCTTTTTTTAGAAATGGCAAAATAAATTAGGTAAGTAGTCGTTACATGAGTCATGTCAGGGGCCTTTGGCGGCTCAATAGTAACCCTGACACCAGGGTTGATGAGGTTGGTACGTCACCTCACAACCCACACGATAAGAAGAAGAATTAGGTAACATTGTGGACGCGTCTTGAGTAACAACCAACTTGATACAGGATGTTAGTGACATCGTAACAAATACTCAGGGGGATGATTCAGCTTATGATTCTGAGTTAATATCAATTGGAATTTTCTGTCGAAAAATTCATGATATTTTTCGTGTTTTGTTAAATTATTTTCAATTGTCTACTTTGGCAATGGAAACTTTCAGTTGATATCAACTCAGAATCATGGTCTGAATCAACCTTCGAAGTTTTAAGCACCTTGCGTAAGGGCCTTGTTGAAAAAACACATTCAGGTGTGATTTTCGATAACAAAACCTCTCGGTAAATAATTTAATGTCAATCCAGGTACAAAATAGTGGTTTAATTTTTGACTCGGATTGAAATTAATTGAAAGAAATCGAATGTTTCTACAATCATAATGCGAATGTGATTTTTAAACTATAAGTATAGAAACGCCTTTTAATAGTACCTATAGTTATTATGTCAATAATTGCGCCACGCGAAAGATGTTTGCAATTTAATATTTTCAAGAACAGAATTTTAAAAAGCGGTGTTTAAATATCCATACCCTTGTCATTGACGACAAGGTCGCTGTACTGACGACACATACGGGTGATAGGGTTGTAAAAGGAGGTGTTATTACGATACACGCATAGATTGAATGGTCTAGGATTCCGGGAACGATACGTATAAGAATCGATAAATCATTCATTAGTCTGAATATTATTAAACATAATACGTTGCATCCTAGCTGAAATTTAGCAATAAGCTTCCAGTTCAAATGCAGCCATGTAATAAATAGCCTTAACGGAACATCATACAAACTATATTCATATGTCAACAGTGTCCACACGACTACACAATTTATCCACAACTGCAACTGCCTATCGTGTTACTGTCCTCGTTTATTCATGATTAATGGTCATGCAAATTGCAACATCAAACGCTATATTGTATTTTTTTTATTAAACTTTGGTTTGGGCACGTTGATCGGACAGAAAGCTCAGTGAAGTGTGGTTACTGTAGCGAAATGTAACACTTGCTAACCAAAATAAAGTAAAAAAGTAAGTAAGTAGTAAGTATCAGTCATCCCGTGATCATGGCACTTGCAATAGTGTCGTAACATCTTGAGTCTTATATCCCTGCTTTAAACGCGGTAAGAACCCGTTATTATGCGTTTTAATTAACATAAAGTAAATTGTTTTTTTTTTAGTTTTTTCATCACTGATTTGGCTGTTTTTATTTCTTCAGCTAGTGGTCCACTATCTTATGGATATGTATAAAGTAAAATAAAATAATTATTAAGAATAAAATAGCGACAAAATAATGATTTCTGAAGTAAAGTAGAAAATCTTGAAAAAGGTACGTAATGGGTCATATCTCCTAAACCGTAAATAATTGCTGAACATACATAGGGGTGTATCTTCTTCTTATCGTGTGGGTTGTGAGGTGACATACCAACCTTATCAACCCTGGGGTATAACTGATAGCCAATGAGCTTCTCTATCTTTTTTTATTTGGAACGTGAACTTCTGGGCCCCTGTATAAAATTAAATATCGATATCATAGTTTTTTTTTTTTATGTAAATATATGTTTTTAAGTCTTTAATTTATTTTTCTGATCTTATGAAACCTAATTAAATTCATAAACCAATGAAAAAGTTTCAGGTTGATTAGAGAGTAAAAATTTTTCAAAAGTTTGTTTTTGTGTTTCTTTCATGTTTTTCTAATTTAAAATTTTAAATAATGAATTTAAAAAAAAACTAAAAAATTGGTAACTTAAAGTATTTACTTTAGGATAATTATTATTTAAGTGCATTATACTTTCTCAGTCGTATAATAGTAATAAAATGAACTTTGAACATATTAATACCACAGACCAGTCACTCCATACAAAAAATACTCTTTTGTTACTATTTGTCCCATCCAATCGAAAAAAAAAAAAACGTTTAGAAGCTAATTTATTTGGGGTACTTACTTAGTCTCAGACAAGAGGGAAACCACTGCCCTATTTTTTCCTAAAAAAGTAGCATGGAGAGTATTTTACAGAAATGCTGCACCGACAAGAGCGTGGCTCTTAAATTGATGATGATGACTTAGTCTCAGACTATTATGCGGGCGAACTATTTCTTTAGGTCCAATCATAGACCTCGTATATTGAATATCCATTTTTTTTTGGTTATATTTGCCCTGAGAAGGAGCAGACAAAGGAACATATGCCATACAGCCTTGTTGTTATATTGAATAGACAACCAATCTTTGTAAAGTCTCCGCGTCTTGTCAAAAGCGACGGCATACGCACATAATTATAATTATACAACCGGTATTGCAATTTATTTAAATAATCATAACATCTTAAAAGGCTACTTGACAACCCGGTCAAATGAGATAATTTATACGAAACGTCAAAACGAAAGTTTTCTTTGGAATTTGTATGGAAATACTGTCCTGTGACGTCATGAATAAAAGCGGTCAAACGTCGTACTTATTTTTACTTAAATTCATAAATAAAACTCGAAAAAAGTCTATAAGCAAAATTAGATTGTTTTTTGGTCATCTTTGACTGGCTTTTATTTCTATACAAGCATGTGATAATTTATTTTTGACCCAGTCAAAAACCCTATTTGAAAGGAACAAACCTATACCATAGAATAAGGAATAATACTACGTATAGAACGGCAACTCTCCGCTCCCCACCAGCGTTTGAGCTAGGTTTACCCCACCCCCTCTCGATAGTTTAGAGTTGAATCGTATTTATTAATATATAGACGTCACACACACAGATGCGCGTGTACGATTACGTCAATGTGTGGTGTCTGTGTAAAACGAGGTTGTTTGTATGAAGTGTCTGCGGTGTGCCTAAACTAAACCGCCTAGGACGCTTTTTTAGAACTCCTTAGCGAATGTGAGTCAATTTGTTGAAAGTATGTCAGTGGATCTAATAAAAAAAAACTTTATTTAGGTAAAACCTTGGACACATTATACATTTACAACATTAAAATATAAACACGTTAATATTTGGCAAGAAAATATAATATACCTAATCTTCTTCTATCGTGTGGATTGTCAGGTGTTTTCAACCCTGGTGTCAGGGTTACTATTGAGCCGCCATAGGCATCAGTAAGTAATAACCGGGACCAACGGCTTAAAGCGCCTTCCGAAGCACGGATCATCTTACTTTTTGAACAATCAGGTGATCGGTTTGTAATGTCATAACCAAACTAGGGATCACAATGTGATTTTTGTGATTTGTCCCCACCGGGATTCGAACCCGGGACCTCCGGAACGTGAGCACAACGCTCAACCACTGGACCACGGAAGCCGTTATAATATACCTAATATGTGTATTCACCACAATATTATATTCCCAACAAATCATACACGCCAATCAAACGTAATAGGGCTTTCACCAACACATCATCCCACCCCTCGGGGATCATATCTTGAGTACCTGCAGACTCAATTAATACAAGTATTCCCCAGACTGACCGGATGTGCCGCCATGACAGCGCGACACCGGATGTGATTTAGAGTGGGCGGTGCCTAACTTGGGACGGTATGGTACGACTTGGGTACGGGTTATTCTGTGTGCTAGAAAGGCTTTTGACTCGTTTTGTTTAGTTATTGGTTTTATTATATTTGACTTGTTTATTCAATGAGAGACTATTCAGTTCTACGTTCCTCAAAAGCAATATAAATGGCGCAGTTCAGATTTTTCTTCATCGTTTTTGGGTATAAACTATAACCCTTTTGTTACACCCACGCACAATTACATCGTCAACTCATTACAATGCTGACCAACATAAAGAGAAGCAATATAGTAACATAATACAAGGTATGAACGACATCTTTCCAGTCCCCACCAGCGGCTGAGCTAGGTTTACACCCCCCCCCCCCCCCCTCGGTCTTACTTTAGTCTTCAATCGTAAGGGCGTTAGTTTAGGGACGCAGATATGCGCGTGTACGATAACGTCAGTGTGTAGTATCTGTGTAAAACGAGGTTTTTTATATGAAGTGTCCGGGGTGAGCGTAATAGCCGAATGGGGGGAGAGCGCACGGACTCTGTCTCGTTTACACTACGTTAGGCTAAGAATGTGATTTTTGTATGGAGTTTTCGAGAGGACCCGATCAAAACTCTCTTATTATACAAGAAAATGTATAAAAAAAGACCTCAATTTTCCGCCCAGATTTAGGCGAAATATCTAACATAACTGGCTGCAGTGAGGAAAAATACAGTAATATAAAAATATTTGTATCATGTTACTATATCATGACATGATACAACATGTTACAAATATTTTTATATTACAGTATTTTCCCTTACTGAAACCAGTTATGTTTACACTAAAATCAATATTTGATATCTCCACAGCAACCTACGGGTGGCTTCACGGAAAATTGCTATAGTTACTGTTCATTTGGGGATATTTCGCCCAAATTTGGGGGGAAAATTGAGCTGTTTGTTTATCTTTGTACATTTCCTTGTATAATAAGAACATTTACATTCTCATTGCTTCAAACGCTTCGCAAATAGAGTACTGAGTTGTAATTAACTTATCCCACATTCTAATTTGATATTTGTATTTAAAAGTAGGCTTTTTCATTCTGGGGGGTTAAAATGGCCACATCGAAGCAATTCATCTAAGAAAGCAATATTGCTACTTGACTTTTGCTTGCATTGCGCACTTATTTTATATGCGCAAATGTCAAATTGCAATATTGATTTGTGAGATGAATTGCTTCGATGTGGCCATTTTAACCCACCTGATTAGTGTAGGGAGCGCTGGTAATTTTAATAAAACCCCACACAAACAATTGAATGAACTGTATTACTTAGGATATTAAATTAAATTACAAGATCCAAACATTGAGACGCGTTGGCTTGCTCGCGCTAGAGATGTGACTGACCATAAATGGTAGACTATTAGGTATGTCCCATACAATTAGATTGAACTTTTGACCTTTCATAATGTTTAACGCACTTCTAAGATAACACGGGAATTTGCTCTAAAATGTTATTTTGTCTGCCCTCGTTTCGTTGAGGCACTTCTTCTGAATTGTATTTTTTCCCTCCCAAGTGTTTCTAATTAAAATTAATTGCGTCCCGTTTAGAAGTTAATTGTAGCAAGGAAATGAGCCCTCGAACATAAATTGCAAATTAAATGAAGATGCACTACGGGCCGGTTCGCTAGTTTACGTGCAAATATTTCGTGCTTTGTTTTAAGTCCGTGCTTTGGAAATGTTGCTTCAATTTAAGCCTGATTTTCTTAAGGAATTACATTGTTCCTTTAAAAATAAGTATCTTGGGGCGACATTTACTTTAAAATACAACCTTTTAGGCATCCGAGCCTCAAATAAGAAAACGGATCACATCTTTTCTGTTCGTCTGCCTGTTTGTCCGTCTTCTTTTTCTTCTATCATGTGGATTGAGAGGTACAGGTACAGAGAGGTAACAACCTCATCAACCCACCAGGGTTGGGTCAGGGTTATTATTGAGCCGCCAAAGGCCCCTGACATGGCTCATGTAACGACTACTTACTTACATCATTAAGTAGTAACCGGGACCAATGGCTTAACGTGCCTTCCGAAGCACGGATCATCTTACTTTTTGGACAATCAGGTGATCAGCCCCGTCAAGACCTTCTTTAACAATCTAGTCTAAAATAATAAGAAAAAAAAACAAACTCATTTTTCGTTTTGACTTTGAATTAATTCTAATGATGAGAGTATGATGTTATACCATGTTTACTGACGACGACACTGTTATACTTGTATTCTCTTGTATAAACACGATAAATAAACATTTTTACGTTTCGAAAAAAGTATCTGACTTGACTAGGTTGTTTTCTAGCCAATTGGGACATGTTTCACCATTTTCGCCTGGTTTATTTAGACTGTGCATGCACAATAAGTTTATAGTAAGTTCACTGTAAAGATAGGCTACATAAGCCATCTTCAGGCGCATCAGCGTCGTGCCGACTAGGAGTCGAAGTAGTCATGGCCGAAAAATAATTCCACATCAGCCAGGATTTTAGAATTTGAAGAGTGTGGAAGAAGCGAAAGTGGTGTCTCCTGACACACTACAATTGTAGTAAGTGTATTCCCGTACTCTCTGCCCGTGATAATATGTACATAATGTATCACAAATATATACCAATATAAATATATATATATATATATATATATATATATATATATATATATATATATATATATATATATATATATATAGGCTCTGCCTAGTTTGGGAACCTCTGTTCATTTTGTAAAACTTATAAAAGTTATAAGTAACTATCGTACCCTACCTCAAACATATGCTTTATTTTTTATATTATATCTTTTTTAAATATATTATTTCTGACAATAAACACATTTTTGATTTTGATATTGAAATTTATACACAATTGAAACTTACATACGATACACTTCACTGCGTTTTTTGACCTACAACTTCCTTTCTTTTCCTCTTGAAAAATATTACAGCCATTATTAAATATACAAAGCGTAATTCGTTCAGGAAAAAGTGAGTCATTTAACGAAGAACCAGCTATACAGGTGACGGCCCGTTGTTATCTTAAACTGTGTAATCAAAATAAACAGGGACGATTCGCGTTGCGGTTTACACAATACAGAGATTACACGACCTATTTTTAAAGTCTACTCGAGGTGTTGTTATCTCTTTTCTTTATTTGTTTGTGTAAGTTGTGAGAATAGGATGAGAGGCATAATTTTTTAGAGACGTTTTTATATATTTTTTGACTTGACTTGCCTCAGGTGGCATTAACTACTTGGCCAGAGTATAAATTATCTTCTGGACTGAGAGTATAAGAGCTGATGTGATAATCACGAAATCACGTACTCTCTAAGGCAAAGGATTGATTTATAATTATCGGCAACGAACATCATATAAATAAGCGAGCAATGTGTACATTATTTCTTGCTTTTCTAGAAACCGTGACGAATACTGGCTCTTATCTATGGAATTCTCACCACAACGTTATATAAATTTATTTCTATAGTCAACATGGACTTCATATTAATTAATCAGCATTGTACCTACCTAAAATAATTTCAAATTTTGCTAAGAAACGATGATGAGAATTGGCAGTCACTTGTCACTGACATTATCACCAAGTTCTAACCGCAAAGATTGATGTTAATAAGCGCGCAATGTAAATAAAACATAATGTGTTCTTAACAAACAAACGGTGACGAGAATTGTCTCTCGGTGGTTAAGGTGCTACCACACGGTTATTACCGCAATGACATGTGGAATTCGTTTTGTGCTCATTTGTGCATCTGACAACGAGAAAGGAGGGAAATTGTGCATTAGACGTCTTGTGATTTTATGACACGTTTTTGTTACGTCTATGTTTGCTTCAAATACTATAAGTTCCTTGAACGTTAATATCAACTCTATACCTATATTTTTCAACCTAGGCTTTGTGCTTAAGTTAATTAAGTTAGTGAAATAAATTAAATAAGATTTTATTCTTTTACTCGCAACTTTGCTTCCTAGCCGATATCTTAGAACATAATCAGGTATATATACCTACTTATTAATTTCATCTTAGGCTATAGAAACCAGTTCGTAACGAGTTCCCATTCAATGAGCTGGCTCACGAACAAAGATAAACTTTTCAGTCGATCTTATATCAACTCGTTCCCAAATTCATTCCTGCCTTTTGTCTTTAAATAAAACAAGAAATTCGTCTATTAACTCCCTTTTCCAACAATTATCTTCGAAATCAAAAGACGAACGATTTGAATCTCATCAACGGAACAAAAATGCGTCAAATCGAACGCACGCTTCCAATTTGAAATTTATTATTTTTTATTCACTTTTATACATACACTTTGGAGTGTAAAAAAATTGCACCTTTTGTCTTCCATCGCGTTTTTAACGAGGTAATTACAATCACAATGGCTGTATCCACGAGCGATGAATGGGGAAAACGTCGTTCCGACTCAAAACCCATTGTGTAATTTATTTGAGCCACTGTAGCTGCCAGTAATTATTTTTTTGTGTCGCTTTTTTATATTTACTTTTTTATTTATGAGCTGCCAGGTTTGTTGTTTGAAATTTAGGTTTGGATTTTTGTAATGTAGGGTAAAATTGAAAATGGAATACTTGCTTAAAATTTGTCGATTCGGTGTCTGGTTTTAAGTACGATTCTATTGGGTCTAGACATTTGTTTTTATCTGTTTTTAGGCTTCTGCGAAAAGCGAGCCCAAAATGTTTATAATATAATAGATTTTGAAAATCACTCGAATAGTGTGTGATGAATTATCAACTTGATATACTGTATATATTTATATGATTTTATGTTAGCCCGCAGTCCAACTTGCAACTGATTTGAATTCATTAATTCTCATAAAATAAAGGTGAATTTTCTCATTGTTTCAGAAGCCGATTACACACTGGACGACTCGTTTTGGAATGAAGAAAGCCCAGTCGGTGAGTAAACATACATACATTCATAAACTCACGCCTATTTCCCACCGGGGTAAGCAGAGACTATAGAATTCCATTTGCTTCGATCCTGACACACTTCTCTTGCTTCCTCCACATTCATCAATCGCTTCATACACGCACGCCGGTTCAGAGTAGATTAAAAATGTTCCTAATTTGTTGATAATATTATAAGATAAGATATTTATTTTGTATAAATTCAGGTACAATATATTTGCAGTTACGCCTCACGTCTGTTTCCCCAAAGGTAACCCCTACCCACTCGTCGACAGCTATGTTTATTGAATAGGCTAGTTTCTAAGTAGTCAAATTAGTAACTTTATACTAAAACGTCAAAACACGAAATTCTTATGAACTTTGCATGAAAAAGCACACCGTGACGTCATAGAAAATCTTGATAAAAAAATGTCGGACTTGTTATTTATTAAATTTTTATTTATTAAAATTTCATAAATAAGTTAAATAGAAAAAAAATAAAATGTTTTTAAATCTGTCTTTATTTAGTAATCAGAATTTCTTTATTTATCTTTGTACTTTTTTATATCTTTTTTGATGAATGTGGAGGTAGCAGAAGTGTGTCAGGATCGAAACAAGTAGATTTCCGTAGTTTATATATGTAAGTATGTATCTTTGACCTAGGAAATAACTCAATTATTTATTTACTTAGCTAAGTATATTTTGGAGCTCGGTGGCGCAGCGGTAAACGCGCTCGGTCAGCGATTGTTAAAGTTAAGCAACTTTCGCAAAGGCCGGTCATAGGATGGGTGACCACAAAAAAAAGTTTTCATCTCGAGCTCCTCCGTGCTACGGAAGGCACTTTAAGCTGTTGGTCCCGGCTGCATTAGCAGTCGTTAATAACCACCAATCGGCACTGGGCCCGCGTGGTGGTTTAAGGCACGATCTCCCTATCCAACCATAGGGAAGGCCCGTGCCCCAGCAGTGGGGACGTTAATGGGCTGGTGATGATAAAGTATATTTTATGTTACAACTGAAATAAACCTCTTCACACGAGAAAAAAAGAAACTGGTTTTAACCCGAGGACAAAAATCTTGTCACGCGTTTTTAATTCCAGCTTGTCGCACTTATATATTTTATTAGCAACGGAAATGCCCCATAAAACCGGCGGTAAGGTTGCAGAAAAACCCGTGACAATCTAAGCCTTCACATGTCGTTGTAAAAACGCTCTTAAGGATATCCGTTGTCATACGTTTAGGGCGGGAAGTCGCCCATAACCGCTTCTTCTTTCGCTACGTTATAAATTCTGCATATTTTTTGGACTGTTTAGGTACTTTTTTGTTTGTTTTGTCCTGTTTTTCATTTAAATACCTACGCCCAAAAAAGTAATTGATGAATTATTTTATCTCACCTATCATCTTCTAACGTGTGAGTTGTGAGGTGAATAACCAACCCCATCAACCCTGGTGTCAGGTTAAAGTTAAAAAAACACGAAAACGTTAAATAATAGAAACACGTAAACGTTATAGATAGAGTTTGGTGGGACTTTGCCATAAGATTAATTTTAAGACCAAATTATGTAACCAAATTCATACATTTTTTTTTGTTTTATGTCCGACATTTTATCATGTTATTCTATGCCGTCACAGTGTGCTTTTTCATACAAATTATATAGTAATTTCGTGTTTTGACGTTTAGTAAAAAGTAACTGATTTGACTAGTTGGGAACTGGCCTATTGTTATGGGCGCTAGGTTCATTCCTTATTACCATAAGTTTCGTCATATTTATTTTAGGATTACGTATCAGTAAATTGTCTTTGATTACTTCTGGCTCTGTCCACCCGTGGGATTACAGGCAATAGTTTTCGAATGCATGTTATGTATGTCGATCGAGCAGATCGGCAACCGAGTCACGCACGCGCACCGCACTGCACTAGGAGTCACTACACGCCATATTCAAATGCAAATGGAACACGGTTCTCGATGTCGAATTGTGATTGATATGTAGAATATTAAACATTAATTTATTTAAGCGAAAGTGTTTGAGGAATTGATTTCAATGCAAACGTATCAAATAACATAAGTACTTCAATGTGTTATAGGTTAGTTGTCAGTTGAGTGAGTTAATTATTTCTGAAAGCATTATTAGCTGAATGAATATTAGGGTAAATTAATATAGTTAGTTTTTTGTGACTATTATTGTGGTCTAGCTTTTCGTCCGCCTTCTTGTCGGCGTGGATTTCGGACGGTTGCCGCTCACGTCACTTTTTATCCCCTATTTTATCCCCTGAAGGGTTGTTTTTAGGATAAAAATACTTATATCAACCTATCAACTTACCATAATTCAACTTAATCGCGGTCTGAGCGTGAGAAGATGATACACTATCAGTTAAGGGTTACGTAATTCTTATTTTAAATAGGACAGTTTCTTAAAGATAAAAAAAGAAAAGTAAGAAAGATAAGATTAAAAATATCAGTTGAAGCGTGAGATAATTTGGTAAAGGTCTGGTGTTCACACACACCTACTATATTAACATAATATTATTAAAATATACATCAATGCCTACCTATGTAGGCACGTTACCTGTGTATCACACGTTATAAATATACCTATTTCATTTAACGTCAAACAGTTGTAAGATAATTTAATAGAGTATAGATTCTGCCAACTAAATTATTTTATAGTTTGGCGGCACCCCGCCAAAAACACTTTTTTAAAAATCACTGTTTACAAGAAAATAGACGTTTATTTATTTTTTCAAAAAGACAGATTTAATAAAAATTTAATAAATAAAAATAATAAAATATTTCTTTCATTTAATTTATTAGATTGATTATAATTGTTAGTATAGATTTGCCTCGGACAGTACTATCCCGGTTTCTTATTACTAACGTATCACAAAAGGTATTCTGAAAACGTCAAAAATTACACGAGTTCGCCCGAACCCGTTTGTAACTCGCAATCTCGCTGCCACATCAAAGGTGTTGCGTTTAGATTTGCAACTAGCGGCTACGTTTGAAGCGGTTAGAACCGGTTTGCAGTGTATTTGGCATATATATCTAAACGCAAATAGCTTGTCTAAGTGAGAAGTTCTGATGCGGTTAATGCGGACATCACATATAGATTTATTCGAATCGTACGCGCAGCATTTTTAGTTTACAAACATCACGCCTTTTTCCTGATGGTGTAGGCAGAGACTACGGAATTCTTTTACTACGATTCTGACACGTCACTTTCACTTCTTCTACTCGCGTCTAAGACTTTTTAGAAAGAAAGAAAGAATATAATTTATTTAAGAAATAAGAAGGTAGATACATAAAATAAAGGAGTGAAAAAAATATTAAATTTACCTCTTAAAAGGGACATCAGCTCGGCAAAATGTTGTGACACTCCGACATTGAAGGTGGTGTCAGGGTTACTATTAAGCCGCCAAAGACCCTTTAATGTCATGGCTCATGTAACGACTACTTACTTACACCTGTACGTAGTACGAGGGACCATCGGCTTAACGTGGCTTCCGAAGCACGGATCATCTTACTTTCGGACAATCAGGTGATCAGCCTGTAATGTCCTAACCAAACTAGTGACCACAAACCTAGCTCTTAATCTTTTTGTTATTTATTGCCTGTAACTTTGCATGTGGAGAGTGTAGCTTGTAAGTTGTCCATTATAAAAAATAAATAAAGATTCCAAGTTGCTACTGCGCTATTACACGCGTGTAAAGTCGCGACACGCTCGCTGGATGCGCTTACGCTCGTTGCGTTCACCGCTTCGCAGCACACGATCTTTGTCTCATCCACTTATGTTACATATACTAATACTTTACTAACACTTTAGCGCTATTTATTGTGCTTTCACCAAACCTTCTGACGCGGAGGACTGGAGTCCTAGCGCGGCTTTGAAAAGTTACCATTATTAAATAAGTTTTTATTAAATTGCAAAATTTTTGAAAGGTTAAGGAACTGCAACCTAGAACCTGACAGAAGGTAACTAACTGTCAGAACTATTCAAAGGCGGAGGACAAGAGTCTATCACGAAAATCACTTTGTGATCCCTAGTTTGGTTAGGACATTACGGGCTGATCACCTGATTGTCCGAAAGTAAAATGATCCGTGCTTCGGAAGGCACATTAAGCCGTCGGTCCCGGTTACTGTTACTGACGCAAGTTAGTAGTCGTTACATGAACCATGTCAGGTGCCTTTGGCGCTTCAATAGTAACCCTGACACCAAGGTTGATGGGTTGGTAATCCACCTCACAACTCACACGATAGAAGAAGAAGATGGAGTATTCAGATTGTGGCGCAGTGTATCAGACAAATAAGTACCTTTTTTATAATAATATATATTTTTTTTTATTTTTAGAGTACTTCTCAATTTACAACTTTATACACCACCAATCTCGCAGACAATTCCCGAAATCACGATTAAGCCTATTATGCAAATTAAATATCGACGAAATGAAGCCAAAAGCTCTTCGGACGCTCTTCAGGTTAATCTCAGTGATTTGGGTTGATTTGAACGACTGTCGATAATAATATGTCTTGTCATATTTTACCTGACTTGTATTTTTCGTGCGTAGCGGTGAAGGAAAACATCGTGAGGAAACCCACCTTACCGAGAAATCAATTTTCGGAGGTATGTGACCTAACCTGTATTGAAAATACTTTATATTAAAAATACTTTACTTCTTCTTCTTCTGGTGTCAGGGTTATATTGAGCCGCCAAAGGCTCCTGACATGGCCCATTTAACGTCAACTTACTTACATAAGTATGTAGTAGCCGGGACCAACGGCTTAACGTGCCTTACGAAACACGGATCATTTTACTTTTTGAACAATCAGGTGATCCTGTAATGTCCTAACCAAACTAGGGATCACAAAGTGATTATCGTGAAACGTCATCACCGGGATTCGAACCCGGGACCTCCGGATCGTGAGCCCAACGCTCAACCACTGGAACATGGAGGTCATTATACTTTACTGACCTCACAGGGCAGATATAAACAAGCAAAAATGAAACCACGCACAACAACACACTTATTTGCACTTATTTGTTGTGCGTGGTTTCATTTTTGCTATATTTTGGCAAATATACTACAAGATACTTCCTAAAATTAATACAAATTACTTATCCCGATGATAGGCAAAACTGAGAACGCCAAAGTTAGCGTAACTTAATCTCGCCTGTATTACCATATGAATAGAGACGCACGCGCTCGCGAAATCAATAACTTAAACGCTACGTGATTTAGCTACGCCGTAGTCATGCTACGGCGTAGGCGTTGCTACGGCACATCTCAATTTTGGAAATTGATGGCCTCTGGGTGCTATTTGGGAGGTTGGAATAGATTGTGCGCCGCGAAATATAAATTTGCCATGTCTATTTGACGTGTTAGAAATTTGAAGATAGTTCGTGCATTTTCTTTATTGAACCTGTTCGATTTAGACAGTTTAAACTTGAAATTTTTCACCATATTTTGCCACTTTGGTTACAAAATCTTTTGATAGTTTGTAGTTTTGTTACAGTTTTTTTAATCTGGTCTACCAAATTGGGTAGTAAATAATATTTTTTTATCAACCAATCGATTTCCTCCGAATGCGTCATTTTACGTCACCGTTTTAATGTATCGAAACAGTTATCATAATGTGTCGCATTTTTACTCATAATAGTTACGATATAAATTGATGTAAGTGACGATAAAAACACTGGTATTTTAAAACAGAATCCCGCGCTCACATCTCCTTTCCTTTGAAGTCGTTGTAAGTCATATATAAGATAAGATTTTTTGTAACTATTTTTTTTAGTGCAATAAAGTATTGTTAAGGGAAACTACTGCCCTATTTTTCCCTGAAAATTTATATGGAGAATACTACAATCACAAAAGCATGGCTTTTAAATAAATGATGTCAAAGTATAATTGAATTTGAATTGCTGTGAAAGTAACACAACTTCCCTCCGGACAACAGGCCTGAGGGTGCCCAAGGCGTCGTCTGAGAGGAAAAATGTTTGAACGAATTAATCGACCTTAGTGGGTCGATAGCGATAATTTTCTGTTAAATAAAGTATAATTTCGTAAATAAAATCAATTTTAATTTATACGCCGATAAATACAGCACTACTTATAATGACAAGTCAGGATAAAAGGTGTTGTATTGTAAGCGGTGTGACAAACAAGAAAAAAAAATCCTGTTTGTCATACTGGTGTGACAACCTAGTGTGACCACGAGTCCGGAGGGCACAACTTCACGATAACTCTTTTGCGAGACGAAACTCTATACCAGAATCACAAGTGTCAAAACGTCTTAAACCTAATACAAATCACGCTCGATGTACACAATAATTTCAAAGTTAAACCTAATCCCAATTTAACACAAATACGAAATTGCCATTTCAGCCCAAATGAAGCTATAATTCAAAGTTAATCCTTAGTCAAATAAACAGAGTGCCCAATGACCCTTAATCCAACATACATGGACTGACTGTGTTTCTGATATAACCATTAGCTATAGCTTACTACCAGAAAGGAGAGGCTAGAGATGTAAATGCTACCTCATATTTGTCAAACATTATATTTGTTACACTATGTTACGGATACATAAACATAGTTACAAAGACACATACACACACCTTTTCACAATATTATCCACCCGTAACCACACTTACACACCCTGGCACACCCTTACTCACCCATACTCACACTGACTCACCCTTGCACACCCGTACGGACTCCTAATATACATCAATGGATAAGATTTCACTATTGAGTTATTTTTCTTGTATAATATCTCTGTTTACTTTTAGTTTTGCTTTTATAATATTTTGCTAATATAGCGGTGACGTGGGGGTCAAAGATGTTGTTCAGCTTAACATTGATATCGGCATTTTTTTACTCATTTCTCTGCAAGAATCCAAGAATTTAGAGGTACAATATTTTACGCCCCATCTTCAAATCGTGGTGTCTGTGTTTGAAATACTTTTTATTTTATTTTTTATTTGATTTTAATTTTAAGTTTGATTTTAATAATTTTTAACTTTATTTCATTATTATTATTATTTTTAATTTTAATATATGGGACATAATTATATCTTACAATATGGGTGCCTACCTGAAATAAATGCATTTTATTTTTATTTTTTATTTTTTTTATTACGTTATCTACTTAATTATAGAACGTAAATATTACATATACAACGAGGATTGCGTGTGGGTGAGGTGTGGGGTGTGGGTATGGGTGGGTCAGGAGACGATATTATTTATTTCGGATAACGCTTGCAGATGCGTAGTCTCGCCTCTATCAACGAGCAGCGGCTCTTGACCATTTACTGTGTTGCGGACTGGAAGCGGTCCAGACACAATGCAGGTTACGCACTATTGTGGCGAGGCTTTGTTTCAAACACATGAATTTATATTACATAAACATACAAATCCAAATTCAAAATATCTTCTATCGTGTGGGTTGTGAGGTGCGTGAGTTTATGTATGTATCGTTGGTTGTGTCTCTGGACATTGTGAGCATTGTGTGATAAAATATAGATTAATACTACGTATAGAACTATAAAAAACCGGACCTGTCAAATTTTCAGGACTACGTATAGAAGAGTAACTGTCTCGCACACCAATTTATATCAAGCGCCATCCTTGATCTACTTCACCCCCTCTAGGTTTTCAGTATTGGACCTTAATTTAAATGACTGTCACCTGCAAAGAACTGAGCCTTCATCATCATCACTAATTTAAGAGCCACGCTCTTGTCGGTGTAGCATTATTCATGTTACTTTTTAGGGAAAAGTAAGGCAGTGGTTTCCCTCTTGCCTTCCGCCGTATTCTATCTGACGCGAGTGGGATGGCACCCAGAATAGTATCTCGTATATTTAAGCCAAACTAGGACTCCTGTCCTCCGCCTCTGTATAGTACTGACAGTTACTGCTGCCTTCTGTCAGATTCCAGGTTACAGTCCCTGTGACGCGCCCCTTCCGTCCTGAAGTAAACCTTGGCAATCTAATAAAAACTTATTTAATAATGATAACTTTTATAAAGAAATTATCCACTCGACATTACAAAATCACAGCATATTTCTAAAACGTAAAAAAGTATAACACACAACGAGGTATTGTATTTAAGAACTTGAAAAATAAGAATTAATAAAAAAAGTTCGAGACAACCCAATTGTTGAACTTTGACACCGCAATCCTGAACACAAACCGAACTGTGAACAAAAAATTATAATCCGTAAAAAGTTTTAATGCAAACAGCTTACTGTGTATTAATGTACATCTATTATTATAAAAGTTCACTTTACGCTTCATTCACTCACTCATTCACTGACTCACTCAACCTGAAAACTCAGAAACTACAAGTGCGAGGATCTTTTGCGAGTTCGCCCTGGGGGAGATTCGCCGCAAATGGCATTAACTACTTGTCCGAGTAAGGGCTCTCATCCGGTACAAAATTTAAGACAACAGACCTGAGGGTGCCCAGCTGGACCCGAACCAGTTGTCAACTTACTTCGCCTAAATACGTGAAATTTATATGTGGTAGCCCAGTCGGTAGAACGCTTGCCTCTCACTCTGAGGTCGCAGGTTCGAATACAGCACAGGCCTAAACCAATGATTGTAGAATTTGTTTTCGAATTCATGTTTGGATCATAAATGATTACCACGTGCTTAGCGATGAAAAAAAACATCGTAAGGAAACCCACATTCCCGAGAAATGCGTTTTCGGAGCTATGTGACCTAACCTGTATTGGGCTGGTTTTCCCTTCGCGGGTTGGAAGCTCAGACAGGCAGTCGCTTCTGTAAAAAACCGGACCCGTCAAATTTTCTGGTTAGGTAAGCGGACCATGTGAAAAACGGGATAATGCTAGGGATGATTATATAATAATATCTATCTATCTGTTGCTTCTATGCTGTTCTGGGAGCAAATAAAAAACATAGAACACGTTCAGCTGCTTGTCTTCCCGGGCATGTCGTAAAAACCGACAGAGGGATTGCGTCCTCTAACATGATGGACTAATGTTATGGGCGATAGGCTGATCCCTTATCACCATAAGGTTCATCATATCCATCTTAGGACTTCGTATCAACAGTGGCTGCAAGTTGTCTTTGATTACTTGTGGCTCTGCCCACCCCATTTGGGATTACGGGCGTGAGTTTATGTATGTATGTATCAATCAAATAATATAATACCACCCATAATAATTATATCACTGTCAATGTTGTATGTTGTCTATCCTCATAGTTAATCCTTTTAAACTTTGCTAAGGTCTCTTTTGTATAATAGACACCTGAATCATAACCAAGCATTTCGATAACAACTTATCGTCGCCACCCAAACCACAGAATACATCTAATAGTGCTAACGTAGAAGCATGTGCAAATCATGTACCTGGTTTAGAACTCTGTCCCATTGACATATTTGATATTTAGTAAGGCTTGCAGTTCTACTAGTCAAAGAAGTTAATGTGACATGGTATAGAGCTCGTGGGAAAAACACATAACGTAAATTATGAGTTTGAATTCATGTTTGGAGTGTGTTTGGATACTCACGCAGTTTCCAGGATTTGTGTCTAGTTAATGTCAATAGGGTTGCTCTCTATTATATGGGACTTAAACATATCTGGCGAAAAGTGGGTGTGCTAGACATCTCTGCCTACCCTTTCGGGTTTATAAGCGTGATGTTATGTTATAGTTTTGATCTTTTTCATGTTCAAAAGTCAAGTTAAACTAATATTTTCTTAATAAAACAAGCAAGTCGGCGCTTGTCACCGCCAGGCCACCTCAATTTGAACTTTAAATAGAACAAGTTAAAACTGTTTCTGCTTACCGCTCCCAAGTTTTTAGTTAACCCTTGTTGAACTTAGTCTTGTTGTGTTTGTGAAATAGTTACACTTATTCTTTCTAAGTACCCCCTCCGGTTGATTGAGGGGAGGCCTGTGCCCAGCAGTGGGACGTATACCTATAGGCTATTTATGTATACTATCTCATCATCATCATCATCAGCCCATTAACGTCCCCACTGCTGGGGCACGGGCCTTCCCTATGGATGGATAGGGAGATCGGGCCTTAAACCATCACGCGGGCCCAGTGCGGATTGGTGGTTATTAACGACTGCTAATGCAGCCGGGACCAACGGCTTCACGTGCCTTCCGAAGCATCATCATCATCATCCTCATCCAAGCCGTGTCCGGCGACGGCGACTCCTAAACGTCTATCCCAGGTCGATGCTATGATAGGCTCTAATATGACTAGCAAAACGGAGGAGCTCGAGATGAAAACATTATTTTTTTGTGGTCACCCATCCAATGACCGGCCTTTGTGAAAGTTGCTTTACTTCAACAATCGCAGACCGAGCGCGTATTACACGGTATCCGTGGTGCCCGGTTAATGGCAACAACCCCCCCCCCCCTTTCCGTCCCCTTTTACAAGAGTGGGTGTAGATATTACACACCCCCAGTATTTTGCGTCTAAATTTTGTCACCATCTTTTAAATAGTCTCGGCTGATCGCTCCGCTACACTCCCCGCTAACACTCCTCCCCAACCCGTACCGCCCGAAGCATCGCACAGATGACGCGTACATTATGCATGGCGCTGCATTTAGCGATAGTGGGTCTACGTTGCATACTTGCATAGATATGCATATGTTATTCATGCCGCGGATCGCTCCGTATTGTTGAGGATACGCTGTTTGCGCTTGAGTAATACGTTTAAGTTATACAGCGAGTCAGACGATGCGTTGTGGCTCCGTTGCGATGTTCAGGCATCCCAGCTTCCCTCATTCAGATAAGCGCTGAATCGACATCGACCTGCTTCTTCTTCTTGTCGTTTCGGTGGCATTCAGATTTTTTCAGGGTCGTTTATTTTGTTGCGAATTTTCTTCTTTGCGAGTCGATTAAAGCTGGCTCTGGTGATTTCGAATTGTTTGGCCCTGAAAAAGGCCTTTGTTTTTCCCATACGTAGGTTCTTTTGTTTAGTCCTGATGAGGACCGATCACATTGGATCGCCATCGTGGTGAAAGGCGGTGCGCCGGGCGCGAGAAAACTTCAGTGCGCCACTCGGGGAGGGACCTTTCATACACCCCATTTTTTCAAATATAATCCAGTCAGACGACGCCCTGAACCGAACTTTGCTCCCAACTAAGCACCTTCAGGCCTCATCATCATCTCACTAGCATTACCCTGTTTTTCACAGGGTCCGCTTACCTAACCTGAAGATTTGACTTTGTTTATTACAGAAGCCACTGCCTGTCTGACCTTCTAACCCGCGAAGGAAAAACCAGCCCAATATAGGTTAGGTCACATAGCACCTTCAGGCCTATTGTCTTAACTCCTTGTCACCTATGTTTAAGTCCCTTGTAATGGGGGGTGCGCCCATTGCCATTAACCGGGCACAAATCCTGGGAATCACGTGATATCAAATATCCAAACACGAATTCAAACTCACAAAGTCGAACTCAGAATTTTAGACCTGATTATCTGAAAGTAAGATGACCCGTCCTTCCGAAGGCACATTAAGTCGGTGGTCCCGGTTACTGATGACTGATGTAACTAAGTGAGTAATCGTTACATGAGCCATGTCACTGGCCTTTGGCGGCGCAATAATAACCCTGACACCAGGGTTGACGAGGTTGTAATTCAACTCACAAACCACACGATAGAAAAAGAGGTTGTTTAGAGCCTGAACCGGGATTCGGGAGGCTAGGTGGCGCCACCGTTGCGTACACATTCAAATTCAAAAGCTCCGTATTTAATTTGTGCATAATTAATTAAATTCTAATAATCTTTGTGTCAAATAGTTCAAAACGTACTCAGGACAGTCTAAATTCTTGTGATTAGTGTTATCCAGTCGAACAGACAAGTTAATATTCTAATAATAAACATATAAGAAAACTGTGACTACTCGCTGGTTTACTTTTTTAAATGACTTACTAAAAGCTTTTAAACTATATCGTCGCATTGAAAAATCTAAACAGTGAAGTGTGGAAAGTGAAACATCAGTGATTAAACTAATAAAAAAAAAAAAATAATTTGTCTCGGATATTAGTGACGCTAAAATTTAAAGTGGTTATCGAATTAACCGTCAGTTTACATACCCACAAATGAATCTCAAATACCTGGACAAAATAACAGATGATTTCGCCACTTCTTCCATCGACCGAGTAGCCTAGCGGTCGAATGCATGGACTTAGAATGCGGTCAACTGAAGTGACGCCAGATCGGATCCCAGTGAATCCTAAAATTGTTTTGCGAAATTTTTTTATATATTATAATTTTTTTTTTATTTTTTTTTTTCTTTTTTATATATATATTTTGCGGATATAAATTGTATTTAGTTTTGTGACATTCGATGAGAATTTAAACACTACATTTAGTGACAGCAAGCTAAAAATAGGTGTTACAAAAAAACCCCTCGCTATTACCGACATATCAAGTTAGCCGAAAGATGGAAGCAGATACCCTTTTATGTTGCACTAAATGTAACAAATACATCCACAATTACCGCTACTTAAAATGTAGTGATTGTGTTACGCAAGTACATATTCCTGAATGCAGCACGGTGTCAGATAAAATTTTCGACACTATGTCAAGAAGTAGGAGGAAAATATGGAAATGTAGTAGCTGTAGGAATCGGAATAGGATGGCCAATAATGATGAATGTACAGAAAATATAACATTGCGGAAAAAAATTAAAGTAAACGCACCAATAGAAAACTCATTTAGTGATTTACCTTTAGAAGATGATGACAATGATGAGATGGAGGAGTATATATCATTGCAGACTTTAAATAGAAGTTGCCCGGAAATTGGTCCTAACTACCAAGAAGAAGTTAACGATTTAAAGAAACGCATGGAAAAACTAGAGGAGGCTGTGAATATAGCTGATAATCGGATAGAGACATTACTAAGGGAAAATAATGAGTTAAAAAGATTGATTCAATCTCATAAAATTAAAACAAAAATATGCAGCTCACCAACAAAACAACTTCGTACGCCTGTCACATGTAGACAAAGAAATTTAAATAGCGGCCTAAATAGAACAAAATTAGAATTCCAGCTAGACACACCAAAGCAAATACTGACTGTGAAAAACTCAGATACACTAAATGAATATAATGGCCCTGCTCCAGATCACACTACAAAGGTTTCGTGTGTAGGAGAACACAACAATAAACAAACACAGCAAACATATGATAAAAAGCCAAAACTGTGTATCTTGAGTACAAATAGAGAAATTTTATCGCCCACTATTTCAACACAAACATGTGATTTCTCTTTCTGCCATTTTCTAAAGCCGGGAGCTAAAACTACCCACTTGATAGAAAACATAGAGAAGAAGCTCGAAGGATTTACTAAAAAGGATTATTGTGTCTTATTTATCGGAGAAGAGGAGTTCAAAGCTACAAACGACTACGTTGAACTTGTTGGCTGCTTGAGAGATACCTTACAAAAAATTGATTACACAAACGTCATAATATGTTCGCCGATCTTCAAATGCAGAATTTATGCAGATTTGATAAATGCAAGAATCGAAAATTTTAATAGCCTGCTTCATGAAAACAACAATAAATATGAATATGCTTATCTTTTCGACTCAAATCTAAACTTAAGTTATGACAGCACTATGTTCAGACGAAATGGTTCCTTAAATAAACAAGGTCTTAGGATTGTTTTTAGGGATCTGTTTCAATTGATAAATGATATTAATGATTATTATAACCAACAAACACGTTGCAATCATGACGCTAGTCCTTTTTTAGGTGTGACTCAGTGATTCCAATTACTCAATGCACACCTCACAAAAAACCATTAAATTCATTTTTATTATTTCATCAAAACATTCAGGGTCTTTGTAGCAAGTTGGATTTACTGGAACATGCCTTTGAAGAACTTAGCAGTGAGGGGAACCAAATTGATGTACTTTGTTTCAGTGAAACTTTTGTTAAATCAGGAGCTGAGAAAAATATAAAATTCAAAAATTACAAATTAGGGGCAGCTTATTGTCGTCAAAATTGTCGAGGAGGAACATGTATTCTGGTCAATAAAAACATAGAAATAGTAGAGTTAAATTTTGTCAGTAAAATGGGAGTGAATTCTTATTTTGAATCGTGTGGTATAGAAATTATAGGATTAAAGATTATTATATTATGTATTTATAGAATCCCCAAAAATACAAATACCCATGTAAATATTTTTCTGGAGAAACTAAGTGAATTATTGTTTCAGGTTACCCATCATTATAAACAAAAGAAAATAATTGTTTGCGGTGACTGGAATATTGATATTCTAAAAAATAATGATTTTTCACGTAAACTGATAGGTACTTTACACAACTATAACGTTGAGGTCCATATTACGGAACCGACAAGATCCAAGTCGTGCATAGACCAAATAGCCAGTAATATAAAACGAGTTAAATCGGAAACGCGAAAACTTAACTTATCGGATCATGAAACAGCGCAATTAATTTACGTTAATGTTAATAAAGAAAAAGCATACCATGAAACCTGGTTTGAATTTAGAAGAGATTACTGTATGGAGAACTTCCTTAAATTTAAAGAGTGCATGTCGGCATTATCCTTTTCGGATGTGTTCCTTTCTTGTGACCTAAATTTATCATTCGAGAAATTCCATGAAACACTTATGTTATTTCATAAATTATGCTTTCCTAGAATTAAAATTAAAATATCAAATAGACCCAAAACACTTAAATGGTTGACTAAAGGGATTAAACTTTCTTGTAAACGCAAACGCACACTTTATAATAAATACAGATCGACAGCCACCGACAAAAATAAACATAAGAAAATGTATCAGGACTATACAACCATGTTAAAAAAATGTATGTTATTATCACAGCGAATAAATAATAAAAGATATATACAAAATCATAAAAGCAAATGCATGGCTACTTGGAAAATAATAAATACAACAGTAAACATTACACAAAAGAATGATATTAATAAAATCACCTATAATGATGAAGTTTATACAGAGCCTAATGACATTTGTAATAATTTGAATAATTATTTTATTGACAAAACAAATAATAGTTATCTAAACCAAGACTTCAAATTGATCAATAGTAATATAAATTCAATTTTTATTTGCCCAGTAACTTATGAAGAAACGTTAAAGATCATTATGTCGCTTAAAAATAGTAAATGTAGTGGGTATGATGAAATATCTTCTATAGTGCTTAAATCATGTGCAAAATATATTAGTGGCCCTCTAACTTATTTGATAAACCTATCATTTCAACAAGGTGTTTTTCCGGAAAAATTAAAAATATCTATAGTAAAACCAGTATTTAAACAAGGACTTAAAGATAGCCCAGAAAACTATAGACCGATCACCATAGTCCCAATCTTATCAAAAATCTTCGAAAAAGCCATGCATAACAGGTTAAGCGATTTCCTTCTTAAGCACAATGTTTTACACACTGATCAATACGGATTTAGAAAGGGCAGGTCTACAACCCTTGCTTGTTTTGAATTTGTTAAAAATGTAATTGAAGGGATTAATAAAAATAAACTAACATATGCAATATTGTTGGATATGAGTAAAGCTTTTGATTTTGTCTGTCATAAAAGACTGCTAAATAAGCTACAGCTTTACGGGGTAAGAGGTAAAGCGCACGATTGGTTGATGAGTTGTTTGGATAATAGAAAACAGTCCACAGAAATCTACAGATTCTGTAAAACAAACAGGAATACTATTGTTAGAGTTAGATATCGTTCTGTATTTGCAAAAAATAATAATTTGGGAGTTCCCCAGGGGAGTATTCTCGGACCGCTGCTGTTTATTACTTATATAAATGACCTGCCACTCTGTACCAAACATAAAACAATCCTTTTTGCTGATGATACGACGCTTATTGTTGAATGTGATAAAAATAAGGCAGATGAAACTTTAAATAATGTACTCTCAGATATTACTGAATGGATGGACAAAAATAATTTAAGACTAAACATTAAAAAAACTAAATTAATCCAACTACACTCGTGTCAAGCTAAAACACAACCTGTTGAAGTTAAATATAGCATGAATAAAATTGATCTAGTAGATACTACAAAATTTTTAGGCATAAATATTGATAAACATCTCAATTGGAAAATACATATAGTGGAGATTTGTGCAAAACTGAATAGATTTGTGTTTGCTCTAAAGAGATTATCACAAACTGTCTCCAAAGATTCAGCTCTCGTCGCTTACCATGGATACGTGGCCTCAGTTCTGAATTATGGCCTCTTAGTATGGGGAAACAGTGTTGAAATTGAAAGTGTACTAAAACTACAAAAACGATGTATACGTGCAATATGTAGAGTCGGATTTAGAGAAAGTTGCAGGCCTTTATTCAAACAATTAAATATCTTGCCAGTCCCATGTGCTTACATCAGAGCAGCATGCTGTTTTGTTAGGGAGTATCCTTATTACTTTAAAAAATACAGTGACGTCCACCAGAGACAAAATAGGTCATGTTTTGCTAATGTACTACATCAACCACAGACTCCAACCAACATGCATAAAAGAAATGCATCAAATATGTGCATTGAATTATATAATAATCTGCCAAATGAATTGAAAATACTAACTGGAAACAAGTTCAAGAATAACTTAACGAAATGGCTTATGGACAAATGTTACTATAATTTGAAGGAATATTTTGAACATAAAAATAAATAAATTTTGTAATTTTTTAATAATAAGTATATTTTCTATAATTTTCTTTCAATGTACCATTTCTTTATTTTTTATTTTCTTATGTATATTTGTACGCCTGCATGCAGGCCGAACACATCACAACATTGTTATTTAAATTATTTTACCACCTTTTTTGTATTCTATGTGTTCTCGCAAATAAATTGATTTGATCTGATTTGATTTGATTCGAAACACCAATGTCTTAATAATGTTCTTATCAGAATTACTCCCGAGACCATGCACACAAGGTATTTTCCCTCTCAGTATACCTATCTTACACACCACCGAAACGCTCAAAGCCCGTTCGAGCAATCGGTTGAATCTCAGAGCGATTTGTAAGTGGAAGCCACGAAATGCCACTCAAACGTCGTGAACCGGCTGACTTCACTGTTTTGTGGGGATTTCGGCTGGCTTCGTGGTTCCTATCAGATGTTCTGGAGTGTATTATGTACGAGTATGTATGCTCTAATAGTCAAGGTATGTACTGCCGCAAACATAACATCTGACCCGTGCGAATTAGGTAAATACCTCGCTAGGTATGTATTGTTACTTTGTAGACTCGTGTGTATTCATAATCATAATCATTTATTGCAAGTCACAGTTTTACACAGTTTTATTTAGTGTGTAATGTAGTTAATTGTGTAACTATAGTGTGATTAGTGTAACGGGGATAGTGTAAATCAAATTGTACTGGTTGCGTTGGAAGAGCGAGGCATTCCCATCACAAGTGTCATCTGACTACTTTAAGGGAAGCCCCTGTAACTTGTTTGTTATAGATTTACAGAAATGAAACCCTTTTTATTTTTTTTATTTTATTTTTATAACAAAATATAGCATACCTATTCCAATTCAGATTCAAGTTATCTTTATTCAGTGGCTAGCAAAGTTACACTTTGAATCGTCAATATTACATAACGAACGTCTGATCCGCCTAAAACTACTGCAGCTTCTCACAACCTGTAAAACCGGGGAAAAGAAGCTGCAAGAAAAACCTCGGTATAGGGCCCTAGACGTTCTTAAAAAAGAGAACATTAAATATTGTTATACAATTTAGTAATTTAGCTGCCTAATATCATTAATGAAATTTAATGTTCATAACCCCTAAAGAGACGAAAGAACTATAAGTTATCAACTATATAAACTGCAATCAATCTGGATTTAAATATCTATAACCTATGGCTTTTTCAAGGCAAGAGTGCACAGATTATGGTCAAATACTTACTAATTAAAGCACATAATAACGGGTTCTTACCGCGTTAAAACAATGTATAAAACAAAAAAATATTATGTAAGTACGATTATAAGAATCTAAAATTGATATTATGAACCCTACCGTACTTGTCAGCTAATCGTCGAAATTGCTAGTTTTTTATCGCAGGGGATTGTATCGCCAATAGCTTGGTGTCTCGAAATATTTTATCAAAGGTAACAATATATCAAAACAAACTAAAGCGCCACAAAAAGGCATTGTAATATTGAATTAATTATTCACAAAACGTTGCAAAAACCTATTGTTTCACTAAAAGTGCAAACTCACGTTGTTAACAATATTTTTCGGGAATTAAATGACAAAAGATTATTATGGATGGGCTTTGTTGGCTGTTTTCACATAGTTCGGTGCTGACGTTTGCGGTTTAAACTACCATATCATGAAAGAAGATACATACATACATAATTTCACGCCCGTAATCCTTAATCTACCATTATAGAAGGAAAAATTGAAGGGAAAAGAGGAAGGGGTAGACCTAGGATAACATTTATGAAACAAATAAAAGAGAAGGTGCAGGTCATGTCGTATCGGGAGGTGAAGGTTTTGGCGGGAAGAAGAGAGGATTGGCGATTACTCCACCGACAAAAGCGCAGCTCTTATAGTAGAGAGAGAGAGAATCCTTAATGGTATGGTCAGAGCCTCAGGTATAACCGTGTATAAAAGCAGTTAGTTTTTTATTACTTATTATTATTTGAAAGGTGAAGGTTTCGAGCTGAAATCGTTTAGTGCGGTGGTATATCCACAATATAAGGATGAAATGCCTGCCGACGCCTAGTTGTCCGTAGATGGAATGGAGTGGGTGGAATTAACTGCCTTTGCCCAACTTAGAATAAGTTTATCCTGTAAATGTTTTGTAAATTTATGTGCAATAAAGTGTTTTATTATTATTATTAATTAACTCTTGTAGTGTATCCTATAAAGACCAACAGACAAGCTACCTTTCGCCTGTGGTCTAGATTTTGGAGTCAACTGACTTTGACTTTGACTTGTGGACATAGGGTATCTATAGATAAATGAGTTCCATCATTCTTTCCAAACTTGAGATTGCCAAAACAATTCCAACAACCTGACAACTTCTAAACAATTTACGTAACAATATAACAACGTTACCTACTTGTTATGCACACGTGTATGTGTTGTTATTTAAGGCAAACATTTCGGTAACAAAGTGGTTTTTCACGGCGTTTGCGGTCGCGGCGTAATTAATATACAATAATGCCTCCCCTTTGAACAGGGGCGGAGTCAGGTGTCTAAGGTTCTTGATTATATTGAAATACAATGGTAAAAAATCGAGTTCTAATCAATTTGTTAAAAATCCGCGTTACATATGAAGTCGCCCACTAAATATTTACGGCCTTTTCTACATAGAAAATATCATTTATAACATTTTAGCACCGTAAATACTCCTTCAGTCTTTGTTCGGAGTAAACTGGCGCAGTCTAATGAAACGATTCAGGCGAGTAGACTACAAAAATATATGAAAGTGTAAAGTCGCCGCAGCTTACATACATGTTAAGAGGACGACTTTCCACGTAGGCAAAAAACCTTCTTCTTCCTTGCGCTATCCCACTTTAGGTGGGGTCGGCTCTCCTAATTTTGCGGCGCCATGACATTCTGTCTAGGGTTGTTGGGTCGGGTAAATTTTCATGTTTGAGTAATCGGGACATGCTGATCCACCAAGTGTAAGGAGGCAAAAAAACCAATACGCCTTAACGGAATCTGATATTGAATTAATCCTTTTCTAAATCCATCCCTTTACATAGGCATTATGACAATAAATCACCCGTGATAACGACTTGTAAATTTGTACATACATGAATGCGTAATATAGGAGTTAAAAGGGTTTAAAACGTTATAACCCGTTATCCTTCGCCACGTCATATTGAACGGGTATTAATTTTACGAAAGACTCCCTTAATTATAATCATTTCGTCATAAGTAGGTCACAAACATTATCGAGCTTTTGAAAATCACAATATATTAATGTCAAATCACGCTTTTGTATATATTACTTGCGATATTACCTCTACAAAGAAAATTCACTTGCTCTGAGTCAAAAGCAACGCAGCAATATTTCAGAATAATCTTACAGAAAGGTGAGGAAAAGATTATTACTTACCTTGTATACTGTCTCTGTGGTCTAGTTGTTTGAGCGTTGGCTCACGATCTGGAAGTCCAGGTTCAATTCCCTATGCGAACATTGTCGAAATCACTTTGTGAGACTGTCCTTTGTTTGGTAACGACTTTACAGGCTTGATTCACCTGATTGCCTGAAAAAATAAGATGATTCAGTGCTTCGGAGGGCATGTTAAGCCGTTGGTCCCGGATATTGGCCGTCAAAATGCCTCCACCAACCCGCAGTGGAGCAGCGTGGTGGAGTATGATCTATACCCCCTCCGGTGGATTGAGGGGAGGCCTGTGCCCAATAATGTATATTGTACCTACAACGTAAGAGAGAGGGAGACAGGCAGAAATATACCGCAAGATAGAAAGAAAGATATGGAACAGTTATAAGATTTCTCAACTTATTAGGTACTAGCGACCCGCCCCGGCTTCGCGAGGAAAAAAATTAAATTATTTACGACATCACATTATAAACCTCAAAAATAACAGTATTTCTCCACTATTTAATGGATGTTATTATACATATAAACCTTCCTCTTGAATCACTCTATCTATTAAAAAAACCGCATCATAATCCGTTGAAAAGTTTTAAAGATTAAAGCGTACATAGGGATATAGGGACAGAAAAAGCGACTTTGTTTTGTACTATGTAGTGATGCACGGACTTTTATCTAATAAATAAGTACAAATAACTCGAAACCTACATCTATAGGAGCACCACACCCGCACACTACATTTCTACGTACCGATGTTTCTATAATTCATTTGCAACTCGGAAGCGTTCTGTTTCCAAACAAATGAGTAATGGTTCCGTACTCTTTGTTTGTTCGTTGAAGTTTTAATATTATATATATATATAGCTTTGTACATATAAGGGGTGCCGCAAGACACGCATCTGAGACATTTCCCTGTATCGTTAATTAAGCAATTCATCAAAACTCAAGTTGGTGGCAACAAAACCCATTGTAAGTTTCTAAACGCACCTAGGAAACTGCCCAGTTTACACAGACCCCTCATGTTTTGTCCCACTTACGGATTTAGTATGAGCATTTTGGTGTTGTACGTCTTGCGATGAGTCAAGTTATTTTGGTCCTATGCCCGCAACGCTTTGGAAGTGTAAGCTCTTTTGATGTATGTGTGTATTTTTGGAAAACACAGTCTGTTTAAAGTTAAATTACCTGGTGATGGGTTTTTATAGAACACTAACGTTGGAATTAAAGAAAAAAGAAGAAGACAGAGAGTTGGATCAAAAAAGGTGAACGTCGTGTCTTATAAGAAAATGAAGTAATTGGCCTTTGATAAACGAGAGTGGATAATGCTACACCGATAAGAGCGTGGCTCTTAAATTAATGAGCGGATGAAGGATTAGAATGGAGATATGGAGTACATATTCTTGTACGCAACCATTTTACAAGCTTGCTTAATTAAAACATTGACACACATTTTAATTTACAAAATGGATTTATTTTTTAAAGTATCCACTCTGAACTGCGCGCGTGTACGAAACGATTAATGAAAGCAAGATAAGTATGTCAGGATTGAAGCAAATGGAATTGCAGTCTTTGTTTATCCCGGTGGGATATAGGCGTGAATTTCGTATTTCTTTAAAGATTTTGTTTATTTATTTATTTATTCAATTCAATTCACAATATAAGCATACAGCTAACGCCCAAGCACTTATATGTTAGCCAAAAAGGATGCATTAAATTTTACATTAACATAGGTTTTTTAATACTGCTTTCGATCCTTAATAAAATTTATGATTAAGGAACACGTTTGATTTACGTGAAAGCAAGAAATGGCACATTCGAAATTCTAGAATATTCTTCTAGAACTTTATTTTAATTGAGTACTTACTCAGAAAAGAAAACTCAATATAATTTGGTTAGGATAAGACATTAAGATGATCCGTGCTTCTGAAGGCACGTTAAGACGTTGGTCCCGGTTACTACTTACGTGATGTAAGTACATAGTCGTTACATGAGTTTTAGGGGCCTTGGACGGATTAATAATAACCCAAAACCCATTGTAAGTTTCTAAACGCACCTAAGAGAACTGCCCAGACCTCTCATGTTATGTCCCACTTACGGCTTTAGTATGATAATTTTGGTGCTGCATGTCTTGTAATGAGTCAAGTTATTTTGGTCCTATGCCCGCTACACTTTGTAAGTGTATGGATTTATTTTTTAATATAAATATATTAAATTGAGCCGCCAAAGGCCCCTGAGAAATGACTCATGGAACTATGTATGTACATCGCGTAAGTAGTAACCGGGACCAACGGCTGATAAGGTTGGTAATCCATCTCACAACCCACACGATAGAAAAAGCCAAAGTAAAATCAAAGAACAAAAGTACAGTCACTGAGCCCCGCGAATT
Organism: Pectinophora gossypiella; assembly: GCF_024362695.1. Classification (NCBI taxonomy): domain Eukaryota; kingdom Metazoa; phylum Arthropoda; class Insecta; order Lepidoptera; family Gelechiidae; genus Pectinophora; species Pectinophora gossypiella. The sequence goes on from NC_065409.1 coordinate 1,142,358, forward strand.
ATTTGTAAACAGTGGTGAAATTATGAAACATTAGTTGTCATAATTATAAAATGTAGGTTTTTGTAGGTGTTTTTTTTTGTCTATCACAAAAACGACATGTAACCAGGGGCCATGTAAAATGGCCAAATCAAAGCAAATCATTAAAGAAAGCAATATTGCTACTTGACATTTGTTTGCATATTGCGCACTTACTTTTATATGCGCAAATGTCAAATTGCAACATTGCTTTCTTAAAGGAGTTGCTTCGATGTGGCAATTTTAACCACCCAGGTCCTAAGTGCAACCAGTTAATTTATTACTTTGCAAGAAACTGATTGGACTTTTGCATCTTAAAGTACATCCAGTTAATAAAACTTGAATTCAATGCCAAAAAATAAAAAGCAAACTTGAATTTACATTTAGAACAAAACAATAACAGGTCATCAAAAAAGCGAAGCAAGTTAGTGGGGGCGCGGTAAACAGAGCATAAGAGGCAGTGCAATTTGGGGCGGCAGTCGCCAAGTAATACGCAGTCATTGTGGAGCAGTTACTGGAGCATGATGCACAGGAATGCCGGGAACACTGTTCTATACCCTGTTGTATAGGCTACAATTTCGCATACCTATTTGATGATTTTCTTGGAGAAAAGTGTTTCAATACAATAAGTATTTATTTATTTACCCTCTGTGGTATAGTGGTTAGAGCGCTAAGCTCACGATCTGTTTATGTATATATTAATTTACATTTCACGGTATTACAACACAGAAGCATCAATGTGCCCTGAAACTTTCACAATAAAATAAACAGAATTAAGTAGGTACAAATAAGGTAACCCCGATTCCTGCAGACACCTCCTAATTTTACTTTAAGTTATACCTGTCATTTTATATCCGCCGAAAAGGAAAGGGACGGATGATTGACAGCTCTTAATTTAAGGAAGAATGAGTAAATGAATGAATAACCCGGCGAATCAAAAAGGTATCTCGCTGGTAAGCAAACCGTTTGACGTGTGCTGTCAACATAATTCTGTCGGGTTATTGGCCAATGAAAAATTTTTGACGGTTGTTTTAGATTTGTGCTTAAAATTGACGAGTGTTCTATAAAATTCAATGCTTGTCGATTACCCGTCCCATTCCTTTTCGGCGGATAAGAAAATGACAGATATAACTTAAAATAAAATTAGATGGTGTTTACAGGAATTAGCACCTATGTATATACATTGTTTTAAGTTTACGCGGTTATTATCATAATTAAAACACATAATAACGGGTTCTTACCGCGTTTAAATGGGGATATGAGACTCCCGATATTTCGACACTGTTGCAAGTGCCATGATCACGGGATGACTGATGATCATCCCGTGATCATGATCGTGTTTTAATCACCTATGTATAATTAAAAAAAGAGTAAACAATATTCTCATAATTTCACAAATGCAGCTCCTGCCTTATTTATAGATTGACGTGGCCCTTGTCGATCTATGTACGGTGGTGTATGATGGTGTAATACATTATTATTACCATATCTACTTCGTTATAGTGAATCGGGGATTTTTTTTACGCGTCGAACGCCATGCCACTCGCCGCTGTCGTACCAATGCTGGATTGCGTTCTCCTATGTTTCGTATTGTTAATGATTATAATAATTATTTTAGTGATATTGATATAGTGGCTACACGAGTCGGTGAGTTTAAAAAGCAATTACTAACCATCCTCCAAAATGAATGACTGCACTAAGAATGTCAACGCTTTATTGTTATTGGTCCACTTATTTCGATTTGGCTCTTCCACTACGAGACGTTAAAATATTTTTAATATTAGTTGTGGTTATCGGTGTTGGTTTCACAATTACCCACTATCATGTATATAAGTATAAGTTAACAATTTTGATTGTGATACTGTTTGATGACCCAAATAAAGAGAAAAAAAAAAATGACTGTCACCACGTGGCTGACAATGTACTTTCCACTGGGGCCACTTTCCCAGATGTAGAAGGTGCTGTGTGAGAACTGAGAGATCACACATTTCAGGCTGTATCTTTTTAATTATTTCACTACAAACTTCAGGACACAGTTCTACATTTGTTTTACAACTCCTACTAAAACCTGCAATATTCCATTCGCGAATTTGCGAGGTGATCTCTCAGTGCACACACACATTCAAAAATGTGAGAATTGTCCAAATATCTAAAGACGTTTTTCGCGAATATTGTCTAAAAGTAATTAAAAAATAATTGAACGCTAAAAACTATTTTTTTCAGCCTTTTTTTGTTAGAAATGAGAGAATTCCATAATACCTGTATGGCAACCCTGCCTTTACTATTTTACATAGTAATGTAGCAAGTGTATTTAATAAAGTTAAACTTCAGTGTTAATATTTAAATTTTAAACGGTCCGGCAATATAGTTGATTCGAAATTTAAAATGTAATTCACTTGACCACCACAATTAATCGATACTCGAACGCAATCGAGAACTCGATGAAACGTCGATTCAGTGCCAACTCTCGTTAACCGTCAGCCGTTCTTTATTTGAAAATTTAAATTTGAAATCGGAATTCCATATGCATAATTAATAATATTATTTTGCTAAGTTTCTCCAAATGACAATTTATATTAATTTGTTGCGCAATTCAATAGAAGCTTAATTTGATATTGTCATGGTGATATTTTGTATCAATAATTTATATAATCCATTATCAATATATGCAATCAGAATAATTTTGCGGTGGAAATGAGAACATTGAAGAGTACATATGAGTTGCATGATATTGAAAGATAGAAAAGGATAGCCTTATAAAGGAGAGTTGTGGTGTGAAAGAAAATGTATTGACGAGAATTGAAAAAAAAATAAATGTTTAGATACTTTGGACATGTAGATAATAATCTCAATAAGCAAAGCAAAATATGTATGTCAATATCTAAACTAATATTTTTCTATCGTGTGGATTGTGAGTGTTACTAACCTTAAGAACCCTGGTGTCAGGGTTTTGTTATTGAGCCGCCCCTGATAAAGGCCCCAACATAACATAACAAATACTTTATTGCACAAACAGGAAAAAACAAAATACAAAACAAAAGAGAAATAGAATGAGTACAATAGGCGGCCTTATTGCCCCAAGTATGTATGTCTAAAAAAACCAAAAAATCTTTTCTCCATGAATAACTAAGTACTAAAAACCATTCCTTCCCAAAAGGTTTTAAAATCTAAAGGAAATCCGGGGCGATTCTACAGCGGTAACAAAATAGCACTTGTAGTAAACCGGGTATAAACCCGGGCCTTCCACCGTAAACCGGCTTTATGACTTTCCGCACCACAACGGTCGTCTGGATTGAAACTCATTTAGCTCATAAGTGCTCGAGAATGGATAGAATTAACATTTATATCAGACTTTGGAGAGCTTGAAAGATTTGAAGACTATCGAGGACACTATGTTTTCTATATCTACCTATCATAGCGGTGTTGTTGCCTGGAAGAAATTGTTCAGAGCAATAAGGCCGCCCATTTATCATCCCCCTAGCATTATCCCGTTTTCCACAGGGTCCGTTTACCTAATGTGAAGATTAGACAGGTCCGGTTTTTTACAGAAACGACGGCATGTCTGACCTTTTAACCAAAAATGACCTGACAACCAAATTTTTTCGTATATTATTAATATAATCGTAAGAATTTCGTGGTTAATTTTGCTGTAAATAATTGTAGAAAATGGAATCATTTATTCAACATAATAATCGTGGATAAACTTGTTGAAGGTCAATTTAACATTTTTGAACCTACGTCATTTCGCAAGGTGTTATGATTGAAGAGAAGAATTGACTTAGAAACTGCATCTGCATCACATCTTTTAAATCAATGTGGGTATATATTACAAGTTATTAAATAACTAGAGGAACCAGGCACTTTTACACACTTTTATCATTTAAGTTAATCATATTATAATAAGATTTTTGCATAAAGTAAGCTTCACATGATCTTTACAATTATATGACAAATGCAAAAGTTGTTGTGTCTTTATATTTTTGTAAACTTCGAGCTCTTTCAGTTGCTATTGAAACCAAAGTCGCGCCGAGCCGCGGTTTTTCCTGCAGCTTCTTTTCCTTGGCTATATACAGGTTGTGAGAAGCTGCAGTAGTTTTAGGCGGATGAGACGTTCGCTATGTAAAAAAATGACGATTCAAAGTGTAACTATGTTACTTATTGAATAATGATATTTTTGAATTTGAATTTGAAAGAACTTCACAGCAACTTCTCATCCGAAGAGCCACATGTGTATCGCGCGCAATCCGCAAGTTGTCGACCCCTGCGCTAGGAATATGATGATGAGATATTTTAAGTTACATCTCCCAACCACTCTTACATTGAAGCGTTATAGTTTACGAGTGAACTATTGAACGTCGTAAAAAGCGAAGTAAAAACTACACTCATAACATTTTATAGGAATACGTCTTTATATTGAAAGCAATGCACTTATAAGATTTATGGACGGTTGCAAGCCGATAACCGTAAGGTTACCGATGGCTTTGCAGTTGTGCATTTTATCGACTGAGTTAGAATGCAATTTTTTCTTACTTAACTATGTAATATGGTCACTGTCTGAAAATAATTGATATATTTAGAACCCTGATTGTAATTTGTATTATGTACAGTCACGAGTATCAATATGCTTTCATTGTGGTACCATGTCACATGATTTTTTTTTTGTTGACAAATTGCACTGTAAGTCTCACTAAATGTCAAAATATATGTTAGTGCTTTTATAGTATTAATGAATTTCTAGATTATAATAACTAAACTTTGACATTGTTACATACATACATACATAAACTCACGCCCGTAATCCCTAATGGGGTGGGCAGAGCCACAAGTAATCAAAGACAACTTGCAGCCACTGTTGATACGAAGTCCAAAGATGGATATGATGAACCTTATGGTGATAAGGGATCAGCCTATCGCCCATAACATTAGACATTGTTAATTATAGTTTTATTATTATTTTATTTTATGATTGATTTTTATTATATAATTCTTATTTAATTGTAGATGCATGTGTAGCACAATAGCATAAATTTGCATGCTTATTTGTAAGCTGAAAACACGGACTATTGTATACAATAACATCTGTAAACACTGTTTTCTGGCAAATAAATTATTCTATTCTATTCTATGCGACAGAGTCGTAAAGTGGGTACATAATATTGCTCATGACTGTACTATCATGTTTTTACAAACCTATCGCGCTAACGTACATATTTGACACTAGTCAAAGGTAACTCTTCGCCCCGCGCCGATACGTATCGAGAGCCGAGCTAGATTTACCTCACCCCCTCTGGCCGGTAAGCCACTAAGGAGTAAGTAGATGCGCGCGCAGATTGTCTGTCTCGCTCGCACCTACGTGGTCAGGCAGCACGCGGTAATAGTGAGATTTTTGTTTTTGTTGATGGAGTGTCCGAAGCGTGACTTAGTGAGACTTTGTTTCGATTTGTCAAATTAGACATAGATTCTAGTAACTTCCTAATATAAAAAAAATAAAAATCGGTGAACGTGTCCATTTCACATCCAAGCATAATCCATTCGAATTATTCGATAATTTTGGATTCAATTTTGCTTAGCTGTCAAATACATAATGCACACACGACACGTTCACAGCATGTTTATTTTTTATTTCATGCGGTAATTATTTGTTAGTATCAGTAATTATGTTAGTGACACCGCACAGAATACTGTTAAAGGCCACATCAAAACAATTCATCTAAAAAGCAATATTGCAATTTGTCATAACATATAAAAGTAAGTTCGCAATGCAAACAAATGTCAAATAGCAATATTTCTTTTTTAGATGAACTGCTTTGATGTGGCCTTTTTAATTCCCCTGAGGGGGATGATTCATTTCATAAATCTGAGTTAATATCGTGTGGAATTTTACATCGTATTCTAAGTATTCGTTACGGTGTCACTAACACACTGTGTAAGAATATAAAGAACGTAAAAAAAAAGAAGATACTTCCCGGACATCGGGTGCCGGAGTTTATTATTTCCTATTCGGTTGTTGCCTAATTAATTATTATTTAGATTGACAGGTCAGCGTTCTGTGATCGACAGGCAGAATGTGCTGATTCCGTGGCGTCATACGATATTTGGGTCATACTAGGCTTGTGTTATATAATAATATAAACAGGGATAATTGGGAGTAGATATTTGTGTTATTCTTATGAGTCCAGAAGGGCGCAGGCTTGTGACGAGGCGAGTCCACGAGTTCGAGCGACAGAGTATAGCAGACCTCGACGCGAACGACCTCCGTGGTCCAGTGGTTGAGCGCTGGGCTCACGATCTGAAGGTCCCGGATTCGATTCCCAGTGGAGACATATCACAAGAATTACTTTTTGGTCTCTAGTTTGGTTAGGACATTACTGTAAGATGATCCGCCGAAAGGCTCGTTAAGCTGTTGGTCCCGGTTACTGCTTGCTGATGAAAGTAAGCAGACGGTACATGAGCCATGTCTGGGGCCTTTGGCGGCTCAATAGTAACCCTGACACCAGGGTTGATGGGGTTGGTGCTCCACCTCAGAACCCAGACGATAGAAGAAGAAGACTAGACTACGTCTTCTTCTCAAACAAATATAGTTGGCGCTGTTCAGATTTTAGGTGACGATTACCTTTTTTCTTATCGCTTGGGGAACATTTAATAACTAGAGGAACTATGCCTGTATGTATTTAAATTAAGCCTCTGGTACCAAGTATGTCTACAAGTTGTATTCTGGAGACTGACTAAAAAAAAGCCAGTGAAACAAATACAGTTTAGTACCTATTAAACTTAATCAGGTAGATATAAATCCATCCAATTACTTTAGAATTACCATGAGTCTGTCTTGTTTATAAACTTGCTACCGCACAAATAAATCTCTTGACCAAATTTAAATTTCCTGCTGGCTCAAACAAACTCTTTGTAACTCCCAAATTGAATATATTACGATAATTTCGAGACTCCGGACTTTCGAGATCAACGGCTCAACAAACCTTGTTGGCCTTTCAGTTTTGATTAAGTTTGTTTATTGAATTTTAATGGCCTGGTCGCTCTGCTGTCGTCCAATGTGGTGTGTTTATTGGAGTTCAATTATGCGTTGCTAACTGGTTGATATAATAGATAGATAATCAAAATAATAATATTATTTTTTTCATCTATACTAGTGTAAATAATAAGATAGTAAAAAAACATACATGAAGAGCCCAGTTGGTAGAACGCTTTCCTCTCACTTTGAGGTCGCATGTACGAATCCAGCACAGACCTAAACCTCTGACTGTCGAATTTGTTTTCAAATTCACGTTTGGATCATAAATGATGATCACGTGCTCAGCGGTAAAGGAAAACACCGCGAGTAAACCCACATTCCCGAGAAATGCATTTTCGGAGCTATGTGACCTAACCTGTATTGGGCTGGTTTTCCCTTCGCGGGTTGGAAGGTCAGACAGGCAGTCGGTTCTGTAAACAACCGAACCTGTCAAATCTTCAGGTTAGGTAAGCGGAACCTGTGAAAAACGGGATAATGTTAGGGAGATGATGAGTAAAAGAAACATACATAAATGGCCTATATACGTCCTACTGTTGGGTACAAGCTACCCCTCGATCAACAGGAGGGGGTACAAAGTATACTTTATATCTATAAAGTGTGATTTTTCAAGCAAACCGCACTGGAGCAGCGCTGCGAAAACTTCTAAAAAACTGGCTAGTTGATGAGGAATTTTATGTCTTGAATGAATATTTTCAACAACAATGATATTTGACTAATGTTTATGTGACTAATTATTAGGTACTTACTTAATTCCTCGATGCTTAATACTGACATTATTTTTAATATTGTACGTCCGACATGGACATGCTGTTGAGATAATTTTTATAGATTTAATTTTATAAGTTAATTTGACACCTGCATGTATGTACCTACACAGATTCACAATAAAATTCAATTCAATTTTTTTTCTAAATGTTTCTTGTTTCTTGCGGGTTATGCTAGGGGAATCTATGTTTATCTCTCTTTATTTAAGAGCTGCGCTCATGTCGGTGGAGTAATCGCCATTACTCCATAGATAGGGCGTGTAGAACGGTGGTTGCCCCAATCGCCTTCCGTTCCGCAGTACACCGACCAATTTCTCAATCGGTGATGTTCTAGCTAGAGCCCTACCAGAATCCAATTCCTCGGCCTCCAACCAGTACTGATACCGAGAATGTATGAATGTATGTTTGTATTAAACGTTTTTTTCTTCCGCAGGTGAAGTGGAGCGGCTGCTACGCGAGTACCGTCAGAACCAGGAACTGGTGCGGAACATCGGCGCGCACTACTACCAGATCATATACCCCGTGCAGCTGCGACACCACGAGAAGATGGGCATCTCCACTCGGGAGGTCAACACGCAGAAGGTAAGTTGATTTATTTACTTTTTATTATGATTATCACGTGCCCAGCGGTGAAGGAAAACATTGTGAGGAAAATATTCCAAAGCAAAACTTTTTGGGAGGTATGTGACCTATTCTGTATTGTGCTGGTTTATCCGTCGTGTCTTAGAAGGCAGTTGCTTCTGTAAAACACCGGACCTGTCAAATCTTCAGGTTAGGGAAGCCGACCCTGTGAAAAGAGGATAACTTTAGGGAGATTATGGAGATTAATATGTGGCCAGGTCAAGAGTTCTCTTAACCGGCGACCATCAAGGAAGTCTTTGATGAGAGTGGAAAAGCGAAAGTGGTGTGTCTGAACTGTAATAAGTGGAATTCCATGGGCTCTGCCTACCCCAATGGGAAATAGGCATGATCATATGTGTGTACTAATAACAATAAACAACTACTCCAAAGCCACATACACCTAAACCATATAGCGTTTTGACATTCAATTTACCAATTCGAAATACGAGTAAATTCTCGTAAATAGTACGAGTAAATTCTCGTAAATAGTACGAGTAAATTCTCGTAAATAATGCGAGTATATTCTCGTATAATACAAAAGAAATGACCCTCGTTACGTGGTAAATAGTGTCGCCAACAAATTACATAGTTTGGGACCAAGTGTGCCCCACGACGCTCCAGTTCTAGATGATTAATGGGACCCTTCGCTAGAGCTGGGACATCTATACGTCTTGGGTAACTAGTATCGTAATGGGGCATAACAGGAACATTTCACACAAGCTTTCCTTGTAGAAAAAAAGAACATCAAAAATTTTACTTATATACATAAATTCAAACCAAGGTAAGCAGAGACTATGAAATTCCATTTTCTTCGATCCTGACACACTTCTCTTGCTTCCTCCACATTCATACATCGTTACATACACGCACGCCCGTTCTTAGTAGATCGTACTAAACCTTTTCTAAGGACATCTCCAAAAAGAAGCTACTATACAAATAAAAATGGTATAAATAATATAATTATCCAGAGTAAAATTATTGTTACGAACACAGATCTTTTCAGTATCATATATATTTACTCATCAGTATATATTTACTGTTTTCAAAATCCAAGCGCCATTATTTTATTAAAATCATTTAATAATATTTTTCATTGAAATTGTTTAATTTTACAAAAGTATCCACATGCTAGTAAGAGAACCTGTAACTTCAAAACTTTCAATTAATTATCGTATTATTGCATAAGTACAATAATACGGTACTTAATAGCTGTTATATACTCATAAGAGAGTATATAATAGCTATTTCCAATACTTAATACAAATAATTGGCATACCATCTCTATACAGTACGCGTTTTTTCTTTAACACAGAAACTTTATGTTTCTCGTATATTTTTTTATTTTGTATTATTCAATGTCTGAGTGACATGACACACAGGAGGGGGGCCCAGGGGGGACGCAGTGGAGTCCCCCAACAACTCCCTTTATAGCCCCCTGGCTACAATACAAGGAGGTACAATTTGTTAGCAGGCAGAAAGCAGGTGAAAAACCTGACGGTTATTTGAAAGTTATTTAGGGTTACATTACGTTGTTCTGCGAGGCGCGTGTAGACGACTTCCACGCGATCATGCGTAAGCGCTGTCCGTCTCTGCTGCGCCGTGCGCGTGCCAGCCCCAACACCATCGTGAGCGCATTGGTGGACCGGTACGAACCGCTGCTGAACCGCTGGGTGCGATTGCACGCTGTTACATAGTTGCCCGCGGCTTCGGTGTTTCGGGCTGACTTGATGTAGTTTACTTTTTTTAAGTTTACATCACCATCATCAATTTAAGAGCCACGCTCTTGTCTGTGTAGCAATCTCCATTCTTGTCTATCAAGGGCCACTTCTTTGACTTCCTTATAAGACACGACGTTCGCCTTCTCTTTAATTTGTTCCATCTAAGCACTTCTTGGTCTTCCCCTTCCTCTCTCAGTTTACATGGGTCTTGATTTCATTACGACCCTATTCACAGTCTCGTTTGCACAGATACAAAACCCATTAAAGTTGAGAACCTAGGTATACTTTGCATACAACATAAGTCTATATAAACTTTATGATTTAACCCGACATAACCTCAAACTTCATTATTTTATATCAGGTATTCACGTGAATTATTTTTGTTACTTACTCTCTTCTAAGTGGAAGTAAATAAAAACATAATTTGGGTTGACGTTAGGCAATTTACCCGGTATTTCGGGTAAATGGGAATTTACCCAAATAATTATAAAATGATACTATGTATAAATTCCCACTCATACCCATTTTTTACCTTCCCTCAAGCCGTGATAGCCCTGTTGTTAGAACGCGTGAGTTACATCCCAGTGTCACGCGTTTGAATCCCAGTTTGGGCTCTAAACTGAACGTGACTTTTTGAATTTAAATTCATGTTTTTAGCACGTGGTTTCTAGGGTTTGTGCCCGGTTAATGGCAATAGGCTTGCCCCCTATAACATGGAATTTAACATAAAAAAAAAATATAACATTTGTGGCGAGAAGCGGGTGTACTACGCATCTCTGCCTACCCCTTCGAGGATACTTTATTTAAATAAAACAAGTAATAACTATTGCAATTCTATCTAAATTAAAAACAAATTTCTAAGTACGCTATATAAGAATTTATTACTTCAACAGACTTCTTCAATTTGGATCTTATTAATATTATTAACTCTTCAAATAGGTTTTCTAGAAGGTTCTTATTTTATTAGGTTTCATTATGATTGAGTAGCGAACCAGTGAGACGAAAGTCTTTCGAAGTTTCATTCTGTATAAATCTTGATAAGAATTTTTTTTTTTAATATTTATCATTCAATTAGGTATCTGTAGGTACTAAAATATATATTTAAATTTCAAATACATTTAGACAATCTTACAACTAAACATTACAACCTTGTGTATAAGTATATATGAATAATGGTAATGTATTTGATATCAAAATAAAGGATTTTCCAGGCTATTTTACACAAGAACGTCCCATTATTATTCTGATCAAAATAAAGAGAAGCAATACAAGTAGCAACATAATTCTATACCATAGCTGATCCAAATATCAAGCAACGATTATTCTTATGTATGCTTCTGCCATCAGATTATATTTTTGAATAAATTCGTACCTGAGTAATGAAAAAATAGGTAATTATCACGTCAAATCTGTACAGCGCCATCTATATTGTATTTCGAGAATGTAGCCTGTAAATTCCCTCATTGAATACAAGGGTGCTTATACAGGGTGTTAGTGACATCGTAACGAATACTGAGGGGGATGATTCAGACCATGATTCTGAGTTGATATCAAGTGGAATTTTCCGTCGCAAAATTCATGTTTTTTATTTAGTTTTTTTAAATTATTTTCGACTCTATACTTTTGCGATGAAAAATTCCACTTGATATCATCTCAGAATCATGGTCTCAATCATCCCTCAAAGTTGTCGTTACGAAGTCACTAACACCCTGTATATTTTACTTCCACCGGATGGCTCCCTCAGCATCCGAACCACGCAGAATCTCTTTTCAAGAGCCAATTTAACTTCCCTGAAAACTTATTTAAGTTGTGAAAGATTCCGATCGATCGCGCGCCATTCTCAGGTACTAAGTAATTACAACAACAACTGCTTTATAGTCAAGTTATGTATATATCGAGTTATATTTGGAGATAAGTTTTATAACATAACTAGCGACCTGAGGAAAAAATTATATTATTTACGACATCACATTAAAAACCTCAAAAATAACAGTATTTCTCCACTATTTAATGGATGTTATTATACATATAAACCTTCCTCTTGAATCACTCTATCTATTAAAAAAACCGCATCATAATCCGTTGAAAAGTTTTAAAGATTAAAGCGTGCATAGGGATATAGGGACAGAAAAAGTGACTTTGTTTTATACTATGTAGTGATTTTAAGTTCCACGTTCTAAGCCTATTGTCATTAACCGGGCACAAATCTTAGAAACTACGTGATAAAAATGAATTCAAATTCAAAATGACCTATTCGAACCCTTGACGCAGCAATGTAAATGATGCGTTCTAAGAACAGGATAGGGTAAAAAATTAGTATAACATTAGTGATACTATTTGCTTTTAGCAATAAGGATAATAAAATCACAAAATCCAAAAAACTAGAGTGAATAGGCATTTAGTAGATGAGCGCGGCCTCCGTGGTCCAGTGGTTGAACGTTGTGTTCACGATCCGGAGGTACCACGTTCGAATCCCGGTGGGGACAAATCACAAAAATCACTTTGTGGTCCCTAGTTTGGTTAGAACATTACAGCTTATCACCTGATTGTTTGAAAAGTAAGATGATCCGTGTATTTTTTTTAAATCTTTATTCAAGTTACTAGGACTCATATTTTGTTAATAACAAAACTTATATACTAGGTTAGTAGATCAAGGCAATTAAATACAAATTATAATAGGAGAGTTGAGCCGCGTACTCGCGACTCACCGCCACGCCATACCTTTGGAAGGTAAGGTGACGCTTTGGAAGGCACGTTAAGCCGTTGGTCTCGGCTATTACTTTCTTATATTGAGACTTTGGCAGCTCAATAATAAACTTGACACGAGAGTTGATGAGGTAGGTCATCTACCTCATGATAGATTCTACGCTTCAGTTCAGCGTTAAGTAACCAATGCAGATTGTAACGAATACAACGTTTAACGTTTTTTTGAAGGACTTACATTGACCGAATTGAAGATGTCCTCAGAAAAGGTTTAGTACGATCTACTCTGAACCGGCGTGCGTGTATGAAGCAATTGATTAATGTGGAGGAAGCAAGACAAGTGTGTCAGGATCGTAGCAAATGGAATTCTATAATCTCTGCTTGCCCCGGTGGGAAATAGGCGTTATGTATGTATGTATGTACAACGTTTTACATTGCCCCTTGGATATACGTAGATATTCGTATTTCACTTACTCACTACACGCTGATGCATTATGCACGAGTAGTCTGTCGAAATTATCATAATACATATATTCTTTGGTAACGAGGTTCGGAGGGAAAAATAAGAATATTGAAGTCCTATTATTGGCTGTTTCGGATAACGAAGTTGATTCTGGTAAGTAAACGCGAAGAGCTAACGAGTCTAGTAAATCATGACCTGAAATTTCACGAAGTGATTTTTTGTGATATTTGAAAATTTGATTCGATTTTTGAAGGTCTTCGAATTTGATATTTTAGTCTCTTCTATCCTATGTTATTTTTTTATGATATTTGAAAATTTGATTCGATTTTTGAATGTCTTCGAATTTTATATTTGAGAGGAGTATCTACTCCTTTTCATTTTAGTGATGTTGATTTCTTTTTTCTTATTGAGTCTTTTACATAATACACATACAAACAGCCTATAACGTCCCACTGTTGGGCAAGGCATCCTCTTAATTACGGCGTATACTTAGGAGCCTGCAGGACCAACAGCTAAACCTGCTTTCCGAAGCACAGATACGATAATCGCTGGTTTCTGCCCGAGCTAGGGTTTGAACCTGCAAACTTACAGTGAGAGTGAAGCGTTCTTCCCACTGTGCTACCACGGCTTTCTAATATATATGTTAACGATGGGCTCATTGGAGCGAACTCATTGGTCAAATATTCTTTTTTGATATGACATTTTATTATACTCTTTTGTTTTGTTTTTCTAGGTTTAGGACGCATTGGTTTTTACTTTTTATTATTTGCGATATCTATGTATGCAGTTAATCGTTTTAGAATAAAGCATCGTATCAACTAGGCAACAGTTGACGCTCAACTTGTTTCGCGCAACATCTACGACAACGTTGCACAACAGCGCGCGACGTTGCCAGCTTAAGCGCAATATGTCGCGCGGCTTGTTTGTTTAGGAAGCATCGTTAGTTGAGCATCAATTGTTGTTGAGTCAAATTCAAATTCAAAAATATCTTTATTCAGTAGGTAACATAGTTACACTTTGAATCCTCAATTTTTACATAACGAACGTCTCATCCGCCTAAAACTACTGCAGATTCTCACAACCTGTATAGCCGGGGAAAAGAAGCTGCAAAAAAAACCTCGGCACAGGGCCCTAGACGTTCTTAAAAAAATAAAAATAAACATAAAATATTGGTATACAATTGAGTAATATAGCTGCCTAATATCAGTTCTCAGACAGTTAATCCCATGCATTCATATCTTCTAAATAATCACTAACTTTACTACTAACCTAACTACTGTCTTAAAACAGTTGAAAGGCAAATTCTGAATGTCAATCTTATTGTAAAAACGTATACATTGCCCCTTAAAAGATTTAGTAATCTTATGTAATCGACTGACTTGTAAAGCAAGTTTATTTTTATTCCTGGTATTAACAATGTGCCGATCGCTATTTTTTGCAAATAATCCTATATGTTTTTTTACATACATTAAGTTTTCAAAGATATATTGTGATGCCAAAGTTAAAATATTAATTTCTTTACTTAAATTTATTTCTAAGTGGAGACGTGAAGAGCAACAACACTAGTTCCTCTGACGACATGTTGTCCACGACAGACGTGTAGTAAATTCGTAGACAGACAACCTTGTTAAACAAAAATTCCTCGCTAAATTTCAACATTTTGGACAACATGTTGCGCGCCAAATGCTTCCAAGTGGAAACTCGGCTTTACTTACATAACATAACATAACAAATACTTTATTGCACAAACAGGAAAATACAAAATACAAAACAAAAGAGAAATAGAATTAGTACAATAAGCGGCCTTATTGCTAAGTAGCAATCTCATCCAGGCAACCTTTAAGTATATGGTATACTTACATACAATATATATTCGCTTTTGATATCCATGCTTAGATCTAATATTGTACAGATCTAGTAATAGTAGGTAATAATGCCGTATAATGGAGAATTAATCAGTTTTCGGGGAACACCGCGTTTGATGTACACATACTCAAGTTATAATATTGTAGTGTTCATCTCTGTTAATAAGGATATTAAGTCTCAATATGTAATGAGTATTTAATCATCTGTTCTAGTGATATCATTTCTAGGGTGGTATTGATAAACTAAACTCAGCTGAGACTGCCCTCAAGATCATTCTCAAGTCCCTGTTTTTATATGAGAACTGTCACATTGATAATGATCTTGAGAGAGAGTCTCGAAGCTGAGTTTATTAATACCACCCCTAGACTAAAATGTGGAATGAGCTTCTCTCTGAGATTTTACCGCTGCTCTATGATATGGGGTTCTTCAAAAAAAGAGTGAAAAAGGTTCTGGCTGATTGACTGATGCCTTCTAGCTATAAGTTTCATCATATCTACTCGTATCTTAAGACATTGTTATAGCAGCAGCATCATTTCCAATTACGAGCGCGTTTTTACGTGTGTATTTTTTATGACTATATTTCAAATTGGTTTAGTCAGAGGTACAACCATCGCAAGATTAATTGAGTACCCGTGCTTCTGCGAGCTTTCTATAAGACAAACATGATTGGTTGTAGATGTATCGCTGTCTAAAGGAGCAGAAAGAATAAGTACATGCTACATACATAAACTCACGCAAGTAATCCCTAATATGTTGGGCATAGACACAAGTACATTTTGAAAACCAAAAACATATCATTAAAAATAAGAAAACGGTTTATTAAATCATATATTTGGAGCATTGCACTCTATGGAAGTGAAACGTGGACTATGACACAGAGAGACAGAGAGAGATTGGAAGCGTTTGAGATGAGGTGTTGGCGAAGGATGGAGGGTATAAGCTGGACTGAAATGGTGTCAAATGAAAAAGTGCTGGAAAGATTTGAAGAAAAGAGAACCATATTGAAGACTATAGAGAACCGGAGAGGAAATATGATTGGCCACCTGATACGACACGATTAATTTATAACAAACATTATAGAAGGAAAAATTGAAGGGAAGAAAGGAAGAGGTAGACCTAGGAGAACATTTATGAAACAAATAAAAGAGAAGGTGCAGGTCGTGTCGTATCGGGAGGTGAAGGTTTTGGCGGGAAGAAGAGAGGAATGGCGATCACTCCACTGACAAGAGCGCAGCTCTTAAATAGAGAGAGAGAGACACAAGTAATGAAAGACAACTTGCAGCCACCGTCGATAAGAAGTCCTAATTTGGATGTGATGAACCTTATAATGGCAAGGAATCAGCAAAAAAAATAAATGAATGTTTCATTTACTCGTTACTAAGCCCACATACGACATATGGCAACATCTTATCTAGTTCTCACATTATGCCCCGCGTTGACACTAATTCTCGACTCGGTGGGCCCCTTGGGAAATCTACGCGATCTTACCCCTGAATTTACCCCAATGATATTATAATTTTTACCCACAAAACATTTTGCTGTTCCCCCAGAGGGAAGATAGGACAAAATTGTGTGCAGTTGAATTCAATAGGAGTTCTGTTAGACAAGTTTGTTTTAGAAAAAGGCAACGGTTTTGTAAGAATTTTGCTGTCTGGTAACATTTTTCGAAGAAGCGAAAAATTTAAATGAAATTTTGTATTCTTTTCTAGACATTTATATTTTTACGAAACGATTTTCTTCAAAAAATTAAGAACGTAATTCTTTACCTTTCATCGCTTTTTAGATACGTGCGTACACAAAGTCACATGGCTTGTAACAATTTATCTCGTTAAAATTAGGTATTTTAAAGTCTAATATTATTATTTTGCTTACATTTTTAGTTATTTCTATAAAACTTAAGAGCCTGAGCATGTCGTCATGTACTCACTAATCGTAAAGGTGTGTACGCGAAAGTATTTTTTGTCATCTTTAACTATCATTATGGTAGTTCACAACCCGGGTTTTAAGCAGTCTTAAATAACTTTTAGATTTTTTCCGGGCTTGAGCTCTAACCTATTGAATTCGACTTTTATGAGTTTGAATTCATATTTGGAACATAGATAATTTATATCCTCCGATTGATATCCATTTGTGCCCAGTTATTGACAAGAGGCTCGCTCCCTATTACATGGGACGTAGACATAACTGACGTGGAGTGAGTGTAGGTATATGTCGTGGCCAGATTTTAGAATTGATAATTTCATGATACAGGACGGTACGACAGGGCAGACGGACAGGCAGGACGGTTTCGGTACGGCAATTCAGGACGGAAGGGGCAAATCACAGGGACTGTAACCTGGAACCTGACTGAGGGCAGCAGTAACTGTCAGTACTATTCAGAGGCGGAGGACAGGAGTCCTAGCATGGCTTTGTAATAAACTACTCTGGGCGCCATCCCACTTGCGTCAGACAGAGTACTGCGGGGCGGAAGGCAAGAGGGAAACCACTGCCCTATTTTTCCCTAAAAAAGTGGCATAGAAAATGCTGCACCGACAAGAGCGTGGCTCTTAAATTGATGATGATGATGAATTTCATGATGTGCTCGATCATGAAATTATCATAACTTATGAAATAGAATATCACTCGTTAGACTCATCATGCGGTAGTTTGGAGATGCAGACGTGTTGCTCTGTTGGTACTGTTAAGTTTTAGAGAATTAACTGAACAATTACAATTATGAAAATAAAATTAAATGATCATCACTTTAAAGTAATTTTCACGTCACACACTCCAAACTAAACAGTCCGTGTCGCCATTACAACTAACTTGAGTCGTACCCAACTTACCTCCCGCTGTGAGAACTTGTTCGACTTTCCTCCACGATAAGCACACTGGCGTGTAATTGAAATAACTGAGCCGGGGCAAATTAACACATTTCCTAAGAAATACACAGGGGCAAAGAGAATAAGCTAAGGGTACTTAGAATTATACGTAAAAAAAAAATCAAAAACTAATGTTGACTTTTCTCGTTGAAAATCAATACATAATTATGTATTGTCAAAATTAGTTTTTGATTTATTTTTTTCAAACTAGGGAGTTTGATTAGGCCATTACTGGCTCATCACCAGATTGTCCGAAAGTAAGTTGATCCGTGCTTAGAAAGGCTCGTTAAGCCTTTGGTCCTGGTTACTACTTACTGATGTAAGTAAGTAGGCGTTAGGCTTAATAGTAACCCTGACACCAGGATTGATGAGGTTGGTACTCCACCTCATAACCCACACGATAGAAAAATACATGGCTTTGTAGGGTGGGATATTCCGTAGTTAGTTAGTTTTATATAAGTTCGTAGTCCTTTTTTCTGTTGGTAAAAATAAATATTGTATTAGACAAAAACCTAAATGCCTATTAATAATGTATTTTTACTTTACTTGAATAAAATCATAACGCAAACGTATATGTATTAGGATGGGGCGATTTATTTATTATTTTTTTATCGCTTCGGTATACCTGTAAAAAGTTGCTATTTTAGGCCAACATTAAGTACAAAAAAAAATCAGTTGACTTATGTTCATATCGTCATAAAGTTTCGCCCCATCGTCATAAAGTTTTCAAAAATTTAGGCAAATTATGAGTTTTGCCAATTTTTTTCAAAACATCGCAAACATTTTATTAAACTCCTGAGCGACAGTTATTACCGGTAGAAACATGCGTGTTGAGACTCTAGGTAGGTACCTATACAATGATCCTGCTTCCGATTGAAAAATCATTGTATAGGTACCTACTTCCCTTATTTTAATTGCAATATATTATAATTTTGTATAAATTTAAATTCTAAATTATAATTATAATATATAAATAATATAATTATAAAATATAAATTTTGTATAAATATATAAATTTGAAAATATCTTAAATAATTTCTTAACATATTTTGCTTGTTGTTCCAGGGTAGAGGCTTCGGATCGGATTACCAGCAAGGCACCAGATCACGCGCTAGGGTAAGTGAAATTAATTCATTAATATAATTTGCATACATTTTCTCTGTAGGTAAACGAGAAAATGATTATTAATGAGGTGAGCTAAGTAAGATTGTATGAACGGCGTTTGATATTGTAAAGATTTTAGTTACAAAGCGGTTGTGTGTTGTTTTGTAAAGACGACGGAGTATTTTTACAAAATATAGATGAAACTATAATAAAAATAAAATTAGATGTAAATATAGCTGACGAGGAAACTGACGAGAGAATGATGTAGGATTAGAGGACGTGTAAAAACTTCTTCTTCTATCGTGTTGGTTATGAGAAGTACAAACCTTATCAACCCTGGTGTCAGGGTTACTATTGAGCCGCCAAATACCCCTGACATGGCTCATGTAACGACTACTTACTTACATCAGTAAGTAACCGGGACCAACGGCTTAACGTGCCTTCCGAAGCACGGATCATCTTAGTTTCGGACAATCAGGTGATCAGTCTGTAATGTCCTAACCAAACTAGGGACCACAAAGTATTTTTTTTTTGATATGTCCCCACGGGGAATCGAACCCAGGACCTCCGGATCATGAGCTCAACGCCCACCCACTAGACCACGGTGGTCGTTAAAACATCTAAGGAATGATAATAGGTAAATCCTATATTATCAACTTTCAGTAGCATAGGATAAACTCCAAAATGAAAACAAATGTGTAACTATGCTTAACAAGGCGTGATTATGGCAACCCTACGCCGTCATGTCCCAAACTCAGTATTACCAGGTGCAATTTATGACTTTACAGGGTTCAGAATTAAATCTTCATCACGATTCATTGTGAGTCGCGGTTGGTAATGAGTTTACATCGTGTTAAGGGCCGTGCCCGGACACCGTAACATACCAGGTCCGTATACGTCCCGGCACAAAAAAATCTTTATAATATGAATTTATATGACACAACGTCCAATAGACCGTTCCGTCACCGATCAACACCAAAGCTGTGCATACACTCTCCGTGGTCCAGTGGTTGACCGTTGGGAGCTCTCTCTCTCTCTCTCTCTCTATCTCTCTCTCTTCTCTCTCTCTCTCTCTCTCTCTCTAACGCTCTCTCTCTCTCTCTAGCTAACGCCGAAATACTGTGCAATAAAGAACTATTGATAAAATTTATAATTATATTTAATATAATTTTTAATATAATTATAAAAGTAAAAATTCCTTTTTTACAAAATTTCTGTTTAATTACTGTTTTATAACTGTTCAAAGATAAATTATGGATGACAACGAGAATTGTAAATACGTATTCATTGCCTTAATGGTTTTATGCAGTCGATATGTAAGGCAAGTTTATGCTTATTCCGGGTATTAACAATGTGTCGATCTCAATTCTGTTTTTTTTTCCATAATAATTATATTAAATTTTCATAGATATATTGTAGCACCAAAGTCAAAATGCTGAGGAGGACGCGTCAAAATGGGCCTGAACTTGGGCTAAGACCAATACACACGAGATGTTGTTTTTGGGATAGGTCATTAAGTCATTATACATACCTAACGAAAAAAATGAAATAAAAAAATGAATCAACCGGGTTCTTGCACAGTCAAGGTAAAAAGTTTTATTTATTTCTCTATTAATTTTCCAAACAATAACGGTATTTTTAATTCGAGTGAGGAAAATATAGGCCTAAATGTCACTGAAGTGTTCCCACAAAGAACGTCTTACCGCGTTGAATTATAACTTTAAATTTAGTTGTAAGTGGGTGAGTCCGTCCACAAGACGTCTTAAGTGGGCCGGAAAACGGAACTGGAAATACAATTTTTACCATACATTAGCCCACGCACAGAACCCTTTAATCTTGCGACTCCGCCCCTTAATTAATGCGCCAGATGTCGTCGCTCGCGCACGTAGCCAATTTGTTAGGCAAAATGTTTCTTGACAATATAGTCGTGTACGAGCTGTTAGTTACGGCCGAGGACCGACCGACGATTTATTTGTTTTTAAAGGACGTATTTTACTTTATACCTATAAAATATTGCATATATTTCAGAGAAGGTAGGGGGGGGGGGAGGCAAGAGGGTAACCATTACCCTATTTTTCCCTAAACAAGTAGCATGGAGAACAATACGTGACTTATTGTAGATTTGGCGCAGATGGCATTCAAATTCAAAATTCAAAAATATCTTTATTCAGTAGGTAACATAGTTACACTTTGAATCGTCAATTTTACATAACGAACGTCTCATCCGCCTAAAACTACTGCAGCTTCTCACAACCTGTATAGCCGGGGAAAAGAAGCTGCAAGAAAAACCTCGGCACAGGGCCCTAGACGTTCTTTAAAAAAATAAAAATAAACATAAAATATTGATATACAATTGAGTAATTTAGCTGCCTAATATCAGTTCTCAGACAGTTAATCCCATGCATTCATATCTTCTAAATAATCACTAACTTTATAATAACCTTTTTTGTAAAGTTTTTGTTTAACTACTGTCTTAAAACAGTTGAAAGGCAAATTCTGAATGTCAATGGGAATCTTATTGTAAAAACGTCTACATTGCCCCTTAAAAGATTTAGTAATCTTATGTAATCGACTGACTTGTAAAGCAAGTTTATTTTTATTCCTGGTATTAACAATGTGCCGATCGCTATTTTTTATCTACTTGGCCGGAAACCACGCCGACAAGAGCATGGCTCTTAAGTTAGTGATGATGATTTCAGGGTACTATGTATTGGTCTTTCAGTTATATATAGTGACAACTTCGAACAATGCTTGGGAATATTGGCAACCAATAATTAGGCAGCCATATTACTGTTTTTTAGGAACATGCGCCCAGGTTTTTTTACAGCACCTTTTCTCCGCTATACAGGTTGAGAAGCTGCAGTAGTTATAGGTGTATGAGGCCCGTGCTTCGGAAGGCACGTTAAGCCCTTGCTCCCGGCTGCATTAACAGTCGTTAATAACCATCAATCCGCACTGGGCCCGCGTGATGGATTAAGGCCCGATCTCCCTATCCATCCATAGGGAAGGCCCGTGCCCCAGCAGAGGACGTTAATGGGCTGATGATGATGATGTTTCCAACCTTTGAATTTGAAGCTAGATAAATATGTCAAAATCGAGGCAAGTGTCTGCTTACCCCGCTAGTGGGAAATAAGCGTATGTTTAGGTACCTACGTCAATATATTAATAGTATGGAGAAATCTCACCATAACACCGCTCGATCCCGATGCGTCGTGCTCGATGAATCGTTTAAAAGGGCCTTAATAGTGACGAGTTTCAACCCCGTCATCCGTATAGACGACACACCTCTCCCTACTCCTTCAGAGATACAGGCTTGAAGCTATACTATCTTATGTTCTGATGGCAAACATGCCATGTTTTAGCTCTATAAATATAGAGTCGGCGCCTTCTCGCATATCACCAAATATAAACGTCCCCAAAATTCCCAAGACAACCTGACTATGCAAACACATCCTTCATTTGGCCGCATTATACCTGACGCCACATGCTCATTAGGATTCAACAAGCCAAATTCAGCTTAATACAACCTTACATGAGAGTTCAGAATTGATAAGGAGCTAGAATAACGACGTCGGTTTAATTCTGGCGTAAGGAAAGATTAGTTAAGGTTGAATTAATGTGTTTTAAAGACAGCCTCTCAGGGAGAAACGTAGAGGTTTTCAGGAGATTTTATACGTTAAGGTGCTGATTTGAGTACAAAACATCTAATTTTATTTTAAGTTACACCTGTTATTTTCTTATCCGCTGAAAAAGAAAGGGACAGGTAGTCGACAGGCATAAATTTTATGGAACACACGTCAATTTTAGGCAGAAATTTAAAAAGCCAGTTATTCATATTTTTTGTCCTGAACGGAGACTTAGATAGTATGTACTGTTGTTAATAAACGTAATGAACATGATTCATACGATACAGGATTTGCCTTATTGCTTTAATTTATTATAAAAGGACGCCACACAATATGAAATTAGAAGGTTAAACGAAGAAAAATCTGTACAGCGACATCTGTATTGTTTTTAAGGACCGAACCGTGGAAAGTCAGACATCTTTGTTTTTCGGTACAAATGATGACCCTTTTTATTAAACTCAGTCACAATTGCATCTGCCACCCATTATTATACAGATCAAAATAAATTGAAATAATATAGGTAGCAACATAATTCTAAAATTTGAAGTGATGTTATTGTCTTGTCTTCGTGTGTGGCGTCCTTTTATAATAAACAATTTATATTCTATTCTATATCTACGAAGGTATACCAATCTTTAACCACAACATACACCTAGTTACGTGCATACCAAGCCTCCGTTTAGTATTCGATTGCGCGTCGACCGGTTAAGCCCGCGCCTCCTACGGAATAGAAGCAATTTCAGACTCCACATACATGTTCAAACATGTTTCTATACGTACACAATGAACGGGGAGATTTGGTTCTGTACGGCCATTTGTCTTGTTGTACTAAGATGGTACGGTTCCAAATGACGTCATCTGTTTAGATCTTAAACTATAACTACAACTATCTCCACTACTACTAGTATCTCTCTACTACTCTTCTCCTTTCTTTCTTTTTTCTTTTTCTCTTTTTTTTTCTTCTTCTTCTTGCTCTTTCTACTACTATCTTTCTTGTTGTTTATTTATTATTTTTATTTATTTATTATATATTTGTAGATAATTATTTATTAAAGACGATGACGGCATTTTAGACAGCGATACATCTCACCACCTATCAAGTTGGCCTAATAGAAAGCTTGTTGGATTGTGAGTGAGGGGTTTTAAAAAGCCACATCGAAGCAATACATCTAAAAAACAATTTTGTAATTTGAAATTTGCGCACAGAAAAGTAAGTGCGCAACGCAAACAAAATGTCAAATAGCAATATTGTTTTTTTTAGATGATTTGCTGCGATGTGGCCTTTTTAACCCCTCTGCTCACAGTACTCTGGTGTACGCAAACAACAACGTCAATATACATAGATAAAATCTTTACATAGGTTTAACACATTATATTAACGTCTTAATATTACAATTTGAATATGTTTGAAATGATAGTCTTAAAATTAAAAAGGGTACTAGTTCGGCTGATGGCGTATCGACCCGCATGGGAGGCAGTACGATGCCAATTTTCAGCCAGAACCTATTGCTGGGCCGATAACGTAATACCTTCCCCAAGTGCTTTCTCCCTGTCCATTCTCTCTTCCAATAAACTAGAGTGAATAGGCATTTACTAGATGAGCGTGTGCCACTGTGTGTGTGTGGCCTCCGTGGTCCAGTAGTCGAGCGTTGTGCTCACGATCCGGAGGTACCGGGTTCGAATCCCGGTGATCCCTAGTTTGGTTAGGACATTACAGGCTGATCAACAAATTGTCCAAAAGTAAGATGATTCGTGCCTCGGAAGGCATGTTAAGCCGTTGGTCCGGTTACTACTTACTGGTGTAAGTACATAGTCGTTACATGAGTCATGTCAGGGCCATAGGCTCAATAATAACCCTGACACCAAGGTTGATGGGGTTGGTAATCCACCTCACAACCCACACGATAGAAGAAGAAGCGTGTACCAACTTTCACTTACCGCTAGATAAGATTCTCGTCAAAAAAAAACATATTTTCTTATTAAAAATAAGTGAAAAAATATACGGTCGAATTGAGAACCCCCCTTTTTTGAAGTCGGTAAAAAAATAAAGCTTACCGTACTCTATTCTCTGCTATGGTCGCAGTGGTATGGTCACGAGCATTAATATGTATACACTTTGGTACCACGTCACATTAACTTTTAAGACAAATTGAACTGTAAGTCTAACTAAATGTCAAATATGTTAGTGAGACAGAGTCCTAAAGTGGGTACATTATAATGCTCATGACTGTACCAAATCTCATCGCTCACATATTACTCGCGCGATGTCAATCGAACATGTCTCAGCGACTTGAAACATGTGCATACAAATTGTCAATAGACTTTACAATTCCCTCAGCGTGTCTTCAAGATATTTCTGTTTACACTGGCTGGTAGTTGTTTTAGGAGAGATAATTTCCAGTAAATACATTAAACATAATATAAGCATGCACATGACTATATCCTAATGGGGTAGTCAGAGGTACATCCATCG
This sequence comes from Pectinophora gossypiella, assembly GCF_024362695.1. Classification (NCBI taxonomy): domain Eukaryota; kingdom Metazoa; phylum Arthropoda; class Insecta; order Lepidoptera; family Gelechiidae; genus Pectinophora; species Pectinophora gossypiella. Next base: position 1,167,599 of record NC_065409.1, read on the forward strand.
CAAGATGAACTATTTACCTCAGCGAGCATTCTGTTAGACCAACGTGATAGTTGGTGAGCCGTATCGCCCGTTTAGGCGCAGAATTTCCAATTCGCAAAACGTCCAATTTGCAGAATGTCCAATTCGCAAAACGTCCAATTCGCAGAATGTCCAATTCGCAAAATGTCCATTTCTCAGATAAATTAATATCTCATTGATTGGTGCAAGTCCTTTCGCTCCTCGTTTGAGCATGCCTGTGAACAACAATATTACAACGTAGCAACCTGAGTGAGTAAGTGAATAAATTAAGATAATCGCAGTTACGTAAATCACGCCTATTTTCTACTGGGGTAGACAGACCGCATATAAAAGTAAGTGCCCTATGCAAAGAAATGTCAAATAGCAATATTGCCGTCTTAGATGAATTGCTTCGATGTGGCTTTAGGTATGAATAAAAAACCTAATAATAATCAACTCATTTATTTATTGTACAAAAATAATAAATACCTAAACCTAACAATTATTTACAAATACTTAACTAAATAATTGAGATTTTATCACCAAACGTTGATATATTACAAAATTAAAAGAAAATATATAAAATTGAAAAATTGCTACTTACAAATAATTATTACGGAATAAAATGGCCCTGATTCTTGCAAACACCTCCTAATTTTATTTTAAGTTATACCTGTCATTTTCTTATCCGCCGAAAATAAAAGGGACGGATGATTGACAACTGTTAATTTTAAAATGAATGAAACGAATAAAGTAGGCATTTCCCTCATGAGTAATCCATTTGACGTGTGCTGTCAGTTTACTTCTGTCGGGTTATTGGCTCATATGAAATTTTGGAAGGGTTCTTTAAAGTTCTGTCTAAAATTAACGTTATGTGTTCTATAAATTGTATGCCTGTCATTTTCGGCAGATAAGAAAATGACAGGTATGACTTAAAATAAAATTAGGTGATGTGTGCATCAGCACCACTGGATTTATCAAAAGTCTTAACCTTATCGTAACGCTAAATCAATGACATCTTCCCATTTGATGCATTTATATCAGGTATTGTGATCATTTTAACTGGCCGGCGTAGGTGTAGGAACATAAGTATGGTAGCTATAACTCCTACCACTATAAGTACTAACACCATCATGATGTTTTTCGTATTTAGCATCGGCAAATGTAGTTCTTCTACAGTTTCCAGTTTAGTACCAGTTCTGCCATATACTATAGAACTGAATTCTCCCCAACCATTCTTCAACTTTGGTCTCACTACGACACCATATTCCGTATCTGCTTCTAGTTCAGTTATAGTAATATGTGTTTCTTCCGTTATTTTAACATGTTCTGTTGCTACCCCTTCGGCGAATACTGGAAAACACGTCACTTCATAATTTTCAATATCGTCATTAGGATTATTAGAATCAATAGTCGGTGTATCCCAGACTAAAGACAATTCATCACTTTTCACACTAACAACTCTTAATTTTATTACAGACATAACAGAAAAGACTTTAACGGCATAAATCGCCAGACACGCTCCTTCATCTTTGAACGCAAACAACACTCCTTTTTTAGCAACCGGTACACTTATAATTTCGGTATGCATTTCTTCTGAGTTGAATTTCCCTTCTTCCGTTGCAATTTGTTTAACTAAGTTGTAACTTTCTAGTTGATTGACGGACTGGTACGTTGGAGCTTTGGCAAATTCATTGTAGAACAGAGTAAATGTTTCTTTGCAGTTGGCTACTTCCGATCGTGAAGCTATTAGTGAGCAGTCTCGAATTTGGAACGTGATTTCAATGTTGATTTTATTAGCACCTCTAGTGTCAATAAAAGGTGTTAAGAGCCAATTGTTAGTTTTCTGATATGCTATATCGCATACCACGTATGATCGCCAGTTGATCTGTCTGTAGAAGTTGGAGTAAGACTGTTCTGTCCAGCCTGGTGTGCTGGTGTATTGGGTTAGCGGGTATCGCGTCCAGTTCAGATTATACTCCTTGGTAGTGTCCAATAGCATCACTTTCTCTGCTTGTATCTTGACGATAATCAACAATGCGACTATTGTTGATATTATCTTCTTCATCTTCGCTATCTTTTATGAAAATTTACTTATTTATTAGCAATTTTTCGCTCACGAATTTTCTCTTTACTTTTCTTACACTTGGCGCTTAAATTATCAACAGTTGTGTAGTTTGAAGTTTATTAAAAGTTATGTTCTTATCGACTGTGATACTCGACAAATACTGGTTAAAGAGGCTATTTACTGATTCCGATAGATTTCAATTTGAGCATGTCTTCTTCAGACGGACAAGCGGACAGAACTAAATTGTTACATTACAAGCAGTTCTATTTAAGAACTAACTTAACATAAACTAGAAGATAACATATTTTTTTTTATTATATTTGGCAATCTCGTACGTAACAATAACAATAAGTAATGAATTGCAAAAACATGTTGCCATTACAGCATGTTTTTTAGGGGTCCGTAGCCTAATGGCAAAAAACGGAACCCTTATAGATTCGTCATGTCTGTCCGTCCGTCCGTCCGTCCGTATATCACAGCCACTTTTCTCCGAAACTATAATAGCTATACTGTTAAAACTTGATAAATATGTGTATTTTGTGAACTGCATTAAGATTTTTATGCAATGATAGAAAAAAAAAAACAATAAATTTTGGGGGTCCCCATACATAGAACTGAAACTCAAAAAAAAAATTTTTCATCAAACCCATACGTGTGGGATATTTATGGATAGGTTAAATATATAAGGAAAGGTAAAATGGTATTGAGGTTTCTAATATCATTTTTTTCTAAACTGAATAGTTTGCGCGAGAGACACTTCCTAAGTGGTAAAATGTGTGTCCCCCCTGTAACTTTTAAAATAAGAAGAGGATAAAACTAAAAAAAAATATATGATGTAGATTAGCATGCAAACTACCAACGAAAATTGATTTGAACCAGATCTAGTAAGTAGTTTTTTTTAACACATCATAAATCGTAAACCGTAATTTACTTTTATATTATGTTACTTGCTGTTACGGAACCCTTCATGGGCGACTCCGACTCGCACTTGGCCGCTTTTTTAAATAATATAATTTAGCGCCACTCAGCGACTACTTCCTTCCTATCTAACTATAAACGATAACTTATCACTGTAAGTTCATCATAATAGTGTCTATTTTAAGACAATACACAAGGTCTTACGTTTAACATAACATAAACAGCCTATATACGTCCCACTGCTGGGCACAAGCCTCCTCTTAATCAACCGGAGGGGGGTTTGTTTATGTATTTAGGTTTATAACTACCCGTAGATTTCAACAGACGACTTGTAGTTTCCTCTATCCCATAAAGAAAAGATTGTGAATATATATATATATATATATATATATATATATAGGTGTGTTAGTTATGTATGCGTACGAAATAAGACCGTCATACAAATAAATTACGACAGCTAATCGATCACAACCCCCAAACAAATCCCGATTGAGATGATTTAGCCTCATAGAAGATCTATGATTGAATTTCCCGCGTTTTTTCTTGAAATAAGAGGAAAATAACAGCGTAATAATTATAGCAAAGTAAAGGGCAAGAAATAAGCTTTAGGAGGAAAATATAAGAGTATTATATTTTTTCGGACAACTCTACTCACATATCATCATATATGTTATACACACATAAACTCAAGCCTATTTCCCACCAGGGTAAGTATCGACTATGGGATTCCATTTGCTTCGATCCCGACATACTTCTCTTGTTTCCTCCACATTCATCAATTTCATACGTTTAGCATGCACACGCACGCTGGTTCAGAATAGATCGTACTAAACCTTTTCTAATGACGTCACCAATTTATCAGAGATCTGGGTAAAAAATGGTGCTAATTCCTGTAAATACCATCTAATTTTATTTTAAGTTATATCTGTCATTTTCTTATCCGCCGAAAAGGAAAGGGACGGGTAATCGACAAGCATTAAATTTATGGAATACACGTTAATTTTAAGCACAAATCTGAAACAATCTACTAGAAATTTTACATTGGCCAATAACCCGACAGAATTAAATTGACAGGACACGTCAAACGGTTTGCATACCAGCGAGATACCTTTTTGATTCGCCCGGGTTATTCATTCATTTACTCATTCTTCCTAAAATTAAGAGCTGTCAATCATCCGTCCCTTTCCTTTTCGGCGGATAAGAAAATGACAGATGTAACTTAAAGTAAAATTAGGAGGTGTTTGCAGGAATCGGGGCCATTGTCAGTCTCTACGATCTTTAATTAAAAAGTCTAAAATTAAATTTGGAATGACAGAAACAATATCAATGTCACAATGGTGACATAACACATAACAACCGATGTATCATGAACGTCCCACAACAGGCTAATTCCCAACTAGTCAAATTAATTACTTTTTGCTAAACGTCGAAACATGAAATTTTAATTACTAAGGAAATTGTGTGAAAAAGCACACTGTGACGTCATAAAAACACATAAAAAGAATCAAAATTTCATAACTTAATCCTAGTACACGACCCAATTGTAGTTTCCTAGGTCAAAGATAAATTGTGTAATTCTGATTACTAAATTAAGACAGATCTTAAGCTGACAAATAAACGTTTACTTTTTGTGTTTAACTTGTTTATTTATGAATTTATATTATAAAAAAAAATGAAATAATTAGTGCGACATTTTGTCCCGTTTTTCTTTGCCGTCATTGGTTGCTTTTTCATACTAATTCCACAGTAATTTCGTGCTTTGACGTTTAGTAAAAAGTATCGAATTGACTCGTTATACTACCATATTATACTCTACCACACTCGCTACTCCATTGATTTTGTGGGTGACATAATCCATTGACTATTTACTACATCCATCGATGACGTCAAAGCAACTCACTCGCTTCCCCAATACAAAGAAGTCAAAACCATCATCGGCTTTCGATCACTCCAACGCGAAATTTGCTCCATCCACGTCAAGGAACTTTGCCCTCAATCACGTAGGGGGGAGAGCCATAATTAAGGATGGCGGGGGATGAGGAAGGGGGGGATGGTAAAGTCTCATGATCATTCTCCCTGAGGTGTATTTTGTTCGATTCACGTGGAATACACGATTACAGCGGGAAATAGGTTTTTGTTTTTGTAATTAAAAAGCACACATGCTTTCATTAATGAAACCGCTCATTGGAGCTAACATACTCAACGTGATAAAAATAATTCACGGTTATTTTACCGATTACTATTTCATTATTTTTTATTTTTTTATGTATATTTGTACGCCTGCATCAGGCCGAACATACATAAACTGCCTATATACGTCCCACTGCTGGGCACAGGCCTCCCCTCAATCAACCGGAGGTGGTATGGAGCATACTCCACCACGCTGCTCCAATGCGGATTAGTGGAGGTGTTTATACGGCTAATAGCCGGAACCAACGGCTTAATGTGCCCTCCGAAGCACGGAATCATCTTACTTTTTCGGACAATCAGGTGATTCAAGCCTGAAAAGTCCTTACCAAACAAAGGACAGTCTCACAAAGTGATTTCGACAATGTCCCCATCGGGAATCGAACCCGGACCTCCAGATCGTGTGCCTAACGCTCTAACCACTAGACCACCGAGGCTGTTAGGTGACGTAGTAGGCCGAACACATCACAATATTGTTATTCGAATTATTTTACCACCTTTTTTGTATTCTATGTGTTCTCGCAAATAAATTGATTTGATTTGATTCTGACGATATAATTATGCCGTTTTGTCGATTGGTGCTAATATTTAAACACAAATAAGTCAATTCGATCTGGGAAAATACGAACAAAATCGCGTGCCACGCATGTAAGAGAAAAAAACAAACTTATCGATTTCGACAAAATTTAATTGATCGATAATTTTATGACATTGCGCATGTTAACTCTGCAGGTTTATATTCGCTCAAATAAAATAAAATAATTGATACATTTTATATATACATACACAATCATACATACTAAATATATATATTATACACATACTATAGATATGAGGAGCTCGGTGGCGCCGCGGTAAACGCGCTCGGTCTGCGATTGTTGAAGTTAAGCAACTTTCGCAAAGGCCGGTCATAGGATGGGTGACCACAAAAAAAAAGTTTTCATATCGAGCTCCTCCGTGCTTCGGAAAGCACGTTAAGCCGTTGGCCCCGGCACTGTGCCCGCGTGATGGTTTAAGGCCCGATCTCCCTATCCATCCATAGGGAAGGCCCGTGCCCCAGCAGTGGGGACGTTAATGGGCTGATCATGATGATGATAGATATATTTACATACAATGGTACATATAAGTAAAAATAAAATATTAGTTGCAAGACGATGATTAGTATATATTTACTTACTTACAGCTATATTTAAGTCCCACAAAATAGGGGCGAGCCTATTTCCATTAACCGGGCTCAAGTCCCGGAAATCACGTGATATCAATTGTCCAAACATAATTTGCAAAGAATATTAAGCTAGCTACACACACTCGTGGGCATTTTTTGCCCCACTTGAGGCAGTGTCCATTCGATTGGCAATTTCACGTGTAATTGCCGGAGTCGGGCTGCTGTCCGCCAATTTAGTAGGCAATCGAGCCGAAGGGCACTTACGTACCGTGCATTTACCTGTGGTCAAAGTGTGTGGGGATAGCTTTACTTTTCATTTTCATAATGCAACAATGAATAAAATCACTATTAATCCTCTTCTTTTTATCGTGTGGGGTGTGAGGTGGAATACCAACCTCAGGGTTATTACTGAGCCGCCAAAGGCCCCTGACATGGCACATGTAACGACTACGTACTTACATCAGTAAGTAGTAACCGGGACCAACGGCTGAACATGCCTTCCGAAGCACGGATCATCTTACTTTCATACAAACAGGTGATCAGCCTGTAATGTCCTAACCAAACTTGTGTGCTTTATCATACAAATTCCATAAATAATTTCGTGTTTTGACGTTTAGTAAAAAGTAACTGATTTGACTAGTGAGTCTATTGTGATGATGTATAAATGTTATTAATATTGGTTTATTAAAATATTACATTGTCCAAAAAAATTACTGAATTAAAAGTATGAAAGAAACATTTATTACTTCCGGACACCACAGACACAGACAGACAGGTACATTACATTTAACACAGGACAATGTCACTGGATTATGCCACTTATTTTCTATTACTTGCTACTTATACATACTATGTAGTACATAAAGTCAGTTATAAGAATTATAATAACAAGCTCTCCTTTGCAAGAACCATTGAGGATACAAAAAGAAAGGCTTTATGGCAACATTTTCTTTAAAAGGGTAATAGACTTGGTAAGTTCCTTTTTGTACAAAGGAAAAGTTAATGCGTCGGCTAGCAGTCGACTGTGGGGAAGAAGTGTATCTTTAACATCTGAAGAGCTTGTTGTATCGATCAACTAAGCAATTATACAAGTAGACTAATCTAAAAACATAAAAATACAAATACAAAATGACTTATTTGTGAAACACAGGTAGAGTAAGGTGTTATACATAATATAAGTTAGAGCGCTGTGATCTGGCAATCGGCGTACAAATATAAAATAATTAAAAGGGGAAAAAATACAAACAGTGTCTAAAAAACATCAAACCATAATGTTGCACTGTAAAATGTTTAAAATTCTACCATTTTTTAAATTAAAATATGTTTCTTGCACACATGATGCGCATTAATATTATAAACGAATTAAACATTGGAATTCTCCACTAATTTATGCATGCCCTATTATATTTTTTACATTGTCATTATTAAAGATATAAATGTATTATTAAAAAAATAAAAATAATTAGCTAATTAATTTATTATTAAAATAAAGAATATAAAAATGTTTCAGCCGTCCCGTGATCATGGCACTTGCAACAGTGTCGAAATTTCGGAAGTCTCATATCCCTTATAATAACGCGGTATGAACCCGGTGTTTTGTGTTTTAATTACAAAATAAAGAATTACAAGCATGTTTGTTTATTTCATGGTGTGGGTTATGAGGTAGGTTAACGTCATCAACCCAGAACCGGAAAGGATGGCGTCAAAAAGAGAAGGTCTATGCCCAGTAGTTGGTGGATACTTGCTGAGTAGATAGGTTTATAAAATGTGCAATAAAGCGTTTTTCAATCTTCTTCTTCTATGTGTGGGTTATGAGGTTAGTATACCTCATCAAAACTGGTTGTAATTGAACTGCCAAAGGCCCCTGCCATGACTCGTGTGACGACTACTTACTTATAGCAGTAAGTAGCAACCGGGACCAACGGCTGAACGTGCCTTCCGAAGCACGGATCATCTTACTTTCGGACAATCAGGTGATCAGCCTGTAATGTCCTAACCAAACTAGGGACCACAAAGTAATTTTTGTGATATGTGCCCATCGGGAATCGAACCCAGGACCTCCGGATCGTGAGCCCAACCCTCAACCACTGGACCAAGGATGCGGTTTTTTGTAATAGGTACCGATCGGGATTTGAATCTGGGACTGAGCCCAACGCTCAATCACTGGACTACAGAGGCCAGTTGAACATGACAGGGCATCTCGTTAGGGTTTATGTACATACCAATGTAATAGAATGACAGAGCATATAACGTACACCTACCCGTATCTTGACATAACTCGAGACAGGCAAATGTAAGCAATTATTCGCGCTACTCGAGCGTGGCTTTAGATTCGTGCCAACGAGATACTGCATCGATGGCTTACATATTGTACGGTCACGAGTACTAATATGCACACATTTTGAAACCATGTCACATTAACTTTTTTGACAATTTAAACCGTAAGTCTATTTAAATGTCAAACATGATAGTGCGACATGGTTCTAAAGTGGGTACCTACATGATATTGCTCATGACACATCCATACTAAGTTAACATTATAAATGAGAAAGTGTACGCATGTGTCTCTCTGTTTATTTGTTCGTCTTACACGGCAATACGGAGCGACAAATTGACGTGATTGTTTAAGTGGAAATAGTTGAAGGAATAGAGAGTGACATAGGCTACTTTTTATCTCTTTTTAATCCCCCACTTCCCTAAAATGGGGGGTGGAAGTTTGTATGGAGCATTCCGCAATTTTTGAGGTAGAAAGATAAGGATTCGTAAGCGGACTATTTGTGACTAACAAAAAAATCGTGCAGATTTTTTTTTTTTGGAAATCTGCCCCCAACCCCTTCAAACTGCTTCAAGGCCAGTGTGAACAGATGCCTTCTGGGAGAGCTCGGTCCATCTTAGGTCTCGTCAATGCCTTCGGGAAAGTCTGGGTCCAAGACCAAAAAAAAGAGGGTGATGTTTTATATGGGACTCTGCAGTTTTCAAGGTAGAAAGCTAAAAATTGGTACATTACGAAAAGGGAACCGTATAACCCCGAATTTAACGCGAGCGAAGCCGCGGGCAAAAGCTAGTACATACATAAAATCACGCCTATTTTCCGTTGGGGTAGGCAGAGAACACAGAAAGCCACTTTCTACGATCCTACATACCACCTTCACTTCCTTCACTCTTAAAGACTTCATACATGCTCGCCGGTTTTGGAGTACTCTTGACGTAGCCCGTGAGGTATGGAGCATACTTCACCACGCTGCTCCACTGCGGGTTAGTGGAGGTGTTTTTGACGGCTAATAGCCGGGACCAACGGCTTAAAATGCCCTCCGAAGCACGAAATCAATGCAATTCAAAGGTATTTTTCTCGGGTGTCACCCCGAACTGGGTGACCCCCGTCCCCCAACTCCGCCACTGTCTAGCTCTTGTCAGTTCGGTTCATCGCGTCGCTCCAATTAGTCCCTCTTTGTGCTGAAGCTCGGAGCTCCTTATTGACTCTGTAATCTCCTTGAAATTACGACTGTAATATCGAATTAGCTGTGATGAATGGCGCCGGTATCGATGAGGAGATGAAGCCTTTGGATGCATAATTATGCATTTTGAATGCCTGAGTGCCTCCATGATCCAGTGGTTGAGCGTTGTGCTCACGATCTGGAGGTCCCGGGTTCGAATCCCGGTGGGGACAAATCACTTTGTGATCCCTAGTTTGGTTAGGACGTTACAGGCTGATCACCTGATTGTCCAAAAAGTAAAAAGATCCGTGCTTCAGAAGGCACGTTAAGCCGTTGGTCCCGGTTATTACTTACTGATGTAAGTACATAGTCGTTACATGAGCCATGTCAGGGGCCTATGGCGGCTCAGTAATAACCCTAACACCAGGGTTGATGGGGTTGGTAATTCACCTCACAATCCACCGATGTGATTGTCCGAATTGTGACGGGTCCGAATCCTGGCTCGGGTACTAAATAACTAATGGAAATCGTCGAATTCGTCGACCATGCGGCGGCGTCGGTATCGGGGTCCTGAAGTGTTTGTTTTCTCGAGCTTATTGGCCGTTTCTATAACTAGAGTAATCGGGTCGTGAGGATCGTAAATTAGGTCCTTTGGTAGTGTGACTAGAGATTAACGTTAAACACCAAAACTGCATTTTTATACCGCACAATGATTTTCAGAACAGATTGTCTGATTTTCGGATCAGACATTTGTCCGGCCAAGTTGCCTTTGTCCGGCCAAGTAGTTAATGCCATCTGTGGCAAATCTACAATAAGTCACGTCAAAAAAATCGGGTCACACAGGCAGTCGCTTCTGTAAAAACCGGAGCTGTCAAATCCTCAGGTTAGACAAGCGGACCCTGTGAAAAACGGGATAATGCTATTAAATCCACTACAAATTTAAAATTCACGATACCTAACAACATGAAGTTAAAAAATAAAAGCTTGCAAATACCCAGCACTTTAAAAAAAAAGATTGACGAGTGCAAAATTAAGAATTCTCTTTTGTTGTAAAAATCCGAGACTTTCAACAGAATAAACAATGCGAGTTATAAAGAGGAGATGCGCTTTTAATATATACCAAATAAAGTGTTGTTTCGCAAAGATTTATAGAAGTTGGAAGTAAGTGCTTGGTTTACTCCAGCTCTAAGTTGAAAGAAATCTGGAGCTAAATGGTCGAGTTTCTAGAAAGATCTAGAATTTACTACGTAAAAGGCAAGTTTTGCTTGATAACTGCTTTAAATGTACCACTTTATCCGTCACAGACGGTGGAGATCCATGCATAGTCACGCCCGTGATACGTTTCATTGTGAGCCGTGGTAGCCTCGTTGGTAGAACGCTTGCCTTTCACTGCGGTCGCCGGTTCGAGTCCAGCACAGGTTGAACCAATCATTGTCGAATTTGACTTGATTATCATAAATGATTATCACGTGCTCAGCGGTGAAGGAAAACATCGTGAGGAAACCCACATTTTCCCGAGAAATAAATTTTTGGAGGTATGTGACCTAACCTGTATTGGGCTGGTTTTCCCTTCGCAGGTTGAAAGGTCAGACAGGCAGTCGCTTCTATAAAAAACTGGACCTGTCAAGTCTTCAGGTTAGGTAAGCGGACCCTGTGAAAAACAGGATAGTGCTAGGGAGCCCGTGATCCTAAACGAGGATGACAGAGCCATTTCAACAACTTACAACTCGTGGTAACATGTGAAAACCATTTTGGCATCAAATGGAGAACCGTGGTAGCGCAGCTGGAAGAACGCTTGCCTCAACGAGGTCGCAGGTTCAAATCCAGCACCGGTCTCTACTAAAAATTTAGAATTCATCTTTGAATCTTAAATGATTTATCATATTGTGCTATGCATAAGAAAAACATCATCAATCTCACATTATTCGGAAATACGACCTAACTTGTATTAGGCTGGTTTTCCCTTCACGTTGGAAGGACAAACATGGAGTCGCTTTTGTAAAAAAACCGGACCTGTCAAAAATATATTTTTACGGTCAACCACTGGGACACGGAGGCCGTTAGTTATGTTCGTATTCATTATGTTATGTTTGTGCCTACCTGTATAACTATAGGTAGAAATAGACAGAACCACTAAGTAATTTCTTAACACTTTTCCCGTTTTATCTCGCCTCTTTTCTGTGAGGGTGGTCAGTTGATGGATAGCATGAGCCCCCATAATCCGACTTACGATTAATAATACTCATAGCTATTAGATTCTTATTCCTTATTATGATATCCTAATGGCCTCCGTAGTCCAGTGGTTAAGCATTAGGATCCTGGAAATCCCGGGTTCGAAACCAGATTGGAACATAATTAAAAAAAACACTGTTTAGGGATCACTCACTCACTAAGAAATACACTACTCTGGGCGCCATTCTACTCGCGTCAGACAGAGTACTGCGGGGCGGAAGGCAAGAGGGAAACCACTGCCCTATTTACCCCTAAAAAGTAGCACGGAGAATGCTACACCGACAAGAGCGTGGCTTTAAATTAGTGATGTGATGATGAGGGATTACCAAAGTAAGCACATTGCAGTCTATGCCGATGGGTCTGATATTTAAGGACAAATAGCAAGGAGCTATAGCTATCTAGGTATAGTTTGGAGTATCGTGTAACTATCTAGTTACATAGGTACCAAATCGTAAATATGAAAACAATTAACAATCTGGTACAGTGCATAAATTATTTGGCAGTACAAAACAATAATTTATAGTCAAACGCAAAATCGAATTCTATGCTAAAATCTTTTTCAGTTCGCACAAAATTACGGTTTGGGACAATGGAACGTGTTTATTTTCACAATGGCAACACAATAATTTCCAATTTCCATACGTATACAAACGGCACGCCGTTGATTTTTATCAAACCAATTCTTTATTCAAAACTCAAAATAAATCTCAATTGGCGAGTGATACGGGATGGCTCAAACAAACGTTTTGTGAAAAGAGAAAAACAAAAATACATTTGAATCGGGCTTGAGGGTGAAGGGTAACTGTTCCAATTATCGTCAGGCAATGCATCGGATAAATATATCCATCGGTGGGCAGTAAATTGCCGTTCGTTCGTCACTCGCGGGCGTGGTCATGATTTGTGCCTCGCAACACCCATTTTTCATTCGCCCCGTCTATACTAAATCACGCTGACAACCCAGCGTGCTCCAACTATTGGCACATCCACCCTAATATTAGACTGAACCTAATTTTCTACCATATAAGGTGGATTTTATTACAAACTTGAACTTGCTTCATAATAATTTATTATTTGTTTACAGACATGTAATAAAAATAGGTGTGAAATATTGAGGTTGTTTGTTTGTGTTCCAGTGGAAAATCTGTGATTTTACATTATATTGAGGATTATACAATATTGTTTGGGTACAATGAACCTAAGAATACGATTTAGTTTCGTTTTATATAAAATTTTCGCTTTTAAACCAGAAGGTACAAACACCAAAAAAAAGTAAAAATAGGCGTCGTGGTAGACCTTGAAAGAGATGGTGCGACGACTTGGACGCTTGTCGGAGGGACTGGCCGGAGTACGTACAGGACCGCGAAAAATGGAAAGCGGAAGGGGAGGCCTTCGCCCGGCAGTGGGATCTTGCAGGCTAGACTAGATGTTAAGAGGCTGGCCTATTTATAGAAACCGGGACTCGAAACTGCAACCTACCTTTTATTTGGTGGTCAAAAAGGTAAAAAAAAAAGAAATGCGTTTCGAAGGTATGTGACCTAACCTGTATTTGGTTGGTTTTCCGTTCGCGGGTTTGATAATTAGACAGGCAGTTACTTCTGTAAAAACTGGACCTGTCAAATTGTCAGTTGAAGTAAGCGGTCTCCATGAGAAACGGGAAAACGCTAGGAAAATTATGAAAATTACGAAAATGGAAACCAAACATAGTTTCTGCTTCTCTCTCTCTCTCTATTTAAGAGCTGCGCTCTTGTCGGTGGAGTTTCTGCTTACCCCGGTGGGAAATATGCGTGAGTTTGTGTATTATATAAAAATAAACCAAGGAGCTCGTATATTTAGAATAACCTTCCAGGAAACAGTATAAATATATTCCCTCGAAACTTGCCAAAATCCTTCGTCAAAGGGAAATAACGAAAACAATAGCGAACCTCGTTCAAGCGAAAGGGACACTAGGAGCCCGTCTACCCTATATTTCTCACGCACGTGTTATGACGGCCACTGTCCATTCACCCTGCGTTTCATATTTCAGCGTGACGACTATTACTGGTCATTTACCCGTATTCTCTCATCGGATTTCGGCCATTCTGATACGGTACGAATCTATATGTTTATACAGTCTGGGTACGTGCTATAGATACCATAATTTTTTTATACATGAGTTGAATTCATGTACCCCCGTGCCCACTATTATATGGGTTAAATATAGCAGGCGAGGAGTGGGTGTTTTATTATTATACCTCTGCCTACCCCTTCGGGCGTACAGGCGTGATGATATATATCCATATTATCTACTAGTGAATGTAATTTTGTTTAAAAAAAACGCTACTTACAAGCATAGAATAAATATAATTATGTCATCATCATCATTTCCCTAGCATTATCCAGATTTTCATAGGGTCCACTTACCTAACCTGAATTCAAATTCAAATTCAAAAATATCTTTATTCAGTTGGTAACATAGTTACACTTTGAATCGTCAATTTTTACATAACGAACGTCTCATCCGCCTAAAACTACGTACTACAACTTCTCACAACCTGTATAGCCGGGGAAAAGAAGCTGCAAAAAAAACCTCGGCACAGGGACCTAGACGTTCTTTTAAAAAATAAATAAACATAAAATATATTTATACAATTGAGTAATTTAGCTGCCTAGTATCAGTTCTCAAACAGTTAATCCCATGCATTCATATCTTCTAAATAATCACTAACTTTATTAGATTTGACAGGTCCGGTTTTTTAAAGAAGCGACTGCCTGTCTGACTGTCTGTCTAATTATTAAAGAATCATAATTATTTACAATACGTATAAAACAGAAACTCTCCCCGCACCAATTCGTATCGCCGACCTCACCCCCTCTGTATGAAGTGTCCGTTATGGAACTTTAATTCGAAATAGCTAAACAGTCGCTTAGCTTTAGCTTAGGATAAGTCACTGTGATCCTGTGGTACTGGATTGCTTTCTCAGTTGGGTAGCGCCGATTTAAATCCCGGTACCAGAGTTATTAATTTACTTTAAGCGCAGTTTTCACTACACAGTTGGCTCGACGTTGGTCAAACAGAAAGCTCGGTGAGGTGTGGGTTAGTTCATCTTGCGATGGATGTACCTGCCTCTGACTGGGATATAGGCTATGTCCGATATCCGATCGGACGGAAGTCCGATAACCGAATCCGATATACCAGTTATTTTTTCGATAAGCTCAATTGAATTACGTCTCATAACTTATGTTTCACTTATAGATGCTCGATATTTGTTTTTCACAATAAATATCGCATTGCTGTCAAAGGAAATGCGTTTATCCTAAATGATGTATGGTTTTACTCTCGTAAGAAGGTTTGTGATGAATTGTGGAGGAAGTAGAAAGAACTTTATAGTTTTCTATTTACTCTGGCGTCCGTCTTGTGGATAGAGCGTTAGTCTCACGATCTGGAGGTTCCGGGTTTGATTCCCTATGGGAAATATCACCCTAGTTTGGTTGTGACTTTGCAGGCTGATCACCCAATAGTTCGAAATTAAGATGCTTCGTGCTTCGTAGCGCACGTCCTATAATAATCAAATCATATCAAATATACTTTATTCACACAACATACAAAACAAATTAACACAGATGATGATAGGTACAATCTGGGCGCCTTATAATAAGTTAGTAAGTAGTTTAAAAATCTCTAATAAAAAGTGGAGCGATAAAGAAATAACGTTATATTTGTTACTCAATAAAAACTAATAAAAAATAAAACCAATCACGGCAACTGAAAATACAAGTTTGCTCAACACGTCGACTGTTTGCTCAAAACGGGAACACACTTCCGTTAAATATTGCTACGACATTTCCTGCAGGATTCTTTTGTACTTATTATACCTAGTATACTAAGTATACTAGCTACTACCTGTGACTTCGTTCGCGTGAAGCCCTACTATTAAAACTATAGAAGTTTCATACAAACTCTCCCTCATTCAGCGCTTATCGCTATCGACCCTCTAGGGTCGATTAATTCTTTCAAATATTTTTCCTTTCAGACGACGCCCTGAGCCGAGGTTTCGTGCCCAACTGGGCACCCTCAGGCCTGTTGTCTTAAATGTTGTTCCGGGTGAGAGCCTTCAGCGGTCCCCATCTGTCCGGCCAAGTAGTTAATGCCATCTGCGGCAAATCTAAAATAAGTCACGTCAAAAAAAAATCATAAAAACTTTGCCACCTCTTTTTCTCTTTTTTTTTCTTGGGGTTGAGTTTCGCAAAATCCCGTCCTAGCGAGCACCTACGTCCTAAAAGAAACGCCCATGGAAAATTTGAGCACGTGTAGTTACGTGATGAGCCTCCACGGTCTAGTGGTTAGAGCGTTGGGCTCACAATCTGTCCGGTTTCCCGATTCCCGATGGGAACATTGCCGAAATCACTTTGTGAGACTGTCCTTTGTTTGGTAAGGACTTTGCAGGCTTAAATCACCTGATTTTCCAAAAAAGTAAGATGATTCTGTTGATGATGTTGATGTACAGTCATGAGCAATATAATGTACCCACTTTAGGACTCTGTCGCACTAAGATATTTGACATTTAGTGAGAGTTACAGTTCAATTTGTCGAAAAAGTTAATGTGACATGGTACCAAAGTGTATGTTAATGCTCGTGACCGTACTTCGGAGGGCAAGTTAAGCCGTTGGTCCCGGCTGTTAGCCGTAAAAACACCTCTACCAACTCGCAGTGGAGCAGTGTGGTGGAGTATGCTCCATACCTCCTCCGGTTGATTGAGGGGAGGCATGTGCCCGCAGTGGGGCGAATATGAGCTGTTTATGTCTATGTTTAGTCAGTGAGTGAGTGAGTGACCTTTCGCTAGTAGATATTTACAAGATTACGTGTTGTAATATCCTTAATAAATCACATTTACATCAGATTGCTTTATCGTAAGATCGGTGTATGTTAGTGGGTTTTGGAATGTATGGAATTATTACTGACTTATTTACGTCTACTCCTTAACGGGCTAAAGCCAATCATTATAGACTAGCTTGAAACTCCACCCGATCTCACGACACAATATTACGTAAAACGAAACCATTTTCTAATTTACTTTTTTTTAAAAGAGGACAAAATTGTCTCCACCCTTTTTCCAATCTCCCTGTCCTCATTTATACTTCAGATATAAGGCGGTGCGCCCGAGCGCGCAGCCGCCGTGAGCACTGCTCGCTCCGTTGCGCATCCAGTGCGAACACACCTGTCTCTTGTCTAGCACTTTTTCGTTCCACTGTATACGACCTCCGTACCCTTTTATATCGTTTTATTATTTCTTTGCTCTATGATATCTGAGCTACTTATGTTTTGTGATGTGTTTTATGTGTTCGCTTTGGACTCATGTTGTTGAGCGTTCTAACTATTTTTTTATCTTTATTTTAGAGGGGTTTTTCTAAATAGAATATATCACCCTCATAGGTGCTCACAAATATATACGTATACCAACTTATACAAATTCTTCTTCTTCTCTCGTGCGGGTTGTGAGGAGGATTACCAACCTCATCAACCCTGGTGTCAGGGTTACTATTGCACCGCCAAAGGCCCTTGACATGACTCATGTAACGACTACTTACTTACATCAGTAAGTAGTAACCGGGACCAACGACTTAACGTGCCTTCCGAAGCACGGATCATCTTACTTTCGGACAATCAGGTGATCAGCCTGTAATGTCCTAACCAAACCAGGGATCACAAAGTATTGTTTGTGATATTTTCCCACCGGGATTCGAACCCGGGACCTCTTGATCGTGAGTCTAACTACTAACGCTCTACCATACTGGACCGCGTAGGCCGTTTGTTTGTATTTGTATACACTTTAGTACCATGTCACATTAACTTTTTTGACAAATTGAACTGTAAGTCTCACTAAATGTCAAATCTGTTAGTGTGATAGAGTCCTAAAGTACATTAGTACATTATATTGCTCATGACTCATGACTGTACCTACTGATTATTTAACATAAACATAAATTTATTTTATTTTATTTTTTATTATTTAAATATCAGGACTTTACAGAGCAGAAGCGCCAATGCGCCGTGAAACTTTCTGATGCGAGTTTCATTAGTAAATTAAAAGTGCTACTCACACAAAAAGCTTCCTATAGCGTAAAGGAGTTCACAGTAGAATGAATAGTAAAGTATAATTATTAATTCATTTTAACGCCTTATTGTTATTAGGTATAACTTATTATAATTTATGGATACACAAAATATTTTGAATAAAGTATAATAATTTGATATTGTTTATTATGAAATAATTATGATGTATAACTAAAATTAATATTAATAATGTATGATAAATAATTAAAATGAATGAGAAATACAAATAAATATAAAATATTATGAATATGAATTTACAGAGAAATTAAATCAATGACCAATATATTGTGAAAGCCACTATGGTGGAATTAGGTTACAATTGAATTATGCGGGAAACCAGTGCACCGATGTAACCACATTCTGGGGAAGATTTAAATTTAAAATCATTAACCCTTCCACGCTGTGGTTGTCAACATTTTGGTGGAAATGACAATGGGCACTTTTGTATGAAACTTGGTCCAAGAACCTCCACTGATGAGACTTATATATAATGAAAGCTTATGCTTTCCCTATGATTCTGGCAAAGTTCTATCAGATTCTGTCCCGGGGTTCTTTTTTTACAGCCATGTTTGTCCTGGCTAAAAATGTGATAAAATACAGTGGGAGCTAAAATCGACTCAAGATTTGTTGCTGGATAACTAAGTCTACATAAATAATTATGTATCATATTGTATATCATTTTAAAGAGGATCTTTTCCAGAATCCGAAACATAAAAAAAAAACAAAAAAAATCTTTATGTGAGCGAATTATAGTCAATTTATATCTGCAGCGCCATTGTTTCTCGGTAGCTAAGTTCAAGTTTCATGCCTTTTACCCCTTCCAAAAGTATCTTACCGATTTTTTTTTTTATATTGCTTCCGGAATTTGATCTGAGTGATACTAACAAGAAAAATAAATAGACACCTCTCCGATAGAGACCGCCTAAGCTATTGCCTATTGCAAGAAATCGTCATCATTAGGAAGTCATTACGGTATTGCATATAAGCTTATCAGCAACTTGGAACTTAGTCCAAGAATCTCCACTGGTGAGACTTGCATGTAGTGATAGCTTATACTTGTCCTATGATTCTGGCAAAGTTCTATCAAACTCTGTCCTAGGGTTTTTTTACGGCCATGTTTGTCCTGAATGTACAGTAGTGGACTGCAAAATCGCCTCAGGATTTGTTGTCGAAAAACTATTTAACTAAGTCTATATACATAATTATATATCACAATGTATATCAATTTTAAAGGGGAAGGTTATCAGAATCAGAAACACAAATAAAAAAAAATGCATTATGTAAACGACTTTTAGCCAACTCACGTCCGTAGCACCATTTTTCTCAGCAGCTACGTACGAGTTTCGCGCCTTCCAACCTTTCCAAAGGAGCCCAATCATTTTTTCCTTCTTCTGATATTGCATTCTTAACCTGACAAGTGACAACAATAAGAAATAAAATAGATACCATTCCGATAGAGGCCGCGTAAGTTATGGACCTATTGCAAGATAACGTACTCAAAGGCTAGTCATTATAATCCAACAGACGTAACATGATTAGAATGCGGCAGGACGGAAATGTAGTACATCGCCTTATGCGAAAGAGACGAAATATGTGTCTCTTTAACACTAACAGTATACAGCTTAGTACGAGAGAAACAAGAAATAAGTCATTCTAATCAAGATGCAATACAATGACTCTATTGTATACAAAAGAAACACATTTATTAAACAAGTTCAGGCAATAACTGGTGCAAAAGGCGGCTTTATTGCCAAGGTAGCAATTACTACCAGGCAACCTTACGTTTACGATACGTTTGTTGTACCATACTGCATTGTTTATCAGACAAGCTATAAGCCTGGATTAATAAAACAAGATTGTGGTGAAAGAAAACATACTACATTTCCGTCCTGCCGCATTCTAATCATGTTACTTCTGTTGGATTATAATGACTAGCTGTAATATCGGAGAATAGGTACCTAACTACGAGCAAACAAACAACCGTGCGTTCTTCTGCAAAGCTAGTTTAATACTGCGGTTTGCCGCGGCTTGTACAATATACAACACTCCTCTCCTCTTAGCAATCGAACCTGATAACAAAATAACCATATATATAAATAACTATAATTTATAATTAACCTTCTTAGTTCTAGGTCTTAAGTTATAAGAAGAGGGTCGGGGCGATGGCTCTGGAGTCGGAGCCTTATCTTCCACTTGCTCCACATCTACATCCTCCAATTCCAAAGTCGATCGCTCAGACCCAATCTCTCCCTCTGCCTCCATTTCCCCCTCCGAAGCCTCCTGCCATTCTTCATTATCAAGTGTTTCTACTGGAATTATAGGACTTCGATCCACTGTTGCTTCAGACTGCGGAGGACAATATGGAGATGAACTACCGGGCTCTGACGTCATCGCTCCGTTAGTGTCAATATATTGGTCTACTGGATTAAAGTCCGCGCACCGCAATAATTGATCTACATGTCGCTTTAACGCGGTCTCTTGACCATCCAATTGAACCAGATACAATCTGCAACCTAGTTTGTTGGTTATCCATCCTTTGCACCACTTTATTTTTTTGTTTGTGTAACATTTTACTAAAACTAAGTCTCCTATCGAAAATGATCTGTATTTTTTTTGTATATTATTTTTAGATGGTTGTGCACATTGTGCGGCAGGAAAATTATTATCTTTCTTCGGAGGAAGAATACAGTCTAGTTTGCTTCGCAAATCACGACCTACCATCAACCTTGCCGGTGTCATTCCTGTAGCACAATGTACAGTATTGCGGTACACAAACAAATATTCCAATAAATGGTCATTAATATTTTTTATACATGTTCCGGGATATTTCTGAATTATAGACTTAATCATTTTTTTGCAATTTTTAACAGAATTTTCCGCCTGACCGTTGCTACTAGGGTGATAGATGGGTGAGGTTACATGTTCAATACCGTTTCTTTTGCAAAACTCGAAAAACTCCTGTGAAGCTATTTTTGGGTCATTGTCGGACACTATTGTATTAGGTAAACCATATCTCGAAAATAATTGTTTTAAAATGTTTATTAAATTATTTGTAGTTATAGTATTACACATATCAATGCATTCAAGCCACTTACTGTGCGCATCGACTACCACTAAATAATATCTTTGTAATATAAACATGTAATCTATGTGAATACGCTGCCACGGCCGGGCAGGGCGCGGCCAGGGAGAAGGCGGTGCACGCGGCGGCGCGGGGCGCAAGGCGCAGCATACGTCACACGCGCCGATCAGCTGCTCGATATGTCGGTCGATGCTCGGCCACCACATGCGAGCGCGCGCTGCGTTTTTTGTTTTGACCATACCTAGATGAGTCTTATGTAACTCTTGCAATAACCTGTGTCTATAACCCTCCGGTACTATGACTCGATGTCCTCGTAATAAACAACCGCTTTCAATTTCGAGATCATTTCTGCATTGGAAATATGGGTTTATGTTTTTACATTTTATTTTCCTAGGCCAACCATTTTTAACATATTTCATGACCGTGCTTAACACTTTATCCCGGGAAACTGCCTCACTTATGTCCTTGTAAGTTAAAGGCAAACTATGTAACTGTAAGGAATTAATAGTTTCTTTTTTAACACATTTTAAACAGTCCTTCACTACCGCGACTGGGGCTCGTGAAAAATAATCCGCCACCTGATTTTCTTTGCCCGACGTAAACTGTATTTTAAAATTGTATCCGGACAAGAAAATTGCGTATCGTATTAGACGAGATGCGGTCATCGTTGATATGCCGTTCTTTTTGCCGAAGATAGCTAATAATGGTCTGTGGTCTGTTTTTAATATAAATGGGGTTTGCCGGCCATACAAATATTGGTGGAAACGTTTTACACCAAATATGATTGCCGCGGCCTCTTTATGCAACTGGCTGTAATTACGTTCACTGCTCGTTAATGACCTTGAACCGAAAGCCAGCGGTCTCTCCACTCCATCTGCAGCCACTTGCGACAGTACGGCCCCCAGCCCGTCCGGACTCGCGTCCACGGTCAAGATCACCTGCGCTTCGCTGTCAAAATGTGCGAGCACGCGCTCCGATGACAGCTCATCCTTCACACTCTCGAATGCATGCTGGTGACGCTCTGTCCAATCCCATGGTGCGCCCGCGCGCAACAACTCATGGAGAGGACTTAAAATAGACGACGCGTTTGGTATAAAATTTCTGTAATAATTAGTCATTCCTAAATAACGTTTGAGTTCAGTAACATTGTTTGGACGTGGGGCTTTCGTAATCGCTTCCACTTTACTAGTGCATTTATGTAGTCCGCTTTTATCAATTGTGTGCCCCAAATATGTAACGCTGTCCTGTAAAAAAGCACATTTACTTTTTTCGAGTTTCAGTCCTGCGTTTTGAAAACGCTGAAAAACCTTTTGCAGGCGGTCTAGATGAGTAGCTTTATTGGGGCCTGTGACACAGACATCATCTAAAAAGACTGCTACCCCGTCTATACCTGCCAGTAAATTTTCGATCGCTCTTTGAAATATGGCCGGCGCACTGGCCAAGCCAAAAACTAAACGAGTATACATAAATAACCCTTTTGTAGTATTTATAGTTGTGAGCTTTTGGGATTGTCTTGATAATAATAACTGATTATACGCTTGACTACAGTCTAATTTAGAATATTTCTCACCACCACTTAACTTTGCGAAAATTTCCTCTACGCGAGGCAAAGGATATTTATCCACGTGAATATCATTATTAAGTGTAACGGAGTAATCAGCGCATATTCTCACACTACCATTTGCTTTCCGTACTGGCACAATAGGTGTAGCATAGTCAGAATGACTTACTGGTATTAGAATACCTGCTTTAACGAGTCGTGATAACTCAGCCTCCACCTGATCTTTAATAGCGAACGGAACTGATCGAGCCTTACAAAATTTCGGTTGAACACCATCTTTTAATTGTAAACTGACCTCTAAATCGCGATAACACCCTAGTTCACCGTCAAACAAACTTTTATATTTATGAATAATATGTTGAACATCAATATCGTTTGAACTTGTTACAGCCAAGCTATTATTGTTTATCACAAAACCTATGTTGAACTTGGCCATAAAATCGCGCCCGAGAAGCGGATACCCGCCTCCGTTTTTAATTACGTAAAATGTTATCGTTCCTTTTATGTTATTATAATAAACTGGTACTAAAAAACAGCCTACGGGGGCGATTTTGTGGCCATTATAGAAACACATTTTTACGTTACATTTTTCTAAAGGAAACTTGACAAAATGTTTTTCGTAATAATTTTCCGAAATAACACTTGTGCTCGACCCCGAGTCGAGTTCCATGTCGTGTCTGCGTTGGTCTATTAGAATCGGCACTAAGATAGGATCACTATTCACGCACCTCATATTGAACAGCTGACATTCCTCGCATTCGTGGTTGTCCTCCCGTTCACGCTGCGCCTGCGACCCTCCTTCTACATACGTTGCAATATTATTTATGTTCAACTGGCAAACTTTCTTAAGATGACCCTTATTGTTGCATTTATTGCACCTGTAATTCTTATAGCGGCATTTCTCCGCTACGTGGTTCTTCATTCCGCATACAGTGCAGGCGCCGGCGGCGGGCGGGCGGCCATCGCGCATGCTGCGCGCGGCGCCGGCTCGAGCCATGTTGCTCTTAAATATCGGCTCCTCCTTTACGCTAACAGACATTGTAGTGTTATTATTGCGTGCTTGTCGCGCACAGGCTGCCTGCTGTGCTATTTCTAGCGCCTTCGCGAACGTTAGCGTTGCTAAATCTTGTTCGCAAAGCCGGTCACGCTCCGGGCCTGATCTAAAGCCTAAAACGAACCGGTCGCGCAGTAAAACATTCAGTTCAGAACCGAATCCACAGTGCACAGCCATCCCTCGCAACCGTGCCGCCCATTCCTCTGCACTCTCACCGTCCATCTTCACCGCCTCGTAAAACTTACTACGATCGGCAAACGTTGATCTCCTCGGCGTGAAATGAGCATTGAGTTCATTCACTAGCTCGCTGAACGTTGCTTCCTCAATCTTCTTCGGATGCAATAAATTGCTAACCAAACGATATGAATCATCCGATAAATTAGTTAACAACACCGCACTTTGTTTTTCACTTTTGATGTCATTCAGTTTTATAAACATCATCAGTCTGCCGTAGTACACTGCCCATTCTTGATTTTTATAATCAAAACTCCCTAATGATCCGATATAAGCACTCATTTTGGTGGATTCGTCGTATGTTACCGCGCCACGTCGCCAGATGTAATATCGGAGAATAGGTACCTAACTACGAGCAAACAAACAACCGTGCGTTCTTCTGCAAAGCTAGTTTAATACTGCGGTTTGCCGCGGCTTGTACAATATACAACACTAGCCTTTGAGTACGTTATCTTGCAATAGGTCCATAACTTACGCGGCCTCTATCGGAATGGTATCTATTTTATTTCTTATTGTTGTCACTTGTCAGGTTAAGAATGCAATATCAGAAGAAGGAAAAAATGATTGGGCTCCTTTGGAAAGGTTGGAAGGCGCGAAACTCGTACGTAGCTGCTGAGAAAAATGGTGCTACGGACGTGAGTTGGCTAAAAGTCGTTTACATAATGCATTTTTTTTATTTGTGTTTCTGATTCTGATAACCTTCCCCTTTAAAATTGATATACATTGTGATATATAATTATGTATATAGACTTAGTTAAATAGTTTTTCGACAACAAATCCTGAGGCGATTTTGCAGTCCACTACTGTACATTCAGGACAAACATGGCCGTAAAAAAATCCTAGGACAGAGTTTGATAGAACTTTGCCAGAATCATAGGACAAGTATAAGCTATCACTACATGCAAGTCTCACCAGTGGAGGTTCTTGGACTAAGTTCCAAGTTGCTGATAAGCTTATATGCAATACCGTAATGACTTCCTAATGATGACGATTTCTTGCAATAGGCAATAGCTTATGCGGTCTCTATCGGAGAGGTGTCTATTTATTTTTCTTGTTAGTATCACTCAGATCAAATTCCGGAAGCAATATAAAAAAAAATCGGTAAGATACTTTTGGAAGGGGTAAAAGGCATGAAACTTGAACTTAGCTACCGAGAAACAATGGCGCTGCAGATATAAATTGACTATAATTCGCTTACATAAAGATTTTTTTTGTTTTTTTATGTTTCGGATTCTGGAAAAGATCCTCTTTAAAATGATATACAATATGATACATAATTATTTATGTAGACTTAGTTATCCAGCAACAAATCTTGAGTCGATTTTAGCTCCCACTGTATTTTATCACATTTTTAGCCAGGACAAACATGGCCGTAAAAAAAGAACCCCGGGACAGAATCTGATAGAACTTTGCCAGAATCATAGGGAAAGCATAAGCTTTCATTATATATAAGTCTCATCAGTGGAGGTTCTTGGACCAGATTCGCCCATTCTCCTTTACATCAATTAAATAATATTTTGGTGGGCACTCTGTTAATTTAAGTAATCATTAAAACTATAGAGCTGGTCTGTGGTAGTGTCAGAATAATGAAATGGTATTTTGTACATAAATTACATACTTAAATTAATTCCTAATGGAACCTCAAGCTATGGAAAGGTAATTTGCAGACACTATTAAATAAAACATTTAATAGTGTCTGCAAATTTCCTTTTCGGCGGATAAGAAAATGACAGATATAACTTAAAGTAAAATTAGGAGGTGTCTGCAGGAATCGGGGGCAATACGTACATAAAACTCACGATTAATTAAGCCAACTGGCGGATAGCAGAAAGCAATTTATTCCACAATGAAATCTATAATGTCTTAACTATATCTGGCATTCAAATTTAGCGAATAAAATATCGGCTATCAATGCATCTTGGTGTATTTTCCCGAATGCGGCCTTAATGGTCGGTGGGAAGACTTTCACGCAGTTACGAGACCATTACTTGCAGACTTGTGATTTAGCACCAATGGTTATATAAAACTTTGATTTAGAACGAGATTTTCAACATTACGTTTAGGGGCCACTTTGGCCCTGCGGTTCACCGGCTTGCTTCTCAAACGGCGAGCGCCGGTTCGAACCCCGGTACCGGACTTAAACTAACGACTATATCGCAACTGAAGATAATCAGAGGTACATCCATCGCAAGACGAACTAAGTACCCACACGTAACAGAGCTTTCTGTGACACTAACGGGATAGGTATATATGTATATATGTGTGTGTGTATGTATGTATATATAATTTATGTATGTATACAGGGTGTTAGTGACATCGTAACGAAAATTTTGAGAGGTGATTGAGGCCATGATTCTGAGTTGATATCAAGTGGAATTTTCCGTCGCAAAAGTATGGAACTGAAAATAATTTAAAAAAAACACAAAAAAAATTATGAATATTCAGATTATTATAGAATATTCAGATTCAGACCGAAAATTCCACTTGATATCAACTCAGAATCATCAAGTCTGAACCATCCCCCTCAGTATTCGTTACGGTGTCATTACCACCCATACCTACTTGTATGGCTACTGTATGAAGTTGTACGGGGTGTAAGTGACATCGTAACGAATACTGAGAGGGATGATTCAGCTGATTATTCTGAGTTAATATCAAGTGGAATTTTCCATCGCAAAAGTATAGAATTGAAAATAATTCAAAAAAACTAAAAAAATATCATGAATTTTGCGATGAAAAATTTCACTTGATATTAACTCAGAATCATGGTCTCAATCATCCACCTGAGTATTCGTTACGATGTCACTAACACCCTGTATTTTACCAGCGACAGGATTAGCAGAACGTAGTGAGTAGCTCACTGGGACGGCCTAACCTATAAAATGCTACTTAGGTTCTATGACGATCTTGTGACGTAGCGAGTAGGCGCCGCTACTTTAAAAGCGCACCCCTGATGCCGGGCAGCAGCGGTATCAGTATTGGTTGGAGGCCGAGGAAGTGGATTCTGGTAGGGCTCTAGCTAGAACATCACCGATTGAGAAATTGATCGATGTGCTGCGGAACGGAAGGCGATTGGGGCAACCACCGTTCTATACGCCCTATCTATGGAGTAATGAAGGCGATTACTCCACCGACCAGAGCGCAGCTCTTAAATAAAGAGAGAGATATATATTTTATGTAAATACTAAGTTAGTTTGTAGTCATCATCATCATCACCAGCCCATTAACGTCCCCACTGCTGGGGCACGGGCCTTCCCTATGGATGGATAGGATAATCGGGCCTTAAACCACCACGCGGGCCCAGTGCGGATTTGTGGTTATTAACGACTGCTAATGCCGCCGGGACCAACGGTTTAACGTGCCTTCCGAAGCACGGAGGAGCTCGAGATGAAAACTTTTTTTTGTGGTCACCCATCTTATGACCGGCCTTTGCGAAAGTTGCTTAACTTCAACAATCGCAGACCGAGTGCGTTTACCGCTGCGCCACCGAGCTCCTCAGTTTGTAGTATCATTATGTTTTAGGTAGGTCGTTATAAGTTATATTGTATCATTTACTTATACCTGTATTGCACTGTCCCCGACTCCAATATATAGCAAGTTCTTTCACCCTAAGGTTGCTTAAAAGAAATTGCTATTTAGCAATATGGCCGGCGATCGTGCTTCTCTTGTCACTTTTGTAATTGTTTTTATTAGTGTTTTGTTTATATGTGCAATAAAGCGTTTTTGTATTGTATTGGCAGATGATCAGTCGTATCGCCATCTGTAACGGTCGAGCCAACTGTGTTAATGAAAACTGCGCTTAAGATAAATTAATAACTTATTTGCGCAACTTCGGTGCCAGAGTTGGAACCATTAAACCGCCATTTATTTTAATATACTATATGATCCAACGAACTTCATAAGTAAAGTTTACTGGTACTTACCAGAACTGCCTACAGGGGATGTATTTAATACTTGTAATCGCCTTTGGTTTTCCTTTAATTCGAGTTTTCTTATTTTTCGTTGGTAATGAGCTATCCTTTCATCGGCACTTAGTTTCGGCATTTTGAAATAATGTTCATAGATACGCAAGAGACGTGTTTACGTTGCCTCGCACGGAAAAAGAATGAGTAATCTAAGATGGGGTGGCAAGTGAAGTAAAACTATCGTAATCGATTTTTTGGTATCGAGTCAAAATCGATACTGTTTAATTTTTAAAATCGTGCGAAGCTGCCTTGTAGGCTAAAAGGATTACCTGGTTAACTTATATCGTAGAATGAAGCGAAGTAATATAATAAATATGTTGAATAATTTTCCGACAGCATTTTACGTATAGCAGAAACATCAAAAGTAAATTAAAGTTTTAACTCCGTATTGCAATGCATTGTAAAGTTCTCATTGTAAAGTGCAGTTTGCATGTTTCCCCGTGTACTATTTAACGTGAACAAGCTTGATTCTACGCTAGTCCTGTTTGGTTGACTTGCGTTGTAATTAATTGTTGAGAACTTGTTCGGAATTCAAATGGAAAGTTGATAAGTTTGGCTTCTTATTCTTGAAGATATTGCTCGGTGAAGAGAAATCGTAAAGCGATTTCTTGACTTATAAATCTTATACCTATGCTATGGTAGTATTATTATTGCGTATGACAGACAAAAATAAAATATCCTGTGTGGATCATATATCCAGCTTAAGATCCCCTAGCTAAGTCACTCGTTCACAATGTGGATGTTTTTACAGAAGCGACTGCCTGTCTGACCTTCCAACTTGCGAAGAAAAATCACACACTTCCGAATTTGTGTCACATACCTCCGAAAATGCATTTCTCGGGAATGTCGGTTTCCTCACGACGCACGATAAGGTGCAAAAGTCCAATCAGTTTCATGCAAAGTAATAAATTAACTGGTGGCACTTAATACCTCCTGGTCACATGTCGTAAAATTTTATATTTATGACAACTAATGGTTCATACTTTCACGACTGTTTACAAATAATTCGCTGGGCTCAGTGACTGAACTTGTGCTCTTTGATTGTATATACCTAGTAGCTCCGCGTACATACCGAGTAAAAATCAGCTCACGTGTTTCAAGCTTCTATTTACGCATATAGGTATATCCCGTCCAATATACTTGTTCAAAATAGATACAGCCGATAGATTACACTTTTCGATATGTTAGAGCGTTTCCGCGTAGCCTCGACTAACAAATTGCGAGGCGCACTCTGTATCGCTTTATTTTATTTGATCGCCAGAGTTTCGTTCGTCCCTGAGAGATTGCCTGTTTGCCTGAGCGAGAACCCTGAGGACAAGATTGAATTAGAATGTAAGGATATCGCGTTCCTGGACTCACGTTTTATGCGAAATTTGAATATAGAATGGAGTGGTCACCTACCTAACTGATTATTTATTGATTTATTTATATATTTTTATTTTAATAAAAAGTTTATTTTTGTATGGTATTGTATTGGAGACGTGGTAGCCTAGTTCGTAGAACGCTTGTCTCTCACTTTAAGGTCGCAGGTTCGAATTCAGCACAGGCCTAAACCAATGATTGTCGAATTTGTTTTCGAATTCATATTTGGATCATAAATGATTATCAACGTGCTCTGCGGTGAAGGAAAACATCGTGAGGAATCTCACATTCCCGAGAAATGCATTTTCGGAGCTATGTGACCTAACCTGTATTGGGCTGGTTTTCCCTTTGCGGGTTGGAAGGTGAGACAGGCAGTCACTTCTGTAGAAAACAGGACCTGTCAAATCTTCAGGTTAGGTAAGCGGACCCTGTGAAAAACGGGACAATAGTAGGGCGATGATGGGGATTTTGTATTGTAGTCAAATATAAACCTTTTGCGCCCACACTAAAAACAAAACGCCTTATAACAAAACGAAAACTAAAAATAAAACCGGGTTTAAAATACAGTTCGGCCTCTAAAAATAAAAAAAAATAAACACAACTACTCCACTTCCAAAAATAACAAGTCGTAATAAGAAATATGAAAACTTCAAAAACCTCCACATTTCATTCTAACCAACAAGCACCAACCATGAACAAAAGGCGGGAAAAAACATAACTCACATGCAACAATCCAAACAATAACTGGAAAAAACCAGAAAAAGAAATTATAAAACCACAGCTCCCGCGAGATGCATTAGTAGCGGAAAAAGGTACAGACTGGCTTCAGATGGACATAGAAACCATTTTACCTAACACGTAAACATTTGGGATACACTTGCGGACAACGACAAATACACAATGAAGTGGTATCTCTATCCGTCTGGTGAGAAATACTTCAGTGATATTTTTTGTTAGTTTGTATAAATATTGTTTCCCTTTTTTCTTTAAGCTAGGCTATTTTCAGTTATATAGGGACAGCGCAAGTGGTCAGGAATCTTCCTTTCCTTCATCTTTTTCTTTTTCATATTTGTTTTTTCTTTTTTTACAGTCTGCATGAAAGTGTATCATGTTAGTGACACCATACCGAATACTGAGGCGGCTGATTCAGACCGTGATTCTGAGTTTAAATCAAGTGGAATTCTCCGTCGAAAAACTCATGATTTAAGTGTTTTTTTAATTATCTTCAGATCCATACTTTTGCGACGGAAAGTTTTACTTGATATTAACTCAGAATAATGAGCTGAATCATGCCTTTAAGTATTCTGTGCGATGTTACTAACACCAAATGGCTCTACGTTTTAATAGACAATGAGAATGATTTGTCAGTTTTTGTAAAGTTCTATGCTGTTCTGCTGTTTGCTTCTATGCTGTTCTGGGAGCAAATAAAAAACATAGAAAACGTTCAGCTGCTTGTCTTCCCGGGCATGTCGTAAAAACCGACAGAGGGATTGTGTCATCTAACATGATGGACTAATGTTATGGGCGATAGGCTGATCCCTTATCACCATAAGGTTCGTCATATCCAGCTTACGACATCGTATCAACAGTGGCTGCAAGTTGTCTTTGATTACTTGTGGCTCTGCCCACCCCATTAGGGATTACGGGCGTGAGTTTATGTATGTATGTATGTATGTATGTAAAGTTCTAGTTTCGATTCTCAGTAGAGACATTTTGAGAAACGAACTTTTTTAAAATACCTCCATCCATGGAGTATGCTCCATAGGTACCCTCAATAGTTGATTGATGGAAGTCCAGTCACCAACGGTGATTCTAAAAATCTGTTATAAAAAATGAATATTTTTAGACAACTAACTACGCTTATTAAAAACTTATTACAAACTATAACTACGCTTATTTTACATGCAGTATTGTATTGTTTTAACATACATAAGTATTTTTTTAAGTAACTTCAAAAAAGTCTTAAACTTAGTGTGTCATTTTTATTTATTTTCTATTCCCATACATATCTGGCTAGAGCGAAGTTCACCGAATACACAATAACGGTAGCTTTGATGTCACATTCGAAATTCGAAAATTCCAATCGCGATTGCCGCGTTCTTGCTTTCTGAATTCGAATGAAAGTAAAAATGATTTGTTCATGGTTATGTATAGGAAAAGTTCTTATGTCGCATAAAATATTAATGTCATATTTCGTACATTTTTATGAAGTGCATCGTAAATATTTACTTTTAATGTTAATAATTTGGTAATCAAATAAATTAATATAATAAGGTTCTAATTCATATTACTTTATAAATGTTAAACTATAAGTAGTATAATTTTCGATAGTTTTATAAAAGTAACGAAATATCTAAATTCCTATTACGAAAAGTGGAAAACCAACTCATTATGATTTAAAACGAATTACAAGAGCACATGTTTACAAATATCCTTCACCCATAGCCCCATTTTTCATCGAGCACAGTTCAAAAACATTTCCAGTCGGCACCTACTATTTGTACAAAAATAATCCCCAGCCCGTGGGAAAACTCAGCGGTTCCATTTTGCCCCACTTCGGAAACATATTGCCGGATAATCCCACACACTCCACTACAACGCTTTCACGACGTTTATTGTTTTCCTAGACGCTACCAGCCAGTAATGTTATGATTCGAAAATTTTTGCTCGAGTAATTCGAACGTCGAACTCGAGTTATTCGATTTGACATTTTTTCAAATCAAATTATATTCTAAATTCAAAAAGCTGGATTGTTCTGAATAAGTTTTCTATTTTGAAGAATAGAGAACGTATGCTATTGTATCGTATGAAGAATGTCATAGGAGTCGTATGAAGGATTATTAATGGTGGGTCGTTAATCTGTCAGTATAAACCATAGAGTTCATAATTATCATAAGACTTTTTAGTACCAAGTGACAACATTTGTCCAAAAATCTGGAGTAGAAAAATTATCAACAATATAAAACCTTTATATACCTTTATAATTATTAGCCTACTTGATTCTACTACCGGGAAAAAGAATCGAGATCTCTACATTTTGCGCATTATGAAAATTCAACAATAACTACCAACTCTAATATCGATACAACTCAGTTCTCGTACAGTCACATCACTAACAGTGAACAATCCAGATGATGTATGGTTGAAGAAATTGCAATTTCGGTGCAGCAGAAATTATAACGCAAAAGACAATTATACGTGGCGACGATATATCTTAGTCTGTCGACTGAATTTTAGCGCAGTCAGTCTTTGTTTAGTGCGAAGATTAATTTGGAAATGGGAATGTTATAATACTTGTTCTTCAATGTTTCTGTTTTCTACTACACAGACTATAAAAAAAAACGTGTGGCCATAGAGTAAAGAATAATACTGCGTATAGAACGGTAACTCTCCGCCCCGCGCCGCCGATTCGCATCGAGATTTACCTCACCCCCTCTTGGTCTTACTTTAAATGACCGTAAATTGAAGCAGGAGTAAAGGGAAGCGCACGAGGTTTGTCTGTCTCGCTCACGCTTATGCGTTAGGCGACAGACGGTTAGAATGAGATTTTTTATTGGAGTGCAGTGTTTCTGGAGGTTATCGGCTTGATAGACTTTCAACGCTTTTGAAAATAAAATAACGCAACAGTTTGAACCAAAAACTTTATCGTAAATCGTGGCCGACAGTGTACGCGTATGCATTAGTATAAAGCAATATTTTATCGCTAAGTGTAGGATAGCTTGCTATACATAGTATGTTAGTGAACATTCAGATAGTTTACCACTGATTTAATGTGGCCGTTAAAGTATTTAAGGGCTGATTTGAGAATTTTGAGATGCATTCACTTAACGTCCTATCCCTAGTTTGGTTAGGACATTACAGGCTATAATCAGCCATCAATCAGGTGATCCTGATTGTCTAAAAGTAAGACTATCCATATCCGTTGATCCCAGTTACTACTTACGTAGTCGTTACATGAGCCATGTCAGGGGCTTTTGGCGGGTCAATAATAACCCTGACACCAGGGTTGTTGAGGTTTACTAACCTCATAACCCACACGATAGAAGGAGAAGAATGCAAAACGCTTTATTGCACATATAAACCTATCTACTCAGCCTGTATCCACCCACTGTTGGGTAAAGGTCTCCTCTCTTTCACGCCATCCTTTCCGGTCCTGTGCAAGTATCATCCACCGCTTTCTGGCGTAACTCACAATGTTATCCGACCATCGGGCTGGAGGATTTTACCTTTAATTGTATAAGTTATGTACGCCGTAATTGTCATATATATTAGTCACAATACCGTAACCTTCAATATGTAAAAAAGTTTTAATGTATATGATGTGGTTGTACTTTATAAATAAATAAATAAATAGGATCTGCTGATCTGCTGGCCTCGATATCGTATACCATCCCTTGGCTACCATTCTGTAACAGAAAAGGAATAAAAATACATATATCTTTTCAGGAAAAGAAAACTTTATTTTGTCGGTCGCGGTAAATAAAAAAAAAGTAAGTGAAGTAGTCTACAGGTACAGGTACTTTGAACCAGATTATATAAAGTGTACACGACAGAACCACACGATAAGTAAAACGTACCTCGACATACTTACAGTACTTGGATGTTTTTGTAGGATGTTTTCGTAGAAGTATCTCGGTTGATTTATTTGAAGCGGAGAAGCGAAACAAATACGGTTAAAATATAAAAAAACCGGCTAAGTCCGGTGGCGAGGGTTCCGAATTATTGACTAGGTAAATATTTTTATTGTTTTTTTTTAAAGTGACTTTTTTTATATTTGCCACAAATGGAATTAACTATTTGGCCGAGAAATGGATGGCAATAGGCCTGCCCCTACGTGTGAATTAAACATAGCTGGCGAGGCGTGGGTGTGTATAGAATACACCTATGCCTACTTCTTTGGGGATACAGGCGTGATGCTATGATATTGAAGAAATCCCTTTATATCTGGGACGGCTCCCCTCACGAGGCAAGCTCATCGAGTCAGGCTGCCGCATCTCATAATCACATTATAGGAAACCCTATTCACGAAACAGGGTCGAAACCAGCCCCTGATTTAAGTGGGTTGGGGTTCGGGTCTTTTTAATTAGCAAAAGAGGTCCGTTTCATGCATCAAGTCGACTTATTCTGCGGCGCTGAATAAAACTTGATTCAAAGTACAAGATTGGAAACAACTATTAACGGCCTCCGAGGTCCAGAGGTTTGAGCATTCGGCTCACTATGCGGAGGTTCCGGATTCAAATCCCGGTGGGGACATATCACGAAAGTCACTTTGTGATCCCTAGTTTGATTAGGACATTATAGGCTGATCACCAGATTGTCCGAAAGTAAGATGATCCGTGCTTCGAAACGCACGTTAAGCTGTTGGTCCCGGTTATTACTTACTGATGCAAGTTAGTAATCGTTACATGAGTCATGTCAGGGGCCTTTGGCGGCTCAATAGTAACCCTGATACCAGGCTTGCTGAGGTTGTTAATCCACCTCAAAACCCACACTATAGAAGAGAAGAAACAACTATTTAAACTCATGCCTAGTTTCCACCGAGGTACCAAAGACTATGGAATTCCGTTTGCTTCGATCCAGGCCACACACACTTCTCTTGCTTCCTCCACATTCATCATCGTTTCATACATTCACGCCGGTTCAGAGTAGATCCTACTATACCTTTTTGTGAAGGTGTGTGCCCTTAGCGCGCCCCATTGGTCCAAGCAAGTAGTTAATGCAATTGCAGCCAAATATTCAGTACGTACATATATAAATAAAATATATTTTTAGGCAAACTAAATCTAATTAAAATACATAACGGGTTCTTACCGCGCTTAAATCAAGGAAATATGAGACTCCCAATATTTCGACACTGTTGCAATTGCCATTATCACGGGATGACTGATGAGATTGGAGTGGAGTAAGTAGATCCATAATTTTCTACGGGCAGACATATCTGTTTACCCTTATAAACTGCGTAAACTTAAAACAAAGTATAAACTAAATCTAACAAATTTATTTATTTACTTATATAATTATTATTGAAAATAAAAGTATCTATATTTTGATGACTTTTATTAAAGTTTGAACCAAAATATATATATTTTTTATTAATGTAAATAATATAAAATTATTTTTTCTACTCCTGTACTTTAATCTGGCATTTAAATAACCAAAAAGTCTAATATAAGTACATACATAATTAAACTCTTTGAAAAAGTGTACGCTCTATGGCCTATAAAAGCATTGTTTACAAAGTGTAACTGTACTATAATGTCGCCAAAAAAGCATTGTTGTTGTTTATTTTTTTTTTTTTTTGACCTGGAAACTGGCACCTTTACTTTGTTTGGTGCCATAGATATACTATAAAAAAAAAGTATACATTTGCCGCCATTTTCCCGCGCGTTGGAAAATAAATTGGAAAATTTTTGTGTTTCGTTTCAAAACACTAAAAAGTATAAAATAAAAAGGAAAAATGGATGAAGAACTATTGAATTCTACACCAGAAGAAATTTCAACGTTAGCTCAAGATTTACATCTTCATTTTTATAAATAAAATTTTTCTTTGTATAATTTTTGTTTCATTTTAAATTACGTCGTCGTAGAAAAAGTATTGTATGCAACGTTGTATAACTAGGTCAAAAAATGCTCGTGGCGTCTCTTATTGCGATGTTCGCCAAGGCTCACATCGCAACTCACGCCACTCGCATTTTTTGACCCTTCTTATACAACTGTTGCATAAAATACTATAATTGAGTAATAATAATTATTGATGTTGTAACAAAATAAACTGAAATACTTGTGCTTGTGCCTCATATTTTTATTTCTATTTTCTTGAAATCATTTTTGAGCTCATTTAAATTTTTGAATAAAGAACATCGGTTTATTTTAAAAAAATACATTAGAGTCCGTATTTTTAAATTAATTTTAGACGTAAAAAAGCGCGGGAGAATACATGCGTGATGAATAAAAGTAGGTATTACTACAGCCTGGTGTTGCCACAAAAATTTGGCGTAAAAATTCATACTATTTCAGTGTGTTTGCTTCGGGTTGACAGTTTACAGAGATGGGTGTGTTCAAAGTGGTCTTCGGTAAATACGTTGAGATTGTGGACCGTGCCGTGTATCCGAACCGAGACTCTGTCAATATACCTACTACTAGCGATGTGGCGGAAAATGTGTCCCAGCAATATGGATTTTCGTAACATTTTACACGTAGCGAAATGTTTCTTTTGACAAGGGCTTTTAAACTATGGTGTTCTCTTCGTCAATTAGAAAAGGTCCCAAAGGGAAATAAGCGTAAATCAATTCATCTCAAAAAGCAATATCGCTTGTAAGATGAATTAAATAGAATTAGAAATACAATAAAATACAAATATAGTTTATTGCACACGACATACAAAACAAGTTTTACACACATGGAAAGATACAATACAATCTGGCGGCCTTATTGCTAAGCAGCAATTTCTAAATATAAAATCATAAAAAATAAAATTTTATTTTATTTTATTTAGAAATATATTGATTCTTCAATGTGGCCTTTTAAAACGCCCAGATTCTTGATTGTTATATATATATCGTGGCCATATCATAGAATTGATCATTTCATGAAATGATCGACCATTTCATGAAATGGTCGTATTTCATGAAATAGAACAACATTCGTTGGCCAC
Organism: Pectinophora gossypiella; assembly: GCF_024362695.1. Classification (NCBI taxonomy): domain Eukaryota; kingdom Metazoa; phylum Arthropoda; class Insecta; order Lepidoptera; family Gelechiidae; genus Pectinophora; species Pectinophora gossypiella. Next base: position 1,204,603 of record NC_065409.1, read on the forward strand.
ATCATGATGTGGTTTGGCCAGATCAATGAACACAAAACGTTTAACGATATGACCAACTAAATGGATGATTACTTCATGATATGGCCAAACGTTAGCGATCATATCGTAAAATAGTAACATTATTCACCGGTAGTGGCGCTGGTGTCGCTTAGTTTTTGTTTTGCATAATGGCGGCGGACAATAATTATTCTTGTGTGAACGCGAATAATACGAATAATAATGAGCAAATACAAGATAAAAGTGCAGTGAAGCAATGTTTTGACACTAAGGTGAAAAGAAAAACTCGTATTAACAGTAGACAGGAACTTTATTTTTATTTTTAGGTTATATGGCAAATAATGAAGGTCGAGTGACCACGCTACGTAAATCAATGGACTATTATTGGATTTCAAAATATGATATAATTAAAACTGCGAATGAAGAGATATTAATTTTAAAAAAGAAAAATATAGACGATGCTTCTGTCCGTAAAGTTTCTTTTTTTGACGTGACTTATTGTAGATTTGCCGCAGATGGCATTAACTACTTGAAACGGGATTCTATTAAAACGCATAGGTAAATGTTTTTGTCATAATTTAAATTATCATAATCCTTTTTTTTTATAATTTTTACAAGGCATAACGGTAGGTTAGGGTGCGGCGGGGGTGGCCCTTGGGCCACCCCTACGCCGCCAGTATGTTTATCTTACACACGAATAGTATACTGAATGATGACCAATGGCATGAAATAGTGTCAAAAAATATGACGACGACTTCAAAGCGAGACCACCAGTTACGGCGTATATGTCAACTACATCAACACTCCGTTAATCGAAAATGACTTTTCAATTTTTATTTGACTTTTAAACATTTTTGTACTTTGTACTAGAGTAATACATTATTTCCTACCTTATTAATTTCGCGTTTTTATTACACCACTTATCATGGACACCCTACATTAATGATATGGCCAAACGTGGATGGAAATATCATTAAACGCTGACGTTTAAACGATATGGTCAGTTGAAGTTGGCCATTTCATGAAATACGACCATTTCATGAAATGGTCGATCATTTCATGAAATGGTCAATTCTATGATCTGGCCACGACATATATATATATACATGACTCGTGTAACGACTACGTACTAACATCAGTAAGTAGTATTATTAATGACTAGTACATTCAATTATGTTGACGCTTAACATAAATTATTGAACGAATGATTCTGATTTATATACATTTACTCGGTTTTGGTGCTGTTTTGGAGTAAATTTTGTATTCACCATTTTCTTTTGTGAATTTTGTCTTTATGCCGTTTTAGCTAAGGCTTTTATCCGACAGCAAATCACTTCCGAACTACCTGTAAAGGAGAACTTCTCGAACGTATTTCACATTGAAATTCATCACTCCAAACACTTTGTTCTTTAATTAAGTCTACGGAGTTTCTTGTTTGTCTTTATACATGGGTTTGACAGTTTTAAAGTTTTATAAAGAGTATAATGAGGAAACTTGGGGGGAAATTGTTGAATATTGGCAGCAACTTGCCTCAATGGCAGTGCGGGTATATTTTGTTGCGCAGATCTTGTACTTGTTGCTGGCAACACAAGTATAAAATAATTAATCATATTTATTATATGGCAATATTGCACCGAAAGGCTTAAAAGGCTACTAGGCCAGAGCCGTTAACCAATTTCCAAAAAAAAAATGAACGGCCGACGCCATCGCTTTTTTTTGACGTGACTTATTGTAGATTTGCCGCAGATAGCATTAACTACTTGGCCGGACAAATGAGGAGAGCTGAAGGCTCTCACCCGGTACAACATTTAAGACAACAGACCTGAGGGTGCCCAGTTGGGCGTGAACCTCGGCTCAGGGCGTCGTCTGATAGTAAAAATATTTGAAAGAATTAATCGACCCTAGCGGGTCGATAGCGATAAGCGCTGATCGAGGGAAATTGTCGGCCACGCCGGCGTGGTCGTTATCGGGGTCCTGAAATGTTTGGTGTCGCGAGCTGATTGGCTGCCTCTATGGCTAGAGTAATCGGGTCTTCGGAAAATGTATTTATCAATTATAAAAATATAAATAAATAGTGACAAGGAACAAACTGGTGTTTTGTACTTGGAAGTAGAACCCTCGACCTTTCACCATCTACTACAACTACAGTCCACACACACACCAAGAGCCGAACAGTACTGACTCGTCTTATCAATGGCCTACAAATATTTGTCAGGTTCCAGGTTACAGTCCCTGTGACAGAGGGCAGCAGTAACTGTCAGTACTATTCAGAGGCGAAGGAGAGGAGTCCTAGTACGGGTTTGAAATAGACTCTGGGTGCTATCACACTCGCGTTAGACAAAGTACTTCGGGGCGGAAGCCAAGAAACCACTGCCCTATTTTTCCCTAAAAAGTAGCATAGAGAATGGTGCACCGACAAGAGCGTGGCTCTTAAATTAGTGCTGAAAAATAGTTGTATATGTATATACATACATAACATAGGCCTTGGGGGAGGCCTATGCCCAGCAGTGGGCGTCATACGGCTGATGATGATGATGATACATAACATAAGCTCACGACTTTAACCCGCTTGGGTAGTAGACGTTCATCGCAAGATGAACTAAATACTCACGCCTCACCGAGCTCTGTTTCAGACCAACTAGACCACGGAGGCTGTTACTGTAGACATCTGGCCATGATGTTAACACTATATGCAGGAAATCTACAATAAATACAAAAAAAAGTCTTTTTATTTTCATTTCTGAAAATAAAAGGAAACCTAGAAGGATATATCTCTCTCTTTATTTAAGAGCTGCGCTCTTGTCGGTGGATTAATCGCCATTACTCCATAGATAGGACGTGTAGAACGGTGGTTGCCCCAATCGCCTTCCGTTCCGCAGTACACCGACCAATTTCTCAATCGGTGATATTCTAGCTAGAGCCCTACCAGAATCCATTTCCTCGGCCTTCAACCAGTACTGATACCGCTGCTGCCCGGCATCAGCCCAAGTAGCAATCAAGAATTGTGATTAAGTCATATATGTCTAAACTTTAGCTAAAGTGAGATTTATCCAAATCAAATAGGACTTATTAGGACTTCATAAATTCATTTCCTTCTTTAATACTATATAGTTTTCAAAAAATCCTACTTTAGATAATTTAGAATACACAAAACCAAGTTAAGTATTCACAAAACTATTTAGTCTTATCTCAGCCTACTGTTAAGTCTACAAGTATTTTTTTACTTTACTCAGATTATTTAAAGGCTCACTTAACACTAAATTGATTTAGTGAAGTATCAGTTTAGTCTTGTAAAGTAAAAATTGATTGCCTAGATATACTTAAGGCAATTTTTATTATTTGTTGCTCCTATACAAGACTGTTTTATTCGTTTTTGACTACAATAAGTAAAACATAAGAAAAGTCTATTCAATGGACGATAAAATCGAAATAGAAGCAAGCAGAAAGATGGATGAAGTCCAAATAATAAAAGGATCTGGTGGTTTTCGAAGGCAGAATATTAAATACAGAAAACTAACCTGTGATAATGCACATCCCACTGTTTTTGTTAGCGATGCGATATCTTCTTCATTGCCATATTTTTTTTTATATCGATTGGTATAACACAATCATTTAATTTTGGCAAAAAAATCGTAAGTTCCTGTTTTTCAAATCCGATCCAGCGCGTGGCGGCCCAGGTACCTACGTCTCGCACAAATCTTCTCAAAAATGACTAAGCTAGTCTAACCTAGTCTAAGCGCACGGCAACACTACATTATGAAAAATCGAGTTTTATATTAAAACCTGCTAAGTTCAAATATAAAATTAGGTACCTATTAGTCTAATAATAAATAAATCCAATCAAAAACATAGACGTGAAATGAGAGCCAAGTTCAATATTATGCAATGCTTTGGTTGTTGACTTCAACGACAAAAGAAGTGAGATCTAAATGGGTGCCAAGTTCAATGGTCAGTCCTGAAATTTATTTATAAGTAACAGTATAACATATCATATCTTCTTATAACATAAGATAATATATTGTAGCCTAAGATCTGTCTTATTGTAGGTAAGTACATATCTTCGTAACGCGTGGGTCCTTTTAAAAAGACAAATTCAAAACTAAAAGTCGACTTTATAGGTAAAATAATATGCCAGTAAAATGGATGAGAGTTGTGTTGTATCGTGGGCGAAAAGCTGACAACCTATCACTGCTAAACACATGTTCCAACTTGCTTACCTACCCTTAAAGTACTTGTCAAATGTGGCATCAAGTGGTTTTATGATCACTTAGTGCTCTGCCTACCCCGATAGAGCATATAGGCGTGATTGTATGTTATGTTAAGTTAATCTACATACCTACCACAAAAAGACCGGCTGTCATGAGTTTTGATTACTTACTGATTCTTACATCTATAGTTAGGTACAGGCACTAATTAGGTATTTATGTTAAGCGTTCATGATAGAATCTAATTATTAAAAAGTTGCCAGTTTTTTTTTATTTTTTCCTTTATATTCATCTAATTACCTATCTGCATACCAAATTTTACCTCTCTAGGTCATCTGGAACTGGGTTAGAGTTTTGATAAAAATGAGTCAGTCAGTCAGTCAAAAAATGAGGATTTTGGACATTAATATCTAAATAACCGTTTGAGATAAGCTTATGAAATTTAGAACACTTATATGTATCTCACAAGTCTCAATATATGAGCCAAATTTGATACGTTTATGTGAAATAGTTTTTGATTTATGAGGGGGTCAAAAGTGGCTCCAAATGGTTCCTGTAATAATACACACGGTGCGGCTCGCCAGTTCTATTTCTTGAACTTGGCTTGACACGCTACCGCGTGTCTAGATACTTTTCTTTCTTCTTTCATTCTTTCTTTTAATAATTTTAAAAATGTACCTATTTTTAACTAAGCTTTATTCACAATCATAAACAAAACATATCTATTTTAAGTTTTGTGTATGGTTAAATGCATTTAAAGTGGGCATTAGATTTGATTCCTTTATTTTTTAGCTTGATAAAGACATCGGGAATTTGGCCGCCTTTTTTAACAATAATGTTTTAGGTGGGATTAGAAACTACCGCGCACACACACGACTTTAATCAAATTGCAAGGGTTCTTCGTATATACAATATTCAACGGATACTAGTTAATTTTTACAATAATCACATTGTTTCCGTTGGCAATTAGAAGCGCGGTGATCGTACCTACTTTGCGTCAGCGAACCATGTAGGTACCTATGAGAATGTATGCACGGAGACTCATTAGCAAATTGAGTTTATGTTTGTTAGTTCCAATTGTGATAAATATTAAATAATTAAGTAAATCACATTCCTATCCAAGTAAGAACTCAGCATAACAATATTTTTTTATCTTCCACGAGTCGAAAAACTTACCTCTCAAACAAACATACTTTCCATAGGTTTTAAGCTTGTTCGATTTTAATTGTTACTTGTTACATAGATGATTCTGGCACAGAATAAACAAACATGATTTTACGACATTACTTTACTAAATCAAAATAGAGGATCACTTTAGATATAAGAGTTTTAAGTAGGAATTCACTAAATACTTTTTGTCTTAAGTTGGTATACTCCTAGACAATTGAAGTAAAATTTATCTTAACTAGTACTTGATGAAGTGCAACTTGACTTTACTTTTCTAAACTGATTCTTACGAAATCAATTGTTTCTAAAGTCTTACTTCATTTAGAAAAATATTACTTAACGCCATTTTGCATTTACAGGAAGAAAACATGTAATATTTTTTTGACAATATTATCGTCAAAAACTGAAGTAAATTAATATATATTTCTGTTGTAGTAACAATTACTGCGTTCAGCTGTCACATATTAATAGAAAATGAATTTCTCTATACTATATGTCACCATTTTTTTTATTTGCTGAATAATCAATCCAAATTTTATTATTATTTTTCTGATATATTAAAGGCCCTTCTGTTTTTTAACACTTTCTATCGATTTTACACGAGAAACAATCATGCGTTTATAATTTCCTGTATGTGAAACGGCAGAATAACCTTTTGTTAAAACAACTTAACAAATATTTTAGACGCCATTTTCTTACAGTCTTCATTTCTTGTGTTAATATAAATGTTCGCCATTATATTCTAAAATAAAGACGCGTGAAGTAAAAATCGTTTTAGTATGATCTGAAGTTTTACTTCGTTTAGTTACAATTGACTCAGTGCAATTCAATCCTATAGTCTTAACTAAGTATTGTAGATATCTTCAAGTATACATTCTTGGTATTAAGTGATACTACAAGAATTCTAAGTTTAGAATATGCAAGAACATTGTCTAAAGTAGGGTTTAAGTCTGACTTAGCGTTGTCTTAAGTCTGTCTTGTATAAGAGTTAAAGTATGTGCCCACTTTTACTAAACTGTATCTTCAAGATATCTTGAGGGATATCTTGGAGACATATAAGACTTATCCAAGACAAGGGTTTGATTTAGTCTACTTGCCTTCAAGATATCTACAATTCTCTTTTAAGACAATCGGTTGCTACTTGGGAGGGGTGCGCTTTGGAAGTAGCGGCGCCTACTCGCTACGTCACAAGATCGTCGTAGAACCTAAGTAGCATATAGCAGTAGTATATAGTAGTAGTATGTAGAAGGATATACATTGACCAAATTGGAGATGTCCTCAGAAAAGGTTTAGTACGATCTACTCTGAACCGGCGTGCGTGTATGAAACGGCTGATGAATGTGGAGAAAGCAAGAGAAGTGAGGATCGAAGCAAATGGATTTCCATAGTCTCTGCTTACCCCGGTGGGAAATAGGCATTAGTTTAGTGTTCTGTAAATAATTATTTTCTCTTTAATCGAATAACATTTTTGCGCAAATTTTCTTCTCTTCCGAAGCCCCGAAGAATGTCTCCTTCAGCCGTCGTCAAATCTTCACACTATACATACATATCACGAAGTTACGTTATATTATGAAAACCCTTCGAAATTCGGTTAGATAGTTTGGACGTGTCGATCCGTGTCGAAATGGACGAGGGTCCATAATTTAATATACAATCACGAAGGGTCAATTAGTACGCTGCCTTTTGACAGTTTCGGACCTTCGGAATATGTGGAAATTTTTAATCTGTCCCAGACTTCGGGGTTTTATTCGTTTACTTACAGACTTAGTTGGACTTAAAGGGATATAGTGTTTATTTGGTGTAAGAGTAGGTATTACGATGGTAAAGTTTGACGAAATTGACACACACGTGGGTTCCACTTTCCCAATTAAACAGTCTGTGAAGTTTTATTACTTTTTATTTTATTTTTATGCCCAATAATTATCCACAACGCAAACTTTTACAATCGCCATCGCCTGTGTAAGGGCCAAAGCTGGGTTCCACGCCTAAACACTCCTTGTTTAGATGTAGTTATAAGTACAGTTTATAGAAACGATCGGCAAGTTAAAGATTCGTTGAATTAGGTTCATCATATTACTAATTTAAAATCCACGCTCTTGTCAGTGTAGCATTTAAGCTACTTTTTAAGGAAAAATAGGGCAGTGGTTTCCCTCTTGCCTTCCGCCCCGCAGTATTCTGTCTTACGCGAGTGGGATAGCGCCCAGAGAAGCAAAGCCGTACTAGGACTCCTGTCCTCCGCCTCTTAATAGTACTGACAGTTACTGCTGCTCTCTGTCAGGTTCCACGTTACAGTCCCTGTGACTTGCCCCTTCCGTCCTTCGCCTCTGCAACCGTTGATGTCTTCACCCGTATCCCTGGGCAAGGGATCTACGGTAGATAAGAATGAGGTTAAAAATATTTATTATCGCTCGTGGCTAGTACTCTACTATAATAACCGTATAATAACTTATAAAATAAGACCGTACAGTCTATGTATCCCCTCTCCCTACTTCTCGCTTTTTTTATGACTCTCTAACTCATTCACTGTCCTTCACTCAATCTATCATTTGTCTATGCATCCCTTTTATACTCTATACCTTCTGTACTACTCCCGTTACTCGTATACTTCTCATACAATCATCTCAACTCACATAACATACACTCAACCACATTCATATTATATACATTAGATTACACCTGTTCTTAGTCATGTTTAAGTCCCATGCAAGAGATTAGTCTCTTGATAACAACCGGGCACAGATCCTCAGAATGTGATTTAAAACACAAAATGGAATTCAGGGTAAATCTTCATAGATTTACGCGGCCTGCATTTTCACAAAACGCTTTTCTTTTTTGTTGAGAATGTGAGTTTTCTCCCGATGGTTCCCTTCAACACACGATAATCATTTATGATTTAAAAATTAATTGAAAAACTAATTCGAAACAATTAAAGTCAAGCATTATTCCCAATCGACTACTACATGATCCTCCATCTTTTGTGCTGTCAGTCTGTCTTCATACCATACTGTTTATATCTATGTCCATATTTATTTTAACCATTTCCTTTAACCCCGTGCCTGACAAATTGCCATTAATTGCATATCGCAAGAGCCAATTTGGCTGCCGAAACCCTTGCAGCAAATTTTTGAAACTGTTTTAAAAATCCATCTACTGACCCTCGCGTCTGATGGTACAGATTATTGAATTACACCGATGGACGCGTAATTTCACCATACACGTCCCCAGGGTGACGTCATTTCGGAAGTTGTAACTTTATTATCTCGATGAGTTTTCGTAAATGCGCCTCCAAGGGAATTAAATTGTAGTGGCGATTTATGTAATACTCTTAAATTTTTACTATGTTTAAAATTGTTATGAAAGTGGGAGAGATAGGGGAAGTCAGAGGTACGTACATCCATTCCAAGGTGAACTAAATAACCACACCTCACCGAACTTTCTGTTAGACCAACCTGATAGGTGATGAGGCGTTTCGCCGTTTATGATGATCAAACCAACTGTGATAGTGAAAAATAAAAATCATAATTAAATACATAAACTCAAGCCTATTTCCCACCGGGGTATGCAGAAACTATGGAATTCCATTTGCTTCGATCCTGACACACTTTCTCTCGCTTCCTCCACATTCATCAATCGTTTCATACACGCACGCCGATTCAGAGTAGATTGAACTGAACCTTATCTAAGGATATCTCCAATTTGGTCAATGTACGTCTTTCTAGGTCTTCCTCAGCCAGCTCTACCACCAACCTTGCTTTTTATACCACTTTTGTAATCGTATAAAAAAGGAAGTGGGAAATTGATTTTCAATTGTAAAGCTCATTTTTAGTAGTTATTGTAACTTTCACATTTCTTACGCAGACAATTGGACTGATAGTTATTTATTCACTCTTATTCCTGACATTCTTTTTGACGATTACGAAAGCAGTCATCATCATCAGCCCATTAACGTCCCCACTGCTGGGGCACGGGCCTTCCCTATGGATGGATAGGGAGATCGGGCCTTAAACCATCACGCGGGCCCAGTGCGGATTGATGGTTATTAACGACTGCTAATGCAGCCGGGACCAACGACTTAACGTGCCTTCCGAAGCACGGAGTAGCTCGAGATGAAAACTTTTTTTTTGTGGTGACCCATCCTATGACCGGCCTTTGCGAAAGTAACGAAAGCAGTATATAAAGCAAAAGTTGGTGGTAAGGTTTGCAGAGGAAGACCTACAAGAATGTACATTGACCAAATTGAAGATGTCCGTAGAAAAGGTTCAGTAAGATCTACACTGAACCGGCGTGCGTGTATGAAACGATTAATGAATGTGGAGGAAGCAAGAGAAGTATGTCAAGATCGAAGCAAATGGAATTCCATAGTCTCTGCTTACCCCTGTGGCAAATAGGCATGAGTTTCTGTATGTATTGATGAATAAATATATTTTTATATTTCTGTATCTCAAAATACAAATACAAATACAAAAATATTTATTTGTGAATGTTGCGTGTTATATTAAGATATTACAGTGTTGTCATCGGTCTCAGCACATTCAGCCAAGAATTGACATACAAATTCAAAATTGCCATTCATCTAACAAACTAAACTTGAGAAATCAATATAATAATATAATTAACTTAAATAAACTTAAAATAACTCAAATAATTAACTTAAATAATTCAATAAAATAATTCATATTTTAACTCAATAATAATAATTCCTAAATGTCATGTAAAATAATATATCAATCATTAATTTAAATTTATAAATAAAAATAACCAATAAAAAATCCACAAAATCTCTTATAAAAATACTTAATATCGTTTCATCCTTGTATTTGTACTTCAACAACCTATCTTAAGATTTAATACAAGTATCTATATTATATTTTCGTCAGAAAATGACTTCTTTTGACGTTAATATTAGTCGTAATGTACCTCTCTGTATCCAATTTCGGGATCACAATTTTGTCAAGTGTTCGCTGAAAGAATTTTTTCCTTTTATATTGCACCATCTTCGTCTGTTTGTTCCCCTGGTAGTTGCGGCTTCCGAGTACATTCCGCTTAGGGACGGTACTGAAAAGTATCGGCGTCCGAAGGACGTAATCTACGATCCCGACGACCCGATTACTCTAGCCATAGAGGCAGCCAATCAGCTCGCGACACCAACACTTCAGGACCCCGATACCGACCCCGCCGGCGCGCGTGGTCGACGATTTCCCTCGATTCGATTAATTCTTTCAAATATTTTTCCTCTCAGACGACGCCCTGAGCCGAGGTTGGCGCCCAACTGGGCACCCTCAGGCCTGTTGTCTTAAACGTTGTACCGGGTGAGAGCCTTCAGCGCTCCCCATTTGTCCGGCCAAGTAGTTAATGCCATCTGCGGCAAATCTACAATAAGTCACGTCAAAAAAAATGTCTGTTTGTGTATGTTAACACGTTAGTTGACTGGATTACTTATTTATTGCACAAAGAACATATATTTGCCGCCATTTGAGAAGCATGATTCATACAATGATTCTGAGTTGATATAAGTGGAATTTTCCCTCGTAAAAAATGTTTAAAATAATTTTAAATTCTATACTTTTGCAATGGAACATTTCACTTAATATTAATTCAGAATAATTATGATGTCACTTAAACCCTGTTCAAAAATTTTAGTGTTTATTTTTGAAATTATTTTCAGTTCCATACTTTTGCGACGGAATATTCGACTTGATGTCAACTCAGTATCATGATCTGAATCATTCCTCAAAGTTTTCGTTACGATGTTACTAGCGCCCTGTATGTGCAAATTGCTCAAATGTGGCCTTTTCAGACTGATTCGTTTAAAAAACTACACCTGAACAGGTTAGCTACTTCGGTCTGGGTAGTTTAATAATAATAAACTAGCGTTTAATAAAAATCATTCTTCTGTTTTAAAGTTCTTGTGCTATAATTAACTGGCAATTTTATCAAGTATGCGTTTTTGTCATCCAGTAACTTATTATGATTGCTTTTAATTTCGAAAGGGAGAAAATTGCACTTTTTGCGCTTTAAGACTATAAATTGCGCTCTGTTATTAACTTTTTCAAATTTCTTTTGTGCGACGTTCTGTTTAGAAATATGAAGTTAACTTGGAAATAAGTTGAGACGGAATTCAGTTTTCTCGTTTTAAAAACGTCTTTTGTTTTACCTATGGTAAATCGATTTTAATTTCTTGTCATGTGTCTTTTTCTAATTTGCTCTAAAAAAAGGAGACAGGTGATTTAGAGATTTAAAAAGTTATTACAATATACTTTTATTCAATCCAGAAATAACCTTATAAGTTATACAAACGCCAGAGTAATTCAGCGTAAAATTACGAATAAAAATCAAATTGGAATTTTTCTTGCTTGTATTTTTTTTTATAAAAAAGTATAATGATCACAAACCAATCTGTATCGATTGATTTAGTCCTAAGCATATCATATCCTATGTGACTTTTTATATTAATATGTATTTTTATTTGTTACAGACTGGCAAACATTTTCACCGGACGTCACTTCTCATCAAAGCCTTCAATCACAAGTTTAGACTAGACCTTGAGCTTAACACGTAAGTACCTAGTTCATACTTATTAAGTATTCTATCGAACATTTAAAAAAAAAAACTAAGCATCACATAATAGCGTGGAAAATCTTATAAAAAGTCTTTGAAAATCTTCTGCTATGTTCTAGCTTTTACTTACAGTAACATAATACCCTGAATAAATCACTGATGTGAGTTTTTATTTGTTTAAAAGGGTTTAAAAAGGCCACTTCGAAGCAATTACTTAATTTAAAAAGCAATAATGCAATTTGACAGTTGCGCATATAAAAGTCTAAGTGCGCAATTTCAAATAACAATATTGCTTTTTAATGAAATGCTTTAATGTGGCCTTTTTAACCCCTTGCTTGCTACACTGGGCGCGCGTCACAGTAGGCTGTTGATGTACCGTGTCTCCAGGTGTTTATATCGATATCACTGTGAGCACTGTGGTGCCTAAAATTGATTGACTTTTGAATAAACCAACCGAGAAAAGGATGCCAAATGACCCTGGCCATATTTTAGCAAATACACTGGAACCTGTAATAATAAATAATAATAAAAATAAATTTATTTCTCACTCACAATTACAGTAAAATTTAACATAGTACAGTCATGAGCAATATAATGTACCCACTTTAGGACTCTGTCGCACTAACATATGTGACATTTAGTGAGACTAGACAGTCCAATTTGTCAAAAAAGTTAATGTGACATGGTACCAAAGTGTATACTTATTAATGTTCGTGACCGTACTACTCACTGGAGATTGGTGTCCATACTAGACGGAATGCCTGTGTTACGGATTACCAGGCTCTCTTCCTCCCTGTTTTCATAGTTCATGGCAAGGCATTGTTATAAAAATAGACTCTTTAAAATTACAGCTATAGGTGTGTGTGTGTTTTAGCCCTACGACGCGAAGTGTCTTGGGATCGGGAGCTGCCATGACAGCAGCTTCCACTAACTGTAGTGTCCAAAGTGTTTTTTTTAACGTGACTTATTGTAGATTTGCTACAGATGGCATTAACTACTTGACCGGAAGTCCAAAGTGTAACAACGGACTTAATGTGGGTTCTGTAGTAACATTAATGAAGCGAGCGAATATGGCTCAGTTTTAAAAAAAAACTTTTCTTTCTTACTTTTATGGCTTTATAACCGCGGTGAGTGCTAGACTAACTTATAGTAACTCAACTTTCTTAACAGATGTGGCCAGAGCGAACTTCTAAATTCTGTTATGGCATGAGCCTTACAGATAAAAGTTTTCTGCTTCTAGTGATAGACAAACAGAAGCTTTAAGATTAAAAAAATAATAATAAATATACATCTTCTTCTGTCGTGTGGGTTGTGAGGTGGATTACCAACCTCATCAACCTTGGTGTCAGAGTTACTATTGAGACGCCAAAGGCCCCTGACATGACTCATGTAACGACTTCTTACTTACATTAATAAGTAGTAACCGGGACCAACGGCTTAACATGCCTTTCGGTGGACAGATCAGCTTACTTTCGGAAAACAGATGATCAGTCTGTAATGTCCTAACCAAACTAGGGATCACCAAGTATTTTTTGTGATATTTCCCCACCGGGATTCAAACCCGGGACCTCCGATCCGTGAGCCTAACGCTCAACCACTGGACCACGGAGGACGTTAATATACATACTGACGGCCGTAATCTGTAACATAAGTATAATATATACTATGCTAAAATCTTCTAGAACACGTGAATTACCTACATAGTAGTGTCATGAATTCGAATTATGACTCGGGCTTCCACGGAATTAATATGAATTTGAATTCATGTTTGAATTATAGATAATTCATATCAAGTATTTTTTTAATATTCTTTATTTACGATTCAATGTCAAAATTCTGATTTTTTTATTAAAAATATCATTTTGTTTATGTCACAAACTACACACGATATAAAATCAAACAAGAATAGTCTTCTAAGAAATATGCCACAAACATATTTCTGTTAAGTAGGTTATTATGTTTTTCTTTTCTATTGTACGAAATATTAATAAAACTAAAGGATATTCGAATCTTCGAATATTTAATATTGGTAGTTAATAACCTATTTTCGAATATCGGGGGTCGCGTTATTGCATTCTTGGGGATAGATTCGCTAGCACACTATATTGCGGATATGAGTTTGTTTCTTTCTTTTGCCTCCTTATACTTTTTTTATTCTATACCGAATTTTTGTTCAATAAAACATGAGATTTTTTAAGATCACTCTCAAAATTTGTTGGCGCATGGCTAACCGCGGAAGCCAGAACTTCTTTATTCAAATTTGAATTTGGAACATTCAATATTAAGAATTGAAAAAACATTTTATTCGATACCCGCATTGCTCGCGGATAATTACCGCTAAAATAGTCATGTTAGAATTCATTATCGAAGTTCAACTAGGTACTGTCACGAGCATTAATATGTATACACTTTGGTACCATGTCACATTAACTTTTTTTAATAAATAGAACTGTAAGTCTCACTAAATGTTAAATATGTTAGTGCGACAGAGTCCTAAAGTGGGTACATTATATTGCTCATGACTGTACTTAATGCAGTAGCACTCTTAGTTGCTGAACAGGGTAAGGGTGACATTATTATTATTACTGTAAAATTACTTTTTTTTGTCTTAATAATTTCTTGTGTGTAATATTTTTCTGATAATATTTACGAATCAAAAACTTGCGAGGTGGACATTTGTGGTAAAAAGTGTATTTTATTTGACAGATATATATTACTCGTTTCTTTCGTTTTTGATGAACGGTGAGAGAAAGGGACAGGTTATTAGCCCATCTCTCTGTTGCATCATGTTCAAGGCAAACCTCTAACCGCCTTTTACGACATGCCGGGAAAATTAATTTGCTCCGTTTTTAACCCGATCGCATTTTCACTTGTACAAAAAATTTACAAGGTTTTTCTTTTAACCTTTACCAAACTTTCGTTTACTTGTTTATATTTTAACGTTTTAGCCGAAGCACTCTGAGCATTACTCTACTTTACCGGCCGGAAGGAGGTAAACGCCCTCCTCGGGACACGATGAATTACTCTCTACCCTACTTCTGACGTTTCAAGCGCCATCTTTGTACGAATTCTCTTAAAATAAAAACGAAAAGACCCCTATATAAGAGTTAAATTTATTGCCCTTGTAGCTCAAAACGCCGGCGCCACGTTGTCATGGAAATTAAACATAAATGAAAAAAAGAAAATATTTTAAACGTCCTTTTTAACTCGTCTGCGAGTAAAAATAAAACGTTTAGCCTTCAGCTGTTTGTAGTTTCGCGTGTGACGTAAACAATCTAAGGGATTGGGTTCTTTTCAACATGATAGACTATCTTTTCCTATACTGATATGATGCGGTTGTAAGTAGAAGAGTTGGAATAGGAGAAGGTGTTTTAAAAAAAGTCTAAGTCGAAGGTGCTCTAAACTAAACCGGTGACTTATTGTAGATTTGCCGCAAATGGCATTAACTATTAAATTACTTGGCCGGACAAATGGGGAGCGCTGAAGGCTCTCACCCAGTACCTAAACCGGTGAGCGTGCTTGATCAGTTCAATGAGAGTTGAAGAAGCGAAAGTGGTGTGTCAGGATCGTAGTAAGAGGAATTCCGTGGTCTCTGCCTACCCCAATGGGAAATAGGCGTGATATTATGTATGTCCTACTACTATTATGTTGGCAATGGGTTGGAAACTTATCACGATGTGGTTTAGAATAAATGGTAATATTAATAATAACAAAGCGTGCAATTTCCCCAGTACATACAGGGTGTTAGTGACATATTATATACATACATACATAAACAGCCTATATACGTCCCACTGCGTGGCACAGGCCTCTCCTCAATCAACTGGAGGGGGTATTGAGCATACTCCACCACGCTGCTCCAATGCGGGTGTTAGTGACATCGTAACTAAAACTTTGAGGGATGACTCAGACCATGATTCTGAGTCGATATAAAGAGGAATTTTCCGTAAGTATAGAAGTGAAATTAATAAAAAAAAAACAGTAAAATTTCCATGAATTTTCCTGCAGGAAATTCCACTTGATATCAACTCAGAATCATGAGCTGAATCATTCCCCTCAGTATTTGATACGGTGTCACTAGCATCCATACGTATTAGATTTAAGTGACATCGTAACGAATACTGAGGGGGATTATTCAGCTCATTATTCTGAGTTAATATCAAGTGGAATTGTTCATCGCAAAAATATAATATAATTAAAAATAATTTAAAAAATACAAGAAAACGTTGAATTTTGAAACGGTAAATTCCAATTTATACTTATTAACTCCGAATTATAAGCTGAAACACCCCCTCGATGTCACTAACATCGTACTATAAGTACGGTCACGAGTACTAATATGTAAACACTTTGAAACCATGTCAAATTAATTTCTTTTTAAAATTCAAATGTAAGTCTCATTAAATGTCAAATATGATAGTGCGACAGGGTTCTAAAGTGGGTACATGATATTGCTCATGACTGTAAGTACTTAAGTTAACTGCGTGTGTTAAAGTAAACACGTGAAGGCTACGTACACACACAACCGAAAGGTCATGTCCCTTTTAATGGTATAGGAAACTAAGTAAGACAGATACCTGTGATTTACGACCACTAGTGTGCTATAAATAGTGGAAATGGTTGGTTAAATCGTTTCGGGACGTCCTGTGTTTAAACAAATACCATGTTTGGGTTTTTCCCCAAGAAGTACCAAAGGGTTGCGTG
Organism: Pectinophora gossypiella; assembly: GCF_024362695.1. Lineage (NCBI taxonomy): Eukaryota > Metazoa > Arthropoda > Insecta > Lepidoptera > Gelechiidae > Pectinophora > Pectinophora gossypiella. Next base: position 1,221,234 of record NC_065409.1, read on the forward strand.
TCTCTATGTTGTTTACATTTTTTTTTGACGTGAGTTTTTTTTGGTCGGACAAATGGGGAGGGTTGAGGGCTCTCACCCGGTAATGTTGTTTGCAGACTGCATTTTGGTGAGTGTGCTTTCTTATTGCAGGGATTGCTTGAACTGATTTCACCTGCACCTTTCCAGCATACGACGATGCGACGCGGCGAGACATTCCATCCATATGTGGTCAACATTCCTTCTCTTCGAATCGCTAGATTCGCTTCCTCCTTCAGTATGCGAACTGCTAAAGAATGGGATTCTTTTCCCGCGTCATTGTTTCCTGATACGTATAATTTAGGGGTTGTAAAGGCAAATGTGAATAGGCGCTATTTGAGTTTACATGCTTCAGCTTAAACCACATCGCTGCTTAAGACCAGGCTGGATCGTGAGCAAACACACTCAAATCTTAAAAAAAAATAAAACAACAAGTTTATATCTCAAACTAGCTTCAGAGTTTTATTAAGCGTCCATGATCTTTTTTAAATATTAGAACACCACATAAGAAAAGCTCAGGGGCCTGTTTTATAAAACTTACAATTGTAAATTACAATGACAATTTGATGTACATTGCGGAGTGTGTAATCACAGTGATCACAAATATTTTGCAGTTTCAAATTAGCTACGTAATGAACACGAAATAGTCGTTGTAATTTACAATTGTAAGTTTTATAAACCAGGCCCCAGGACTCCCTCATCCAACTAAATAAATAAAAATAAAACTTATCTAATAAAAGAAAATAATTTTAAAATATCTTAAATAAATATTAAAAATAAAAATATTATATGGTGCAAATAAATAAAACAGCACACGATAAACGGGTTGCATATCAGCGAGATGAATGTTTGAATAGTCCGGGTTATTCAAATCTATAAATTTTATGCTTGTCCAATGCCTGGTTTTTATTTCATTTACGGATAAAAAAATGACAGGTCTAAATTAAAATAAAGTTAGATAGTGTGTACTGGAATCAGCACCAGGGTCGTGTTATCAAATTTATTTGTATTTATAGTGGTACATACTCGTATGATGAAATAAAGATCTTGTGAAAACAACTTTGCTTGTATACAGGGTGTTAGTGACATCGTAACATCATCGTAAGAGGGATGAATTAGACCATGATTTTGAATTAATATCAAGTGGAATTTTCCATCGCAAAATTCACGATACTTTTTACGGTTTATTTATCATTTTAAATTGTATACTTTTGCGATGGAAAATTCCACTTGATGTTAACTCAGAATAATGAGCAGAATCATCCTCCTCAGTATTCGTTACGATGTCACTTACACCCTATAGTATGTATGTAGATACCTATTCATTAGCGACTCGACGTTTCAATTACGTAAGAACGTAACTAGTATAGAGCGATCTGGCTCACGTCTGCCACGATTTTCTAATTCAGAGCTCCAATTCTAAGCCCTTCACTCTGCTAGCGAACTAGGCTACACTTATGTACGGAGCCTGAGGCGCAAGTCGCAGGCGAAGAATATTTAAAAACATAAACACCCCTATCGAAGTATTATCGAAGATGTAAACGTTGACGTTTCAACGACATCGTCAACTTTAAGTTGGCTATTTAAATATGACAATAACAAATAAAATTAAATATGACCATTTCATGAAATGATCAGTTCTAACATCTGGCCACGACATATATACACCCACACCTCGCTAGCTATGCCTAAGTCCCATGTAGTAAGACCTGTTGCCCGGATATAAATCCCTGAAATCACGTGAATACAAACTGAATCCAAACTAATAAAGTCGAATTCAGTAGTACTTACAGCTCGAAATGACTAATTACAGAGGGTGAAGTTTAAGATTTGAAATAATGAATCAACCCGGAATGAGGAAAATTGTCGACCACCCTGGCGGGGTCTGTATATGAGTCCTAGAGAGCTTGACAGTAATTATGTAATTTTCCTTTTTTTTGTAGAGGAAATAAACTTTTTACTTACTTACTTACTTTTGATAGACAGAATTTCCACTCGTTTATTTTATCCGGTCGAATAGTAAATGCCATTTGCGGCAAACCTATAATAAGTCACGTAAAAAAAAACGTACTTACCGCTCATAACTTGGACCACTGGGTGTACATACAACGCTCGTCGCACGCCCGGGTTGGCGACAACTTCATTAAAAGCGGCACAAACAAACGAGGCACGGCATATACAGCAAACACCCACTCTTTGTGCACCAATCAAATTTTTGCAGAAAAGCGCCGGTCTGTGAGTTACGCGGGTTTTGTTTGGAGCGGCGTATTACATCTACAATGTACTTATTATGTGCTTTTATATAAAATTGAATGAGTTACATGGTTTTTTTTAAAGTGAAGAACGTAACTACACTAAGGAATAAGAGAGAGCGCTGTCTATCTGTCTCGCTTGCACTTTCGCGTTAGGCAGCACCCGAAAAGAATAAGATTTTTGAACGGAGTGTCCTGAGTATGCTTATAGGTTTGTAAAGTATATAGATTTCATTTGTATCAATATTTTCATTGTACCAACAAAAAATAATATTAGAAAACTTTTTTCCCTATATCAAGTTTATTAACTTTACAAGAACGATGTCATTGCAACGCCACGTCGCACACGAGATTTTCCTCATAACATAGGGTGATCGTGATATCGTAACGAAAACTTTGCGGATAATTCCGACTATGATTCTGAGTTGATATCAAGTGGATTTTACCGTCGCAAAAATATGGATCTGAAATAATTAAAAATAACTGAAATATTCATGAATTTTTCGACAGGATGTTCCACTTGATATCAACTCAGAATCATGGTCTGAATCATCCACCAAAGTTTTCGTTACGGTGTCACTAACACTCATACGTACTGTACGTGTCTTCTATCTGTACGTGTTTGTACATGGTGTTAATGACATCGTAATGAATACTGAGGGGGATGATTCGACTCATGCTTCTGGATTAATATCAAGTTGAAATTTCCATCGCAAAACTACACTTGCATGTAATTCAAAAATTCTACTTGATATTATTACCACGGAATCATGAGCTAAATCATTCCCCTCAGTATTGGAAACGGTGTCTCTAACACGCTGTGTTAGGGAGCCACATTATTTAGGGCCACACATTTTTGGGCTCAAAAACAAGGTTCCCTGGTCGGTGATAACGCTTTATGTTTTTAGGGTTCTGTTCCGGGGAACAGTTACTAAATCGTCTGAGGACAGCCTCACAAGACGGAAGCTTTGTGACACCGTTGGGAATATCGCTTGATTGAAACACTTTTAAAAGATTAACTCACCATCTTTTTTATAGATTTACTTTGTTAACAAGGTTTTTGTTTTTATCCTATTTACGAGTACAGTCATAAGCAATATCATGTTAGGACCCACCTTAGAGTAACGGCTTCCGTGGTTCAGTGTTTAAGCGTTGTGCTCACGATCCGGAGATACCGGGTTCGAATCCCGGTGGAGACACATCATAAAAATCACTTTGAGGTCCCTAGTTTGGTTAGGACATTACAGGCTGATCACCTGATTGTCCAAAAGTAAGATGATCCGTGCTTTGGAAGGCACGTTAAGCCGTTGGTCCTGGTTACTACTTACTGATGTACGTACGTAGTCGTTACATGAGTCAAGTGGCTCAATAGTAACCCTCTCAGGGTTGATGGGGTTGCTAATCCACTCTACAACCCCCACAATTGAAGAAGAAGGAAACCCACTTTAGAACCCTGTCGCACTATCATATATGACAATTAATAAGACTCACGGTTTAATTTGTCAAAAAAGTAAATGTGACATTGTTTCAAAGTGTATACATATTAGTACTCGTGACTGACACCTACTCTTCGTCAGCTGTTCAAATCCCATTTAATAGGGGATCCTTTAAAACCACGTGACATCAATAATTTTTATTATCCAAACATGAATTCGAACATTTATTCAAATCAAACCAAATCAAATATACTTTACTGCACACAACATCATCATCATCAATTTAAGAGCCACGCTCTTGTCGGTGTAGCATTAATGCTACTTTTTAGGGAAAAATAGGGCAGTGGTTTCCCTCTTGCCTTCCGCCCAACATACAAAACAAATTTACACAAATGGATGATAGATACAGTACAATCTGGCGGCCTTATTGCTAAGCAGCAATTTCTTCCAGGCAACCAGTGGATAGGAAACATTTATTACAATATTTGTTGCGGGACAGTGCAACATCCTGTATAAAATAATAAAATACTAACATAAAAAAACAAATAAAAATACATACATATACCCATTTATATCAGACGTGTATATATATTATAATTATAATAATTATGGTATTACATATATAGATATGACAATAGTTTCCTGTAACTTCTAAAGGATAAAATACGTTAAATTAATATCTACACAGCGACTCGTAATGAGCGCATTTATTTATAAATAGCAAGTGAATTTAATCCCAGAGCGGAATTCTCAATTCGTCCATTCCAATTTCGGCAAAATCCTCGCTAATTCAAAATCATCTTATTACAAGGGAAACGGAACAAATTAAAAATGTAAGAAAGATAATTATCTAAGATTTGCAGGAGTTTCGTATTTTTATTCTTTTTCCTGTTTCATTGTCGTTAGAACACTTAACGAATTTATCGGACCAATTTCTTGTCTCGTTCAAACCTCATTATTTTGATAATGATAAATCAATCAATCAATCAATCAATCAATCAATCATTTATTTGCAAGAACACAAAGTTAAAGATCTTATTCTAAGTAAAACAGTGCATGTATTCAACCTGCAAGCAGGTGTGCAAATATTTATACATATACCTAATTATATTATTATTAAGACTTATTCCTATAGTTAAAGAATTCGTTGACACTATAAAAACACATATGTAATAACCATTTCGTTAAATCATGCTTAAATTCTATCATATTTAATTCCTTTAAATTTTCAGGTAAATTGTTAAAAATTATGACACACATGTTATAAACATTTTTTTTATAAATATACGCACGACAAGGAGGCTGGTATAGTACGTTCGCGTATTGTCTTCTAAGTTGTCTTGTACTTACTTCACTACATTTTTTGAAATAATGGTTTTGTGATTTTACAAAAATGCAGGCATCTTTTATGTACATGCAAGGTAAGGGCAACACGTTACATTTCTGAAACAGAGGTTTGCAACTATCCAGGGACCAAGCATTATTTATAGCACGCATGCACTTTTTCTGCACCCCTAAAGCTCTACATGCATCGACAGAATTGCCCCACATTAAGAGGCCATAACTTAGTAAAGAAGAAACGTATCCGTGGTAAGCTGTTAGGGCTGCCTCAGTTGAAACCGTCCTTCTTAGTCTTCTAAGAGCGTAAACAAACCGGTCCAGTCTCTGACAAACAGAATCTACGTGACTTTTCCAATTCAAATAGCAGTCTATATTCATTCCTAGAAATTTAAAATCATTTGTGAAACCTAATGCAGAACCATCAACTTCAATGTCTAGTGACAATGGTTGGGTATTATAAGAACGGAACTGCATTATTTTAGTTTTATTTATATTAAGGCAAAGATCGTTGCATTCCATCCATTTAGCGATGTCCTGTAAAGCGTCATTAATAATTTGTTCATATTTGTCTTTTCTGACACATTTTATTAAAATAGTGGTGTCATCGGCAAATAAAATACATTTATGAATAGTAGCAGCTGGTAGATCATTAATATATAAGAGAAACAATAATGGGCCGAGTATACTTCCTTGCGGAACACCAGTTTTATTCAAAGCTAAATCAGATCTAAATTTTTCTTTTGTCAAAACATTATTTCTTTTCGTTATTTTCGTAATTTCCGTGTATTGTTTCCTACATGTTAAATAGCTATTTAGCCACTCATAAGCTTTTCCTCTGATACCATAACGATGCAATTTCGTCAGCAACTTCGTGTGATTGACAAAGTCAAACGCCTTGCTCATGTCTAAGAAGACTGCCACAATTGATGAGCCATTGTTAATACTTTCTGTTACATGTCTTACCAAGTTAAAACACGCAAGCGTAGTGGAGCTTCCTTTGCGAAAGCCAAATTGCTCCTCAACTAGTACATTATGTTTATTTAAAAAATCATTCAACCTGATAAGCATAGCTTTTTCAAATATTTTGGCTAATATAGGAAGTAAACTTATGGGTCTATAATTATTCGGCTCTGACTTATTTCCGCCCTTAAAAAGAGGTTTAATGATGGATAACTGTAGTTGTTCTGGAAATATTCCTTCTGAAAACGACAAATTGATTATATGACAGAGAGGCCGACATATATAACTAGCACAGTGCTTCAGCACCTCTGTAGTTATTTCGTCATGACCACTTGCTTTGCTATTACGTAACAATCTAATTATTTTTAAAATTTCAATGTCATTAGTAGGTTTTAAAAATATAGAGTAGGGATTATTGTCAATAACAGGGCTACTATAGATCTGATTATTAGTTGCATGAGGATTATTCGTTAAATTAATAAAATAATCATTGAAAATATTTGATATATCATTAGGATTTGTATATTTTATATTATTAAAAATTAATGTATCAATTTCATTCTTATAAATATTATCACAGAGAGTAGATGAGATAACATTCCACGTAGCTAAACATTTATTTTTGTTTCTATTTATATACCTATTGTTTAAAAGTTTTTGGGCCACATCAACACATTTTTTAAATATGTTATTGTACCGTCTAAGTTTATTCTTTGCATTCGACTTATTATTATTTTGAAATTTGTATTGTAAGTTTAAGTGGCGCTTTGTTTTAGAGGACTTCTTAATTCCCTTTGTCAACCATTTTAATCTTTTGGGTCGAAGACAAATTTTAACTTTAATAACAGGAAAACATAAATTATAAAACAGGCAAAATGTTTCATAAAAAATATTGAAAGCAGGCACTACTCTTTCCGAATCATATACATCACTGAAAGATAGTGCTGAAATGCACTCACAGAATTTCCGTATGTTATCCTTCGAGTAGTCTCTCTTGTGTTCAAAATAAGTACGATTATATTGCATTTTCTTCGTTTTAATTGCAATAGATTGAGCAGTTTCATGATCAGATAGGCAAAGATAATGAATGTCGGACTCAACCTGATTTATATTACTTGCGAACTGATCTATACATGATTTCAATCTAGTAGGGGATGTTATGTGTATATTAAAATTGTAGTTTTGTAAAACGCTCAAAAGATTCCTTGTAGATATTGTTTCCGTTAAAATATTAATGTTCCAATCACCGCATATTATAATTTTTTTCCGGCTAAATTTATTTGTAAGATAATACAAAAGTTTATCAAGTTTGTATAGAAACGTACCAACGTGAGCTTTAGTTTGCGTCGGTATTCTGTAGATGCAACAGATAATTACATTCAAATTGTGTAACTCGATACCACAACATTCAAAATAAAATGGCGCAACTAAGCCCGGAGGAAAACACAATCTATTACTGTTCATCATCTTTTTAATCAGAATGCAAGTACCCCCTCTTGACTTATCTCTACAATAGGTTGAAGCCAGCTTAAATCCATTTAGTTTCACATTGCTTTCTTTATTACTTACAAGGTTAGTTTCGCTGAAACATAATATATCAACCTCCTTGTTATTGACCGACAGCTCATGCAGAGCTAACTCTATAGAGTCAATTTTATTACATAAACCCGCTATGTTCTGATGTAATATTCTTAATTTATTAACGAAAAAGATGATTACTAGTTTCTTGTTCTGAGGCTTTTGTTTTATTTGACTCTATCTTGTCAGTGCGAGCTATCACAGGAAAATAATCTAAAAGTGTCTTTTTTAGTTTTGGTTTGACAGTTTCATGTTCAATAGGTTTAAAATAGTATAATATAGAGTTTCTCGACGTCCTATCTAATTTTAAATTACCACTAGATTTCTTGAAAGTTTTACAGTTAAAATTAAGAAATTTTGAATCGTAATCAATACAGTCTATAATAAAATTCAAATGTTTACACATTTCCAAACGCGAACGTGTAGGCTGTACAGTTTTTGAAAAGTAACAGTTTTTGTACTGGTTACATACATTTTTCAATTCTAGGTTTAATTTATCTGTGTTTAAATGTTTGTTTTGCATAACTGGTAGAATTATGACAGCATTATCCTTTGTGAGCTTATTAATAATAGCATCTAATTCAGATAAAATTTTCAATGGGTTAGTGTCATTTTCACCCACACACAGCACAATTTTATCATGTTTTCCAAACTTTTGAGTGTAGCAATCCTTTATAATTTGATCGGTACGTGCGTTTCGTTTTATCATCGATGTTACAACATATTTTTCATACTTCGTGCTCATTCTTGATGCTATTAATGTAGTTGCAAGATTCGTACACTGTTGAGAGCCATATATCCATATTTTATATTGGGTTCGAGTGGTTACAGCCTTTTTCGGCGGTTTTAGATTCTCATTGTCAGTATTTTTCGTTCCAGGCTTACTCACAGTAAACTTAGCAAGATTACTCTCCTGGTTTAAGCCTTTTTTTCCATTTTGGGAATTTTTTCGTTCGCCAATGATTTTATTGTTTTCGACATTTTCTGAGCTATAAGATGAATTAAACGTTTTTTGTAACCGCTTTTTGTGCGATCCAGTCGGTGTCGACGTCGATCCTATTCTGCAGAGTGATTTCAGACGAAGGATTGTATTATCCTTATCAGCAATAGTCTGTTTTAGAGCAAAAGTTTCTGCTAGCATTTTCTCTATTTCGGACTCGGCACCACAATCTATACTGCTCACTTGGTATGTTTGTGTCTCTAAAATCTATCATGAAAATAATTAATACAAAGTAACTATTATTATGGAGGAATTCGGTGGCGCAGCGGTTAAAGCGCTCGGTCTGCGATTGTTGAAGTAAAGCAACTTTCGCAAAGGCCGGTCATAGGATCACAAAAAAAAAGTTTTCATCTCGAGCTCCTCCGTGCTTCGGAGGGCACGTTAAGCCGTTGGTCCCGGCTGCATTAGCAGTCGTTAATAACCATCAATCCGCACTGGGCCCGCGTGATGGTTTAAGGCCCGATCTCCCTATCTATCCATAGGGAAGGCCCGTGCCCCAGCAGTGGTGACGTTAATGGGCTGATGATGATGATGAACTATTATTATGTATGTCATTTCCATATCTCGGGCCTATGGAGTCCCGGACTTTTGGAAGCTCTTACTCTCGTAATTACTTTTCAATAACAACTTTTCAGTCTTTCCTTGTCTTTCTTTTCTTTTTTTATCTAGTCACCTAGAAGAAATGGCTGTATAGCAATAAGATCTGAATCTAAACACCTGAAAAAGCAATATTGCAATTTGACATTTGCGTATATAAAAGTAAGTGCGCAGTGCATACAGATGTCAAATAGCAATATTGCTTTCTTACATGAATTGCAACAATGTGTTTAAAATTGCAGGTTTTAGTTTTGCTAGGTTTCACTTAATCTTGATTTTTTCTTTTCACTTCCAGTACAAAAAATCACGAATGTAATCCGCATAAAATATCCACAATATCTACGTAACTGATCCCCGTATCTCCCTCCGAAACAGGGGATATGGAAGCCATTATTTACATGAGCGCTCGGAGCCTTTATTGACCTGTATTGTTTTTCAATCGCGGTTCGAGAAATGACGCCGATGACGTCATAGCATAAACAACATGGCCGCCGAATCGATGGGCCGCTAGCAGTGATGTATCGTTTGCGGGAATTTTCTCACTTTAAGAACATTCTCGGCAATAAAAAGGCACAAAAGTTATGTAAAAAATAATAGTTTTATCACTAAAATCCGACTACGAAAAATTCGCGCTCTAAAAAGTATCAAACAAGAAATATTTATCTGACATTCTTTCCGAATAGTGATGTTTAGGGGATAGCCGTGGTCGAATACCATGGTAAGTAAACTGTTAAGACAGAACGTAGGAGAAATATTTTCTTGTTTTTTATTTTTTAGAGCGCGATTTTTCTGTTGTATGTAGGTTTTTAGTTTTTAAGCTTCCTTTATTTATATTATTTTAGGGTCTTATTTATTAAGGGTACGTGCTTCCATTATGTTTTTTATGCAAGATTTGGAGATAAAACATATTCGAAACATGTTTGAGTATTTATTAATTAAAAGTAATTATCGCATAAGTACAAGCAAACCCGCTAAAAACGAAAACGCGTTAAAATTCAGGGATAAGATATCAGACTTACGATATTTCAATACTGTTGCATGTGCCATGATCACGGGATGACTGATGAAATTGGAGTGGAGTAGGTATCCATAATTTTCTAAGGTTAACGATATATCGCACATCTAGTTCTTTAAGGTCATAAATGTATTTTTTTAAATTTTACAGTAGAGCGCTTTAACGATTTTTGTTTTGCCATATCTAAGTTAATTACCAAGTTAAATCAATTTCAGATTTTTTGACATTTATGACTTTTAAGAACTAGATGTGCGATATTACATATTTGCAATTTGCAATTTAAGCCCTTTCACTATATATACAATAGAGGTTTTTTTTTTAAATTAAATTTTTTTTATTTACCAAATAAAGTAAAATTAACACAAGTTAATAGCGGGCCCTGCACTAGGGTTTCCCCTGTATCGCAGGAAATAATATTGGAAAATAATATTTTTATACGTCCTCAATTTTATGTCTAAAGGGACCACTTTGGGAACATTCCCGTGAACGACACATCTCTGGCCGATGGAGACTAAAGAGATTGTTTCGACACTTTTACTGGCGATCCGGTTTTGAGACTGAAATTGTGGGCGGGAAATTCCGTGCTTTTTCGGTTCAACGCTCTAGCGAAGCGAAGTAAGTAGTAACCGTGACCAACGGTTTAACGTGCCTTACTTCGGACAATCAGGTGATCAGCTTGCATTGTCTCACAGAGTGACTTTTGTGATATATCCCCACCGGGAATCGAACCCACCGGATTGTGTGCCCAACGCTCAACCACTGAACCACAGAGACCGTTACTGGAATTTGCGTCAAAATGGCAATTTGTAGTTGTTTGTAAATGTTTGTTTCCTTTTAGTGGTTGCCTGGAAGAAATTGGTCTAGAGCAATAAGGCCCTCCAAATTGTAATGTATTCATGTGTTATGTCTTGAAATTGAAATTTAGGATTTGTGATTGTGAAATTTAGTCCTGTGCAGTAAAGTATATTTGATTTGATTGTTCACTAATACTATATACTATTTGATATACAACCATTACTATTACTATTATAGAAACTATAAGTATAGTATATAAATATACTATTACTATTTGATACCTAAACTAAAAACTTAGATTATAGTTATATTTTTTATTATTTTTTTAATCAAAATAATAATAAACATTTTACAATCAAAAGCGGTGTCTCTTAAACCTATCAACAGGTTAAAACAGTGATATTTTATCTTGCTTTCATTATAAAGATCTATCTATCTAAAGGTTTGCAATATAAAGGTGCCAAATATTTGATTTTAAGAAATAAAAACAATCTGAATCGAATTTTATACTTTTTTATTTAATAAATCTACTTAATCACCTGAAAAAGATCCGTAAAAGATCCGCGTGAAAAGTAACGGACACGGATACGGATTTTTCTTTTATCTCGGATATCCGCGGATATGGATACGGATATTCGGAACATCACTATTTCAACATAAAGCAATTGTTCCCGCCATTTTGACGCTAATGTTACTGGACCACAGAGGCCGTTAAAATTAAAATGGTACTCTATTACTTCCCTTCAAAACCCAATCGTAAAGCTACTACTACTGATATTTTCTAAGAAATCGTCATTCACCCTTAAAGGTCTTTCGTGTCAGCATTTTCTAGGTATTCCTAGTTACTTGTTGAAACAATATTTTTTCTTGGAACAGCTCTATCACTTAGTCGAACTACACGTCAATTGATTCAAAGAAGAGATGGATTGTTACGAAAAGTAAGGATTTTCTATTCAGGGAACACCGTAAACTAAAATACTTTGTGGTTATGGTAAAGGCTTTTTGGCGGGAAACGGGAACGGGACAGTTGCTTTCTTCATTGAGTAAATAATTAATACGAAGTGGTGTTTTGTGGTTAATGATCGCATTAAGTTACTCGGCAGACATTCGCGAGTGTTACTATATCGGAGTATTCAGTGAACAAAGTGTATCTGCCTATTTTCGCTTCGTGTCAAGAAGCCGCTTCATAACTCGAAAGTTTATGCGGACTTTTGAGTTAATTCGTTTGGGGTTCGGAGTAGGAGTCTACTCCGAGGGTGGGGTCTTAGGTTTCATCATCATCACCTTTCATCATTTCATCAAGAAAAAAAATACGTAAGACATGGCTGTATGGGCATAGTTCCCTTTGCCTTACCCTTCGGGGAAAACCAAAACAAAAAAAATGGTTATGGTAAAACCCAGCTCCATTCCATCTACGGATAACCAGACGTCGGCAGGCATTTCATCCTTATGTTGTGGATATACCACCAATCCGTACTAAGCGTTTCGCCTCTTCTTTTTTGATGCGAACTGCAAAGGTCTGAAACTGTCTGCCGTCGTCTGTTTTTCCGACTCGTTATAATCTAGGAGTCTTCAAGGCTAGGGTGAGTAGGCATTTGCTGGGTAAGCGTGATCCACCCTAGACCACATCGTCACTTACCATCATGTGAGATTGTGGTCAAACGCGAACATATTATATAAAAAAAAAAACAGTTTAAAAAAATACTTTAACATTTTCTTGAAATTCTATAATCCTAATTCTGATAGGTAGAAGATAATCCGAATTAATATTAAAATAAACCAATTTACTAATTTATGATGTTTATAATGCCGTTTTTAAAAATTAATATTAATAAGTATTATGTAAGTACTTTAATAAATAAACATAATTAGAGCTGATTATTAAACTCACCAATTATGTTTTTACAGAAACGTGTAAACAGTTTTGAACTTAAGTAATTAGATTTCGCAATTAAAAGTTGGGGCAACAACTTGTACACACACCTTCCGTGCGAGACAGAGATAGGACACACGCTTCATCATAAGAACGAAAGAGATAATATATATGTCGAATATTACGGGGTGTGTGAGCTTGTGAATTCCATGTTCAATTTTATTGTTAACGAGATCAACTTTTAATAAGCTACAGATTAATATAAGAGATTTGAAGATTGTTTGTATAAATGTGTATTTTATGTCACATAACGGTACTTTGTAATAAAATCGTGTGCTTTTTTGGAATCTTTTTCTTATCGTGTGGGTTGTAAGGAATACCAGATACATCAACCCTGGTGTCAGGGTTATGATTGAGCCGCCAAAGGCCCCTGACATGGCTCATGTAACGATTATTCACTTACATCAGTAAATAGTAACCGGGACCAACGGCTTAACGTGCCTTCCGAAGCACGGATCACCTTGCTTTCGGACAATCAGGTGATCAGCCTGGATTGGACTTAAATATTTTAAATTGGTATTAAAACATTATATTATTATACTAGCGACCCGCCCAGGCTTCGCTTAGGTGCAACGCTGAAGGAAAAATGTAATTATTTACGACATCACATTAAAACCCTCAAAAATAACAGTATTTCTCCACTATTTAATGGATGTAATTATACATATATAAACCTTTCTCTTAATTCACTATCTACTAAAAAAACCGCATCAAAATCCGTTGTGTAGTTTTAAAGATTTAAGCGTACATAGGGATATAGGGACAGAAAAAGAGACTTTGGTTTATACTATGTAGTGATTATTTCATTTCACTTTACTATCGTAAATAACTGAGCCTGTCAAACCTTCAGGTTAAGTAAGCGGACTCCTGTGACAATGGTATAATGCTAGAAAGATAATATAACATACACGATTATGACTATATGCCGATTAGGCTAGTCAGAAGTACAGTGTGTTTGAAATATACCTAATAATGTATTCACCATATCACTAATTTAAGAGCCACGCTCTTGTCGGTGTAGCATCCTCCATGCCTCTTTTTAGGGAAAAATAGGGCAGTGAATTCCTTCTTGCCTTTCGCCTCGCAGTATTCAGTCTGAAGCGAGTGAGATGACGCCCAGGATCGTCTATTTCAAAGCCGTCCTAGGACTCCTGCCCTCCACCTCTGAATAGTACTGACAGTTACAGTTGCCCTCTGTCAGGTTCCAGGTTACCTACCGTCCCTGTGACCTGTGTGTACTACCATACAGTTTTAGAAAAACATGGTGGCAATTTTAAACCGTGTTATCGCCAAAACATCAAACAATTACACGGAAAGGAAATTAATATTCAAAAAAGAGATGGCTCGTATGAACCAATTATGCAAATATACGCGATAAAAACGATAGTATCGTGTCGCGCGATTGAAACGTTCGATTCCATCGGAAAAGTGGAAAATGAAATTAATGGCCATATTTACATTTAAGGGGCAGAGGGTTGTTTTCGCTGGCTTTTATTTTGATCCCACTAAGGATAAGTACCGAAACCTTCGGCGTATACACCGCGATGCAATAGTATTAGGCGGAAACAGTATATAAAGCGAAGGTTGGTGGTAGGGCTGGCAGAGGAAGACCTAGACGGACGTACATTGACCAAATTGGAGATGTCCTTAGAAAAGGTTCAGTGCTGGCAGGCAGGAAGCAAGAAAAAACGGTGTAATAAAGGTGATTTGAGTCTCCATTTAAGCGTAATGCCTCTGTCAGAAGACTTCTCTCTTCGATAAAAGCAAGTTGTACACAAATAAGATCTCTTCTTTTCTTCAAAAAGAAGAAGACAAGATAAAAACTTAAATACTAAACATTTTTTTACCGGCTTTTAATATACCTATTTATAAGTAATAGTGTAGTGTGTCTATGTGTACATGTATGTGTATGTGTGTGAGGGTATGTGTGTTTTTATGTGCTGGAACGTGTATCCTTTCATTTTATTGTACTATTATTTTCATTTTATTTTGAATATATATGTGGTGGTATAGCCGAGCTGCATTGTGTGACGGATGCAGCAGAGACTTGGTGCTTAAGCTGGATATTTGATCCACGCAGGATATTTTATTTTTGTCTGCCTCTCTCTCTCTCTATTTAAGAGCTGCGCTCTTGTCGGTGGAGTAATCGCCATTCCTCTCTTCTTCCCGCCAAAACCTTCACCTCCCGATACGACACGACCTGCACCTTCTCTTTTATTTGTTTCATAAATGTTATCCTAGGTCTACCCCTTCCTCTCTTCCCTTCAATTTTTCCTTCTATAATGTTTGTTGTAAATGAATCGTGTCGTATCAGGTGGCCAATCATATTTCCTATCCGGTTCTCTATAGTCTTCAATATGGTTCTCTTTTCTTCAACTCTGTCCAGCACTTTTTCATTTGACACCATTTCAGTCCAGCTTATACCCTCCATCCTTCGCCAACACCACATCTCAAACGCTTCCAACCTATCTCTGTCTCTCTCTCTTGTCTGCCATACGCAATAATAATAATAATTGTACTATTTTTAAAAAAGCCTATATTTGGTCTAACAGCTGTATACTAGGTATATAATCCCAAATCCACTTCAACCGCACGATCTTTTGCCCAAATCAGCCGTACCACGTATGAGTAGGGGTTCGCTTCTGATTTATGGTATGAATTTAATGCAATTTCAATTTAGATTCCGACATGGTAATGCTATGTGTGGTATGATTTACGGTAAATTAAACCTGGGGTATTAAATGGAAACAGTTGACAATTTTAAAATATTATTCATTTGAACGTTTTGTGAAATGGTTTAGTGTTAAGGGGAAGCTGAAATTGGGTGGGTTTTTGGTATTTGCTGATCTATAATGTTCCAATTCGGTGCAAAACGTTTCGCTTTCGCCCTCAAGTCTTCACTATTATTGACTCCCTAATTCAGCGCTTATCGCTATCGACCCGGTAGGGTCGATTAATTGTTTCAAATATTTTTCCTCTCAGACGACACCCTGAGCCGAGTTTTGCGCCCAACTGGGCACCCTCAGGCCTGTTGTCTTAAACGTTGTACCGGGTGAGAGCCTTCAGCGCTCCCCATTTGTCCGGCCAAGTAGTTAATGTCATCTGTGGCAAATCTACAATAAGTCACGTCAAAAAAAATCTATTATTGGCGACCTATCAATAATAAAACGGTTCTCGTGCAAGCATCAATATATTTTACAAGAAGACAAAATTCACTATCAAAATACAAAACAATAAAGGAATATAAAACTTTATAAAAGAGGTAAAATTCTATAAAAAGTTGTGCTACCTTGCACAACTATCCAGACAGAGTTTACCAGTCTCCTTGAAAAGCTGATCATCTCTTCATCATCTATTATATTTAAGTACGTCGAATGGAATTGTATTTTATTTCCTAATTAACTTTACCTTGATGCTCACACCTGATATCGACCAAAATATTATCACCTCTATCACGTTGGTCTAACCGAAAGTTCGGTGAAGGAAGGGTACTTAGTTCATCTTGCGATGGATGTATCTCTGACTAGCCTTATTTGGAATTTCGTCGTGAGTTTATTTTGTTTATAAGATACGATATAATACTTTATTGAGCATAAGATACACAAGATACAGAAATATGGACAACAGATACAGAAACGAACAGCAGCTGGATGTATTGTTCATGCAGTAATTTCTTTCAGACTTTTTTTGACCTGACTTATTGTAGATTTGCTGCAGATGGCATTAACTACTTGGCCGGAAAAATGGGGAGCGCTGAAGGCTCTCATCCGTTTTCTTTCAGACAACATTTGAGTACCTACAGGAAAATTATATCATATTATTTTCATTTATAATACAGGAAAATTACGTTGCTTTTATTCAATATTTTCATTTATATTATCCATTAAACCGGCGTATGTGTATGAAACAAAAGAAGTGTGTCAGAATCAAAGCACATTTGCTTTAATTTTAAATTCCATAATCTCTTCTCACCACGGGGTGGAAATAGGCGTGAGTTTGCGTATGTATGTATGTATTCTATATCCAAAAGTATTTCTTATATTTAAATCCAGTGTTATAAATGTTTTCAATTAAAAATTAAAAAAATAGTTTTATCCCGTTTCTCACAGAGTCCCTTTACCTAAACTAAAGATTTGACAGGTCCGGTTTTTAACAGAAGCGACTGCCTGTCTGACCTTCCAACCCGCGAAGGGAAAACCAGCCCAATACAGGTTAGGTCACATACTTAATTCTGAAAATGGATTTCTCGGAAATGTGGGTATCGCTTAACACGTGATAATCATTTATGACCCAAACATGAATTCTAAAACAAATTCAGCTATCATTGGTTTAAGCCTGTACTGGATTCGTACCTGCGACCTCAAAATGAGAGGCAAGCGTTCTACCAACTGGGCTACGACAACTCATAATTAAAAATCAAGACTGAAACTCAGAAACGTTGCAGCTGAATGTTTTAATTGCCTTTGCTTCCAATTAGCGATACAGTTCATTTCCAGATCAAGTAATTCAAACAAGAATATTATAAATTAATACAATCCTATACTTTGATTGCATAAACCTTTATTTAGAATAACAAAACCTTGATTCCTTACTCTTGTACTTCTGACTACCCCAATTAGGATACAGTTGTGAGCCTTTGTATGTGTGTATGCGTAAAACTTTAATATACTTAATCAGACGGTACTTTTCACCAGTCTATTTGTTTTCAATTTTATTTTTTAATTTAGGTTTACATGAGAATTTATTTAACTATTTATTTATTTATAAAGTACAACCACATCACATATATTAAAACATTTTACATTTATAAGGTTGGGGTATTGTGACTAATATATATGACAATTATGGCGTACATAACAAAAATTAAGTGTACTTAAGTATTTAAAAATAAAGTAAAATGAAAATTACACATCAAACTTAAAAATTAGAAATTAGAAAGATATAAGTATATGTAAAAAAAGAATTTCACATGATTGTGAACGAGTTGGCAAGGCAAGTTCGTTTTACATTCAATTTTATACATACATACACACATACACTCACGCCTATTTCCCACCATGGTAAGCAGAGACTATAGAATTCCATTTGCTTCGATCCTGACACATTTCTCTTGTTTTCTCCGCATTCGTCGCACGCCGGTTTCCAATTTGGTCAATGTAAGTCCTTCTAGGTCTTCCTCTGCCAGCGCTACCATCAACTTTCGCTTTTTTTTTCGCTTTCAATTATAATAATAAGTAATAATGGTTATAAGCTCACGTCTATATTCTCAACTGGGGCAGTCAAAGGTATGGTCATCGCGTGATGAATTGTGTAAACAGGGCCTTAGTGCCACACCGTAACAAATACTGAGGGGGATGAGTCAGACCATGATTCTGAGTTGATATAAAGTGGAATTTCCTGTCGGAAAATTCATGAAAATTTTAGTGTTGATGAGGGTGATAATCCACTTCGCAACCCATATGATAAAATAAAAATGCCCCACTTATTATTACTTTTTCTTCATTAAAATTTTTTAACACTTAAGTTAAATAGAAAAATAACGTTTTTTATCACCTTTAGATCAGTCTTTATTTAGTAATCAGAATTATTTTTGACCTAGGAAACTACCGAATTGTTCGGCCTAGTAGTGAATACCATCAGCGATTAAAAAAAAGAAGTTTCACAAGCTTCACTCTAAATAAACTATCGTTACAGTGGACATGAACGTTAACCGTATTCACGGATTTTTAATGAATAATTCGATTCCATTTCGGCTCAATAATGGTTTCCTGACTTAATTACATCAAATAAAACGTCAATGTACATTGTACTGTTTAATGCTGTTGGATTAATTGTACACTTTGAACTACCTATTTAATAAATAACTTATAGTGTTGCATTTTATGTTAATTATATCTCCCTAGTGATATCCCGTTTTCACAGGGTCCGCTTACCTAACCTGAAGATTTGACAGGTCCGGTTTTTTACAGAAGAGACTGCCTATCTGACCTTCCGACCCGCGAAGGGAAATACATCTGAAAGTATTTCTCAGGTATGTGGGTTTTCTCACGATGTTTTCTTTCACCGCTGAGCACGTAGTAATCATTTATGATCCAATCACGAAAAACTTGCGACCTTACAGTGAGAGTCAAACTTTCCACGTTCCACGGCTCTAAATTATTCAAAAAGGAAATTATTCGGAATTCGGTTACCGACTAAAAATTGGTTTAAAACACATAATAACGGGTTCTTACCGCGTTTAAAGCAGGGATATGAGACTCCCGATATTTTGACACTAATGCAAGTGTCATGATCACGCAAACACATAAACAAGCGGCAAAGAAAGAGGGAAGACAGATATGTCTGCCCGTAGAAAATTATGGTTCTACCTACTCCAGTCCAATCTCATCAGTCATCCCGTGATCATGGCACTTGTAACAGTGTCGATAGACCGGGAGTCTCATATCCCTGCTTTAAACGCGGTAAGAACCCGTTATTATGTGTTTTACATACATACATAAACTCACGCCTATTTCCCACCGGGGTAAGCAGAGACTATAGAATTCCATTTGCTTCGATCCTGACACACTTCTCTTGCTTCCTCCACATTCATCAATCGCTTCATACACGCACGCCGGTTCAGAGTAGATCGTATTGAACCTTTTCTAAGGGGTTTTTTCTTTTCTTTTTTTATGTGTTTTAATTATGATAATAACCGCGGAAACCCACTCACTCCTTTCACTTTGTTCTCCGGCTAGTACTATAATATACAATAAGCATCAAGGTTGACGTCATAATATCTTTTGAAGTCTGCAACGAAACCTAAATAATGACACACTTACCCTAAAACCCGCATGAAAACCCAATAACCAGCCGAAACCCAATCAAATGCCATAGAAAATTAATCATCTACACATCGAAACCTTTCTAGTTCAATGACCCGAAAACTTGCTTGTTTGAAATCGGAGCTAATCTGCTATTGGTAATCAGAAAACCCACAGAGGTCCGCCACTATGGCCTTACAGGTGCGTGGTTGCAATGGACCACACAATCGGGTTGTACCTCAAGATTAAATTGTGTAGCACCTATCTGCGATGTTTGGTTCAAGGTATAAGAGGAACTGGTGATATTGGTATTATGCTCTTGATCAATTCCCGGTGTTCATAAATCACTTTGTGAAATTGTTTTTAGTTTGGTTTCGCGTCGCGTTTGGTTTGGTTATTATTACTGTATTTTTTTAATTTATAGAACCGTGGTAGCCCAGTTGGTAGAACGCTTGCCGCTCACTTTTAGGTCGCAGGTTCGAATACAGCACATGCCTAAAACCAATGATTGTCGAATTTGTTTTCGAATTCATGTTTGGATCATAAATGATTTTCACGTGTTCAGCGGTGAAGGAAACAGAAGGTATGTGATCTAATCTGTATTGGGCTGGTTTTCCCTTCGCAGGTTGGAAGGTGAGACAAGCAGTCGCTTTTGTAAAAAAACTGGACCTGTCAAATCTTCAGGTTAGAAAAAGTGGACCCGGAAAATGCTAGGGAGATGATGAGATACAGTAGTCATCAGGGAGCCGTGTTAGCCTGGAAAAACGCTTGACTCCACTTTGAGGTCGCAGGTTCCAAACCCAGCACTGGGCTAAACCAACGACTTTCGAAATTGTTCTCTAATTCGTGTTTGTATATAGTACGGTCACGAGCATTAATATGTATACACTTTGGTACCATGTCACATTAACTTTTTTGACAAATTGAACTGTAAGTCTCACTAAACGTTAAGTATGTTAGTGCGACATTGTCCACCCACTTTAGTGGGTACATTATATTGCTCATGACTGTACACGAGCTCATTGAGGGAAAAATCGTGAGCAAACCCACCCATGTATGTAACTTAACCTATAAGAATGTTAGCCAAAAACCGGACCTGTCAGATCTTCAGGCAAAGTAAGCGGTCTCCATGAAAACATAATAACACGAGGTAGAGACGATCAAGAAACGTGTTCACTTTTTAAATTCGAATAAATGAAAGTCGAAAAACAACATTTACAAAAGACACATGAGACTCTTTATTAAAAACGTCATCAGCTGCATTAATAAGATAATGCCTCTGTCACCACCAGTCGTTGTAATGAATCATATCATTAATACTCTTAATGACCGAATAGTTATTTATTCCGTTGCTGACGGCGGTATTCCATATTATTCCAAAATGAATAATTGCGTCCATGTTGTAACACACCCCCCTTACATAAACAACTATCCTGGTCACGGCACCAAATTGTAACACTCCCCCCCCTCCTTACAACTATCCTGGTCACGGCACCAAAATGTAACACTCCCCCCTTACAACTATCCTACTCACGGCACCAAATGTAACACTCCCCCCCTTTCGCAACTCGTTTAAACACCTGCCTAAATCTATATATCCCTACAATCATCTACTTTGACCTATATATACGTTTAAAAATACCTGTAAAAGAATTCACACAGCACAGAAAACATATAAACAGACATATTCAAACGACTATGATAAAGCATAATATAATCCACCTGAAATAAAAGTACACAGACACGAACAGATAAAAATATATCAAATCAAGAAATCCTTAAAATATAACATGCAGCTATAAAACGAATTCGTAAAATAATCAAAGTAGATTTTAATTGGCCAATTAATAATAATGTGATCGTCTAGTATATTATGGTTAGGACTCTACGTTGTGTTTTTGTAATAACTCAGATTCTTTGAATGAAGGTATGTTGAGATCAGGATGAACGTACGAAAGGAGACGTTAAGAATGCCATACATATTATACATGTCATAAATAAATAGAATACAATATAAAACAATATACAGTAAATGAAATAAAGTTGAATAAATACTTAAATATTAATATATATAAAGTAATTTTAAATATTATAGTTTTGTTGCAAGTCGATAAAGAGACTAAATAAAATTAGATTAATATGAGAATTTAGAGGAGTACTAGAATGGTATTTGTATTTGGTACAATGAGAGACATAGGTAATAAACTTGAATACGATATAGATTGAAATATTGAAGTTTTGTCAATTGAGATTAAATTGAGAGTGCTATAAAGTATTTAATATAAAAATAAATAATTATAAATATAGTTAGGTTAAGTTAAATAAGGATTTATTTGTTTAGGAATTAGGTTTTATTATTGTGAAAGATCTAGGAACACAGGAAAAGGATTAGAATCCCATACCAACAATGTAATGGTATAGGGTGCCTTTTCGAGCCCCGACCACGCTCTTCGGCGAATGAGGCCCTACCCTGATTTAGGCCCCTCTCCGAAAAGGATATATTTTGTAATGGTGAGCCATTCGGCCTTGTTGTAGAGATGAAATATCTCTGAAGTATAAAATAAAGTGTAAGGATTTGGGATGAGCAGCACTCAGCACCAATCAGCTTCATAGCTTACTTTATTCAATTAGTATTAGATTTGATGTATGGTCAGCCTCATATGCAAAACATACAATATAATATACTTAGATTTGGTAAACAATATCAGCATTTCATCAAAAATGTCGGTCTACACCCAAGGACACGTTAACTTGTGTTGTCCAGTATTGATATTATTATAAATGAGTAAGAGCATTAAAACAAGTAATATAACAGATAATATTCGATGATAGTAACATAGACAGGCTTTCGTTAGTCCGTCGCAAAGGACTGCATCTCGTCGATAATTTATTTATATAAATAGTAGTATGATGAAGTACGATCGAGCGCTAGGACAACGGCCTGGATAATATCGAGAATATTAATAAATAACGCAGGTATGACCGTATGACAGAGTAACAATAGAATATTCAAATGATTAAATGTATATAGAATAACATATTCTATTAATAATGTACACAAAAATATTCACTTGTCATTATGCAGAGTGCTCCCGTTCAGGATATTTCAACAAGATAGGTTTGTCAAGTTAAGGAACTTTCAATAGAAGGTTGTGATGGAAATAATAAAATTATTATCTTCAACATAGTCATAATATAAACGTAATTGATATACTTAATAAAATAATAATCATAAATATTATAATATTCATCTAGTAATATCCAGATTCATTTGTACCTATATGTCAATTTGGAACGGTTGTTGAAGAGAAATTTAGTGGGTAAATAATATAAGTAGATATTAATTAAGTACTTAGATGTATAACCTTGCAGTGGTATCAAAATTATAACTCAATCACAATAGAAGCAATATAATTTTTAGAGTTGATCTACTGACCTATCCAATCTATACTTGTCACATTCCCAATGATCCTAACCAATCCTAATCTTACACCTATTCTTACTTGAGACCTGAAACCGATGTTTCAGATCGCTTTGTTCCTCTCAGCAACACCGTACGACTCCACCCTCTAGCTACCCGGCTCGTCTTTCTCAACTCCAGCGTCAACCCCTACAGTCTTTTCAACCCCTACAGTCTTTCCACTCACTACACTCACAACACTCCCGTCGGTCACGACCTGCTCACGTCCGATGGGCAAGTCCACTCACAACCCTCACAACGACCACGACCTGCTCCCGCGACATCCGAATGGCAAGTCCTCTCACAACCCTTACTTCGACCACGACCTGCTCCCGCGACGTCCGATAAGCAAGTCCTCGTCAACCCTCACAACGACCACGACCTGCTCCCGCGACGTTCGAATGGCAAGTCTCTCTCTCAATCCTCACAACGGTCACGACCCGCTCCCGCGGCGTACGATGGGCAAGTCCTCGTCAACCCTCACAACGACTACGACCTGCTCCCGCGACGTCCGAATCGCAAGTCCCCTCACAACCCTCACATCGACCACGACCTGCTCCCGCGACGACCGATGGGCAACTCCTCGTCAACCCTCACAACGACCACGACCTGCTCCCGCGACGTCCGAATCGCAAGTCCACTCACAACCCTCACAACGACCACGACCTGCTCCCGCGACGGCCGATGGGCAACACCTCGATCCTTGTGTTCTCTCTAACATTCTTCCCACACGTTCTCAAGTTGTTTTTTTCCCAAAAACCATTAACCTTTCTACATCTGCATTGCATATGTTAAGTGCAATCATTCCTATACTTTATTGCCAACAATCGAGTCCTTTGTATTTGGTTGGAATGCCCATTGTGCTAGCCACTTAGACAAAAGTTACTTCTCTGTTCTCATATCATATATCACAAACTTTATGGCAAACATTTGTATATGTTATCATCTAATATTTAAATTTATTGGACGTTTTGTTTTTGGCTTAGTATTTCTTATGAAATGTTTATAAAAACCTTTTCAAGTACCTACCCTACAGTATGAGATTCCCATGGTGTAAAGTTCTTCGGAATGCGTATAAAAAGTAACACACTTAATAAAACAAACATAATATGTTCACACCCTCTTTCCCTATCAGGGTAGCCAGAAGCACTACCTTCACACACCGTACCAGCCTCCCTTTGCTTCTCCGATTCTTACTCCGAATATTATGATGGTTATTGGGGTTGGTTCCGTCACAATCGCCCCCTAAATTATTACGAAGTTTACCAGAGTGATAATTTATAAGAATAAAGGAACACCACAATAACCTTCCCACAAATCCTTAATATCATGACGCTTTCTAGCTAAGTCAACTATAACTATCCTTCATGTACATCCACACATACATTATCTACATGTATTGTATTACGCCCCCAAGTACTATCAAACTGAGTGAAACTCCAAAAACTCTCAATGTTCTAATAAGGATACAGCATGTCCTAATAAGAACAAATTCAACTAATGCATGTTATTAAGGGTATGTAAATAAAGAATAATATACTACATATATACTTAATAACAATACAAATAGGTTATAATTATGTCACTTTAGTAATGAAGAAGACAAGTAGGTACCTAAGCAATGGAATGTAAGTTAGGTTATAAATATTTATATAGTTTAAAGGTAGTCAAGTCAACGCCAAGCAAACCTAAACTTAATGACACTGATTACAGCTTATAATTAAACAAGTCAAGTCTTATAAGAAAGTAAGAAATAAGTTAGAAACTTAATGTATGATATAATTAACTGAATTATGATGATTTAGTCTCTTAAATTAATTAAAGCAGCAACTTAAAGCTTAAGAATAACATAGGTAATTGTAATTAAAAATTTAAGGTGATAATAAATCCCGTCTATCGCCCAAAACCAATGAGATCCCATCTCTCATTCGACTCCCCTCATCAACAACAAATGGGTATATGGTATGATAAGCACATAAATGTGGCATATCAGAAGTGTTAGGTAAAATAAATTGGTAGGTGAAGGTAAGAGCTTCCCAACACCAATTTCACATATGTAATAAAATTATTTAAGTTAAACAGATTTACATCCAATCTAACAACACAACTCATTGCGATGCATAGCTGACACCATAGCCATGGCTCTAAAAGGTAAGAAGGTAAGTAAGTGAGCGACTTAGCAACCGGAAGCCAATACGCAGCTACTCATCACTGTCCTCCCCTCAATACACCTCAGTGCAAGAGGATCAACAGAAGCAGAGACTACCGAACTGGACTGACCCCGAGTATACTAAGCAAAAATGTCCCTAACGTCCCTATCATGGCTTCAGTGGCATTGCAATAACACCAGCCATAAGAATAAGTATGAGTGTGAGTGTGCGATGGATGGTCATGAATATGATACCAACCATGAATCACAAGAATATATGCGGTCAAACTGGATGTAATTGTTATGCATAAATGCATTATAAGTAGCAATAATATTGTATGTTAGTAATCTCACAAATTGCATAGTGAAATCAGGCCAGGTAAACCCCCGGACAAGGTTTAGTTTATAAAGTTAGGTATGTCACTATCTGGCAGCAGTGACATTAAAGTATAATCAGGTAGATGAATAATAAAATAACACAATTAAATTGTGTTGAATTGGTTTATGTATATCAGTGTAATCAAGCCAGGCAGGCCCGGAATATACAGATAAGTATGTAAGAAGTCATGTTAAGTCACATAGGTGAAATAACAACACAGATTCAAAGGATATAAGTTTATTCAAAAGCCATTACCAATAATACCATTACCTTCATCTCATGGTATCCAGACTTTTATAAATCAATTCAAATTAGTAATTTAGTGTATTATTTACATGGCTTAATAAGCCACAATAAGCTGATAGGTCCAGAGAGGGTCATAATAAAATTACATCATGACACAAGAGGACAAAGTTGACCCATACCATACAATACTGATTATAAGGCATCGGCTAGAGTCTTCATACTCGAAAGTATCGCCACGCACAACCGCTCATCAGGAGGAGGCAATCCAACCTGACTATCCAAGTCGCAACGCTGGCTCGATACTGATTATCTAGCTTCATCTCATATTGGCGGATGGTCCTCCTGTCCCAATATCAGAAAGAAGGTCATGGATAATAATATCTCACCGCACCACTCCTGTAGATAGCTGTATCTCCCAAAGCACCACTATAGAACAATTCAGAACCATGTTACAGTGGTAACAACAACTGTTCCAACAATTATTCTACATTGACACAGTGAGGTAGCAGGCCGTAAACCAAAAAGATTCACCCTGTGTAACGTCAGATTGGTTTTCGAGTAGAATCCTCGGGGAATTCTAACTACAATAAAACACAGCAAGATTACAATCCAACCTGGACCATCAGTCTAGGTTGACAAAAATATAAAGTAAAAATCTAAATCCATGAGGTTACCTCTAAAACCAGGATACCTCATTCTGTATACTGATCTCCCATCTCCAGGCAATAATTATATTACCTCGAAATGTAGATTTCAACACACAGAACTACACGAAGAACATTTTTTTTTTAGTCTATGCGGCAATATGTACAATTTTCATTGTAAACATTGACACACAGCCCAAACATACAACAAATTAGATAATAAAGTCCAGTCAGAATATGTCGCAAGCTGTCATTCCCTACGCGTCAGTAAAGTGTCAGTCAAAGTTAAATAGATAAACATACATAAACTACATAATATAATAACATAAATAGTAACAAAACACAAACAAAGGTAAACAATCACAAGCTGCACATGGTCCTTACGTTCGCAAGTTTTCCTATGCACTTTTGGCACATCCTACCGGGCCCTACCAACTTACAGAATCTCTCTTCTGACTTGAAATTCCTAAATAGGAAAACACTAGATTCAAATCAAGAAATAAGCAGCTTCACAATGATATAAACACTAGAAAATCATTATCACTTCCATATAAGTTTGTAGGTCTATGAATTTATGAAACCTAAGGTGAAACAAAATTTACATGTACATGTTTCTCTGTCCTTTTTTTTTTTTTTTTTTAATCCTACTATTCCCGCTATTAGCATCTATGCCTAATAAGAATGTGTCCCAATAAGACCGTGATCAACACTCTCCGTTTCCTTTGCGTTGAACTTCTCACTAACATTCGACTCAATTATATTTTAAAGAGAACATGATTTAATAGAATCACGTTTGATCATTCCTTTCATTAACTTCAAGTATTTCCACTATCACAAGACCCTATAAAAATTATGTCCTAGTAAGAACATGTCCAAATATAAACATTTTGCCATTTCTGTTTCATTGTACCTAATGTTAGATAGAAGACAAATGTTCGCCCATCTCATTTGATACATCACTATCATTCCACAGCAACATATACACATACATACACGCCCCCAAATTCTAACAAGACGGTTTGAACTTCAAGCACTTCCAACAAGTATTATGTCCTAAACAATGAATCGTCCTCGTTTTCCTTTTCATGTCCTGTTCATGCTATGCAAAAACTGAAAGCAAATTCCAATATCCTACTGTTGGCATGTCATAAACACTTATACACAAGTTACGTTCTGAAAACTAGCTATTTATTTACCCCTGTTAATAATATCCATCATCCACTGCAAAACATAATTATAATACAACACTATACTGTACTCTCTATGAAATAAAATCGTTAAATGAAAAACTCATCAAGGCTAGTTATCTGATACTTATATGACAAACACACTTTTCAAAATTAATGTAGCTCAAATAAATATAACAAATAAACAGAAAACACAGATTTATAATAACATTAATACATGCTTTCTAAAAGTTCATGACTTCATAGCTCCAGGATATGTAACCATTATATAAATAATAATAATAATCCTCCATGCGATGTTCAGCCACCATGTCTACTACTACATTGATTGCCCTAACACTACGTAATATCGATCTGAAAGAAATCAATTAAACCTGATACTACTGGGACTACTTCTAGCTGCGAGCTCTCACCTTTAATATTGCAACCCCTAAAGTAATAAACCGATTTCTGTTCTTCTAAACCTAACTTCATAACATACATACATATAAACACACAATCCTCTTCTTCTTCTACTGTTTTTATCCCCTGTAGAGTTGTAGGACTCACACACAACCAATCGAATATAATATATGTTCCACTGCTCAACTCATATACATATATACTCAACAGTTTCATTAATAACTACTGCATCACATAATCTGTACACATTTCATTGTACTCGAACATTAGACTGGGTAAAGGATAAACTGCTGGTGATGAACAATTACATGATTTATACTAAGGTCCACATAGCATACAACCATACTTAATCAACTAGTATAATGTCTCACTGCTGGGTTTATATTTTAATGTGTATGACAATAAAATAACTAATGAGCATTATATTACGTCTGTCCACTGCTAGGCTACATACTTTTTATTATAATTCTATATAATTGTTAAAATTAATCCTTATATTCTAAATGCTTGTTAAATTCTCAATTAAATCAGAATTTAATATTTTACTAAATAATTCTGAATTATTACCTTCCTGACAATGTAGTCAGTTACCTATCCGTATTGCTACCAAAGAGTATTTCATACTTTGCTAGATGTTAGCAATAATGATCAATACTAACATGTACCTAATATTTAACTAGAAAAAGCGTACGAAAGGGGAATTCACACATGTAACCACCCCTTTTGGAACAAAAGTAATTTTTAATGTCAAATGAATATCAATTGTATGCACATATCTGTGTTAACTACTGCTATATTAATTATTTCAATTTAAATGTTCCTAAAATAAAATTTACATTATTCTACCGAGTTCAAAACTAACCAATATCTAAGATAAGAAATTACCCCAAAAGCGTTGGAAGCTACTAATTATTTGCAATATATTCAAAATACCTATACTATAATACTAAAATAGAATCTAACCACACCTTTAATCTTTTTCATAAAGTAATAAAATAATAATAGTTAAGAATTCAATGTTGTGTTTTATACGACGTTCAAATTATTTTCGTAAATATTTTGATAAAGAATTAATAATAATAGAATAATAAAGTAATAATAATAAAGTAATATATTAATAGAATTATTAATTAATTAATTTTATTGGTTTTTTTTTTTAAATATTTTGATATTTTGTTTTTTTTTATAAGACCTAAATAAAATGTAAAGAAAATGAATATATTATAATTCTATATAGAAAACATACATACATAATAACATTTATAATAAAATTGATAATACTATATAACTCCACGCCCCCAAGACATTCAACCATTACTCAACATTTGAGACCTACTATCCTGGTCACGGCACCAAAATGTAACGCTCCCCCCTTCTTAACTAGCAACTATCCTGGTCACGGCACCAAATGTAACACACCCCCCTTACATAAACAACTATCCTGGTCACGGCACCAAATTGTAACACTCCCCCCCCTCCTTACAACTATCCTGGTCACGGCACCAAAATGTAACACTCCCCCCTTACAACTATCCTACTCACGGCACCAAATGTAACACTCCCCCCCTTTCGCAACTCGTTTAAACACCTGCCTAAATCTATATATCCCTACAATCATCTACTTTGACCTATATATACGTTTAAAAATACCTGTAAAAGAATTCACACAGCACAGAAAACATATAAACAGACATATTCAAACGACTATGATAAAGCATAATATAATCCACCTGAAATAAAAGTACACAGACACGAACAGATAAAAATATATCAAATCAAGAAATCCTTAAAATATAACATGCAGCTATAAAACGAATTCGTAAAATAATCAAAGTAGATTTTAATTGGCCAATTAATAATAATGTGATCGTCTAGTATATTATGGTTAGGACTCTACGTTGTGTTTTTGTAATAACTCAGATTCTTTGAATGAAGGTATGTTGAGATCAGGATGAACGTACGAAAGGAGACGTTAAGAATGCCATACATATTATACATGTCATAAATAAATAGAATACAATATAAAACAATATACAGTAAATGAAATAAAGTTGAATAAATACTTAAATATTAATATATATAAAGTAATTTTAAATATTATAGTTTTGTTGCAAGTCGATAAAGAGACTAAATAAAATTAGATTAATATGAGAATTTAGAGGAGTACTAGAATGGTATTTGTATTTGGTACAATGAGAGACATAGGTAATAAACTTGAATACGATATAGATTGAAATATTGAAGTTTTGTCAATTGAGATTAAATTGAGAGTGCTATAAAGTATTTAATATAAAAATAAATAATTATAAATATAGTTAGGTTAAGTTAAATAAGGATTTATTTGTTTAGGAATTAGGTTTTATTATTGTGAAAGATCTAGGAACACAGGAAAAGGATTAGAATCCCATACCAACAATGTAATGGTATAGGGTGCCTTTTCGAGCCCCGACCACGCTCTTCGGCGAATGAGGCCCTACCCTGATTTAGGCCCCTCTCCGAAAAGGATATATTTTGTAATGGTGAGCCATTCGGCCTTGTTGTAGAGATGAAATATCTCTGAAGTATAAAATAAAGTGTAAGGATTTGGGATGAGCAGCACTCAGCACCAATCAGCTTCATAGCTTACTTTATTCAATTAGTATTAGATTTGATGTATGGTCAGCCTCATATGCAAAACATACAATATAATATACTTAGATTTGGTAAACAATATCAGCATTTCATCAAAAATGTCGGTCTACACCCAAGGACACGTTAACTTGTGTTGTCCAGTATTGATATTATTATAAATGAGTAAGAGCATTAAAACAAGTAATATAACAGATAATATTCGATGATAGTAACATAGACAGGCTTTCGTTAGTCCGTCGCAAAGGACTGCATCTCGTCGATAATTTATTTATATAAATAGTAGTATGATGAAGTACGATCGAGCGCTAGGACAACGGCCTGGATAATATCGAGAATATTAATAAATAACGCAGGTATGACCGTATGACAGAGTAACAATAGAATATTCAAATGATTAAATGTATATAGAATAACATATTCTATTAATAATGTACACAAAAATATTCACTTGTCATTATGCAGAGTGCTCCCGTTCAGGATATTTCAACAAGATAGGTTTGTCAAGTTAAGGAACTTTCAATAGAAGGTTGTGATGGAAATAATAAAATTATTATCTTCAACATAGTCATAATATAAACGTAATTGATATACTTAATAAAATAATAATCATAAATATTATAATATTCATCTAGTAATATCCAGATTCATTTGTACCTATATGTCAATTTGGAACGGTTGTTGAAGAGAAATTTAGTGGGTAAATAATATAAGTAGATATTAATTAAGTACTTAGATGTATAACCTTGCAGTGGTATCAAAATTATAACTCAATCACAATAGAAGCAATATAATTTTTAGAGTTGATCTACTGACCTATCCAATCTATACTTGTCACATTCCCAATGATCCTAACCAATCCTAATCTTACACCTATTCTTACTTGAGACCTGAAACCGATGTTTCAGATCGCTTTGTTCCTCTCAGCAACACCGTACGACTCCACCCTCTAGCTACCCGGCTCGTCTTTCTCAACTCCAGCGTCAACCCCTACAGTCTTTTCAACCCCTACAGTCTTTCCACTCACTACACTCACAACACTCCCGTCGGTCACGACCTGCTCACGTCCGATGGGCAAGTCCACTCACAACCCTCACAACGACCACGACCTGCTCCCGCGACATCCGAATGGCAAGTCCTCTCACAACCCTTACTTCGACCACGACCTGCTCCCGCGACGTCCGATAAGCAAGTCCTCGTCAACCCTCACAACGACCACGACCTGCTCCCGCGACGTTCGAATGGCAAGTCTCTCTCTCAATCCTCACAACGGTCACGACCCGCTCCCGCGGCGTACGATGGGCAAGTCCTCGTCAACCCTCACAACGACTACGACCTGCTCCCGCGACGTCCGAATCGCAAGTCCCCTCACAACCCTCACATCGACCACGACCTGCTCCCGCGACGACCGATGGGCAACTCCTCGTCAACCCTCACAACGACCACGACCTGCTCCCGCGACGTCCGAATCGCAAGTCCACTCACAACCCTCACAACGACCACGACCTGCTCCCGCGACGGCCGATGGGCAACACCTCGATCCTTGTGTTCTCTCTAACATTCTTCCCACACGTTCTCAAGTTGTTTTTTTCCCAAAAACCATTAACCTTTCTACATCTGCATTGCATATGTTAAGTGCAATCATTCCTATACTTTATTGCCAACAATCGAGTCCTTTGTATTTGGTTGGAATGCCCATTGTGCTAGCCACTTAGACAAAAGTTACTTCTCTGTTCTCATATCATATATCACAAACTTTATGGCAAACATTTGTATATGTTATCATCTAATATTTAAATTTATTGGACGTTTTGTTTTTGGCTTAGTATTTCTTATGAAATGTTTATAAAAACCTTTTCAAGTACCTACCCTACAGTATGAGATTCCCATGGTGTAAAGTTCTTCGGAATGCGTATAAAAAGTAACACACTTAATAAAACAAACATAATATGTTCACACCCTCTTTCCCTATCAGGGTAGCCAGAAGCACTACCTTCACACACCGTACCAGCCTCCCTTTGCTTCTCCGATTCTTACTCCGAATATTATGATGGTTATTGGGGTTGGTTCCGTCACAATGTGCACTGAATGACGTTTGTGACGACAGTACCGTATCGGTGACAGCGTATTGTACGTTTCAATCATTAATTTTAACTGTTTGGGTGGCAGGTGCCTGAATTTTGATACAATACGTACATTTATAATTTTACATTAAGTACATAAAATAACGCGCAGAAGGCAAGAGGGAAACCACTGCCCTATTTTTTTCCTAAAACGTAGCATGGAGAATGCTACACCGATAAGAGCGTGGCTCTTTAGTTATGACATAAAATAACGCAGGCCGCAAGGGGTGCGTCACAGGGACTGTAACCTGGAACCCGACAGAAGGCAACAGTAACTGTTTAGCCAATACAGACTAGCTAAGTGGCGCTCGAAAGACACTTATCGGTACGTATTGGTACCATAGTAAAGACCTCAACGGTTGCAGAGCTGGAGATGGAAGCCATCGGTACGGAAATGCAGGACGAAAAGGGCAAGTCACAGGGACTGTAACCTGGAACCTGACAGAGGGCAGCAGTAACTGTAAATACTATTCAGAGGCGGAGGACAGGAGTCCTAATACGGCTTTGAACGCTTGCCTCTCACTTTGAAATCACAGGTTCGAGTCGAGCACAGGAATAAACCAATGATTGTTGAATTTGTTTTCGATTATAATTTATTATTATACTAATTCCTGGAGGACTCCTGTCCTCCGCCTCTGAATAGTACTTATAGTTACTGCTGCCCTCTGTCAGGTTCCAGGTTACAGTCCCTGTGACTTGCCCCTTGTGTTCTTGTGTAATTACCAAATTGTATAACAATATTTTATGTTTATTTAAAGAACGTCTAGGTCCCTGTGCCGAGGTTTTTCGTGCAGCTTCTTTTCCCCGGCTATACAGGTTGTGCGAAGCTGCAGTAGTTTTAGGCGGATGAGACGTTCGTTATGTAATAAATGGCGTTACCTACTGAAGAAACATACTTATGAATTTAATTTTTTAAGTAAGTATCATCATATTTCACAATCGAGTAGGTAAGTATCCTCTAAATCGATTTAATTCCCAGAGTTAGCAAATAAAGCCGCATTATATGGATGGAACCCGCTAACGTGATGTAAAATGCTTTTCGTTGTGTTTGCCCCGAGCAAACCGCAATCGATTCGAATCTAATTTGATGCGATGTAATTCCGAGATCCATCCTCAATTTCATCCAATACCCGACGTAATTCAAAATCAGGCACTTTTTCATTGGTTGCATTAACATTTAAATGTATTCGTTTAGGTTTTCCAAAAAAACGAGCAAAAGCACTTTTTTTTGACAAATATACATTCCAAGTTATATACCATTTGTGTGCCTGTAGACAAGCTTTATATTATATTTTGTTTGTCAAATCTCTATCACGTATACACATCATAATTATTATCAATTATTTAGTATTTACTCGTGCATGTCCGAGAATTATACGTCAGAATTAAACTAAATATACGGAACTCAGAATTATTAATGTAACTAATGTAATTATCATGGAATTTGTTGAAGCTCGGTTTGATATTATTGAATCTAGCCCAATTAGCAAGGTGTCATAAGTATGCCTTTCACAGTTTCTCGGAACAAGAGCTATGTAATCCTGAAACTGATAACAAGATTTCCTACGTTTGTGATTCTCTTACGATCTTGAATATCGTATCCTTTAAAATAATGGTACGTATTTTTCTCAAACTCTGCAGATGTTTGCATTTATTATCTGTGCTTGGAATCCAATAATGGCGGCGATCGATTTGAATTCATAATTCAAATTCTCGTCGACCGTGCACTACAAGCCGATTATGTTTCAAATCCTCTAAAGCTTAGTTTTCTTATTAGATACATTTTGAAATCCATTTCTGTCTTTGTAATAAGACGCTTTGTGGATTTTGGGATTACTGTGGCATTGGAAAATTTGAAGTCTTCCCTTTGTACTGTTTTTGCGGAATTGGTTTTGTCTCAGAACGGTTACAAAGATGTTGAGACTGGCGAATTTATTTTTATAGTAGAAAAAGTTGTTTTCGATGGTCCCTTGTTGGGCGCCAATTGGAAAGAAACTTGTTTCAGTCAAGAAAAAGTTTTAAATCTGTTTGTGAAAGCGGTACAAGGGGATATTTTATAGTTTAAATTTGTTAGCTTGAGGACGAACAAGCTTTTAAATCTTCAGATACAAATAAGTAGGAAAAAACATGATAACAAATACAATACTACAAGGTTTGAAAAGTATTAATCACGTAAAATTCAGTAGCACTGATGACCAACCAATATCAAGTTTATTATATCTAATGATATACTAAATATTAGATACTTAATGAACGGCTTCTGTGGGCCAGTGGTTAATCGTTGGACTCACGATCCGGAGGCCCCGGGTTCGAGTCCCGGTTGAAAGATATCACAAAAAATACTTTGTGATCCCTACTTTGCTTAGGATATTAGAGGCTGATCACCTGATTGTCCGAAAGTAATCCGTGATCCGTGCTTCGGAAGGCATGTTAAGCTGTTGGTCCCGGTTACTATTATACTGATGTGCTGGTGTTGCTGTTTTGCAATAAGGCCGCCTATTGTGCTTAATTTTATTCCTATGTTTATGTCCTGTGTATATGTCGTTGTGCAATAAAGTATTATTGATTGATGTAAGTGAGTAATCGTTACATGAGCCATGTCAGGGGCCTTTCATAACCTTGAAACCAGGGTTGATGAGGCTGGTATTCCACCTCACAACCTATACGATAAGAAGAAGAATATTAGATATGTTTATTAGTCATTTATGTGTTATGAAATTGTAAAGCTACCTACATAAAGTATTACGGAAAAGACTAGAATAAAGCAATAAAGATTGAGTCACGTATACACAAGTAAACACGAACTGTTTAAAAAAACATTCTAGCTGCGTAATCTCAATATTTACGTCGAAAACGTGTTGCGAGGTTGTCCCGTGCTGGGCGCCAAATAACATTACACGAGCTCATGCGATCGCAGATAAGCTGATTCGATTTGCCCGCGAATTTACCTCAATTTTAAATTCAAATACAAATTTTTGATGAACCAGTAAAAACCAGTTTTGGAATTATAAAACCGTCGCGAATTTTCCGATCGTCGTTCAGTTGCAATAATCATGAACAATCTTCAAATTGCTTCGAAATCTTCTCCGATGTCTGTTATCTTGTTAATAAGCCGCAGATGGCGCTTTTCATTTGCACTTTCTCGAAATTCAGACATTGAAGAGTCCATTTCTATCCGGGTTCGACTTCAATTTACAACTCCACCATTATTTCCTTGATTAGACTTCTTCCTAATTTCATAATGGAAATGATTATGCTGAATTGTAAGTGGTAGTTGAGATAATTTATTAAATTTTATCTGGATTTTTTTTTATTTTTTTTTTTGGAGAAGTCTATCAGGGTCGAAGCAAATGGAATTCTATAGTTTCTGCTTACCCCGGTGGGAAAAAGGCGTGGGTTTATGTATATGTGGAGAAATTACGAAATAAAAATAATAGAACAAGTAATTTGTAGATACTTTTTGTCCCGAAACGCTCTCTGTAGATATCACATTACTTATCACAAAGACTTCCTTCCTTTGATCAGGCTCTCTGGTGCTCTTAACTTCATTTATTTGAAACAAGGGTCGAGACCTTCGTACGGATCCTCCGTCAGGTTGTCATCAAGCCGGCTGATTGAGTCGCATTCGATCATCAAACGTCGTTACAATAATCCGGGGAGGTACGCAACTCGCGAGCACCTAAGCGAGGAAGCGGAGATTATACCATATTCTTTTATGCACCATGGCCCATGAAATAGGATTTTCTTAGTTAAATGGACGCCTATTTTTCAAAACATCCGCTCGTATTACGTGTAATATGTAAAGAAATCGACGCGTATAAAATTATCATCATCATCAGCCCATTAACGTCCCCACTGTTGGGGCACGGGCCTTCCCTATAGATGGATAGGGAGATCGGGCCTTAAACCATCACGCGGGTATAAAATTATATATTTCGTTTAAAACCTTTCTCAATTTTTATTTTCACACTTTAGAAGTAGAGTAAAAACGAGTAGGTAAAAGGATTTCTCTGAGCTCTGGACAGAGAGAAATGCGATTTAATTTTTCAGCTTCATTCTAAGAAATAGAGCAGCATTCTAAATGAAAGTTTTATTACCTACACCTACAAGCTAACATATTCCATTAATAGATAGGGTTTAACTTTCATTCTAGAGATTGCCCACCTGGGGGCATGGGAGTGCTTCCGCCAAGACGAGCAAAGCGGCAAGGACACTACCTACCTTTTCTCGAAACGTTTCGTCTATTTTGTTAACACTCATAACTCTGGTTTGGATTATACTAGATATTTATAACACACATAAATAGCATAAATATATAATGTCCCACTGCCGGACAAGGCCTCGTGGTATTAAATAAAATGTACCTTATTGCACATAAACAAAACATACAAGCGTTTATAAAACATTTAGCAACAGTACAAATGAGCAGTAAATAGCAAATGGCAATGGGAAATAATTATCTACGTTCCAAATATGAATTTCAACTTATAAAGTCAAAGGACAATGACCATAACTGTATGAGACCCGTCCCCCCTTCCAATATATTCTTTATTCGTGTAAGTAGTTTCATAAGTGTCTATAAAAAGAGTCCCAGTTGGTTTTAGCTTCAAAATCCATGGGGTTTAGAAATAAAATAAAACAATGATGAACAATGAACAGGAGGTACCCAAAGTCATACTTAAAAATCCGTATTCCGGATAAACCCCGCGTATTTCAAAAAAGTAGTCATATAACAAAAATATCGACTCGCTAAGACGCTTCGAATGAGATACGTCTAGAGCCTGTTGGTTGAAACAATGATGTATTTATTTATTATTTATTTTTATTTAGATAGGTATACCAACAGTACGCATATTATAAAGTTGTAAAATGCAAGTCTTAAATTAGTTTTTGTATACGTGCTCCAATTACAGGTACACACAGCATTCACAATTACAACAACAAAACGTATATATTTAGGTGTATATAATTATATATAAATAAATATGAATAAAACTTAAACATAAATTAACTTCTAAATTAAAACAGCCATAAATCTTCTTAGCAAACATAAGAGATGTACCAGTAGGTACCCAAAATCATACTTAAAAACCCAAATTCCGGATAAACCCCGCGTATTTCAAAAAAGTCGTGATATACCTAACAAAAATATCGACTCGCTAATACGCTTCGAATGAGATATGTCTGCAATCTCTTGGTGGAGGGGGAAGTTTTGACTCATTGTCCTTTAGTGGTTTAAAACCCGAACCCGAGGACTAACACTACAAGTTACGCGTTCTACGGGCAAGTCTATCACGGTGTCCTAATTGAATATCTAGAACTTTCCAATCACTTCACTAAACGAGTTTTAAACTCAAAACTAATCACCTAAGATATAGGAGGTAACGGTGTAGTTTCTAATTAATTTTGTTCAGTACAGGATAATAATATAATTTCTCGCATGTTCCCACATAAATAGTGCCTGGTTAGAGGTTAACTGTGTAACTAAAATAATTAGCAGAGTTGACAAGTTCGACGCGTCGCGAGTTGACATGGAGGTGGGAACATAGCGGATGCGGTATGCTTGTTTATGATCGTGTTGGTACAAAGAGCAACATGGAAGGGGGCAGATATACGCAGGCATTCCAGTTGCAGTCAGCCTGCGCGCTAGACTAAATCTAGCTATGTCACGCCTATTTCCCACCGGGGTTAAGCACAGACTATGGAATTCCATTTGATTTGATTCTGACACACTTCTCTTGCTTCCTCCATATTCATCAATCATTTCATACACGCACGCCGGTTCTAAGTAAGAGTAGAGTTCGGTGCGTCTCTGATAAAGCAATCAAAGAATTGGCATTGGAAGAGCGGAGAATCCTAGGCTGACAAAAGCGTGATGAAATAAAACTTTATTTACACCATAAACAAAACAGTTACAGAAGAAAAATATGAAACAAAAAAAATAAATTAAATAAAACTCAAAATAAAATAAATTATTTATTTATTTATTTGTACATAATAAAACATACAAAGAATCTCTAAACAAAGAGATTCTTCCAGCTGACCTACGTGACAAGAGAGACATTCAACTTATAATATTATATAGATAGACATACGTATACGCATACAAATTATTTATAAATTACTTATACTAATATAAAACAAAATATTAACCTAAACCTACAAACCACATTCAAATAAATTATATATAATATATATTTCATAAATATATAAACATATTATATACTTTCTATTTTGTTTTTTTAAATATACACATTAAATACAACACATATACTTACCTAAATAAATAAGTAAATGCATACAAATACGACTAATGCAACTCAAGCAAGACTCAAATAATAATCCTTCAAGTTCCTTTTAAAACTACCCACCGTGTCACATTCCCGAGTGACCCTGGGTAACGCGTTCCACAGTTTGACGGCCTGCACGGTAAAAAAGTCACCGTACATTTGCGCAGAATAGGGGGGAGTTTTCAGGTGCAGGTTGTAAAGGGGACGGTGTGAGATGAGGCGAAATACGTATTATAATTATGTACAATTAACACTTAAACTAAACCTTAATTAAAAAGCCCACCTTGAATCGTACCTGGTGCAAATGTACCCATAATGCTGGCTGCGTTTAAGCGTTGAACAGCCAACGATACGCGTTTCACCAGGTACCTACATTACTGATGACACAAATAGACGCGCTATCGCGTATACCCGGTGAGAGCCTTCAGCGCTCCCCATTTGTCCGGCCAAGTAGTTAATGCCACCTGCGGCAAATCTACAATAAGTCACGTCAAAAAAAAAGATGTCGCGTATACGAAGATACGAAATAACATAGCTAAGTATAAATTACAGGCGTCGTACAATAATCGTGGGAGATTTATCCCGTAGACAGTGTTCGCTGCGTCTATAGGTCGAAAGTCATATAGACGCAGCGAACACAATTTATGCAGAACCCCGTTGGCAACCCTAACTTAACTACAGTTTCGGTTACAACAGTATTAACCAAAAGCATAATGCTTGCCGTGAAATTATATTTGGAAATATCCTACACCGCACTAGCTTTAAGCGGTGGAAATTCAAAGATAAAATTATTGCAAATAATTGTCTTAACCATCGCGGTTTACAATATGCCGAGCGGTGGTAGCCTAGATGGTAGAACGCTTGCCTCTCACTTTGAGGTCGTAGGTTCGAATCCAGCACAGGCCTAATGATTGTCGGATTATCACGGGCTCAGAGGTGAAAGAAAATATCGTACGGAAACCCACATTCCCGAGAAATACAAGTCGGAGGTATGTGACTTAACCTGTATTGGGCTGGTTTTCCCTTCGCGGGTTGGAAGTAGAGACAGGCAGTCGCTTCTGTAAAAAACCGGACATGTCAAATGTTCAGATTAGGTAATCGGACGCTTATTAAGTATCCAATCCTTTTTCCTCTTCTGTCCACGATAACTCTTAATAATTGTCTCTTTCTAGTAATTTAGTAACCCTTTCTGTCTAACTTATTCCTTCCATCCTGTTTGCGTAGAGTTTTAATGCTTTCCGCTTATTGAAATTACTAGCAACACTAATTCATGGTTCCACGTTCGCGGTAACAAGTTAATTTATGTTGAGACTAAGCAAACGTTTGTAGCAGATGTTTGTCTTTCGTCGATTTATTATGGAACACACGCCACAACTGCTCGTGTGTTCAAAATGTCACTGAGCATCTTAAATGACGTGTCAACATTGTAAGGAAGTGCCTACTAAGTTGCAGGTATTAGAAATGACGTTAGGAACGACGATGAACAAACTACCGACACATAATAATATCACTGACGCACCGTCATTGCCCTGTTTTAAATCTCGACCCAAACGCTGGCTTCTTGAGCATACGTTCTATAGTTATAACGAATTTATTTCATTTATCTCATAATTTTATTTTAATATTTAAGAATGACTTCTTTATTACTGTATTGTATTCATTTTATAATATATTTTTTTATTATTATTATTTTTTAATGTGTAATGAATGATACCTAATGAACTATTCTACCAGTAGAAAGTAACCTAGATTATATACGACATATGCCATGTAATACGAACTATTACGAATAAATGAATATGAATATGAACATTAAGAACATTGAGTAAAGAAGAAAATACAAATTAACAATATAAAAAAGAAATTAAATTACATAAAATGACAATATATTGGTCGCAGTTTAACTTTTCTTTTTAAGTGACTTATTGTAGATTTTCCGCAGATGGCATTAACTACTTGGCCGGACAAATGGAGAGCGCTGAAGGCTCTCACCCGGTACAACGTTTAAGACAACAGGCCTGTGGGTGCTCAGTTGGGCGCGAACCTCGGCGCAGGGCGTCGTCTGAGAGGAAAAATATTTGAAAGAATTAATCGACCCTACTGGGTCAAGCTAAGCGCTGATTGAAGGAAATCGTCGACCACGCCGGCGGGGTCGGTATCGGGGAAAGATAAACGGAGATTTGCCGTATATATGAAGTTATTATTCTTTATTCTATGACTCTGATAAGGGTAACGGGTGTGAGTACCTACTAAGTATATACGTCCCACTGGTGGGAACACACCTCCACTCAGTAAACAGGACCGGAGGGGGTATTCGTTTGGAGCATAATTTACAACCAAATCAAATCAAATCAAATATACTTTATTTCACAGAACTAAAATTTCAACAATCAGACATAACACATGAGTACAGTACAATTTGGGCGGCCTTATTGCTCTAGAGCAATTTCTTCCAGGCAACCAACAAAAGGAGACAAACATTTACAACTTGGATGCGGGATGGTGCAACAAAAAAAAAATAAATAAATACCTAAAAGTAAAACTAAAGTTAATATAATAAATATTCCATACTATACGTACATATATTAATAAATACTCAATTTAATATAATCCATATATACTAAAAATATACAACCCTA
Source organism: Pectinophora gossypiella (assembly GCF_024362695.1). Taxonomy (NCBI): domain Eukaryota; kingdom Metazoa; phylum Arthropoda; class Insecta; order Lepidoptera; family Gelechiidae; genus Pectinophora; species Pectinophora gossypiella. Next base: position 1,263,106 of record NC_065409.1, read on the forward strand.
CTGCTGTTAGTGGAGGCATTTGGGCTGATAGCCTCGAATACTTGCTAATCACAAAAAAAAGCTGTATGATAAAAACCTTCAAAAACACGAGCAGAGCCCTTTCCTTATCCAATTTCTTCCAAAGAACCATAAGGATTATTAAATTAATTAGTCCTTAATTATTGTTTGTGTTGAATAAACACAATTTTCTTGGGAAAAAATCTATTCAGTAAAGGTCTAGTTTGCCCGGAGCGTGGGCTTTTCCATTGAATTTTTCTCTTTTTATATTAAGGGTTCGTCTCGTCCCGTTTTGATCAATACCTATCTCTATTAATACGTATTTCCTACGACACAAAATGTTATTAGGGGGGTTCTTCTTCTATCGTGTGGGTTGTGAGGTGAATTACCAACCTCATCAACCCTGGTGTCAGGGTTATGATTGAGCCGCCAAAAGCCCCTGACATGGCTCATGTAACGATTACGCACTTAGATTAGCTAGTGACAATCTAATAAAAACAAAACATAAATAGGTGTCTAACCTTGTCGCAGCCACTAACAATAATCAGTCACAACAAGAACAGACCAAGTTATTCAGATTACATAGCCGCGGTAAATCAAGGTAGACATGACGTGTCCCATTCATCATTCCTTGTGATTCCACACCTGCATGAATGCTTCGTAGACACTGGTTTTTAATATACGACGCGGTTTTTTGCACCGCGTTGGGTCAATTTAGGAGTTGTCCGGTTTTGGATTAGTGCAGTGACATATTCAATGTGGCAGAATTGGGGTGGACGCGTTCTTTTTGTAGAGATTAGAATTTATGAGCTTACTGAGTGCACTTCACTGAAGTTTTTGTTAGACTAAAGTGTTAGGTGATCATATGATGGGAGTGATAGGAGGCTTATCGTCGTATACAATTACAGTCGCGCCAATAAATAAACCTGATCTTTTTTTTACGGCCTCTGTGGTCCAGTGGTTGAGCGTTGGACTCACGATCTGGAGGTCCTGGGTTCAAATCCCAGATGGGAACATATCACGAAAATCACTTTGTGATCCCTAGTTTGGTTAGGACATACAGGCTGATCACCTGATCGTCCGAAAGTAAGATGATCCGTGCTTCGGAAGGCACGTTAAACCGTTGGTTCTGGTTACTTCTTACTGATGTAAGTGAGTGATGTAATCTTTACACCATGTCAGGGACCTTTGGCGGCTGAATCATAACTCCGACACCAGGACTGATGAGGCTGGTGTTCCACCTCACAACCCACACGATAAGAAGAATATGGTCTTTTTAACCTCTGGTATGAATTATAAGAACGTTTATGCACGGAAAGTACAGTAAAACTTGCATTCACAGGACAAACAGCAGATGCGAACCCCAGACTCGACTCGACTCGTCGAGCTCGACGTTTGATGAATAATATATTTTGAAGGCATGTTGGACAGGGCTGCCGATCAGTTCCGGAATTCCGGAATTCCAGTAATTCTAAAATTCCAGAAATTCAAGCTTAAATTTTATCGGAATAAACGCATTTCGATTCGAAAAAAGAATTCCGTTTAACTGTTGATCAGGGTTTGTTTGCGATTGTTTTGTAAGTGATTGAATCATATGTGATACAAGAGAAATAAAAATTCTATCGTGCAGACTGAAGTCACATCTGCAGTTCTTATGGGAGTGAGCAGAATTGCAAGTTATTGGACTTCCAGCATTACATCTTCCGCTTGGTTACAAAATTAAGACTAAAAATAACATAACATAAGAAATACTTTATTGCACAAACAGAAAAAAACAAAATACAAAACAAAAGAGAAGTAGAATGAGTACAATATATGAGTACAATATAGGTGGCCTTGTTGCTAAGTAGCAATCTCTTCCAGGTTTCCAGGCAACCTTTAAGTATAGGAGATGTTTAATATTATGTAATACAGCGTGATAGTGCAGCATGGGAATAGTTATACGTATAAAAATTAATACAAAGATAGATACACTTTACGAGTACATAAACTAGATAATAATAATACACATAATAATTGTTATAATAAATAAATATCAATACTTAAACTACTACATAATAATACTAGGTTTAAAATATAGTCCGCGGCGTCAATTAGTTCCATTAAAATATTTTGCTTTTATATCACTCATTAACTTTAAATTGGAACTTTAATGGAACCAGTTCCATTAAAGTAAAGCTCCATTAAAATTCGTGGACTTCTTTCGTGGCGCGGACTATACAGGTTAGGTCACATACCTCCAAAACGCAACGCAATATGGGTCACGATGTTTTCCTTCATCGCTGAGCACGTGATAAATATATTTAAGATCCAAACATGAATACAGTACAGTAGCTCTACCATCTACCATTTTCAAAATTGGTACGTTTGTAAAATTCAGTCCAATTTTCTTTAAAATGGCAACCCTCGCAAGTTCGCGGCCGGGATTAAACCTAAGACTTGCTGCTTCAGGCATCAGAGTATTGTCTGTTGTGGAGATGCAGTTTTGGCGAATAGTACTGCATATTGCATTACATTGCACACGCTTCCAGATTGCTAAGTCTAGTAAGGAACATTATAAGATAGTCTGAGATTACGTATTTTAAAAACGTATTGTAAAAGTACACTTATAGTCGTTATATCGTCCGATAAATGGCAATGGACTCCCGCTATTACATTAGACTTAATCAAAGCTGGCGAGGACAGTACACGTCCTTCAATTTCCAACAAATTAATCAACCACAGAGCGAATATTCTACTATATTTATATACTTACTTTGGGATTGCAGAGCACTGGCTAAAATTCCATTTCAAAAATATCTACAAATTCTCGTAAAATAACACTAAAAAGTAATCAAATAAATGGCGCAAGGTCCCAACTCGCGCGCCACATAAAATCTCAGACTAACAAGTGCTCACCTCGCGCTTAACAAAATTAAAAACAGATTGAAAATAACAAAGTTAACACCCAACGGGTTGCAAATCTGGAAATTTCAAATACAGATTGTTCCATTTTCAAACTCCGGACGTTCATAACTTTTTTAGTTTGTCTCGTTTGCACGCGGTAAACATTATTAAAAGCTGGAACGGAACGTCGGCTATTCGGTTCTTTTGTAGAATACGTTCCGTTTTACGCTCCGCAGTGCTCGGTTATTATTTGTGTATTGTGCAATGGGAGTTTATGATCTGGTCGTTTATTCTCGCGTGGGGCGTGTTTGTGAATGAAGCGAGGGAAAGGCGGTTCGGAAATTAGATTTTACTTTTTTTCTTATTTTAATGAATATAACGATGTAGGTTATTGCGAGCTTATTGCATAAGTTCCCGTCGCTTTGTCGCGGGCAAATTCTTAGTTCATTAAAATCAAATAACATTCCGACAATGCTGTACTGTAACCTATTACTCCTTGCCATCTATGTTAAAGTCCCATCATAGAATAAGAAATAATACTACGTATAGAACGGCAACTCTCCGCTCCCCACCAGCGGCAGAGCTAGGTTTAAGTACCTCACACCCCCCTTCGAACAAAGTTTAGACTTGATCGTATGGCGTCAGACGTTACACACACAGACGCGCGTGTACAATAATGCCAATGTGTGGTGTCTGAGTAAAACGAGGTAGTTTGTATGAAGTATCCCGGGTGTGGTATGTAATAGTCAAGCCTATTGCCATTAACCGGGCACAAATTCTAAAAGAATGTCATAGGATGGATGATCACAAAAAAAGTTTTCATCTCGAGCTCCTCCGTGCTTCGGAAGGCACGTTAAGCCGTTGGTCCCGGCTGCATTAGCAGTCGTTAATAACCATCAATCCGCACTGGGCCCGCGTGATGGTTTAAGGCCCGATCTCCCTATCCATCCATAGGGAAGACCCGTGTCCCAGCAGTGGGGACGTTAATGGGCTGATGATGATGATGGGCACAAATTCTGGAAACCATGTAATTATTAACTAACAAATTGAATAACTTTAGTTTTAAACATAGCGTCTCGCTTGTAGCCCGTAGAGATAGGCAGAGATGTGAGGGGTAAGAGTTCTACCTTTTACTATAATTATCTATGATTTCTTTATTGCTATAAATATAAAATAATTTCCTACTATTTACATTAAACCTATTCCATGAATAGATTAAGAAGATTAAAAAAGGAAGCAAGCAGGTCTTCCGTCCATTTCTACATAAGATTTTTTCGCGTCCCTAAATCTGATCTATCCCATTTTCAACTCGACGAAGCTGAATAGTTATAAAACTTTTCCGAGCAAATAATCCACGACCTATCGACAAGAAACAGAAATACAGAAATCGAATATGAAATTCAAACATCGAAACCCTTTACGCGTGTTGACAAGCAGAAACCCTCGAAGTAAAAGCACAAAAGTTATCCGACCGAAAAAGAAAGTCGTGTGCCATAATATGCCTTCCCAATTTCTCTATACATCCATACTAATTCAACAGTGCACTTATTCGCAGTCGGGTTGATATCAAAGCCGTTGGTTGCCATGGCGACGTCCTTTCAGCTCCCTTCAAGCGTGACTAATGCCGCCTGAGGTGAGGCCGTGATTGTAGATTGAAACAGGGTTTGGTCCTGTGGTTTCTATATACAGGGTGTTAGTGACATCGTAACGAAAACTTTGAAGGATGAATCACGAGATTCTGAATTGACATCAAGTAGAATTTTTCGTCGTATGAATCTGAAATTAATTAAAAATACACTAAAACTTTCATGAGTTTACCGACAGGAAATTCCACTTGAAATTAACTCAGAATCATTGTCTGAATCAACCTCCTCAGTATTTGTTACGGTGTCTCTAACACCGATACGTGTATGGCTACCTGTACGTACTTGTACGTACTGGTACAGGGCGTAAGTGACATCGTAACGATTACTGAGGGGGATGATTTAGCTCACTATTTTGATTATTAAGTGGATTGTTCCATCGCAAAAGTATATTATTATTGAAAATAATTTAATGAACAAATATAATCATGAATTTTGCGAAAAAATAAATCCACTCGATATTAACTCAGAATCATCCCCCTCAGTATTCTTTACGATGTCACTAACACCCTGTACACTATATGTAAACTGTTTTCACGGTTGTCACCTGTCAGTTTTGCTGGGGATATCCATGAGAGATGACCTCAAAACGGATGGGGTCCCTGATTGAATACAGTTAATAAGTTTCCCGTCATGCGTGATAACATAACTAAGGATAATCCCACGACTACAACCTAATTGGGGTAGTGTGATAAGGTGCAAAAGTCCAATCAGTTTCTTGCAAAGTAATAAATTAAGTGGTTGCACTTAAGACCTCCTGGTTACATTTCGCTTCTGTAGATTAATGTTGCTAAATTCTAGGCTAAAATTACACACCACGAGCCCATTAGCAATGTCCATTAATAGTATTTTATGCAACAGTTGTATAAGAAGGGTCAAAAAATGCGAGTGGCGTGAGTTGCGATGTGAGCCTTGGCGAACATCGCAATAAGAGACGCCACGAGCATTTTTTGACCTAGTTATACAACGTTGCATACAATACTTTTTCTACGACGACGTAATTTTAAATGAAACAAAAATTATACAAAGAAAAATTTTATTTATAAAAATGAAGATGTAAATTTTGAATGGTATTGTGTGATATGGTAATCAATAGTTCTTCATCCATTTTTCCTTTTTATTTTATACTTTTTAGTGTTTTGAAACGAAACACAAAAATTTTCCAATTTATTTTCCAACGCGCGGGAAAATGGCGGCAAATGTATACTTTTTTTTATAGTATATCTATGGCACCAAACAAAGTAAAGGTGCCAGTTTCCAGGTCAAAAAAAAAATCAACAACAATGCTTTTTTGGCGACATTATAGTACAGTTACACTTTGTAAACAATGCTTTTATAGGCCATAGAGCGTACACTTTTTAAAGAGTTTAATTATGTATGTACTTATATTAGACTTTTTGGTTATTTAAATGCCAGATTAAAGTAGAGGAGTAGAAAAAATATATAATAAGCTCCCAAAGTACTTAACGAACGAAACTAAAACTAATTTATTTATAAAAAATCTAAAAACAATCCTAATTAAAAAGAGCTATTATACTGTAGACGAATTTTTAAATGATAAGTTTTAATTTTTATACACACTTCGTCTCTTCCCTTCAACGTTGCTGTGCCTACCAGGGTCCATGTTTTAGTTCCTATGCCTATGTAACACCCCATTGTACTACATACATAAATAATAACATAAACTGCCTATATACGTCCCACTGCTGGGCACAGGCCTCCCCTCAATCAACCGGAGGGGGTATGGAGCATACTCCACCACGCTGCTCCACTGCGGGTTGGTGGAGATGTTTTTACGGCTAATAGCCGGGACCAACGGCTTAACGTGCCTTCCGAAGCACGGAATCATCTTACTTTTTCGGACAATCAGGTGATTCAAGCCTGAAAAGTCCTTACCAAACAAAGGACAGTCTCACAAAGTGATTTCGACAATGTCCCCATCGGGAATCGCCTCCAGATCTTGAGCCTAACGCTCTAACCACTAGACCACGGAGGCTGTATACATTTTATAATTATGACAACTAATGGTTCATAATTTCACCACTGTTTAGAAATAATTCACTGAGCTCACTGACTGCACTTTTGCTCTTTGATTGAACATCCATCTCAAGATGAACTAAGCGTGTTGGACAACAATCTCAAAGCGATTGTAAGTGATTTGTGGTGTTTCATTCAGCCTACCATTCCTACATTTACAACGCGGTTCGGACACTTTAAGAAAAACTTTTTAAAGAATGTGAGTTTAATTGTACATACATACATAAACTCACGCCTATTTCCCACCGGGGTAAGCAGAGACTATAGAAAGTCCTGACACACTTCTCTTGCTTACTCCACATTCATCAATCGCTCCATACACACACGCCGGTTCAGAGTAGATCGTATTAAACCTTTTCTATGGACATCTCCAATTTGGTCATCGTAAGTCCAATTGGTCTTCCTCTGCCAGCCCTACCATCAACTTTCGCTTTATATACCGCTTTTGCAATTCTGTTATCCTTCATCCGCTCTACGTGTCCAAACCAACCTAACATTCCCTTCTCAATCTTAGTCACTTTATCGTCTTTTACACCACATCTCTGACTTATCACACTTTTTCTCACTCTATCATTAACTTCACACCGCAGATACAACGCATTGTTTATATTATATCAGTGTATTCGGGTGAATATCAAAATGTGTCAAGTTTGGTGGCGACTGTCTTATTATTATAATTTTTTCGTGAAAAAATGGGGAAATTGGGAAAATTGGGAATTGAAAAATTCCTTTTTCATGTCGGAACCGAAGATCCTTTTGGATCTTTTTCATGTCGGAACCCAATTTTTCACGAAAAAATAATATGAACTTTCGCCACCAAACTTGAAATTTTGAGATTCACCCCATTCATTAAATAATATCCGTCTTCTTAGTACTATGAAAACATAGCGTTAGTGCGACGGCGCAGCATGGTTCATTATAGAATGAGTGCTTGTGATACAGGTATACTCCTAAATGGTCGGAGTTATAGGAGGTAGCGGAAGCGATTTTATAACCTTAAGTGCAGTTTTCACTAACAAAGTTGCCTCGACCATTATAGACGGCGATACGGCTCACCATCTATCACGTTGATCGAAATAGAAAGCTCGGCGAGGTGTGGGTACTTACTTCATCTTGCGATACATGTATCCCTGACTACCCCAATTTGGATATAAATAAAAAATAAAATAAAAATAATGTTTATTTCTCTCACTAGCTTAGAACTTGAGTACAATATCCAATGAATACGGGTACAGATTAATAAAGCAGGCGAGAGACTTATATACTTATGAGCCTTTGTTATGTTATACGCTGAGCACGTGAAAACGATTTCGATTTCGGTTTAGGCCCGTTCTGGATTCGAACCTGCGACCTTGCAGTGAGAGTCAAGCATTCTTCCAACTGAGATATTACGGCTCCAACCACCACGGTGCAAGTAGAAAAAAAGTAATTCATTTTTAAATCATCATCATCAGCCCATTAACGTCCCCACTGCTGGGGCACGGGCCTTCCCTATGGATGGATAGGGAGATCGGGCCTTAAACCATCACGCGGGCCCAGTGCGGATTGATGGTTATTAACGACTGCTAATGCAGCCGGGACCAACGGCTTAACGCGCCTTCCGAAGCACGGAGGAGCTCGAGATGAAAACTTTTTTTTTGTGGTCCTATCTGCGAAAGTTGCTTTACTTCAACAATCGCAGACCGAGCGCGTTAACCGCTGCGCCACCGAGCTCCTCTATTTTAAATAAATAAAAATAAATATACGGTCGAATTGAGAACATCCACCTTTTTTGAAGTCGGTAAAATATAACAATTACTACCAATTAAAAATAGCAATTACGTTATTATGCTGTTGTAACGATGTAAAGACAACAGTGGCTGCAAGTTGTCTTTGATTACTTGTGGCTCTGCCCACCCCATTTGGGATTACGGGCGTGAGTTTATGTATGTATGTAACGATGTAAAGATGTAATAACTGTTGATTGGTCAAATAAATACAGGGTGTTAGTGACATCGTAACGAAAACTTTGAGCGATGATTCAGGCCTTGAGTCTGAATTCATATTCAAATTCAAATTCAAAAATATCTTTATTCAGTAGGTAACATAGTTACACTTTGAATCGTCAATTTTACATAACGAACGTCTTATCCGCCTAAAACTACTGCAGCTTCTCACAACCTGTATAGCCGGGGAAAAGAAGCTGCAAGAAAAACCTCGGCACAGGGCCCTAGACGTTCTTTAAAAAAATAAAAATAAACATAAAATATTGGTATACATATATATATTCATATTCATTTATTCCTTAGAACAACTTTACATTGTGTTGGAAATGAAAATAAAAACAAGCTCAAACACATTACAATCTAAAACAACAGGGGGACTATAACTTACTTACAATATACCTAACAAACTATTACGACAAACACATTCAATATTCATTATCATTATAAAATATAGCACACATAAAGATCATAAAAAATAAAATCGTACACTTTAAACTTACTTACACTAAAAACAATGTCGATGTTGCATATATTCCTCAACGCTGTAAAAACAATTCTCCAGCAAAAAGAATTTAAATTTAAATTTGAATTTATATCAAGTGTAAAAAAACTGAAAAAAAACACTAAAGTTTTCATAAATTTAGGTCAGAATCATGAGCTGAATCATCCGCTTCAGTATTCGTTACGATGTCACTAACACCGTGTATTAAAAAAAAAACCAACAACTATGAACTTGCACCAACCGTCATTTCCGTACGTGGTTTCCTCAAGCCACGACATGACAAGCGATTGAATAACCGCCACTTTGACGGCGCAATAATTAAATTTCGAACAGAAGCTGGGAATTAACGAGGTTCCAGCCCAACGTGCAATATCAGGTGTCATTGTTTTACAGAAATGATTTTTGCGGTGAACATTTGTTATTTAAACTGATTTTTAACGGAATACATTTAGTGTTATGCTTTTGTCAGACAGACGGGTGCAGCTCATTAAATCTATGTTATGGGCGCAGAGCGTCAATAATAAGGCAGCATTGACTCAAGCAGGCCTCACTTGAGCATAGAGTAAAGAATAGTTGTAGGTATAGACTCCACGTACACATTCTTGAACTGGATCTGAAGATATTATCCCCTCATAGTGAGAACCTGTCCTTTTGGTGTAAATGTCAGTAATCTCTAGTGGACTTTATACACCCGAACCCAAGATTCTTTCAATCGTAGGGCTAGTATTATTATTATTATATCATAGTAATCAGACTCTGTGATATTTATTTCCTAATCGAGTAAGAAGTGATCTTAACTTCAGTGTCAATATTTTACTAAAAACCTCACCTTTACATTTCCGTACTCCGTCACACTTCATAAAGTCTTTCTGGATTCGCATATGGCGTCATCACGACGCAGTGGTGTGTTAAAATGACATATCCTGACGTAGGGAAATGTAAATGGTGCGTCATATAATTCGGCGTTAAAACGCGCGGAAAGAGCGCTAAGATGTATTTTCGCACGTGGTCGCCGATCTGGTAATCTGTGTGAATTTACTGCCGAATTTCATCCAAGATTAATGTTAAGTGGATTTTGGGAAAGGAAATCTGCCCTTCATGATAGCCTAGGAGGTTAAGAAGGCCACATCGAAGCAATTCATCTCAAGAAGCAATATTACTTTTGTTAGCATTGCGCACTTACTTTCATAATTATGTACAAATATCAAATTGCAAAATTACTTCTCTTTATCTTGTGAGGTGGAATACCAAGCAACCTCATCAACCCTGGTGTCAGGGTTATTACTGAGCCGGAAAAGGCCACTGATATGGCTCATGTAACGACTATATACTTACATCAGTAAGTAGTAACCGGGAGCAACGGCTTAACGTGCCTTACGAAGCACGGATCATCTTACTTTCGGACAATCAGGTGATCAGTCTGTAATGTCTTAACCAAACTAGGGATCACAGAGTGTTTTTTGTGATATGTCCCGGGATTCGAACCCAGGGCCTCCGGATCGTGAGCCCAACGCTCAACCACTGAATTACGGAGGTCGTTGCAATATTGATTTTTAGATGGATTGCTGCGATGTGATCTTTTAAACTTCTCAGTACAGACAGAGATTGCGTGACTGACAATTTGGTCACTATTGGACAAAGCTCTCTCAGAGAAGGGCTCTTAGAATAATTAGTCTCCTTTTATATTGTTACTTTTTGTTTGCTAAACCGTGGCAGCCCAGTTGGTAGAACGCTTGCCTCTCACTTTGAGGTTGCAGGTTTGAATCCAGCACAAGCCTAAATCAATGATTGTCGATTTCGTTTTCGAATTCATGTTTGGATCATAAATGATTATCACGGCGGTGAATGAAAACATCATGAGGAAAGTCATTCCCGAGAAATGCATTTTCGGAGGTATGTGACCTAATCTGTATTGGGTTTTCCGTTCTTGGGTTGGAAGGTTAGACAGGCATTCGCTTCTGTAAAAAACCCGGTCCTGTCAAATCTTCAGGTTAGGTAAGCGGACCCTGTGAAAAACGGGATAATATTAGGGAGATATTGATGACTATTTTTTTTTTTTAATCTTCTTTTTTTTGTGCCGCTCCATTACCGGAGGTTGACGATCAGCTCATGGAATGTGTGCCTGACCCTGGCCATTCAGTATAGCTCTACGACCATCCCCACCTTCGTCCACTCCATGATATTGTCTAACCATGTCAACATTGACCTTTCCACGCGTCACGACCCAATATTTTGCCTGACAATGTAACTTGAAGCAGATATCTGTCTTTCAGAGCATCATCATCAATTAAAGAGCCACACTCTTGTCGGTGCAACATTTTCCATGCAACTTTTTAGGGAAAAATAGGGCAGTAGTTTCCCTCTTGCCTTCTGCTTCACAGTACTCTGTCTGACGCGAGTGGGATGGCGCCGAGAGTAGTCTATTACAAAGCCATACTAGGACTCCTGTCCTCCGACAGTTACAGTTACAGTCCCTGTGACTTGCCCCTTCCGTCCTGCATTGCCATACCGATGGCTCCCATCTTCGCTTCTGCAACCGTTGAGGTCTTCACCCGTATCCCTGGGTATTTCAGAGCATATGCGATAAATACCTGAGATTTTTCTTTTTTATTGTGAGCTACATCTGCTGTTTACGGCCGCATCTTTGTGTTAAATATTATTAAGTATTAGTAAGTAGTTAGATTTTTTTAATTTGGTGTTTAATAAATTGTCAGTTTTCCTTTGAATAAGTATAAAAAGTTAAATTGAAAAAACAACTTTTCTTCGCTACGGAACCGTCAATTTCAAATTACTTTGAACTAGAAAATAAGGCAAAATAACATCAAATCGGTAGCGTACAAGTTGTTCAACCAGTCGAGTGTGTAGGGAACTTTCAGCCGGATCTCGCTGAAACTTTAGCTGCTTGAAAAAACTTCAGCTTCAGGTGCAGTATGTAACGGAAGAACTTGTGAAAACATACAAGTACTTATTTTGCTTAGATTTGTTAACTTGAATATAAGTTCTGTGCTTTATTGCACTAAATTTAGAAATTGCATAATACAACAATACAATACAACAATAAAATACACAAACAATAAATTGAGAATTACAATAAAATAGAATTATGAACAATAAAATAAATTTAATTCTATTACATTACATTATTAATGACATTGTTACTTAACAAATTCAAATCATTTATTGTGACACACAGGTACAGTGAGTAGATGTTACAAAGTTAAAATAATAAGACCGCTGTGATCTGCCGGTAGGTTGTTTTTTTTTGCATTTATTTATTTATTTGTTCATATAAAGTATAGTACAGTGCAATACATTGTTTCATAGGCTAATAACATATTTATAACAGGTAAGGTAATAAGCCTCTGCAGCCGAACTAGGTGAAACCTGTATCTCAGCATACAGCGCCTGTTCCCAACGGATAATAACAACTTAGCCAAATAAATTGTCCTTATTTAGTACATACTTGTATAGGTATATAACAATTAAACATTTGAAAAGGAAGATGCAAGGTGTGTGTGTGTGTGTGTGTGAGTGTGTGTGTGTGTGTGTGTGTGTGTGAGTGTGTGTGTGTGTGTGTGTGTGTGTGCGTGCGCGTGTGTGTGTGTGTGTGTGTGAGTGTGTGTGTGTGCGTGTGTGTGTGTGTGTGTGTGTGTGTGTGTGTGTGTGTGTGTGTGTGTGTGTGTGTTTGACATGTATGGGTTTAACGTGACATTTATAAATATAATAATTATGTATATCTGTGTTATGTTAAGTACCCCCAGTATCCCTTATCAAGAGGGCAGAGTCAAATTAATCAGATAAGTTGCCTAAAATGGAAAACAAATTGGGATTGATAAGTTCCTGGCTGCCTTTCGCTACGTTCACTAAAGTTTAGTTGAATTCGAGTTCATCTTCGGGTAATTCATAATATAATGTTTTATTTATTTTGTTGATATCAATAATAAATTTCCAGACTTTGTGCCCGTTTAATGGCAATAGGCTCGCCCTCTATTACATGGGACTTAAATATAGCTTACGAGGAGCGGATATATGTACAGTCATGAGCAATATCATGTACCCACTTTAGATCCCTGTCGCACTATCATATTTGACATTTAATGAGACTTACGGTGTGTCAAAAAAGTTAATGTGACATGGTACCAAAGTGTATACATATTAATGCTCGTGACCGTACTTACTATAATATACCTCTGTCATAGAATAATGTTGTTGGCTTTGTATATAACTGTATATCTCTGTCATAAAGGCGTATTGCTTTGTTATGTGTTGTTATAAGGTATTTACTCGTATGTTTGTCTAGATCTTCTTCTGAACAACAACTTTGACCAACCCTTGAGCAAATCTCTTTTTTTTTTGATTGAACATAATAAACGTTAACAATTTGGCCGGAACAAATCCCTGCAAAACCGGAGCAATATCTCGTACACGTTTCAAATATCCCGCTGGTATTACCTCTAAGAATTTAACATGAGACCCTTAGGTCTTGGCTCGTTATACAAACAAAAGCCAACAAAACGCTCGAAGATAGAGAGGGCAAAAATCCCTCCTTGAAATGAGTTGGCCCTCCATACATCTCATCAACGATAGACGCGCTCCCACTCGCACCCTTACAATAGCACACACTGACGCACAGTTTGAGAAACATTGGTTGGTTTGGAACAATGAAGGATTTGCCAGGCTATGTTGACAAAAAACAACATAGATGGCGTTTGCGTTGTTGTTGTTGGTGTTGTTGTTATGTTGTTGTTGTTGTTATGTTTTTGGTGGCGAGGGTGTGCTGCCACCAAAGGATGTTTTCGGGGTACCGAACTGAGCATAGTAACCAGCTAGCCACAAGTTGGTAGTGTGACTAGGGATCGACGATCCAACGGCGTTATGTTGGAAGTTGTATATATGCGTCTTGCTGTGTACTTCGATATCGCATTTCACGACTGCTTAAAGATTGCATTATTGAATGTGGCGCCATCTGTTACATGTGGGCGGAACTAGGTGGCCAACTAGTTGAATCCGCCACATGTTGTTATGTTGTTGTTGTTAAGTCATTAACGTGATAAATACCTATTTTCTCATTAGTCAGGTACATAATTATTCCAAAACACAATGTAATTGCAGAAGCATATTTTATATAAAAATAATTGATCATCAAAATCAAAATAATTGATATTTGGATCATATTTTGTATAGAATTATGTTGCTACCTATATTGCTTCCCTTTATTTTTATCAGAATAATAATGGGTGGAAGATGTAACTGTGCGTGCGATGTAATAAAAAGGGTCATCAATTTTGTACCCAAAAATAAAAATAAATTGATGCATTTTTCTGTTATCCATGAAATCAGAAGGTTAAATGTAGGAAAATCTGTACAGCGCCATCTGTATTATTTTTAAGGAACTTATCCTGAAAAGTCACTCAGTGGTGTTGGAGGTATTGAATTTCTGAGAATAAAAATATAATAAAATAATTATATTTTATATCTGTAATTTTAATTTTTTTTTGAACGTAAATTGTATGGTATATTTATTTTATTTTTTGTTTGGTTTGTTATTTTAAATTTAAATAAACTTCATTTATTATTGTCTTCATTCGCCTAGACTGTGAGTTCAATGAGCGAAATTATTAACCCTGGTGCCGACACCAGACATTTATTATTATTTCTATGTAATTATTATTTTTTGTTGTAACTTATTGTACATTTGCCGCATAAAGCATTAAGTACAGTCATGAGCAATATAATGTACCCACTTTAGGACTGTCGCACTAACATATTTGACATTTAGTGAGACTTACAGTTTAATTTATCAAAAAAGTTAATGTGGCATGGTACCAAAGTGTATACATATTATTGCTCGTGACCGTACTTGGTCGTATCAGTGATCCTTGGAACCCTGGCATCGTTTGTGAGGATTATACCTATTTAAAAGAATTAATCGCACTAGTGGTTCGATAGCGATAAGCGCTCCTTCTTCTATCGTTTGGGTTGTGAGATGGATTACCAACCTCATCAACCCTGGTGTCAGGGTTACTATCAAGCCGCCAAAGACCCCTAATATGACTAATGTATCAGTAAGTAGTAACCGAGACCAGCGGCTTAACGTGCCTTCCGAAGCACCGATCGTCTTACTTTCGGACAATCAGGTGAACAGCCTGTAATGTCCTAATCAAACTAGGAATCACAAAGTGATTTTTGTGATATGTCTCCACCGGGATTCGACCCTGGGACCTCCGGATCGTGAGTCCAACGCTCAACCACTGGACCACGGAGGACCGTTAAGTGCTGAATTAGGGAAGTCCCCGACCCGAAGCTGACGAGGTCAGTATCGACGTTCTCAAGTGCATATTATTATTAGCTTCAGGGTTGATGAGGTTGGTAATCCACCTCACACCCCACACGATAGTAGGAGTGGTAGCTAACCATCCTTTCTACCAGTACACCCCGCGAAGTAATACCCGCGCCTTACTCAGCTCTCATTAAAAGCAGTGTATTTGATCCGGTAATGGCTTGATTATCATATTAAGTGGGGCTGATGACCTCGGAGGAAATTAACATGGCTTCTTGGGCTACCTGTCGGAAGCCTCAGGACAACAGGCTAATAATACCCAGGATAAAAATAAATAAACTTGCTTAACATGTCAGTCGACTGCATAAAATCACTAAATCTTTTAAAGGCCAATGTACGATCACGAGCATTAATATGTATACACTTTGGTACCATGTCAAATTAACTTTTTTGACAAATTGAACTGTAAGTCTCACTAAATGTCAAATATGTTAGTGCGACAGAGTCTTAAAGTGGGTACATTATATTGCTCAATAATATAATATACAATAAGATTCCCATTGACATTCAGAATTTACCTTTGAACAGTTTTAAGACAGTAATTAACATAAACTTTGTAAAAAAGGTTACTATAAGGTTAGTAAAATATGAATGTATTGATATTAGGCAACCAAATGACTAAATTGTACCTCTATAAAAATAAATTATGTTGTTTTTTTAAAGTACGTCTAGGGCCCTGTGCCGAGGTTTCTGTTGCAGCTTCTTTTCTCCCGCTTTACAGGTTGTGAGAAGCTGCAGTAGTTTTAGACCGATGAGACGTTCGTTATGTAAAAATTGATTCAAAGTCTAACTATGTTACCTGCAATAAAAACCTCGGTACAGGGTCCTAGACGTACTCTTTTGAAAAAAAATAAACATAAAATATTATTATACAATTGAGTAATTTAGCTGCCTAATATCAGTTCTCAGACAGTTAATCCCATGCATTTTCTTACAAGTTAATAACTCTATCGAATAACGTGATATGCTCATAAATGAATGCGTGTTTGTTTACCCTCATAACTCCGCGTGATTCCGACGCGATTATAATCCGAATTCGTAGGGATAAAACTAATTACTCACCGAGTGACTTTGCATATAATTACCATGCTAACGATTTGCTCCAGTTAAGGGAAACACTTCCTCGTGTAAGGAAGGTGTGGTATGGATATAATGATGTATTCAGAGCGTAAGACTACGTTCACACCAGGGATGTTATGGATATGAAATTTCGGATACGGATTGGATATAGATATAAGAATGATTATTATACCGGTTACGGATACGGATAATAAATTATTTAGGATTATCCGTTAGTTTCCCCTACAACCCGCAGTGGATCAGCGTGGTGGAGAATGCTTCATACCCCCTCCGGTTGAATGAGGGGAGGCCTGTGCCCAGCAGCGGTACGTATATAGGCTGTTTATGTATCCGTTACTTTCGGATAATTTTGGTTACGGATATAATTTTTTAAGGAATTTCAAAAGTAAAATACTTACAAATAAGTAATAAAGTTGTTTTATTTGTAACGACAAGTTATATGTTATATAATTACGACAAAAGAATAAAAAAAAAACAAAAAATATGCTCGGCTTGTGTGTCGGCATTGGCTGTGGCCGCTATCCGATATTATCCGAAACTTTTATTTCGGACAAATTGACGTGGATTTTTAAGTGGAGATAGTTGAAGTGATTCTTCTTCTTCTTCTAGTGCCTGTCCATTACTGGACGTTGGCCGTCAGCTTTGAGAACTCTTCTCTGTCAGAAGCAAGACGAAACAGCTGTTCTACGGTTGAAGGGATAGAAAGTGACAAAGGCTATATTTTGTCTCTTTCTAACCCCCCACTTGCCTAAAATGGGGGATGGTAGTTTGTATGGTTTATTCCGCAATTTTAAAGGTAAGAAGTTACAAGTTGGTATGCGGACAATTTGTCACTAAAAAATATTGTACATCATTTTTTTTGTGGAAATCTGCCCCAACCCCTTCAAAGAGGGGGTGAAACTTTATATGGGACTTTTCGCAGTTTTCAGTGTATATAGCCGCCAAAAGCCCCTGGTGTGGATAATTGAATTTCCTGATGAATAATTTACACTAAGACACTCCAAACATGCACGTGGTAACGCGCATTTCAACGCGTCGCATCTAAATATATCCCATACAATGTTTCCTTTGTTCCCAATTTAACAAACAAGTTTTAAAAGCTTTTCAAAAAACAGACATTTTAAACAGTCAAAAATATTTTTCAGCTTACGAAATACGTAAAGAGTTTTTCGTTTTCAATCCTTGTTGCGTATTGTACTTTCCCGTACATTACAAACTTTCTGCTACTGCACTATGTTCTGCCCTAAAATACCGACAATGTGAGGGCTTTGGGACTTAAAATTTAAAATCCAGCGAAGTTACTGAAATTCTGGAACGTGTGTTAACACCCATAATACTTGTTGTTTTGTTACTTAAGTACAAATGTTAGCTGAATACCATAGAATGAGGAATAATACTACGTATAGAATGGCAACTCCCCGCTCCCCACCAGCGTCTGAGCTAGGTTTACCTCACCCCCCTCGAACATAGTTTAGACTTGAATCGTATGGTGTCAGACGTCACACACACAGATGTGCGTGTACGCACACTTAAAAGATTTAGTGATCTTATGTAATCGACTGACTTGTAAAGCAAGTTTATTTTTATTCCGAGTATTAACAATGTGCCGATCGCTATTTTTTGCAAACAATCCTATATGTTTTTTTACATATATTAAGTTTTTAGCAGCGGTACTCTTCTCTCACTGATATAATGTTTGGTCGCTGTAAGGGGTGCACCTTTATCTCCCAAAGATAAGACTATGAAAATCTACCCAAGAATTTAAAAAGCCATATTAATATTCGTTAAGCCATGTCTGTATTATTAGTAGCAAATCTAAACAAAATGATAAAAAAACAGTTCAAAGAAATATCATCCGCCGTATGGAAGTCATAACTTTAAAAATATAGTCCAGACGAGATTTCTATTCGCCGTAAAGTCGGTTGAACCGTATCCCCGGTTAGGGGCGAGATGGGTGAAATATGTATGCTACGATGATATGGGATGATGTATGCGTCGTAGCAATGTGTAACGGCGTTTCGTAGTCATGCTACGATTTTCGTAGAAAAGTGCTACGGATTTACTTTGTGGCATATAATAAAATAGTAGCTACGTAGTTATAAGATTTAGATATTATGATATGTTTTTTTTTAAATATTAATGTATTTTTTCCTTTGGTATTTATATGTAACATAACATAACCTCACAACTATGTCCCGAAAGGGGTAGTCATAATTACATTCCTCGCAAGATGAACAAAATTATACGAAACGAATTTATGTATCATTTAAGATAAAAGCATTTTTTTCTTTGAAGGAGTATCACTCATCAAAAATATAGATTCTATTTTCCTTCTACTGTACGTTCAACCCTATTAATTCGGACATCTACTAATTGTATGAACTATCATTAAGTAAAGTTGTATTTCTTGATATAACCAAGTTCGACTTTATCTTTTTCTCTACTTTCTACCTATCTTCTTTCTTTTTTGTTTTCCTTTTAATAGTATCTACCTACCCCGGTAGGTAATAGGCATGAGTTTATGTACGTATGTTTGTTGACTTTATCTTATATTACATTGTAGTCGCTTATAACTATAAAATTGTGAAACATGTTTTGACATCGGAAATTTTAAGTTCTGTGTTTTATTTCGCTGTAAAATTCTGAAGCGTTTGAATTTGAAGACAGCATACCATAAATAAGAAAGTATTAAATATACTTTGAAAGGCCGGTCATAGGATGGGTGACCACAAAAAAAAAGTTTTCATCTCGAGCTCCTCCGTGCTTCGGAAGGCACGTTAAGCCGTTGGTCCCGGCTGCATTAGCAGTCGATAATAACCACCAATCCGCACTGGGCCCGCGTGGTGGTTTAAGGCCCGATCTCCCCATCCATCCATAGGGAAGGCCCGTGTCCCAGCAGTGGGGACGATAATGGGCTGGTGATGATGATGATGATACTTTGAATACCCGTTGTGTACTAGGTTCAAAACAAATTACGAAAATTCTGGTTCTCACTAAATAAAGACGGGTCTAAAACTATCGAAAAAATTTTTTTTTTCTATTTAACTTTATTTATGAATTTTAATAAAAAAAAAAAAGTTATTACGGACTTGTTCTATTGCACTTTTTTATTATAAGTCCAACATTTTATCACGTTTTTCTATGACGTCACACTATGATGTATCTAGTAAAATTAAATAAGATTCACAGTTTCTTAAATTAAAATAAAGTGTGAACAAATAAACTTTTCGCTCAATATTTCGCTGTGCGGTTGCCGAAACAAAGAGTCGGCGTATACAAATCATTTTGAATGGATCCGCCAAGTTTTCTGATTGTTTTAATTTGCTGAAAACAACAACATTACGATTTGTTACCTTAGCAACAAAAGTTTCCATTTTGAGCCAATTTTCCACCGCTTATTTTTCACCCTTCCCATTTATGTTTATTTTGAATTTCAAAGTTCAGTATAATTTTGAAGACTTTAAATTGGTTTCAAACAAATTTGTCTGTAAACTGTTAGGTGCGATGACCTTTGATGTCGTTTTTAGGACCTGATTATCGACTTATATTGAGTTATTAAATTATCTTAAGTTCAGTTTTCAGTAACACAGTTGGTTCGACCGTTATAGACGGAGATACGGCAAACCACCTATCACGTTGGTCTAACAGAAAGTTCGTTTAAGTGTGGATACTTAGTTCATCTTGCGATGAATGTACCTCTGACTACCCCAGTTGTTATACAGTCGTGAGCTGATGTTATGTTATAGACCATCCTTCAATACTTACACTTCTCATCAATAGAATCAGGACACTACTAAACCAAATTACGAAATTGTATAACTTTTTTGACGTGACCTATTGTCTCAAATGGCATTCAATTCAATTCAAAACAATTTATTTCGGATAATACGTATACATCCATAATTTGTTAGTAACAATGCACTTACTTACTAGGTTAGTTAACAATCAAATTAAATATTAAAGTGTTAGTAACAATGAAACTTAATTCTATGTTAGTAGTACAACACCTATATATAACACACTGCCTTCATCCAGTGCCTAACCATAGGGCAGTCAACCCTATCCGTAATGCTATTCAGGAGGACGCTGCCGCTGCTCCGCACCCGCCGCACCAGCTAACGCATTAACTATTTGACGGACAAATGGGGAGCGCTGAGGACTCTCACCCGGTACCAAATTTAAGAGGACAGGCCTGAGGGTGCCTAGTTGGGCGCAAACCTCGACTCAGGGCATCGACCGAGAGGATAATGTTTAAAAGAATTAATCGACCCTAGTGGATCGATAGCGATAAACACTGATTGAGGAAAATCGCCAACCACGCCGGCGGGGTCGGTATCGGGGTTCTGATGTGATCTGATGTGCCTCTATGGCTGAAGTAATCAGGTCGTCGGGATCTATATTACTTACTTCAGGTACCGATATCTTTCAGTACCGTCCCTAAGCCAAGTTCAGATGCCAGTAACCTGGCATAAGCCAGGTTAGGAAAATAAGGTATAAACCTTATTTCCAATGCTGAACGTATTCAATTGTGTAGTTTTTACATAATAAATAAGTTCTATTTTCATTTTATAGTATGTACCGAACCTGACTAATTAACAGTGGTATAACTTTTTTTTGTTCACAGGCAACTGCTGGCGCCAAACTTGAGACAAACGCAATATCTTCCAAATGGTGCTGAAAGTGAAGTAAGACAGGTAAGTCGGAGTTTATTTTTTTATATCGTCGACAAGTGTTTAACGAACCATGTTATAATCGGGTACTTTCCTAGGTCAAAGATAAATTATAAAATTCTGATTAATAAATAAAGACAAATCTAGAATTACCGAAAAACATTATCTTTTTTCTATTTAACTTTATTATTAATATTTATTAATAATATAAAATATTAATAATAAAATAAAATGTAATAATAAGTGCGATATTTTGTCACGTTTTTCACAGGTTGCTTTTTCACACAAATTCCATAGTCATTTCGTGTTTTGACGTTAACGAACTTATTTGAAAAAGTAACTTATTTGACTAGTTAGAAATTAGCCTTTTTAAAGCGGTATGACACCTCGGACAAATAACAAATACAATCGACTCGTGTCTTCTACACGCGCGTATGTGTGAGTGACCTACATTGAGTCTGGAAAAATACTCATCATCATCAGTATCATCTCGCTGATTTTTTTACGTGATTTATTGCTAATATGCCGCATATGGTAACTACTTGGCCGGATGCAATTATGCAGCAACACAGTCCGTGTCTAAAAACTCGAATATTAAAGTTGTTACAGAAAAAGAAATAAATTCAACAACAATTTTAATGTCCATTCCTGCACAACTCCCAGACAGCATCAAACACAAAGGCTGTCCTAAAAATCACGTAAAAAATCGGTGGTGAATCGTAAAATTCATTCTCTCGAGCGTCCCAAAGAACACCATCTGCAAATGCATACTTTTTGCCGTCCGTCCGACCGGGCGCGCACCGCGAATTTTCCACTCGCATAACGTACCACTTTTTTTTGTCTCGACACTTTCGGCAGTTGTTTTTTGACTCGATTCCCGGACTGTGACTGGTCACAGCAACCCCTAGGGTTGTGTTTGAAAAATAATCTCTTATAACCGAAACTTTTTAGAATGCTTTTTTGAATTTTTGGTTGCTAATTTAGAGGTACAAAAGTAATCACTCTTTTGAAACTCTGGGCTTTGCGAAAAAGAACAAAAATCAGATTAGGACTTTTGTGTAACCGTTCTTTATTTATCCATAACAGAGAGTGTTTTGTAGCATATAGTGCAGCCACAGGTTCAAATCCCGACTCAGGCTCTAAACTATTCAATTCGAATTTATGAGTTTGAATCCAAGTTTGGATCGAAGATAATTTATATTATCATGTACTGAATCGTGAGAGAAGTTTGCCGCTCAGAGATCGGACTAGCGATCTGCTGCCGAATCGGGATTAAAAAACATTGAACGAACCCGTCTTGAACATCTTGACGCCAAACGCCAGTACCGAAAAACTCGACCCAAGCCCTCCTACCACTACACTTATAACTCAAGTGGGACTCTCTATTGTACTTCTTGCAACAGGACTTTCAAAACTAAATTTGGTTTTGCTAGTCACGCCCGCGCCCATGCAAGAGCCCAGGATAACACTAGCTAAAGGTGTCGCCGTCGACGAATACGTCTAGGAGGACATCATCATCATTATCATGTAGTTCTCAGAATTTGTGCCCAGTTAATGGCAACAACTTTATATTTACTAAGATACGCATGCATGCTAGATTGAAAACATATATCTTACGCGGTTTCGATTTTTTCATACAAATGTTTTTTCCCGCTAACTCCCGTTTCTGTGGGAATTTTGAAATATCCTGTTGCAACTAAGCTTTAAGTTAACTAAGGTACCTGCATGCCAAATTTTAAGCGTCTAACTTAAGCGGTTTAGTTTTTTCATACAAAAGGATTTTCCCGCTAATACCCGTTCCCGTGGGAATTCCGGGAATTCCTTTCTTAGTGCACCTCTACGGTACCTAAGCTACGTCCCTTCCAAATTTCAAGTGCCTACGTTTAGCCGTTTAGGCTGTGCGTTGATATGTCAGTCAGTCAGTTTCTCCTTTTATATATTTAAAAGATAGGTATAATTGTATAATATTATACCTCTGCATACATTTTTTTGTACATATTCTACGGATGCATTCTCTATTTAAACGTTAATATTTTTTTAAGACTATTATGCAAAGATTTAGGGTAAATACCTTGAATCGGGCGCGCTCAAACGCCATCTCCCGGATTTATATCGAAAGTTCCAGTGCAGTAGAAGATTTAAGTGGACTGCAAATGAATTGTTTCGAAGAACAAGTTAGCAAAACTGCACTTAGTTGCACAAACTATCTACTTCTTTTATGAATTGTAACCTCGCGAGACAATAAAGTTGAGAATTTGTTATTGCCCACTTTCCCTCTGCCTGATCATTTGTCTTGTCGGAAACTTTTCGAATTCGCTCCGACTTGTTTTTGGCAAAGTGATGTAAGACGAAATAAGTTCCGACGCTCTGTCCTTTAATTCAATTTATGTTCCATATAGTAACTAATCTTCTTTATGACTTTAAACTCCGTCAACTTTTTTTGCATATTTTTTTCGTAAACACATCCACATCACTGAAACAGCGTGGTGGAGAATGCTCCATACCCCTTCCAGTTGAATGAGAGGCGGCCCGTGCCGAGCAGTGGGACGTATATAAGCCATTTATGTTATTATATGTATGTTATATTATGCAAAATTATATAAAATGTAAGTGGCCAATAAAGTCAACGAGTATACATTTATTACATAAAGTCTACGTGCCAGGAATACATCAAAAATACGCCTTCAGTGACCCAAATAGCAATACGGAAGACGTTCCATCTTTTTTCATTCGGAATCCGGACTTAAATTTTAATAAAAGCGACCGGAAAAGCCTTATTTATCAATGTTTAAGTTGTAAAAAACAGCCAAGTGCGAGTCCATCCAATCCATCTGAGGACATGATAGATAAATAATGACAATGTATGATAAATACAAATAAATATATGAAATATGAAATCCAGACGTACGGCGGGCTACCATCCTTACTTGGTTGACATACCACTAATCCGCACCAAGCGCTTCGCTTCATCTTTCATAATGCGCACAGCCAAGGAATGGAATGGGCTGCCGGCGTCGGTGTTTCCTGTATCTTGTAACCTGGGGTCCTTTAAATCACGGGTGAATTGGCATTTTCTGGGTAAGCTCGTTCCAACTTCGATCTCTTCTTCTCCTCGTGGAAGAACGAAGTCGAGAGCAAACCCATCTTAATTAAAAAAAAATACTTTGGTACGAACCGCACGTCAAGTACTCCATACAAAAATCTCATTCGCGCAAGTACGAGCGAGACAGACAATCTACGCTCTCCTCTTTACTCCTTAGCAGCTTACGGCTCTTTATGACTAAAGGCACAATGCTGCTAATTCATGTAAACACCATCTAATTTAATATTAAGTTATGTCTGTCATTTTCTTATCCGCCGAAAAGGAAAGGGACGGGTAATCGACAAGCATAAAACCTATGGAATACAGGTCAATTTTAAACACAAATCTAAAACATCCCTATAAAAATTTTGCATTGGCTAATAACTATCAATCATCCGTCCCTGTCCTTTTCGGTGGATAAGAAAATAACAGGTATAACTTAAAGTAAAATTAAGAGGTGTCTGCAGGAATCGGGGCCATTATGCAAATAAATAAGAAGGCCCGGGGGGTGAAGTCGGTGCCCGAATTGGATTTGGTGCGGGGCGGAGAATTACCGTTCTATACGTATAATTCTTTGTTGTAAAGTACGTCCTTATAAAGCACACACATTCAAAATATTAATCTCAGAACCTTTGCTCTCATATTTTTTGCAAGTCACTACGCGTGGTTCCTTTTTAGGCGACTACTTTTGCAGTACGTCCTTCGTTAGTCCTATGAGGTTCTCATTAGTCCCGCTTTCATAATGCACCGCAGAAACACGTAACTTACCATGGCGTCATGCCTGTATCCCCGAAGGGGTAGATAGGGGTATAGTTTATACTTACACCCACTCCTAGGATATTTTTGCGGTGCTCAGAAACTCATCATAAACCGTACGACGCCCACTACTGGGCATATAGGCCTCCCCCATGGATCTTCACGAAGATCGGTCCTGCGCTACCCGCATCCAGCGCAGCGGCTTCCCGCGACCTTCACCAGATCGTCGGTCTACCTTTATTTATTTTTATTACTTCCCTTTGTTTGGTAAGGACATTGCAAGCTTTAATCACCTAATTGTCTTGGTTCGAAACGTTACGCCGTTGGTACTAGCTGTTAGCCATAAAACACCTCCATTAACCCACAGCGGAGCAAAGGCGGCCTTATCGCTAAGAGCGATCTCTTCCAGACAACCTTCGGAGGAGGATATATATTGTGTTTGTTACATAATAATAATAATATTTTTATTGAAAAAATATCGGTACATAGTTTTCCTTAAGTTAAGCATAGTTGACATGAATATAATTGAGTAGGTACCATAGCTGCATATAATAAGCAAAATTATATATTTTTTTTGTAAGTGGCCAAGAGTTAACGAGTATATTTTTATAACATTAAGTATATTAAATCTAGGTGCCAGGAATATATATCAAAAATACGCCTTCAGTGACCCAAATAGCAATACGGAAGACGTTCCATCTTTTTCATTCGGAATCCGGACTTAAATTTTAATAAGCGAACGGAAAAGCCTTATTTATCAATGTTTAAGTTGAAAAAAAACAGCCAAGTGCGAGTCGGAATCGCGCATAAGGGTTCCGCAGTAGACATACGACTATTCATATAATTTTTTAACAAAAATAAACTAGATTAAGATATACAATTGACGTTCGAAAACAGTCGTCTCTTTATGCGGCTTAAGAGCTTATTTTTTTATTGTACTGAGAAATTTGCTGCTTTTTCACAACTCAAAACGGTTGCAGATTTTACATAACATAGATTAGATTAGATTAATTTATTTTACATTTAGTTGTATAACACATTTTAGACACAATATAAAACGGTAACAACATAAATATGATCGTCGAAAATGATAACAAAAGAATGTCAACAAAGAAGATAATAAATTAAATTAAAATGTCAAAAGATAATAAATCAACACAATGTCATGGCTAATATGAGTAATAAATAAATTATGTATAAAATAAAATTACATTCAAGAAATTACAATATCAATTTGTAGGATTTCTTTCATAAATAGCCCATACATCCCAAAAGGCAAGGTCTTCCTCTCCTCAATCAACTGGACGGCTATGAACCATAATCCACCGCGCCCCTATAGTGCGGGTTAGTGGAGGTGTCCCAGGCTAGTAGCCTGGGACCAACGGCTTAACGTGCCTCCCGAAACTTAGAAACATTTAATTCATTTCTCATTGACATCACACGCTTCTAAGAAAAACAGTCTTTACAGACAGATGGGCAATAAAGTGATCATATAGGGTTTCATTTTGCCTTTTTTCCATTTAGGTACTTATCTAGACAAGTCGCTCGTTTTTTTCCGTAATTCATGTTTTCGACATGAGTGTATTTGTATTTTCGTACGGAACCCTAAAAACACCGCGACATTCGGCACGGAACTCGGCGGCGACGGAAACGGAATTTCAATCAGGTAGGTCTTTATTTGGCAGAGTACAGGCCAGTGGTTAGTAGCTGAAAGAAAGTTAAAAAAAACGTGCGTTTCCTAAATTACGGTCTCTTAAACATGGTTTGTATTGTAAAGCGTAGAACTACACCAGAAATAGAAAAAGTGGTCCCATTTTTTTTTTTGTAAATCGGGTCCTTTGACCACAACCAAAGTACAAGAGTGATTTATTATACAAAAGGTGAAAGGTATGTTTTACACGATTGTCGAGTTTAAATTTCGAACGAGCGAAGTAGTCTAGAATTGAACGGGAATTGAATTGTATGGGTTGATGAGGCTGGTCATCCACCTCACAACCCATACGATAGAAGAATGGCAAAAGTAGCGCGTTATTCTAAATTCGAATATAATATTTTTTTACAAATTGAAATAAAAATAATTGAATTGAATTGATTGTTTTTCAATTTATAAAAATTAAAATTTCAACGAATACTAATTACAATGAAAACTTTCATTGCAATTTTTTTAAATTAACATCACAAAAATCGACCTTCTCTGTTCTGTGATTGTAATTCCATATTATATAACTAAAAATTCTGACTGCAAATTATGATTTGTCGCAACCTTTAACTTACTAAGGTTTTACTATAGATAAAAAATGTAGTTCTGACGTTAGTCGCAAAATGATGAAAGATTTTCTGTTCGAATTCTTTACAAAAAAAAATGTGTTAATCTGGAACAAAACCCAGTTTTAACGAGTATTGTATTCATCGTAAATACATTATCATAAAGCTTTACCCACAATACAACTACTTCACATCTAATGAGCTCTTTTTTGTAAGTACTCGTTTTAACAAATAAAAAACTCTCCAAGTCTATTCATACTCAAGGGAAAACATTTTAAAAGCGAAGAAAAAATGGCGGTGTATATTTCAGAAATCCCTCTTACGCCCGCAATAAGCAATGGGAGATCTCACAATAAGTAAAACCTTTGTAAATAAAGTACGCTCAGGATATTTTTCGTCTGAAAGGGCTGGATACCGCGGATTTGTCGGTCTCAATACCAGCTTTATAACAGAATGTGAAGACAGATATCGAGAAAACATCGTTTTGGGTTGATTCGTATCATTGAGATGTGAATTCCGCACTGACTTTCCCCCTGGGACTTTAAAAAATAGTATGTCAAATCTTCGATCGTATAATATATAGCGTGTGACAAACGAACACTTTGGAAGATGATTCAGACTATGATTCTGAAACGTTATAAGAAATTTTCTGTTTAAAAATTCAATAAAATATTATTGTTTTTTTTTCCCGCAGTGGAGCAGCGTGGTGGAGTATGCTCCATACCCTCTCCGGTTGATTGAGAGGAGGCCTGTGCCCAGCAGTGGGACGTATATATAGGCTATTTATGTTATGTTATGTGTTTTTTTTTATTATTTTCAGTCCCACTGTACTTTAAGCTGCATAGAATGAATCATTTTTATTAATCAAATTTAAAATAAATAAATAAAAATGACAAATTATTAAAAAGCATCTATATAAATCGAACAGCTTAATAATTTGTATACGTATAGTCAAACGACTAATCGCGTTGATCGATTTTCGTTGCTCAATAAAATATTGAATACAATTTCAGTAAAGTAACTGCCTAATAGTGGTGTCCGTTATTCGCGTGCATTTCATCATCTACCTGGCATCATCCCGTTTTTCACGAGGTCCACTTACCTAATCTGTAGATTTGACAGGCCCGGTTTTTTACAGAAGCAACTGCCTGTCTGACCTACCAAACCGCGAGCGAACAACCAGCCCAATATAGGTTAGGTCACATACCTCCGAAGCATACCCCACATATCTTCTCGGGAATGTGGGTTTCCTCTCGATGTTTTTCTTCACCACTGGGCACGTGATAATCATTTATGATCCAAACATGAATTCGAACCTGCGACTTCAAATTTAGAGTCAAGCGTTATACCAACTGTGCCACCGCGGCTTTTAGTTCTCCGTGCATTTCTATATTCTAATCTTCTTCTAACGTGTGGGTTGTGAGGTGGATTACCAACCCCATCAACCCTGGCGTCAGGGTTACTATTGAGCCGCCAAAGGCCCCCGACATGGCTCATGTAACGCCTACTTACTTACATCAGTAAGTAGTAACCGGGACCAACAGCTTAACGTGCCTTGCGCACAGATCATCTTACTTTCGGACTATCAGGTGATCAGCCTGTAATATCGTAACCAAACTAGGGATCACAAAGTGATTTTTGTGATATGTCCCCACCGGGATTTGAACCCGGGACCTCCGGATCGTGAGCCCAACGCTCAAACCACTGGACCACGGAAGGCGTATATTCTAATTAATACATGACATAAAAAGGTTATCAGTGAATGCAAAAGGTCCGGTCCGATTTTAACGAGTGCTCTCAATCGGACGGTCTGTTGTTGCGAGAAGAGATTGCTTCGCTTAAGTGCGAAGTTACATCCAAGTTGTAAAGAGCTCTTTGTTTAACGATTCCAACTGCAGCCCGTGTTTAATTTCAATTATACGGCTCTTTCTAGTGGCTCGTGAATTGGCTACAATGTTTTTAGAAGAGGTTACTCGATTCGCCAGTGAACGGTTAAATTGTAAATTTAATTTCATAAAATATCGCTATGTAGGTACTCCCTCCTGTAAATTGAGCAAAAAACAGCCTGCAACAACTCTACTTGTAGACTACAATTGTCTGTGCGCTGCGATATTTTATGAAATTAAATTTACAATTTAACCCGCACAAGGGATTCTCTTCTCTTCTTCTATCGTGTGGGTTGTGAGGTGGAGTACAACCAGAGCCGCCAAAGGCCTGACATGGCTCATGTAACGACTACTTACTTACATCAGTAAGTGGTAACCGGGACCAACGGCTTAACGTGCCTTCCGAAGCACGGTTCATCTTACTTTCGGACAATGTGGTGATCAGGCAGTAATATACTAACCAAGTGATTGTTGTGATATGTCCCCACCGGGAATCGAAACCGGGACCTCCGGATCGTGAGCCCAACGCTCAACCACTGGACCACGGAGGTCGTTACAAAAGGGATTACCTATTTAGCCTTGTCCGGTCAACATAGACCTCGCTATACCCCGGACACTTCACACAATACACCTCGATTTACACAGACATCACACATTGACGTTATCGTACACGCGCATCTGTGTGTGTGACGTCTGACGCCCATATTATTGAAGACTATAAATAATAATAATAATAATATAATAAATAAAGCTTTATTTTCTCCCACATACATACATACATACATAAACTCACGCCCGTAATCCCTAATGGGGTGGGCAGAGCCACAAGTAATCAAAGACAACTTGCAACCACTGTTGATACGATGTCGTAAGCTGGATATTATGAACCTTATAAGGGATCAGCCTATCGCCCATAGCATTAGTCCATCATGTTAGAGGACACAATCCCTCCCACACAGACAGTTTAACAAACAACATAACGACATAACAAAGGCATAACTATAACATCTGTGTGAGAGACTGGTGTCTGTACTAGGATGCCCTGTATAACAGATCACCAGCCTCCCCACACTCCAAATCAGGTGCTAGGTATTTTATTATGTTTAAGTTACAGTTTGAATTATAGACTGTATACAATAATAAGAGTGGGATAGTTTTTTATAAGTACCTATCAGAAATAAGAAAAGGTTAAAGAACGTTCGGCATGCTTGGGTGTGTGTGTGTGTGTGTGTGTGTGTGTGTGAGTGAGTGTGTATGTGTCTCTCTGTGTGTGTGAGTGTGTGTGTGAGTGTGTGTGTGTGTCATGACATCACAAGAAGTAATTCTTCTGTTTCGCTATAATCCAGGGATTTTAGCCAGTTAAGACTAAACTAAACCTGAGGAGAGGTGAGGTAAACCTAGCTCAGCCGCAAGTGGGGAGCGGAGAGTTGCCGTTTTAGACGCAGTGTTATCCCTTATTATATGACGTTGGTCTAACAGAAAGCTTGGCGAGGTGTGGTTACTTAGTTCATGTTGCGATGGATGTACTTCTAACTATCACTCGGTCATTGGTATATAGTTTTGCTTGAGCTTATGTTATATTATGCTTATATGAAATAAACATAAAATTGCTATTCAAAATTCTAGATTAAGTAAATTAAATTCATCTTTTTTGGGGTTATGTATACGTTTTTACAATAAAATACCAGATAATATTTTAAATTTGTCAGAAAATAAATTTAAAGCTCATGTGAAGCTTACTTTATGTAAAAAAGCTTATTATAAGATTAATGACTACCTAAATGATAAAAATGTCTGGTAGTGAATGTGTTCCTCTAGTTATTAAATAACTTGTAATGTATATCCTCATTGGTTTTTAAAAGATGTGTTGCTGTTGCAGTTTCTTGTCATTTCTTCTCCTCAGCCAGAACACCTTGCGAAATGACGTAAATTCAAAAATGTTACATTGACCTTCAACAAGTTTATCCATGATAATTACGTTGAATAAATGATTCTGATTTCTGATATGTATTTGTATGTATGTATGCATATTATGTGGCGCAATATTCACCAAATGAAAGGGTAAATTGTAAATTTAATAAAATATCGCTGTTCGTTTCATAAACAGAAGCACGCCCGACCACTCAATCGGTATTTATTTATGCAAAGATACTGCCACAGCAATGAAAGCAATATGGAATGATAACACAAATATTTATCTTTGCCGCTTTCAAACATGCGTCTATTAAAATACCTTTTATTAAAAAAAAATATATTAAAAGGTATTGAGTTTTGCGTAGGTAGATAATGTATTCACAACGCGGACACATCATAGAAAAATCTAATTCGTACTGTTTGCTCCCAAACAACTAAGAGCGAACGAGACACAGCTCGCGCTTTCCCGCTTACTCGTTAGCGGCTTACGGCCTAGACTAAAGTTAAACCCAGAGGGGGTGAGGTAAGTCTGGCGCGACGCCCGATTCGAAATGGTGCGGGGCAGACGGTTACCGTTCTATATGCAGTATAACTCTTTGTTCTGTGGCATTAATCAAGCTGTAAGCAAATCAGGTGGTTTAAAATGGTGATATTGTAATTTGACATTTACGCATGTAAGAGCATGTTAACAGCCTCCGTGGTCTAGTGGTTAGAGCGTTAGGCTCACGATCTGGAGGTCCGGGTTCGATTCCCGATGGGGACATGGTCGAAATCACTTTGTGAGACTGTCCTTTGTTTGGTAAGGACTTTTCAGGCTTGAATCACCTGATTGTCCGAAAAAGTAAGATGATTCCGTGCTTCGGAGGGCACGTTAAGCCGTTGGTCCCGGCTATTAGCCGTAAAAACACCTCCACCAACCCGCAGTGGAGCAGCGTGGTGGAGTATGCTCCATACCCCCCTCCGGTTGATTGAGGGGAGGCCTGTGCCCAGCAGTGGGACGTATATAGGCAGTTTATGCATGTAAGAGCAATGTGAACAGATGTCAAATAGCAATATTTTCATTGTTTTTAGATGAATAATACCCACTCAATATGGCCTTTTTAAATCCAATATGGTCAAAATTTTAAGTACAACTCGTACGACGGCATAACGATCAATCAATCAATAATACTTTATTGCATAACGACTTATACAAATGACATAAACATACGAATAAAAACATAAGCACAATAGGCGGCCTAATAGAGATGTATATACCTTTATACTGGCCCCGATTCCTGCAGACACCGCCTAATTTTATTTTAAGTTATATCCGTCAGTTTCATATCCGTCGAAAAGGAAAGGGACGGATGATTCACAGCTCTTAATTTTAGGAAGAATGAGTAAATGAATGAATAACCCGATCAAATCAAAAAGGTACGTCACTGGTATGCAATCCGTTTGACATGCTGTCTACTAACTATGCCGGGTTATTGACTGATGTAAAATTTTTAGACGGTTGTTTTAGATTTGTGCTTAAAATTGACGTGTGTTCCATAAATTTTATGCTTGTCGATTACCCGTCCCTTTCCTTTTCGGCGGATAAGAAAATGACAGATATAACTTAAAATAAAATTAGATGGTATTTACAGGAATTAGCACCACTATATTAATATGTAGTTATAATAAAAATGTTATCTCTGGGAGTTAAATTTGATCCAAACAAAGGATCTGATTTTAAATTCAATTTAAATACTTCATGAGGAAATCAAACAAAACTGGGCGCACGTAATTTGAAAGTGAAGAAAGTAGGTTCTGTTGAGTCTGCATTCCCGGAAGTTTTGAAAGCATTAATATTTGTTCCGGGACGGTTAAAATAAATTCGTCCCTTTAATTTAATCAGACTTCACGCAGACACCGTTTCAGTGGGTTAACCTCGAGTTGAATAGAAGGCAGAAATTAGTATTACGTAATTAAAAGTTTCGGTAATTTCGGTATCTCCGACACCGGTGTTCGGCTTTCGGTCTAGCGACTTGTCTGTCGGCTATCGAGCCCGTCCAAACTCTCTATTCATCAGTCAGACAATTAAAGTGTTGAGACGGGTTTAATTGAGTTTTGAGAAAATTTTACTTCACAACTCTCTGGCAGATTAAGATTGAGAGCGATGGGCGAAAGCTCAATTGTTTTTGCATTTTACCGAATTATTGGGAAACAATCGCGGAGTATTTCGAAGATTAATGCAATAGGGTATTTGAATGGGTCACATATAAAATATAAATTAAAAAAAAATAGAAGCCAGCCTAATATGATCAAAATGTCAATCTCATTTCACTGTTTGACATATTTTCAAATTTTATTTATAAATTAACTAATAATGAGTACATCATTTGACCGATTTAATTGATGATTCACATTACAGTATTTGGATACACTCCAAAGAAAACTTTCGTTTTGACGTTTCGTGAAAAGTATCTCATTTGACTAAGAAGTCAAGTGGCCTATTCGGTAACTTTTACATCGTTAGTAATGCAAGTTTAAATTGAAAGTTGTTGAAGTACTGGCAAAAACTTAATTTGGTGTTTATTTGAGGTAAATTATTCAAAGCTCCTCAAAAATGTACTGATGTATGGCAACTCTGCGGTAGACGCAAGCAGTAAGTTCTTCGAAACAGACAAGATTTCTTTGATGTTCTTAAATATTCAAAGCTTCTGGAAGATTCACTAAAATATACATACGTCAGCGACGCTGTGGTTGTTACTAGCAGTCAGTTCTTCAAAACAGACATCATACATAGCATCACGCCTATATCCCCGTAGGTATAGGCAGAGGTGTATAGTGTTCACATTCACCCCTACCCAGCTATGTTGTAATAAGACCATCCCATGTAATAATAAGCAAGCCTATTACCATTAACCAGGCATAAAACTGGAAACAAAATGGTATCAATTTATTTGAACCTTTTGTTTCGCCGTCCGAGAGACCTCCGCCAGGTCTTGATTTGGCTTGGCTTAGCTGGAAGTCTCTAAATAGACTTCGGACTCAGGTGGGCCGAAGTAAGGACAATTTGTTCAGGTGGGGTTTCTCGGATGGCTCGGACTTAAGGTGCAAGTGCGGCACTGTTCCCCAAACGATGGAACATCTTACATCGTGTCCTGCGTGCACTCAGGAGGATCTGATGAGCGCTGCAGATAGGGCCATACTTGTTGCCGATACTATTTGGTTTGCCATTAACACGATAAGAATAATTTATTATGATCCAAATATGAATCATTTTTTATGAAAACAAAGTCTAAAATTGATTTCGAATTTAGTTCTAACCAAGCGCATCAGAATCTCTTATTAAGAAAATCTATTCCAATTCCAATCTTAAAATCTTAAAACTTAACCCCGCAAATGGTCCGTAAAATACACTTTCCGTATCCGGACTTGACAGAATTTCCGCCGGATTATCTTTCTGCGAGGTAAGCTGTGATTAAGCGGACAGTCTTTATGATTCACCTTTCGGAAAACTGCTGCCGTGGCTCGGGAATGCTAGCTTGATAGAGAACTTTCACACGTGCGGTTTTCGACGCGAGTTTGAGGGTCGCATAAGAAAATATTCTTGAATTCTTTTTTTTTGTGTGAGAATTATTAAGCTTAGTGTATCATGCGATTAATGGACCTTATTAGTAGGACCTTTTAGTCGTTACATGAGCCATGTCAGGGGCCTTTGGCGGCTCAAAAATAACCCTGACACCAGGTTGATGAGGTTGGTACTCCACCTCACAACCCACAAGATAGCAGAAGAATGGACCCTTAACAACTACATTTGGGAATATCGTCGTGGGTTTATTTTATGTATGTTATGAAATGTCAAATATGACAGTATACTTATATAACATTGTTTTAAAATATCCTATTGCGGCTCGAATTTCCAGACATACATAATACTGTGTTTTGTAATTAAAGCACATAATAACGGGTTCTTACCGCGTTTAAATGGGGATATGAGACTCCCGATATTTCTTATGTTATTATGTGCTTTAATTATGATAATAACCGCGTAAACTTAAAACAATGTATACTGTGTTTCGATCTTAAAATTCGTTGAATTCCTGTCAGTCATTATCGAATTCTATTGTTATAACCGAATAACTCTCAAACATAAAAATAATAGAGGAGAAATCATAAAAAAATAATACAATAATAATTATTATTTCTCCCCCCCCCCCATTATTCCCCTTATTATTTATTATTATTATTCTATTTTTTTATTATTTATCCTCTATTATTTTTATTTTTGAGAGTTATTCGGTAAAACTTTAATTTCCACATTTATCCGGCAAAGTAGCAAATACCACCCAAAGCGAATACATGCAAACCACTTTAAAATATTGACATCTGAATTTGAAAAAAGAAAAACCGCGCGTTCTAAAACCACTCCAATCCCCGCGTGTAACCACCCACCTGTGAAACTCGGATCGATTTACCGGCTGTTTACCCGGACACCCGGCAACTTTAATTAAACCCGGAGTAAGTCGCAAACGATGCTTCAAACGTTTAATTGCTGTTTCGCCATTCTACATCCCTCCAAGAATTGATTTAACTTAGCTTTTTATGATGTGACACAACCGTAAAGTAAGACAAGAGGTGAATATTGAAGACTTCCGCATTCGGTTTTAGGTGAAATTCGAAAAAGGTTATTTTTAATCGTATACCTCTGTATCTTCGTAGAAATATTGCTGCAACGTAAAAATTGATCCACGTAAAATATATTCTAAGTATAGGCTCTTAAAATTGATAGCCCCGATCAGAGAACGGGTGACTTCTTACACAGCGGGTCGGGATTCTTCTTCTTCTATCGTGTGAGTTGTGTGGTGAATTACCAACCTCATCAACCCTGGTGTCAGGGTTATTATTGAGCCGCCAAAGGCCCCTGACATGGCTCATGTAACGACTACTTACTTTTATCAGTAAGTAGTAACCGCGACCAACGGCTTAACGTGCCTTCCGAAGCACGGATCATCTTACTTTTTGGACAATCAGGTGATCAGCCTGTAATGTCCTAACCAAATTAGGGATCACAATGTGATTTTTGTGATATGTCTCCACCGGGATTCGAACCCGGGGCCTCCGGATCGTGAACCCAACGCTCAACCACTGGCCAAGGAGGCTCGGTATTAAATGAATATTTGGATCATAAACAATTGATATACTGTGGTTTCCAGCTTTTATACACTATTAGTGGCAATAGGCTCGCCTCGCTATATGGAATTTGATTACTTACTATAGGATAGGATTGAAATAAATTGTACGTACCATATTCAAGCGAGTCGATCGAGTCGCTCCAACGTAAAATAAAAATAAATCAATCGTTACAACTGGCTGAACCAGTCTCGTTCCGTCTTCCATTGCCTGTTATCTCGTAAACAAAATTACCGTAAACTCACTGCAGTTTAAATAAATATATCGAGGAACACGGTAGTAACAAATTTGACATGACGTTCGAACAAAGAATTGCAAAGAGTGTTTTGTTTTGTTATCAAAGTGTAAGAAGGTACGTATCTGTTTTCTACATATATAAGTAGGTAGCTAAACTTTTATGCTGAAGTGGGAGTGAATAAAAACCAGATTGTATTCAGCTGCTTACCTTACCGGGCATCTGAAGAAAAGAGACAGATGTATCATATTATGATGTGCGATGACTGAACTATTCCATCGAGGCTGCGTCTTTTTGTTTTTCAAAACGATATCAGACATAAATATGGTCTCAGACATCACAGAGTTTGACTATATAAAATAATTGTCTTAATAACAATTTTAAATTTTACTCTTTTAACATATTTCGTACCTAATTCCACTCATTTAGATCTCACTTCATTTGTTGTTAAAGTCAAAAACCAAGGCATGTAATCATAATATTTGAACTAGGTTCTCATTTTACATTTATGTTTTTGATGATTTACGTTTAAAACACAGCGAACCACGCTCCTATTACAGCACATATGCTCAAATTGTCAAGCAAGACCCGTTCGGAAAATTATATGTCCAAATTTCTTATAAAGTGGGAACCAGACACATTTACCTTATCTAAAACAGGAAGGAATAAATCAAGTAGTTTTCTCGCGAGAACGGAAAACCTGTCTCGGTACATAAGTTAGACTTTGTCGCTCTAGTCAGATGTATCGGGTAATAACCAGTTTGATCCGGTCTGATCCGGATCCGGGCGGATGGCGCCGGGGCTTGTGACGTTGTTCGACGTGTCGATAAAGATTTGTGCGACAATCTTTCAAGTTCTATTTTAAATGAAATGGCGTTTAAAAGCGAACATTTGCATTTTTGAATGTTTGGCATGAATGTCATATCGTCACCTTGTTGTGAAGACCAGATAAACGCCTTTTTGAAAAATGTAATTTTTGGTTGCGGTGCAGAAAAACATCGTGAGGAAACCCACATTCCCGAGAAATGCATTTTCGGAGGTATGTATTGGGCTGGTTTTCCGTTCGCGAGTTGGAATGTCAGACAGGCAGTCGCTTCTGTAAAATCCGGACCTATCAAATCTTCAGGTTAGGTAAGTGACATCAAACACTGAGAGGGATGATTTAGCTCATTATTTTGAGTTTATATCAAGTGGAATTTTTAGTCGCAAAAGGAACTGAAAATAATAATAAAAAGACAGTATAACAATTTCACAAAAGTAATAAATTTTAAATACTTACTTAAAAAAGCCTAAAAAGAAGCATGAATTTTGCGACGGAAAATTCCACTTGATATTAACTCAGAATCAAGGTCTGAATCATCTTCCTTCAGTATTCGTTACGATGTCACTAACGCCCTGTATAAAACACATAATAACGGGTTCTTCATCATCATCATCATCAGCCCATTAACGTCCCCACTGCTGGGGCACGGGCCTTCCCTATGGATGGATAGGGAGATCGGGCCTTAAACCACCACGCAGGCCCAGTGCGGATTGATGGTTATTAACGACTGCTAATGCAGCCGGGACCAACGGCTTAACGTGCCTTCCGAAGCACGGAGGAGCTCGAGATGAAAACTTTTTTTTTTTGTGGTCACCCATCCTATGATCGGCCTTTGCGAAAGTTGCTTTACTTCAACAATCGCAGACCGAGCGCGTTTACCGCTGCGCCACCGAGCTCCTCGTGCGGGTTCGGGTTCGTACCGCGTTTAAATGGGGATATGAGACTCCCGATATTTCGACACTGTTGCAAGTGCCATGATCACGGGATGACTGATGAGATTGGAGTGGAGTAGGTAGATCCATAATTTTCTACGGGCAGACATATCTGTCTGCCCTCTTTCTTTGCCGATTGTTTATGTTTTTGATATCGGAATGTTCGGAACCATCTGAACTCGCACGAAACTCACTACGACAAACCGCACTCACTGTGTCCTCACGTTTTTTCACCACATTAGGCCGTTCCAAGCTACCCGTTATTATGTGCTTTAATAATGTTGATAACCGCGTAAACTTAAAACAATGTATAACGCCCTGTATAACTTAATTTTTTGACATCATGTTCATCTCGTATTCCCAAGTAGGTACAGGCAGCTGGAAATCTGCCATTATGTTCACGTTTGACGGATACACGTCAAAGGGCACCGACCGAAATAAATTGCCTGGATGGGGTCCGGGAAACGCGAGTAAAGGCGAGGTGTCACCGAAAGAGGCAAGCGGCCATGATAAGCATTGAACGATAAACGGTAAGCGATAGCGCCGCGGCTATATGCTATAGGACGGAAATATGCTTCCGGAAGCATATTTTATATAATATTTGAGTTTTTTTATTTATTTATTTATTTATTTATTTGTACACAATAGAACACAGAAAGAAACATACAAAGAAAACAGACAG
This sequence comes from Pectinophora gossypiella, assembly GCF_024362695.1. Taxonomy (NCBI): domain Eukaryota; kingdom Metazoa; phylum Arthropoda; class Insecta; order Lepidoptera; family Gelechiidae; genus Pectinophora; species Pectinophora gossypiella. Next base: position 1,301,984 of record NC_065409.1, read on the forward strand.
TACAGGTAAGCTTATCTCTAAGAAAGATATTTCTTCCAGCTGACCTACGTGATAAGACATGCAGTGTATAATAATACTACAGATATACATACCTACATACCTTTTATTTGTTGTAAGTATGTACTCGTTACATGAGCCTTGTCAGACGCCTTTGGCGGCTCAGTAATAATCTTAACACTATGGTTGATGAGGTTGGTATTCCGCCTCGCAACTCACACACAAGAAGATAAATAATATTTGAGGCATCAATCGCATTATAAAACTTTTCACAACATTCATTGCTTGTTTAGTATCGCGTAACCACAACTAACGCTTGTGTTATTGAGTAATGAACGGCGGGTACATCGATGTAGCGGTTGAGCCAGAAATGTCGTGGTGCGGCCGCTTCAGACGAACTCCGGACGTAGCATATAAGTACACCCGCTTCTCGCCAACTATACTCTAGTCAACTCTAGCCAAAGAGGCAGGCAATCAGCTCGCGACACCAAACACTTCAGGACCCCGATACCGACCCCGTCGGCGTTTGCGACGATTTCACTCAATAGGTGCTTATCGCTATCGACCTGCTAGGGTCGATTAATTCTTTCAAATATTTTTCCTCTCAGACGACGCCCTGAGCCGAGGTTCGCGCCCAACTGGGCACCCTCAGGCCTGTTGTCTTAAACGTTGTACCGGGTGAGAGCCGGCGCTCCCCATTTGTGCGGCCAAGTAGTTAATGTCATCTGCGGCAAATCTACAATAAGTCAGGTAAAAATAAATTCGCCGACTATGTTTGAGTCTCGTTTAATAGCGGGCGAGTCTAGTGCCATTATCCGAGCACTAATTCTGGAGATCTCGTGATATCAATTGTCGACTGGACACTTATAACAATAAAATCAGATATGTTAGTTTATCATTTAATGATAATTATCCAATAGCTTATTTTTATTAAAATCATTTTTACATACATACATACATAAACTATTTCCCACCGGGGTAAGCAGAGACTATAGAATTCCATTTGCTTCGATCCTGACACACTTCTCTTGCTTCCTCCACACTCATCAATTGTTTCATACATACACGCCGGTTCAGAGAAGATCGTGAACCTTTTCTAAGGACACCTCCAAGGAATATCATTTTTAAATATTTTATTTTTACAAAACAAAAATGTGATTTTTTATATGTGTATTACAAGACTGGAAACACGGACGGCCATAGTTTTTTTTTTTTTTTTGTTTTGTGAAATGTGAGCTTTGTGTGATATCACATTTCACAAAACAAAAAACTATCTGTCAGGTTTGATACTGTTTGACAGTTTCTTTGCTTATTGAAATGTGACGTCACTGGGCAAAATGTCACGTAACCAACCGTTTTCGCGCGAAATTTGAAATTAATGAAGGAAAATATGCTTTTTTTTGAGAAAAATGTTTTAGGAGGTGTAAAATACGGGTCTGTATTTCTTTAATACTTATCCGAAAACTGTCAAGTAGCCAATTATCTATGTTCGAAACATGAATTCAAACTGGGGTTTTGAAATTAATGAAGAAAAATATAGCATGTTTTATTTTTTAATATGAAGCTTTTTCGAGAAAATAAATTATTTTAAGAGGTATAAAATAAGCGTCTGTATTTTTTTAATACTTATCCGCAAACTGTCAAGTAGGCAATTTATCTATGTTCGAAACATGAATTAAAACTTATTGTCAGTGGTTTAGAGCCCGAACCGCTTAACGCGTCGCTAACAGTTACGAGTCTCAACGTTTCGAGACGCCTACGGAGCAACGGGGCTTAGAGAAGTCGCGGGGGAAGGGGACGGTAGGTGAGGAAATTCAGGATTGAATTGAAGGAAGTTTAGATTGGATTGAATTTTCTCGCTACCTTGTTTAATTCAGTAACGGAACGGGTGACGCGTCGCGTAGAAAAATCAAAGTTTATACATGTCGACGTGGGTTGAAACACCTTGGGTATTTGAAGATGAAAGTTTTGTCTTCCTTTAGGGTTTGGATTCAAATACCTTTTTTTCCCCGGCTATACAGGTTGTGAAAAGCTGTAGCAGTTGTAGGCGGATGAGACGTTCGTTGTGTACAAATTGACGAATCAAAGTGTAACTATGTTACCTACTGAATAAAGATATTATTGAATTTGAATTTAATCAAATACAGTTGAATTGGAATATGTTGGAACGCCGAAAGCTCCATACTATCGCTTGAAAATTATGATTAAATGCAAAGTGCAGTGATATTTTATAGTAATAGATCGAATTTGAAACCGCGCCGCAATCGAAATTCGAAAATGTCAGTCCGTGTAATGAATGTTATAATATTTAAACAAGGTCAATAAGATATTAAAGAGAGTATCCAGAGGAAAGAAAACGGTAGATCAGGATCGTGGAAAGAGAAAATTCAACTTCTATCGTATGGGGTGACGGGCTCCGTGGTCCAGTGTTCGAATCCCGGTGGGGACATATCACAAAAATCACTTTGTGATCCCTAGTTTGGTTAGAACATTACAGGCTGATCACCTGATTGTCCAAAAGAAAGATGATCTGTGCGTAAAGGCACGTTAAGCCGTTGGTCCCGGTTACTACTTACTGATGTAAGTAAGTAGTCGTTACACGAGCCATGTCAGGGGCCTTTGGCGGCTCAATAATAACCCTGACACCAGGCTTGATGAGGTTGGTAATTCACCTCACAACCCACACGATAGAAGAGAAGAGAATGTTGCGAGATGGAATAACAACCTCATCAACCCTGGTGTTAGGATTATAATTGAAACCACGTACTTACATCAGTCAGTAGTAACCGGGACCAACGGCTTAACGTGCCTTCCGAAGCACGAATATTCTTACTTACGGACATTCAATTGATCAGCCCGTAATGTCCTAATCAAACTAGGGATCACAGAGTGATTTTCTGTGATATGGCCCCATCGGGATTCGAGCGTGGGACCTCCGGATTGTGAACCCAATAACTGGAATATGGAGACCGTTGACGAAATTTCATTATCTCTTTCTACTCCCATTAGAAAACAGGCGTGTTTTATGTTTAGCTTTCTACGACGTTAATAATAGAATCACTAACATTACTTATGCCTCGTTTACTTAAACACTTTACTACAAATTAGTGTTGTCCTAGGAGGTAACTTAAACGGACTAACATTGAGTAGAATTGCTTAAATGAGGTAATTACATGGGATAAGAGCTCTATGTCTGAGCACGCTACATCGTTTGTTTGAAGTGCTACTTAGCTTTGTTACTCAAGTGATTTGTGTGATATCAAGTACCTACTTACTATGTACTCGTGATTACAAATTAGTGTTATATAAACCACCGTGCTCCAGCGTTAGAGCGTTGAGATCGTTTCCGATGGGGAAATATCGCAAAAAACATTTTGTGATCTCTAGTTTGTTAAGGACATTGCACGCTGATCACTCGATTGTCCAAAAGTAAGAAGGAAAAAGAAAAGGAGAGAGAAGGGAAGTAGGAAGGTAGTAAGGGGAGAAGGGAAGTCCAGGGCACAGGACAAGAATTTGTAGGGTGTTAAAACGTGCGGGTGGGTAAGAGCCCGTGAGGTGGATTACCAATCTCATCAACCCTGGTGTCGAGGTTACTTTCGAGCCGCCAAAGGACCCTGACACGGCTCATGTAACGACTACGTACTTACATCAGTAAGTAGTAACCGAGACCAACGGCTTAACGCGCCTTCCGACGTACGGATCATCTTACTTTCGGAAGATCAGGTGATCAGCCTGTAATGTCCTACCCAAACTAGGGATCACAAAGTGATTTTTGTGATATGTCCCCACCGGGATTCGAACCTGGGACCTCCGGATCGTGGATAAACTTATGGATAGAGCTATGTACGCCGTCACTCTGGGCTACATCAGACCTTTATAATAATTTTAAGATTAGAAATATGTAAATGCTTAATGTATACCATGTGCCAGTACTTTATACAGGATGTTAGTAGCATCGTTACAAATACCCCGCCGGCGTGGTCGACGATTTCCCTCATTCAGCGCTTATCGCTATCGACCCACTAGGGTCGATTAATTCTTTCAAATATTTTTCCTCTCAGACGACGCCCTGAACCGAGGTTCGCGCCCAACTGGGCACCCTCAGGCCTGTTGTCTTAAACGTTGTACCGGGTGAGAGCCTTCAGCGCTCCCCATTTGTCCGGTCAAGTAGTTAATGCCATCTGCGGCAAATCTATAATAAGTCACGTCAAAAAAAAAAATAGTCACGAATACTGAGGGGGATGATTCAGACCATGATTCGAAGTTAATATCAAGTGGAATTTTCCGTCGCAAAATTCAAGATTCTTTTTTTAAATTTAAATATTTTATTTCTATACTTTTGTGATGGAAAATTCCACTTGATATTAACTCGGAATAATGAGTTGAATCATCCCTCTCAGTATTCGTTACGATGTCACTTACGCCCCGTACAAGTACACACAGGTAGCCATACAAATAGGTATGGGTGTTAGAGACACAGTAATAAATACTCATAATAACTTCTGTAAAAAAACCGGACCTGTCAAATCTTCAGGTTAGGTAAGCGGACCCTGTGGAAAACGGGATAATGCTCGGCACGATGGTCGGCAGAGACAACAACATTTCACTCAAGACAGACCTTAGGCTACAATACATTATCTTATGTTATAAGAAGATATAATATGTTAAACTGTTACTTATAAATAAATTTCAGGACTGACCATTGAACTTGGCACCCATTTAGATCTCACTTCTTTTGTCGTTAAAGTCAACAACCAAGGCATTTATCATAATATTGAACTTGGCTGTCATTTCACATTTATGTTTTTGATTGGGTCTTATTTACTTAAAGAAAGCGTAATTGATCTTACAAGTCAAACGAGAGAAGAAACACAGCAGGCGGACTTATTGCTAAATAGCAATTATTTTATTTATTTTATTGTTTTATTGTCTTAGGGAAGCTTACAGCGTTATTTACAATATAAGCAACTTAATAATAACTATTGGCCAATTACAAGCTACCACAAATGATTGAAAATAAATTTAAACTATATGAGAAAGAATAAAATGAAAGCAATTAAAAGAAAATACAATTTTAAGACATGCGCAAAGCCATAAAAGTACAAACATTAAACAAAACAAAATACTACTACTACAACCAATAATAATATTGCTATTATTTAATATAGTTATTTATAAGCGAGGTCCTAAGAGAACCAGCGCTGCTGAAAAACAAATCGCATTCAGAACTATTTAAAATGTTGAATAGTTTGAGCGCACGAGGCAAAAAGCTGTTACGTCGGTAGTTGGTGCGGCATCGAGCAATTTCTGCTATTTAGCAATAAGTACTTCAGGTTAGGTAAACGGACCCTGTGAAAAACGGGATAATGCTGAGGGGACGATGGTCGGCAGAGACAAGGGCATTTCACTCTCATCAAAGTCTTCATGCATGCCCGCCGGTTTTGAGTACTCCTGATCTGGCTTTTCTACAAAATATCCTGGATCTGATAGTTTAAGTTGTTTATCAAAAATAACTTGAACTCATCATCATCAATTTAAGAGCCATGCTCTTGTCGGTGTAGCATTTTCCCTTCCAGTCTATCAAAGGCCAATTCCTTGACTTCCCTATAAGACACGACGTTAACCTTTTCTTCAATCTGTTCCATTTATGCTCTTCTTGGTCTTTCCCTTCCTCTCTTTCCTTCTATGATGAACTGTTCCCCCGAAAATCAGAAGCAATGTCTACAAGATGGTTGTAACCTGTCTGTAACAGTAAAACACTTAAAGCTACCTTTTTTAAAGCGTGTTACCCCCATGGGACAACCTCACTTAACGTGACACCGGTATCAATATCTTATGGAATATTTTCCCAACAAACTGATTTTTATGGCGATGGGGTCGAGTTAAACTTTCACATTTTTGATAGAGAAGAAAATCTTGGAGTTTTTGCTGTAAATGTTCCAACGTTGAGTCAACAGCACCTTATTAATGACCCTAATGTTCATCATCATCAGCCCATTAACGTCCCCACTGCTGGGGCACGTGCCTTCCCTATAGATGGATAGGGAGATCGGGCCTTAAGCCATCACGCGGGCCCAATGCGGATTGATGGTTATTAACGACTGCTAATGCAGTCGGGACCAACGGCTTAACGTGCCTTCCGAAGCGCGGAGGAGCTCGAGATGAAAACTTTTTTTTGTGGTCACCCATCCTATGACCGGCCTTTGCGAAAGTTGCTTAACTTCAACAATCGCAGACCGAGCGCGGTTACCGCTGCGCCACCGAGCTCCTCGACCCTAATGTTCATCACTACTAATTTAAGAGCCACGCTCTTGTTGGTGTACCATTCTCCATTCTTGTCTATCAAAGACCAATTCCTTCACTTCCTTATAAAACGTGACGTTCGCCTTCTCTTTAATCTGTTCCGTGTAAGCTCTTCTTGGTCTTCCCCTTCCTCTCTTTCTTTGTCCATTCTTTGATGTTTTTAATAAATTCGTCGCGAATACCCTAATGTTACCCGGAAGAAATTGCTATTTAGCCATAAGTCCGCCTGCTGTGTTTCTTCTCTCGTTTGACTTGTAAGATCATTTACTCTTTCTTTAAGTAAATAAGATAAAGAGTTAAAATCCTTACCGTATGTTTGTTTATTAAAGTGGTAAAAAAGACAAAAAATATATATTATATTTTTAGATAGATTATATATTTATATAAATCAAAATTATTTACAGAAAATAAAATTTATGTTTTTTTTTGTAATAATTTAAATTATTTAAAAAAATACCTGGTTATAAATACAATAAACGCATTTGATTTGATTTGAATTGATTCAAAACAAGCGTCATATTTGCACCGTTCAATTATACAGCGTAACGCCATAGCATCGTGACTTTGAGGAACTACAAGTCTAATTTAGTCGCAATATGGAACTGAAAATATTATAAAAAGAAACCTCAAAATTTGCATGATTTTTCCGAAAGGAAATTTCACTATCCACTATATTATAAATCGGTTTGTATCATCCCCCTCAGTATTAGGTAAGATGTCACTATCACTAACGCACTGTACGGTCACGAGAATTAATATGTATACACTTTGGTACCATCTCGCATTAACTTTTTTGACAAATTGAACTGTAAGTCTCACTAAATGTCAAATATGTTAGTGCGACAGAGTCCTAAAGTGGCTACATTATATTGCTCGTGACTGTACATTCTTGACATTTGCAAGAAAACCGACGTTCTTTTATTTTGTTACACAACCAGACATTCTTATAAATGAACAGGGAAAACACATTAACATGTATAATAATTGTCATTTCCCTCATAAGATATGAAAGGTTGTCAAGAATTGTCGGTTAGAATAAATATTCGTGCGCGTTTCATACAACAAATCAGAATCAGAATCAGAATCATTTATTCAACGTAATTATCATGGATAAACTTGTTGAAGGTCAATTTAACATTTTTGAATTTACGTCATTTCGCAAGGTGTTATGGCTGAGGAGAAGAAATGACAAGAAACTGCAACAGCAACACATCTTTTAAATCAATGAGGGTACATTACAAGTTATTTAATAACTAGAGGAACACATTTAATACCAGACATTTTTATCATTTAGGTAATCATTAATCTTATAATAGGCTTTTTTACATAAAGTAAGCTTCACGTGAGCTTTAAATTTGTTCTCTGACAAATTTAAAATATTATCTGGTATTTTATTGTAAAAACGTATACATAACCCCAAAAAAGATGAATTTAATTTACTTAATCTAGAATTTTGAACAACAATTTTATTTTTATTCAAATATAGATTTATTCTGTAATTTAACCACGTGCAAACCCATATCAAAAGAATGATTATTAAATGACATAATAATTATATATAGCATTATGCTTGTATCCTTTCCTCGCCAGCTATGTTTTAGTCCCGTGTAATTGGAACCGAGCCTATTGCAATTCTTCTCCTCATCGTGTGGGTTGTGAGGTGGAATACCAACCTCATCAACCCTGGTGTCAGGGTTATGACTGAGCCGCCAAAGGCCCCTGATATGGCTCATGTAACGATTACTCACTTACATCATCAGTAAGTAGTAACCGGGACCAACAGCTTAACGTACCTTCTGAAGCACGGATCATCTTACTTTCGGACAATGAAGTGATCAGCCTGTAATGTGCTAGCCAAACTAGGGATCACAAAGTGATTTTTGTGATTTGTCCCCACCGGGATTCGAACCCGGGGCTTCCGGATCGTGAGCACAACGCTCAACCACTAGACCATGGAGGCGGTATTGCAATTAGCCGGGCACGGATCCTGGAAACCACGAGATATTGACAATTTGCTGGTAGAAAATGAATTGCAAAAACACATATAAGCTGATGACTATATTACGATAGTCAGACGTACATCTATCGCAAGAGGAACTAAGTACCCACGCCTCACCGAGCTTTCTGTTAGACCAACGTGATAGGTGAGCCGTATCGCCGTCTATAATGGTCGAGCCAAGTATGTTAGGGAAAATTCTACTTTTGTTTTCGTCACGGTGTCACTGACCTTGTATTGTGAGGATATACGCGGAGACAATTCATTCGCGTCTTTCATTCACAGCTACTTTACCAGGGTAAGCAGAGCCTGGAAATTTCAATAAATTCGTTATATTCTGCGTTAGATCGTTATATCGAATTACTATACGTCAGTTAAGACATTGCAGGTTAAACGACCTCCATTGTTTAGTGCTTAGAACGTTGGTCTCTCGATCTGGAGGTCTCAGGTTCAATGATGGGGTATGGTGTTTGAAATTTGAAATCTTTACATAACATAACGTACGCCTCGCTAGCTATGTACAGTCATGAGCAATATAGTGTACCCACTTTAGGACTCTGTCGCACTAACATATTTGACATTTAGTGAGACTTCGGTACAGTTCAATTTGTCAAAAAAGTTAATGTGACATGGTACCAAATTGTATACATATTAACGTGATCGTGCTCGTGACTGTACAAGTCCCATGTTATAGGGGCGAGTCTGTTGCATTTAACCAGCCACAAACCCTGGAATGCTCTAAAGTTACTAATCCGGATAAATAAAGCTTTCTTTTTAAGACTCTTTCCTTAGAAACTCGAGCTTCTATTGAAAGGCCGTCTTCATTTTCTTTTTTTATTATATCGACATGGAGCTCACAGCGATACTATGTCAAGTGCCATTGTCGACGCCCTTTGATGTCAAATTAATTAAAACCTATTGTGCTCTGCTCTTTTGAACTCGCCTGATCTTGACTCGTGAGTGTGGAAAAACGCAGCGATGGATGGTTAGACTAGAAATAATTATATTAAGCTTCTAGACTGGATTGGCATAAAAATAACAGGGTCCACATAATACCGGCGTCGTCGACTTGTGCTGAGTGAGGCCCTTTTATCTCAGGACGTCCAACACCACCTTATGATCTTCTAAGACAACAGGCCTGAGGGTGCCCAGTTGGGCGCGAACCTCGGCTCAGGGCGTCGTCTGAGAGGAAGAATATTTGAAAGAATTAATCGAACCTAGTGGGTCGGTAGCGATAACCGCTGAATGGGAAATCAAAAAAAAAAAACAAAAAAAAGAAAAGAAAAACCGTCGACCAAACCGGCGGGGTCGGTATCGGGGTTCTGAAGTGTTTGGTGTCGCGAGCTGATTGGTCGCCTCTATGGACCTTATGATCATTTCGACGTACATCCGTTTTGCATTTTTTGTAATTGTTTTGTGAAAAATTTAAATGATGTTATTGTCTTGTTTTTGTGTGTGGCGTCCTTTTGTAATAAACTATTCTATTCTATTTCTATTCTATTCCATTCCATTCCAAAAGACGCCGAGACGGCTCGTTTGAACGGTCTAACAGACTCGGTGAGGTGTGGGGTTAGTTCATCTTGCGATGGATGCACCTCTGAATACCCCAATTGTGACACAGTCGTGAACAAATGTTATGTTCACGCTGACTATGTAGGCCAATTTGGAAAAATAAACATTTTTGAATTATATTTTAATTAAGATTTAAGAATTAAGAAAATGTGGTTAAAAGAGTTAAGAAAGGGATTGCTGAGATGGTTCGGACATGTAGAGAGAATAAGATCTACGAAGATTTACGATGCGGGTGTAAGTGGTAATCAGAGGTGCATCATAACTTATGTTATGTTATATTATAAAGTACTTATAGCGAAGACACAAAGTCACAAGCTCAGTTTTATATCCTCACGAATATATCGGTCGATTTCTTACTCGACTATATCGTAAAAAGTTTAGTACGAATTTCGTTGAAAATATTAGGTTCCGTACCAACTTTGTGTTTATAGGAAATACCAACAGATAACCACTTGATAGACAAATTCCTTTCTGTAGCTTCGTGTACCTCTTCTATTGTGTGGGTTGTGAGGTGGATTACCAACCCCATCAACCCTGGTGTCAGGGTTACTAACCGCCAAAGGCCCCTGAAATGGCTCATGTAACGACTACTTACTTGCATCAGTAAGTAGTAACTGGGACCAACGGCCTGCCAATGCCAATGCCCATAGATGTACCAAGAAAGAACATATTTTTGTAACAAATAACTTTCCGTGCATCTGTCCTACAATATTACTATTAGCAAGACAGTGTTATTGCGAACTCTTAATCTAGTATAATCTTTTTACATGTTTTTTATATTTTATATTTCTTCTTTTTTGACTTTTTGCATCTTCGTTTCTTGAAAATACATTAAAAAACTCTCTCATAAGCTAAGTATTTGTTATTCCTTCATATTATAGTAATACAGTCCACAATATAATTATTTATATCAGCTATCACCGTAGCTCACAAGTATAATTAAAGAAACAAAAATATTGTTTTTAGCATAATTGTTTTAATATCTATGGTTAACCACTCAAACCTGCCCTCGCGTCATGGAAATCGCTAATTATATCGAGGGCTTCGATCAATAGCCGTACATGTTTATCTACGTAGATAACACTCGGTGAGTTGATTCGCGCCGTGCAGACTTCGCAGTGGCATATTAAATACATTTTTCTCTAGTTTGATGGTTGTTAAATGGCCACAAATTCCCTTAATCAGCGCTTATCGCTATCAACCAACTAGGGTCGATTAATTCTTTCAAATATTTTTCCTCTCAGACGACGCCCTGAGCCGAGGTTGGAGCCCAACTGGGCACCCTCAGGCCTGTTGTCTAAAACGAGGTACCGGGTGAGAGCCTTCAGCGCTCCCCATTTGTCCGGCCAAGTAATTAATACCATCTGCGGCAAATCCACAATAAGTCACGTCAAAAATAAAATGGCCAGCGAGCTAGTATATCTTTAATACCTAGGTATCTACCACGGAAATGAAAAAAGAGATTGGAAATGCCCTAAGGCGCATTTTGTACGAGAACCGCTGTCGCCGGTTCAATCCCACTCTCTGTTACTACTACTCCTGCAAACAGATAACTACGTTACTCTACTGCTTATCAAAGTTAATAGCCACTTTACCGGCAATGTATGTTTTATATAATAGGCTGCAATTTTATTATTACTTTTCGTAAGATACTGCATACAAAAGTAATTGTTTTGATAAATAGCCGATCATACTAAGGTTTTTAGCTTTTCTGTGATTAGGAGGGATTTCCTTGCAGGATAATCGATATTTGACTTCTTGTCCTGCAGGTTATAGTAAATAAGAGGACCTTTTTATTTATATACTTACTTGCTCATCGAAATATTTGTTGACGTGTAATATTTATTATGAATAAAGAATTGAATTGAATTGAATTGCTCCTTGGGTCGTATAGTTTCTAAACGAGTGGAGTGCAAAGTTGACGTATGAACTATGTTATTTACTCATACTTGTAAGGTGCGCGTAGCACGCTCTTTTGGCACTTTCAACTTCTTTCTTCTATTCTGTGGCACCCACGCAAATAGGTATACAAAAACTGACTATATCTTATAAGGTTTGTAGCGTTGTCGACATTGTATATTCGAATAATAAGCAGTGCACATAAAATTTCACGCTCACAGTTCAATTCTCGACACGCCCAAGTGTTCAAGTGCCGGGCACATGTGCATTCAGTGGAATATCATCCGACTATTGCAAGAAAATAACATTTTCTCTTTATGGCACCAGCTGGTAACATTTCATGTTTTGCGACCTCTTTCGATCATGCGACGATAGAACTATAGATATAGGGTGCTGTTATGTTGGACGGGATGGGTACGATTCGACTATGAATTTTATAGTCGAAATGAAATCGATCAAAAATAAACCTTAGCACGTGCTTCAAACATACCAAATATTTCATTTCACGCATATGCAATATAAAATTAAGTACAGAAAAAAGAGAAATATAACAACAACCAATTAATAATTAATATTATTTTATTATTAATTGAGACAAATTCAATATACTTACCCGCAAAATTTTAAGCGTTTCAAATTATCGTAAACTGTAAGTGCCGATTCGGGGAACCACCAACTTAATTTGACAAGACTAAAACAACCTCCGTGGTCCAGTGGTTGAGCGTTCGGCTCACGATCCGGAGGCCACGGGCTCGATTTCCGGTGGGAACATACCACAAAAATTACTTTGTGGTCCCTAGTTTGGTTAGGACATTACTGGCTGATCACCAGATTGTCCGAAAGTAAAATGATCCGTGCTTCGGTACTACAGTTACTACTTACTGATGTAGTAAGTAAATAATTGTATATACGTAGTTTTAGTCTTCTTCTTCTTCTATCGTGTGGGTTGTGAGGTGGAGTACCAACCTCATCAACCTTGGTAAAACCCATGTAAAGACTATTGTTAAATAGTAATATTGTTAAATAGTCTTTACATGAGCCATGACAGGGGCCTTTGGCGGCTCAATAGTAACCCTGACACCAGGGTGGATGAGGTTGGTACTCCACCTCACAACCCACACGATAGAAGAAGAAGACTAAAACTACGTCTATCTCTTTCTTGCACTTATTATAAGTGAACGACAACACTACTTCCGACTTTATGTACAAAATAAAGTAATTACAATAATAATAGTTATCGGTCGAATGTTGTAAAAAATACCAGTTTTCGAACGCCTCTCTCTCTGTGAGGAGTTTATTGTGTGCCATTCCCTACTTTCATTATAATAATATATAAGATATATGTAAATGCTGGTAACATAAGAAAAGAACATTTGTATTGTGGAACTCTCGTATTCGGATGACGTTGTCGAATTGTTTTTCGAAATTTTCCCTAACTGTATTTCTCTCGTTCGTTTTTGCTTTGTGAATGTACCCACCGTGTTTTCGTTTTGAAGGTTCGAATAGCTTTGTTACATGTTGCAACACGCTATATTTTGAACCTTAAAATGTACTTTTTTGTGTGTACTGGCTGGTTTTGGGAAATGTTCTTAAAAATACAAAGAATTGACGTTCGAAATGCAAATGCTTTTAGGATTTTTAAAAAATGTACCACATTGGTACTTTTTGGAGGAATAGAACATTTTTAAAAATATAAAGAAGTGAAAATAGACTATTTGACAACCTAGTCAAATGAGATACTTGTCAAAATGAAAGTTTTCTTTGGAGTACTGTGACGTCATCAATAAAAGCAGTCAAACGTCGTACTCATTGTTAGTTAATTCATAAATAAAATTCGAAAATAAGTCGAAAAGTAAAATGAGATTGATTTTTGATCATGGTAGACTGGCTTCTATTTGTAGATTAGCATCTTATAATTTATTTTTGACCCAGTCAAATACCTTATGACGTTAATAATAAAATTATTGAGTGTATTTTGTTATAATTCCACATACAATTCGATTTTGGAATTCAGAATTGCACCGAAGGAACGAACAAAATAAACAACTCAAATATTAGTTCGAATTCCGAACCCAACCACATAATTTAGTAGCTATACAAAACTTGAATATCGAATCTCGACTACATTGATAACCCTAAAAGCAAATAACATCTATCTTCAAAACTAATCACATTCATTCAGCATCCAATCAAACTGCGAGTAACCAGTCCAATCCAGTTCCCTCGGCAACTTTCGGCAAACTTCGGCTTCGCGATCGTGACGTCACGTTTTTCATTATCGATACTATTTGTTGCCAATCAAGGTGTACCATTGATATTAATAGGACATCTTCTCGTAGCAATACGAATGGGTCACTGCAAGGTCTCTGAAGGAAAACATAGAATTCTCTCATCAGCTAACCTGTGTGGCTGCAAGATGTCTTCGAATAACTTGAAAATGGGATATTTCACTTGGTCGGATTTTAATGTAGGTCTAAAGAATCTGTAACGCTTCTTCAGGTGTTGTGGGCAATTGATGCGTTGCGATGTCGAGCTCAATAACAAATGTTATCGTTGCGAACACATAGCAGCGTACCGACAACGGCCTCTGTCGTAGGTATGGCACTTAGATAAGAAAAGCACAAAGCTTATGCTATGTGCCATTACTCAGTGCCAGTACTCATTACTATATCCCAATACAAATTTAATTATAAAACATACGATGCGTTGCGACGTCGTGGCACTCAGTACGTTGCGACGATACAGACCGGCAACAGCCTGTGTGGTGTGGCTCTTACGCATAAAAAAACGAATACTTTAACAAGAATGCCAAAACCCGTGCCTCGACATGATTGATAGCGTTAACCTAATTTAATTATAAGTACACACTCTTACCATTACCAAAAATATTTCCCTTCACATGGTCCATAAATTATGTATCACATAAACTGGTGCCTGTCGGCTCAAAAGAACGAGCGAATGAATGAATGAATGAAACCTTTTCGATTTCTTGCGAGCGCGAGCGGTCCTTCCATTCGTTCCATTTCGCGAACGCAAAAAGAACGCGGTCTAATTGCGAGTGCGGCTTTGAGATTGGGGCTTCGAAACGAGTGGCGTTTTTATTTATTTTTTTCTAAATTACTGTCTCTCCCACTGCTGTGAGTCAGTTCAAAACAAGATGGGCGATTTGGATGTCTTTGAAAGAAAACATCTGCCCGAGTAGGAAAAAAAAGTGACTGTGACATACGGACGGACGGACAGACAGACATGACGAATCATTTGGCTCTATTGTCACTATAAGGATGAACACTATAAACTCAAATGTAAACGGCAACGCTGTTGAGTTTTCCTAAATTTTGACAGTTCTCAAATCAAATCAAATCAAATATACTTTATTGCACAGAACTAGAATTTCAACAATCAGACATAACACATGAATACAGTACAATTTGGGCGGCCTTATTGCTCTAGAGCAATTTCTTCCAGGCAACCAACAAAAGGAAACAAACATTTACAACTTGGATACCATACTCCATACTGTCCAGCTCAAAATTCGTGATAAATTTCTATAAAATGTTGGAGCAACGTGGAGTGTATCTCGTCTGAAAGATACAAAAAATAAAAGCAGCCAGTTTTGATTGTTTTTCTAAGTTTTGTCCTTTCCGATGTTTAGGGAATAAATACATTGATTTACCAATCTATGAATAAATATGTTTTATGAAAAAAATAACCAAAACTAGATGTTTCTTTACTCAAATAGTATGGGGAACTGTCAAAATTTACGAACGCTCAACAGTAGCGACACCTGATGAGAGAAATAGGCAATTTTCCCCTCATTATCTGCAAATTGGCTAAGGTTTTTGTCCATCGACCTATCAATCTAACAGGGAGAACAGATTAGATGACTTTGTCAAGGTCGGGCTGAAAAATAACTCACTGCTTTTATCTTGACCTCTCCCAGGGAAGTTAGCAGAATACAAAGCCACAATTCTACACAAAGAACAAACAAACGACTTGGTTGAAAACAAGAAGCAGATCCTATTTCACCCTACACCTCTCTAGTTCTTTGACAGACATAATATCTTGAGAACGTCTAAATTCCAGAGCGTATTAGATTCGCTAAAAGCTCAGGTATCAAAGTGGAACTATGTAGCTTAGTACTTGTGAAAATGTTCCGGAATGTTCCGGTTTCCCTCGGCCGTTCCGAACTATTTTGAGGACAAATTCTTCAGTTTATTAACCTTTCGACGATGCTTGTGTGCATTGTGGTCCATGTCAATTCCAATTGGAAATGTTGGATTGGGATTAAAGAAAAAACAAAAAGTTAATGCCATCTGTGGCAACCTACAAAAGGTCACGTTAAAAAACGTCAAAAATGTATTTAATATCTTATCTTACTATCTTTCATACTAATATTATGAATGTGAAAGTTTCTGAGTTTGGATGTTTGGATGTTTGTTACTCTTTCACACAAAAACTAATAAATGGATTTTACTGAAACTTTACAATAATGTAGCTTATACATCAGAATAACACACAGCATTTTACAATAAAAAAAAATCGAAAGTTCTTACCGCGGGAACTAAAATCCACGCGGAAGTCGCGAGCGGCCGCTACTTAGAAATAATATAAAAGAAGAAGTCATAATATGATTGAGATAGGGTACATAAAATGTTTTAAAAGAAATAACAGAAGTTCTAACTGTGGACAATGGGATACAAGTAAGTCTGGCGTAAAATATGCTTAAACATGCATTAGTCGAAGCCAGTATTACCTACTTGTCGCATCTGCGTAGCCTGCAGTCACACGCTGGACACTCCATACAAAAATGACGTTGTTTTCGTGTTTTTTTTTTTTTGTTTGATAAATGCGAGAGTTTGATAAATTGGAAACGTTCCTGGCAGTAAAAAGGCGCAAAACTTATGCAAAAAGATTTTTTTTATTTTTTTATTTTGACGTGACTTATTGTAGATTTGCCGCAGATGGCATTAACTACTTGGCCGGACAAATGGGGAGCGCTGAAGGCTCTCACCCGGTACAACGTTTAAGACAGCAGGCCTGACGGTGCCCAGTTAGGCGCGAACCTCGGCTCAGGGCGTCGTCTGAGAGGAAAAATATTTGAAAGAATTAATCGACCCTAGTGGGTCGATAGCGATAAGCGCTGAATGAGGGAAATCGTCGACCACGCCGGCGGGGTCGGTATCGGGGCCCTGAAGTGTTTGGTGTCGCGAACTGATTGGCTGCCTCTATGGCGAAAAAAGATTTTTAGGCAGATAACAGCAGAGTAAAAGAAAGAACAATTTGAAAATGAAAAGCAACCAGTGTCGTTATCTTCTTCTTCTATCGTGTGGGTTGTGTGGTGGAGTACCAACCTCATCAACCCTGGTGTCAGGGTTACTATTGAGCCGCCAAAGGCCCCTGACATGGCTCATGTAAAGACTACTTACTTACATCAGTAAGTAGTAACCGGGACCAACGGCTTAACGTGCCTTCCGAAGCACGGATCATCTTACTTTTTGGACAATTAGGTGATCAGCCTGTAATGTCCTAACCAAACTAGGGATCACAAAGTGATTTTTGTGATATGTCCCCACCGGGATTCGAACCCGGGACCTCCGGATCGTGAGCCCAAAGCTCCACCACTGGACCACGGAGGCCGTTTGTAGGCCGTGTGTAGTGTCGTTATTATTTTCTTTTACAACGGGAATATTCCTACTCTGGGAACGTCCTGAGGAACTATTCATCACTGAACCTGACACAATCGTGGTCCACACCAAACACACTAGGTATATCATTAGAACCAATTAATTTTCCAAGGTGCCAACTATCTGATTGTCCTATGTAATTAGTACTGTGTAACATTCGACCGGCAGTATTGACATGCATTGTCCATATGTCATCGGACTGATAACAATCTATAGTCAACTCTGATGGTGTATCGCGTTGATAGAGCCATTATTAATGTCAGTGAAGTTAGTTTATGTGTGTATCTAATTGCTAGGAGATTGAATAGAATAGAATAGAAATAGTTTATTATGAAAGGATGCCACACACAAAAAGAAAGACAACAATATCATAATCTTATTTCCACTAAAACAATTACAAAAAAGCAAGAAGGATGTTAGTCGAAATGATCATAAGGTGGTGGTGGACGTCCTGAGATAAAAGGGCCTCACTCAGCACAAGTCGCGGCGCGAACCACGACGCTGATATTATGTGGACCCTATTGGGTGACGCACGAACATCGCGTTCCATAAACATTGATTGCCTGAAGGTATTAACAGTCCAGCACATTATAAAGACCAGCGCCGGTCGGTGCCAAGGATTCATGCTGAGGGAGATCTTTTGAAGTCATATTAATTATAGATACAGAAACGTGGTGTAATTGGTCAGGTGAGGCGTGCGTGGTCCAGTGGTTGAGCGTTGAGCTCACTATCCGGAGGTCCTTGGTACGAATCCCGGTGCGGACATATCACAAAAAGCTGATCACCTGATTGTCTGAAAGTAAGACGATCCGTGCTTCGGAAGGCACGTTAAGCCGTTGGACCCGGACACTAAGAATAAAAATAAGAATAAAATAAATTTATTGCCAGTACTGATGTAAGTGCGTAGTCGTTACATGAGTCATGTCAGGGGCCTTTGGTCGCTCAATAGTAACCTTGACACCAGGGTTGCTGAGGTTGGTAGTAATCCACCTCACAACCCACACGATAGAAGAAGAGGTCAGGCGTAAGAAGAAAAAAGTACAATAAACGACGACTAAATAATAAAAAGCAACCAAAACACCAATAATAATACCAATACATGCGGAAAGTAAGTACAAACATCACTAAGGGCACTCTGTTGTTTTATTATTAGGTTTGTAGCATCAAAACATGGAATAATTATCGTTGTGACAAAATACATACACTAGAATTAAAATAAGGAGAAAAAAATAATAAATCTAATCATACATTTTTAAGGAGACATAGCCATCAGTAAGTAGGTAGGCACATAACCTGAAGGTCGTATTCCATTTCCGACCGGTGTAAAAAGAGTCTGACATTCCATTTGCTTCAATCTTGACCATACTGTTCTTTCTTCCTCTAGAAGCACATTCATCAACAGAGCTAGTTCACAGTAGTTAGTATTTGTTTTTAAAGACTCTTTCTCTTCCCAATTTTTGAGTTTTGTTAATTTTATTTTTAAGTACATCGCACAAAAATAAAAAATAATAATTGAAAAAATGTAACAGTAAATCATTATTAAATCTTCTCGCTAATTAGTAAAGGCAAACACTCTCCACAATGCCAGAGAGACAAGAAATAACTAGTTAATATTTATCAAGTTGAATCGCGAACACCTCTTTTATTTATTCTTAACCATTAACCTCACAAAGTCAACCTGCTTAATCTAATTTGGGCAGTCACTCATTCAAGACAAAATTGCACGTAATAAAGTGATACAATTTAACTTAAACTAAACTGTATCGTCGTTTGCTATTAAACGAATATACGTAGGATTCCAAACTTGAACTATTGAAATTCATAATTTCACACTATCCTTCGATAAGAACAGCAGTAAAAATATTTTTTATTCATTTACAAAATATAGGTACATTTTAAATAAAATTAACAAAAGTCAAAATAAAAGAGAAAAATAAAAATTAAATACCTATATTGTTATTTTATTATTTAAAGAGAATTATAAATACTTAGATATAATAATAATATTCTTTTACTAACAAAATATGGATAAAAAAATATCGGAAATAAAATATTTTATTTCATTAATTTTTTTTTTAAATTAAACCGTAATGGATCCCAATAAGAGTCTTTAGAAAGCTCACAGTTTTCGTGGCCCAACGCCTGTATCCTTTTTCCTTCCAAAAGGACGATACTTGTGAATGACAAATTAGGAGATCTTTACAGAACACGAAATTACCCCCTCGGCGCATTTTATTCAATTTGCCCGCTCTCCTTCTACTTGGTGCTCGCCCCTATTTGGTGGTCAAATTAGAGGTTTCTCATTGAAATGATTGGTACGAATTTATTTTAAATAATGATTTTTATCCGAAGAATTTTCCTTTTGGTAATAAAATAAAATAAAGCCAGCAAAATGAAAAGGAATGCGGCAGATGTTGTCGAATTATTAATAAAAAAAAACAATGTAAATAAGAAACTGAGTGAAGTATTATTAAATTTGTTTAGTGAAGTGTTATTAATTTTATTAAGTGAAGGATGAGGAATGTGACGTATCATTCTAGAGGTATATTAGTCGAGTAAGGTATCCACGGATATATTCGTGTGGATATAAAACTGAGCTTGTGACTTTGTGTCTTCGCTATACTTTATAAAATAACATAACATAAGCTCACGCCTATGTCTCAATTGGGGTAGTCAGAGGTGCATCCATCGCAAGACGAACTAATTACCCGCACTTCACCGAGCGTTTTGTGAGCCATCTCTAATGGTCGAGCGAACTGTGTCCGATTTTTCTGATTCAAAAACGGTGTGCAAGTCCGGTTTTGAATCAGCGCTCCCCGTTTGTGAAGCAAACCACATAACCATTATGTGATTATATCACTACATAGTAAAAACAAAGTCGCTTTTTCCGTCCCCATATCCCTATGTACGCTTAAATCTTTAAAACTTCGCAACGGATTTTGATGCGGTTTTTTTTTAGTAGAGTGATTCAAGAGGAAGTTTTATATGTATAATAACATCCATTTAGTAGTGGAGAAATAATGTTATTTTTGAGGTTTTTAGTGTGATGTTGTAAATAATTTCATTTTCTCCTCAGCATTGCACCCGGGATGGGTCGCTAGTATTATATACTTACAAGAATCCATCTCTTTGTCACCAGGAAATCGAGCATTGTTACTACCACGGGACAGTGAAGGACTACCCTGGGGCATCAGCTGCCTTCCACACGTGCAACGGGGTGTCAGGGGTCATCCACATTGGCAACGAAACCTTCGTCATTCACCCCTTCTACGGCGGCGATCTATCGGTCAGTGCACGTTTCCATTTGTCCACGGCATACTGTGGAAATCTCGTATGTTTATTGAATGTTTTTTGCAGAGTTCTTAAGTCTCGTGAAGACTTACGAACTTCATCAAATGTTTCTTCATTACTAAGAGTGATGAAGTAAATACGTTTCTTGATAGATTTTCTCGAATAGTAGGTATAAAACTTCTTTATTTTACGGCTAAAATCCGGTCGAAAAAACCTTCTTACGCAAAGTAATTAAATCAAATACAATAAATACAAAAGAAAAACGAACAATACCAATAAAAAGTTACTTACTTTAGTTTTTGACAGAATAAAGACTAAGACTAAGATTAATTAGCCGAAAAACGAGGGTAGTATATGTATATTAAGATATTCATACCTACGAGATCTTCACAGTACCGTGGCGCTACTTGTCATTTATATTTGTTTCGTTTTTCAAGGACATTACAGACATATATCGAATGTGTAACTACTAACCTAACCTAACCTAATTATAATAATTCGTAATTTAAAACTTTAAACCAACCAAACTTTTTAAACTATTACTAAAAAATACCTAACATTAAGGTACTTAATATGTAAAAATTTTGCGCTAGAAAGAAATGTAATAAAAAGCTACAAAGAATGAACACACACACATGTTACTATAAAAATTGTTCGCTACTATATATTATTATAAACAACATTACAGTTAATTCTATGGATCATAGTAGTGTTCGATTATCGATTAATCGATTATATCTAATAATTGTTCGGTATAATCGATTATATAGATTGTACAATAATTCTGTCGAAAAAAACGATTAATGCAATACACTTCATCAATTATATTGCAATAATCGATTATTCGATGTAATTATAGAATTTCCAAAATTGATCGCGGAATGGTCGATTTCATCGATAAAATCGATACTGCCGATAGGCATATCGATATGTAGATTATTTAGGGGCTTAGAAAATAATCGATTAAAGTACATAGTACTATCGATTGTATAGATGTTTAAGGTCAACAATTTATAGTCTTCTTCTTCTAATTTATAGCCTTACTATCGTTAGTTCCGCAACAGAAATGCAATTATATCACAACTGATTAGCCATAACCCAGCAACGTCGTCCATTTACCCCGTTATAAATGGCGTTCTGACGGCAACGTTTAGCCGAATCCCCATATTTTAACCCTTACTTCAGCTTAATTAAGTTAACTCTCATAAAATGTTTTATGGCTGTCGCCAAACCCAATTATAAACAAGTATACTAAGTGTACATTTTAGGGGCCCGCAGTAGGAGCTTTGATTTCTGAAACATCAAATGTGGTTTTCGTTTTGTAAAACGAGTCACAAGTAAGTATAGATGATTTAGGCGCATGAGACGCTCGTTATGTAAAAAATTACGATTCAAAGTGTAACTATGTTACCTACTGAATAAATAATTTTCCAACAGGAATTGTTTACTGAAAAAATCCAACAGGCATTGTGTAATTTCTAACACAATGGACTAATTTTAAGGGTGATAATCTGATTTCTTGTGAAGACCCGTGGTAGGCCAGTTGGTAGAACGCCTGCCGCTCACTTTGAGGTCGCAGGTTTGAATCCAGCACAGGCTTAAACCAATGATTGTCGAATTTGTTCTCAAATTCATGTTTGGATCATAAATGATTATCACGTGCTCAGCGGTGAAAGAAAACATCGTGAGGAAACCTACACTCCCGAGAAATACATTTTGGGAGGTATGTGACCTAAGCTGTATTGGGCTGGTTTTTCCTTCGCGGGTTGGAAAGACAGACAGGCATTCGCTTTTGTAAAAAACCGGACCTATCAAATCTTCAGGGTAGGTAAGCGGGCCCTGTGAAAAATGGCATAATGCTAGGGAGATGCTAGCTTCACATCGTCCTTCATTATGCGCACTGCTAGGGAGTGGAATTAATTGCTGTCTTCTGTATTTCCGAATGCATAAAACCCGGGTGCCTTCAAGGCCAAAGTGAACAGGCCTCTTTTGGGTGAGCTCGCTCCATCTTAGGCCTCGTCAATGCCTTCAAGTCTGGGGCCAAGAGCAAACCCATCAAAGGTAAAAAAAGGAGATGAATCTGATTTCTTATCACCATAAGGTTTGTCACCACATTAGGACTTCGTTTCAACATACATACGTATACTTACATCTGTATTTATATTACTCACGTTTAACCAAATACTTTCTTTTCTTACTTTCTTTCTAATTTGAAATATTCTGCACTTCCTAATCATCCTACTTATTGTTCAAATCAGTAGCATATACTACACACACACACACACACACACACACACACACACACACAACACAGACAGATGGACAGACAGATATGTCTGCCCGTAGAAAATTATGGATCTACCTACTCCACTCCAATCTCATCAGTCATCCCGTGATCATGGCACTTGCAACAGTGTCCAAATATCAGGAATCTTATATCCCTATTTTAAACGGGGTAAGAACCCGTTATTATGTGTTTTAATTAGTAGCATATACTATAAAAAACACTACGGAACCCGCAATATAGGACTCACACTTGGCAAGCTTTATGTTTTATACGGCTGTCATCAGCTTTACCTTTCATAGCCCTTATGAGTAACGACTACAAATAATCCTTACCTTTATTGTTGCTCTAACAACCTCACAAAAATAATTAGGTACCAACCTTCTTTTAATTAATAACATAACATACCATCACGCCTGTATACCTGAAGGGTTTGGCAGATGGATAACAGGGTGTTAGTGACACCGTAACGAATACTGAGGGGGTGATTCAGACTGTGATTCTGAGTTAATATCAAATGAAATTTTCCGTCGCAAAATTCATATTTTTGTGGTTGTTTTTTTTCACTTGATATTAACTCAGAATAATCAGCTGAATCATCCCCCTCACTATTCGTTACGATGTCACTTACACTCCCTACAAGTATATACGGTAGCCAAACAAGTAGGTATGGGTGTTAGTGACACCGTAATGAATACTGAGGGGGATGATTCAGACCATGATTCTGAGCTAATGTCGGAACGATGAAGATTTTAATGTCTTTTTTTTATTATTTTCAGTTCCATACTTTTTCGGCGGAAAATTCCACTTGATATCAACCTAGAATCATGACCAGAATCATCCCTCAAAGTTTACGTTACGATGTCACTAACACCCTGTATACGTGAATATGAACCTCAAATGAGTGTTAGAGTGTTAACGACAGCCTCCTTGGTTCAATTAAGTTTTTGTTTATAATATAAGTTATTGCTAATACATTATTTTGTTTTTTTTTATTGTCATTGTCAGTTTTTCAATAAAAATCAGCACGAAATGCTTTGCTTGCTATATTCGATTATTCGATATGCACTCTCATCAAGTGGACTTTTAATCATCATTGATAGAAACAACACTGTCCCTTTGTCGGTTTTTACGACATGCCCAGGTATATAAAAAGTGGGACGCGTTCCTTTTTAATTTATTTTGCTCCCGTTTGAGCGCTGAAAATATAATTATATTTCTATTGAATGAATCAAAATTCCTTTTGAAATGTTCCATTTTCTCTTTAACGTGTAGGTAATACTCGAATTTAGAACTCTTTCTACGAAAAGTAATCAGTACACTTTGTACAAAACCTCTCATGTTCTATTTTTGAATTATATTTCCGGAATTTTGTTTTGAAAAAGATTTTTCTTTCATAATTTCCTTTTTAACTAAGTATCATGAATTCCTACGGCTTTGAAGATAGTAGATAAGTATTTAAAAGAAAAGTAATGTTTTTTAACTGTACACCACACAACCTATAAAAGATAACATAATCCCACGATTATAATACTCCTTATTGAAGATATTATTGGGTGTTGGGGCGGTGAAATTGATTTTATGAAATATAACAGCAACGTTTTGTTCTTGTGTTGTACTTACAGAAGAAAGAACGTAAGTTCCGCGAACGAACGTAATCATAAGGCCTCGGTCTCGAATTTTGCGGGCAGCGGAGCGGCAGCGGCGGCGGCGCGGGAGAGGGGCGGGCAACGCATACCTGTTCTCGAAACCAGCGGGCAGATCGCGCGGCACTGTAGCGGTGTAGTGTTGTGTTCGTGGTTGTGTTGTCGACATTCGCAAACGAAATGTCTGAAAATCGGCGACAACGGCGTTTTTTATTTCTTCCCATAAACGATTAATTATTCTTCTATTTTTATGGTTCACATCTTTGCTGTTCCATATGGGTCTCCTCTCAAAGATTGCCGAAATAATTTGCTCTAGCACGTCGGAGGACATTTTGATACCTATACGTCACGAAAAAAAAGTACAACACTATACTACAATGCAGACGCGCAACGGTCACCGCTCGACTGGAGTGCACCGCTCGTTGCCCGCCCCCGCGCCGCTCCCGCGCCGCTGTTTTCGAGACCCGGTCCATTTGACGATACGCATAAGATCCTGCCGCTCCCGCGCCGCCGCCGCCGCCGCCCCGCTGCCCGCAAAATTCGAGGCAGAGGCCTAAAGTATTTCCATATTTAAAAATCTTTAATATATTTTTATTTTTTCAACACTAATCCAGCTGAAATAACTAAACTAAATCCATCGCAAGATGAACTGAGACACTTCGCTGAGTCTGTTAGACCAACGTGATTGGAGGTGAGCCGAATCGCCGTCTATAAAGTTCGAGCCAACAGTGTTAGTGAAATAACTCACTGGCGCAAGGCCAGGGATGATGAGCCCTGTTTGAGAAGAAAGCCGGTGGTACACAGGACCATAATGGCTTTTTTGACAATTCACACAATGATGTATTGATACAGCATGTTTTCACTAATACAGTTGGCTCGATCATCATGGGCGGCAATACGGCTCACCTTTGTTTTTTTTTATGTGGCATTAACTACTTGGCCGGACAAATGGGGAGCGCTGAAGGCTCTCACCTGGTACAACGTTTAAGACAACAGGCCTGAGGGTGCCCAGTTGGGCGCGAACCTCGGCTCAGGGCGTCGTTTGAGAGGATGATATTTGAAAGAATTAATCGACCCTAGATGGTCGGTAGCGATAGGCGTCGACCACGCCGGCGGGGTCGGTATCTGGGTCCTGAAGGTTTGGTGTCGCGAGCTGATTGGCTGCCTCTATGGCTAGGATACGGTTCACCGCCTATCACTTTCTTCTTCTAATCTTTCTATCCGTTGGGGTGTAGAGCTTGAATAACAGTTTTCCACTTCTCGCGATCAAACGATCGCAAGCAAACGCTTGCTCCCATGAAATGCCGAGAGTTTTTAATTCTGGGCACCTATCACTTTGGTATTACAGAAAGCTCGGTGAAGCGTGGGTACTTTGTTCATCTTGCGATGGATGTACAATTAAAGAGCAAAAGTTCAGTCACTGAACCCAGCGAATAATTTGTAAACAGTGGTGAAATCATGAACCGTAAGTTGTCATAATTATAAAATTTATATTTTTGTAGTTGTTTTTGGTCTATTACAGAAACGACATGTAACCAGGAGGTCTTAAGTGCAACCAGTTAATTTATTACTTTGCAAGAAACTGATTGGACTTTTGCAGCTTATCGTACCTCTGACTACCCCAATTGGGATGTAGTCGTGAGCTTTTGTTTGTATGTCTTGACACAGCATATAATGTTACAAATATTATATTATCAATCTTAGGACCTTCATACCAAGTCTTTGAAAATGCATAACGAGTCAGTCAGTCAGTAAGTGACTTTTTATTTTATTATGTTTGCATACATTTTATATTACTAACATTCTATCCCATTCGCGTCAGACATAGTACTGCGGGGCGGAAGGCAACAGGGAAACCACTGCCCTATTTTTCCCTAAAAAAGTAGCATGAAGATTGCTACACCAACACGCATAATGGGCCATCTTAGAGTCTAAATGCGCAAAACAGAGCCCACTAACATAACATAACATAACATGCTACACTGACAAGAGCGTGGCTCTTAAATTAGAGATGAACATACTATGGACTCTGTCCTAATTAAAAAAAATATATATTCCATTCAATTTAACTATGCAGGTACCCCTGCGAAAATTACGCTATTTATTTTCTTAAGACATCGAAATTGATCGAGCCCTTAGTTCGGCAAGCGAGTCAATTTTGTCGTCGAATCCAACATTTTGGTTGCAACAGGGTCCAAACAATGGGGTCTTATCTTAGGGTCCACCCGCGGGTAACAATGGGCCCCAGGACAAAAGGGGGACCAAGATTAATCGACAATTGCGAACATTAGAGACGCGACGTTTTTTGTCACTAGTACGTAATAATAGTTTGTTTATCTCGCGAAACGTGCGGTTTTTATGACGTAAAAAGGTTGATGGCGGTAATAAGTATTATAATAAGTAAACTTTCGTGTAAAAGATATACAGGTGTTTGTGACGTAACGAATACTGAGGGGAATGATTCAGACCATCTGAGTTAATATCAGTGGAATTTTCCGTCGCAAAAGTAAAGATAAATATAAAAATCATTTAAAAAAATACATGAATATTGCGACGGAAAATTCCACTTGATATTAATTCAGAATCATGGTCTGAATCCTTCAGTATTCGTAACGATGTCACTAACACCCTGAATTTTTAATTATATTTGTCTTTTAAGTAAATTTAAGTTTGTTAATGTGGCGTTCAATAAATCATCATCAGCCCATTAACGTCTCCACTGCTGGGGCACGGGCCTTCCCTATGGATGGATAGGGATATCGGGCCTTAAACCATCACGCGGGCCCAGTGCGGATTGATGGTTATTAACGACTGCTAATGCAGCCGGGACCTATGGCTTAACGTGCCTTCCGAAGCACGGAGGAGCTCGAGATGAAAACATTTTTTTTTGTGGTCACCCATCCTATGACCGGCCTTTGCGAAAGTTGCTTAACTTCAACAATCGCAGACCGAGCGCGTTTACCGCTGCGCCACCGAGCTCCGCAATGTTTTCTTTCTTTCTTTTCAATAAATACCTGTTACGATGATATTCATGACGAGCTCATCACTATGGGACTATTGTTCATGACCCGAACACCTGCAGTGGTTAATTTGTACTAAAGTAATTGTTACCTTACATATGTATTTATTAATATTACAGGTTAAAGCATATTCGAGGGGAGATAGGGAATTTATGTTAATGTTGTTTGGTAAAGGAGACCCTTGGTGGCACAGTTGGAAAAACGCTTTGGCTACCACTGTGAGGACGTAGGTTTGAATCTGTGAATTCCTTTCGAATTTTTTAGATCAATTATGTGCTCAGTGAAACCCTCATACCCGATAAATGAGTGTAAAATGGTACATGATAAATACAAAACATAAGTTCACGACTATTCCCAAATAGGGCAGTCAGAGGTACATTAATCACATGATGAACTAAGTACCGCCTATTTCTCCTCGACAATTCGACACACCCCGGACACTTCATGCAAAACACCTCGTTTTATACAGACACTTCAGACGTTATCGTATATCGCCGTATCGTCGTCCATAACGGTCGACCCAACTATGTTAGTGAAAAACCTAAATAAAATAAATTAAAAAAGCGTCGTTTTGACAACTCATTGTTGTTAAGTGGGTTAAAAAGCTAAAATGTACCTGATGCGTATAATTTACATAAAAATATGGCACATCACACACACACACACACACACACACACACACACTGCACACACAACACTTGCAACAGTGTCGAAATATCTTTTTTTTGACGTGAGTTATTGTAGATTTGCCGCAGATGACTCTCACCCGGTGCAACGTTTAAGACAACCGGCCTGAGGGTGCCCAGTTGGGCGCGAACCTCGGCTCAGGGCGTCGTCTGAGAGAAGGAGTCGAAATATCGGGAGTCTCATATTTCCCTGATTTGAACGCGGTAAAGAACCCGTTATTATGTGTTTGAATTATAAAAATATGGCCTCATAGTGACATGCTTGGGTCAGCGTGTCACCGTAAAGTTCTTTCGTCACTCTGTAACTGTCACGGCAACATTTGTCGCGGACGGATAATCCCTCCCCTCCTTATCCCTCGGCATAAATTGCGACCCTCCCACGTAGTTTGGAGGGCCACAGGTAAATATAGAATCCAATCCGACTGCTGATCTTTTGGAGTGAGAATGTTTAGGCTATTAGAGCCGTGGTAGCCCAGTTGCTTGAACGCTTGCCTCTCACTTTCAGGTCGTTAGTTAGAATCCAGTACACACCTAAACCAATGATTGTCGAATTTTCGAATTCGTGTTTCCATCATAAATGATTATCACGTGCTCAGTGATTAAGGAAAACATCGTGAGGAAACCCACATTCCCGAGAAATGCATTTTCGGAGGTATGTGACCTAACCTGTATTCGGCCGGTTTTCCCTTCGCGGGTTGGAAGGTCAGACAGGCAGTCGCTTCTGTAAAAAATCGGACCTGTCAAATCTTCAGGTTAGGTAAGCGGATCAGATAAAAATCCTTAAAACCATGTGACATCTATGTTATCGTATAATTAGTTATATTGTATCGATGATACAAACATGAATTCAAACGCATAAAGTCGTCGAGCCGGGATTCGTACCCCTGATCCTACGTTGTAAGTCACGACTCATCTGTACAGGGCTAACACGGATCGTTTTAAATACAAAACATTATACATCATCATCAGCCCATTAACGTCCCCACTGCTGGGGCACGGGCCTTCCCTATGGATGGATAGGGAGATCGGGCCTTTAACCATCACGCGGGCCCAG
The DNA here is from genome assembly GCF_024362695.1 of Pectinophora gossypiella. Taxonomy (NCBI): domain Eukaryota; kingdom Metazoa; phylum Arthropoda; class Insecta; order Lepidoptera; family Gelechiidae; genus Pectinophora; species Pectinophora gossypiella. The sequence goes on from NC_065409.1 coordinate 1,331,416, forward strand.
TGCGGATTGGTGGTTATTAACGACCGCCAATGCAGCCGGGACCAACGGCTTAACGTGCCTTCCGAAGCACGAAGGAGCTCGAGATGAAAACTTTTTTTTTGTGGTCACCCATCCTATGACCGGCCTTTGCGAAAGTTGCTTAACTTCAACAATCGCAGACCGAGCGTGTTTACCAACCAACATTATACAACCAATCAAAAATAAAAATACGAGGTTACACCGGATCTACTAAAACATAAATCAAGTTTACGACCACAACACCATGAAGATATGGCGAACCGTGATTAATAGCGTACTTATCATATTTGATCACTTAAACTATGACAGATCATAAATCTGTGTAAAACACGCGTGAAACTGTTCATAGGCAATCCTAATCGTCGACGTCATCTTAATCTGGGATTACCGTATTAAACTAGGTATACACAGGTGAAAGAGGCGGTCTAGGGCGGGAATATGTTTCAATTTATTGAAAGTGTCATTTTTTATCTCTCGTGTGGATTGCTTCTATGCTGTTCTGGGAGCAAATAAAAAACATAGAACACGTTCAGCTGATTGTCTTCCCGGGCATGTCGTAAAAACCGACAGAGGGATTGTGTCCTCTAACATGATGGACTAATGTTATGGGCGATAGGCTGATCCCTTATCACCATAAGGTTCATCATATCCAGCTTATGACATCGTATCAACAGTGGCTGCAAGTTGTCTTTGATTACTTGTGGTTCTGCCCACCCCATTAGGGATAACGGGCGTGAGTTTATGTATGTATGTATGTATGTGTGGATTGTGAGAGCAATAACCGACCTCGCCAACCCTGTTACCATTGAGCTGCCATAAGCCTCTAACTTCATGTCTCTACTCAACCTCAACCACGGGACCGTTGACAAAACAGTAACTATCCGTCCCGCAACAATAGGATAGTTTCCAATTAGTCAAATCAGTTACTTTTAAACGTCAAATTACCACACCCCGGACACTTCATACAAACCACCTTGTTTTATACAGACACTACACATTGACATCATCGCACATCTGTGTGTGCGACGTCTGACACCATACGATTACGCGTTAGGTAGCACACGGTAAGAATAAGTTGTGCTTAGGGTCAACTTACCGAGACCACCGGCAAAGAATAAGAAATAATACTAGGTACGTATAGAACGGTAACTCTCCGCTCCCCACCAGTGGCTGAGCTAGGTTTGCGCCCTTCGGTCTTACTTTAGTCTTTAATCCGATAACACCGGCCCACTGAGTTTCTCTCAGGTTGTCCAAGGTTAGCTGGAAGAAATCCCAATTAGGGATAAGCTCGCCTATGCTTTATCTAACGATAAATTATATGTAAATTTTCCTTGTATTTTAAAGCAATAAAGAGTATACGAACAAACAAGTGTCCGAGGTGTGTAACGGGTAAACTTACGTTAGCAAGCTTTCGCATATAAATACGCCCAAGCAATGCTGCGTATTCGCATAAAATCTCCCGCTCTCCGCTACACACGCACTGCCGTGTCTGTAGACAGCTTTATCATCAACCTGTGTTTATTTACCACTTCAAACCACATAAATCTTATCCAAACGACATTTACCGAGATCCTGTGATTAACAGAGTAATCGCACCTTTGCTAGTTGGAATGATTTAAGAAATTATGTTAGGTACTAAACTATATAGATTTATAACACCCATTTGTAATAGAATCCGTCATAGCATGTGCCGTTCCCAAGAATTTTCCCGCTCGCTCTTAGAATGTTCCCGACAATAAAAAGGTGCAAAACTTATGTAAACAGAGCTTTATTAACTAACCATTAAGTAGATAAAACCGGAGTACAAGAAAGAACAATTTGAAAAAGAAATAAGTGTCCTTACTATTAAAGTATATACAGTTTTGGGCCGGTACTATTCTTTTTGTCATCGACACGATGAAAAGAATGCTAGGAACGTTCTGGCATGGCACAATGACAAACCTGCTTCGGTTTGGCGATGTTTGACCCTGACCCTGACCCCACGAGTGACTTACATCGTAGTATCACGGGTTAACTACTAAATTCGAATTTATCAAATCAAATCAAATCAAAAATCATTTTTTTTTTTTTTTAAATGTCATTATCAGCTGTTTATTTTTTTTTAATAAGAACAATTCTCACTTTTTTTTATCACTTGTAAGTCCTTTATTATATTATTATTATTATATTTACAAAAAGTTTTCAATTTATATACAGTACTCAATCAAAAAGCTCAATTAAAAATACTCCCTTTTATCACCTCTCGACCGAATGTGCCCATCACGCTCGCAGCGTTGCCCCGTTGGATGGCGAGAGAAATATGCTGCGCTAAGTAATGCCCGGACCGGGAGTCGCCACCCTGCTCCCTTAGCCGCTTACCCACCTCTCTAATAAAGCGCTTCGCTTCACAACCCCAAGTCCCCGCCGTTTCGACGGCAAACGGCACAAAGTCATACGTCGACTCCAGGTTGGCGTACTTACCGTGCTTGAGACCGGCCGCTGCCTCGGCTGCTGAGCCAGCAGCACGTTTGGTTCCTCTTATATGAGAAGCCGCATACGTGCTAACGCATGTGGCGTCCCACACAAGACATCGCCCTTTTTTCCATGGAATCAACGTGAGACCGTCCGGCCGCTTACCGTCAGAACGGGACAAAATCATTTATTTCAGATATGATGGTCCATATAACATTAATTAATTATACACTTAAAAAATTAAAATTAAAATACAATAAAATTAAAATTACATAATTACTAGTAGTTTTTGTTTGTCAGTAAATGCATCATACAACAATGGCGCATGACAGTTAAACCTATTATAGTCTGCGTTTTCATCTGTGTCCGTAGTGGAGTGTCATAATGAGAGAATTATCTGTATAGAAGTGAAAGACAGTGATCGTGCATTTCTGGTGTTTAGTGTATATATGCCATATGACAATAATAAAGATGAGAACCTTATCGAATTTACTAACTGTTTGGGATCTATAAGTGCTATTATTAATGAAAGTAATTCGGAGGCAGCCTATGTATTAGGCGATTTTAACGCCCATCCAAACAGCCGTTTTGGTCAAGAGCTGTTTCAGTTTTGCCGTGACGAGCTATGGGTGTGTGCGGACGTAGATACGCTCGGTGTTGACTCCGATACCTATACCTTTCAGTGCGAAATGACAGGAAGGCTTAGGTGGATAGACCATTGTTTAACTACTACCGCGGCATGGAATACCATTAGTGATATTCGTGTGGACAACGACGTATATTGGTCCGACCACTTCCCGTTACTTATTAAATTAAATGTAAAATCTGTGATAGCTAAATCTAGTCAAAATGTATGTAATTTAGATAAAAATAAATGTAAAATTCTATGGAATAATAGAGACCTGGAACAAATAAATAAATATGGACAGTACTGTTATGAGCATTTAAAATGTATCGATTTTTCTAGTAAATGTGTGTCTTGTGATGATAATGTTATGTGTGTACATGTAGATAGCTATTATAAGACGACTATCAATGCGATGTATGACCAAGTAGTTGATGTGCTGCAAAGTGCTGCCATCAGCTGTTGTATTTCTCAGACCAACAAAAAAGCTAGTGGTCGACGGGTCGCCGGTTGGAACTTACACGTAAGGGAAAGTCACCAAAATGCGCGAATGTATTTTAATTGGTGGACAGAATGTGGTAGGCCTAATTCAGGTTATATTTATGACAAAATGCGTATCACACGTAATTATTTTAAGAATAAGTTAAAATGGTGCCAGAGAAATGAAGAAAACATAAAAATAAATATTTTAGCTATAAGTAGGGCTAAAAATAATTTTAAAACATTTTGGAAGACTACTAAATCGTTAAATTATCGTGAAGCTACGCCAATGTGTGTCAACGGAGTCGATAACGCAAAAGGTATTGCGGAAATGTTCGCGCAACACTTTAGAGTCGAACCTAGGACCGTGCAGTGTGTGCCCCCGCCACCGCCACGGCCGCCGCCGCCGCCACCGACAGGGTGTCCTGCGCCCGCGCCCGCGCCGCCCGTTCGGCAGTTCACTGCTCGTGATGTGGCGCGCGTGGTGCGGGCCATGACGCGTGGTAAGTCTCCGGGGCATGACGGTTTGAGTGTGGAGCACATACTATACGCGAGCGATGAAATATATAGGGTTTTAGCTATAATGTTTTCATTCTGCTTAAAATATAGTTTTTTGCCTAATGCTATGATGAAAACCGTAGTCATTCCAATCGTTAAAAATAAGACCGGTGACTTGTCGAGCCACACAAACTATAGACCTATTTCTTTAGGTACGATAGTTGGTAAGATATTTGAAAGACTCTTGCAGCCCGTACTGGCGAATAACTTCCAAATCAGCGACGCTCAGTTTGGTTTTCGTCCTGGGCTCTCAACGGATTCTGCGATCTTAAGTCTCAAATATACTGTTGACTATTATGTTAATAGGGATACATCAGTATACGCCTGTTTTTTGGACTTAAGTCGTGCGTTCGATCTCGTCAATTATGACGTGTTATGGAGCAAACTCGCTAGGTCCAACACTCCGAAAGAGGTCATTAATCTGTTTAGATTCTGGTACGAAAACCAAACCAACTGTGTGAGATGGGGCGACGTACTGTCTAGTGAGTATAGACTAGATTGTGGCGTACGCCAAGGGGGGCTGACGTCTCCGGACCTTTTTAATCTCTATGTCAACGACCTTATCGAGGAGCTGAGAGGCTCCGGTGTTGGTTGCCATATTGGGAACCTGTGCGTTAACAATCTGAGCTATGCTGATGACATGGTGCTTCTCAGCCCCTCGATAAACGGATTGCGAAAACTCCTAGCTGTCTGTGAAAGGTATTCAAAATTGCACGGTCTGTTGTACAATACCTTGAAGACAGAAATGCTGGTGTTTAAAGCTGGTAAAGGTCCGGCGACGGTTCCGCCGGTATTTCTGGATGGCTCGCCGGTGCGGGTTGTGGAGACTTTCAAATACTTGGGACATATCCTCACTGATAGTCTCAATGACGACGCGGACTTGGAGAGAGAGCGCCGGGCGCTTGCGGTCAGGTGTAATATGCTCGCGCGCAGGTTCGCACGTTGTTCGAATGAAGTGAAGGTCACTTTATTCAAAGCATTTTGCCAGTGTTTTTATTCATGTCAGCTTTGGATAAAGTACTCGAAAAAGTCGTACAACGTGCTTAGGGTTCAGTATAATGACGCTTTTCGTATTATAATGAAACTACCCCGATACTGCAGTGCATCGGGCATGTTCGCTGGCGCGCGAGTGCCTGACTTCTACTCCATTCTAAGAGCTAGAACTGCCTCCTTCTGGGACCGGCTCCGTAACAGCCAGAACGGTATCCTGATGACTATCAGTGAAGACTTCGCAAACCCTTTTGCGAAACATTGGACGTCCCTACATCGGCCTGGGAAAACATAAGAATAATAACATAATATTGTATTACCCATTTTATTTCATATTTTATATCATTTTATTGTATAATTTTATTTTATTTTAATTTTATTTTATTGTATCTTTTATTTTTGTATATGGGTTTTTTATGCCTGAAATAAATGACTTATTATTATTATTATTATTATAGGTCCCAGCAAACTTCTTGAGCATCGACCTTGACTGCGCACAACCGAATTTTAGATCTCTTTGGTGGTGCGGTACGGGGCGCGGGGGCGGGTGAGTCCCGCATCGACCGGCTATTGGTAGATCAGTCGATACTTCCCCCGCGCACTCTTGTCTTCGTCCCTTTGACTCCCGAATACACTTGCGTGCAGTGAAACTGTCACGATTTTGTTATTGCTCTTTTGTTAGTTTTTTTTTGTTATTGCTCATTTGTTTAAGTTTAAGAATTAGTTACTAGCACGAGGTCTATGTCTACAGATTCAAAACCTAGCACCAGCTCTGGTATTGCTGGTTTCAAGTTTTCAACCTCATGGAAGGAATATTATACTTACCTAACGATTAGTTTTTTATTAAATATAATAATATAATATAAGTTTTAATAAACTGTTATAATATAAGTTTAGTTTTATTTACATAAATAATAATAATTGTTTTTTTTTTTAATGAAGTTAAGAAAATAATCAAAAGTTATTTTTTTGCACGGAAGTGCACGTGCGCGAACTTTCCCCCACTACGACACTTGATGCTCAAGAAGTTTGCCGGGAGTTATACTCTACTCTGCTTTATAAGTTTGAATTCATGTTTGGATCATAGATAATAGTTATGACGTGGTTCCAGGATTTGTGCCCGGTTAATGGCTATGGCCGATCTCCTTATCCATCCGTAGGGAAAGCCCGTGCCCCTGCAGTGGGGACGTTAATGGGCTGGTGATGATGATGATGAATGGCTATAGCCTCGCCCCCTATTACTTGGGACTGAAACATAGCTGGCAAGGAGTGGGTTTCGATGATAAATGCCCGAGAAGACTAGCATCTGAACGTGTTTTTTTTTTGCTCCTAGAACAGCAAAGAATTAAAAAAAAGTTTATTTAGGGTTTGGGTTAATTTAGGAATTTTTATAAAAAGAACAATTTAATTCCATTAAAACTGGAGCCTTCTCAAACATCCTTTGAATTCAAACGTTTCTGAATGTAGAGTTACTACGGCAAAATTCCTTGAAATTTGAAACTGTCCAATTTCTGGCGGATTATTAGAAGTCCTGTTAAAGCTAGCCGTCCAAAGGTTCCGGACTCCGGACCGTTGTGGACAAAAGACCGGAGTAAGTTCCAACAAGTCCGACCATGTTCACAACTTTATGCTAACAACTATTCCTAGGAATTCTAGAATAGTTATGGCCAAAGTACGTGTTAATAGAAGTTTGGTATTTTGAATTAGTGTTATAAAGCTTTCAGCTACTTAGGAATATTAAACTGCAGGTGTATTACTGGAGTTACTTATGAAGAAGTATTTAACTAAAGGAACTGGAGTTTAGTCACAAGAAATTATTATTGTACTTTACTGAAGACGAATGTATCATTTCAATTTTCCACAAAATTTACTAACTTCATAATACTTATATTTTACTTTTTTTACATATTTGAAATATAAATATATAGGTGTAAATATGTTTATTACAGTAAATTCACAAATTAATTATTTTACGTATAAATAAATGATAATAACAATAAACAAAACAAATACAAAAAATATCAAATTATAAATAAAATCATACACCAGTCATTGTCTGTTTCTGTTCGACTTTTTCTAACGTGACTTATTGTAGATTTGCCCAAATCAAAATCGGGAGCACTGAAGGCTCTCACCCGGTACAACTTTTAAGACATTAGGCCTGAGCGTGCCCAGTTTGACGCTAACCTTGGCCCAGGGTGTCGTCTGAGAGGATGATATTTGAGAATTAATCGACCCTAGATGGTCGATAACAATGAGCGCTGAATGAATAAAATCATCGACCACGTCGGCGGGGTCGTTATTGGAGTTCTGAAATGTTCGTTGTCGCAACTTGATTGACCACCTCTATTGCTAGAGTAGATGAGAGGGTCGTCGGGGCCGTGTCAGTCTGTTTTTTATATGAATTCCGTTATTGTACATAATAAAACACATTGAAACAACCATTTAAAAATGTAAACTCCTTTTAAAATTCAAAAAAATTATAAATATTTATTTTTCAAAATTGTCTTACATAGTCAGCGCTTTTGAACGTCAAAAATAAAATTACATTATTATGTAACTAGCTGTAAAACTACTACCACATCGGAATCTGTAACGCTGAGGGAAAGACGTGGCCAGAAAACCTCCCAGCACAGGGCCCTAGTCCTACTGTTTCATGTTATCCTTTCTTTTTTTTTTTACTGCGAGGAACGCTCCTCCAGCTAAGTGCCAATAATTGCTCAACATCCAGATATTAACACATTTTATAGTACATTAAACTTGTTTATGCAATTTTCCAATTGATACAGCTCAACGTAATATTATATATTATTATTCATTACAATAAAAAAAAAATAGTTCCCCATGTTTGTGATTTTGTTAGTTTAAGTATACTATACGCATTGGATTGTTTTTTATTTTATTTATTTAGGTACACATACAGCAATATATATGTAACTTTTACAGACTGCATTATAAATAGAATGACTTGGTATATATGCTTGCCAATTACATGCGTACACAGCATTCACCATAAATAAAAACAAAAAAAAACTATATTAATACTAAACTATATAAATTATAAACTATTATAATTTAATTTATTTAATTATAAACTATAAATATATATTAACACATTTTTTATGAACAATTTTAACAAAATAAAATGTAAATTTAAGTATTGTTTAACGCTTATAACGACAACCAAACTGATTTAGCACTTTATTTTAGTAGCATCGAGGAGAATCGTTAAAAATATTAGTAAAATTGTTTTTCTAAATAAATATATAAATAAGCCCATAACGCATTAACAAGTCGCTAACTCAAAATCCGTTTACGCAAACCCAAAACGCAAACCACGTACTAAAAAGTGCAAATTCGCCGACTAATTCCACCAACATAGTAAGGTGAAAAACAATCCAGTTGGCAAGTTGTAAAACTACTAGTCACGTAGAATTCAGCTGATTAATGCTGGCACGTCAGTTCGTACTCTCAGTAGTTAGTGGAGTAAAATTTTGAAATTATGTCTGGGAAATAAATGGAGAATTGTTCCTTGTTTTTCTGCATTCAAAGTGAATAGTTATTAAAGAGAATGCAGAAATTGTGCTGCTGTTGAAGTACGGTCGCGAGTACTAATACGTACACACCTTGAAATCATGTCACATTAACTTTTTTGACAAATTAAACCGTAAGTCTCATTAAATGTCAAATATGATAGTGCCACAGGGTTCTGAAGTGGGTACATGATATTGCTCATGAGTGTACTACTACTAATTAACATAAATTTATAAGCTGCGTTGTCGGGACTCTTTCAGGGAGCTGTTTAAAGAAATAAATATACTGACGGTCGCAAGTCAATATATATATGAAAACATTATGTATGTACGTAAAAATGTATCTCTCCTTCCGAGAAACTGTGAAAGGCATACTTACAATACAAGAAATAAACATAAAATTGCTATTCAAAATTCTAGATTAAGTAAATTAAATTCATCTTTTTTGGGGTTATGTATACGTTTTTACAATAAAATACCAGATAATATTTTAAATTTGTCAGAAAATAAATTTAAAGCTCATGTGAAGCTTACTTTATGTAAAAAAGCTTATTATAAGATTAATGAGTACCTAAATGATAAAAATGTCTGGTATTGAATGTGTTCCTCTAGTTATTAAATAACTTGTAATGTATATCCTCATTGGTTTTTAAAAGATGTGTTGCTGTTGCAGTTTCTTGTCATTTCTTCTCCTCAGCCTTGCGAAATGACGTAAATTTAAAAATGTTACATTGACCTTCAACAAGTTTATCCATGATAATTACGTTGAATAAATGATTCTGATGTCTGATTTCTGATTTAAAAGTAATTTATTTTAACATAACTATATTCCAATTAGGACGGCCTCTGTGGTCCGATTGTTGAGCGTTGAATTTAAATAACTAAAAATGTACAAATGTTAAATGCTGACCAACTGCAAACTGTAATACCATTTTTATTGCGAAGAAATGATTATGAATTATGAGTTGTGCAATGCTCACGATCCGGACGTCCCGGGTTCGAATTCCGGCGGGGACAAATCCCAAAAATCACTTAGATGCCTAGTTTAGTTAGGACATTACAGGCTGATAAACTGATTGTCTAAAAAGTAAGATGATTGGTCGCGGTTATTACTTACTGATGTAAGTACGTAGTCGTTACGTGAGTCATGTCAGGGGCCTATAGCGGCTCAATAATAACCCTGACACCAAGATTGATGGGGTTTTGGTAAACCACCTCACAACCCACACGATAGAAGAAGAGAAGATCCCACTTAGGGTAGTAAAAGGTACATCCATCGCAAGGTTAACTCAGAACCCACGCTTCACCGAGCTCTGTTAGACCAACGTGATAGGTGCGCCGTATCGCCGTCTCGATTGGTAGATAGATAGATAGATAAAATACTTTATTGAGCACAATAGGCACAAAATACAGAGATAAGGACAACATATACAGAAAAGCACAACAGGCGGCCTTATTGCTCATGCAGCAATTTCTTCCAGGCAACCTTTGGGTACAGGAAAATTTTGTACAAGTATAATAATAGCGGGTTAGTGCATTCTAACAAAATAAATAATTAAAAGAACTACTTACCTACATAAAATAAGTACATTTAACTATTTATATTATACATAAATATATAAAAGTAGGTAGGTACTTTATTTATTTATTTAGATAGGTATACCAACAGTACACATATTGTAAAGTTATAAAATACAAGTCTTAAATTACTTTTTGTATATGTGCTCCAATTACAGGTACACACAACATTCGTAATTACAACAACAAACTTATATATCTAAGTGTATATATATTTATATATAATTAAATATGTATAAAACTTAAACAGAAATTAACTTCTAAATTAAAACAGCCATAAATCTTCTTAGCAAACATAAGAGTTAAAACTATAACATATACATAGGTATACAACAAAATTAAGTATTGTTGGAAACAAATGAATTAAAATTAAAAATTAAAAATACAAATGGGAAAATGTACGTTATGAATTTATGATGATACTTATTAGAAGGCCACATTAAAGCAAATTAAAAAAAATATATGGCTATTTGAATTACATAACGTAGCCTCACGCCTATATCGCTGATTAAATACATATTTAATATACCTACCTACATACATTGTAGGTATTAAGAATGAATAAAGTGTCATAAATTTACAACGAAAGTCCATAAAACCATAAAAAATAGTACATTCTAGAACATTTTGGAACATTCGCGGCTCGTTATATGCGTTGACAGATGAACATCATTTATTATCGCGAAAAACTTCGGGCGTTCAACATGAATTTTTTACCGACTATGCTCTAAGGAAATGACGGGTTGGTAATTTTTTATACATACGTAATTGGTTGATAGGATGGTTAGCTGCGAATATAAAAATAAGCAGTCCCCGACCAAACAGCGACAGGATTAGCAGAACGTAGTGGGTAGCTCACTGGGACGGGCTAACCTATAAAATGCTACTTAGGTTCTATGACGATCTTGTGACGTAGCGAGTAGGCGCCGCTACTTCAAAAGCGCACCCCTGATGCCGGGCAGCAGCGGTATCAATACTGGTTGGAGGCCGAGGAAATGGATTCTGGTAGGGCTCTAGCTAGAACATCACCGATTGAGAAATTGGTCGGTGTGCTGCGGAACGGAAGGCGATTGGGGCAACCACCGTTCTACACGCCCTATCTATGGAGTAATGAAAATGGAGGCGATTACTCCACCGACAAGAGCACAGCTCTTAAATAAAGAGAAAGAGAGAGAGAGAGAGAGACGTAATTGGTAGTTTCCAAAGGTAAAAGATAGTTTACATAAACTGCCTATATACGTCCCACTGCTGGGCACAGGCCTCCCCTCAATCAACCGGAGGGGGTATGGAGCATACTCCACCACGCTGCTCCACTGCGGGTTGGTGGAGGTGTTCTTACGGCTAATAGCCGGGACCAACGGCTTAACGTGCCCTCCGAAGCACAGAATCATCTTACTTTTTCAGACAATCAGGTGATTCAAGCCTGGAAAGTCCTTACCAAACAAAGGACAGTCTCACAAAGTGATTTCGACAATGTCCCCATCGGGAATCGAACCCGGACCTCCAGATCGTGAGCCTAACGCTCTAACCACTAGACCACGGAGGCTGTTAGTGTAAAGATAGTTTATGAAATTACAATACAATACAAATATACTATATCGCACACAACATGCAAAACAAGTTTTACACAAATGGACGAAAGATGCAGTACAATCTGTTAATTCTGATTAATACTAAACAAAGACAGATCTAAAACTGACGAAAAACATTTTCTATTTCCTATTTAACTTATTTCTGAATTTCAAACAAGAAAAAAGCAATAATTATTGCATTTCTCGGGGATTTGGGTTTCCTCGTGATGTTTTCCTTCACCGCTGAGCGTGTGATAATCATTTATGATCCAAACATGAGTTCGGAAACAAATTCGACAATCATTGGTTTAGGCCTGTGCTGGATTCGAACCGCGACCTCAAAAAGTGAGAGGCAAGGGTACTACCAACTGGGCTACCACGGCGTCTAAACAAAAGAGTCATTTAAGTCATTCTTTCGTTAAGCCGTTGGTCCCGGTTACTACTTACTGATGTAAGTACGTAGTCGTTACATGAGTCATGTCAGAGGCCTTTGGCGGCTCAATAGTAACCTTGACACTAGGGTTGATGAGGTTGGCAATTCATCTCACAACCCACATTATAGAAGAAGAAGAGTTATTCTTTTTTCATTTTAGACATGTCACCAGTCGAACTTAGGAACATGGAAGCTGTTGCATCAGTTCTCGTACAATTAGCACAGCCCTGAACATTATGGCGGCGCTTCAGCACAAATGGGAGACGTTTTGTCCAAAGGATTAACACGTAAGAGGATCAAGACCTTTACATCGTCATTCTTCCCGAAATTTGGGAACACCGATGTGTTTCGTACGAGTATTTTTGCTATGTTATGCCCGTCTTTTGTTGCGCTTAATCCTGTTTTTATTTTGTCGTGTCGGGAATTACTGCGAAGGCTTTTGAGATATGTTAGATGTGAATAGAGACATATCATCACTGATGGTGTAAATGTCGTGGCCAGATCTTAGAACTGATCATTTCATGAAAAAGAATATCACACGTTGGCCACATCATGATGTAGTTTAGCCAGATCAATGAACACAAAACTTTTAACGATATGAGCAATTAAATGCATGATTACTTCATGATATGGCCAAACGTTGGCAATCACATCGTAAAATTAGTAACATTATCCACCGTAGTGGTACTGGTTTCGATTATATTTAAAACTTGATTAATAAACAATCGATGAATCAATGTAATTGTACAATTTACCATATCGAATAGGTACATAATTTTTAACTTAAGAAACTAATCGACTATTCGCATTTTTATTACACCACATAACATGGACACCGCCTACATTAACGATATGGCCAAACGTTGATTATCGTTGTTAAACGTTAATATCATTAAACGTTGACGTTTCTACAATATGGTCAACTTAACTTGACTATTTCATGAAATATGACCATTACATGAAATGATCGGGCACATAATGAAATGATCAATTTTAAGATCTATATTTTAGACATATATAATGTAGTATACAGCTCGTGAGGAGCTCGGTGGCGCAGCGGTTAACGCGCTTGGTATGCGATTGTTGAAGTTAAGTAACTTTCGCAAAGGCCGGTCATAGGATGGGTGACCACAAAAAATAAAAAAGTTTTCATCTAGAGCTCCTCCGTGCTTCGGAAGACACGTTAAGCCGTTGCACTATGGAATATGGTAGAACAAACGCGTATCAAAATTCATTTTTTCACTAATTGAAATAGGTCCTTCTATCAATGTAATATAATAGTTCGAAAGTCGAAGATTCATATTCTGTAGCGCAATTCATATTATATTTGGTGAAAGTAGTTGTTTTCATGTGGTAAAGTTAAGGTTCATGAAATTGGGAAATATCAAGTTCCTCATTGACGATTTTCAAAGTCAGATAGTTTTAAAACTTAAAATGAAAGGTATATGGTATTATATATTTTTGAAAAGCTTATCTATCGGAAAATTTAAACAAATTAAATTGATTGTTTTTAATACGAATATATACGTAAAAAAAATTAAAGAAGAAATTGAGGAAAAAATAGGTTTTCTTCAACTTCGTCGAAGCTTTTAACATTTACCGGCGTTTACCGGTGCTTTGAATTTAATGTTAATTGATAGTTTAGTTACCTATCAACAACATATATAAAAATTAGCTGCGATTTTTTGCGAACTTTGGAGATATGAGATAAAATCGAATCCTAGTCAGGGAACGGAAATTGCTATCAATTGCGGTTTCGTGGTTGACTTGATTTAACAATACTTTGTGGTATAGTTTATCAATTGATTATTTTATATTGTTAAGTTTTTATCATTTTGGTGTCATTTTCCGTGAGAAAATAGATATCTGAATTAATTCACACATTCTGAAACAATATATAAAGGGAGGTAACAAAATATGTTTCCATTACAATTTCAGTGGTATTTTCGTATAGTACGGCTATTTTACTCTTCAAAATGTCTACTTTTAACTGTAGTAAACGTGAATTAATAGAATCTTATCATCTGGTATAGTGGTAGACGGCAAGAAATTTGGTAATTATACTCTAGAAACGGCAAGATTATACGTGAGCAAGTATGGTTGGTATTATATGCCATCATCTGTCCACAAAATTTTAATTCACGGAGAGAGTATTATAAACCATTTTGCAGTATTACCAATTGGACAACTTTCCGAAGATGCACAGGAATCTCGTAATAAGGATTATAAGAAATTTCGACTACACCATGCTCGGAAATGTTCTCGAACAGCTACAAACGAAGATTTGTTCCATACATTACTTTATACTTCAGATCCATATATATCTAGCATAAGAAAAACATATACAAAAAGCGTAAAAGAGCTAGATGAAGATACTTTACACCTTCTTAAGGTTAATGAACTGATTTTAGATCCTGAAGCTCACCAGGTGTAAATGGGAATGAACCTAACAAGAAACCCTATTACATAGCTAGTTAAATTAATAATATTAAGAAAATTTTGATTCATTTCTATGTTTAGCATAATGTATAGCTATAGGTACTGTACCATTTTTTATTTTATTTTATCATTAATATGATAAGTTATGTTAATTGAGTAATTAGTGTTAAGAAATACAGGTAAGATAATATAACTAAAAATATAAATTTCAATAAATATATAGCATTTTAAACGATTGTGAGTTTTCTTTATTTAATAAAAAAAATTACGCGTAATTTCAATTCACCAAACATTACTTATATGAATTTTTATATATTCCTTTATATTAGTGCAAAATTACATCGCTCTATCTTTAAAATTGACGGAGTTACAGATTTTTGATCCGAAACACACCCAAATATTCCACAGTGCGTTGGTCCCGGCTGCATTAGCAGTCGTTAATAACCATCTATCCGCAGTGGGCCCGCGTGGTGGTTTAAGGCCCGATCTCCCTATCCATCCATAGGGAAGGCCCGTGCCCCAGCAGTGGGGACGTTAATGGGCTGATGATGATGATGTAGTATACAGTTTACACCCAGTCCTCACTAGTTATGTTCAATGCTTAAGTCGCATGTAATAAGGGGCGAGCTTATTGCCATTCAAAATTCAAATTCAAAATTCAAAAATATCTTTATTCAATAGGTAACATAGTTACACTTTGAATCGTAAATTTTTACATAACGAACGTCTCATCCGCCTAAAACTACTGCAGCTTCTCACAACCTGTATAGCCGGGGAAAAGAAGCTGCAAGAAAAACCTCGGCACAGGGACCTAGACGTTCTTTAAAAAAATAAAAATAAACATAAAATATTGGTATACAATTGAGTAATTTAGCTGCCTAATATCAGTTCTCAGACAGTTAATCCCATGCATTCATATCTTCTAAATAATCACTAACTTTATAATAACCTTTTTTGTAAAGTTTTTGTTTAACTACTGTCTTAAAACAGTTGATTCTCCAGACACAAGTTCTTCTTCTTCTCCTCATTTCGATGGCATTCAGATTTTCTCAGCCCAGTATTTTGCCACTCGGACACAAGTTAAAACCACTTGACATCAATTATCAAATCAAATCAAATCAAATATACTTTCTCTAAGTACCAAACAGGAATTGAAACACATAAAGTCGAATTCAGTAGTGTTATGTTCTAGAGCCTGATACTACGATGGAAGTCGTATGTATATGTCCTTTGTATATGTCGTTGTGCAATAAAGTATTATTGATTGATTGATTGATGATTGAAGTCACGCGTTTTTTCAACAATAGGGTTAAGAAGTGACCACGGAATTTCACATGTTACGATTACAAATTGAGGCTACTTCATGGGAGTTCACAGCTGACGAGAATTGTGTGTAAAATATAATACAGTTTACACTTCTGCCTACCCCTACTGAGTAAGGGTGTGATGTTATGTGACATTACTTATCCCCATTCCCGCTCTCCGCTTCTCTCCTACCAAAAGACAAGCTTGAACGAGATTATCCAGCTATGAAAAAAGTAGGTACTGTGCAATAATCAAGGGGGATATTAGTACCACACCTGACAACTTTTACACATCTGCCTACCCTACTGGGCTGCAGGCGTCATGTTATTTTATATTTATTTCCCGCTCTCCGCTTCTCTCTTTTCAAAAGACAAGCTTAAGCGAGATACCAATTCATGTCAGGTACTGTGCAATATGTTAAGGGGGATATTAGTACCACACCTGACAACTTTTACACATCTTTATGTTCTATTTGTGGCGAACCCAACTAGTTGGCCAGCTAGTTCCGCCCACATGCAACAGATGGCGCCACATTCAATAATGCAGTCTTGAAGCAGTCCTGAAACGCGATATCGAAGTTTACACAGCAAGACGCATATGTACAACTTCCAACATAACACCGTTGGATCGTCGATCCCTAGTCACACTACCAACTTACGGCTAGCGGGGTACTATGTTCGGTACCCCGAAAAAAACATCCTTTGACGGCAACATATCCTCGCCGTCAAATATTATTTCCCGCTCTCCGCTTCTCTCTTGTCATAAGACAAGCTATAAGCGAGATTACCGAGCAATGACAAACGTAGGCAGTGTGCAATATATCAAGGGAGATATTAGTACCATTCTGGACAACTTTTACACCTCTGCCTAGCACTGATGGGATGCAGGCGTGATGTTATGTTATATTATTTCCCGCTCTCCGCTTCTCTCTTTTCAAAAGACAAGCTTAAGCGAGATCCCAATTCATGTCAAGTACTGTGCAATATGTCAATGGGGATATTTTAGTACCATTCCGGACAACTTTTACACCTCTGCCTAGCACTGATGGGATGCAGGTGTGATGTTACGTTCTATTTGTGGCGAACCCAACTACTTGGCCAGCTAGTTCCGCCCGCATGCAACAGATGGCGCCACATTCAATAATGCAGTTTTGAAGCAGTCCTGAAACGCGATATCGAAGTTTACCAGCAAGACGCGCTTATATACAACTTCCAACATAACACCGATGGATCGTCAATCCCTAGTCACACTACCAACATGTGACTAGCGGGGTACTATGTTCGGTACCCCGAAAAAAACATCGTTTGACGGCAGCTTATCCTCGCCGCCAAATATTATTTCCCGCTCTCCGCTTCTCTCTTATCATAAGACAAGCTATAAGCGAGATTACCGAGCAATGACAAACGTAGGTACTGTGCAATATGTCAAGGGGGATATTAGGACCATTCCGGACAACTTTGAGGTATTACAACCGTGCATGTTGCGTGGAACAAGCTTAATTTGACTTGCAGAGCTTATTATGCAATTAGCGAACGAAAAATGGCGATGGAATACCGTATTTTCTACCTAAAACTTAAAAGTAAGTTATGTAATAAGAGTCATAACATAACATAACATAAATAGCCTATATACGTCCCACTCCTGGGCACAGGCCTCCCCTCAATCAACCGGAGGGGGTACGGAGCATACTCCACCACGCTGCTCCACTGCGGGTTGGTGGAGGTGTTTTTACGGCTAATAGCCGGGACCAACGGCTTAACGTGCCCTCCGAAGCAAGATGATAAGAGTCAATGCGTTTTTTTTTAAATTAAATATACCTTTACCTACGTAGCATTGCGCCTATATCCCCACAAGTGTAGGCTGAGGTGTATAGTATCATCTCAGGCCGTTACATCTTTATCAGATGATTCAAACAGCGTTTCTGTGGCAGCTGTTAAAATGGCTATAAGTCCGATG
Organism: Pectinophora gossypiella; assembly: GCF_024362695.1. NCBI lineage: Eukaryota > Metazoa > Arthropoda > Insecta > Lepidoptera > Gelechiidae > Pectinophora > Pectinophora gossypiella. The sequence goes on from NC_065409.1 coordinate 1,349,353, forward strand.
CGAGAGCGACGGTAGCGGCCGCACGACTGGCATTGTAGTTGAGGGTTATTAGACAGCACAGGTGGTAAATCGGCCCTTTCATTTTTGTGTCGCCTCTCGCGCTTGTCGGCTAGAATCTGGAACCTGGTTTTATCGTATGTCTGTATAGTATACACACTCTGGAAACAAAATGACAAATTGATTTTGGAGATTGATTTGGGAGCAAATAAAAAACATAGAACACGTTCAGCTGCTTGTCTTCCCGGGCATGTCGTAAAACCGACAGAGGGATTGTGTCCTCTAACATGATGGACTAATGTTATGGGCGATAGGCTGATCCCTTATCACCATAAGGTTTATCATATCCAGCTTACGACATCGTATCAACATTGGCTGCAAGTTGTCTTTGATTACTTGTGGCTCTGCCCACCCCATTAGGGATTACGGACGTGAGTTTATGTATGCATGATTTTTGTTTTCCAAATGAATTTTCCGACTGAAAATTCCACTTGATATCAACTCAGAATCATGGTCTGAATCATCCCCCTCAGTATTAGTTATAATGTCACTATACAAGTAAGGTTACGTAATTTTGCCCTTCTGATACAGGGAGTAGGATCGTTGGGAGAATAGCCTACTTTAAAGGCATTTACACAATCCCAATAACTTTGAATAACAAGTCCTAACGATACAAATACTGTTCACTGGCAAACAAATTACACCCTAAAATCCGATTATAACCAGATTAATACCAGCAAACAGAATTATTCATAAATAGAACATGAAATTCAAAATCAATGCGAAAACAAGCGTTTGAATCACGCAATATATACATACATACATAAAATCACGCCTACATCGTTAAAGTTTGGAATTGAAAATTATTTAAAAAAACAAAAAAGTACATGTCTTTTCGACAGAAAGTTCCATTTGATATTAACTCAGACGCATGGTCTGAATCATGGATTAAATCATCTGATGATTCAAATCATGATTCTGAGTTAATATCGTCCCTCAAATTCGTTACTAACACCCTGTATAATGTGGGGAAATAAACACTGAATTGTATCGCACTGAGCCGTATCGCCGTCTATAATTATAAAAATGCAATTAAAAAAAATATATTGCCATTTTTTTTAGCCGTTGGTCCCGGCTGCATTAGCAGTCGTTAATAACCATCAATCCGCACTGGGCCCGCGTGATGGTTTAAGGTCCGATCTCCCTATCCATCCATAGGGAAGGCCCGTGCCCCAGCAGTGGGGACGTTAATGGGCTGATGATGATGATGATGATATTGCCATTTCGCGGATGAACAACGTCATAGGTGTACTCGTAAGACCTTCATTGTTTTTAAACAACAAACTCCATAAGAGTACCCCAGCTCTACAGTCCTCGCCTCAACCGTTTGAAACCTCCACATTATGTTAAAATATGCGTCGGTAAAACAGGTTTAAACCGCCTGGTTCCAAATAAACCGGGTCAGAATAAACCGGGTAAGGATAAACCGGATAGGGGCGGATTACACGGACGTGACGAATAAGCGGCCACCGAGACATCGTAGTTTGCATTCTCACTGCATTTGCTCATGTAAGTACATTCTGCAAACAAGTGGACATGTTGCTTCGACTTTGCATAAATACCTAGTGTAGCAACTTTACACTTTAGCATAGAATAAAGATTAATACTACGTATATAACGGCAGAACGGTGAGGAGATCGGCGGCGCAGCGGTAAACGCGCTCGGTCTGCGATTGTTGAAGTTAAGCAACTTTCGCTAAGGCCGGTCATAGAATGGTGACCACAAAAAAAAGTTTTCATCTCGAGCTCCTCCGTGCATCGGAAGGCACGTTAAGCCGTTGGTCCCGGTTATTACTTACTGATGTAAGTACGTAGTCGTTACATGAGTCATGTCAGGGGCCTATGGCGGCTCAATAATAACTTCACCACAGGTTGATGGGGTTGGTAATCCACCTCAGAATCCACACGATAGAATAAGAGACTTACAACCCACGTACAGTCATGAGCAATATAATGTACCCACTTTAGGACTCTGTCGCACTAACATATTTGACATTTAGTGAGACTTACAGTTCAATTTGTCAAAAAAGTTAATGTGACATGGTGCCAAAGTGTATACATATTAATGCTCGAGACCGTACAAGTTTACGCAAAATACAACTTAATTGTATTTACTTACACAAGTAAATAACATAAAGTAGGACACAGAACGGCTTTACGTTTCAAGTTTAGAAAGGTTAATTTAGCACTCCAAGTTAATACCATCAAAATAAACCGCGACTAACCATGGCTTCGTTTACACCAACTAACGCCTAAATGAAACGTTAACGCAAATTTAAGTAATTAAATAAATAAATAAACAGACGGGGAATCGGCAAATCGAATTCTAAAAGCAAATACAAGTCCCGACGGGCTTGTAAATTGTAGCCACTGTATCGTTTTAAGATAATTATGTTTTATTTAACATTACATGAAACTGAGGAGCTCGGTGGTGCAGCGGTAAACGCGCTCGGCCTGCGATTGTTGAAGTTAAGCAACTTTCGCAAAGGCCGGTCATAGGATGGGTGACCAAAAAAAAATTTTTCATCTCGAGCTCCTCCGTGCTTCGGAAGGTGCGTTAAGCCGTTGGTCCCGGCTGCATTAGCAGTCGTTAATGACCATCAATCCGCACTGGGCCCGCCTGATGGTTTAAGGCCCGATCTCCCTATCCATCCATAGGGAAGGCCCGTGCCCCAGCAGTGGGGACGTTAATGGGCTGATGATGATGATGATGATTTAAATGTAAAAAGGTTTTAGGTAAGATGACTCCGTGTTTCGGAAGGCACGTTAAGCTCTTTAATTTGTTCCATGTAAGCTCTTCTTGGTCTTCCCCTTCCTCTCATTCTTTCTATCTTCCCTTCTATGTTTTTATAAATTCGTCGTGTTTTATTAAGTGTTTAATCATCTTCCCTTTTCTTTTGTCTTCTTTCCCTTACTTTTACTAACACTTCTTAATTAGTAATGAAGAGCAGCGCCATCTTCCTCTAACACCACATTTCAAAGGCTTTGACTCTCTTTCTGTCTTCTGTCAGTGTCCAAGTTTCACATCCATAGACGACTGTATTTCATACGAAAGTAATAATATTAATAAAACACTTTATAGCACACAAAATAACAAAAAAATACAGCCTAAACTTATTTTAAAATGGGCAAAGGCGGCCTTATCGCTAAGAGCGATCTCGGACAACCTTCGGCAGAGGATATAGTTCACTAGTAATAATGTCATTTCACATAAACATAAACATAAAGTCACGCCTATTTCCCACCGGGGTAAGCAGAGACTATAGAATTCCATTTGCTTCGATCCTGACACACCCAAAAAAAAAACCTCCTGAATTTTGATCCTGAATGTCATTTCATCTCCATATTATCTCGGGGCTATGGAGTCCCGGACTTTTGGAAGGCGTGCGTGGGACGGAAGCCAACACGTAGAGGGCCCTTAAGACGTGTGACACCAACCGACGATTATCCCTTTATGCACTAATAATATTATTATTATAACACGTTAGAAATAACACAATAGTACTTTCGGTTTTCACGACATATTTTTTATTTCCGCCCACTATGGGGACAGACAGGTACAAGCATTTTGAACCGTCTGATAGTTACAGCACCCAGAAAGCCATTAACAAATGTCTACTCGAAAAGTCCACTTGGTACCTCCAAGTTTCCCAATAACGACTAAGTTGTTACCGTGAGATGAATCTTAACTATCGGCTTAGTGCACTAAACTTGCTCGACAAGGCATCGAACCCGCTAATGCAGTGTGCATCGCAACTATGTTAAACGTCTGTTCAGCTCACAGGAGCCACTAATGCGCTTTGAAGTTTTGGATGTCACCCGAACTTTGGATTAGAATTGATCGCGGAATCGAATGTGTAAATGTTAATCGCCATCGCTAATTTAAGAGCGCTTGTCAGTGTAGCATTCTTCATTTTTAGGGAAAAATAGGACAGGGTTTCCCTCTTGCCTTCCGCCCCGCAGTACTCTGTCTGACACAAGTGGGATGGCGCCCAGAGTAGTCTATTTCAAAGCTGTACTATGACTCCTTCGCCTTTTTTGTTAGCCGTAAAAACATCTCTACCTACCCGCATTGGAGCAGCGTGTTGGAATATGCTCCATACCCCCTCCGGTTGATTGAGGGGAGGCCTGTGCCCAGCAGTGGGACGTATATAAGCTGTTTATGTTATGTTATGTAGGTATTTAATGTTAGGAGTGCGATATTTTTTAATGACTCGTAATTTAGCCCACCTCCTTTGGAATCACAGGTGTGAGTTTATTTTCTGACTGATTAAAGGGACAAGACTTCGATTTCAACATTTCGAATTACTTATTCCCGTAAGCTACACACCGACAAACATTCGCTAATCTCTCAAGGGCTATACAAATTACGCTCGAAAAATCTTCTGGAAAAAAAACAAGATGGCTGAATGAGAAAACCTCCGACAAATATGGCGGCCTGGAAATGACATTAATCATTAGAAATAAAAGTGAAGAGGTATGATTTGCAGATTCTATACAGCGAGTGCTTAAGTGCGCGTGGGGGGTTCTCAGAACGAGTATTCAAATACAAGATGTGATTTATTGTTTCTGATGGAGCTTTGATTTGTTAAGCAACGATTCGCTCCGACAAATGCGTTTTAGGTGTAATGTAAGGAAGTGAATTATATGAAAGATTTATTGAAACAAAATGGAATAGCATAAATGTAGTTGGCGAGGAGGGAGCCAAATAGTTAACGCCATCTGAGGCAAATCTACAATAAAAAATGGATGTATACAGGGTGTTAATGACATCGTAAAGAATACTAAGGGGGATGATTCAGACTGTGATGCTAAGTTAATATCGAGAGGAATTTGTGTTTTTTTTATTATTATTTTCAATTCTATATATATACTTTTGCGATGGAAACTTCCACTTTAATTAAACTCGGAATAATGAGCTCAATCATCCCCCTCAGTATTCGCTACGATGATTAATGACATCGTAACGAATACTGTGGGGGATGATTCAGACCATAATTCTGAGTGCGGCAAGCCAAACGGAATTTCGTGCCGGAAAGTTCATAACAATTTTAGTGTTTTGGTAATTATTTTCAGTTTCATTCTTTTGCGACGGAAAACTCCACTTTATATCAACCCAGAATCTTGGTCTGAATCATTCCCCTCAGTATTCGTTACGATGTCACTAACACCCTGTATACTATGGGTATATCTAATCTTTCGGGATAGAGTTGTGATGCCATGTTATGGCATAAAAATAGAAGGACCTTAGTTTTAATTATGTATTATTATAATACATCATAAAATATCAATGTTTTTTATAAAAAAAAATATTACAGAATAAAAACGAGCAACCATTAAGAAACGTAGCGTTCGTAGCCGCGTAGCACTTTCGTACCAACGTAGCAATTGCTACGACTTCGCGGTTTAGACAGTCATAATAAATGGAATTCCGTCTATCTTTCTGTCTATGTGGCAAGAAAATACAGAGTAATTCTAACTCTTTGGAAATACTAGTCATGCTGCCTCAATTGTGAAAATGAAATTGATATAAAAAATTGTCTTTGAATATCTTCAATTAGGAATGTTTCTTCTGTACTAAATTCAAAACGATGCTATGTCTCAGGTGCCTTTCGGCGTTTTGTAGTTGTGTCTTTGCTAACGGGATAATGGGTGAGGTTTTGTCACTTATCATAAAGCCTTAGGTACATCAGATTAGTTCTTTTTTTTTAAGAATTTGCTATCTTAGCGTTATTCCCTTTTTCATAAGGTCCGCCGCTTACTTAACCTGAATATTTGACGAGTCCGGTTTTTAAAAAAGCGACATATGTCTGTTTTACAGAATTTTCTTATGTTGTATTTTTTATTTCCAGTGTTGCTACTGTTCAGATAAATGAATATTTTCCTCAATCAGCGCTTATCGCTGTCGACCCACTATGATCGATTAATTCTTTCAAATATTTTTCCTCTCAGACGACGCCCTGAGCCGAGGTTCGCGCCCAACTGGGCACCCTCAGGCCTGTTGTCTTAAACTTTGTACCGGGTGAGAGCCTTCAGCGCTCACCATTTGTCCGGCCAAGTAGTTAATGCCATCTGCGGCAAATCTAAAATAAATCACTTAAAAAAAAGTTGGTCGAGCCAACTGTGCTAGTAACAGGCATCTGTCTCCATTTAAGCTCCTTAAGAAACTAGAAACAGTCTGCTCAACATTTTAAAATTCATCACATTGAATAATTCAGTTGCGAGTTGCGTTAATTTCATTCGCTAACAGCTACTTACTTTGTGACGGTAGCTATACCTCGTTTCGTAGAAACGTTTGCTTTCTCTTAAGCACAACCCGGATATTCCATACAAAAATCTCATTCAAACTATGTGCCTTTGTTTTGGTTTCATACAAGACCATCAACCCGGCCTTAGAAGGGACAGAGTCATCTTCTCTGCCCTCCACAGGGGGCAATTCCTGGTCGGCGCGTCCTTGTCGCGGTTGTGGGCGCCGCTTACTTCAGTAGGCTGGAGTGAGATCGTGGCGGAGTTGGGATAGTGATCCAGACTTACGGGGTGTAACGCAGAACTCTTGCCCGGGTACACGGGTGAAGACCTCAACGGTTGTAGAGGCGGAGTTGGCAGCTATCAATACGGCAGTGCAGGTCGGAAGGGACAAGTCAAGTAACCTGGAAGCTGACAGAAGGCAGCAGTAACTATCAGTACTTACTTTTCAAAGGCGGAGGACAGAAGTCCTAGTACGGCTTTGAAATAGGCTACTCTATACAAAGGTGTATTTGTTTGTTTCTGCCACATTGGCCATATACGTATAAAAAAGTTGGTAAAAAGTGAGCTGGTAGCCTGCTTGAGGAATAACGAGGCTGACGTAGCGCCAAATTAATAATTTTCTAAAATAAACTCATTTATACATGCGATGGAAAATTCCACTTGATATTAACTCAGAATAATGAGCTGAATCATCCTCGTCAGTATTAGTTACGATGTCACCGTAACGAATTCTGAGGGGGATGATTCAGACCATGATTCTGAGTGGATATCAAGTGGAATTTCGCAAAAATGAGATAAAATTTTTTGTTTCTATTTTTTATTATTTTCAATCTACAATAGGTCACGTCCAGAAACAAGCTAAGTTGCTTTAGCGACTGTAGAGTAACGCCAATTTACAACAAGAACTTCCTTAAAAGCCAATCGGAACCAATCCCTCTTATCAATAAATGGTTCTCAATCTCAATCACAGTTTCTGTAAAACAACAACTATCGTCCGCTACCTTATACAACAATCTTTCAATAAAAAAAAGAAAAACTCAAGCCAACCAGCGCAACGGACAGTAAGTAAGACAGTTCGTTCACTGAATGGATCGCTTAATGAACTTGCCGAGGCAGAGTCGGATTAAGATTAAATAGCGCCGCGTATTTTTAAAAATTTCGTGACTCTTAATAATTTTATTGTAGGCTCAATATGTTCGATTATATGGTGGGCAGAGCCATTCCGGCCAAGTAGTTAATGCCATCTGCGGCAAATCTACAATAAGTCACGTCAAAAAAAAAAAGGGCAGAGCCACAAGTAATATAGAAAAAAATATATAAATTAGTAAATTGTGTAATGTTTTAAGAAGAATATAGTTTAAGTTTTCATTTATTATTTTTATTTTCATATCTGTTTGTGCTGAGTTTTTAATAGATAAAGTTTTTTTAATAGTTCATTCACTCCTGCAGGAATTCTTAGGACTAGGATGCTTGGCATGAGCCCGTTGCATTTGTTAGTTGTATGAAGATTTGTATGACGTCATCGGCCATCCTGACGTCAGGACCGCCGGTGTATTTCTGTATCTCGGTAACGACTACAGGGGGGTTAAAATGGCCACATCGTAGCATCTCATGTAAGAAAGCAATATTGCAATTTGACATTGGCGCATATAAAAGTAAGTGCGCAATGCAAACAAATGTCAAATAGGATATAGTCCGGGCTTTATGTATTACTAGCGACTCGCCCAGACTTCGCTCTGGTGCAATGCTGAGGAAAAAATGAAATTATTTGCGACATCACATTAAAAACCTCAAAAATAACAGTATTTGTCCACTATTTAATGGATGTTATTATACATACAAACCTTCTTTAATCACTCTATCTATTAAAAAATTGCATCAAAATCTGTTGCATAGTTTTAAAGATTTAAGCGTACATAGGGATATAGGGACAGAAAAAGCGACTCTGTTTTATACTATCTAGTGATGTTATCTCAGGTGCACAATTGCACATCCATTGGAAGACGGACCAAGTACCCTCGCTTCAATTTTGTTTTTAATTTTTTTTTTTATTTATTGTGGGTTTGCCGCAAATGGCATGAACTACTTGACCAGACCCACGTTTCACCGAGTACTTATTACATTATTTTTCCTGATGCAAGATACCAGCATAACTGTCAGTACTATTCAGAGGCGGAGGACAGGAGTCCTAGTATGGCTTTGTAATAGACTACTCTGGGCGCCATCCCACTTGCGTCAGACAGAGTACTGCGGGGCGGAAGGCAAGAGGGAAACCACTGCCCTATTTTTCCCTAAAAAGTAGCATGGTAAATGCTGCACCGACAAGAGCGTGGCTCTTAAATTGATGATTATGAGATACCAGCGTATAGAGTTCGTTGGTCCACCATCACCTGGATACTGCCCATGGTCTAGCTCAAAATAAACCGATTCTCTTTTGTAATGAGTACCATCTTTGTGCAAATGGACCATTGTTCGTGGCTATTGTTTCTCAGTCCTGATTTGTGATGTTTGATAAGTCTCCCGGCGAAGATCTTATTACGGCCCTGGCTTGTCCGGTGTTTAATTATGACTGAAAATGTTCGAAAGTTTGATAATTCGGTAGTTCTCCAGTTCAAAATTAAATTATGAAATTGTGATTACTAAATAAAGACAGATATATAAAAATATTTTTTTCTATTTAACTTATTTATGAATTTTAATAATGAAAAATATACATCGTGAGGAAAGTTACATTCCCGAGAAATGCATTTTCGGAGGTATGTGACCTAACTTGTACAGGGCTGGTTTTCCCTTCGCGGGTTGGAAGGTCAGACAGTCGCTTCTGTGAAAATCCGGACCTGTCAATTCTTCAGGTTACGTAAGCGGACCCTGTGAGAAACGGGATAATGCTAGGGAGATGATGGAATAATGAAAAATGTTCCATCATCATCAGCACAAGTGCGTCATTTTGTTGCTGTCATTGACGCCTTTCGGCTACAAAACATTCCGAATGCTCGTCAGCAAGTACACCACAAAGACAAGGAATTAACTACTAGACCTCGATGGTGGAGGACTCGATGGTGTATTTAACTGGGTCATAGATAAATAACATAACATAAACAGCCTATATACGTCCCACTGCTGGGCACAGGCCTCCCCTCTATCAACCGGAGGGGGTATGGAGCATACTCCACCACGCTGCTCCAATGCGGGTTGGTGGAGGTGTTTTTACGGCTAATAGCCGGGACCAACGGCTTAACGTGCCCTCCGAAGCACGGAATCATCTTACTTTTTCGGACAATCAGGTGATTTAAGCCTGAAAAGTCCTTACCAAACAAAGGACAGTCTCACAAAGTGATTTCGACAATATCCCCATCGGGAATCGAACCCGGACCTCCAGATCGTGAGCCTAACGCTCTAACCACTAGACCACGGAGGCTGTTAAGGTTGAGGCATAGATAAATATATGATGCTAATCCAGAAATGGAAGTCTTTCTCATCTGACTATTGTTGAATGTGCTATCTTGTTCTCGCTTCGAAATAAAATCGTCATTATTAGTTTTAGGTTTGAGCTTCTTTTTGATATGTTTACTGCAACTATTTTTTTTTTTTTTGACGTGACTTATTGTAGATTTGCCGCAGATGGCATTAACTACTTGGCCGGACAAATGGGGAGCGCTGAAGGCTCTCACCCGGTACAACGTTTAAGACAACAGGCCTGAGGGTGCCCAGTTGGGCGTGAACCTCGGCTCAGGGCGTCGTCTGAGAGGAAAAACATTTGAAAGAATTAATCAACCCTAGTGGGTCGATAGCGATAAGCGCTGAATGAGGGAAATCGTTGACCACGCCGGCGGGGTCGGTATCGGGGTCCTATTACTGCAACCTACCCCCTATGTTTATCATAATTATAACATAAGTGGCTGAATGTGCATGCATGTTTTAACGTTATAGTCTAGTTTTACGTTTTTAAGTGTACGTCTAGTTTTTACGTGTCCAAGATAATAACGCGCTCAGGGTGCTGTTGGGGCTGCCGCGTTTTTGCAGCGCATCTTTAATGTTTGCTGAGACGCAGACGGATTGTTTTTTTGCAATAGTAAGGAAACGTTCCGCCTCAATGATGCGTTGCTTGGAAGCCAGCTCCAACAGCATCCTGGGTGTGTGGGTGGACCGCTGAGAGTCGCCATTGATGGCGCGATGGTTGCGACTACACGCAGACATACCTCCTCCCGCTAGACGACTCTAATTTTCATAATTTGTTTTCATAAATAAATATTAGTCTACTAACATTAGGATTAAGTACTATGTTACTATCTATGGACAAAAGACTGAAAATAAAGATTTTGAATTTACGTTACACTTAATTATCTAATTTCACGACTGTAACTAGTTATGAATGAATGAATGAATAAGAATTTATTTCGGATTTGAAATCCATAGATGTTAGTAAGTACAAAGTAACTTAAACCTAATGTTAGTAACAGGTACATAAAACAAACAAAAGCAACAAAAATAAAATATGATAAATTTATCAGACCCGATTTTACCGGCGGACACCATATCCCGGCTTGACTGGTATAATATGGAGGTCCGTCCAGTATGCCCATATTGGGCAATCAGGTCTGTCACATAACACCTTCAGGACTATACTGGGGCTCCCGCGCACACGCCGCATTATTGAGGCAACTCTCTTCCGCACATTAGCATGAAAGCCATCTGTGTGTGCCTCGGCAAACATGTCTGATGCGCTACAGAATCTCGGAAAACCCAGTAGAATCCTGAATGCATTGTTGTACTGAATCCGTAGGGCGTTAAAGGTCTTGTGCGTATACCGTACCCACAGGCTACACAGGTGTTATGTATGCCATAAATAAATAAATAAAATAAAAAGACCAGACAAATGGGGAGCGCCGACGGCCGGGTAATTCAAGACAACGGCCCTGAGAGTGCCCAGTTGGCCGCGAAATTGAACAATATTGACGTACCTAACTAGTAACAAAAAAGTTACGGAAGGAAACAATGAATTCGCTAATGAGTAAAACGGCTGACAAAAAAGTTTTTCACAAAAAAAAGAACGGACAAGGGAACATTTCAGATGAGGATTCAAAGGATTATCCTTTAGGATGGGATTTGAATCGGTTTTTGAGTTTCCGAGACTTTAAATCCAGATTTTTCTCCTCTCATTAAGCGAATAGTCCAATTTTGACTTTTGTTGCTTGTGGATACGACTCGTAATTCGTGTTTCGTTTGTACGGTTTGTACGTGTATTTTACTTTAAACAAAAAATGTAGGTTAGTTACCTATTTTTTAAGTCCGTTTTACTGTTCTTTTTTATTTAAATTTACAATGGGTACGACTAATTTTTTTTTTAAATTGTCAAATGTAATCTTTGAAGTTGTTAAAGTTGTAAATTCCGGAAGAAGGCCTGATTTCCTACATTACAAGTTTACTTAGGCATCCATCATCCACAAAAAATAGCTTGTAGTTAAGTTTCTTTGTAATTTATTTTTTGTGGTTTGGAAATAAAAAAAAATATATTATTAATATTTTTACATTCCCAATTGGCTACTTGTCACTTTTCATATAAGTATTTAAAAAAATACAAATGCTTATTTTACACCTCTTAAAATATTTTATTTTCTCTATACAGATGTTTCTTCGTTTAACCTTCTAATTTCATGGATATCAGACATTATGCATATTTATTTATCTATGTTTTTATTACAACCAGGCACAATTACACCTTTACCCATTATTCAATCAATCAATCAATAATACTTTATTGCACAACAACATATACAAAGGACATAAACATACGAATAAAATATAAGCACAATAGGCGGCCTTAATGCTAAACAGCAATTTCTGCTAGGCAACCTTAGGATGAAAGAAGATTATTCATTGGATTATTCACTGGTGGATTTTATCCATTATTATTCTGATCTACTTAATTAAAAAGAAGCAATATAGGTAGCAACATAATTCTATACATAATGTGATCCATACGCCACACTGTGAGCAACATAATTCTATACATAAGTGCGTGTTGCCAGTGATGACCTACGGCAGTGAGACGTGGCCGCTTACTATGGGTCTCGTGAGGAGGCTCGGTGTCGCTCAGCGGGCAATGGAGAGAGCTATGCTCGGTATTTCCCTGCTTGATCGAATCAGAAATGAGGAGATCCGCAGGAGAACTAAAGTCACCGACATAGCTCGGAGAATTGCAAAGCTGAAGTGGCAGTGGGCAGGACACATGGCGAGGAGAACCGATGGCCGCTGGGGCGGAAGGGTTCTGGAGTGGCGGCCGCGTGTCGGACGACGCTCAGTGGGTAGGCCCGCTACAAGGTGGACCGACGATCTGGTGAAGGTCGCGGGAAGCCGCTGGATGCGGGCAGCGCAGGACCGATCGTCGTGGAGATCCTTGGGGGAGGCCTATGCCCAGCAGTGGGCGTCGTACGGCTGATGATGATGAATGTGATCCAAATATCAAGCAATAATTATTTTTATGTATGCTTCTGCCATTACATTGCATTTTGGAATAATTATGTACCACAGTAATGAGAAAACAGGTAATTACTCTACAACGCCATCTATATTATTTTTGGTGAACATAGCCTGCATTGTCCCTCATTCTAACATCAGCAGGACTGCACCTACTTATTTAAAATTACATAAACTGCCTATATACGTCCCACTGCTGGGCACAGGCCTCCCCTCAATCAACCGGAGGGGGTATGGAGCATACTCCACCACGCTGCTCCACTGCGGGTTGGTGGAGGTGTTTTTACGGCTAATAGCCGGGACCAACGGCTTATCGTGCCCTCCGAAGCACGGAATCATCTTACTTTTTCGGACAATCAGGTGATTCAAGCCTGAAAAGTCCTTACCAAACAAAGGACAGTTCACAAAGTGATTTCGACAATGTCCCCATCGGGAATCGAACCCGGACCTCCAGATCGTGAGCCTAACGCTCTAACCACTAGACCACGGAGGCTGTTATTTAAAATTAATATTCTTTAAAAGCAGACGAGTCTTGGTTCTCTAAATATAAAACTGAACTCTAAAACTCAAACAGTAAAAGCTTTAATCCAGCCCTTCAGGGGTTAAGAGTAAAAAAAAAAATATATAAAATAAAATGGCTTCGTTCGTAAGCTGAACGAATTTGCAAAAATTGCCCCGAGGCGTGGGGCGAATACGTTCCCAAGCGTAAAGCTGTGTTATACTAGCTTCAGCATGTGGCTTTACTCGCATTATTATTTATGACTATATTCCCGAATGGCCTAGTCAGAGATACAGCATCGCAAGATGTAAGGGGGTTAAAAAGGCCACATGGAAGCAATTAATCTAAGAAAGCAAAAAAAAAAGCATAAAAAAAAAAAGCAAAAGCATATTGCAATTTGACAAGTGCGCATATAAAAGTAACTGCGCAATGCAAACAAATGTCAAATAGCAATATTGCTTTCTTCCAGTGTATAAAACTGACGCATACATATTGACGAACAATAGTTAGTTACTACGTAATTGCAATTACGTTAGGCGCCCATTTCGTTTTTCACAATACACGTGGCAATTACTTTAATCGAAAAATATCTGGTTCACTAGCAAAAAATATGAAATGTTTTTTTTTACACATAGCATTGGCTTTTAATTTATTTTTTTAATAAACTTCGATTCTATATTTGAATTAAATCTACAGAGACTACTAACAATCTGATTTTAATACAACATTTTTTTAGTTAGTGTCTGTGAGTGTTTGTGTGTATGTGTAAGTGTGTGTCTACATTTGGTATTTTCGAATCTACTCGTATGTGTGTGATATATTTACAATATTTCACCAATTTATGTTTGTATGTATTTATTTATATTTATGTTTGTCTACGGATATCTCCAAACCTGTTTACTGTACACCTCTGCCTTCCCTTTCGGGGATATAGGCGTGATGGAATATCCTATGTTATCACATAAAATAAGCTCACGACTTCGGTAGTCGGAGGTACATCCATCGCAAGATGAACTGAGTACCCACGCCTCACCGAGCTTTCTGTTACACTAACCTGATGGTCGTAAGCCGTATCGCCGTCTATAATGGTCGAGCCAACTGTGTATGTGTTGTTATGCTTCATCATCCTCCTATACGACCTCCGTGGTCCAGTGGTTGAGCGTTGTGCTCACGATCCGGAGATTCCGGGCTCGAATTCCGGTGGGGACTAATCACAAAAATCACTTTGTTATCCCTAGTTTGGTTAGGACATTACAGGCTGATCACCTGATTGTCCAAAAAGTAAGATGATCCGTGGGTCGAAAGGCACGTTAATCCGTTGGTCCCGGTTACTACTTACTAGTGTAAGATAGTAGTCGTTATATGAGCCATGTCAGGGGCCTTTGGCGGTTCAATAATAACTCTGACACCAGGGTTGGTTAGGTTGGTAATCCACCTCACAACCCACACGATAGAAGATCTTCCTCCTGCCCTTATCCCACTCTAGGTGTGGTGGGCACAATATGTATACTTCTTCCATTCATTTCTATCTGTCCGTCATCTCGCTACTCACACCTTTCACTCACATATCCTTGTTTACACAATGCACCCATACTTTCTTGGATCGTCCCCTACCCCTATATCAATCCACATTCATACTCGTAACTTTTGTTGTTATGCTTACTAACTGTTTTTTTTTAACTTCCTCATCCCTGTGCTCCTTATACAAACATAACACCTACTTGTTACCCTCGCAATCTCCTCGCTTTAAAAAATAAACATGAAAAAAAATCTCTTCCAAATATGAAATTGAGACGTTCTAATTTCCCTCGACTGGAAGACCTGTGGAAATAAAAAAGTAAAAAACGCACCCGATTGCTCCGTTTCGGGCATTAAATAAATTGGTTTGGTAACAAAATGGCCGACGTAAGCCTGCACTTTCTGTAATGAATCCAGGCCTAGGGGGTCAAGTAGAATACATTTACAAAGTGATGGGCCCACGACGTATGCACGTGGATAGTTGGACCGCTAACCAATTGTGAATTAATTCTATTCTGTTTTCGGTTTGCCTGGTACTTTTATTTACTTGGGGATTGTTTTTAACATTATATAAAACTGGGGGGTTCAAAGGCTACATCAAAGCAATACAACTGAAAAATCAACATTGCTATTTGACATTTGTAAACATTGCACACTTACTTTTATATGCGCAAATGTCAAATTGCAATATTACTTTTTGGATGAATTGCTTCGATGTGAAAAAAAAAACATAAACTATACAAGTTAGAGATTTAAAATAGAAAAATGACTTTTTATAGATAATTTTGACTGACCAAAATTACTTCGATTCATTCGACCATTATAGACGGCGATACGGCTCAGCACCTATCACGTTGGTCTAACAGAAAGCTCGGTGAATTGTGGCTACTTACTTCATAATTATGATGGATGTACCTCTGACTACCCCCATTTGGGATATAGTCGTGAGCGTATATTTTGTTTTCCTTTAGCGTTTTCGTTACATGTTGGAGGTGGGATTCTCTTAAAATGCATAAATGGTTTTGTCATAATTTTAATTATCATAATCCTTTTCGCATAACGTTTTTAAGTATAATAGTACTTTCCCATAATAACATCTAAGAATACTGGTTTGTTAGGTATAACTTATTTTTGGACTAATATTTGTTGGTATAAATTTGATTCGCATATAAATAGGTATCCATAATTCTTTTTTAGAATAATAGTGTTTTGTCATAATTTTTTCAAGGCATAACAGTAGGTTAGGGTGCGGCGGGGGTGGCCCTCGGGCCACCCCTACGCCGCCTGCATATTTATCTTACACATGAAAAGTATGCTGAACGATGACCAACAGCATGAAGTAGAGTCAAAAAATATAAAAAGTCACAATCATGAACCAAATGCAGCCAAGGAAAAAGTAAGTTTCGGAAATGTTCAAAGTTATGCCAAAATTTTTCTTTTTCGGAGTATAGTTTTTATGCTTATAATAATTATGCTTATATATCATTATTGTCATTAATTATTATGCTTATCGTAGTTATGAGTTTCAAAATTATGATTAAAAAGTTATGACAAATTAATACTATGCGTAACTAATAATAGGACAAGTAACATTATGCCATGGTAAATTATTACATTAAAATTTATGCGTAAAAATACAGAACCGTTGGAGGTACCTACTGAAGAGTGGCATAACACAATTAATATCATTCCATCTCTAGTTTGTCATATCTATCGCTAATTGGCACAGCCGCAAGTCAACTGATTATTATTTGCTTTTCAATCAACGTTAATTGGAATCGTCAAATATAGACGGAAGGGGAAAGGTTAACCAATGTAAACTCAGATTGAAATAGGCTCGGCGCCTGATTAAAAGGTAACCAGTTAAATAATCCTTACAAAATAGATGTTAATACCTTTTCACTTAAGGAAGCAAAACTGTTTATAATTAGTCAGCTCTTTCTTTGACGTGACTTATTGTAGATTTGTCGCAGATGGCATTAACTACTTGGCCGGACAAATGAGGAGCGCTAAAGGCTTTCACCCGGTACAACGTTTAAGACAACAGGCCTAAGGATACCCAGTTGGGCGCGAACCTCGTATCAGGGCGTCATATGAGAGGAAAAATATTTGAAAGAATTAATCGACCCTAGTGGGTCGATAGCGAAAAGCGCTGATTGAGGGAAATCGTCGACCACGCCGGCGGGGTTGGTATCGGGGTAGAAGTCAGCTCGCAGCCATTGCCGGGCAGAAGCCTCCTTCATTTCGCAAAATACAGGGTGTTAGTGACATCGTATCCAATCGCATCGAATCCCGGTGGGGACATATAACAAAAAAGTCAATTTGTGGTCCCTAGTTTGGTTAGCATATTACAGGCTGATCATCTGATTGTCCAAAAGTAAGGTGATCCGTGTTTCGGAAGGCACGTTAAGTCGTCGGTCCCGGTTACTACTTACTGATGTAAATAAATAGTTGTTACATGAGCCATGTCAGGGGCCTTTGGCAGCTCAATAATAATTCTGACACCAGGGTTGATGAGGTTGGTAATTCACCTCACAATCCACACGATAGTAGAAGTTGCATTACACCGACCCCTTTTTTGACGTGACTTATTGTAGATTTGCCGCCAATGGCATTAACTACTTGGCCTGACAAATGGGGAGCGTTGAGGGCTCTCATCCGGTTACTGATCTAGCCACAAAACATTTTTCCCCGGCAAAATAATCCGGGAGTAGTTGGTCAGCTATCCTGCACACCTGGCACAAGGTCACGTCCGAAAGTTGGAACTCAGCTGATAAGTAACAGTTAGGAAATCATTTTGAGGGCAAACCGGCCAGAAGTTGGCAACGGCGCGGGCGTGAGCCGCTAACAAGAGGTTTTTTTTTTTATTATTTAGTTTTAATTTGCAAGTAGTTTTTCGATGTTGATTTAAAGGCTGTATAAATTCTGGTTGGAGAACTAATCCAAGACTTTTTTTGACATGACGTATAGTATACGGCTTTAGAGCCGTGGTAGCCTTGTTAGTAGAATGCTTGCCTCTCACTTTAAGGTCGCAGATTCGAATCCAGCACAGGCCTAAACCAATGATTGTCGAATTTGTTTACGAATTCATGTTTGGATCATAAATGATTATGACGTGCTCAGCGGTGAAGGAAACATCGTGAGGAAACCCACATTCCCGAGAAATGTATTTTCGGAGGTATGTGACGTAACCTGTATTGGGCTGGTTTTCCATTCGCAGGTTGGAAAGTCAGACAGACAGTCGTTTCTGTAAAAACCGGACCTGACAAATCTTCAGGTTAGGTGAGCGGACCCTGTGAAAAACGGGATAATGGTAGGGAGATGATGACGTATAGTATACGGCTTTCTTACTGCCGTGCTTTCCGATGTACGAAATCGAAAGAAGCATTTTAATTTTTCGGACGATCAGGTGATCACAGCTGACACAGGTAACAGTCCCACAAAGTATGTCCCCTATGGGAATAAAATAAGTAAATAAAACACTTTTATATTAGTTAACAAAATTTTTCATACAATCAAAAAGTTGCTAATGTCTCTCATTATGCTTGAAAAGCCTATGTTGGGGGAATCGAGCCCGGACCTCCAGATCGTGAGCCCAATGCTCTAACCACTAGACAACGGTTTGTTTGGTTTGTTGTCCGATTTCCCTTTACGTAAATAAAATTAAACCGCTATCACTTAAAAACCCTTTTAACATAACATTTTCCAAATTCCCTTGCCTCATCTTCCTCGCAAATTCTCGGGTCTAAGCAAGTCAAGTGTAATGTCCCCCACGGATGTTGGGGATCAGATTAGCCCCAACAGGGACCCACTAAATTGATTATGATGTATAAGCTTGTAACGTGCGCCGAGAATCCCGTGTGACGTGAAAATGTTGACTTAACGGAAATTGGGTCGGTGTCACAGATTTTGTTAAGTTGATTTTAAAGAGGTCCGGTTTATACTGGTTTGGGAATTGAGGTGCTGGGTTTGAATCGCTGCCTACATACACAAACTCACGCTTATTTCCCACCGGGGTAAGCAGAGACTATGGAATCCCATTTGCTTCGACCCAAACACACTTCTATTGCTCCACATCCATCAATCGCTTCATACACGCACGCCGGTTCAGAGTAGATCGTACTAAACCTTTTTTAAGGACATCTCCAATTTGGTCAGTGTGAGTCCTTCTAGGTCTTCCTCTGCCAGCCCTACCATCAACTTTCGCTTTATATACCGCTTTTGCAATTCTATTACCCTTCATCCGCTCTACGTGTCCAAACCAACCTAACATTCCCTTCTCAATCTTAGTCACTATATCGTCTTTTACACCACATCTCTGGCTTATCACACTGTTTCTCACTCTATCACTCAACTTAACACCGCAGATGCTACGCAAATACCTCATTTATCCTTAAGCTTCTTCTGGTATGGCTTCTTCTGCCATATCGCTTTATATATCGCTTTCGCAATATTATACACATGACATAAATAAAGTACGCACAAGACAGGCAAACAGTTCAGCTTATTTCTCGCAGAAATATCTTCCAGCAGAACGGAAAAGAGATGCATTTACAAATAGAAGAGGACAGATATAGGCTTTTAGATAAGATACTTACAAAATTTTGAATTTTGATTTTTTTTTTAAATTTTGAATGAAGGCGATTGCTCCACCGACAAGAGCGCAGCTCTTAAATAAAGAGAGAGAGAGAGACACACAATTTTACGGAAAACAGATCACTGTCTCACCAGCAAGTGTGAAAACATAAAAGACTCTTCCCCCGTTCAGAATCTCACCATTTTGCTCACAGCCTCCGTGGTCTAGTGGTTAGAGCGTTAGGCTCACGATCTGGAGGTCCGGGTTCGATTCCCGATGGGGACATTGTCGAAATCATTTTGTGAGACTGTCCTTTGTTTGGTAAGGACTTTTCAGGCTTGAATCACCTGATTGTCCTAAAAAGTAAGATGATTCCGTGCTTCGGAGGGCACGTTAAGCCGTTGGTCCCGGCTATTAACCGTAAAAACACCTCCACCAACCCGCAGTGGAGCAGCGTGGTGGAGTATGCTCCATACGCCCTCCGGTTAATTGAGGGGAGGCTTGTGCCCAGTAGTGGGTCGTATATAGGCAGTTTATGTTATTATGTATAATTAATTTCATTTTTTGGCCATAAGCTTCCCGGATATCATTTATAGAGACCCGTATATTTATGGGGTAGAGAACTGCGTTCCGATGGTGTGTTTGAGA
Organism: Pectinophora gossypiella; assembly: GCF_024362695.1. Taxonomy (NCBI): domain Eukaryota; kingdom Metazoa; phylum Arthropoda; class Insecta; order Lepidoptera; family Gelechiidae; genus Pectinophora; species Pectinophora gossypiella. Next base: position 1,369,376 of record NC_065409.1, read on the forward strand.
TAAAATTTTACAGCCTAACTTCCCCTTTAAATCAGAGAGCGATAGCTGAACACTTTGGTTGTTTGTTTGATTCTCCTGTATTTTGCGAGGCTGAGACGATAGAGAAATATATAGGATACGATCATCTGCTATTTTATACATACATAAACTCACGCCTATTTCCCAGCGGGGTAAGCAGAGACTATGGAATGCCATTCGATACTCTTCAACTTTTAACCCACTTTTGTACTAAATAAAACCAACATTGGGATGCGCTGAACTCTGAACTGTCAACCGGTTCCATTATAATACAAGTATAAAACAAAGCTGTAGTGTGACTATGGAATTTCGCAGCAATTTTCGAGTTGCAGGTTGTATAATGAAAATGTATGAGATTTATTTAAATAAGCGAAAACACGTGCGGTTAGTCTGAACAGAGCGACAGGACAACTAAACTAATTTGCATCAACTATGTCCGCTAGCGCCTCACTATAGGTCATTCGCTTGTCTGCAAATACAAAGACTAAGTTGGGTCTAGTTTTTTTTTTAATAAAAGCGTGGGCGGCAACGGGTTAAATTTATTCACATAAAATGTTTATATATTTATACAGTAAACACGCTTAATCTGCAGTCATTTTTGATACGAAGTCCTGAAATAGATATTAGAGCATACCAGCAGGCATCTTCTTTTCTTTTCTTTTTCTTTTTTTTAATTCTTTATTGGTGCAATCATGTGTACAAAGGTTCTTCTAATTTTATTTTATATTTGTTTAGGTTTGTTTTTCTTTTGTTTTGAATTCTTTATTTTATTTATATTATATTTGTGGTGTAAATAAACGTCAAGTATTTTAAATTACACCTTAATGTTCTTATCCACTCAGCCTGGTCTATCTATCTACTGAGCCTGTATCCACCCACTGCTGGGTATAGACCTCCTCTCTTTCACACCATCCTTTCCGGTCCTGTGTTAGTCTCATCCATCGTAAAGGTATTGATTCAATCAAATTTTTTGATAAAAAAATTCAATTAATTAATTTTTTTTTTAGTTTAATTCAATTTTACTTGGCTGTTCAATACTTACACACACATTTACTGTCCAACGTCACTATTAGATTCATCATAATTATAGATCTTGAAACGAAATGCCTCTGAAAATGTGTTGTGTATTATAAAAACTAGTCAATCCCGTTTAATTCTTGACTTTTTTATGAATGTCACACTTTGTCTATTTAATTGTTATCATTTAGTACAGACTACAGATTTTTAAACATTGGATAAGTGAAAACACGTGGGGAGTGCACAGAGCGACCGTAGCGACCGAAGCGACCGAAGCGACGGGAGCACAACTAAACTAATTTGCATTAACTACGTCCGCATTGTGCTAGCACTTCGGTATTCTCGCTGACAGAGATTCCGGACACTGCAGGACAAAACGGTTCCACTTTAAAAAAAAACCATAAACATACATCCATAATCTCTTATCTTTTTTTCTTTTTTTTTCTGATGTGACTTATTGTAGATTTGCCGCAGATGGCATTAACTACTTGGCCGGACAAATGGGGAGCGCTGAAGGCTCTCACCCGGTACAACGTTTAAGACCACAGGCCTGAGGGTGCCCAGTTGGGCGCGAACGTCGGCTCAGGGCGTCGTCTGAGAGGAAAAATATTTGAAAGAATTAATCGACCCTAGTGGGTCGATAGCGATAAGCGCTCATTGAGGGAAATATTTACGCGTTATGCGGACACGGTAAGTATGAAATTTTTGTATAGAGTGTCCGGTGTATTTACGTCACTGTTCTTTATTCTATGGCAAATTGAGATACAATAGATGTTCATTGTCTCCCCGACAGTACATTGCCGCACACAGACTGTGCACAGTCTAAACTAACATCTAACTGTGATTGCTCCAAATTGATCTGGCTCTTGCTAACCTCTCGTCGGGTACAGCTACCCGACTGTTAGCGTTCGGTAGACTTTATTGGGTTAAGTTTTCAATGCCACAGGAGTTTTGCTTCAAATTATCAAGTTGAATGCATCAATCTTTGTTTTAGAAGACATTTCGATCTATCACTTTTTTAATAATGGGGCAACTATACAGGTACTTACAGAGTGAGACTACATACGTCTTCTGTGGTGCAGTCGTTGAGCGATCTCGAGGTCCCGGGTTTGAATCCCGGTGGGGGCATAAGCACAAAAATCACTTCGTGATCCCTAGTTTGATTAGAACATTACAGGCTGATCACCTTGTAAGATGATCCGTGGGTCTAAAGACACGTTAAGCCGTTGGTCCCGGTAACTACTTACTGATGTTAGTATGTAGTCGTTACATGAGCCATGTCAGGGGCCTTTAATGACCCTGACACAAGGTTAATGAGGTTGATATTCCACCTGACAACCCACACGATAAGAAGACAGCGTCAATTCGACTTTGAGACTTGCCAAGTCAAATCCCGTCAATCTCATTTACTTCACAAGTGAATTTCAAGTTGAAATCTCGGAGTTAGAGAAGAGATATTTACTTCAAATAAATTACGTTTGATTGATCGCTACCAATGAGATTGTTGATAAAGTTTTAATTGTCGGTACCCAGTTTTAAACGATTGTCAAAATATACAGTCTATTTATCAAATATTGTTCTAATTTCAGCTTTTAGACGAATAATCGAACATCGACCTTATTTTGTTTGTGATTCTGGCAGACAAAAAGTTATTTTCATTTTCATTTGACAGATCTAAACATACTGCCGTCCTTCTTTTACGATACGTGCAAGAAAGAGATAGAATTAGTTGTAGAACAGAAACAGTGAAGAAATAAAGATTTTCCGTCAAAATCACCGGAATTATTTTATGAATATTAGTGTATATTATGTGTTATATACAGAGTGTTGGTGACATCGGGAAATTCTAATGATATGTCACTTACACCCTATACAAGTGTTGGGTGGGTTATGGGTGTTAGTGACACCGTGAGGAATACTGATGGGGCGATTCAAACCATAATTGTGAGTTGATAGCAAGTGGAATCTCCTGTCTAAAAATTTATGAAAATGTTAGTTTTTTTTTTAATTATTATCAGTTTTTTGCAACGGAAATTTCACTTGATATCAACTCAGAATCATGGTCTGAATCATCCCTCAAAGTGTTCGTTACGATGTCACACACCCTGTATAGTTACATTCATAACTTTTACCCCAATTACTACATTATAACAAGATAGCACACCTCGGTCACTCCATACGAAAATGACATTTATACCGTGTACTGCCTAACGCGTAAGTGCGAGCGAGACAAACAAACCCCTCCCACCTCTCCCCTTTAATTACTCGTTTATGGACTACAGCCATTTGGACTAAAGTAGTAAGTAGTCTTACTTTAGAATAGGTGCGGGGCGCAGAGTTAGATAGATAGATAAAATACTTTATTGAGCACAATGGACACAAAATACAGAGATAAGGACAGCATATACAGAAAAGCACAACAGGCGGCCTTATTGCTCATGCAGCAATTTCTTCCAGGCAACCTTTGGGTACAGGAAAATTTTGTACAAGTATAATAATAGCGGGTTAGTGCATTCTAACAAAATAAATAATTAAAAGTACAACCTACATAAAATAAGTACATTTAACTGCATATTTATATTATACATACATAAACTCACGCCTATTTCCCACCGGGGTAAGCAGAGACTATAGAATTCCATTTGCTTCGATCCTGACACACTTCTCTTGCTTCCTCCACATTCATCAATCACTTCATACACGCACGCCGGTTCAGAGTAGATCGTATTGAACCTTTTCTAAGGACATCCCCAATTTGGTCATCGTAAGTCCTTCTCGGTCTTCCTCTGCCAGCCCTACCATCAACTTTCGCTTTATATACCGCTTTTGCAATCCTATTATCCTTCATCCGCTCTACGTGTCCAAACCAACCTAACATTCCCTTCTCAATCCTAGTCACTATATCGTCTTTTACACCACATCTCTGTCTTATCACACTGTTTCTCACTCTATCACTCAACTTAACACCGCAGATGCTACGCAAAGACCTCATTTCTACGGCATTGATCCTATTTTCATGCTTCTTCTGCCATACCCAACTTCACTACCGTACTTCAGTGTAGGGACAAGCACTGCATTGTGAACAGCTATCCTAGCATCTTGCGAGATACATTGGCTACTAACAACTGCGTGCATTGCCCCATTCACTGAATTACTCAATCTCACTCTCCTTTCTATATCTTCATCACATTTACCATCCCTTGTAAACATAGTACCCAAATACACAAATTCATTCACTTGTTCTACCATTTCTTTCCCAATCATAATTCTACACTCAGACACATTTTCTTCTCTTTCCATCACCAAAACTTTCGTCTTATTAACATTCACTCTCATACCCTTCTTTTGTAATTCACCTACCATTAGAGATACCATGTACTGAAGATCCTCCGCCGATTATACATAAATATATAAAATTATATATATATATGTATATATAGGGTGTTAGTGACATCGTAACGAAAACTTTGAGGGGTGGTTCAGGCCATGATTCTGAGTTGATATCAAGTAGAAATTTCCGTCGCAAAAGTATGGATTGGAAAATAATTAAAAAGAAAAGAAAAATTTTCATGAATTTTTTGACACGAAATTCCACTTGATATCAACTCAGAATCATGGTCTGAACCATCCCCTTCAGTATTCGTTACGGTGTCACTAACACCCATACCTACTTATATGGCTACCGTATGTACTTGTACGGGGTGTAAGTGTCATCGTAACGAATACTGAGAGGGATGATTCATCTGATTATTCTGAGTTAATATCAAGTGGAATTTTCCATCGCAAAAGTATAGAATTGAAAATAATTTAAAAAAACTAAAACAAAAATCATGAATTTTGCGACGGAAAATTCCACTTGATTTTAACTCAGAATCATGGTCTGAATCAACCCCCTCAGTATTCGTTACGATGTCACTAACACCCAGTATATATACAGTATTTTGTATAATTATTTAGTCGTGTATAATAGTCATATATAGTCGTATACATATAATAACACTATGGAAAATGGAAAGATGGTTTACATAAAAGAAGAGGAGCCAAAGGAGAGTTATGCAAATACAAAAATATTTATTCAAATGACACGGTATAACAATGCTTATTACACTGCGATATCCACACTAGGCATGCCTGGGTCGTGGGTATCACTTCAGAAAAACTGTTTACTAGTACTATACCTGTCACAGAACTACATACAAATAAATAAATGAAAAGAATAAACAAGAGAGAAAAAAAACTAAATAAATCGTAGACACAAAACTAGAACAAAAAATTGTGTGTGTGTGTTTGAGTTACCGTACTATACACAGAATTATACTTTATCTATGCCAATAACCCAAGTTTAACGATTTGTATAATTTTGCCACGTGACAGATGCCACTCAACATGACATGGATATCCCAGAGTAAGATACTAATTTCCTTATAAAAAGCCGGTACTCAAATTCCACGTAAGCAATAACCTCATAACCGGCAGCCAGATCTCATTTCCTCAATAAATCGCAAACAGATTGAATTAATGCACACGAAAGCTTCCGTAACATAATTCCTGCGAAATATTTATGACGAAGGTATATTTCCCGATACCCCGATCAAAGCACTTATATTCTAAATTTGAATTATATAAAGATGGCGCTGGAGGCTCAAAGGATCGTTCAAAAATGCGCTTTGTATCATGTTTCTTTTTTTAATGGAAATGGAATTATAAACACCCGTCTTCTAAGGCGACATTTCGACTGTTTCCTTTTCGTTACATGACAGTATTTTGAATTGTTTCTCGCGTGTATACGGGATTTGAATGCGATACGATTTTATCCAAGTTTATCCAATTTGAACGGCTACATAAACCGACCAAATGAAACGGGCTTTAGCCGTTCACCCTTCACCGCGGTTCCACTAAATTTCGCGCAGCAAAAAAATCAAATACAAATTCTTTATCGAAAAACATAATACATTTATTACGGTTACGCGTGATGGGGCTGCGATATGGGGTTATAATCGGGGAGATAGGCCTTCGGCCGTCGGCCTGCGCCGTTAACGATCACCAGGCTCTCTTGGGCTCGGCCTATTCCTGGCAATACGTTCGAAGTAATTGCTGATACCGAAAGGGTTTTTAAAGATTTATTCCTTAAAGATACGTAAGTCGGGGATAAAAACGTCGTTGGATAGATAAATTGTCTTTAAAAGCGGTGAGTTTTTGCTCGGCGCCACTTTTTGTGCCATAAGTAACTTCTTTCTTGTTTTACCAACGTATTTTTGTTACTGGCTGGAAGTCTGTAATTAATAAAGCTTAACTGAATTCCATTTTTGAATTCAGTTGAATAGTTTTTCGATTATTTCTGTGTCGGGCTAGAGGTAAACAAAAAATCTCGAATTTATTCAACTGTTTTTCATTCCTGTTGCGTCGGAAATGAAAGTTAGCTAAAGTCCTTATTACATAAATGAATCGATTTGACGTTTCAAAAAAGGATCTTTTGACTATGTCATTGTAGCTTTTGTAATTAATTATGCTTTATGGCCATCTTTTGGGAAAACAGATGAGAATGTGTCGGAAAATATTTCACCAACCTAAGTTTGCATAAATGAGTATTCACAAAGTTCTAATCTAATATGGTTGTGATAAGATCAAATTAATTCTTAACTTAGTAATGTTTAATTGTGCGTCTGTGTAATGTTCGAAGGGAATAATTTGGGAACAAGATAGCGAATATTAATTTATGGTGAAAGTCATAAGTGAAACGTTTTGATTTTGCCAACAATTTTAGCAACAAAAGAGACAGTACATGAGCAATATCATACATACATACATACACACACACACATAAACTCACGCCCGTAATCCCTAATGGGGTGGGCAGAGCCACAAGTACTCAAAGACAACTTGCAGCCACTGTTGATACGAAGTCCTAAGATGAATTATGATGAACCTTATGATGATAAGGGATCAGCCTATCGCCCATAACATTAGCCCGTCATTTAGAGGACACAATCCCTCTATCGGAGCAATATCATGTACCCACTTTAGAACCCTGCCGCACTATCATATTTGTCATTTAATGAGACACAGGAGGATTTAATGAGGATACAGGTTGTGAGAAGCTGCAGTAGTTTTAGGCGGATGAGACGTTCGTTATGTAGAAATTGACGATTCAAAGTGTAACTATGTTACCTATTGAATAAAGATATTTTTGAAATTAGAATTTCGGATCAGGTTAGCAAAGTGGACCCCGTGATAACTCTAGAAGACTTGTGATTCTGTCCACCCTGATAGAACATTCTCACTCTCGCTCATCTTAAGCTTTTAACTTGCACCAGATAGAGAAGACATGACTGCTATCAGCCCCACGGGATCGGAAATACGTCGAGACATTCTAGATAACATACCACCAACACCGAATCCTCTGCCAAATTACAATGTTAATTATTATTGACTTTATGTGTATGTATGGAGTCGGTCTGGAGTTAATTAAATTAGGAATAATTGTCTCTATCAAATATCTTTGTTATTGATTGTTTATTAGATCAGGGGGGTTAAAAAGGCCACATCGAAGCAATTCATCTAAGAAGGCAATATTGCAAATTGACATTTGCGCATATAAAAGTAAGTGCGCAATGCAGAGCGACTGGTAATCAAATCAAATATACTCTATTTCACAGAAACATTGGTAATGTTAGAGACACAAGGGCGGCCCTATTGCTCTAAAGCAATTTATACCAGGCAACCATTAACAGGAATCAATCAACCAACTAATCAACTCATCGTGTAAATAATGGTCCAATATGTTAAAAAGGAACCAATCTCTCAGTCGATTTTTACGAATGGTTCGAGAAGATGAACACTTGAACATAACTCTAGTTTTTTTCGCTCCCACTTTATAATTCGTTTCAACTTCATATTTTAATAGTGCTGAAAGATGAAGGAAAAATAGGTACTTAAATAATATGGATATATTTGGTTGTATAAAATTAATATAAGGAGCGGGAAAATAAAATGGCGTCGTTCTTGTTACTCCATTTTCTTTCTATTGTTTTTCTTTTGTTTTATGATAAAAAGGTTACATCCCGTTTTCGCTAGATGGCGCTTGTCTCTGATATGCTGCCACCACCTAGGTGTCCTACAGCAATTCTTTGTTAAATAGGTAAGTAAATCAATCAATTTTAAAGTAAACCCTGCCAAGAAATGCGTTTCAGACGTATGTGACCTAACTTGTATTGGGCTGGTTTTCCCTTGGGGTTGGAAGATCAGACAGGCAAGCGCTTGAAGTAGAGTCCGAACCTGTCAAACCTTCAGTTTAGGTAAACGGATTCTGTGAAAACGGGATAACGCTGAAATACTGAATTTTAATAAAACGACCTACAGTACCAGGAGCAGCGTGGTGGAGTATGCTCCATACCCCCTCCGGTTGATTGAGGGGACGCCTGTGCCCAGCAGTGGGACGTATATAGGCTGTTTACGTACGTACAGTACCAGGCAGACAGAAGCAATTGATTAAAGGTCTCCAATACAAGCGTATATACCAAGGGGAAATGAAATAAATAAAACCGGAATTGATGTGGTTAAGGCAAAAGTTGGGGAAACCGCGGACAACGGTATGAAGTGTAAAACAATCCGGCTGAAGCCAACGAGAATAGATCCAATTATTTTGCGGTTGCATCCACCAGGGAAAGTTCTACATCATAACATAAGCTCGCGACTATAACCCAATTGGGTAAGACAGAAAATAAAGAAGAAAATTTATACCGGCTTCTTATCGCGTTAAATCAGGAATATGATACCCACATATTTCAACACCTGTTGCAAGTGCCATGATCACTGGTCAGCGCTTCCCATTTGTCCGGCCAAGTAGTTAACGCCATTTCAGGCAAATCTACAATAAGTTACGTAAAAAAAATACGCAAATAATGTATTGTATCTAGAATTCTTGACCTTCCCTAGAAACAGGTACAATCAAAGACCAAAGTGCAGTCACTGAGCCCAGCGAATTATTTGTAAAGTGGTGAAATTATGAACCATTAGTGCATAATTATAAAATGTATGTTTTTGTAGTTGTTTTTGGTCTATTACAGAAATGACATGTAACCAGGAGGTCTTAAGTGCAACCAGTTAATTTATTACTTTGCAAGAAACTGATTGGCCTTTGGGAGCTTATGATATATCCACCGCATGATGTTCTAATTAGCCACATCTCACCTTTGGAATTTTTTTAGATCTACTTGATAAGTGTGAACCGTAACGCAAAGCCGTATTTTAATTGCAGTTTTAACTGATTAAGCTCGACCTTTTTTTTTCACGTCACTTATTATTGTAGATTTGCCGCAGATGGCATTAACTACTAGGCCGGACAAATGGGGAGCGCTGAAGGCTCTCACCCGATACCTAAGCTCGACCATTATAGACGGCGATACGGCTCACCACCTATCACAGTCGAACAGAAAGCTCGGTGAATTGTGGGTACATAAACTGCCTATATACGTCCCACTGCTGGGCACAGGCCTCCCCTCAATCAACCGGAGGGGGTATGGAGCATACTCCACCACGCTGCTCCACTGCGGGTTGGTGGAGGTGTTTTTACGGCTAATAGCCGGGACCAACGGCTTAACGTGCCCTCCGAAGCACGGAATCATCTTACTTTTTCGAACAATCAGGTGATTCAAGCCTGAAAAATCCTTACCAAACAAAGGACAGTCTCACAAAGTGATTTTGACAATGTCCCCATCGGGAATCGAACCCGGACCTCCAGATCGTGAGCCTAACGCTCTAACCACTAGACCACGGAGGCTGCTGAATTGTGGGTACTTAGTTCATATTGCGATGGATGTATCTTTGATTACTCCGATTGTGATATCGTCGTGAGCTTATGTAGTGTTACGTACATTTTTTATGATGCAGAAACAAATAAAAGCGCAGTGCACAACATAATTCTTTCCAACCATTGAACAAAGCACACGAAGTCACAAACTGGTCGGACCCCACAAAACTCCCCCTCCCCGGAATTCCTTAAACATTAATAAACAAAATAAACAATTCAGCTTCCTTCAAGGCGCACTAAGAGAGCCATTTACTTGAAGTATGCCCCTATAAATAGTGGATCGGAGTGGCGGTTCGCATTTTTCAAATAGCGACCGAACCTTAGCATTCTTGGATTGAAATGGGTCCCAGTAGCTCCGGGTTTCAATTCTAAATTGAATTGTTTGTGTGTAGGATTTACGTTTTCTGAACAGTTGGAATCGAACTATATTTAGATCGATCTTATTTTATTGATGACTTTTAGCGTTGGCATCGATTGCGACGTGAAATATTAGACATTTTATGGTCGTCATTTTATAAATCGTGAAGGAAAGTTTTGTTGGGAAGCGTTGAGACATTTCACAGCACACTTTTAAGTTTGGTTGATGAGCTCGGTCATTGACCTCACAATCCACACGAGGGAAGAAGAAAACTTATAATATAGAACGGTTCATTATGTTGGAGTGAGGATTATTATTATGTACGTCGTTTCTATTATCTCGGGCCTATGGAGTCCCGGACTTTTGGAAGGCCTGTGTGGGGCCGAAGCCAACACGTAGAGGCCCCTTAAGACAATTTCATCTAAATATGATGTGACACCAACCGGCGATTATCTCTGTATGCACTATGGGAGTGCACCCAAAGACAATCCCCGGCTCGTGTAGGACTATTGCATATTATGGTAACAAAAGAACGAACGAAGTATGAAGGGGCAATTTGGGCCTTTTCCATATCTAAAATATCATTCACAACATTTTAGGAAAAAATCAGCTACTTACTTCCTAATAATATCAAGCTAAAAGCGTATGTTCTTCCTTTACTGCCAATCCAGTAGTGAAGACCTACTAATTCTCGTTGCATAATACCTACCCTTATTTCCATAGTACAAGATTTAATCAAGCGTTCTAAAGCGTCTGAAAAAGTGATTTAAAGCAAAGCAGGCAATCAATCGGGTAAAGAAAACAAATTCCAGTTTAAACCGCACGGAACCGATATCGACCGGGGTTCGGGTGCCGATGACCATATTTTACACAGTCTGACGTCACGACTCGACAAAGATGGCACTGATTAACAATAGGTACGCTTCAGACACGATTTATACCTCTGGTGCTGATTCCAGAACACACCATCTAATTTTATTTTAAGTTATATCTGTCATTTTCTTATCCGCCGAAAAGGAAAGGAACGGATGATTGACAACTGTTAATTTTAAAATGAATGAATAACCCGGGCGAATAAAATAGAATCTCGCTGGTATGCAACCCGTTAAGTTATAACTGTCATTTCTTATCCGCCGAAAAGGACAGGAACGGATAAATAATCACAAGCATACAATTTATGGAACACACGTCAATTTCAGCCAGAAATTTTAAAACCTTTACCTGATGAATAAAGATATTTTTGAGTTTGAGTATGAAATATGTTTAGCCATGTGTAAGCCCAACCATAATAATATACTATACAAAGGCCTACCCTTATATGGATACAGGCGCAATGCTCTGTTACGTTATTATAATACAATTCCTAACTTATTGTAAGTGCCCTTTGTGAGAGAACATCCTCTTCTGTGACATAAGACAAATGTTAGGCTATCAGAGAAAGGGTCTGGAAGAATTGATGGTTCGTAGAAAATACAGGCTGTTAGTGACATCGTAACGAAAACTTTAACCTCTCATATGCCGAGATACCAGACACAATAGATTTTACATTGTGTCTGGTCGAGATCCGCGTTCCGGCGTTCGAAAGATTAAGGGATGATTCAGGCCATGATTCTGAGTTGATATCAAGTGGATTTTCCGTCGCAAAAGTATGGGCCGGAAAATAATTAAAAAATATACAAAAAAATTCATGAATTTTCCGACAGGATATCAACTTATCATGGTCTGAAACACCCCCCTCAGTATTCGTTACGGTGTCACTAACATCCATACCTACTTGTATGGCTACCTGTACGTACTGGATAGGGGTGTAAGTGACGTGTAAGACCTGGTAACGAATACTGAGGAGGTTGATTCAGCTCAATATTCTGAGTTAATATCAAGTGGAATTTTCTATCGCAAAAGTATAGAATTGACAATAATTAAAAAAAAACTAAAAAAATAATGAATTTTTCGACGAAAAATTCCACTTGATATCAGAAATCAGAAATCAAAATTATTTATTCAGCGTAATTTGCTATCGTGGATAAATTAGTTGAAGTTCAATGTAACATTTTCGAATTTACGTCATTTCGCAAGGTGTTATGGCTGAGGAGAAGAAATGACAAGAATCCGCAACACATCTTTTAAATCAATGAGGGTATACATTACAAGTTATTTAATAACTAGAGGAACACCTTCAATACTAGACATTTCCATCATTTAGGTTATCATTAATCTTATAATAAGCTTTTTTATATAAAGTAATCTTCACATGAGCTTTAATATATTATTTTAGAATCATGGTCCGAATGACCCACCTTAGTATTATTTATTAGTAGTTGTAGTAGTTTTTTTTAGTATTCGTTACGATGTCACTAACGGCCTGTATAAGGGTCTATCTAGGTCAAGGCGTATACGTGGAAGCTAAGCTTTGTTCTAGACTGAACGGTAAAAGCATTATTGTTGTTCAGTTGATAGAACAATAGTATCTACGCGGTTGCTGCTACAATATTGATTCTGTAGACAAGAACATTTTAGTGCCTATTCAGAAAAGAAACTGGGGGTTCTTCTTCATATCGTGAGGGTTGTGAAGTGGAATTCCAACCTCATCAACCCTGGTGTCAGGGTTATTACTGAGCCGCCAAAGGCCCCTGACATGGCTCATGTAACGACAGTAAGTAGTAACCGGGACCAACGGCTTAACGTGCCTTCCGAAGCACGGATCATCCTACTTTCGACCAATCAGGTGATCAGCCTGTAATGTCCTAACCAACCTAGGGATTACAAAGTGATAGGATCGTGAGCCCGACGCTCACCACTGGACCACGGGCTGGGGGTTAAAAGAGCCACATCGCAGCAATAAATCTAAGAAACCAATATTGCTATTTGACATTTGTTTGCATTGCGCACTTATTTTTGCCATCAGAATCAGAATCATTTATTCAACGTAATTATCATGGATAAACTTGTTGAAGGTCAATGTAACATTTTTGAATTTACGTCATTTCGCAAGGTGTTATGGCTGAGGAGAAGAAATGACAAGAAACTGCAACAGCAACACATCTTTTAAATCAATGAGGGTACATTACAAGTTATTTAATAACTAGAGGAACACATTCAATACCAGACATTTTTATCATTTAGGTAATCATTAATCTTATAATAGGCTTTTTTACATAAAGTAAGCTTCACGTGAGCTTTAAATTTGTTCTCTGACAAATTTAATATATTATCTGGTATTTTATTGTAAAAACGTATACATAACCCCAAAAAAGATGAATTTAATTTACTTAATCTAGAATTTTGAACAACAATTTTATTTTTATTCCTTGTATTGTAAGTATGCCTGTCATCAGTGGTTCTAATTAAGTGGGGAGGTATAATGTACATAGTATTAGGTAAATACATATTTAATATAAGTAATGAAGGGTAAGCTTGTATGTGTCATTCCCAGTCTCTCAATATACGTGTAACAATATGGTCGTAGTTTTATTTAAGGCTCTAGACAAACGGACCGCATTTCAACTGCAATCCGACTGCCAAATTGCAGTTCCGATGCAGTTTAAATGCAGTTGACACGACTGCAAGAGAACTGCAAACCAAACGGGCAGTCCGATTGCAGTTCAATTGCAGTCGGCGTGCAGTCGTGCTGCACAGTTGGCTTGCAGTTTTATTGCAGTCGTGTCAACTGCATTCAAACCGCACCTGAACTGCAATTTGCGGTTGGATTGCAGTTGAAATGCGGTACGTCTGTCTAGAGCCTAAGAGCTTCTGTAGGATCGCCCGCCCATTATCCCAGGACTCTACTTTTATATGCGCAAATGTCAAATTGCAACATTGCTTTCTTAAATGAATTGCTTCGATGTGGCCATTTTAACTTCCCTGTTTTTTTTTACTACGGTGTACTTTACACGCTTTCTACGAACAGGGCCATAATGGATTTTCTTGTTCTTATTTGTGTTGTTTAAGTAAATCTTGCTCGGGAGTGATACGAACTGGTGCGGGATGGAGAGTGTCCTTTCTATCTAATGTAATCTAGCCTAAAGGCGTCCCCTTCTTTTTCTTCCTTTCTCCTTCTTCTTTTCTCCTTCTTCCTTCCTTCTTCTTCCTTCTTCCTTCCTTCTTCTTCCTTCCTCCTTTTTTGTTCCTTCTATCCGTTCTATACGTAATATAATTCTTTATTCTATAAATAGGTAGCATCAACGAATTATATTCTTTAGCACATATCATCATTAAAAAGGCCATTGAAACAATTCACCTAAAAAGTGATATGGCTTTTGGACATTTGGTTACATTGCGCACTTAATTTTGAATTGCAATATTGCTTTTTTAGATGAATCGCTTCAATGTCGCCTCTTTAAACCCATAGATCTTTATTATTTGTGGTAGCTTGTAATCGGCCTGGACTTCCGTTATCCTGGAAAAGTTCGTTATCTAAAGAATGCAGTTAGCTTGCCAAATAAAATTTAATGAAAAAAATTGCACGCTTCAAGAATTTCGTGTCGTATATTGTCACTTCTTCTTTTTATCGTGTCGATGGCAAACTAAATTGTATCGGCCCAAAACTTGGCAACAAGTATGGCTCTATCTGCAGCGCTCATCAGATCCTCCTGCGTACAGGTGTTCGGGCACGCAGGACACGATGTAAGATGTTCCATCGTTTGGGGAACAGTGCCGCACTTGCACTTTAACACGTTAACAGTCCGGTGTACCGTATGTGGCACACGGGGAGCGGTTCCGCCGAGTTCGTGTACCCTATGAGGTACACGAGACCAGTGCAGCTTTATGGGCTGTCAAATCACGGACTCGTAAAATTTGTTGATATTTTCATAAAGGACTTGTAGCCAAAGACCTTATAAATAGAAAAAGTCAAAAACGTGTCACATTGAGTAACAAACGAAAGCCAAAAAATATAATATCTCATTTGGACATATGGCATGTTTTGAAACGCTTGTATGGGGACTGTTAACGTGTTAAGTCCGAGCCATCCGAGAAACCCCATCTGAACAGATTGTCCTTACTTCGGCCCACCTGAGTCCGAAGTCTATTTAGAGACTTCCAGGTAGGTATTGTCACTTGGGAGATAGAACAACTTGAATGCTCATATACGGATTATACGGCATCCCGTCCTATCCTGGCGATAGTGAGCCATCAGTCTTTCAGTTACGGCTGGCTGGTAGCATTGACGGGAACAAAGTACCCCAGCCATCTCAATGCGTTGCAAATACCGTTCAAACTGAACATCCAATTTAATTGTTCCATCAATTGTTCCCCATTGAAATAGATCAGTGAAATGTTTTTCAGTTAATTGAACTAGAAAACAAATAGTTGCTTCATTCTACTTGAAAAACTGCACAAATGTAATAATGTTGTTTTTGTAATTTTATTTTATTTTATTTTTATTTATAAAGGTACATACAACATTACAGTGTACACCAATGCGCTGTATGACGAGAAAAAAAAACAGTATAAAAACTAATATAACACAAAATAAACAGTGAATGAAAAAAGAAACAAAAAGAAAAATAAGACTATGAACATGAAAAACACTAAAAAAAATAATAATAAAAAAATTACAATTTCAAAATTAAAAGGTAAACTATCACAAAAAAAAATTAAAATAATAATGGAAAAAACAAAACAAAACAGTAAATCATTAACAAATCTTCTCGCAAAAGGCCAAACACTCTCTCCCTTATTGTCTCAGCCTTATTGTTTAAAGCTGGATAATAAAACCGATGGAATTAGGATGGGAGACCGTATATGAACATTCAAGTTGTTGTCGTAAAAACCGACAGAGGGATTGTGCACCTATTATCTCATTGCCTGGCCTGTGCTGGATTCGAACCTGCGACCTCAAAGTGAGAGGCAAGCGTTCTACCAACTAGGCTACCACTGCTCTCGTTACACCGCAAATACTTTATTTTATTCTTTCTTCAGAAGTAGATATGAAGATGCAACAATCTGTGGTAATATATTTAAAGTAATACAATTTAAATGTCGCTCTAGCGTCTTTTCTTCCATTTTTAGCGTCTCTTGCTCTGTCAATGTTCGATACAAACATTGAAAGTCCATTCCCGATATTCAGCTTCGAAAATTTTAATGAAAATAAAAGCTATACAAGATGTTATTGACATCGTAACGAAAACCTTGAGGAATGATTCAGACATGATTCTAAGTTGATATCAAGTTAAATCTTCATTGCAAAAGTATGGAGTTGAAACTAATAAAAAAAACATGAATAATGCGACAGAATTATGAGCTGAATCGTCCCCCTCAGTATTCGTTACGATGTCACTAACACCCTGTTTAAAGTCTTCAAATAACCCTACAGTCAAATGGTTGACACCACGAGCTGCATGACTAAAAAAAATGGACATCTGGCCGTTCTAATGTAGAATTACGTCTTCGGAAACATATCTAAGGCACTTGTCTCACCGACAACGATTAACGAGTAGAGCTAGAACTAGAAACGAGTTAGCGAGACGCGGGGAGCGAGTGCGTAATTCCGATATTTGTGTAGCTCGGCTATAAGCGAGTGTGCGAGTGAGGCGGGCGATTACTCGCAAACAACTCGTACACACGTATATCTATTGTATGTTTCTTGAGCGAGAAAATAGCCGATAATTAGTCGTTTTCTCGTCGTTGGTGGGACAACTGCCTAAGAGAGACGCCACACGATGCTACGACGAGCGACTCGTAGCGACGTTGTGTTGCACCGTACTTACGTAATAACTGTTACCGAATGTGTGACCGTACTATGTTCGGATACTCCGCTTCAAAATCTCATGCTTACCGTGTGCTGCCCCTTGCTTCGCCATACGTGCGAGCGAGACAAACGATCCGCGCACGCTCCCTTACTCCTTAACGTCCTGCAAATGAAAGAGACCAAAGAGGGAGTGGGGGGATGTCGTTTAAGCTCGCTCCAAGCTCATATTGGTGCAAGAAATCATCTTACGTTTTCGAACAATCGGGTCATCCTGTCTATACGTAGTTTTATTAATTATTCTACGACAACAGTACGTTGAAAACAATCTGTGTTGTTTTAAATCTTATATATTATAATTAATCGCCATTCCTCTCTTCTTCCCGCCAAAACCTTCACCTCCCGATACGACACGACCTGCACCTTCTCCACCGACATGAGCGCAGCTCTTAAATAGAGAGAGAGATTATAATTAATAACAATGAAAATAAATAATAAATTAAAAGAAATACTGTTGAAATAAAACACATCACTGTTTAAAAATTGTAAGTAAAACAATTTCTAAAACAAGATATAATGAAGCGATGGCACGCCAGGACAAACCCAAGACGGTTTATTGGTATGTCTGCATTATTCCATGTATATGTACATTTTTTGGTTAAATAAAAAAAAAAAACAATAACAGTTGCGATGACGCAACGAAGCAGCTATAGCCGTGTGGAATCTCTCTTATAACCATAATGCAGGGTAATACGGACGTTTTATGGCCAGTCTCGGCTTAGTTCGGACTTTGGCAAGTTTTGACAAACAACTGCTATCTAATCCGTCTTTATTGGAGCGATGTTGGTCGTGACTTTAAAGTTGGCTGGCCTTCGCTTTGTATCCGATCAAATCTGATCCGGTGGATTTTGGGATAAAGAAGTCAAAATATTAGACCGTCAAAGCATTGTTTTGAACTGAAACCATAGAGTTTTTAACTTAATATTAAATAGTTCTGTCTGTCTGTTTTTCATACCAACACTACTGAACAGATTTTTTATAAAATTTACTACAGAGATAGATTAGACCTTAGAAAAGAACATAGGATTGTTTTAATATATTAAAGGTATAATGAGGTGGAATAAACATGTCGCGCGCGATAACCGCAATCCACGCGCAGCGGAGTCGCGCGCGGAAATTTAGTTTCTCATTTAAAAAATAGTAAGTAATTACTAGTGTAACAGGTATTCTATTGTTTTAAAACACACCTGTTTTATAATCATGTTAAAACTTCAACAACAATACATAAAAAACTGTTCAAAAATTAAAAAAAAATAATACTTATAAACTCACGCCCATAATAAGTAATGGGATACTTACAGTTTTATTTATTTTTTATGTCCGGCCCCTTGTTTATAATAAACTTAAACAAAATATTTTATCATCAATCATATTATATCTATGAGCCGTGGTAGCCCAGTTGGTAGAAAGCTTGCCTCTCACTTTGAGGTCGCAGGTTCGAATCCAGCACAGGCCTAAACCAATGAATGTCGAATTTGTTTTTAAATTCATGTTTGGATCATAAATACCATGTGATCAGCGGTGAAATGCATTTTCGGAGATAATACAGTACCTGTATTGGATTGGTTTTCACTTCGCGGGTTGGAAAGTCAGACAGGCTGTCGCTTCTGTAAAAAAACGGACCTGTCAAATCTTCAGGTTAGGTAAGCGGACCCTGTAAAAAACGGGATAATGCTAGGAGGATGATCTATCAAACTTCGTCTTTCAAATAATTATTAACATACAGTAGGGGTCAAGTATCAACATAGTTGAGAACCTACTGATTCGACAAACAGCGCAGCGCACAACAAAACAATTCCACTGCAAAATTAATTTGCTTCAATTTGCGGCTCGCTAGATTGTCGAAACGTCACGCTCAGATCAATCACAAACAAATTCATAGTTCCCGAAATTCAGCTTCA
Organism: Pectinophora gossypiella; assembly: GCF_024362695.1. Lineage (NCBI taxonomy): Eukaryota > Metazoa > Arthropoda > Insecta > Lepidoptera > Gelechiidae > Pectinophora > Pectinophora gossypiella. The sequence continues at coordinate 1,388,224 of NC_065409.1, forward strand.
CGTACATAGCACAATTAGATTCTAACATTCAATCCATTTTAGCAATATTTCGATTCCAATCGTAACCAGGATTTGATTAAAAACGCCTGGAATCCGTTCGTGCTATCTGGTAAATTTATTTGACTGCTAATTTAGCGTCCTGTTTCCGAGGATTTCGCTTGTAATGATTTTCAAGCGAACGTTTCAATCCGATACGAATTGGCGGGTTGAAAAGGCGACATCGAAACAATTCATCTAAAAACGCGACCTCCGTGGTCCAGTGGTTGAGCGTTGGGCTCAATTCGGAGATCCTGGGTTCGATTCCCGGTGGAGACATATCACAAAAATCACTTTGTGATCCCTAGTTTGGTTAGGACATTACACGCAGATCACGTGATTGTCCGAAAAGTAAGATGATCCGTGCTTCGGAAGGCTTGTTAAGCCGTTGGTCCCGGTTACTACTTACTGATATAAGTAAGTAGTTACATGAGCCATGTGAAGGGCCTTTGGCGGCTCAATAGTGACCCTGGATTGGTACTGCTCCTCATAACCCACACGATAGAAGAAGAAGATCTAAAAAAGCAATATTGCTATTTGACATTTTACATCCCTCTCAGTTTTCGTTACGGTGTTACTAACACCCATACGTACTTACGTATACCTACTTGTACGTGCTCATTATTCTGAATTAACATGAAATGGCATTTTCCATCACAAAAGTATAGAATATGAAATAATTAAAAAAAAAAACAAAAAAAAACATGAATATGAAAACGAAATATTCCAATTGATATTAATCCAGAATTGTGGTCTGAATCATCTCTCTCAGTATTCGTTACGATGTCACTAACACCTGTATAATGTATGTCATGTACGGTCACGAGCATTAATATGTATACACTTTGGTACCATGTCACATTAACTTTTTTGACAAATTGAACTGTAATTCTCACTAAATGTCAAATATGTTAGTGCGACAGAGTCCTAAAGGGGGTACATTTATTTCTCATGACTGTATGTGAAAGTAAGTAAAGAAGACCTTCAGATTATGTAGGTAACGTTACAGCCAATCTAAACATACCACGAGGACGACCAAAAACAAGATGGGCGGATGTGGTCAAAATGGACCTGTGCATGTGCAATGTCTCCGAGAACGACACGTCTGATAGAGCGAAGTGGAAGAGAAGTACCAAGGAGGCAGACCCCACCATCAGATGGGAATAATAAGAGAGAGAGAGCATGTGAAAGTAATCCCTAATACGACTATTCCCCTTACATTTCACGCAGTCAGGTAAAACGGACCCGACGATATCATAAAATTGTATCTTTACTCCCAAAACGAAACATTATTCCATATTTTTCTGCGCGGAATGCCTAACTTTATGCTAATACATCTTTAGAATAAATATACCTCTGTCTCGGAAAGATTTATCCCTCTATCTGGGACAGTAACTTATGACCTACAAGGCAAATATTTGGGCTCAAGGCTCAACCCGCCCGTAGGTGACATCTGTCTAAGTGACGGCGTGTAGCGACCTAGATGGGATCAAAGATAAATTACAACGTTTAAGCGACCCATTGCCATAATTAAAAAAAAATACAACGCTTCTATTTTCCAAATGTCTCTCGGCAATTATCGTAATTTTAAAACAACATACATACATACATAAACTCACGTCTATTTCCCACCGGGGTGCACCAAGCAAGCAGAAACAAAAGAATTCCATTGCCTTTTCTCATGCTTTTAAAACATAACAACAATAAAGTACTTACATAGTTCTAAATTCAAAATCTGATGAACATAGAAATTGTATCGTGTAGGTACTAGATTCAAGATAAATAAATTATGAAATTCTGATTACCAAACAAAGAGTAATAAGAAAAAAAATCGAAAATTTAAATAAAAATAAAAAAAATAAGGAAAAAATTTTAAAAATCCTAACAGATGTCTCTATGAACCAATGCCAATAAATAAGGTTACCAAGATGGAGTGAATGACGAAACATGACTTTTATTTTTAATATTACTACAACAAACCAATATTTCTTCAAGACTAAAGTAAGACCCAGAGGTGGTGGGGTCTCCGGCCGATAAAAATTAGTGCGGGGCGGAAAGTTACCGTACTACACAAAGTAAAACTCTTTACTCTATGGTAGCTAATCGCTTCACCGCCATCAAAAGGCCAGAAACCTGATGACCGTAGTGATTTATAACGGCGGAACAGTCTCGCCTTGTATGCATCTTAATACGTCTTTTGTGACGCAAAGGGTTAACCCTAAATCGGCCGATTGGGATAGGGTCTGAATGGTCTTTATTAACCCCTGCCTAATAGAGTTATGGAATAGTTATGGATTATAAGTGAAGTGATGGTACGAATGATCCGAGGTTTCTGTTGCATTGTTGTTGGGAAGGTTTAGGGTTAGAGTTGGGTGTAATGTATTTTTTTTAATAAAAAAAATATGTTATTTTTTATTTTTTAGCATCATCACTGAATACGAATTCATGTTTGAATCGTAGATAAAATTGATATCACGTGGTTTCTAGGGTTTGTGCCCGGTTAATGGCAATAGGTTCGCCCCCTATTTCGTGATACTTAGGCATAGCTGGCGAGGAGTGAATGTGTATAATTTGTATTACTGTGTTATAATGATCCTTTTGTGTAATAAAGAATTGTTTATTGTATTGTATTCAACAGTCATTTGTTTTCATATAAATACGTACTCCATGCATTAGCTATAGACTAGGCCCCAAAACTATGCCCCGGGGAAGCGTTACCGGGGCCCTACACAACTCCCTGTTGCAGTATAGGCGGGAGTAATAACATTGCCTAGGTCCATAATTGGAGATCATTTGTATGGCTATATACTTAAATTACATTACATAACAATCTAATTTCCAACTAGTCAAATTAGTTACTTTTTACTAAACGTCAAAACACTTAATTACTATGGAGAAAAAGCAACCTATGACGTCATAGAAAAACGTGACAAAATATCGCACTTATTATTACTATTTTCTTTATTACAATTCATAAAAAAGTTAAATAGAAAAAATAAAACGTTTTTATTACCTTTACAACAGCCTCCGTGGTCTAGTGGTTAGAGCGTTACTCGATCTGGAGGTCCGGGTTCGATTCCCGATGGGGATATTGTCGAAATCACTTTGTGAGACTGTCCTTTGTTTAGTAAGGACATTTCAGGCTTGAATCACCTGATTATCCGAAAAAGTAAGATGATTCCGTGCTTCGGAGGGCACGTTGGTCCCGGCTATTAGCCGTAAGAACACCTGCACCAACCCGCATTGGAGCAGCGTGGTGGAGTATGATCCATACTCCCTCCGGTTGATTGAGGGGAGGCCTGTGCCGAGCAGTGGGACGTATATAGGCTGTGTATGTATGTTACCTTTAGATCTGTCTGTATTTTGTAATCAGAATTTCATCATTTATCTTTGACCTAGGACACTACCCAATTGCAAGATGTAATCGCAAGAAGAACTAACACACAGAACAGTGCCCACACCTCACCGAGCTTCCTGTTAGACGTAATAGTTGGTTAGCTGTATCGCCGTCTATCATGGTCGAGTCAACTTTGTTTGTGAAAACACTTAAGATAAATTATTAACTAATTGCTGCAATTCCAGTATCGGGGTTTACACCGCTTCGACTTTAAGCAAAATACACATACATACATAAACTCACGCCTATTTCCCACCGGGGTAAGCAGAGACTACAGAATTCCATTTGCTTCGATCCTGACACACTTCTCTTGCTTCCTCCACATTCATCAATCGCTTCATACACGCACGCCGGTTCAGAGTAGATCGTATTGAACCTTTTCTAAGGACATCTCCAATTTGGTCATCGTAAGTCCTTCTCGGTCTTCCTCTGCCAGCCCTACCATCAACTTTCGCTTTATATACCGCTTTTGCAATTCTATTATCCTTCATCCGCTCTACGTGTCCAAACCAACCTAACATTCCCTTCTCAATCCTAGTCACTATATCGTCTTTTACACCACATCTCTGTCTAATCACACTGTTTCTCACTCAAAAAAGCAAAATACAAAAAAAAAATACTTCTCAGAAGCTAACAAGAGCAAAAAATGAAAACAAGAGATCTGGCCAAGTAGAACGTGCTATCCGAGACAAATCCATAGCAAGACGAAAAAAAAAACAAAGCAAGAAGCAATCTGAATCAAGATAAGCCTAGAAAGAGATTGGAAGCGAAGGCGAAACGTCTGGTAAGAAGCGCTAATGAAACACGATATTCAATGCAATCTGGCTTAAGAAACTAGAATGCTAATGGGAAATGGATGAAAAAATTAAAAATTCTTGAATATTTTTCTTTGAGTAGGAACAATATTTTTCGGGAAAATAATAAATTTCATATTTTTCGGTTGCGTCAAATCGTTGTAAAAAATTAACATTGTTTTCCCGCCATTAGGTCTATACTACGTCTGTATAAAAGATTTCCATAGGCTGTCACTTAAAAAAAGGCTTATTGACACCAGCTAAGAAAATGACAGGTATAAGTAACTTAAAATAAAATTAGATCGTGTGTACTGAAGTCAGCACTAATATGAATAGAGCACGATGGATTTAATATATTTGTAAACATCCTGTATTATAACCATGTTCTAGCAAATGAACGTATCTGGTGTCTACGTATAATAACACGGTCATGTTTGGAAGTTGATAAGAATTTTTTGCCGCAAATGGCATTAACCACTTGTCCGGACAAATGGGGAGCACTGGCAACAGGTCTGTAGGTGCTCAAGGCGTCTGGGAGGATCATAATTTAAAAGAATGGATCAACCCTATTGGCTCGATAGCGATAAGCGCTGAATGGAAACAAAACTGAAGCGAAATTCAGATGGGCAAAAGCTGAAGACATGCGCTTCTGGAACTCGACACTCGATACAATCTAAAGCTTTAATCTTAATGAATACTATAGTAGATGCATGCAAAATCCTTAGTTTAAAGACAAAGAGGTAGAGTTTAACTTTGCAACAGAAGAGGAAACAGAAGAACAGAATAGAACGCCGGCCATTTGTCTGGCTAAGTAATGAATATTACCCGAGACTAGGTACAATAAATACGGAACTCTAAAATTAAAAAAAAAGTACTTTGGCAAGTTTGATACTGTTTTATCAAAGTTCACTGCACTACAAATTCTATGATGATAAGTAAAAAATCAAGTGTGCAAAGATGAGGGTGTGTGTGTTGTGTTTAAGTGTTTTAATAACCATGTTATAGTTAATGTCTCTAGCTAAAAGCCACATCAAAGATCAAATAGCCAAAGGGTTCATTTATGTCGTGGCCAGAGATCTTAGAATTAATCATTTTATGATGTGCTCGATCATTTAATATACGGGTCATATTTCATAGAATATCACACGTTGGCCACATCATGGTGTAGTTTGGCCAAATCAATGAACATAAAACGTTTAACGATATGAGCAACTAAATGCATGGTTACATCATGATATATCCAAACGTTGGCAATTATGTCGTAAAATTAGTAACACTATCCATCGGTAGTGGCGCTGGTGTCGATTATATTTAAAACTTGATTGATATTATAATCGATGAATCAATGTAATTGTACAATTTTCCATATAAAATAGGTACATAATTAAACCTAAGAAATTAATTGACTATTTACATTTTTATTACACCACATATCATAATAGAAATATCATTAAACGTTGACGTTTCAACGATATGGACAACTTAAGTTGGCTATTTCATGAAATATGACCATTTCACGAAATGGTCGAACACATCATGAAATGATTAAATTCTACGATCTGACCACGATATTTACACTACCAAATGTACAAAAAAAAATACCTTTAGCTCTATACTCCACACTCGTAATTAAACAGAAATCCTTTTCAATGAACATGCTTGAAACCGAAAAGAGAATACATAAAAGCAAGCAAAGTATTAGAGAGGAAATAAAAGCAGACATTCTTCATAAACTGCAAATTAAACGTGGAAGAGCATAGAGTAGCATTCCCGAACTAGACTGGCCGAGTGGCTGAACAAAAACAACGGACAAACTATGCACATTCTGCCTACTAAGTAGCACAAATAGTTCTTGCATGCATTTCAGATTAGCCGCCGTCCGGCACAAGACTCGTGTAGAACAAACAAGAGCTGCAGTTGTGCAACTTTGATTAAGTTTCGGGACTTTGCAGGCGGTTTTTGGGTGTATTGTTGGTTACTTTGCTACGCTCGCAAGGCGTCTTTTGTTGTTTTGGAAATTATATACTTACTAATGTTTTAAGAAACGGTTTTGTAGTGTCAGTAATTTATAATTCAAAATGTGAAGTCACGGAAGATATTGGACTAAGAATTTTAATTTAAGGTTCATCAGAAACGTATACTCACGTAACATTATTCTATGGTACTTTTCCTATTGTTAAATTTAATCTATTCCATTTTAGTCTTGTCTTAAAAAATACACAGCGTTTGAAGTTTTAAGACAAACTGCATCCTCTCGTATAACTAAACCTTCCGTTTTTCAGATAATTTCCAAACCAAACCCACTATCCCGCATAGGCAAATAAATATTTAAGACAGTGTCCGTTCTACGTTGTGTATTCTATAGCGTCTCAACTGCAAGGTAGTTTGATCTAACGTTCATTAAGGTATAACCTCGCTTACCGTCGCTATCCGACTCCACTCGACGTTTTCAAACGCTGCTAGATTGATAGCTGAGCTTGAACGCATATAAACGAAACGAACGTACATAATCCTTCTCGAATTCTCTGGTGAATTGGAAGAAAAAAACAAAGATTTTTTTCAACTGCTCATCTTTTCGAGCATGATTAAATATTATCGCATTATTGATTATTACTAGAATATGTAATAAATAATTAAAATTAATAATCTATGATCTAATAAATCAGAATGTTTCAATGTTTTCTCATTCTGAGTTTTGAGTCAGAATATTTCTCTCTTTTCTCGTTTTGAGTTTTCGAGTGAGAATTTTTCGATCTTTTCTCTTTTTGAATTTTTCTTTTCGTCTCTAACTATACACATTTAACTTCCAGCGTAGAACTAAACTAATTTGCGCTAAACGCCTCCCATTTTCAAAACGAGTTTCCTTGCGTTTATTGGACGGGCAATTGAATAGAACTTTTACGAGTTGTAGTGCATTCCATATTCAAGCCAGTTGGTTCTTGTAAAAGTAGATGCTTTAAAGCTTGGTTCGCATTGTTTTACTAACTTTAGACTTTTTACTGGTTTTAGAGAGAATCTCGTACGCCGCATTTATTGGCATTTATGCCTACTCGGTACGACAGTGCACTGTGTGTGTTTTTGAGTTCATTTCTTTCAATGTTTTCTGTATTTTTATATTATTTTTATTTTATTTTTCTGTTTTAATGCGACGAATGGGTGCCGAGACAAACCTCTGTGGTTTAACGGCATCATTCAAACCATGTATTAAGATTAAGGATATAATGAAAATAAAAAAATAAAAAAAAACTGAATAAATTATTTTTTATTTTACTTTATCTTTTTTAATGGTTCGTGATAAAAAGTCTACTGACAGAGAAAGGGGTCACGCCAAAATTGTTTTTGTTAACAAGTTAAATTAAGAACTAATTTGTATTTTATTTACTTGTATTTTGAGGATAAACTTAATATCTATACTCATTTTCTGTATTTCACATTCTACACGTATAGTTTACACCGAGTGAAATTAAAAAAATAATTACACATTTATCTGCTGAATCATATTACTACTAAGAGCATCTCCGAATCATGATGACAAAAAATACTTGTTGCGTACTTCAATCAAATTTCAAAAGCAGAAATAAGTATGAAAATAAATCACAGCTTTGCCCTAACGCGAGAGAGCACTCACAAATTTCAAATGCTATGAAAAATATTTCATTCTGCTCACTATTTTCTGGCTCTCAAACGAAAAAGTCCTCTATTTATAACGTCGCAAGTGCTTCGGTGAGTGCAATAAGATATTGCAGTTTGCACGTCGCGTTTTATACGAAATACAATATTAAAGAGAATAATATTTCTTCATAAATCGTGGTAGGTGTTGGTGGAGCGTTTACGAGCAACAATCTGGCGGGAATAACGGTTAAGTGACGTGAAATAGCGGTGGAGAATGTAGGCTACACACGTTTAATGGATCATAGTTCTGGCCAAGGCTGAATGCGCGCTGAATGAGTAAAAGAATAACTCTTATAGGGTTGAGATTATTGGTTAATTTCTATTTATCGAGCATTTTTTTTAATACATTGTTTTAAGTTTACGCGGTTATTATCATAATTAAAATTAAATTACAAATTTATATTAAATTTCAAATTAGTCATCCCGTGATCATGGCACTTGCAACAGTGTCGAAATATCGGGAGTCTCATATCCCCATTTAAACGCGGTAAGAACCCGTTATTATGTGTTTTAATTTTTTTTAATGCTCTTTTATCTATAGTTGGTGACTGATATTTGCTAAAGACTCTGTTTTTTTATACTTTATACTTCATCCGCGTGCCTTGGCAGAATGCGCTAAGATCACTTAGTTTCTGTTACGGCCATATCTCATCATCTCTACCATTGTCCCGTTTTTCACAGGGTCCGCTTACCTAACCTGAAGATTTGACAGGTCCGGTTTTCTACAGGAGCGAATGCCTGTCTGACCTTCCAACCCGCAAAGGGAAAACCAGCCCAATACAGGTTAGGTCACATACTTTCGAAAATGTATCAATGTATCAAAATTAATCATTGTTTTTAAAAAGATGTGTTGCTGTTGCAGTCTCTTGTCATTTCTTCTCCTCAGCCATAACACCTTGCGAAATGACGTACATTTAAAAATGGTACATTGACCTTCAACAAGTTTATCCATGACAATTACGTTGAATAAAAGATTCTGATTCTGATTCTGTATTTCTCGGTTTTCTTCACCGCTGAGCACGTGATAATCATTTATGATCCAAACATGAATTCGAATGCAAATTCGATAATCATTGGTTTAGGCCTGTGCTGGATTCGAACCTGCAAGCGTTTGACCAACTGGACTACCACGGCTAAGGCCATATCTCATAAAGACATAATGGTGACGCCACCACAGTCGTTGACATTGCAACCAACAATATTATGCTGAATTTATGCTGAAAAGCATAGTTGGTCTGATCGCGCCCAAAAGTAGCTTATGTTGATCCAGTTTCGATCTTCTCAATGTGCTTATTATAATATAAATTAATTCATCCGTTTAAGCTTGAAATGGTAGTATACAGACTGACGGTTACTTACACATTTATTTATAACAATGGATCATCATCACTAATTTAAGAGCCACGCTCTTGTCTGTGTAGCATTCTCCAATCTTGTCTATCAAGGACCAATTCCTTCACTTCCTTATAAGACATGACGTTCGCCTTCTGTTTAATCTGTTCTATGTAAGCTCTTCTCGGTCTTCCCTTTCCTCTCTTTCTTTCTTCTCATCTTCTTCTATCGTGTGGGTTGTGGGGTGGATTACCAACCCCATCAACCCTGGTGTCAGGGTTACTATTGAACCGCCAAAGGCCCATAATGAATATGAATACCAATACACCAAACCAACCAACCAATATATTTTTACCAATGGATATGAATTAAAAAATCAATCATTACCAACACAACGGCTTTTAAAAGCAAATTTTTAATGAATCGAAAACTATTCCCAATTCCCTCATGAATTAGGTAACAGGCAGACTAATGAGATAAACCGTTTATTTCAAATCAAGCTAACTCTCTAACTTTTTGATGGTCCCGAAAGAGCGTTCAGAATATATGAAAGTTTAATTGCTGTAAGTTTCAGGGATACCTATGCAAATTAACCAGGTTTGAGTATAAATTAAGGTAGTTTTATTTATAGATAGAGAGATATGTTATCTTTGTAAGGGATGTTTTTGATTACAAATGAAATTGAGCCCTTGGATACCTTTGCAGAACGCGCTAAGTTCACTTAGTTTCTGTTAGGGCCATATCTCATCATACATACATACATACATAAACTCACGCCTATTTCCCACCGGGGTAAGCAGAGACTATAGAATTCCATTTGCTATATTCATATCTCATCATATCGTATTATATCTCATCATATATGTGTGTCTGGTTGCGAAGCTCGGTGGCGCAGCGGTAAACGCGCTCGGTCTGCAATTGTTGAAGTTAAGCAACTTTCGCAAAGGCCGGTCATAGGATGGGTGACCACAAAAAAAAATCATCTCGAGATCCTCCGTGCTTCGGAAGGCACGTTAAGCCGTTGGTCCCGTCTGCATTAGCAGTCGTTAATAACCATCAATCCGCACTGGGCCCGCGTGATGGTTTAAGGCCCGATCTCCCTATCCATTCATAAGGAAGGCCCGTGCCCCAGCAGTAGAGACGTTAATAGGCTGATGATGATGATGATGTGCGTATGTGTGTCAAGTGGGGTAATGTGTAATACAGTAACAATGACAGAACGAAGTGGAACAAACTCCTGCAGCGGGCCTTTGTGCTGTATCGAGGGTTATATGAGTAACGGCGAGTGAGATAAAGGCTAGGATCCTCTTGTATAGCCAAATTTATAGAGGTTTGATAATATTTTGCCTCAATGACAATAGGTACCTAAGTAAAATATCTATTGGATAGAGCGCGGCATAGCTATGGAGAAGTGAAATTGAAATTGCACGGTTATTACTAGCGTTTGTAATATTGTGAACCTGTTTGAATGCTGATGGTGGTAGAAATGTGTCCGGAATGGATTTAATTTAATCATTACCTTAGTTACCAGGTAACTGGTACAATAATTCAAATTCAAATACAGATTCAAATTCAAAAATATATTTATTCAGTAGGTAACATAGTTACACTTTGAATCGTCAATTGTTACATAACGAACGTCTCATCCACCTAAAACTACTGCAGCTTCTCACAACCTGTATTGCCGGGGAAAAGAAACTGCAAGAAAAAATGTTCTTTAAAAAAAAATAAACTTGAGTAATTTAGCTGCTTAATATCAGTTCTCAGAAAGTTAATCCCATGCATTCATATCTTCTAAATAATCACTAACTTTATAATAACCTTTTTTGTAAAATTTCTTTTTAACTACTGTCTTAAAACAGTTGAATTTGAATAAACATAACAATACGCTTATATCCCCAAAGGGGTAAGCAGAGTCGTATAAGTCCCAAGCGCCATGCCATTTTTATTTATATTGAAACTAGCGTATCTATTGCGAGGTGGCCAGTATGTCGGTATTCTGCAGACTGCTCTCCCGGGAGAGTGCCCGCGATCTACACGAGCTCATTCCACCATCCTCCTCTTATCTTCGGACTTCCAGACGTACAGCCGGGTTCCATCCCTATTTGGTGGATATCCCAACTATTCGCACAAAGCTCTTCGCATCGTCCTCCACTATGCGCTCTGCTAGGAAGTGGAATTCTCTGCCGTCTTCTGTATTTCCCAATGCATGTAACCCGGGTGCTTTCAAGGCCAGAGTGAACAGGCACCTTCTGGGCGAGCTCGCTCCATCTTTGGCCTCGTCAATGCCTTCGGGCAAGTCTGGGGCCAAGAGCAAACCCATAGGTAAAAAGAGGTTTTGTTAAGAAACATCACTTGCGTGTGTGATTTTATTATATTCGCGCCCAACTGGGCATTCTCAGGCCTGTTGCATTAACTTTTGTACTGGGTTAGAGCCCTCAGCACTCCTCATTAAAAAATATTGAGAAGCAACTATTAGACAGATTCGACGTATTCTTTTCGATTGCCGGCATTTTAACATATTAACCAAAACGGAAAGTCCAATAAACGTCAAAATAATGGTCATAGAAGTTTGGCGCCATACTAATAAATGTTCTAACGGTCCTTTGTAATACGCCTGTATCCCCTTTTTTCAAACGGACATTTAATATTTTTTTTTACAAAATGTATGAAAAATCGTGATTTTTAAAATCCAATTAAAGCCAAACTAATGGTCATACACATTTGGTGTCATAGTAAAAAATGATCAGAGCAATCTACTCGAAAGGTTCGACACATTTTTTTTCTCTGGCCGGCATTTTCAAATTTGGGCCGGCCAAAGTATGGAGAGTCGATGATCTCCTTTTATTTGCATGGTGGCCGAGACTTTCCATTAAGTAATCCTACGATACTTGTGGCGTGAGTTTATGTATGTGTGTATGTCTTAATTCTATTTCAAAAACAACACACAACACAAACAAACGATAACTCTTTGGAAATTACTATCTTCTTCTTCTTTGCGAGTCGATGGCGATCGATATTAAATTTTTGCTGACCAGTAATAAGGTCACGCTTACGGCATTGTCAGTGGCTTCGTGAAGGTCTTTAATAGTGCAGGTGTTAGGGGATTTAGGACAGCATAAAAGGTGAACCATAGTTTGTGGTGATACACACTCGCACTCATTTAGTCTCAATAAAGGAAATTGCTATTAAGTCTCAATAGTATTGGCTGATGGATAAAAAACAAGTTTTAAGAGGTACACTTCCCCCACCTGGGGCTTATTTATTGCCGAGATCCGCGGGTTTACTTACGAACGATACATACTCGCTCGTTATGTACCCCGATACCGACCCCGCCGGCGTGGTCGACGATTTCCCTCAATCAGCGCTTATCGCTATCGACCCACTAGAGTCGATTAATTCTTTCAATTATTTTCCCTCTCAGACGACGCCCTGAGCCGAGGTTCGCGCCCAACTAGGCACCCTCAGGCCTGTTGTCTTAAACGTTGTACCGGGTGAGAGTCTTCAGCGCTCCCCATTTGTCCGGCCAAATAGTTAAAGCCATCTGCGGCAAATCTATAATAAGTCACGTCAAAAAAAAAATAATCTCGTTGTGTTTAAGGTAACATAACCTAGCATTGCGCTTGTAACTGTAGGAGCTCGGTGGCGCAGCGGTAAACGCGCTCGGTCTGCGATTGTTAAAGTTAAGCAACTTTCGCAAAGGCCGGTTTCCGAAATAAATATTTTGAATTTGAATTTGAATAGGATGGGTGACCACAAAAAAAAAGTTTTCATCTCGAGCTCCTCCGTGCTTCGGAAGGCACGTTAAGCCGTTGTTCCCGGCTGCATTAGCAGTCGTTAAGAACCATCAATCCGCACTGGGCCCGCGTAATGGTTTCAGGGCCGATCTCCCTATCCATTCATAGGGAAGGCCCGTGCTCCAGCAGTGGGGACGTTAATGGGCTGATGATGATGACGCTTGTAACTAAAACACATAGGTAATAGCCTCGATTCCTGCTGACACGTTTTACGTTTATATTAAGTTATATACCTGCTATTTTCTTATCCGCCGAAAAGGAAAAGGACGGATGGTTGACAGCTGTTTTCAAATGAATGAATAACCCCGGAAAATTAAATAGTCATCACACGGATATACAACAAATCTCCTAACGAGTTGTACGTCGATTATGCGATTGCATCTAAGTCACGTACAAGCACGGTTCATTCGGTTCTAATTGCACAATGACCGAATGAAGCCTTGCATTTGTAGTCTATAAAAAAATACTCGGTAAGAAAAACACTTCGGTTTGTGTTTAATACTTTATCGTGTAGCGTCTATTTGTTTAAGTGGCTTCGGTTGGCTTTGTCTGAAAAGTCTGCCACGGTAAATAGAATAAAATAAATGTTTATTTCAACACAAAGACACAAAACATTATTATTATAGTCTTCTTCTATCGTGTGGGTTAAATTGTGAGGTGGATTACCAACCTCATCAACTATTGTTACTATTGAGCCGCCACAGAACCCTGACATGACTTTTTTAAATTCAAAATTCAAATTCAAAAATATCTTTATTCAGTAGGTAACATAGTTACACTTTGAATGGTCAATTTTTACATAACGAACGTCTCATCCACCTTAAACTACTCATGTAACGTCTACGTACATACATCAGTAAGTAGTAACCGGGACTTATATGAATCTATCTTTCTTAGATGAATTGCTTCGATGTGGCCATTTTAACCCTCTTGTTCCGTTGTCTACCAGTGGGGGCCAACGTTAGAATAATAGAACGCAATCGGCTTCAACCCCAAACTGCCAAAGTCATATAAAAGGACAATAAACGATTAAAAAAGACCACTTAAAGATAACAGAGTATCTACGACCATTGTTACATATTTAAATATCCACTTGAAATTTTTAAAATGATTTATCGCTAAACTTTAGACGCAAGATAGGGTCTGGTATATAAATATTGCTAAAAATATCGCGCCCTTTACTCTACTGATAAAAACATCGTAAATTAAAGCTATCCAAGCCAAAATTAGGGTAAATTATAATTTATAACAACAACGAGACACCTTTACCTGTTCTCTTGGGACTTTAATTATATATTTTCTTCATAAAATTACTGCCATACTTGTCTTTTCATTGTCTCACTTTAGTCCGAGTAAGATTCATAATTCAATATTGTAAGGTAACGGATAAAAACAAATAAATACACCGTATTTCGTTATAATTCTGGTAATCTTTCACGTTTCTTAAAAACACTTGTTTCACTTATGATAATAAGAACAACATGTAATGGTTTAAAATAAGCATATTATTATTAACAGACATTAAAAATCAAAAGACAGGAAAAGAAAGACAGCAAAAAAGACAGTTAAATGGTCCACCAAACCGCAGTGGAGCAGCGTGGTGGAGTATTATCATTGACGATTCAAAGTGTAACTATGTTACCTACTGAATAAAGATATTTTTGAATTTGAATTTGAATACGCTCCATACCCCATTGCGGGTTCATTGCGGGGAGGTCTGTGCCTAGCAGTGGGACGCACATAGGCTATTTATGATATTATGAAAAATAATTTATGTACCCGAATTTGCACCCCTATTCCCTGCTTCCCATTCCGATGCACATTAAAAAAACCAAAAACTGTCAAACCAGTGTGACAAAGAGGTCTGATAAAAAAATACTTAATTATTGTTTAATCATTCTTTGACGAAGCCTGTGGTGGATGCCTAGTCTATTTCTTTTTATCAATGATTTTCATAATATAACGTCTTAATCATATAAATATTATAATCTAGCCTACAAGATCCCAGCTGCGCAAACTTTTTTTCTCTGTTTGTGTTTTGGGCAGGTTTTTGATTGCGTGTTAAACTACAAGAAACTTCTTCAAATCCTAAAGTAACATGCTTCATCACACTTGCTTTTAAAACTATACAATATACATAGCTAACACCTCTTGCACACGTTACGTTCAAACCACAACTTCATATCAGCTTTAAATGATGAATGCCTTACCTGCGCACTACTATACCCGAACAGAGGCCCGGCGCAGTGTCGCCCCTAAATTAGGACCATCCAATCGTACGCCATAGATCATATTTGGGGGGACATTGGGGACTTACCCCACTGGATTGGAAAGGTGGGAAATTCAGCAAGTGCTTGCGGTAACCCGTGCCAAACCAACTCCATCCTACTCCATAAATCACACATACACTTGGGCACTTTAGCAAATGATATTTTCTCCAAGTTTTCAGTCGATCTCATAAGTTGTCTAGAGTTTAGAACTTGAGAGTTCGCCAGTAATTGTCCGATTGAAGATGTACTGTATGCGTTGTACTATAAAATTTTGTACGGAAACTTGGGTTCGTGTCTGTAAGAGCAAGTTGGATGTTATTTTCAGTTAAGTTTGCTGTTGTGACGACATAGACGTACCGCAAATGTGAAATTTCAAATTTTATGTTCATGGTTACATATTTCACCCGTTTTAATTAATATTTATTTTACGATGACTCAAACCAATCTTCTTCTATCGTGTGGGTTATAAGGCGGAGTACCAACCCCATCAACCAAATCAATGATTTTTGCATTTGTTTTCTCCTGCTCAGCGGTGAAGAAAAACATCGTGAGGAAATCCACATACCCGGAAAATGCGTTTCAAATGTGTGTGTGTGTGTTAGCCTGTATTGTGCTAGTTTTCAGACGCGTAGTAAATTCTGTAAAAAACAAATCTGACCTGTCAAATCTTCAGGTTAGGTAAGCGGAACATTCTTCGTTCGGAGTAAACTGGTCCAGCCCCATGAAACCGACCAGGCGAGTAGACTACAAAAAAATGAAAAAAGGGCGACTTGCTTCCTAGTCAATATAAGCGCACGAGTATCCCATTGAGGTAGTCAGAGGTACATCCATCGCAAAAAAAACTAAGTACCCACACCTCACCGAGCATTTTGTTAGACCAACATGATAGGTGGTGAGCCATATCGCCGTCTATAATGATCGAGCCAACTGGGAAGTGAAAACTACATTTAAGATAAATTAATAAGTAATTGGTACAAGTCCGTTACCAGGGTTCGAACCTCCGTTTGGGAACAAGCCAGTGTATCTTAGGACCGCAGAAAAAAAAACTCTGTAGCGTTTTCTATCCCGTGTTTACAGCGCCCGATTACCTAACCTGAACATTTGACAGGTCCGGTCTTTTACAGAAGTAACTGCCTGTCTGACCTTCCAACCCGCGAAGGGAAAACCAGCCTAGTAAAAAAAAAGATTTGATAAAAGAAATATTGCATATATATACGTAACATTTTTTCGATTTCCCTCAGTCGCCGCCACAGACAGGAAGATAATCCGTCAGAGCGTTCATTCAATCCATTCGCGACTGAATCAGCGTTTGCCAAATTGCGGGTTTATTTCCTCTATGGTTCGTTTTTATGGTCATCTATAACATAACAACCTCGGTGGTCTAGTGGTTAGAGCGTTGGGCTCACGATCTGGAGGTCCGAGTTCGATCCTCAATGGGGACATTGTCGAAATCACTTTGTGAGACTGTCCTTTGTTTGGTGACATGCAGGCTTGAATCACCTGATTGTCCGAAAAAGACTCGCTAAGGCGTTGGTCCTGGACTAAGACACCCCCCCCCCCATCCCCCCCTTAGAATTAAAAGCGACACGATAAATAACATTCAACAACTCGCCAATCTAGCACGCAAGTAACATCCGAGTACCTATCTAATGACTGCCATACAAAACATTCCAGTAAATTCTCGTCGCCAAGTTTTAAGATTCACAAAGCTGGCAATAACTTGGTAGCAATTTGTGCACTTACCTGCACCTTACACTTGTTGACAAAGTTGTAAAGTGACGCTCCGAAACTTGGCGAACTTGTTAGATGGAATCCATGTTCTGAGTTGGCTGAGTTGCCACGTTTGGCATTGTTATGGCATCGTGAATAGTTTGTGTGTAATATTATTAGATATCATTTTAACGATACCTTGTAAGTAAGAAGGAAAATGGGTGTTTTGTTGTTACCGACTTCAAAAAGGAGGAGGTTCTCAATTCGACCGTATTTTTTTTTTTTTTTTTTTTTTATGTTTGTTCGGGCATATCTTCGTCGTATATGAACCGATTTTGATAATTCTTTTTTTGTTTGAAAGGAGATATACCCAAGGGGGTCCCATGTCAAGGAAGTCAGGATCTGATGATGGAAGACCAGAGAAATCGAGGGGAATTTTCAAAAATCGTAGGAGCGACTAGTGCGTTTGTAAAGTCATATTAATCGGATCGATCTTTAGGCTTCGGGAAAACTTCCCGACCTTCGAAAACTGGTCAGCATCAGGGAGACACCCTATGGCCTGGCAAAACTATACAACCTGGAGCAATTTTTCTTTCACGAAACGTATTTAAATCTTGATCAAATTCAATCGCCGGTGCAAAAAAACAAAATGGCGGAAAAACAAGATGGCCGCCATACAAAATTTTGTCGATTTTGGAAGAAGCCCCTTTGGGTAAAAATAATGTATGGGGCGCTTACTCAAAACGTCATGTAGAGTACGGAAATACTTTCTGGTCACCAAAAATTGCTCCGCATCAGAGAAATACTCTACGGCCTGGCAAAACTATCGCACGTGAAGCAATATTTCTTTCAGAGCACTTATTTAAATCTTGGTCAAATTCCATAGCGTGTGAAAAAAAAAATGGCGGAAAAACAAGATGGCCGCCATACAAAATTTTGTTTTTCCAGAAAATGTCTTGGGGGTGAAAATGATGTATAGGGGTGTGATCGGAACGTCATCTTTGAAAACTGCTCCCAATCAGGGAGACATTCTACGGCCTGGCAAACCTATTGCACCTGGATTTTGTTTGTTTCCACGACACCCATTTAAATCATGGTCAAATTCTGTCGCCGGTGAAAAAAAAACAAAATGGCGGAAAAACAAGATGGCCGCCATACGAAGAGGGACAGTTTCGAATAAACAGGACACGCGAGCTGCTTTAGCAGCGAGCGAACCACGCGAAATCTACTGTATCTATATGTGTGCGTGAGTGTGTATGATAGCAGCTTCCACTGACAACCACATGTGTGTGTATGTGTGTGTGTGTGTGTGTGTGTGTGTGTGTGTGTGTGTGTGTGTGTGTGTGTGTGTGCGTGTGTGTGAGTGTGTGTGTGTGTGTGTAAACATGTTCATCAATAATAATTGTGATCACTACTAATCATGTATTAATATATATCAATATAAATCAGAAAATTTGTCTGTCTCTGCATCCTTGCTCGGTCTAACCATCACTTAAAATCGTAAAATAAAATAAAATTTTTAACAAAAAAAAACCGACTTCAAACGCAAAACTAAAAAGCAATAAATAAATTTACTTCGCACAAAGTAATTAGTACGTATTTTCAATTAGTTAATTAATTTTATAAATCTGAAGTCGGTGCCAAGTAAATGCTACAACAACCCTACTACAATATCACATTACTATGTACACACAATATTGTTTAATACCTATATCAAAGCAATTACAAAACAATGTCAAACAAAAAATTACAAAACAATCAGTATTGAAAAATATATGAATCGGTACTTCGTTGTAGCATTTCCTTGGCACCGGCTTCAGATTTATAAAATTAATTAACTAATTGAAAATACGTACTAATTACTTTGTGCGAAGTAAATTTATTTATTGCTTTTTAGTTTTGCGTTTGAAGTCGGTTTTTTTTTGTTAAAAATTTTATTTTATTTTCATTTTGGCGCCCAGTATGGGACCTTCATGATTCCATAGTTCAACTAGAATTCAATTTACTTTTTCTTGTCTTGTCAATAAATTTCACTTTATTGTATGGAATTCCATTTGCTTCGATCCTAAGGCACTTCTTTTGCTTCCTCCACATTCATCAATCGTTTCATACACGCACGCCGGTTCAGAGTAAACCGTACTGAACCTTTTCTAAGAACATCTTCAATTTGTAAAGCCGTGGTAGCCCAGTCGGTAGAACGCTTGCCTCTAACTGTGAGGTCGCAGATTCAAATCCAGCACAGGCTTAAACCAATGATTGTCGAATTTGTTTTCGAATTCACGTTTGGTACATAAATGATTATCACGTGATCAGCGGTGAAGAAAAACATCGTGAGGAAACCCACATTTCGAATTGGACTGGCTTTCCCTTCGCGGGTTGTAAGGTCAAACAGGCAGTCGCTAAATGTAAAAAACCAGACCTGTCAAATCTTCAGGTTAGGTACGGTCACGAGCATTAATATGTATACACTTTGGTACCATGTCACATTTACTTTTTTGACAAATTGAACTGTAAGTCTCACTAAATGTCAAATATGTTAGTGCGACAGAGTCCTAAAGTGGGTACATTATATTGCCCATAACTGTAAGTGGTAAACGGGATGGAAAACGCTAGAGAGATTTTGGTACACCGGCTTGCTTCCCAAATGGAGGTCCGAACCCCAGTAACGGACTTGCACCAATTGCTTATTAATTTATCTTAAGTGTAGTTTTCACTAACGCAGTTGGCTCGATCATTATAGACGGCGATATGGCTCACTACCTATCACGTTGGTCTAACAGAAAGTTGAGTGAGGTGTGGGTAATGAAGGGGGCTCAATTCAATTCAATTCTTTATTCATAATAAATATTACATGTCAACAAATATTAATGGTAGGGAGATGAAGATCTACAATTTGTTCAATATACGACCTTCTATGACAGTCAAAGTAATCAATCAATCAATCAATCAATAATACTTTATTGCACAACGACATGTACAAAGGACATACATACATACACATACATACATAAACTCACGCCTATTTCCCACCGGGGTAAGCAGAGACTATAGAATTCCATTTGCTTCGATCCTGACACACTTCTCTTGCTTCCTCCACATTCATCAATCGCTTCATACACGCACGCCGGTTCAGAGTAGATCGTATTGAACCTTTTCTAAGGACATCTCCAATTTGGTCATCATAAGTCCTTCTCGGTCTTCCTCTGCCAGCCCTACCATCAACTTTCGCTTTATATACCGCTTTTGCAATCCTATTATCCTTCATCCGCTCTACGTGTCCAAACCAACCTAACATTCCCTTCTCAATCCTAGTCACTATATCGTCTTTTACAAAGGACATAAACATACGAATAAAAACATAAGCACAATAGTAATCAATCCAAGTAAACAAATCATCGGAGGAGCTCGGTGGCGCAGCGGTAAACGTGCTCGGTTTGCGATTGTTGAAGTTAAGCAACTTTCGCAATGGCTAGTCATAGGATGGGTGACCACAAAAAAAAAAGTTTTCATCTCCTCCGTGCTTCGGAAGGCACGTTAAGCTGTTGGTCCCGGCTGCATTAGCAGTCACTGGGCCCGCGTGATGGTTTAAGGCCCGATCTCCCTATCCATCCATAGGGAAGGCCCGTGCCCCAGCAGTGGGGACGTTAATGGGCTGATGATGATGAAACAAATCATTAAGATTATTATACGAAACATGGGTATCTCGCGATGTATACGTGTCCAAGACCAAGAGGCAGCGAATATTGCAGCTTACGACTCACAGATAAAATATCACAGACAACACCAGGAAATGAGACTGGGACGAAACTAATAAATAAAATATGATTGGATCGCACAAAGTTTGCTCGTTACGAGTTCGGTACTCAGTGAACTTGTTAATTGCGGTTCCTACACGTCCAACTCTTAGCAATGCCACTCAGATGATCAATGGTCGAGGTTCAAATATAACTATTTTGTTATACGTTACCATAGAACAAGTGATGTATTTACTCGAAATAAGGCGCGAAGTTGTGAGCGATCATAAACATTTTAAACGATATCCATATATGTACAGTCATGAGCAATATAATGTACCCACTTTAGGACTCTGTCGCACTAACATATTTGACATTTAGTGAGACTTACAGTTCAATTTGTCTAAAAAGTTAATGTGACATGGTACCAAAGTGTATACGGTTCTCTATTTTTACGCATATTTTTTTATGTAATAATTTACCATGGCATAATGTTACTTGTCCTATTATTAGTTACGCATAGTATTAATTTGTCATAACTTTGTAAGCATAATTTTGAAACTCATAACTACCATAAGCATAATAATTAATGACAATAATGACATATAAGCATAAGTATTATAAGCATAAAAACTATACTCCGAATAAGAAAAGTTTTGGCACAACTTTGAACATTTCCGAAACTTACTTTTCCTTGGTTGCATATGGTTCATGGTTGTGACTTTTTATATTTTTGTTCTTTATATTTTTTGACTCTATTTCATGCTGTTGGTGATCATTCAGTATACTTTTCGTGTGTAAGATAAACATGCTGGCGGCGTAGGGGTGGCCCAAGGGCCACCCCCGCCGCACCCTAACCTACTGTTATGCCTTGTAAAAATTATGACAAAACACTATTATTCTAAAAAAGACTTATGGATACCTATTTATATGTGAATCAAATTTATACCAACAAATATTAGTCCAAAAATAAGTTATACCTAACAAACCAGTATTCTTAGATGTTATTATGGGAAAGTACTATTATGCTTAAAAACGTTATGCGAAAAGGATTATGATAATTAAAATTATGACAAAACCATTTATGCATTTTAAGAGAATCCCAGTGTATACATGTATATGCATATTAATGTTCGTGACCGTATATCAATTGTAGTGTATGCACCGATAGCTACGAACATTATTTATTTGTTAAAAAAGTGACCAATAACAATGGTAATAAACTGGCTGTCGCGTATAGAGTGAGAATTTTATATTACGTAATAAAACCAATTTACTGTAAACACACAACATAACGCTGTAATACAATACAGATAGCGTCGAAAAATATTTCCAAACACCTACAAACAAAAACTCGTTCGCTCGCCAATAGCCCTTAGGTAGCCGGCTTTCAAAAACGGTCCACATAGAGAAAAAAGCGTAAAAACTTGACCAGCAAAAAACATGCGAAACAGCCCGCAGGGTTCAGCTCGTGAGAAATATCCAATTTAGCCGCGCTTCCCCCGTAAATCGACGCCATTTTTCATTTCGACCGCCATGTTGCGCAGTGGCGCCACCAATGCGGTTTTAAGGCTATAAAAAGCGGGAAAATAAAATAAAGGGACGCCCCTGATTGTGTAATAGAGGGAAGGATTTGTCTAGTTATTGTCCGTATGGACACACTGATTAAGCTATTATAATTCTTCCACATTGTACGCGTTGCCAAAATTTTCAAAATGAAATTATAATCTTGAACAATCAGGGTCGACTTAAATTAATTTTATTTGAAAAATCTGATGACGTCATCAAAATAATTTGAAATTAAAAAAATATTATTGTATGTTACAATATGATTAAATGTGCTGAGCGCTAAAAGCTTCACTTCCATCTATAAGTATACGTACCAAATTTATGACAATAAATTTTCATTTCATGGAAGGTATTAACCGCTTTTTTCTAACAAAACATAAATCGACTTTCTCTGTGTTCTGTGATAGTGAATATACTTAATTCCGTATAAAACTGAGTGTGCTAACAGCGCCTACGATATGGAAGAATTTTGCTTTGCCGGCACCTTTAGCAGATGTCAGTGTCAGTCATCATCATAGGTACTTCTAGGTACCTTCGGACTTTAATATCATAAATATGTGACTGCATCTTATCTTCCACTCGAGAATTGTGTGTAAAATAAATTCCCATAATTACTTAAATATGATTTATCCTGAAATTCGCTTTACAAACTGTGACAGAGTTATCCAAAATTCAGAAGGCAACGTCAATTATTTATAGCGAACATAAAACTAAACCGACTTGAAAAGCGCAACTCATAAAATAGAAATGCTTAAGCCTTCATCAAAGTTTCTGTAAACCTTACACCGGCTTTCATTCCCGCAACTTTGGAACCTTTTCTACACACGAACGTGATTGGGTATTTAATTCGATTTATTTATTACATCCTGGCAACACCGAATGGAACGCGCTATTCAAACTCAAGACATGTATTGGATAAAAGATTATTCTGTTGAGTTACCTAATTGCTCATTTCAGAGGCTTTACGCTGATGGAAATTAATTTGAATTTGAAATTAAGAGGATTTATTCATTAAAGAAGCCCGTAGCTGCGTGTGGAACGAAATTACTATTACGTTTAGTCTCTTACTAATGCACGAGCAAATTCTAAAGATTTAGCGTAGGCTCCGATCTCGCACGGCTAAATTAAGATTCATTGCAGCAAGATGTTGTACTTAACTGAAATACGACCTTATTGCTTGTCCACATCTCCACGTCACGGCGTCGTCAACGTGGAACGGTGCTGTAACGTGGCACGTTATGTTGACGTGCCGTGTAAATTTACGTTACGTTTATGGATCACACGTCTATTTTAGACACGAATCTAATACAACCGCCTAAAAATTGTACCACGGCGACGTTGCCGTACCGTGCACTAGCACGACGCGGCAATGTAACGTGGCACGTTACCGCACCGTTCCACGTTGACGACGCCGTGACGTGGAGATGTGGACAAGGTCTTACGTGAAATCAATATAGAACGCGTTGTATCCCTAACGCATTGTATCTCTAATCAAGAATTATTATCCTTAAAATATGCATAAAAGTAAAGTAGGCTATTTTCGTAATGTGCCTCGGCAGTTATCGCACTTCCGCACACAAACAAATGCTAATTTCCATGTTTTTCAATTATTAGATCCATCTTGAATTTGAATTTAGAACTAAGGAATTTCATGTTGTTTTTTTTCACGCGAGAAACAAAAGAAAAATACAAAAAATACGGTCATTAGCAATATCATGTACCCAATTTAGAACCCTATCGCACTATCATATTTGATATTTAAGGAGACTTAAGGTTTACTTTGTCAAAAAAGTTAATGTGAAATAGTTTCAAAGCTTATAGTGTATACATTTTGTATTCGTGATCGTATTTAGTTGTTAATTCAAATTCTGATAATGATAAATGTAATGTAATTATAACATATGAGTGAAGTAAACGCGAATGCTAATTTTGAGCTGACTTTATTTCTATAGAAACAACCTTAATAACATAGTAATGCATGATATTAAATTCATCCTTATAGATTTCTACGGTTTGTATTTCAAAAGATAATTGGGCCTTAAGACCTTACACTTTGTATTTATATTTCATGCATTGTGATTTAGTATACTATCAATATCAACATCTACGGCGCCAACTCGCCGTCTCCTTCAATTTCAACAGCTATAAAATTTTAACCGTCAAACTTTGCCGTATATACGTTACAGGGACTTGACTATAAATAATGTTGGATGTTGAAGCTAGTTCGGTTATTGATAGCGGGTGTCGCAGTGTTATGCGACTCAATTCAGTTGGTAGCAACTGGTGTATTGGCACACCCCGGACACTTCATACAAACAACCTCGTTTTACCGATAATAAAGATATTTTTGAATTTGAATTTTAATGTGTGGTGTCTGTACACATTAAAATTCAAATTCAAAAATATCTTTATTCAGTAGGTTAAAAAGGTTAGATGTTATAAAGTTATTCATTATTTAGAAGATATGAATGCATGGGATTAACTGTTTGAGAACTGATATTAGGCAGCTAAATGACTCAATTGTATAACAATATTTTATGTTTGTTTTTTTAAACGAAGGTCTAGGGTCCTGTGCCGAGGTTTTTCTTGCAGCTTCTTTTCCCGGGCTATACAGGTTGTGAGAAGCTGCAGTAGTTTTAGGCGGATGAGACGTTCGTTATGTAAAAATTGACGATTCAAAGTGTAACTATGTTACCTACTGAATAAAGATATTTTTGAATTTGAATTTATCGTAAGTTAGTAAAAAAACCTTCACTTCTTGCTGGATCTAGCATACACCCCGCGCGTGTTTCAGCCAATCAGCTCCCAGCTCACGTGCCATGGACCAGCAGTATTTTATTAGATCATTAAGCCGGCGTCGTATCCTGGACACCCCATCAATAAACCCGTAGTTCCTACTAAATTACAGGCCTATATTCAACAGTTTTGAAAGGGATTTTCGGTTAAAACTAATTTATTGAGTAGTAGATTGGAATAGATTTTGGTTCAGAAATCAGAATCATTTATACAACATAATAAAATTATCATGAATAAACTTGTTGAAGGTCAATGTAATATTTTTGAATTTACGACATTTCGCAAGGTGTTATGGCTGAGGAGAAGAAATGACAAGACACTGCAACAGCAACACATCTTTTAAATCAATAACTAGAGGAACACATTCAATACCAGACATTTTTATCATTTAGGTAGTCATTGATCGTATAATAAGCTTTTTTACCTAAAGTAAGCTTCATTTCTGACAAATTTAAAATATTATCTGGTATTTTATTGTAAAAACGTATACATAACCCCAAAAAAGATGAATTTAATTTACTTTTATATTATATCTGCACTTAAAAGATCACGTCAATTCACGTCGCTCAGCGTTGCCGTGAAAGACGTACTAACAGACAGACAGACACACATATACACCATTCTTCTTCTTCTTCTATCGTGTGGGTTGTGATATGGATAACAACCCCATCGAACCTGGTTTCAGGGTTATTATTGAGACACCATAGGCGCCTGACATGACTCATGTAAAGACTACGTACATCAGTAAGTAAGTAGTAACCGGGACCTATGGCTTAACGTGCCTTCCGAAGCACGGACCTTTTTGGACAATCAGGCGATCAGACTGCAATGTCCTAATTTGTCCCCACCGGGAATCGAACCCGGGACCTCTGGATCGTAAGCACAACGCTCAGCCACTGGACCACAGAGGCCGTCGAACACCATTAAATCCCCGCATTTATATCGCCGTATACACTGCGGATTGGTGGTTATTAACGACTGCTAATGCAGCTGGGACCAACGGCTTAACGTGCCTTCCAAAGCACGGAGGACCTCGAGATGAAAACTTTTTTTTTTGTGGTCACCCATCCTATGACCGGCCTTTGCGAAAGTTGCTTAACTTCAACAATCGCAGACCGAGCGCGTTTACCGTTGCGCCACCGAGCTCCTCACCACCACCATCATACACCATTTATAATATTAGTATTGATTGTTATAACAATTTAGCTAAATAAGCATTCCTCTGATGGATTCAGTTCTGCAATTAACGGTCGCTATCACCAATTTGGGACAAGTAGAATAATAATGAGAACATCAATTTACGTCCCTTTCCGGGCGTAAATAATTTGTACAAATGAGTCGGTAGGTGTACCAACCTCACGGCGTGCCTATCTACCAACATAACAACTGACAAAACTTTTTCATTAAATTGCATTATGTATTATGTTGTTTGTAGTTTTTGGGATTGCTTTTGTAGATGAATTGCTTCAAATTTTAATCCTCTTGTTTGTTTGTATACACTTCATTGCTTTAAAATACAAAGGAAATTTACAAATCATTTCTTTCGCATAGTACGCGTCATAATTTTTAGTTGTACTTACATGGAATTATAATCACTATTAAAGAATGGATAAGGCCGATTTTCGTTTTGTTAATTTGCAAAAATCCGAATGCCATCCATTTATATTACGCGCCGAATACTTCTGATGACGTAATCAGGTTCTTTTTTTTTAAATTAACAAAATGAAAATCGACCCTAGTCTCTGATGCTTAGTCATGATTATTCCATAAAAAAACTTATAAAACAGTTCGTATGATTCAGAAGAATCTGTATCTACTTTTAGCACTTTACGGAAATTTATACTTTAGTGTTTATCATAACATAGGGTAGTTTCCAACTAGTCAAATCAGTTACTTTTTACTAAACGTTAAAACACGAAATTACCATGGAATTTGTATGAAAAGGTAACATGTGACGTCATAGAAAAACGTGATAAAATGTCAAATCAAAATCAAAAATCAAATCATTTACACACACACCACCACACTCCACACACACACATACACACCATCGCACTTATTATTACATTTTTCTTTATTAAAATTCACAAATAAGCTAAATGGCAAAAAGGAATCATTTAGATTCTTTAGATCTATTTTTATTTAGTAATTAGAATTTCATAATTTATTTGAATTTTATCTTTGACGTAGGAAACTATCCAAGTACGACGTTGGTACGGTCACTCACGAGTACTAATATGCATGCATTTTGAAACCATGCCACATTAACTTTTTTGACAAATTAAACCGTAAGTCTCATTAAATGTCAAATATGATAGTGCGACAGGGTTCTAAAATGGGTATATTATATTGCTCATGACTGTACATATGCAAACAACATTAACGCCATACAGCATAGGATTAATATCTAATACAGCGGTGTCATTACGTGAAATACAATATCGATACAATCACCCTTTCTAAATTTACCCATTTCAAAATTCTATTGTTAGAATCAATGTTTTGTAATTAAACTCGTCGCATTAATTACATGTCTATTCAAAAGTAGCTCTTCGTTTAATCTTCAAGATACCTCTCAAGATAGCTTGAAAGACAATCAGCCTGAAGCATTAGGTATCCATAGCAACCAGATGTTTGCATCAAGACAGATTCGAAGACAGATGAAACGGTACCTAACAATAGCCAGCGATACTTCACAATTCATTTACCGAAAACTTTATCAAGCCATGATTAAACTACTCATTTGAATTGGCCGCAAACGTATTACAACTCTCTTACATTAACAACTTATTCACTTTGGCCGGGTAGGACAAGGTTGTCTAGAACTTCTGTCTGGCCCAGATGCTAAATGACAATCGATTTACAACCTAAAGCAATAAGAAACATGACTCTATATTAAACGAGGCGTACTCCAAACGGGGCAAATAATCATGGCGGTTCATTTTAATTTATTTTCGCATGAATTAATATGGGTTTTATGAGAAATTTTAAATTTGTCGGCTCTGCCACTGTGTTCTTTGGCAATTTCAAACGGATCATAATGAAAAGCGTTTAATAAATTCTACTTTGCAATAAAACTCGCTGATGTCTCTTTTCATACTGGGTCTGTGAAAATTCCAGCCTGTAATTAAAACCAAATAACTTTTTTATAGGAATACAATAAAGCTTAGGGCGCGTTAAGCTGTTGGTTGGCTATTAGCCGCAAAAATACACCTCCGCTAACCCGCAGTGAAGCGTGGTGGAGTATACTCCATACCCCTTCCGGTTGAAAAAAGAAAGCCTAGGCCTTCAGATGTGCCCAGCAGTGGGACGTATAAAGCAAAAAAAGCTACAATAAAGCTTACTATTACTACGAAAAGCATCAGTGGTGTAAGCCGATTCTGTTCAAAATTCCATTTGACGAGGGAATACTCTCTCAATTCATAAGACGCACCGTTATGTCGGCAAAGGAAATTTAAAATCGTTTAAAAAAGACATAAGTGAAGACACGTAAATAACACATAACATAAACTTACTACTACGTCCCAACTGGAGTCGTCAGAGGTACAACGCAAGATAAACTGACTATTAGTGATGTGCCGGATCGTTAAAAATGTATATCCGCGGATACGGATCTGAATACGGATATTTAGTGTAAAGATCCGCGGATACGGATACGGATAAGGATCTTTATTTTCTTATTCGATATCATTCGATTGGAGTCAATAAAAAGATTAAAGTTTTACTTATTTCATTGTTATAAAAGTGATATTTTATCTTGCTTTCATTATAAAGATCTATCTATCTAAATGTTTGCAATATAAAGGTGCCAAATATTTGATTTTAAGAAATAAAAACAATCTGAATGGAATTTTATAGTTTTTTATTTAATAATTCTACTTAATCACCTGAAAAAGATCCGCAAAAGATCCGCGTGAAAAGTAACGGATACGGATTTTTCTTTTATCTCGGATATCCGCGGATACGGATACGGATATTCGGAACATCACTACTGACTATCCACAGCTCACCGAGCTTTCTCCACACCCCGGACACTTCATATAAAAATCCTCGTTTTAGACAGACACTACACATTGATGTTATCGTACACGCGCATGTGTGTGTGACGTCTGAAGCCTATATGGTTAAACACTAAAGTAAGACCGAGGGGGTGTGAGGTAAACTTAGCTCAGCCACTGGTCGAGCGGGGAGTTGTCATTGCCCAGCTATACAGGTTGTGAGAAGCTGCAGTAGTTTTAGGCGGATGAGACGATTCAAAGAACCTACTGAATAAAGATATTTTTGAATTTGGAATTTGAATTGTTCTATACGTAGTATTATTTCTCATTCTATGCTCACTCTCAGACCAATATAATGGGTGGTTTTTTGTCTTTTCTAATTGGTTTTTGGCTTTCTTTCAGCAGAAGCACCCACATGTGATATTCGAGGCGCGAACCAAGGCCAACAAGGGGTGTGCCAACAAGCTGGAGTACCGACCGAAGACCAGGCGGACCAAACACGTGTCCTTCGTGGAGGCTCCGCTGGGAGACGACCCTGGGACTACGTAAGTGGATTTAAAATTATTTAGCCTTTTGACCTGACGTCGCGGTACACGTTTATACTTGCTGTTGTTTTTTTTTTTAAAAAAAGAGCATCTGGGGCCCTGTGCCGAGGTTATTATAAGGTTAGTGATTATTTAGAAGATACAAATGCACGGGACTGTCTGAAGACTGCTATTAGGCAGCCAAATTCCTAAATTGATATACAATTTTAATGATAAACAGTTTTTTTATAAGAACGTCTAGGGTGCTGAGGTTTTTCTTGCAGCTTCTTTTCCTCGGCTTTACAGGTTGTGAGAAGCTGCAGTAGTTTTAGGCGCATGAGACGTTCGTTATGTAAAAAATGACGATTCAAAGTGTAACTATGTTAGCTACTGAAAAAATATATTTTTGAATTTGAATTTGAGTTGCCTCCGTAATAGAAACCTCATAAGGGCCTTTTTGAAATATCACTTTCCAATGTGACTTTTGTTAACCCCGATACCGACCCCGCCGGCGTAGTCGACGATTTCCCTCAATCAGCGCTCATCGCTATCGACCCACTAGGGTCGATTAAATCTTTCAAATGTAATCCTCTCAGAGCCCTGAGCCGAGGTTTGCGCCTCGGGCACCCTCAGGCTTGTTGTCTTAAATTTTGTACCAAGTGATTTTTTTATTTGTACCCAGTCAAGTAGTTAATGCCATTTGCGGCAAATCTACAAATAGCCAAAAAAATACTTTTGTTAATAAAAACTTGCGATAGTCACGCTAATTTAATTCCAGGTAAAAATAGTCTCAAGTTTTACCCGGAATTATATTAATTGGATGAAACCGAGGTTCCATTGAAGAAAATTACAAAGAGAAAACATTTCTGACTCGGACGGGACTTGAACCCCCAGCTCTTGTCAAGCCGGGACGAGCGTGTTAACCATCTTCTTCTTCTAAGAAGAAGAAGAACCATTACAAAGAAAGAAAAAAGAAAGAAACATTTATTATCTACACCACCGGATCTTCTTCCTGTCCAAAATTCTTTCGATCTATGTATTGTCTTTAAGCCAAAAATAAAAAACAAAAATCATTGAAGAAAATTACAACTGAATGTCATTTTTCAAATAGGCGCTTACGTTATTTTTAAAAGACAAGCTAATTTCAAAAAATCGGCGAAACGTTTCGAGAAAAGGTAGTTAGTGCGCTTTGCTTTGCTCGTCTTGGCGGGGGCACTGCCGTGCCCCCAGATCAGTAGTGCAAAAATCTCGCAGTTCAAAACTCCGTCCCTACTAAAAGCTGGAACTTTTAAAAACACTGCGCCGATAAAGTTCCTCTGCGCAGGAGACAATACTAAATCACAACAACTACGATGTTTAAGCAAAAGAAGTACAACTTTCAGGTTATTAATCTCACGTTTTGCTGCGGCTCGAGCGATGTAAGACTTGGACACACCGGGCGCAGACATAGTAGGGCTTGCATCGGTAATTATCGTCGATATAGATAAAAGATAAGATAGAGATAATTAAGATTAATACCTAGGTACTCGGTGAGAAGCTCGGTGGCGCAGCGGTAAACGTGCTCGGTCTGCGATTGTTGAAGTTAAGCAACTTTCGCAAAGGCCGGTCATAGGATGGGTGACCACAAAAAAAAATCATCTCGAGCTCCTCCGTGCTTCGGAAGGCACGTTAAGCCGTTGGTCCCGGCTGCATTAGTAGTCGTTAAGAACCATCAATCCGCACTGGGCCCGCGTGATAGTTTAAGGCCCGATCTCCCTATCCATCCATAGGGAAGGCCCGTGCCCCAGCAGTGAGGACGTTAATGGGCTGATGATGATGATGATGACCTAGGTACTAATAGGAACCTAAGTACAAAAGATACAAAAATTATATAAGATACAGAATACACTAAGAAGTAGCTGGTTAAGAGTAGATAATGAGATACAAAAAAGCCGGTTACGTGCGAGGCCGACTCGCGCATTGACGGATCCGAGACTGACTTTGCCGTTGAAAAACTATTGGCTCGGTACATCGACATAGGTCACGATTAGTTAACCAAGTGCAAATAAGTTTGTAATTACAAAAACAAAATGAAATAACCATAAATTAACAATGTTCCGATTTTTTCCTTTACTTGCGGTATAAGACCATCTTTTTTACCAAATTCCATGATTCTAGGTCTATGGGACGTACCATATAGATTTTAATATCCATACGAAATGTACTTACTAAAATAATGCTATTTTTTTTGATTGCGTTGATTAACACTTTCAAGGACAGAACGTCTAATGACGTTCCGATTCTAAGGTGTCATACTATTTATAATGGACCATCAATGACCCATGGCCTCCGCCCGTGAAAGGGTTAAGAAGCTTGATTTTTTACAGCTTAATGGGCCTACTAGGCATTAGATTTGAATTTCAACGTCATAGCGTTAAAAGGTCTGTCGGTCAGACGGACGGAAAACAAAGTGTTCTCGGTTCTTTTTCCTTTTAAAGTTCCGAATCGTAAAAATGTCTGCCTGGAATAGTAATCTATTCCAACATAGTGGGGTAGAATGTGTCAGAAGTAGTAACTTCACCTTAAAAAGCCAAACAAAATGCCTAAAACTAAAAAAACGCCTAAGGTTGCCTGGAAGAAATTGCTGCATGAGCAATAAGGCCGCTTGTTGTGCTTTTCTGTATATGTTGTGCTTATCTCTGTATTTTGTGTCCATTGTGCTCAATAAAGTATTTTATCTATCTATCTAAATACTCACTACTACAATGGATTGACCTACTTTTCCGAACAAAAAACTTGCAGCTACTTTTACTATTATCATCAACTGTTAACAGAAATTATTCCGGAATACTGTTACGATACGGAGCGATAAAGCGCGCTCAGTGTATACCAACCACAATACGACTCGACCCCAAACTTCGTAACTAGGTACCGCCCCTTTTTAGTTTCTTTATAAAAGACGCAGTATACAGAAAGATTCGTAATGAATTCCTTTTGAAATTCACTGAAGGAATAGTTCTGACTAGTGCATGGACGGTGAATAATAAGGCGGGTCTGTTTTTGCCTTCATTTTCTATTCTTTGGCGATACTGCTGGAATTTTGTTCCGCTTTTGAGTGGTGCCTGGCTTGGTTTTGCTTTTTTTAGGGCTCTGTAGGTACCCGGAACCCTTATAGGATCACTTTGTTGTTCGTATGCCGTCCGCAACTATACACACGTACATACTCTCTCACCTTTTGATGTGACTTGTTGTAGGCCTTAACTACGAGGCCGGACAAATGCTAATGCTGGCAAAACCGTACAATTTAACAGTACTATAAAGTACACTAAAATTAGGTACAAATAATTCAGTATGACAAACAATTATAATAACTTACTTTCAAAATAAAATTTCATATATTATTAATAATTTAAACATCTTATTATAAATTAAATATGGATTTGTTTAAAAATTACTTATTTCGTATTTGAATAATTTAAGGTACTTACATTAAAATTGCAAATAATTCAGTACATGAACACAATTATAATAACGTATTTTCACAATAAAACATATTAATAATTTATAGAGTATGTCAACCTTATAATATTTTTTTCAATTTAAAAAAACACTAATTATTTAATATTTATCTGTGAAAAAGGTTCGTAAATATTTGTTGGATTTTTGGTATAAGTACTTAGGTTAAGGTATTTATCGCATGAGCCTTTGTAGCTTGTATAAATGATATAATATTGGCTCCGATTTGTGCAGGCACCTCCTAATTTTATTTTAAGTTATACAAGTCATTTTCTTATTCGCGGAAAGAAAAGGGATGGATGATTGACAACTGTTAATTTTAAAATGAATGAATAACCCGGGCAAATTAAATAACCAGGTATCTAGCTGATATGCAACCCGTTTGACTTTTTATTTTCTTTGCCGGTTTTTTAAATTTCACATCTCCGGGAAATGCATTTTCGGAGGTATGTGACTTACTGACCAGTATTGGGCCGGTTTTCCCTTCGCGGGTTGGAATGTCAGACAGGCAGTCGCTTCTGTAAAAAACCGGACCTGTCAAATCTTCAGGTTAGGAAAGCGGACCTTGTGAAAAACGGGATAATGCTAGGGATATGATGATGTACTGAAATCAGCATCATTATTATTATCGAATATTATGTCATGTATTATTGATAATCTGTAGTTCTGTAATTATATACGTCTCCAATTACCGTCAACAATACATAATTATAGCCTGAGACAAATTAACGAACCGTTAACCGATCCCTATTATCAATCATCAGTAGTTGGAATTATTGAATATTAATTAACATCATTAATATCATACATGGTGTAAGTGACATCGTAACGTAAGTGATTCTGAGTTGATATCAAGTGGAATTTCCCGTCGCAAATTTCATGTAATTTTTTCAAATTACTTATTTCCAATCGTATACTTAATCGAATATTAACTCAGAATAATAAGCTGAATCATCCCCTTAGTATTTGTTACGATGTCACTTACACCATGTACAAGTACATACAAGTAGGTAGAGTGTTAGTTACATCGTAACAAATACTGAGGGGGATGATTCCGACCGTGATTCTGAGTTGATATCAAGTGGAATTTTCCGTCGTCCAACGCAGAAAATAAATTTAAATCTAATGTGGAGCTTACTTTATGTTAAAAAAGCTTATTATAAAATTCATGATTACCTAAATGATAAAAATGTGTCGTATTACCTAAATATGTTCCTCTAATTATTAAATAACTTGTAATGTATACCTACATTGATTTTAAAAGATGTGTTGCTGTTGCAGTTTCTTGACATTTTTTCTCCTCAGCCATAGCATCTTGCGAAATGACGTAGATTCAAAAATGTTAAATTGACCTTCAACAAGTTTATCTATGATAATTACGTTGTATAAATGATTCTGATTCTGATTCAAGACTTCAAATTATTATTTTTTTATTCGGACAACATAAGATCCATAGGGTTAGTAACAAAAACTTAGATGCTAAGTTAGTTTACAAAAGATGGTGGACGATATTCGTATCTAAATCCGCCCGCCATCCCAATCAGGTGGCACATTACGGCGAATCGCATTTATCGGCAATCGCATTCAGGATTCTGTTGGGGCTGCCGCGGACTCGTTCGAACAGCACTCGTTCGTAATTATGTTTTCAGGGTTTGTGGTCTTATTTTTTACCTGCAGTCTCTCTCTATCTCTCTCTCTCTCTCTCTCTCTCTCTCTCTCCTTGGCATTTATTATCCCCATCTGATGGTGGGGTCTGCCTTCTCCGTATTTCTCTTCCACTTCGCCGTGTCGTTTTCGGAGACAATGCACAAGCACAGGTCCTTTTTTACCACATCCGCCCATATTGTTTTTCGTCTTTTTGATCTAAGCCCTGGTTGGTAACCCTGGCTTTTTACCCGCAATACTAGTTCTAAATTAAAGCACATAATAACGGGTTCTTACCGCGTTTAAATGGGGATATGAGACTCCCGATATTTCTACACCGCGTAAACTTAAAACTAGTTCTAAATTCAAAAAACTTTTAGAAGCCGAAAGTAGTAATGAAATTGTCATTTTAGTAAGTAATATGCCATCGTAGCGTCGTTGCTAGAAACCCAATAGCAAAAATCGAGCATAGTGCTGCATAACAACAATAGCAAATCATTACCCAAAGAATCGGCCCAATGCCGGGGTCCACTTATACCTTATAAATCATTCAGTCAGACCCAATTTGTTCTCGCGTGATGAAAAGGCGTCCTGAATATTGGATGGCTCTCGGGACTCCGGGTTTGTTTCGTCGATAGCTCTGGCCGAGGCCCTCGGAATTTTTATTTATTGATTTATAATACGCATTTTTTCAGCCGCCATCTTTGATTAAATTTCAATCAATCAATAATACTTTATTGCACAAAAACATATACAAAGGACATAAACATACGAATAAAACATAAGCACAATAGGCGGCCTTATTGCTAAACAGCAATTTCTGCCAGGCAACCTTAGGGTGAAAGAAGATTATTCATTGGATCACGGGCTGGTGCAATAAACATAATTATAATGATACCAACATAACAAAAAATTTTCGTGTTTGAAAATGAAATGGCTTATGATAAAATTCGTGATAGCTCTTTCACAGAATGCGAATACATTTCTCATCTCATACTAAAATCGTCAATATCTCACAACAGCTTTATTTCGACTCAAATTCAATTCCAAATCCAAAATCAAAAATTATCTTTATTCCGTAGGTTACATAGTAACAATTTGAATTGCCATTTTTTACATAACGAATGTCTCATCCGCCTAAAACTTTAGCTTCTCACAACCTGTATAGCCGGAGAAAAGAAGCTGCAAGTAAACCTCGGCACAGGACCCTAGACGTTCTTAAAAAAAAACTGTTTATCATTAAAATTGTTTATCAATTTAGGAATTTGGCTGCCTAATAGCAGTCTTCAGACATTCCCGTGCATTCGTATCTTCTAAATAATCACTAACCTTATAAAACCTTTTTTTGAAAGATTCTCTTTAATTACTGCCTTAATACTGATCATGGGTTAATTCTAAATGACTCGCTACCTTACTCGGTGCTGCTGATGTGCATTCAATTTAAGTACTACTACCATACCCACACGATAGTACAGTCATGAGCAATATAATGTACCCACTTTAGGACTCTGTCGCACTAACATATTTGACATTTAGTGAGACTTACAGTTCAATTTGTCAAAAAAGTTAATGTGACATAGTACTAAAGTGTATACATATTAATGCTCGTGACCGTACATAGTAGTAATTTAAGTAATTGAGCCAGTGGTGGTTCAGACGACGACATTCTTTTCGAAGGTTGATCACCTATGGATTTCTATCCACAACATTTAACAACTTTATTAGTAAACGTATTTCTTGCGTAACGGGGTCCGCTTACCTAACCTGAAGATTTGACAGGTCCGGTTTTTTACAAAAGCGACTGCCTGTCTGACTTTCCAACTCGAAGGGTAAACCAACCCAATACGGTTTAGGTCACATACCTCCGAAACGTATTTCTCGGGAATGTAGGTTTCCTCACGATATTTTCCTGCACCCTCAACCCACACGACCGGAGAAGAATAATTATTATAATTGTGATTCACTATATACAAAATTGATTGTATCCAAAGCATAAATTACATTGATCAAAGTCAACTTAAGCAAAGGCACTTCTGTTTCAAACGACAAGCTATTGAATGTTCAAAGAAGTGTGTCTTTGAGTATTATGAATCAAAACTTCATTTAAAATTCGACTGTAAACGTTATCATTACAACTTGATCAATACCAATCACCCGCTTAACAACATAAAAGCATTTCCACAGAGATTGCGAAAATAGAATCGGCAAAGATCAGCTATGCATTTGAGTCGATGGAACATTAAAATTCTACACTTTCAAGTCATTTCGGAGGCAATCGGGGTCCCAAGATAAGATGAGTCCAATTTCATCCGTTCCACTTTGATATTCGCTCAGGAGGGAGGTTATAATGATGCCTTTGACATTTCAAACTGCGTTCGCTCGATGATTGGATCTGAAACGCTAATGAACGGGGTAACTGGTCTGCGACGGACGCTGAAAAGTGGGGTAAATGGTTTGGTTGAGAATAAACGGTCAGCGGTTTCATTGAGTTATTGTCAAGTTGTCGCGAAAAGGGTTCGTGTGTTGCCTAAGTTGTCGCGTGACTGCGATTTTTTATACTCTCTTTTTTTATTATTTACTTTTTCTTCCTTGGCAAGTATTGAATAATAAATTATACGAGTAAGAGACTGATAGTAAGCATCGTGAATTACACAATATTACATGCTTAAACAAACCTAAACACTCCATGCCACTATTTAAGTATCTCTTAAAGTGGTTCTATGCTGTTCTGGGAGCAAATAAAAAACATAGAAAACGTTCAGCTGCTTGTCTTCCCGAACATGTCGTAAAAACCGACAGAGTAATTGTGTCCTCTAACATGGTGGACTAATGTTATGGGCGATAGGCTGATCCCTTATCACCATAAGGTTCATCAGATCCAGCTTACGACATCGTATCAACAGTGGCTGCAAGTTGTCTTTGATTACTTGTGGCTCTGCCCACCCCATTAGGGATTACGGGCGTGGGTTTATGTATGTATCTCTTAAAGTATATCTACATCCATATTACGTATAATATACCACCGAATCCTCATCCTGTTCATGCGAATTGCTCACTATTTTGATGTTACCAAAATATTCTAATGCAGGGGGCGTTAAAAACGAAAAGTCACTTTCATAAGCACTGGTTATAAATTATTTTTTGTCAAATTGTCACAAATAATTACAACAAATACATCTCATGTATTGACGCTGCGGAGAGTGAACGAACAGAGAAGCAAATGAATGAAACAGGCAGGCAAGCAAAACGCCCTCTCGCTCAACAAGCGGCTTGGAAGAAGGCGTCAAATTTCCAAAATAATTATTTACGCGTCCAAAGAATTTTGGAAACGAGATTCGTGCAAACACAGCCCTGTTTACTGAGATATATTCCGACGAACAAGACGCTATGGCACCACTTTACTAGTGATGGGATCCTTAACAACAACCTAGTATTGAGATACTAGTTTGCCTTCTTCTTCTATCTTGTGGGTTGTGAGGTGGATTACCAACCTCAGCAACCCTGGTGTCAGGGTTCAATATTTACCCGAAAGCCCATAAACGATTACTCACTTACATCAGTAAGTAGTAACCGGGACCAACAGTTTAACGTGCTTTCCGACATACTTAGGTTCACGGCTTGTTTATTATTATTTTTCATTAAATATCAATATAATATATACATTTTAAGCCTTTGCTGGCTTTGCTCTTGGCCCCAGACTTGCCCGAAGGCATTGACGAGGCCTAAGATGGAGCGAGCTTGCCCAGAACAATACACTACTACTAAAGTATGTATCACTTCGAACGCAATCCAAACAGAAATTAACTTGTTCATAAAATGGCGGACCAAATGTTGACGGCTGCGGTACTAACTGCTTTCCTGTACCACGAAACACACAACGACAGCTATCGTTGACCAACTGATGCCATAACTGCGCGTACGAGTGATAAGGACAGAGATAATAATCCCTCAATAACTCAGCAACTCAGTAACGGTCCGCTTGTTTACATTCTTTATCTCGTCTGGTTGGCTTTACTTTATACTATGTTAATATTTTGTGAAGAAAAAAGCTGCTAGTATCAATACCAGCTCCAAATTTGAATCCCGAGCCCATCCCTCCGCTTCGACTTGACAAATCTCCTTAGTCACGCATACCCCGCCCACTGAGCAATCTTACCGGAAAATAATTCCCAATGGGATTAATTCTAGCGTTAAATTATCCAGCGTTTTTTTTTTTCTGGACTAGATTGTGTAAACAAATGTTGCGTGCCATTGGAACTGTCACCAGGGACTACTGATTTACCTGAAGCTGCTACTACAGGGTACAGCTTGGCGTTTGTAATAGTAGGGTTCATCATTTCCGTGATCCCTTGAGGGTGGACAGGGAGAAAAGTAAAAATGAAAACCAAGAGTGAAACGAAGTGACACAAAATCAAATGGAGACTGAAACGATTTCATACATTCCTGGGCCAAGATGTATTCAGATGAAACAGTGTGAATTTATAGGTTTAAACTTATTAGTCACACAATGAAAATTCTGTAACTTTTGTCAATCTGGGAGCTAAGGTAATGGAGCTTTAGCAAAAGTGAGGTTATGTCGCAATATTTAACTATCGGATGATTCTTGAAATGCAAAAGAAGTTCTTAATTGTTCGAACCTTTGACGACCTCTGTGGTAGAGTGGCTTGCACGCTATTTTCAAGGCGTCGCCATCTCTGAGGTCCCAGGTTCGAATCCCGGTAGGGGCTGATGTTTGTATAATGAATCCAAGCATTTGTACCTACCTGAGTCTTGACTGTTTATATTATGTATTGCACAAAACTTCAACAATCAGACAACACATGAATACAGTACAATTTGGGCGGCCTTATTGCTCTAGAGCAATTTTGGTACCAAAACTATTATTTTATTTTGTCTAATAGTGGCCCAGTTGGAAAAACGACTGACTTTCACTGTAAGGTCGCAGGTTAGAAATCAGCGCAGGCCTAAATTAATCTTAATCGCCCTAAACTGAAACAGGCCTAGAAATTTCAACAAATAGGAAATCTTACTCCCAATCAATATAACTTCTTGATAAATCGAACATTCTGGATCATTCGAGAACCGTCGCGAAGTTTCTACTTACATAATTAAGGTACTTGGGCCCGATAAAGTTGATTAGAAGCGGAATTAATGGGGACAGATGAAAGGTCACCGTAATAGGTTTATTTAAAGATATTTTTTGCTCGACTCTTGCGAAGTTGGTGGAAGTTTTTTTTTATATACTCTGTCAATATCATTAAGTAAATCCAAACACTTCAAAATTAACGTTGAACAAGATTCATATAGTCTTCTTCTATCGTGTGGGTTGTGGAGTACCAACCTCATCACCCCTAGTTTCAGGGTTACTATTGACATGGCTCATGGTAACGACTACTTATTTACATCAGTAAGTAGTAGTCATTACCATTAGGGTTAGTAGGGTTAGTTGGTATAACTGCACCGGACCAGTAGTATATGTTTTAATTGTGATAATTACCGCGTAAACCTCAAACAATGGCCCCGATTCCTGCAGACACCTCCTAATTTTATTTTAAGTTATACCTATCTATTTTTTATCCACCGAAAAGGAAAGGGACAAATGATTGTCAACAAGTTAATTTTAAAACGAATAAATAACCCGGGCGAATAAAATAGGCATCTCGCTGGTATGCAATCTGCTTGACGTGCTGTCTACTTAACTAAACTTTTAGACGGTTGTTTTCGATTTCTGCCTAAAATTTACGTGTGTTCCATAAATTTTATGCCTGTTGATTACCCGTCCCTTTCTTATTCAGCGAATAAGAAAATGCCAGGTATAACTTAAAACAAAATTAGTTGGCGTCTGCAGGAATTAGCACCATTATCTAACTAAATATTATATAATTAAGTAATTAGGTACAAAATTATATAACACAGTTGTTTAGATTCATCACGCCCGTAATCCGTTAGGGCAGGGCTGAAAATAAAGCACGAAACGAAGGATCAAAAACGAATTATTAAAGACAAACTGATACGAAATCCAAGAGTTAATAGATTTTATGAACCGTACAAGTCCGGTTTTTTAATCTACCTGTCTGACCTTCCAACCCGAAGGGAAAACCAGCCCAATACAGGGTAGACACATCCGAAACGCATTTGTCGTTTCTTGCATTTTTTACAATGTTTTCTTTCGCCGCTGAGCATGTCATAAACATTTATGAACGTAACAAAACATAAACAGCCTATACACGTCCCAACGCTGGGCACAGGCCTCCCCTCAATCAACCGGGGGGGGGGGGGGGGGGGGTGTAGAGCATACTCCACCACGCTGCTCCACAAACATACACAAACATTTATGAACATGAAATCAAAAATCATTGGTTTAGACCCAGACATGGATTCGAACCTGCAGAGAGTCAAGCGTTCTTCCAACTGGGCCACCATGTATCTCACAATCTTACGTGAAAAGAAAGATATAAGTACTTTAAATTAAAAAAAAAACTCTTATTTCCAGGGATACCCGGGCAAAAGAAGATCGCTCATGGCGGTGGTGGCACGACGCGGGCCTGCGCGCGCTCAACCGGCGCAGGCGCGACGTGCGCGAGACCACGAAATACATCGAGACGGCCCTAGTCATAGACAAGGCCATGTTCGACAGGAGGAACGGCAGCACTCGCTCCGAGGTCGTGCACGACGCCATACAGGTCGCCAATATCGCTGATTTGGTAAGTAAAATATATTTATTTTATTTTAGACTAAGATTGTCCATAAGATGTTAGTAGTTACACACAGTATCTATGTTAGTTAGTAAACAGGCAATAAACATGTTTACAAGAAGAAGAAGGTTGTATATTGCACCATCCCGTGCTCCAATGCATAAACTTCTTTCACCGTAAGTTTGCCTGGTAGAAATTGCTGTTTAGCAGTAAGGCCGCCTATTGTGTTTTTTTTTATTCTTAT
Organism: Pectinophora gossypiella; assembly: GCF_024362695.1. NCBI lineage: Eukaryota > Metazoa > Arthropoda > Insecta > Lepidoptera > Gelechiidae > Pectinophora > Pectinophora gossypiella. Next base: position 1,429,931 of record NC_065409.1, read on the forward strand.
GTTTATGTCCTTTGTATAATGTCGTTGTGCAATAAAGTATTATTGATTGATTGATTGACAATCTTGACAGAGCCATCTATGTGTATTGTGTATATTGTTTTTGAGGAACGGTCACGTGGTACCATGTCACATTAACTTTTTTGACAAATTGAACTGTAACTCTCACTAAATGTCAAATATGTTAGTGCGACAGAGTCCTAAAGTGGGTCTATTATATTGCTCATGACTGAACGTAGGGTGGAAAGTCCTTCATTACATTGGGAGAATACGACAACATACTCGTAAAAGACTAAGCACGAGATAATCTCCGGTAGACACCGACCAAATTACGGATGTCCGTATTGCTAATACCACAAACGCCGTGCCATAATCCTTTCCCTATTGCGCTGGCCTTCATCATCTATATGGGCGCTATTCTCCCAAATACCACCCTCTTATCCCTCGTCTATCAGAATAGTTCGCATTACCATTACCCGGCCATGTCAACAACGCACTAAGCAAAACGTGAGATGACATTACATACGGTTGTCTTTTCGTCCGTTCGTCCGTTGTCGGCCATTGCAGTAAACGTGTGGTCAAGGACAGAATAAACGTGAGTAGTGCGGTAGCTTCACTGATAGAGAGATAAATTATTTATTTGGTCAAAAAAAAAAAACAAAAATATTTATTCTTCAAAATTGGCTTACATAGTAAGCGCTTTTTGAACGTCAAAAATTTCATTACATTATCATGTAACTAGCTGTAAAACTACTACCATATCGGCAGCTGTATCGCTGAGGGAAAAACGTAGCCAGAAAACCTCCCAACACACATAAATATATTTAGATAAGACAGAAATAAAACAAAATGTTCATTTAATTTATTTCAAATTATAATGACGTATAATTGATTAATTTAATTATAAATCATAAACAAAAATACCATTAATATACATTTAAAAAGCAACAACATACAGAAACAAAATGTAAAAATACAGTTTTAGGAAACATTAATTGAATTATGCTAACTAAACAGCTCATTGATTTGATTCTCATTGATCTGTCTCTCTCTTTCACGCACACACACATGCATGCAACTGCCTTACTAAATAAATCGTTTAAAGTAATTTAGGTTACCCATCTACATACAAACATACACTGTGATGAACTGTGCTTTCTATGTGAGTGTAAGTCATCATCATCATCAACAGCCTATATACGTCCCACTGCTGGGCACAGGCCTCCCCTCAATCAACCGGAGGGGGTATGGAGCATACTCCACCACGCTGCTCCAATGCGGATTGGTGGAGGTGTTTTTACGGCTAATAGCCGGGACCAACGGCTTAACGTGCCCTCCGAAGCACGGAATCATCTTACTTTTTCGGACAATCAGGTGATTCAAGCCTGAAGAGTCCTTACCAAACAAAGGACAGTCTCACAAAGTGATTTCGACCATGTCCCCATCGGGAATCGAACCCGGACCTCCAGATCGTGAGCCTAACGCTCTAACCACTAGACCACGGAGTGTAAGTATATTTAATTATTTTCTTTGTATCAATAATGTACTTATCTTCATCACAACTCGACATACCATTTTGGTCTTCTTTTTATCGTGTGGGTTGTGAGGTGGAATACCAACCTCATCAACCCTGGTGTCAGGGTAATTACTGAGCCGCCAAAGGTAGTAGTAGGTAGTAACCGAGACCACCGGCTTTACGTGCCTTCCGAAGCACGGATCATCTTACTTTCGGAAAATCAGGTGATCAGCCTGTAATATTCTAACCAAACTAGGGATCAGAAAGTGATTTTTGTGGTATGCCCACCGGGATTCGAACCCGGGGCCTCCGGATCGTGAGCCCAACGCTCAACCACTGGACCACGGAGGCCGTAGCAATCTGCGTAGCATATTTTTGTCGACAGCGCATGTAATATACCTAGTAGCTACATCACCGGAGGAGAATGACCTTCCTGTATTCCTTTAATTTAAGTGAAGCTGTCTTATTGCTTCTATATCCTTGCCGTCAGAACCCAAACGCAATTGTTATTGCAGATTGTGTGAGAGGAAATAATCCTATACTTTTCCTTTTTCTTCCCACAATAATAATTATGGAAGAAAGCGTTTGCTTTATTATATTGGCAATGGTAAATTATTTGTACAATATTGATAATGCCAAATGATGGTGATTGGTACACAATATACTTGACATGGCTTTGGCCAGCCCTATTGGGATAACGACCTCTGTGGTCCAGTGGTTGAGGGTTGGGCTCACGATCCGGAAGTCCTGGGTTCGATTCCCGATGGGGACATTTCACAAAAGTTACTTTGTTTGGTTAGGACATTACAGGCTGATCACCTGATTGTCCGAAAGTAAGATGATCCGTGCTTCGGAAGACACGTTAAGTCGTTGGTCCCGGTTACTACTTACTGATGTAAGTGAGTAGTCGTTACATGAGCCATGCCAGGAACCTTTGGCGGCTCAATAGTAACCCTGACACCAGGGTTGATGAGGTTGGTACTCCACCTCACAACCCACACGATAGAAGAAGAGATTGGGATAACGAGCATGAATAAGGTATATATCTGTCTGTGTATATTTTTTTTTTTATATTAAAACGTATGAGTGCGTGTGAACACGATCAAGCGTGGTCTAAAGAAGCGATTTGGTCTAAGGGAAGCACGCAAACTCAAATAGTGCCTATTCACTCTTGCCTACTACTGATATAATAGGTATCTGATAAGTTATCCAGAACTTATTCAGCAAATAAATCGAACTTTCGGCCACACTTTCGGGACTTGAAACCTGACTGATAGTTTTGTTTATTTTGTAAAATGTGACGTCACACGAAACTCAATCATGGCCGCCCGTGTTTCGGGTCTATAACGTAATACACAGATAAAAAATCGCATTCTTATCTTGTAAAAATAAAATATTTAAAAATTATCTTAATACATAATAATAACAGCCTCCGTGGTCTAGTGGTTGGAGCGTTAGGCTCACGATCTGGAGGTCCGGGTTCGATTCCCGATGGGGACATTGTTGAAATCACTTTGTGAGACTGTCCTTTGTTTGGTAAGGACTTTTAAGGCTTGAATCACCTGATTGTCCGAAAAAGTAAGATTCCGTGCTTCGGAGGGCACGTTAAGCCGTTGGTCCCGGCTATTAGCCGTAAAAAACACCTCCACCAACCCGCAGTGGAGCAGCGTGGTGGAGTATGCTCCATACCCCCTCCGGTTGATTGAGGGGAGGCCTGTGCCCAGCAGTGGGACGTATATAGGCAGTTTATGATATTATGATTTATGATCTTAATACAAAAAACTAATGGGTAATTATCGTTAAATAATAAACTACCATCATCCGAAATGTTTCATAATTTTATTTTTACAAATGTCAAGTAACCAATGGGTGCGGATCGGAGTTTTTTTTTCCGTTGCCGTTCGACACGTATTCATTATTACATCCTCGCTGTCTACAATTACAAATATCCTACAAAGTTCGTCGCGCCATCGGGCAAAATGAGGACCCAATCGACCGCATATTACCAATAAATGGCACAATGGAAAGATTACGAGCATAATAGCATTAAAAGGAGACCCGAGCGGCGTTCAAGCATTTATGCATCTTCTGTCATGTTACAAAGATCTTATTATACTTAAACACTTCCCTCAATCAGCGCTTATCGCTATCGACCCACTAGGGTCGATCAATTATTTCAAATATCCTCTCAAACGACGCCCTGCGCGGAGGTTCGCGCCCAACTGGGCACCCTCAGGCATGTTGTCTTAAACTTTGTACTGGGTGAGAGCCTTTAGCGCTGCCCATTTGTCCGGCCAAATAGTTAATGCCATCTGCGGCACATCTACAATAAGTCACGTCAAGAAAAAAAAAACGTTTAGTAAAATGTAATAGATTTAACTAGTTGGAAACTATGCTATTATTTTTCATGTCTCTTCTATAACTTACTCATTTAAAGTGTCGATCTCAGTGCATTTTCTTCAATAAGCAACCACTACGAACTAAACTAAGCTAATTGGAATTACAACCCTCGCTGTCCCTCGTACTAGATTTGTAACTTGATTTTTCGTCCGCCATCTTTGAAAGTCTGTCTATCTGGCTCAGTATAACATCGTTAGCGTGCTCGTCAAAGCGATCTAACCGGATCTCGCCCGCCGATCTTTTAGTCTGTATATCGCTGACAAGAGCTATCGGAAACGGAAGTAATTTTGTTGTAGGATTCTTTTTTTGAACTGATTTTGAAATTTTGTTTCTGATTTTGTTTTTTGTTTTTGGCGTTTGAGGTTTTGGCCGGACAGATTATTATTATTTTTTGACGTAACTTAATATAGATTTGCCGCAGATGGCATTAAATACTTGGCCGGACAAATGTTGAGCGCTGCGGGCTCTCACACAGTACAAAATTTAAGACAACACGAGGGTGCCCAGTTGGACGCGAACCTCGGCTCAGGGCGTCGGCTGAGAGGATCATATTGAGAGAATTAATCAACCCTAGTGGGTCGATAGCGGTAAGCGCCAAATTAGGGAAGTCATCGACCACGCCAGCGGGGTTGGGATCAAGGAGACAGATTGGTGATCTGTAACACAGGCCTATCACAGACACCAGTCTCTCGCCTGCTTCATTAATCTGTACCCGTATACATTGGATATTGTATATTAAGTTCTAAGCTAGTGAGAGAAATAAACATTATCTTTATTTTTTTATTACAGATGAATGAGTATAAAGAGTAAATACTTATTATGACAACACAACTGTACACACTAAATAATTTGCCTAAAAACATTCATAAAACCAACAAAAGTACTTAAATTTAAAACTACTTAAACGACAAACGACGACGAAGACAATCGATAAAAAATAAAAGGTTTTGCTTATAATACGATAATGATACGAGCCAGCCAATCTGGGCCGTAACTTTGTCACACACGGCATAGGTACTCATATGGGAAACAATGTCATAGACAATCTGTTTTTTTATTCAGATCCATCGACCGGATTGTATCTATAAATATGCCAACGTCCTCCGTGGTCTAACGGTTGAGCGCTCACGATACGGAGGTTCCGGGTTCGAATCCCGGTGGGGACATAATATATAAAAAAATTACTTTGTGATCCCTAGTCTGGTTAGGACATTACAGACTGATCACCTAATTGTCCGAAAAGAAGACGATCCGTGCCTCGGAAGGCACGTTAAGACGTTGGTCCCAGTTACTACTTACTGATGTAAGTACGTAGTCGTTACATGAGTCATGTCAGGGGCCTTTGGCAGCTCAATAGTAACCCTGACACCAGGGTTGATGAGACACACGATAGAAGAAGATGCCAATTACAATAACAATAACTCATTAAAATCACTTATTGTACTGAACTTGACGTTCTGTTTAATACTACAAAACTACCTCCTCGTAATGTACTTCTTTTGATACGAAACAAAACGCGGGAACTCCCGAAAATCCGGCATAATTCAAAAAATGGTGTAAATATTACTGGGCTGTCAATTCCACCCTCCGAACACAAAACGGCGTCAATTTCTCAAACGGCCAACTCTGAATTTCGCACTTTAACAAAGTTATTTCCATTTTCCGTGAAATTGTGTAGCATAACGTCCCAGTTCTAGCTTCTAAAAAGCAAACTATGCCTGCAATATGCGAGGAAAATGCTGACAAAGTAGTTTCTTTTGATACACAGCGGACGGGAAAGACTGGCCGCGTTCATGTGTTGTCCTTTATACACTATTTTTGCAATTAAAACGTTGATACCATGTCGTAAGCTGGATATGACGAACCTTATGGTGATAAGGGATCAGCCATGTTACTAAGCTCTTGTTATACCTACTTACACACTTCCCTCAATCTGCGCTTATCGCTATCGACCCGCTAGAGTCGATTAATTCTTTCAAATATCCTCTCAGACAACGCCCTGCGCCGAGGTTCGCGCCCAACTGGGCACCCTCAGGCCTGTTGTCTTAAATTGTGTACCGGGTGAGAGCCCTCAGCGCTGCCCATTTGACCGGCCAAGCAAATTTTCAATAAATCACGTCAAGAAAAAAAAGTTTAGTAAAATGTAACAGATTTAACTAGTTGGAAACAAGCCTATTATTTTTCATGTGACTATAACTTACTCATTTAAAGTGTCGATCTCAGTGCATTTTCTTGAATAAGCAACCACTACGAACTAAACTAAGCTAATTGGCATTACAACCCTAGCTGTCCCTCTTCTTTTGATACATAGTGGACGGGAAAGACTGACCGCGTTCATATTTTGTCCTTTAAAGACTATTTTTGCAATTAAAACGCTCGAACGGCATCCACGAGTAATACATCCACCTATAGTTATAACCTCAAATCGGCGAAGTAGTGTGCTTATCGGTACAGTCATGAGCAATATACGTAATGTACCCACTTTAGGACTCTGTCGCACTAACATATTTGACATTTAGTGAGACTTACAGTTCTACTACTTACTACTACCTATTATGAACCACCAATGACCCATACTCTCTGTCCGTGAAATGGTTAACCGGTTTTATTTAGCTAAACCCGTACGGTATTTATTTGTATCAAAATTCAAAAATTGCAATTTAAGTACCTTCCTGTTGTCAGATTGATCTGAAATTTGGTACACACCTTTAATTCCGATGTAAGTACAATATAATAAAATTAATAACATTAGGTATAAATTTAAGATGGCCGCCGGTACAAAATGGGGGATTACATATTTTTCTGCGGTAAACGCGCTCGGTCTGCGATTGTTGAAGTTAAGCAACTTTCGCAAAAGCCGGTCATAAGATGGGTGACCACAAAAAAAAGTTTTCATCTCGAGCTCCTCCGTGCTTCGGAAGGCACGTTAAGCCGTTGGTCCCGGCTGCATTAGCTGTCGTTAATTATCACCAATCCGCACTGGGCCCGCGTGGTGGTTTAAGGCCCGATCTTCCTATCCATCCATAGGGAAGGCCCGTGCCCCAGCAGTGGGGACGTTAATGGGCTGGTGATGATGATGATTTTTGTGATTAGTCCCCATCGGGAATCGAACCCGGAACTTCTACATCGAGAGACCAATGTTCTTACCACTAAACCACAGAGGCTGAACTGTAATTAATAGACACAGACTCACCAACCACAGATAAAACAGCAATAACATAAAACGATGTGAAAACTCAAATGTAGTTTCACACGTAGAGATTATAAAGGTGTGTTTCAGGTAAAACATATTTTATGTTGAACTTAGGACATTATCTGCTTTATAATGGAAAGTACTTTATACTTCCTCTTATCTGATTCAAGTTCCTGTGCTTTCGATCCCAGCGAAGTTTCGTTGTGGCGCCTTTAGATGATTACGCATGAATATTGTCATAACATTTGGATAATTTTGATACTTGAGGTACTTAATACAAAAACGTTTCATGCGGAAAGCCACATTCTGGTTTAACCAATCTTATTAGATTTTGATATCTGCGTTCCTTATCCTACATTCATAAAATGCGTTTCGGAGGTATGTGACCTAACCTGTAGGGCTACTTTTCCCTTCGCGGGTTGGCAAGACAGACAAGCCGTTGCTTCTGTAAAAAACCAGACCTGTCAAATGTGCAGACAACATCACAAGGGACGACGCTAAGAAGATGATGATTTGCGATTCTTATCTTAAAACAACGGAAACTTGATCAGAAAGATACACAAACAAAACCAATCTTAATGGAGGACAACAACAAGTCATCAATAAGACATTAACCCCAACGGTGAAACTTTTCAAGCAATTTGACTCCCAAACTTAACTGAACAAGGTCCATAAAATTTTAATGTTACGGTTATTGTTATTAGGCTATTGTCAAATCACTGTTGAACATGCGCACAAAATTTGTCACTCTGGCTTACCTATAAGACACGACGAATTTACTAAAAGCATCATAGAAGGGAAGCTACAAGGAAAGAGAGGAAAGGGAAGACTAAGAAGAACTTATATGGAACAGACTAAGGAAAAGGCGAGTGTCGTGACTTATAAGGAAGTGCTACAATTGGCCTTTGAAAGACAAGAATGGAGAACGCTACACCGACAAGAGCGTAGCTCTTAAATTAGTGATGAGCTTACCTATACGGCAACTCTCCGCTCCCCACCAAAGACTGAGCTAGGTTTACCTCACCCCTCCTCGGTCTTACTTTAGTCTTCAATCGTATAGACGTCAGATGTCACACACATACGCGCGTGTACGATAACGTCAGTGTGTAGTGTCTGTGTAAAATGAGGTTTTTTGTATGAAGTGTCTGGGGTGTGCGTATAGGTCCGTATTACCGTATGTTCCCATCACATGCTGGAAACATAATGTTCTCTGAAGGACGTACTTTGACCGAATTGGAGATGTCCTTAGGAAAAGTTTTGTACGATAAACCGGCGTACGTTTCATACATAAAACAATTGATGAATGTGGAGGAGAAGTGTGTCTGAATCCAAGTAAATTGGAATTCGATAAACTCTGCTTACCCCGGTGGGAAATAGGCGTGAGGTTATGTATGTACCGCTCACCTCCTATCACGTTGGTATAACAGAAAACTCGGAGCGGTGTGGGTACTATCTTGCGATGGATATATCTCTGACTACCCCAATTGCGATATAGGCGTGAGCTTATGTTATGTAACGTCTCAGGACACATTGTCTAAAAATTCCTTTGATCAATATATCTCATCCCAATCTATTTTAAATATGCCAATATATCTTAAGAGTTTGCATACCACGGCCAACATCACTATTAGGAAGAATTTCAGAGAAATATGGTCTTATTTCAAGCTTTTTATTTTGGGATCGACCTTATTTAATCATGACCCGTTGTCCACAGTACTTCCGAACGCTGAACACGAGAGTATCCCTGGTGTACATCGAGTCGTGGCAGGGCGCTGACCGGGCAGACATCGACCGCAAGCAGGACATCACCAGGGCAATCCTCAAGTTCAGCGACTACACTGCCAGAAAACTGTTCACCGTCGAGAAAGATACCACGCAGTTGCTCACGTGAGTTGACTTCATCTTTTAAGTGTACATAAACTGCCTATATACGTCCCACTGCTGGGCACAGGCCTCCCCTCAATCAATCAACTGCGGGTTGGTGGAGGTGTTTTTACGGCTAATAGCCGGGACCAACGGCTTAACGTGCCCTCCGAAGCACGGAATCATCTTACTTTTTCGGACAATCAGGTGATTCAAGCCTGAAAAGTCCTTACCAAACAAAGGACAGTCTCACAAAGTGATTTCGTCAATGTCCCCATCGGGAAACGAACCCGGACCTCCAGATCGTGAGCCTAACGCTCTAACCACTAGACTACGGAGGCTGTTCTTTTAAGTGTATAAAAGGAAAAAAGATAATAAGAATCCTTTTATCAGAATAATTCAAAAGAAAGAATTAGTTAGCGCCGAGTTAGCGGGAGCTGTGGTAGCCCAGTTGGTCGAATCCTAGCATAGGCCTAAACCAATTATTTTCGAATATGTTTTCGAATCCATATTTGGATCATAAATGATAATCACGTGCTCAGCGGTGAAGAAAAACATCGTCAGGAAACCCACATTCCCGATAAATGTATTTTGGAGGTATGTGACCTAACTTATATTGGGATGGTTTACCCTTCGCGGGTTGGAAGGTCAGGGGCCTGTTTCATAAAACTTACAATTGTAAATTACAAATACAATTTCATGTACATTGCGGAGTGGGTGATCACAAATTAGTGGGTAATTGTTCTTTGAATAAGTGATGTTATTTTGTTGTTTTTGGTATGTGGCGTCCTTATTATAATAAACAATTTCTTATTCTTTTCAAACGGTATTCCATAGTATCTGCTTACCCCAGTGGGAAAAAGGCGTGAGTTCATGTATGTATGTATAAAAAAATATAAATGGATCAGGAATGATTACGCAAATTCAATATTATCGTAACGGAGCTGAACTCATACTTCATATTTTCATTTATTCCTTATAAACAACTTTACATTATCTTTACTCAAGCATGTCGTAACAGAGGACAGACGTAATTAATAAAAATTGCGTCTATGGCTTGTCAATTTTGATTAATGAGATCAATTATACAGGTTTTGGAACGAGATAAGCAGCAACCCGATTATCCACTTGGGCAAAGACACGGATGTTTTAGGAGTTTAAATGAGACATCCGCCAACTAAAAAATTAAATGTAATCAAAATCTCTTGGCACTGTAAAATCCTATTAGCACTAACTGTTTATCAAAGGAATTAACACAAACCCGCCGCTTCAACCTTAAATAATTCGCGCCTTTCCCAAAATTCGCCCTTAAATCTTAATTAACACGATAAACCGGGGCGCATTTACAAAGTTTTACAAATATTCCGGGATAGACAACTTGCAGCGTCGGCGAGCACTCCTCCACTCTGCTTATAACCCTTTTCGCTTTGACGTAATTTCGAGATATAGCGTAGTAGCAGGTCTGCTAACAGCTTCAGAATTAATCCCGAATGCGAGCGAACCGAGCGATTTGAACGATAAACGAATCTGCTTATGGGGTAAAAGCGAATTTTGTACGGTTTTAAAACGAGCATGAATTTTCGCTTCTGGAAACGTTGAGCGATAAACGGTTACAGATGTAAATAAGGTGTATGAGATTAATTCATGTTTGGTCTCACAGTTCATCGCATAGTTTAACGGTTATGCAAAACTTGAAATGCGGGGATATATTGCAGTTCTGTATGCATTTTAAACAGCTGCTGCTTTTAACATCTATCCGGATGAAATATTAAGGGTATCATAACCTTTTGATGTGCCTACGTTTGAATTCATGTGAATTAAGTTTGCTTTACAAGCGATATCATCTGAAGATTGACTGCTAGAATAGAATAATGTTTATTTGACAAAAAATGTATATTGCCGGTAAAGTGGCTATGGAATTTGAGAAGCAGTAGAGCTATCGTAGGTATCTGTTTGTAGGTTTAGTAGTAAAAGGCGGATGAGACGTTCGTTATGTAAAAATTGACGATTCAAAGTGTAACTATGTTACCTACTGAATAAAGATATTTTTGAATTTGAAAAAAAAAAAAAAGAGAGAGTGGGGTTGAACCGGCGACAGCGGTTCTCATACGAAATGCGCGATAGGGCCTTTCCGACTTCTTTCTTCTATTCCGTGGAGTAGAAGAAGGGGAAAGAGAGCTTTGCCCTTTTGGGCATGGTGCGGGCTAGTAAAATAATAATTCTAGATAGACTATGTCAGTCAGTCAGTCAGATGTAACAAGAAGTTTTAAATACTTGTAAAACAGGCCATAAGGACCTACACCAAAACATGTACAGACATGAGTAATATCATGTACCTACCCACTTTAGAACCTTGTCGCACTATCATATTTGACATTTAATGAGACTTACGGTTTCATTTGCAAAAAATTTAATGTGACATGGTTTCAAAATGTATACATACTAGTACTCGTGACCGTAACACTAAAATCAAAAAGGCAAGAAGAGCCGTCGCTAAACGCCGTTTTGTAATCGTCAAAATATTTGCTAGCGAAACGTAAATCGCGGGTTATCGTCGTAATTTTAACAAATTAGAAAATCCTGTCATATTTCACCGTCAGTTGCAAATCGACATGCTGATCTGATAACGGATTTGCGTTTAGGGGCGTGTCTTTTTGACTCCGAACGTTGAACTATAGGGGGTGTTAGTGACACCGTAACGAAAACTTTTAGGGGCGATTCAGACCATGATTCTGAGTCGACATCAAGTGGAATTTCCTGTCGGAATAATGTTTTTTTTTATTGTTAGTCCCATATTGTGTTTTAAGCTGCATAGAACCCAAACTTAAAATGAAAATTATAAAAATAAAATATTGTAAAGCGATTAACATAAACTGCCTATATACGTCCCACTGCTTTGCACAGGCCTCCCCTCAAACAACCGGAGGGGGTATGGAGCATACTCCACCACGCTGCTCCACTGCGGGTTGGTGGAGGTGTTATTACGGCTAATAGCCGGGACCAACGGCTTAACGTGCCTTCCGAAGCACGGAATCATCTTACTTTTTCGGACAACAGGTGATTCAAGATTGAAAACCCCTTACCAAACAAAGGACAGTCTCACAAAGTGATTTCGACAATGTCCCCATCGGGAATCGAACCCGGACCTCCAGATCTTGAGCCTAACGCTCTAACCACTAGACCACGGAGGCTGTTAATATAATAAATAATAAAATAAAGCGATTTACATTTCATTAATTCGTTTAAATTTTTTTTTATGGAATTTGTATGAAAAAGCACACTGTAACGTCATAGAAAAACTTGATTAAAATTCGTAAATAAGTTAAATAGAAGAAAGAAATCTGTCTTTATTTAGTATTCAGAATTTCATAATTTGTTTTGAACTTAGTACACGATCCAATTCCACATGCCATTTTAGTTCATTGATCCTGTCAATCATTCATTATAAAGCGCTTATTAGTATTTTTGTCACTGTCACTGTCGATTGTCAGAATCGTTTGCATCTTGGCTAAACCACCTTCGCTGCTGCTGCGTTTCCACCAAAGACGTGCTAGGCAGTGTAGCGATGGATTTGTTTGTTAAGAACCAATATAGAACCGCTTCCTTTATATTCAAATTCAAATTCAAAAATATCTTTATTCAGTTGATAACATAGTTACACTTTGAATCGTCAATTTTTACATAGATAACGAACGTCTCATCCGCCTAAAACTACTGCAGCTTCTCACAACCTGTATAGCCGGGGAAAAGAAGCTGCAAGAAAAACCTCGGCACAGGGCCCTAGACGTTCTTTAAAAAAATAAAAATAAACATAAAATATTGGTATACAATTGAGTAATTTAGCTGCCTAATATCAGTTCTCAGACAGTTAATCCCATGCATTCATATCTTCTAAATAATCACTAACTTTATAATAACCTTTTTTGTAAAGTTTTTGTTTAACTACTGTCTTAAAACAGTTGAAAGGCAAATTTTGAATGTCAATGGGAATCTTATTGTAAACACGTATACATTGCCCCTTAAAAGATTTAGTAACGTCTCTCAGCGTATCTCCTATAAATCGATTCTTCATTCTCCCTCGTCTTTGGTGGAAACTCAGCCTTACACTACAAAGGCAGCTGAAGCCACGCAAAGAAATTACGTAAATGATAATTCATAAAGACATGTCTTCACCCTCGTCAACTCACTTATTGGCTGTGAGAGTCTATAAGCCTTCGGTTTGGAAACCACTTGAGTTGTAATGCAAAACGTTTTAGCTACGAACGTCGGAAGCGATCTGAGCACTGGTCCTGCGTAATCCTAAACCATTCGCAATCAAATTAAACGTGTGTGTAGATCCGCGTAGATTAGTGACAGCTCCCTTGATGGAGGCACGTTAAGGTGATTGAAAGAGTTTGTTCTAGAAAGGAATATTTATTAAATAAAACAGATAATGCATTCATGTACATGTCGTGGCCAGATCGTAAAATTGATCATTGCATGATGTGGTCGACCATTTCATGAAATGGCCAAATTAAATTGACCATATCGTTGAATCGTCAACGTTTAATAATATATCAATCAACGTTTAGCCATATCGTTAATGTAGGCGGTGTCCATGCTATGTGGTGTAATAAAAATGCGAATAGTCGATTAATTTCTTAAGTTCAAAATTATGTACCTATTCGATATGGAAAATTGAACAATAACATTGATTCATCGATTATAATAGCAATCAAGTTTTAAATATAATCGACACCAGTGCCACTATCGGTGGATAATGTTACTAATTTTACGATATGATTGCCAACGTTTGGCCATATCATGAAGTAATCACGCATTTAGTTGCTCATATCGTTAAACGTTTTGTGTTCATTGATCTGGCCAAACTACATCATGACGTGGCCAACGAATGATATTCTATTTCATGAAATATGATCATTTCATGAAATGATCGAGCACATAATGAAATGATCAATTCTATGATCTGGCCACGACATATACACGTTAGCACCATGTCTCATTAACTTTTTTGACAAATTGAACTCTAAGGGTGGTATTAAAAAACTAATCTCAGCTTAAGAGACTTCCCTCAAGATCATATCAATGTGACAGTTCTCATAAAAACAGCAATCTCAGCGGAGATTATTTTATTAATACCACCCTAAGTCTCACTAAATGGCATCATGTATGTAGGTACTGTCTCCAGCCTTCGGTAGTTTGACTGGGCGCCTGGGTTATCTTAAATATCGTTCTGGACGCTCCCCATTTGTCCGGCCAAGTAGTTAACATCAATAAAAGTTGTCGATAGTTTCTTCATTTGTTATCAGCTTTGGAATCACACCTCTTTACCCTTCGTTTGTATCTGAAGCGTCAATAATTTGCAAAATCAGTAACTGGAAACTCGAATGAAACTCGGCGGTATCGCGAATTTCGTCGGGGAACTTTCTCGAAGTCGAGGTGTCTTTGTCATAATTTGCCAGCTCGGTCGGTTGTTCTCTTGTTATAAACTTTGTCGAATCCATCTCTGGTGTCAGACTGATCAGTCGGTTTTAAAGTTCACGATAAATATGCCGAGTCTCGTGATGAGTTTTGTAATTCTATGCCTGAGACTTAGCATAATAGTCAATGTCGTCCTGTGGTACACCGATTTGCTTCTAAAACGGGGAACACCGGATCGAACCCTGGTATCGGACTTGCACCATTGATTTATTTCAAGTGCAGTTTCCACTAACACAGTTGGCTCGACCATCTTCTTCTTCTTCTATCGTGCAGGTTATGAGGTACCAACCTCATCAACCCTGGGACCAGGGTTACTGTTGAGCCGCCAAAGGCCCCTGACATGGCTCACATATCGACTACTTACTTACATCAGTATGTAGTAACCGGGACCAACGGCTTAACGTGCCTTCCGAAGCACGGATCATCTTACTTTTGGACAATGAGGTGATCAGCGTAGCTCACAGGCAGCTTCTCATAACCTATGTATAACTATAACTTCATCTAAAGTTTTAGAGCTATTTCTGAATACAATATCTGATTACTGATATCGAAATTATTATTTTCCGTAAACCGTCACGCCGTGTTATTTCCGAAATAATTTATTACATTCCAAATCGGACCAAAATCAATTTAGTTGTTGTTGAAACTAGTTCGTAATTTGTTGAAAACTGCGAAAACTTTCGTTCCATTATTATCATATTATCATTACGTGACAATTCGTGAATGTAATTTCAGGGAACTTTCAGGGGTTAGATAGAACAGAATCGATCGACCTAACCTCAACTGATAAATCACTGTTTTAAATTTACGCGGTTAGTATCATAATTAAAACACATAATAACGGCATTTTTTTGCCGCTTGTTTATGTATTTGATATTGGAATGTTCGGAACCATCTGAACTCGCATTAGACTCGCTACGACAAACCGCACTCACTGTGTCCTCACGTTTTGTCACCACATTAGGCCGTTTTAAGCTTTTTACAACACCTACCACATGCAATATCGGGAGTCTCATATCCCTGCTTTAAACGCCGTAAGAACCCGTTATTATGTGTTTTAATAATGATAAATCACTATACTTACTAATAAACGTCACAACCCTAGCTTACATACTTTGACAGATCTAATTCTTACCGAAGCTACAGTAAAATGTTCATCGTCACTAATTTAAGAGCCACGCTCTTGTCGGTGTAGTATTCTCCATTCTTGTCTATCAAAGGCCTTATAAGACACGACGTTCACCTTGTCTTGAATCTGTTCCATGTAAGCTCTTCTTGGTGTTTCCCTTCCTCTCTTTGCTTGTAGCTTCCCTTCTATGACGTGTAAAATGTTATCTTTATTGAAATATTACGTGCTTTGGAAGGCACGATAATCCGATGATCCAGGTTAGTACTTACTGATGTAAGTATGTAGTCGTTACACGAGTCATGCGGGGCCTTTGGCAGCTCAATAATAACCCTGACACCAGGGTTGATGACGTTGTTGTTCTTTGTAAATGGTGTACTCAAATGCCCACTATGTGCGAGGATCTTTTCCAATAAGATTGGCTATATAAGCCACATGCGAGCACATGAACGTCGGAGTTGAAGCAGTCGCCGTAGCCGAAATCGGCTAGATCGCGTCATCATCATCATCATCATCATTCCACCTCACAACCCACACGATAAGAAGACTGAAATATTTATTTATTTATTTTACAGTTTTACATTCAGCCATCACCTATTGTACTGAATTGGTCGTTCTGTTTAATAATAGGTACCTAATTTAATATCTCGTCTTCAAATCAACGATCGTCTGCAACCATGGTGATATTAGCCTGATTAATAATGATAACTTTATGTATACAAGCAACATAGATATAGCCAACTTATTGAGGCTTCTGAATATCGCAACCCCCAGGCTATTATTTTAGGTGCGTATCTTATTATGTAAGTCCCTGATCATATAACAAATTGATTTACGATGTTTTGGTAAAAATATCTTCTTACATCGACGATAAATGAAGTCCAAACATGAAATGTTGTCTTTTGTTTTCCTTAGCTACTGTTTATATTATAAAACAGAGAGGTAAAAAAGGCCGCATCGCAGCAAATCATCTAAAAAAGCATTATTGCAATTTGCGCGTATAAAAGTAAGTGCGCAATACACACAAATGTCAAATAGCAATATTACTTGTTTATGTGAACTGCTTCAATGTCACCCCCCAGTTCTGGTATATTCGTTAGAGAGCCTGGCAATGAATACCTATTGATTCCGAATTCTCTATCGTCCTAATTCTTTGTAATAAGAGTCGCCAAACACGGGAGATTATTATACATTATATCTTCTCAAGAAGCCTTCGTATAATCATTTTATTTTAACAATTCATTCGTCTGCTCAGTTATGAGCTCAATATTGCACAGTGATTAAATGAAAGTTATTGAAATGTATCATTTACACGTTCCTTTTCCTCTAAAACAATATCCTTGGAATCTTTGAAATATTATAGTCTACAGTAAATATGAATTAAGTTGTAATTTTTTAGCTGTAAGTTGTAATTGTCTAAAATGTCAACGTAGTTGTTATTTTCATCGATCACAATGAAGTCCCTCGGCGATTATCGCATTTCCGAATTCAAACGAATGCTAATTTCCATGTTCATACATAAATTTTTGAATTTATAATTAAGTACTTTTTTGTTGTTTTGTTCACATCAAATTGTGATACACGATAATATCTGATAATTAATGAACATGGAAATTATCATTCGTTTGTATTCAGAAATGCGATAATTAGCAAGGGACATTAACAAACTAGACAGACTGTACAAGAATGTCGACCAATAGGCAATATTCATAGTCATTTATATAACATTGCAAAGACACTAATAGTTGAGGTGTTACATGGTAATAGGTACATAAACGGCCTCTGTGGTCCAGTGGTTGAGCGTTGGTTTCACGATCCGGAGGCCCCACGTTCGAATACCAGTGGGGACATATCACAAAAATCACTTTGTGATATTTATTTCAGTCAGAACCCAAACGCAATTGTTATTGCAGATTGTGTGAGAGGAAATAATCCTATACTTTTCCTTTTTCTGCCCACAATAATATGGAAGAAACCGTTTGCTTTATCATATTGGCAATGGTAAATTATTTGTACAATATTGATAATGCCAAATGATGGTGATTGGTACACAATATACTTGACATGGCTTTGGCCAGCCCTATTGGGATAACGACCTCCGTGGTCCAGTGGTTGAGCGTTGGGCTCACGATCCGGAAGTCCTGGGTTCGATTCCCGATGGGGACATTTCACAAAAATTACTTTGTTTGGCTAGGACATTACAGGCTGATCACCTGATTGTCCGAAAGTAAAATGATCCGTGCTTCGGAAGGCACGTTAAGCCGTTGGTCCCAGTTACTATTTACTATAAGTGAGTAATCGTTACATGAGCCACGTCAGGGGCCTTTGGCGGCCCAATCAGATATTGATGAGGCTGGTATTCCACCTTACAACCCACACGATAAGAGGAAGAACTAAGTTCAAAAAAAAAATATAAAGGTAACAAAATCATTATTGACTGACCTACTTATGCCAAAATTGTCTGTTTTCAGGTTTTTACGGTTTTTACTCCTCTTAAGGTCAACAGTAAAGATTATATCGCTCTTTTATTTCATTTAATACGCCCCGTAAAGGGACAAGGGAACCCCATATGTACTTAATCTGTTTTACTGAGGGGTAATAGCTTGGCAGGGGTCTTAAAACTCGGTGGGCAAAGTCCCGTTGTTTTTTAATGCTCAATTAACATATTTAAAGGACTTTCGTGCGGAGCTTAAGTAACATATTCTTGCGTGGAAAAGTAATTAGGGAACTTTTCTCGTGTGTGGTGGACAATGATGAGCTGGTAGCATACATACAACGTACATATGTCCTTAACCCTTTCACGGACAGAGACCATGGGTCATTGATGGTTCATAATAGGTAGTATGTTACCTTGGAATCGGAACGTCATTAGACGTTCTGTCCTTGAAAGTGTTAATGGGGTTGGCAGAGCTACAAGACACTGCAGCCACTTTTGATACGAAGTCCCAAAAAGGATTGAATAGAATAGAATAACTTTATTCCCAAAACAGTGCAGTACAATAGTAGAGAAGATAAAGAAAAGGGACTGACTCAGCATGTTGTTGCGAAGGATAGTAGAAATACCACTCTTAGCAACACTGATATTCTGCCAGTACCTAAGTTACGCTTATAAATACTTAGAACTATTGTGCCAACAAAAAGTGTCGGGATTTAGATTTATATTTGTCGAGATTTTGATTGCAGAAATATAGATATGAGAGTAAGTTGTAACGAATCATCTTGGATTATAGATCTCCGTTTCTGCGTTACACTCCATCTTGGTAATATTTAATTGGCGTGAGTTTTTAGCGACATCTCTTGGTTGCCTGAATACTTCGTTACATTTCATAAATGTTATCC
Source organism: Pectinophora gossypiella (assembly GCF_024362695.1). Taxonomy (NCBI): domain Eukaryota; kingdom Metazoa; phylum Arthropoda; class Insecta; order Lepidoptera; family Gelechiidae; genus Pectinophora; species Pectinophora gossypiella. Next base: position 1,448,846 of record NC_065409.1, read on the forward strand.
CAAGTAAGCCGAGAGTTCCTTGAAGAAAAAATCATCTTACTTTCGGACAATCTGGTGATCAGCCTTACCAAACTAGGGATCAAAAAGTGATATTTATGATATGTCCCCACCGGGATTCGAACCCGGGACCTCCGGGTCGTGAGCTGAACGCTCAACCACTGGACCACAGACGCCGTTACTTTATGAATGTATGTTCGTATCCAATTCAATATGTTTCTATCTCTTCTACAGGGGGCTGACGTTCCCGGGAGGTGAATCCGGGATATCAGTCCCGGACACGATGTGCACGCCCAAGTCTGTGGGCATCTCCGTGGATACCAACACGTACGAACCTCACCTCCTCGCCGGCACCATGGCGCATATGATCGGACATAACATTGGTAAGTCGGATCGGTCAAGTAGTTAATCCGGCCAAATAGTTAATCCGGTAAAATAGTTAATCCGGCCAAGTAATAAATCCGGCCAAGTAGTTAATCCGGTCAAGTAACAAGAAATGTTAACAAGAATATTTGATTATGTGAATTGGCCAAAGAAATCTAATTGAAACAAGCAGTTACAATAAGTAATTTATAATTATTTCACGGAATAAAGTGTCGTGAGCCATTTAACATTTTCTAAAATTAACCGATAGTAAAAACAGCGGATTGAGCACACAAGATTCATGAAAACAAAAGAACATCAACATTCCTGAAATTAACCAACACAGAATTTATGAATAAAAGAATAAGCATATTAAAAAATACGAATTAATGTAAACAGATATCTAAAATGACGAAAATATCTGTTGTCAGAGTCGTATTAATGGTAAATATTTTTTTATCGTTAAAGTCGTTGGAAGCCTTCGTATAAACAATAATATTTACCAATTTGAAAAACCTTTTGTTGATCCAAATACTTACAAAACACTTACAAAAGAGAGTGATCACCTTTTGTTTTAAAAATGAAACTCGCCTTCAAACGCGGCCAATACCTTCCATTTTTGAATTATTCTAAATTCATTTTCTTAATATTTTTAAAATTAGAATCTAATATCCACTACACATTCTAATATGGATATTGTCCAGGGCCTCATATAACAATAGGGCCGGCTTGAAAAGGCTTGAACGTCTTAGCAGTTAAGCCACCCATCCATTACGGCCATTCAAAGGAGTTCGTTCAAAGGACGTATCCTATATTACCTGAGTCTTGAACGTAAATGCTGTAACCTTAGTTTAATGTTCACTTCACAATCTAACGTGTTTAAGGGGAGATTTGTAGGTATCATCATCATAACGAGGCGAAAACCATAACACTGTTAAATAAAAATACTCCTAAAACTGTTGTAAGCGCTTCGCATCGTCCTTCATTATGCGCACTGCTAAGGAGTAATCTTCCGTCTTCTGTATTTCTGAATGCATATAAGCCGGGTGCTTTCAAGGCCAGAGTAAACAGGCACCTTCTGGGCAAGCTCGCTCCTTCTTAGGCCTCGTCAATGCCTTCGGGCAAGTCTGGGGCCAAGAGCAAACACAACAGACGGACAACAAAGTGATCCTAAAAGGTTTCCGTTTTAACTTTTGAGGTTCGGAACCCTAATGATATAAATAAATATACTTTATATTTCGGAAAGTTTAGATTCCATTTTAACTAAGTTACATATAAAAAAACTTTTACATAATTTGTCCAGTGCTTCACAAAGCTGCTGTCCTACCTATCAGCGATAAAGAATCAAATTGCATAAGGAACTTCCCCAAAAAATAAAAGATGGCTCTGTTCAGATGGTGCGTTCTACAGTTATTCCATTGTTTAGCTTATAAAGTTTTCTACAACTTTGTCATTATACACATTTCTAAATTCCCATCCGTTTTCGAGCTACACGCTTCGGAAAAATGATAATTAAAGAAATGATCCGGTCTAATCCGCGACGTGGAAGAATCGTCTAACACTCCCTCGTCCCCAGGTATGAGCCACGACGACGGGCGGGAGCAGTGCTTCTGCCGCGACTGGCACGGATGCATCATGGCGCAGTCCATCGTCGGTCTGGAGAACGTCCAGCCGTACAAGTTCTCAGATTGCTCCAAGAATGACTACATCAACGAACTCAGGGTCGGGCAAGGACTCTGCCTGCTTAACAAGCCTAATGAGGTAAGGATTTTAGGAATAGCCTTGTGACTTTATGCAGCATCATCAAGAAATGAGATCGTAAGATTAGTGATTATCTATAGAAGTTATGCATGCAGCTTCTTTTCCCCGGCAATGCAGGTTGTGAGAAGCTGCTGTAATTTAGGTGGATGAAACGTTTGTTATGTAAAAAATGACGAATCAAAGTGTAAGTTCTATGTTACCTACCGAATAATGATATTTTTGAATTTGAATTTGATCAGTATTCGAAGATTTACGCATCTATATCCAATTCCACAGAAAATTTTCGTTTTGACGTTTCGTTAAAAGTAACCCATTTGACTAAGTTGTCAAGAAACCCCGATACTCTGGTATAGCTACCCCGGGGCGGTAGCATTTTGCTGACACATCAAATTCCCAAAAGACCACCATAATACAACCTTAATACGCAGGATCAAGGCATTCATATTCATTGCGGCTATCTTTCCATCTTCCATAAAATACTGTCCATGGGTCAAAGATCTAGTGTTACGACGTAAGCGCACAATCTATCAATTTTTATGGTCGGCATAATACATTTGTTATTTCTTCTTCTGCTTTGTCGGTTGATGAGGTCAACCCATGAGCCAGTTCTTTTTCGTTCTTTAAAAAAGCAATGATTGCATTTTCGTATTTCTTTTAAGCGTACTAGACGACTCCGCTCTTCTTTAATATCTTGTACCTTTTTTATAGTTTATAATACTATTGTTATCCTCGTAACGCCCGGATTTCCAGACACAATAGTTAAACAATGGGATTTGGATTTTAAAAGGCATTTGGGCCTTACGACCATATATTGATACCTAATTGCGTGTGTGTGTGTGTGTGTGTGTGTGTGTGTGTGTGTGTGAGTGCGTATGTGTAAGTGCAGATTCATGTTATTTTGTATAAGCCATGAGTGCGTCTATTTCGCCTAAGTTAAAGATTTTTATCCACACAAAAAAAATAGTTGTAGTTTTTGGATCTGGTACAATTTTGTCGTTGGAACAGTGTTTTCCTTTTGAGGCTGACAATCTTGAAAAGTGGTTACCTATTGACATGTCTGTCAGGGTTTCCCAGGCCATGGATGTTTTTTTATTGGTGGAGAATAATGTCTTATTATAATACAGCCACAGATCTAAAACAGAAGGTATATCAGTGTGAGTTCAAAGCTTCGTTAGAAGTACTTCGGATTAACGCGACGTCATAAGTCTTTTGTAAAACATCCGAAGAAACTCCGCAGCGAGTTGCGGCAACTCTTAGAAGCGTCATTGGCACTCCTGTGTCCACAGTCGATTCTAATGCAAAACAGATTTTCACGTCGAAAATTAATCGGAATCGTGCATTGTTTGTCGTCGAGACTTCCAGCCCACTCCTTTAATAAAAGTTATGTTAATACTGGACGCGCTCGGAATTATCTCTTCGTTTGCGAATATATTATAACGAACGAGAAACGGGACGGTTTATTGGAATAAATTTACATATCGCCGAATGATAATGCAGTATGCCTCCCGCTTCGATTTACCACGTTTACATATTTATCGCGCGATGATTGTGGAGGTACGATGCTTTATTTTCTTGCTCTCGATTGATACAACCTGTCCCTCTCTCCCTTACAGCTCCTAACATCCTAGTCTTCGCCCCGTAATGTAAATCCGATGTAAGTGTGTAAAAGTTTCTTTTGAGAGTGTTTTCTTATGCCTTCAGAGACATTTCGGTGTCTTCATGAAAGGTTTTTATTACCTTTGTATAAATGTTGCTTTGTCGATCGGGAACAAAAGAAATTCTCTTTTCAAAGCGATTCGATTACGCCAATTGAGACTGTTTCTTTATTATTGTTTGTGTCTCATAGAGCTCTCTGTTATCTGCCAATCTTTAAGAGCTCCGCTTAATTAATATGTCGTTGATAAGTTTCTACACTTATTCGTACATTCAACAATACTGTTCTGCTGTTTGTTCGTGTCTTTTAAAGGAATTGTGTCCTTTCTAACATGATGGACAATTGTTACGGGTGATAGACTAATCATAAGGCTCATCATATTCATCTTAAGACTTCATATCAGCAGTGCCTGCAAGTTGTCTTGCCAGAAGCTCTGCGCACCCCTATTTTTGTGTATTGTTTTAAAACAATACACTTTAACAAATGTATCTTTTTGACCATAAAAAATGACAACTTCAAGATAAATAACACGACCCACGAACTAAAGGAGTCAATCACTAGGTTGTACATAAATGAATAAGAATGATAATTATGGATAAGATAAGCACTAGCCTTCCACAAAAAACCAGAAATATTGTCAGTGATTTGATTATAATGTAAGTTATTTGCCCCTACATGAAAGATCATAAATCCTCCTGTCTTTATAAAGATCCGGCTACACGCCCTATATTATTTGCACATGTAACCGAAACGCTCCACATAGCGGAACTAGTCGTACATGATAACTTGTGCAATTTATTATTTTGCATTTGTGCAATAAAAATTTGATTGCTTGTGATTTGTGTGTTTGTTCCGTTTTTAAAGTCCGCTTATCTAACGTGAAAATTTACAAGTGCAGAAAGATTTGATTACTTGTGCAAATTACGATTTGTGCAATAAAGATCGTGTGTGCAATCGTTTACTCATGCTTATTACACGTTTTTGTGTGTGGTAAATGCTTTTTTCTCGATTGTCCCAGCTGGTGATCCATCGACAATGCGGCAACGGTCGTTTGGACGAAGGCGAGGAATGCGACTGTGGGACTATTGCTGAATGCCAGAACTCCAACCCTTGCTGTGACCCGTATACGTGTAGACTGACCAAGGAAGCCCAGTGTGCCTCAGGAGAGTGCTGTGAGAGATGTCAGGTGAGACTAAATTGTATTTATTTTACACGTGTCGGGACAGAACCAGCCCTAAAAAACAAGATAATTCTATTAAACGCCGACCTCTCAAGGTCGCAATGAAGACTAATCAACTTGTTTTCTCATTAATTAGCGAGCAGACTAACGTCCTCTACTAAATAAATAATCTTATATTAAAAATATAAGATAATAATTCCAAGGATAATATATAATTAACGTTCGTATCTTCTATTATTATTATTTTGTTTACTTTTATTTAGCTACTTAGTTTCGACACGTTATCATAAGAGAAAGCCCACACGATTCATTGTACGTTGTTATGTTTGAACGCTAACGCTGCGTCGTTCTATATCCTGTGTAAGAGACATCGTGACGAATAATGAGGGCAATGATTTAAATCATTATTCTGAGTTAATATCAAGTACAATTATCCGTCGCAATATTCATATTTTTTGTGTTTTAAATTATTTTGAAATCTTTATTTTGCGATGGCAAATTTCACTTGAAATTACTCAGATTAATGAGCTGAATCATCCCCTTTAGTTTTCGTTACGATGTCACTTGTACCCCGTACAAGTACGTACAGGTAGCCATACAAGTACATAAGGGTATTAGTGACGTAACGAATACTGAAGGGGATAATTCAGGCCATGATTCTGAGTTGATTTTAAGTGGAATTTCCTGTCGGAAAATTCATGTTCTTTTTGGGTTTTTTTATTATTTCCAGGTCCATACTTTTGCGACGGAAAACTCCAGTTGATATCAACTCGTAATCATGGGCTTAATCATCCCTCAAAATTTTTTCGTTACGATGTGACTAACACCCTGTATAATTCACACGACGTGTAGCCAGGTAATTAGTCCCCGCGTCATCTTTTCTCGTGCTTGCAAGCAAAGACAAGCAGCGAAGACACAATAAAGCGACAATGCAGCGGTGATGAATTGGTTCGTAGAAAAAGACTTTGAAGTTGACCAAGGTTATTTAATATCTTATAAAATTAAATTGTTAAAACAAAAACTCTGTTAAATGTTGCCAACAAAAGGGATACATGTGAAATAAAACGCGAGGGAATGCCGTCACTTTTGCGTAGTGTCAACGACTGCTCGTATGGCGCTGAGTGCGTCAAAATCTTAGCATTACAACGACAACGCACCGCTAGCGTCCGTGTAGCCTCACTCTAACAACAGACACACTCTAAATACATAGGTACTAAAAATAAATGTGTGTAGGAGTAAACATTGGCAAGTAAACACGCTCCTATTTTTCTCTTATTTTCTTGTATTGTATCAATCCAAGGATAAATGCGCTTGTTTCCCCTTGCCAAGGAATAGCTTAGTATGTAAATATCAATTTTTCTTGTCTCATTTAACACGTTATTAGTTAGAACTACATAAATCGTTGGGCACTCTATATCAATCCGTACCTTAGCTAGCATAGCTAAGGTTTTCCTGAATTTATCTAATCTATGCAGTCTCGCAGTGGAGCAGCGTGATGGAGTTTGCTCCATACCCCCTCCGGTTGATTGAGGGGAGGCCTGTGCCCAGCAGTGGGACGTATATAGGCTGTTTATGTTATGTTATGTATGTATCTAATCTATGGAAGAGATGAAGAAGAAATCTACAACAAATTTGATGTTACATTAACTCTAGTACGTATTATACAGATCGACCAGTTGAATACAATAAATTAATAATATATTTCAAGAAATACATTTTGCAATAGCCTCCAAGTAAGAATTAGATCTGTCAAAGTACGCCAGATAGTGTTGTGACGGTTATTAGCATAGTGAAGTATTAGTCGAGATTAGGTCGATTGATTATTTTCTACCTAACAGTATAGAAGGGTGACTGTCCGCCCCGCACCGATTCGTATCGGGCGCCGATTTCACCCCCTATAGGGTCTGTGGGTCTTACTTTAGTCACCTACGTAATTTTACACAATTTTTATAATAATTTTAAGTTTCAATTTTTATTCAAAATTCAACTCACATTATGTCTACTGAAGACACTAATCAAACCGTCCTTCTTCCAGCTCAAACCTCGCGGAGTGGTCTGCAGGGATTCCCACAACGAGTGTGACCTTGAAGAGACTTGCACCGGTCTATCGGGAGCCTGCCCTGCTGACGCGCACCGTAAGAACGGAGAACCCTGCGAACGAGGCAAAGGATACTGCTTCGCGGGTCAATGCCCGACTCTATCACTGCAATGTGAGATGATCTGGGGAACTGGGAGCACAGGCGCTGACAAAGAATGCTTTGAACAGTTCAACTCTAAAGGAGTTGTTACTGGACACTGTGGAAAGGATAGCAACGGGCATTACATCAAGTGTGATATGGAGTAAGTATTTCGAGTTATTTATTTAAAATTTTCCTTGTATGATGCTCTTTATAAACGAATCGTGACGAATCAGGTGGCCAATCATATTTCCTCTCTGGTTCTCTCGTTCGATCATGACCTATGCAGGGGTAGTTTTCGCTCACACGAGTCCCTCTCAAATCCACCGTCTACAGGTAATACAAAATCGTTTCATGCGCAATGAAAATCTGCACATTGACCTAGGTCTGCCAACCATTGCCCATCTGCGGCAAATCTGCAATAAGTCACGTCAAAAAAAAAGAAAAAATATATCTGGTTCTCTAAAGTGTAATGGTATAATGATTCTTTTTTCTTCAACTCTTTCCAACACTTCATTTGACACCGTTCAGTCCAGCTTATACCCTCCATTCTTCGCCAACACCACATCTCAACCACTTCCAACCTCTCTCTGTCTCTCTGTGACATTCTCCACGTTTCACTTCCATGGGATGCTTCAAATAGATTTCAAATCAGGTTGTATGAAATCCAAAATCAGATCCGTAATTAATACTTCATAGCAAAGACATCCATTGTATTTATCTGTAAGTGTACATAAATTCTAATAATTTGTAAATAGATGTGAAATTATTTCCGAGAAGCTGTAATTTATTCCGGGACTATTATATTTCGCTTGGAAATTTACAAGGATAATATGAAAATCCGTGAAAAGGTATTCAGATTTCAAATGTATATTTGCCCTCAGAAATATTCCAAACATAATGCCAAATAGGCTAGAGATCGAATACTGTATATAAACACAATATATCTAAACAAATGTACACAAGCAACGACTATATTTCAATAGGGGTACCCTATCGCAATTTGAACTAAGTACCTACACCTTACCGTGCTTTCTGTTAGACCAACGTGATAGGTGTATCGCCGTCTATAATGGTCGAGCCAAGTGTTTTAGAGAAACTTCAGCAACCCTGGTGTCAGGGTTATTATTGAGCCGCCAAAGGCTCATGTAACGATTACTCACTTACGTCAGTAAGTAGTAACCGGGACCAACGGCTTAACGTGCCATATGTTACAATGACCCAAAACACAAAGACTACAGGGGTGAATATCAAAATGTCAAGTTTGGTGGCGAACTTTCATATTATTTTTTCGTGACAAATTGGGTTCCGACATGAAAAAGGATATTTGGTTTCTACGAGGTAACTTGTTCCTCGTAGCTAGAACTATCCTTTTTCATGTCGGAACCAAGTTTTTCACGAAAAAATAATGTGAAAGTTCGCCACCAAACTTGCCACATTTTGATATTCACCCACAGCAATCTACAAGAAGCTTACTAAGGTCTTCTTCTTCAGGAATATCAAGTGCGGGTCACTGCAGTGCCAGCAAGGAAACCGGTATCCAGTGGTCCCCGGCATGGATGAGTACTACACGCGAGCAGTCATCACTATCAAGGGTAGTGAATACGAGTGCAAGTAAGTTGATCTTCTTCTTTTAGGCTATTCTCACATGATTGGATTCCGCAGCGGTGCACCGCGCGGTAAGGTGTTCGTGTGTTCCCGGAACCTCCGGATCGCAGCACAACGCTCAACTCCTGAACCACGGAGGCCGTTGACCTTACCTGGATGAACAGTGTATAATGTTCGAGACAAATCTGCATCTGTATAAGAAAAGTGCTCTGTGACTCCTTAGAGCACTTTTGAGGCAATACGAAAATCATGTTAAAATAAGATGTCTGTTTAGTTTTTCTCCTAATTTTCTTCTAGAAATTATCTTTTTTTAGGTCAGCCGTGAATATCTACGACTTATTCTTCTACAGCAAAAAGCAAGTTCTGCATTTCTGTTATCTGTGCAACACCTTAGTCTCGCGATGTATTGTGACGTCATTGTTTTTACACAGCTGTGTTCACTTTGACATCCACTGTGTACTTCTAGGTACAAGTATCAAAATTGCACATTCACTGTTGGAATCACTAATTTTTTATTTATTTATTTATTTATTTATTTATTTATTTATTTATTTATTTATTTATTTATTTATTTATTTATTTATTTATTTATTTATTTATTTATTTATTTATTTATTTATTTATTTATTTATTTATTTATTTATTTATTTATTTATTTATTTATTTATTTATTTATTTATTTATTTATTTATTTATTTATTTATTTATTTATTTATTTATTTATTTATTTATTTATTTATTTATTTATTTATTTATTTATTTATTTATTTATTTATTTATTTATTTATTTATTTATTTATTTATTTATTTATTTATGTAATACAAACATTATCATGACAGGCACTTAACCTAATGCGACAATGTTAGCGTACAATCTTATAAGATAACAATTGATAAGCTACTCTTTGGAACTCAGCCAATGTGCATGCGAACAAATCCAGATTCTGTGACATTTCATTTAATATTACAATAGCTTTTGTGAACGGGCAAAACTTAAGCAAATTTGTCCTTGCTACCGGCATTTTAAACAGTTCAGCTTTAGGGCCTCTTCGAAGTCTGCTATTCGGCACGATAATATTTATTGATTGTAATATGGCCATGTTAGTAAGCTTGCCTCGAAACACTTTAAACACATACTTGGCTAGTGCTACATCCCTGCGTACCTCTAGTCTATAATAAAAATTTTGTTGCAACTATCAATATTTATTTATATATAACAGCTTTCGTGGTCTAGTAGTTAGAGCGTTGGACCAATCTGAAGGCCTGGGTTTGATTCCCTCCGGCCAAGTAGTTAATGCCATCTGCGGCAAATCTGCAATAAGACAGGTGAAAAAAAAGTTTGATTCCCTATGGAGACATTGTCGACTTCGCTTTGCGAAACTGCCCTTTGTTTGATAAGGACATTACAGGCTTGAATCACATGATTGGTCGAAAAATAACTTTTTAGGTTTTTTTTAGGTTTTTTGAACACAGAATCATCTTACGATGATCCGTAGGTCCCGCCTCTTAATCATAAAATGCCAACGCTCACTGGAGCAGCGTGGTGGAGTATGCTCCATAGTAGCGCTTACGTGGTTTTGACTATAAGGCTACGTTATTGAATTTCCTGACTGGCTTAAAAGTTAAACAGTTGATTTTGAATGCTTAAGTATTTACTTAAGTAATTATCATGACTAAAGCGATGAGGGGTCATTGACCTTATAACCACATAAGAAGATGAAAAGGCTCATTTATTCACAACTCAGAAGTAACACAATCAAGGTAACAATCTCTGAATAAATGCCTATATTTAAACGAATCATATCAAATCAAATTTTCCGAGGTGAATGAACTGTTTTACCCAGATATTTACTTAACTACCCACGCCTTAGTTAAATTAATGTTTTATCGTTGTACAAAGTTTTTTTAGAATACCATTTGAATTTAGAACTAATTATGTCTCTACTTACAAAGAAGGAAAATTCTTGTTCCTTAATTTCTTCTTTATTATATTATCTTTGTCAGACATAGTCTACAAAAAAACATGTAATAAATAAAATTACTTTTTTTTGATGTTATAATTATTAATTAATTATTATTTTTTACTTTTCTACTATTTTTCTCTTTATATAACTTTAAATTAATTTCTTCTTTGTAAACAGAAGGAGCGGTGACTCTCAATGCAGACTTTTAAAGCATAATGGGAGAAACTAGCGACTAGGAAATTGTACGAAAATAAAAAAATATTTCATTTTTTTGGTTCGATTCCCGATGGGGACATTGTCGAAATCACTTTGTGAGACTGTCCTTTATTTGTTAAGGACATTGCAGGCTTGAATCACCTGATTGTCCGATAAGTAAGATGATTCCGTGCTTCGGAAGGCACGCTAAGCCGTTGGTCCCGGGCTACTAGCCCAAACACCTTCAGTCCTCCACCAACCCGCAGTGAAGCAGCGTGGTGGAGTATGCTCCATACCCCCTCCGGTTGATTGAGGAGAGACCTGTGCGCAGCAGTGGGACGTATCTAGGCTGTTTATGTTATGTTTATTTTATTTTATTTTTTGATTATAATATTTTCGTCACGATTTATTGGTACTTAATGTTTAATAGATTTTGACTACAACATTATAGTAATGCAATCAAACTACCGGTTGAGAAGATTCAGCGCTCCCCATTTGTCCGGCCAGTATTAGTTTATACTGACGTTTTTAGTATTATAAATAATAATAATATTTTTTTATTTAAAGATAACAATGGTCCAGCAAATGTTTTAGTACAATGAGTCTTAAAATTATAAGTTTAATTGAAATGATTGTATTTATTATTCAGTAAATAGAAACTAAAAATTAAAAATAATAATGAACATTAATGTCAAACCAATAAATTTCAATTAAATAAATAAATAAATTTAAATCATAATTTTAATAATATCAATCATTTTATTACTACATAAAATATTAACAGGCCACATTGAAGCAATTTATCTAAAAATATAATCAATATTCAATATTTTTTATTTGCATACTATAAAAGCAATATTGCCCATTTGTTATTTCTTTTTTTTTTTTGGAGGGGGAGCGGAAGGCAAGTGGGAAAGCACTGCTCTATTTTTCCCTAAAAAGTAGCTCGGAGAATGCTACACCGAGAAGAGCGCGGCTCTTAAATTAGTGATGTGATGGCACTTCTTAAGATTGCGCACTTACTTTTATAAGCGCAAATGTCAAATTGCAATATTGTTTTTTTAGCTGAATTTCTTTCACTTATGCGGGCGCATTGGATATTTATAGAAAAAAAAATGTGGCATAAAATAAAACACGCTTAACTAGATAATCGTAATCACTCTAATCCAAAAAAAAATGATAATTTTAATTGTGTCTTACGATTCATTGGTGCTAATTCCTGAACGGTCACGAGTACTAATATGTACATACACTTTGTAACCGTGTCACATTATCTTTTTTGACAAATTGAACCGTAAGTCTCATTTAACGGCCTCCGTGGTCCAGTGGTTGAGCGTTGGGCTCACGATCCGGAGGTCCCGGGTTCGAATCCCGGTGGGGACAAATCACAAAAATCACTTTGTGATCCCTAGTTTGGTTAGGACATTACAGGCTGATCACCTGATTGTCCAAAAAGTAAAAAGATCCGTGCTTCGGAAGGCACGTTAAGCCGTTGGTCCCGGTTATTACTTACTGATGTAAGTACGTAGTCGTTATATGAGTCATGTCAGGGGCCTTTGGCGGCTCAATAGTAACCCTGACACCAGGGTTGATGAGGTTGGTACTCCACCTCACAACTCACACGATAGAAGAAGAAGAAGAAGATTTAATGACAAATATGATAGTGCGACAGGGTTCTAAAGTGGGTACATGATATTGCTCATGACTGTACACACCATTTAATTTAATTTTAAGTTAATTAGAGGCATAAAAGTTGGGAAACATAAAAGTTTTCGACAGAAGCTTAAACAACCCTCTGAACATTTTACATTGGCCCGACAAAACCCGACAGAACCCGACAGAATCAAATTCACAGCACACGTCAAACGGGTTCGTCAAAGGATCAGTACGATCTACTCTGAACCGGCGTGCTTGAAACGATTGGTGAATGTAGCGGAAGCAAGAGAAGTGTTTCAGGATCGAAGCAAATTGAATTCCATAGTCTCTGCTTACCACAGTGGGAAATAGAGTTTATGTATGTATGTGTCAATCAGGTTGCATATCAGCGCGACGCCTATTTTATTCGCCGGGGTTATTCATTCATTCGCTCATTCATTTTACGGGGGATAAGAATGACAAGAGAGAAAATTACAGGTACATAACTTAAAATAAAATTAGGTGGTGTCAGCAGAAATCAGTGCCATTAAAGTACTTGTTATGTTATGTTAATAAGCCAACTAAAAACCAAATCTGAACTTTTACAGAGCGACTACGGGTCTACCGTCTCATTCGGAGATCGGTCCGTTGGGCCTGGTTCGCGATGGAACCCCCTGTGGAGACAACCTGGTCTGCGTCAACCAAACCTGCAGCTCCATCTTCCCCTTCATAGACCACACCAAATGCCCTACCGACCACAACAACAATGAATGCTCCGGAAAAGGGGTAAGTCAACCCAGATTTTTTTGTATGTAAGAATTTTTTTGGTCGATCGGTAATAGGATGGGTGACCACAAAAAAAGTTTTCATCTCGAGCTCCTCCGTGCTTCGGAAGGCACGTTAAGCCGTTGGTCCCGGCTGCATTAGCAGTCGTTTATAACCATCAATCAGCACTGGGCCCGCGTGATGGTTTAAGGTCCGATCTCCCTATCCATCCATAGGGAAGGCCCGTTCCCCAGCAGTGGAGACGTTAATGGGCTAATGATGATGAAATATTTTTTAACATGAAAATCTCTAGGAACACATTAGATTCGATTTTCATCGCAGCCATTTTTAATGCAGTGAAAAACAAAATTTAACCTCCTAAGGCCGAGATTTCCAGACACAATAGTTAAACAGTGGGGATTTTAAAAGGCTTTGTGAGATTTTTGTATGGAATGTCCAGGGTGTGCCGGTAGCTGCTAAGGTAAGTTAGTTTAAGCTTAACTAACATAGTTCAAGCTCTGTTCTTGTACCATTGACGTTCCATAGTTGTGTGCCATATACAAACACCATCCCCGTACCGCTTTATACCGTTTTTCAAAGGGTCCGCTTACCTAACCTAAAGATTTGACAGGTCCGGTTTTTTACAGAAGCGACTGCCTGTCTGACCTTCCAACTCGCGAAGGTAAAACCAGCCGCATAATGAGAGGTTAAGTCACATACCACCGAAAATGCATTGGAAATGTGGGTTTCGTCACGATGTTTTCGTTCACTACTGAGCACGTGAAAAAAAAAACCGTGTGCTAGCGCGTAAGTGCGAACAAGGCAGACAGACTCTTTAAGTCCTTAGAGGCTTACATCTAGTTAAAACTAAAGTAAGACCCAGAGGGGGTGAGGTAAATCTATCTCGGCGGCCGCTATGAAAGAGGAACCTTTCAGGCTACGTTACTCAAAACAATATACCCAGATGGCGCTGTACAGATTTTCCTTCGTTTACCCTTCTTATTTTGTATAAAACAGATATACAGGGTGTTAGTGACATCGTAACGAATACTCAGAGGGATGATTCAGACCATGATTCTGAGTTAATATCAAGTGGAATTTTCCGTCGCAAAATTCATGTTATTTTTTTAGTTTTTTTAAATTATTTTCAATTCTATACTTTTGCGATGGAAAATTCCACTTGATATTAACTCAGAATAATCAGCTGAATCATCCCTCTCAGTATTCGTTACGATGTCACTTACACCCCATACAAGTACATACAGTAGCCATACAAGTAGGTATGGGTGTTAGAGTGACACTGTAACGAATACTGAAGAGGATGATTCAGACCATGATTCTGAGTCGATATCAAGTGGAATTTCCTGTCGGAGGAGGAGTCATGAAAATTTTAGAGCTTATTTAAATTATTTTCCGTTCCATACTTTTGCGACGGAAAATTCCACTTGATATCAACTCAGAATTATGGCCTGAATCATTCCTCAAAGTTTTCGTTACGATGTCACTAACACCCTGTATATATATCTTTTATAAAGCGGTTTTTTTTAAAGCGGTATATAAAGCGAAAGTTGAGGAAGACCGAGAAGGACTTACGATGACCAAATTGGATATGTCCTTAGAAAAGGTTTAATACGATCTACTCTGAACCGGCGTGCGTGTATGAAGCGATTGATGAATGTGGAGGAAGCAAGAGAAGTGTGTCAGGATCGAAGCAAATGGAATTCTATAGTCTCTGCTTACCCCGGTGGGAAATAGGCGTGTGTTTATGTATGTATGTATGTATACATCTTTTATCTTTTTTTGGGTATAAATGAAGACCATTCTTATTACACCCAGCCACAATTACATCGTCTAATACATAATTATTATTCTGATCAAAACAAAGATAGCAACTAATTCTGTACACAATGTGATTCAAATATCAAGCAACAATTATTTTTATATATGCTTCTTTCAATACATTGTATTTTGGAATAGTTATGTACCTACCCGAGTAATGAGAAAATAGACAATCACGTTAAAGCTGTATAACTTACATAAACTGCCTATATACGTCCCACTGCTGGGCACAGGCCTCCCTTGAATCAACCAGAGGGGGTATGGAGCATACTCCACCTCGCTGCTCCACTGCGGGTTGGTGGAGGTGTTTTTACGGCTAATAGCCGGGACCAACGGCTTAACGTGCCCTCCGAAGCACGGAACCATCTTACTTTTTCGGACAATCAGGTGATTCAAGCCTGCAAAGTCCTTACCAAACAAAGGACAGTCTTACGAAGTGATTTCGACAATGGCCCCATCGGGAATCGAACCCGGACCTCCAGATCGTGAGCCTAACGCTCTAACCACTAGACCACGGGGGCTGTCAGCTGTAAAGCTGTACAACGCCATCCATCTTGTTTTGGTGAACTTAGTGTGGAAAGTCCCTCATTGGTGCAGGGCGGAGTGTTACCGTTCAGAATCAGAATCAGAATCATTTATTCAACGTAATTATCATGGATAAACTTGTTGAAGGTCAATGTAACATTTTTGAATTTACGTCATTTCGCAAGGTGTTATGGCTGAGGAGAAGAAATGACAAGAAACTGCAACAGCAACACATCTTTTAAATCAATGAGGGTACATTACAAGTTATTTAATAACTAGATGAACACATTCAATACCAGACATTTTTATCATTTAGGTAATCATTAATCTTATAATAGGCTTTTTTACATAAAGTAAGCTTCACGTGAGCTTTAAATTTGTTCTCTGACAAATTTAAAATATTATCTGGTATTTTATTGTAAAAACGTATACATAACCCCAAAAAAGATGAATTTAATTTACTTAATCTAGAATTTTGAACAACAATTTTATTTTTATTCCTTGTATTGTAAGTATGCCTTTCACAGTTTCTCGGAAGGAGAGATACATTTTTACGCACATACATAATGTTTTCATAAATATATTGACTTGCGACCGTCAGTATATTTATTTCTTTAAACAGCTCCCTTAAAGAGTCCCGACAACGCAGATTATAAATAGCGCGAACTGCCCTTTTTTGAACAATGAAAATAGTTTCTACATCAGCGGCTCGATCAATATCTATATTCTTTATTATATTATTTAGACGAAAAGAAACATGTATATTTATCAAGCATCTTATCTACTTCATTGAATAAAGATTGTCAAACAAAATGTATACCAAACTCAATAACAGAAGGATTAAATTGCATCTACCCAGGTACAACCATGACACGTTATTATATTAAGATGACATCTTTATGGCCTCTACATTCAATATCGCTTTATACCGCGGTGGTATTATCTTTTATTCACTTTGTGGTCATAACCCGGTAAATGGTACCCGCTGCACGGTGCACGCTAGTTTTAATAGTTTGAGTGCTCGAAACGTCGCTTTATTCGATTTTTCCTTGGCTGCCCCTTAAGTTGATTATATCCTACTTCTACTGTCTTTAATTGTTACTTACTGCATTGTTGTTGAGTTGTTTTGTACGGGTGACGATGGCCTTTCCAATACAATACAATGCAACGAACTACTCATATAAACACAACATCAAAAAAACAATGACAAAAGTGACAAGAGACGCACAATCGGCGACCTTATTGCTAAATTGCGATTTCTTCCAGGCAACCTTAGAGTGAAATATAAAACCGAATTATACAATGCGAGTGTAATATATAACAAATTACATTAGAAAATGTAACCAATTAATCAGATTTAAAAAGTTGACTAATTATTTAATTAAAAAGGCATTCTATTCCATTAATATTTAATTTCCTAAATGACATTAATTTATTGTTAATTTTCTATTTTGAATTTAATGTGTAATTTTGTTTGAATGCTATTGTAATTTATTGTTCATTTTATTGTTTGTAATTTAATCTGTTATATTATTGTATACTTAAAAAAATTACATAGTGCGACATAATTTATATTGTAACAACCATTTTGCCTATGTTGACGAATAAAATTAGTTTGAATTTGAAGAACCTGCTAAATATAAAATATGGGAGTCGGGAACGGTGCAATACAAAAGTAAATAATGCAATAGGGTAAATTAACTAAAACTGTCTACAAAAAAATATACGATACATAGGAACATAAAAATTATATAAATAGCCTATATACGTCCCACTGCTGGACACAGACCTCCCCTCAAACAACCGAAGGGGGTATGGAGCAAACTCCACCACGCTGCTCCACTACGAGTTGGTGGAGGAATTTGGTATGAATATGATAATATCACAGGTTGTATTGGGCTGCTTTCCCTTCGCGGGTTAGAAGGTCAGACAGTCAGACAAGCTGTTGCTTCTGTAAAAAGCGGACCCATCAAATCATCAGGTTAGGCAAGCGGACCCTATGAAAAACGGGATAATGCTAGGGGGATGATGATAATTAATATCATATCTGCTAAGGAGATGATGATAATGATATTCGGTTCAAGACATTTTTTATTCGCTTAGTTTGTAGCTGTAACTCTGTTTATGGACTTGTTAAATAGTTTTAATAGTTTGAGTGCTCGCTACGTTGCGTTCCATTTTTCTTGTGCCTCTCAACTTGATTACAGGCTGTGTCTGCCTCTGGGAGCTGCAAGTTTTTAACTGTCACTAGTAGTCACTACATCATTAGGGAGTTTAGCAAAGACCCGAGGTGCTTTGTACCAAAATTTTGTTACAAAAGGTGTGCTTCGTGTAGGTACGAGGGATTTTCGAGACAACGTTCTCCAAAATCAATACAGATGGCGTTGTACGTATTTAACGTGATAATTACCTATTTTTTCATCGCTCGCGTACATATATACATAACATAAACTGCCTATATACGTCCCACTGCTGGGCACAGGCCTCCCCTCAATCAACCGGAGGGGGTATGGAGCATACTCCACCACGCTGCTCCACTGCGGGTTGGTGGAGGTGTTTTTACGGCTAATAGCCGGGACCAACGGCTTAGCGTGCCCTCCGAAGCACGGAATCATCTTAATTTTTCGGACAATCAGGTGATTCAAGCCTGAGAAGTCCTTACCAAACAAAGGACAGTCTCACAAAGTGATTTCGACAATGTCCCCATCGGGAATCGAACCCGGACCTCCAGATCGTGAGCCTAACGCTCTAACCACTAGACCACGGAGGCTGCTCGCGTACATAATTATTGAAAAATATAATGTAGAGACATATACAGGATGTTAGTGACATCGTAACGAAAAATAAGGGGTATGATTCAGACCATGATTCTGAGTTAATATCAAGTGGAATTTTCCGTCGCAAAATTCATGATTTTTTTTAGTTTTTTTAAAGTTATTTTCAAATCTATACTTTTGCTATGGAAAATTCCACTTGATATTAATTTAGAATAATAAGCTGAAGCATCCTTCTCATTATTCGTTAGGATGTCACTTACACCCCGTACAAGTACATACCCTCATTTATGATCCAAAAACGAATTCAAACCTATAAAGTCGAATTCAGTTCGAAGTAGTTTTAGGCTGCAGTAGTTTTAGGCGGATGAGACGTTCGTTATGTAAAAATTGACGATTCAAAGTGTAACTATGTTACTTACTGAATAAAGATATTTTTGTATTTGAATTTGAGTAAGTCAGGCGTTCTGCGAACAGGGCTATCTAGGTTTACTCGGAGTTTTGTATTCACTTTGTGGTAATAACCCGGTAAATGGTATTCGTTACGCAGTTTTAATAGCTTGAGTGCTCGGCACATACGTTGCGTTATTCAATTTTTCCTGAGCTGTCTCTCAACTTAGTTATAGACTAGTCTAGCGCAAGTTTTTAACTAAGGGCCTCGGCCGGCTCGGCTCGGCGTTGGGCTCACGATTCGTAGGTCCCAGGTTCAAGTCTCGATGGGGACAAAAATCTCAAAAATCACTTCGTGATCCCTGTTTGGTTAGGTCATTACAGGCTGACCACCTGATTGTCCGAAAGTAAGATGATTCGTGCTTCACTATTATTTCTTTAAAATCCAAACTCCATTGTTTTACTATTGTGTCTGGAAACCTCGGCTTTACGAGGTTAATGTATAAATTAGACTGTTAGGTCTCCAAATAGTCCAATCATGACCTATGCAGGGGTAGTTTTCGCTCACGCGAGCCCCTCTCAAATTCACCGTCTACAGGTAATACAAAATCGTTTCATGCGGAAAGCCATGGGAGCTCCGTGGTTCCTTCGCAATCAAAATCTGCACATTGACCTAGGTCTGCCAACCATTGCCCAATGGCTCAAATTAGCTTCCAAACGTTTTTTCGATTTTGCTCCGCACCACCCAAATCCCCTGGTAGTTGCGGCTTCCGAATACATCCCGCTTAGGGACGGTACTGAAAAGTATCGGCGTCCGAAGGACGTAATATACGATCCCGACGACCCGATTACCCTAGCCATAGAGGCAGCCAATCAGCTCGCGACACCAAACACTTCAGGACCCCGATACCGACCCCGCCGGCGTGGTCGACGATTTCCCTCATTCAGCGCTTATCGCTATCGACCCACTAGGGTCGATTAATTCTTTCAAATATTTTTCCTCTCAGACGACGCCCTGAGCCGAGGTTCGCGCCCAACTGGGCACCCTCAGGCCTGTTGTCTTAAACGTTGTACCGGGTGAGAGCCTTCAGCGCTCCCCATTTGTCCGGCCAAGTAGTTAATGCCATCTGCGGCAAATCTACAATAAGTCACGTAACAAAAGGTCTCCAAATACAAAAAAGGTTATTATAAAGTTAGTGATTATTTAGAAGAAATGAATGCATGGGATTAACTGTCTGAGAACTGATATTAGGCAGCTAAATTACTCAATTGTATACCAATATTTATGTTTATTTTATTTTTTTAAAGAACGTCTAGGGCCCTGTGCCGAGGTTTTTCTTGCAGCTTCTTTTCCCCGGCTATACAGGTCGTGAGAAGCTGCAGTAGTTTTAGGCGGATGAGACGTTCGTTATGTAAAATTGACGATTCAAAGTGTAACTATGTTACCTATTGAATAAAGATATTTTTGAATTTGCATTTGAATTATATACTTATCAAAAAAATTAAACGTCTGACTAGTATTACTGAAATGGAGTCTCCGCTGCTCTGAGTGGAGTTTTAATTCAATATCATTTAATTGGCCGGCTTTGAGTCTGTTCGGACATCGTTAATTATAAGTTGGCCAGTGGCACGGGGTTGCGGTGTGGTCTGGGCCGTGGGATTCAGACTGTTTATTTACGAAGCTATTTCTGACAGTACTTTATTAAGTACTTCAATTTAGATTTTTTATCCTGTTCATCACTACAAAATATAAAACAAAGTCGCTTTTTCTGTCCCTATATCCCTATGTACGCTTAAATCTTTAAAACTACGCAACGGATTTTGATGCGGTTTTTTTTAATATATAGAGTGATTCAAGAGGAAGGTTTATATGTATAATAACATCCGTTAAATAGTGGAGAAATTCTGTTATTTTTGAGGTTTTTAATATGATGTCGTAAATAATTTCATTTTTTCCTCAGCATTGCACCCTCGCCGGGGCGGGTCGCTAGTAAATAAGCAAATGAATAAATAATTACGTTGAATAAATGTTTCTAATTTCTTATGCTGTTCATACCGCTCGTATAATAAGCTGTAAGGTAAGTGCGGTTTAAAACAAAGTCGCTTTCTGGTTGCAACTTCCACCATTCACCAAAAACTGTGTAGCACGTGTGTAATTACCAGCTCGGTCTGAATTTGCTAATGGTCGTCGCCACGGAAAAGTTTTGGGACGGTTTTGCGAAATCTATGGCCGGTGGTGGGTTATGGGATGTGGGGTTGGTGGTCCCGCGATTACATTAGCGTATAAGTACATTGTTTATTGTTGGCTGTTATTGTAAGGTACAATCAAAGAGCAAAAGTGCAGTCACTAAACAGTGGTGAAATTATCTTCTTCTATCGTGTGGGTTGTGAGGTGAATTCTTAACCTCATCAACCCTGGTGACAGAGTTATTATGGAGCCGCCAAAGGTCCCTGACATAACTCATGTAACGACTACTTACTTACATCGGCTTAACATGCCTTCCGAAGCACGGATCATCTTACTTTTTGGACAATCAGGTGATCAGCCTGTAATGTCCTAACTAGTGATGCACCGGATCCTACTTTTGCCGGGTACCCGGCTATCCGGCAAAATTACCCGGCATGCAGCGCGGAACCTTCTGAAAAACCGTGCCTTGAAAGAACTAAACCACTACCTCTACTCAGCAAGTGCTCGGAAGGATATAAATATGAATCTTTAATAAGTGCGGTGTGTGGGCAGGCTGATAATACGGCCACTTCCATATTATAAAGAAATACCCGAGAAAGAAAAAGAAACTGTTTTCGCAACTACCTATGTGACTTAATTGGGCTGGATTGAGTTCAAAATTCAAGCAGTTGTTTCTGTTAAAACCTGGAACTTCAGGTTAGGTAGGTGTGAAATATGATGACTATCGTAAAGAGTCTTGCAATGAAGACCACCCCCTTACGTGATACATAATCGTTTCGTGCGGAAACCCACGGGAGCCCCTTGGTTCCTTCGCAATGAAAATATGCACATCGACCTAGGTCTGCCAACCATTGCACAATGGCTCAAATTAGCTTCAACACCTTTTTTTTCGATTTTGCTCCTCACTACCCAAATCCCCTGGTAGTTGCGACTTCCGAATGCATCCCGCTTAGGGACAATACTGAAAAGTATCAGCACCCGGAGGACGTAATATCGACCAACCCACCCCGTCGGCGTTATCGACGTTTTCACTCATTCAGTCCTTATATAGTCGATTAAATTTATCAAATATAATCCTTTCGAACGCCGCCTTGAGGTTCTCGCCCAACTGACAGAAAGGAAGGACATCGAAAAAATTCGAAAATCGTAATTTGTTGTACCATAACAAAAAATATTATATTTTTGCGTTTACAAACTTATTTGCAGTTGGTAAACTAACCCCAACCTGTGACGATGTTTGGACACAACAGTTTTTCAACGGCAAAAACACTGTCTTTTTGTTACCATAATCTACATTTTCTTAATAATAGGTTTTATGAGTCTTCAGAACATGTGTAAGTGCAATAAATGTTAGTTTTGAAGCAACTTATTATTAAGTTTTAGCTTCAATAAAATTACCCGGCAGCGCCGGGTACCCGGCGCCATTATCCGGTACCCGGCCGGATCCTTAAAAAAGTGCCGGATCCGCCGGGTACCGGATCCAAACCGGGTACCCGTCCCATCTCTAGTCCTAACCAAACTAGGGATCACAAAGTGATTTTTGTGTTATGTCCCCACCGGAGCTCTAATCCGATCCAACTGCAGCGAGGAGTGAGACAGGGAGATGTCATCTCTCCCAAACTGTTCACTGCTGCATTGGAGGATATTTTTAAGCTTCTGGACTGGAAAGGATTTGGCATCAACATCAACGGCGAGTACCTGACGCACCTTCGATTTGCCGATGATATAGTCCTAATGGCTGAGACCCTGGAAGACCTGAACACCATGCTCGAGCATCTCAGTAACGCATCCCAACGAGTGGGTCTTAGCATGAACATGGCAAAGACAAAAATTATGTCCAACCACCATGTCGCACCCACTCCAGTTCAGGTTGGGAACGTTACACTCGAAGTTGTAGACCAGTACATTTACCTAGGACAAATAATCCAGTTAGGTAAGTCCAACTTCGAGAAAGAGATCTCTCGTCGGATCCAACTCGGATGGGCAGCGTTCGGGAAGCTGCGGAATATCTTCTCGTCAAAAATACCTCAGTGTCTCAAGACGAAAGTCTTTGACCAGTGCGTGTTGCCAGTGATGACCTACGGCAGTGAGACATGGCCGCTTACTATGGGTCTCGTAAGGAGGCTCGGTGTCGCTCAGCGGGCAATGGAGAGAGCTATGCTCGGTATTTCCCTGCTCGATCGAATCAGAAATGAGGAGATCCGCAGGAGAACTAAAGTCACCGACATAGCTCGAAGAATTGCAAAACTGAAGTGGCAGTGGGCAGGACACATAGCGAGGAGAACCGATGGCCGATGGGGCGGAAAGGTTCTGGAGTGGCGACCACGTGTCGGACGACGCTCAGTGGGTAGGCCCGCTACAAGGTGGACCGACGATCTGGTGAAGGTCGCGGGAAGCCGCTGGATGCGGGCAGCGCAGGACCGATCGTCGTGGAGATCCTTGGGGGAGGCCTATGCCCAGCAGTGGGCGTCATACGGCTGATGATGATGATGATGTCCCCACCGGGATTCGAACCCGGGACCTCCGGATCGTGAGTCCAACGCTCAACCACTGGACCACGGAGGCCGCTGGTGAAATTATGAACCATTAATTGTCATAATTATAAAATTTATATTTTTGTAGGTGTTTTTGGTCTATTACAGAAACGACATGTAACCAGGAGGTCTTAGGTGCAACCAGTTAATTTATTACTTTGCAAGATACTGATTGGACTTTTACAGCTTATCTATAACTACCTACCTACTCAATTTTTTAAAGGAATGGTGGTATTAGTAAACTAATCTCAGCTTCGAGACTGCCCTCAAGATCATGTCAATGTGACAGTTCTTATATAAAAACAAGTACTTGAGCATGATCTTGAGGGCAGTCTCAGATTAGTTTATTAATACCACTCCAAAGAGTAGTACTAAGTCGAGGTAGTCAGATATATCCATCACGAGATGAACTAAGTGCTCACGCGTCATCAAGCTTTCTGTTAGACCAACGTGATAGATAGTGAACCGCATCGCCGTCTATAATGGACGAGCCAACTGTGTTAGTGAAACTTTTTCAAAAATAGAATTGTAATTAAATATCTCGATATGGAATGATAATTTTACCACGGTTTAGTTGTTAGAGCGTTCATCTCTTGATCTGGAAGTCCCGGGTTCGACTCCTGGTGGCGGCCGATCACAGAACTCACCTTGTAATATGATTCCAACGTTACACGTTAAGTGGATGTTATTATTTGCCTTTCGACAACTGACAGACGGCGATCTACACGAGCTTATTCCACCATCCCCCTTTTATCTTCGGACTTCCAGACGTACGGGTTCCATCCTATTTGCTGGATATCCCAACTATTCGCACAAAGAGTTTTGCATCGTCCTTCATTATGCGTATTGCTGAGGAGTGGAATTATCTGCCGTCTTCTGTATTTCCGAATGCATATAACCCGGGTGCTTTCAACGCCAGAGTGGCGAGTCTTCTGGGCGAGCTCCATCCTAGGCCTCGTCAATGCCTTCGAGCAAGTCGGAGGTCAAGAGCAAACCCATCAAAGGTAAAAAAGACAGACCAACCTGACTATTTATGGACAGCCCGTAACATAGCTCATCTACTGCATAGTCCGACCACATTGACGCACCCATTAATACAATTTGTTTTCATGGGGTAACGCTATCTTTTAGCAGTTTTACCGAGCTCCTAACGACGGGCCAAAGTGGGGTCGTTACCATTATTATCAGCTCATTTGGACGCCATCCATCGCATCATTCGGGTGATTTTAGCCTAGTTTAGCCGAATCCCCACAGCTCTCAGTCAATTTCGTATTTCGACCGCTATTAAGATTTGCGTTCTAATAGATAGTTACCCGTCCTTACTTAGCTTCCGGTCTCCGTGGTCCAGTGGTTGAGCGTTGGGCTCACGATCCGGAGGACCTGGGTTCGAATCCCGGTAGGGACATATTACAAAAATCACTTTGTGATCCCTAGTTTGGTTAGGACATTACAGGATCACCTGATTGTCCGGAAGTAAGACGATCCGTGCTTCGGAAGGCACGTTAAGCCGTTGGTCCCGGTTACTATTTACTGATGTATTTACGTACGGACACGATAAAATCCTAATACGAACTGCATATTATAGTTCTTTTTTTGACGTGACTTATTGTAGATTTGCCGCAAATGGCATTAACTACTTGGCCGGACGAATGGGAAGCGGTGAGGGCTCTCACCCGGTTTATATTTTAGTGAAATCCAGTGAATGCCTCAGAAGCGGGGTATTCAGGCATGTGTGCGTCAAGCTAGCGGCCTCAAAAAAAAAATGGGCCCGAAAAAATAATTTGACCATACCAAAAATTAGTACTCTTATTGAAAAAAATAGTACCTGTTGTAAAAAAATTAGTACCATCACGGTTCTGGATTTATAGCCATGTTTTATTGCACTTGCTAGCTTGACGGTGAGCGAAATTTGGCGAGAGTTAACGACAGGGTCTTTCGCTTTTACTCATGTTTAAGCAAATAAATTATCTTTATCTTTATCTTTATCTTTGATTTAAACGCCAAAAAATAGTACCGAAATAGTACTCACCCCCTGCAAAATACCGAAATTAGTACTTCAACGGTTCCAAAGTTATAAAGGCAGTTCTTTGATCCCGCTAGCTTGACGTTTTGAAAATATCTATTGTCTGGGGAATGCTTGCATACTTCAGTTTGTAACTAATGTCAATAAACTCGTATGAAATAGTACTCCCTACCATCATATTTTTTTTACCATTTTTTTTTGAGGCCGCTAGCTTGACGCACACTTCAGGCATTCAGAGCAATAGTATCGAGCCGTAGTGCAGGCAATCCGATTTGGCGGAGAGTTGAAATCGTATTAGCATGTTGCCCTGTCACCACACTACCCTACAGATTGTTAGTGACGCCGCAACGAAAACTTTCGGTGAATTTGAATGAACGGCCTCCGTGGTCCAGTGGTTGAGCGTTGGACTCACGATCCGGAGGTCCTGGGTTCGATTCCCAGTGGGGACATATCACAAAAATTACTTTGTGGTCCCTAGTTTGGTTAGGACATTACAGGCTGATCACCTGATTGTCCGACAGTAAGACGATCCGTGCTTCGGAAGGCACGTTAAGCCGTTGGTCCCGGTTACTACTTACTGTGTAAGTACGTAGTCGTTATAAATGAGTCATGTCAGGGGCCTTTGGCGGCTCAATAGTAACCCTGACACCAGGGTTGATGAGGTTAGTAATTCGCCTCAAAACCCACACGATAGAAGAAGAAGAATGAACCATCCGATACAGACCATTATTCTAAGGTAACTTTCTATTTATAATGCTGTCTGTAAAAGTTTAATATGTATTGCTGTATGTGTACCTAATAAATAAATAAATAAATAAATAAATAAAACCAGGTCGTCAAAAAAAACATCAAGTGCAATTTCCAGTAGGAATTTATTAAAATTTGTGTTTATTGAAATGGTCATATTTCATGAAATAGAATATCATTCGTTGGCCACATCGTTATGTAGTTTGGCCAAATCAATGAACACAAAACGTTTATCTATATGAGCAACTATGTACATGATCACTTCATGATATGGCCAAACGTTGGCAATCATATCATAAAATTAGTAACATTATCCACCGGTAGTGGCGCTGGTGTCGATTATATTTAAAACTTGATTGATATTATCGATTAATCAATGTAATTGTACAATTTTCCATATCGAATAGGTATAGGCATTTTTTACACCACATAGCATGGACACATCCTACATTAATGATATGGCCAAACGTTGATTGAAAAATCATTAAACGTTGACGTTTCAACGATATGGTCAACTTAAGTTGGCTATTTTATGAAATATGACCATTATAAATGATCGAGCACATCATGAAACGATCAATTCTAAGATCTGGCCACGACATACGTACCGCTGTGCACGAATGTATAGCTAAAGAAGCGCCAAGTTTTCGCTGCATTTTTATATCAAGCGCTGTATATACGGTAGTGGTAAATCTATGACTGCTGCTAACAGGCTAACGCGATTGCCGACAACTCTCGGTGGCTTCAAATCCGATTGCAACCATGTCTGGATATGCTCGGTCGTGTAAAATTGTGCTGAAATAAACATATTTTTTTGAAATTTTATTTTATTGCAGTCCAATGTAAATGCAACTCTATATCTTGATATCAATTGTTTTCGAACATACAAAAATTATATTAACTTACATCTGTAACATTCGAAATTAGTATTATAAAATCAAAGAACCATGACCGTAACTGTATGAGACCCCCTTTCAACAGGTAATTTGTTGTATTTCATTAGTATCTTTAAAAATATTACCAATTAGTTCTAAATAAATTAATTCCACGGGATTTAAAAATAAAATTTAAAAAAAGTTCTTCGAAAATCGAAATTTTTTGAAACAATACTTACCCAAAATCGTACATAAAAACCCGAATTATTATTTTAATATTTCGAATATTTCGAGAAAGGCGTCATAGAACAAAAATATCAACTCACTAAAACGCTTCGAATGAGATAGCCGAGGCCGGGGTTTGAACCGGCCGTCCCCGTTTCAGAAGCAAGTCAACCACAGGACTACAGTCACAGTGAATCTTTAGTTTTCGTTTTGTAATAAGGTCAGTCTAGCGCAGAAGCAATCCCACCAGTATAACTAACTAACTAGAAGATCAAGTTCACGGAACATAAAACGCTCCACGTCGAGGTTACCGTGCGTCATTCCCATAAAAGAAGTTGCCAATATCTGTTCTAGCATTCTAGCTCTGTCCCACAGTCTAAGTTTCCGACGGCGAATAAATATGCGAGCAGAGCGAACACATGTAACAACGTTAGACTGCGCCTCGCAACTTTCTTTCTTTTAAATTTCTCGATTTTCTCGAAAATCTGCATGTTTTTGAACAGTCTTATCGTTTGTGCATTCCATGCGAGATTGGTTTGACACCTCTGGCAGTTCTGTGGGAGTTGTGGGGCGGTGATTTTGTGTACAGGGTGATTGTTTATCGTTAGGTTGTTGTAGATTATGTAGTACTGTGGTAATTAACAACACCTTGCCGCCCTCGCAATAGCTTATGCAGAATGTTAGTGACATCGTAACGAAAACTTTCAGGGATGATTCAGACTATGATTCTGAGTTCATATCAAGTGGAATTTTTCGTCGCAAAAGTATAGAACTGAAAATACTTTGACACAAAAAATCATGAATTTTGCGACGGTAAATTCCACTTAATATTATCTCGAAATGATGATCTGAATCATCCCTCAAAGTTTTCTTTACAATGTCACTAACACTGTGTGTATATATAGGTACGGCGTATAACATTTTTAATTATAATAAATTTAATTTCGTTCCAACGTTACAATACATTACGTCTACGTTAAAAGCCGTTACTGACAGAGACACATACAATAAATAAATTCAACAGATAGTAAGATAATGCGTAATATTTTACTGCCGTTACATAATTTTGGAAAATTGGATATCGCATCGAAGCGGGTTAGATCTCCTTTTTTATCCGACTTCAAAAAAGGAGGAGGTTCTCAATTCGTCGGAATCTTTTTTATGTATGTCCCTGATTACTCGAAAACGCCTAGACCGTTTTGGAAAAAGGAATAAAGTTCTTTAATAATACGTAATGGTCGGTGGTGTGTCATGTTCTCTATCTTAAGTCATTATCCCCTTTTTCTTGGGGTCCGCTTACCTAACCTGAAGATGTGACAGGTCCGGATTTTTACACAAGCGACTGCCTGTCTGACCCCGGAGGGTCGGGACCCGCGATGGGAAAACCAGCCCAATATAGGTTAGGTTACATACCTCCGAAAATGTACTATATCGGAGGTATGTGAACTAACCTGTATTGGGCTAGGTTTCCCTTCGCGGGTTGGAAGGACAGTCGCTTCTATAAAAAACCGGACCTGTCAAATCTTCAGGTTAGGTAAGCGCACCCTGTGAAAAACGGGATAATGCTAGGGAGATGTTAGTGAAAAATTGTTCCATCTCGTCAAATCTAAACGCAATCGCCTGCCACAAATGATGAGCACCATTCTTTATCTGGTAAAGTTGTGAGCCATCAATTTGTATATACCCCAAACCCGGTCCAGCCTAATTTGTAACGGCGAGGTGTAACGATCCTCCTTCAGTCAAATTAATACGAGTTCAAAGTTCCACTGAATGGAGCCGATGAGTTTGAATAGATTAAGTTACGGTAGTTACCGGGTCGAACAACCCACTGATCGGATTATAAATGATGTTTCCTAAATTGAGCACGAAATGGCTTCAGCTGAGCTTTGGGGCTGAAAAAATTTGCGCTTTTAGCCGGTTGGTCAGCTAAATTTTAGCTACGCCAGCCTTTGAGCAAAGAATAAGGCCTACTATGTACGTATAGAACGGCAACTCTCCGCTCACCACCAGCGTCTGACCTAGGTTTACCTCACCCCCTCTCGAACACAGTTTAGCCTTGAATCGTGAAGGCCGCGCGCACCATTGTTTTTATTTTTTATCTGATTAGTTTTATGTTCGAATTTTAAACGCCGATGTTCTTTCGTCTGATTCGAATATTTTTAATTTGAAAATATTTGAAGTTCATTGTGATTGTTCATCAAAACATGCTAATAATTTGTAATAAAATTGAACCTAAGATAAATGCTTAATGTAAAAATAATGTAAAAGCAATGAATAGTTCAGTGTTTTTTTAAGTTGTGAACCTTCACTGTTCAACATTTCTTGTTTGTGATTTGTTATTTTTCTTATTATAAAAGCATCTTTCATATGTAGTGCCTAAGTAAGTAATGTCGGTAAATTATGAATTGACGTCACACACACAGTTGCGCGTGTTGATAATGTCAATGTGTACGTGTGTAAAACGAAGTTGTTTGTATGAAGTGTCCGAGGTGTGCTTTGAGTTCGCTTTTCGTATTATTTTTTTTTTTTATATGTTATGTTAATTAATATTAAGTATGCCTAATATTTTTTTTTCATTCTTTCAATTGATTTTCAAATCATCATGGTCTAATCCGATTTGAAAATTGATGACCGACCCCCATCAACCTAAATAAGGCTGCTTAAAGAGCCCTCTGAAGCACGGACCATGTTTTAAAAAAAAATCTGCAAAAATATCGCTATCATAATCTAACATTCATCATACATTTTGACAGTTTTAATTTAATTTGTTTTTTTTTCCCCAGTGGGTAATTTATTACAAACTTCTACACACGTGTTGCACAAATATATCGTTTAGAAATAGGTAGCGATATCTCTATCAAGCAAAGGATTATCCCCCTTGTCAGTCCAATTAAACTTTCCCCAACATAGCTGATATAACGAATTGTATCTACATACATTCGAGAACTCGAAGACACGAACTGAAATTGAATTCTCTTGCGATACGTATAAATCATTTATTCTTTCACCATGTATTTGTATTGTAGATTCGCTGCTTATGTCATTCACTACTTGGCCGGACAAATGGGGAATGCTGAGAAGCTCGCTCAGAAAGAATTGATCGACCCTAGTGCGATAGCGATAAGCGCTGAATGTGGGACGTCAACCACGCCGGCGGGGTCGGTATCGGGATTCTGAAGTGCTTGTTCTCGCAAGCTGATTTGCCGCCTCTATGGCTAAAGTAATCAGGTCTCTTAGGTGTCAGGGTTATTATTGACCTGCCAAAGGCCCTTGCCATGGCTTATGTAACGACTACTTATTTACATCAGTAAGTAGTAACCGGGACCAACGGCTTAACGTGCCTTCCGAAGCACGGATCATCTTACATTTTGGAGAATCAGGTGATCAGCCTGTAATGTCCTAATCAAAGTAGGGATCATAAAGTGTTTTTGTGATATGTGCCCCCCCCCGGGGGATTCCTGGGACCTCCGGGTCGTGAGCCCAACGCTCAACCACTGGACCACGGAGGCCGTTATTTGTTATATTAAAAGTCCCAAACTACGATAGAAACCTTCCCACCGACGTGGTTGACGATTTCCCTCAATCAGCGCTTATCGCTATCGACCCACTAGAGTCTTTCAAATATTTTTCCTCTCAAACGACGCCCTGAGCTGAGGTTCGCGCTCAACTGGCCACCCCCAGGCTTGTTGTCTTAAACGTTGTACCGGGTGAGAGCCTTCAGCGCTCCCCATTTGTCCGGCCAAGTAGTTAATGCCATCTGCGGCAAATCTACAATAAGTAACGTAAAAAAAACGATAGAAATATAAACAATAACCCAGGAGCTGATGAAGATTCTTTTGTCCGGCCAAGTAACACATACTGTATGTAATGCAAAACTGGTTGGAATTTTTAAGCAGCGCGTGGAGTGGGGTTTATAACAGTGATAAGAACCGACCATCAGCTGCCCGCGGACTGTGACTTGTTTAGAACTACCTACCTGTTAGCATAGATTACATTATAATACTACATACTAGTGTTTTTAGTGTTGGTTATTGTGCTAGACAGAGTACCTACCTATAGATTTAGCTTGTAATTTCTATTAAATATAAGACAATCATTGTGACGTGGTGCGAAGAGCAGGCATCGAGACAAACTTTTGCAGGTTTACCGATCTCTGTATTCCAAAGTTTGTAACATTGTTTTATAAGAAAAAAAAGTAGTTTATGCCATCTGCGGCAAAGGTACGTTACGTCAATAGAAAATGAAGATTGTTACGTCACAATTCAGTTCTAGAAACTTCCATTAACAGATCCGTTCGTAACAAGAACATGGTAACAAAATGTTGATACTCCTTTACCGTTGTTTATAATTGTTCCTTGTTACGTATAACTTCATAATGTAACCCCGTGGAAATTACATAAGGCAGCTTCCTCACGGCGCGATACAAGTCATGCGATATCGAAACGAGTGCCTATTTAGGTAAAGGGTAAATGAAAACCTGGATATACTTTCACAAATTCTCAAAACGTGTCTATGAAATTTTGTATATATTAAGATGTCATCAAAAAATATCAAACATTAGATTTGTTGATCTAAAACTGGCAGCGTTACCCCAAAATCTCCCTAGTGCTGTCCCATTTTCAGAGGGTCCGCTTACCTTACCTGAAGATTTGACGGGTCCACTTTTTTACAGAAGTGACTGCTTGTCAACCCGCGAAAGGAAAACTAGCCCAATACAAGTTAAGTCACATACCGAAACACATTTTTCGGGTATGTGGGCTTCTCACCAAGTTGACGTTTGTTTCATAAATATGCCTGTCGATTACCCGTCCCTTTCCTTTTCGTCGGATAAGAAAATGACAGGTATAATTTAAAATAAACTTAGATTCTGTGTACTGGAATAAGCACCAATGTCTGAATAATAATTATTATTAATAAACACACAGCCTCCGTGGTCTGACAGCCTCCGTGGTCTAGTGGTTAGAGCGATAGGCTCACGATCTGGAGGTCCGGGTTCGATTCCCGATGGGGACATTGTCGAAATCACTTTGTGAGACTGTCCTTTGTTTGGTAAGTACTTTTCAGGCTTGAATCACCTGTTTGTCCGAAAAAGTAAGATGATTCCGTGCTTCGGAGGGCACGTTAAGCCGTTGGTCCCGGCTATTAGCCGTAAAAAACACCTCCACCAACCCGCAGTGGAGCAGCGTGGTGGAGTATGCTCTATACCCCCTCCGGTTGATTAAGGGGAGGCCTGTGCCCAGCAGTGGGACGTATATAGGCAGTTTATGTTATTAATAAACAAGCCCTGATCGTGTCGTGTGGAAGCTCGCTAAGAGTTTGTTCTCATAGCACGAATTGTATTAAAACTTCATTAACACGAGTTGTACTTGTTCGCTGTCTGTAAATGTTGATCTTGTACGTTTGCGAAACACAAACATTTGGTACAATGGCCGTTATTTATGCGTTCGAAGTTTAAAATTGGTAATATATGGAACAGCATCGATCGACCCAGTCTCGACTGATACGGTCACGAGTACTAATATGTATATACATTTTGAATTCATGTCACATTAACTTTTTTGACAAATTAAACCGTAAGTCTCATTAAATGTCAAATATGATAGTGCGATAGGGTTCTAAAGTGGGTACATGATATTGCTCAGCACTATGCTAACGAACAAGCTGATCACCTGAATGTCCGAAAGTAAGACGATACTTCCGAAGGCACGTTAAGTCGTTGGTCCCGGTTACTACGTACTGATGTAAGTACGTAGTCGTTACATGAGTCATGTCAGGGGCTTTTGGCGGCTCTATAGTAACCCTGATACCAGGGTTGATGAGGTTGGTAATCCACCTCCCAACCCACACGATAGAAGAAGATGCTAATGAACGTCATAACACTGACTTCTGTACTTTGACAGGTCTATCTCGTTCGAAGTTATTATGAAACATCCACTGCTAGGCACAGCCCCTCAATCCGGAGGGAGTATGGAGCATACTCCACCGCTTTGTTCCACTGCGGGTTGGTGTAGGACTTGTTACAGCTAATAGCCGGGATCAATGGCTTAACGTGCTCTTCGAAACACGGATTCGTTTTATATTGCGGACAATCACGTAATAGGGGGCAAGCGTATTGCCATTAAACCTGGGATACATCCTGGAAACCACGTGACATCATCATCAGCCGTATGACGCCCACTGCTGGGCATAGGCCTCCCCCAAGGATCAATTATCTTAAAATGAATTCAGACTCACAAAGTCGAATTAACACTTTCAAGGACAGAACGTCTACGGACGTTCCGATTCCCACCCACCAATGACCCATGGTCTGTCCGTGAATGGGTTAAGTGGTTTAGATCCGGGATTCAAATCCCGTGACACTACGACTTGTACACAGTTGCCACTATTTTGGAAAGTCTATTCGCTCGAGTTGTGGCTTCAACATGACCCATCATTAATAATGTCTGTTTTCGAATTCCAGGTGTGTTCAAACGAGAACAAGTGCGTCTGCACCCGGGGCTGGACCGGCCCTGACTGCTCCCACCCCGACGCCATCCCACCGTCACCCACGCCGTTCACCTCCGAGAACGCCACCAAAGCAGCCTACAACATGACCAAGAAGGAAACACCGTATGGTGAGTCGAAACCAGTAGCACAGGATACACTATACCAAGAAACACGCTTGGTACACAGATAATACTTGAGCTCATTGGTCTAAGAAAATTTAAAAGTCTCACATGCCCTGGATATGTGGCTCATGCCCATTTGAGGCTCAAAAGAAGCAAAAATGTTAATATTAGCCAAATGACAAAAGACGATAATTCCTGTAAACACCATCTAATTTTATTTTAAGTTATATCTGTCATTTTCTTATCCGCCGAAAAGGAAAGAGACGGGTAATCGACAGACATAAAAATGGAACACACGTCAATTTTAAGCACAAATCTAAAACACGCGTCTAAAAATTTTACATTGCGCTAATAACCCTACAAAATTATGTTCATGACACGTCAAAAAGCGAGATACCTTTTTGATTCGCCCGGGTTATTCATTCGTTTACTCATTCTTCCTAAAATTAAGAGCTGCGAATCATCCGTCCCTTTCCTTTTCGGCGGGTAAGAAAATGACAGGTATAACTTAAAATCAAAATTAGGAGGTGTTTGCAGGAATCGGGGCCAATAAGGGACTTTCCATACTATGTTCCCTAAAAACAATATAGATGGCGCTGTTCAGATTTAACGTGATAATTACCTATTTTCTCATTGCTCGGGGCACATCATTATTCAAAAATATAATGTAATGGCAGAGGAACATATTCTTCTTCTTTGCGAGTCGATGGCGATCGAAGCTAAATTTTTGCTGACCAATAATTGGCCACGCTTACGGCATTGTCAGTGGCTTCGTACAGGTCTTCAATAGTGCAGGTGTTAGGGCACTTAGGACAGCACAAAAGGTGAGCCATAGTTTGTGGTGATACTCCACACTCGCAATCATCGCAACCATACATATAAAAATAATAGTTGCTTGATATTTATTATGTTTATAAAATATTTGGATCAGACAACGATATAAAATTATGTTGCTACCTATATTTCTTCTTTTTATTTTGATCAGAATAATAATGGGTGGAAAATGTGTTGTGCCTGATGGTAATAAAAAAATAAAATAAATTAAAAATATTCCTATTTATTTCAGACTAAGATTGTGCATAAGATGTTAGTAGTTACACAAACTTAGTATCTACCTAGTATCTTAGTAATAATATCTACTTAGTATCTTAGTAATAACAAGGGTCATCATTTATACCCAAAAACAAAGATAAAATTTGCGTATGTGGATAACAATCCATGAAATTAGAAGGTGAAACGTAGGAAAATCTCTACAGCACCACCTATATATTTTTTTAAGGAACGAACCTGGATAGCCCTTATTTGTTTTTAGAACAGTAATTCTATTTGTTGAAATGAGTTTTTTACAGAGCAGAAGCTACTATCATCTAACCCCCACACAAAGGGAAAATCAAGCCACAACACAAGTCTCAATAAAACAGACAAATTGAAAATAAAGTTTGCAGTTCATGTCATACTTGTATTTCACAAGCTAACAATCTTCTATCAAGAAGACAAGTTGACAATGGCAACATATTTAAACAACCTCTTTATACATCTAACTAACTATACAACTTGTTTATGATTTCAGGTGTCTTGTGATATTTGAAATATTCCCCCTACTTGGCCTAACGAATCCGAGCACTGCTTTTGACGAACCAAACCTTAATTTTAAAGGAACTCACTTGACTTGCATGTTGGAACTGTTTGTATCTGTATGTATATTGATGCGGGCCCGCGGTGTCGCATGTGGATGTGTTTGGTGGCGCAGCAATGCTCGGATCGGGCGTGATGTGCGCGGCCGGCGCCGGCGCACTAACGCGCGGGACCCCTCTCTTGCAGGTGAACACGAGGGCAATAAGATGAGCACCATGAACATGGTGATATTGTTACTCGCGGTCGTGCTGTCCGTGTTCGTGGGGTTCGCCTGGATGGCATACTGCTTCAGGTAACAGCCGTGGTAACTCGGTGTTGTTGCACTCTGTCTGTCGCTCGTGCCTGTGTGGTGTCATGTTGGTTGTTGTGTGTCCCGCCCACCGTCCCGCCGGCGCCGGCCGCCGCGCCGCGCGCGCCGCACGCAGCCCCACTCACTGCCTGCGGCGTGCGACTCACTGTCTTCTCTTTGGGCGCAGAGAACTACCACGGCTCGAACACGGTGTTCCTCGTGGCGGTGCTCATGTCTGTGGTAGGGGGGGTATTCATAGTATTTGCCCTGAGCGCTCTCTGCTACAGGTCAGTCGTAGTACACAAAAACTTCTCCCTGTGCCTAAGGTTAGTGAGCAGAAAACAGACCAAAGGTAGTCTTTTAAGAAGAAATTTAAATCGTCACCTTCGTATACTTGTATGTTTATTTTAGACGTTAGCGTTGGTGTTTCTGTTCGTATTTACGTCGAAGATTGGTTTTATTTTATGTTTGGAGATACGTTTTTTATGTCGTTTACGTTGTGGTCGTAGAGCTAGTTGGCGGGTGGCGCGTCGGCCCTGTCGGCGCGCCACAACTGCATTTGATCTGTGGTTCTGTGTCCGCGCCGGCGGCCGGGCCGCGTCGCTCGCCACCGCGGCTCGCGTCCCCGCGGCACCCGCGCCTCCGCCCACCGCGGCACTCACCCCGCCCGGCCCGGCGCTCCTGCGCCGCGGCCTCCCACACGCGCACACGCCGACGCGGGGCGTCGCCGTCCGGCCGCCTCGCTGCATGCCGTCAAGGCTTTCCTCGTTGTACTCGAGACACCTTCTCGACTCAAACCCTTAAGATTCTGGGCTCTTGGATGTATGTATTGGCTTATGTGAACTGTGACTCGTTTTCGTTTCCTTTCTTGGTCGGAGGCCGCGCCGCCGGGCGCCCGAGACCGCGACCCGGCGGCGCGCTCGCGTCTATATCTTCCGAATACCGCCGCTCTCCGCGAGCTCGACCGCCACACATAACATTAATGCTTGAACGCAGTTACAGAGTCAGATCAGTAGCGTGTCGCCACCACGAGTGGATGGTACGTGCTATGAACTATGTGCCACGCTCGAGGTACGTACGTAAGCAAACACGGTCACTGGACCCGGTCAAACAAATTGGAGAAGATATAGACTCTCGACTCTAACGTCACCAATCACTTCCACTACCACTAAATTCTATCAACTTTTGCACGAGAAGCGAATGTGCGATGCACGGATTCTTCTTTCAAGCAGCTGTCTATCTAGTTAGCAACGCCTAATGTTACATTTAAGACTAAAGTGAGTATTTTCCAATAACTAAACTAAATATAATATTTATTAGACATCACTAATAAATATTTTCACGACCTATGAATTGATGTACCCTTCACACGATTAGAAAGAAGATATAAGAGAACATAGAAAAAGCTACTGGAAGACACTCACTTTAACTAAGCTAAGATCAATCTCTTAATATGTTTCCACTTACATAACATCAAGTTCCTAAGAGGAATGAAACGAAAAGTTCAAATTCAGTCCAATCCAAAAAAACATCAGAAACAATTGATTGAGATATCCAAAAGCACCAGTCTTTGCTTTGCTATCAGAAATTCTAAATTCAATAATTAAAAGCAACGGACGAAAGATGGACACAGCTTCATTCGAGTTCTAAACTTAAAAAACAAAGCAGTGTTGTCAACTTTTGTTCATTCCAATTCGATTCCAAATTTGCATTTGAAAAAGAATCGGAAACGAAAACATCTGCAGCAAAATTTGTGTTTCGGGTTGAAGGTGTTCTCGATTCCGATATAATTGGCCCTTGCGGTTCCGATTTTGTAAACGTAATCGATTGATCTGAGTGTGCGTTCCCACGCCACGCCTGCATCAGGAAAAAGAGCACGTTGCCGAAGTACGATCCTCCGTACGTGAAGAAGCCCATCGCGAAGAGCTTTGCTGCCGGGTCAACGACCTCCAACAATTCCCAGGAAGACATCTCGCTCGACGGTGGCAAGATGCATTCCTTCAACAACACATTTAGGTACGTTAAACTTACTAATAAGTTCATAAAAAAACTGTTTTTTGTCGTTTATTTTTTACTTTTAAATTGTAAATGTCTTTCCGTTTTTATTTCATTTCAACTTGTTTCTAAATTTTGGTTTACTGACTAAAAGAGGATTCAAAATTTCTGACCACGAGTTTACTTAAAGGAATTGGGCAGATCCTTTTTTATTTGAATTTAATAGCGGTGCTAGTGGCTATATTTCCTGAAAATAAATATATGTTTCCTCTTTCTAACGGATCTGGTGTACTCAAACAGAAACCTTCTGAGGTACGTCAAGGCTTGGCGTGTCTAGTTTGAACCGCGTCTCACGCTCCACAACTCTGCTCACATGGTTTTTGCTTTCATTTCACCGAGCTTCAAGTCCCGAAATGCTTCTTAACAGCAAATCTTCACCGGACTTTGCTAGTTTTATGCGTTTTTCTATATTTTCTAGCATAACTAAGCACAAACTTCACGGTTTTTTGCGCGTTTACCGACACGCTTTTTGACTAATGTTTATTTTGTACACTTCCTAGCGTCATAGATTAGATCATAATCATAAAAATAAATATCAAATTAGACGTAAAATAACACGAGAATACTCGTATTAACAGTAGTGGCAACATTTAGGCCGAAATTGAGGGAGGATTTGGAGGTAGCTTTTTAGCAGACGCTGCTACAGCAGTGGTGCCAAAATTGTAATGCTTTCTCATTTTTTTAGCCGCGGAGATTCTCAAAGAGTGATCTTCCGGCACGGCAATCACATGGCGGGCGCCGGGAATACTAGTAGATTTCCGTAAGTGTAGAGTTACCTTTATGTTGTGCTGTCATTTACATAATACCACTTGTTTCCTAAGAATGCCTCAGCTTCGTACGGCAATACGTTTTTGGCGATTTGATCATCTATTCGTTTTATATGTAGGTATTTCTTCAAAGGGATTATTTACTGATTGTTCTTGTCCGTCTTCAGGGATCACAAGCAGATGAAACGTGTTCATTCCGGTAGTGAAGACGAGCCAACGCATTCAGGTAAGGAAAAATGATTAAATATTTTTGTGATACTCACAGTATTTCTGGAGTGAATAATTTGAGCATATTAGAATTATAACAAGAACTGACTCAGTCTCAAGAAGGAACGTCAAAGAAAGGTTAACTGTTATTTTCTTCTCCAATGTTCGAGGGTTGAGTTATTAACACTTTGGCGGCATGGGTGATGTTGCTGCCAAAGAATGTTTTGAGGTACCGAACAGAGTACAGTACCACGCTAGCCACAAGTTGGTATGGTGACTAGGGATGTCATGTTGGAAGTTTTACAAAATGCGTCGCGCTGTGCAAACTTCGTTAGCGCGTTCTAGCCATCTATCAACGCCATCTGTTGCATATGGAGGAAACTAACTCGTCAACTAGTTGTGTCTACAACAACACCAACACAGCTATCATCACAAATCTTAGATTAATAATAAATTTACTGCCATTTTCAGGAGAAGAAGACATAGCCTTCATAGACGTGGCACCCAACTCGATGGCGAAGCTTCCAGAGAAGGGTATCCTGAAGAAGCATGGGTATGGTGCGGTGGATGGCAAGGACAAGTGGGGTGATGACTCCCAGTCGGAGCAGCTGGAGGCGGGCTCGCAGTCGGATGGACAGGAACCTGCTGGGGCCGTCGCTGATATGGAGTATAAATTTAAGGTAAGGAATGATTCCTAATTAAATATTTAAGTGGTGTGAACTGGGTCTGTCAGATTTTCAATTTAGTTCGATAAGGTTAGTTTTGGAAGTCCAAAAGGGCCACATTTGAAGCAATTCTAAAAAGCAATATCATTATTTTATTTGACATTTGCGCATATAAATATAGTGCACAATTCAATGTCAAGAAATTTGAAAGAGTAATATTGTGTATTTAGGTGAGTTGCTCCCATGTAATGTTTTTAGACCCTCTGTACTATGACTATCAATGATTGCGACTTTGGCACCTGTGTGAACCTCGCACCTGGGGCATATATGTCCCCGTTAGGTAAAATCACTTTAAAATACTAATTTAATTTGCAGGTCCAGACATTGAAATAGAATCGAAGAATATTCAACACCACAAGTACTTAGTACGCCTTGTCCTAAAACATACATTTATAAAATTCCAGGACTTAAACGGCTATCATGAAAATATAATCGTGGCATTGAAGACTGCGGCTGCGCAGCGAGCGAGCGCCGGCGCAGCGGGCGGATCCGGCGACCTTCGAGCTTTACAAGAATACGAATACAAACGGGAACGCGCACCTTCTGCCGAGAAGATCCACGAAGCAGAGCTGCGAAGGCAAAGGGCCGGAGACGAAGAGGAAGACGAGGCCCCGCAATGCGGCCCGATTAGAATCAGGAACTTAGAAGACCTGATACGGCAGTTGGAACACCACTCCAGCCGCCACATGAGCCCGTCAGGGTCGGAAGACATAAGAATGTCGGAGACAGAAGCTGATAGACACTATAGAATTGAGCCGGGAGAGGTGCCACCGTAAGTTTTCTTGGATTATTTAAGTTTTTGTACATTCTTGCAGCTGTCAATGTGTTATACAGGGTGTTAGTGACATCGTAACGAAAACTTTGAGGGATGATTCAGACCATGATTCTGAGTTGATATCAAGTGGATTTTTCCGTCGCAAAAATCATGTATTTTTTTTTAGTTTTTTTAAATTATTTTCAATTCTATACTTTTGCGATGGAAAATTCCACTTGATATTAACTCAGAATAATTAGCTGAATCATCCCTCTCAGTATTCGTTACGATGTCACTTACACCCCGTACAAGTACATACGGTAGCCATATAAGTAGGTATGGGTGTTAGTGACACCGTAACGAATATTGAGGGGGATTATTCAGACCATGATTCTGAGTTGATATCAAGTGGAATTTCCTGTCAAAAAATTCATGTTTTTTTTTTGTTTTTTTTTTATAATTATTTTCCTATCCATACTTTTGCGACGGAAAATTCCACTTGATATCAACTCAGAATCATGGTCTGAATCATCCCTCAAAGTTTTCGTTACGATGTCACTAACACCCTGTATAGTCTATAACATAACATAACCAGTGATTCCCAAAGTGGATTCCGAGGGGTTACTAAAGTAAAGGGGTGGATTATTATTTGAAACCCAAGTTTATCATTAGGCTGTCTATCCGGAGTGGAGCGAAGCAGCGGACCGGAGAAACGGAGAAGTATGAACCAATAGGATTGCACAAACTAGTTCCCAACTCACTGTATTAGTTGATATTTATCGCTGCCTCGCTCCGCTCTGGTGAATAGGCAGTCTTAGGCTTCGTACTCTCAATGCTGTGCGCGTTCAGTATATTAATGGATTCAGGATGTTGCTAGGGTTGCCCCGCTTCTGCAGCGCGTCGGGTATGTTTGTGAGGCACGCACACGCGTACAACGATGGCTTTCAGTAAATAGTAGTACAGTAGCCTCCCTGATGCGTCACCTGGGGGACAGCACCAGCACTCTCCTGAATACCATACTTTTCAAGGTTGATTGCCCTGTGTTAAGGCACTGGATCTCTATTCATATGGAGTCTATGCCGCCTTTATGTAATATCTGCTACTAACTCAGTCATAAGATTTGATTTGAAAACTGTGGTTACACCGAAATAAGAATATTATAAATAAATAAATTAGTCCTCGTTTTGTTATAAGGCGGAGATGATCTTACGAAAGGTTCCAACGTTTCAGTCGCTGTCGCGGCCGCATCGGCGGCGAGGAGGACGCGCGGTTCGGCTACCCGCGGTTTCGCGGCAGCGGGCGGCACCACCCCGGCATGTTCGCCGGCGCACCCGCCGCCAGCGGCGCCGCGGGCAGCGGCCTGCTCGCGCATGCGCACGCCGCACACTCGCCCCACGCGCGCGGCCCGCCAGATGACGACGCCCTGTACGAGACCGCTGACGCAGAACGCCTGCGCGACGCGCCTGATAGTGAGAGGTGAGTTTTATTTTCTGTTATTATTGTGTCAATTGGCGTTTTAAATATTCCAAATTACTAGCTTAGTACACACCAGCGGGGCGTCGGCAGCTCGTTTTTTATCGAAGGCTTCAGTTTATAGACGCAGCGAATGCTTTCTACGTATTTAAACGTCGTACGGTTATTGGTGGAAGCCCTCGATATAAATCGCGCCTCGCTTGCCGCGATTGCCGTGCCGCAAGAGCTGACATAATATATTTTGTGCAACTCAGATCAGATGGAGACTTCAAATAATTTTCAAATTCTACTAAAACACATTGTATCGTTGTCTACGTAAAAAAATAATACTTAGACACCTGTGTAAGACACCGTTTAAAGACTCAGACCTAGTCAACCCGTATCTTATCTAAGTTGCGCATTTATAGATCTCATAAATTGCAAAAAAAAAACACATTCAGAAACTAAATTACAGTAATGTTTAATTGATATGAAATAAAAAGAAAATTAACTGCTTACAAATATGACATCAGTACTTATAAGCACACGACACTAACACTAAGCCAATGCTCCGAGTCGAGCTCCAAGGTCTGACCTAGCGAGCACCGCTCCAGCCGACGTCTAGTCACGCGACAGGTAGGCCCGGGAGCCCGACGACGAGCCGACACGCGCCTCGACTCTCCGTTCCTCTTCTCTATCATTTTCTAGTGATGAATTTATTCAAGCTCAACAACAGTTAGCCCGGTGGGCGAGTGAAGACGCCGTGCCGGCGGCGGCGGCGGCGGCGGCGCGGCTCGCGGCCGCGCGCGACTACTTCCCGTCGCCCCCGGACAGCTCGGCCAGCTCGGAGCCCGGCGCGCGCCCGCCGCGCACCGCGCCGTCGCCACTCGCGTCGTCCAGCGCCTTCCCCGAGTACACGCACTGACGCGCTGCC
Source organism: Pectinophora gossypiella (assembly GCF_024362695.1). Classification (NCBI taxonomy): domain Eukaryota; kingdom Metazoa; phylum Arthropoda; class Insecta; order Lepidoptera; family Gelechiidae; genus Pectinophora; species Pectinophora gossypiella. Next base: position 1,491,691 of record NC_065409.1, read on the forward strand.
GCTGCCGCGCCACCGAGCTGTGAGCCGCCACCGAGCCGCGAGCCACCGAGCCGCGAGCCACCGAGCCGCGAGCCACCGGGCTGTGAGCCGCCGCCGCGCCGCCCCCGCGCTAGGTGACGCGTACGCGCCGCGCCATCCGAGGCCGCGCGCCGCGTACGCCCGTAGGCTACTAGTATTCGATGTATCGAGCTCTGTTTGCACTGTTAGGGTAATCACGTTAACGAATAGTTTAACCGTTAGTAATGAACACAATAAATCTTCTCACGCGTAGCTAAACTAATAAAGGTATAGTGAATTCGATCGCAGGCCCGGCGGCGCGGTCCGCGCTGGCCGGCGCCCGCCTGTGAATACATACATAGTTATTGTTAGCGAACCAGTGACTTGTAAATATTATTGAACTATGAAGTATTAAATGCACATATATTAAAAGATATGACTGAACTACGTATTGGTATTGACAATTTAGAGTAATACTGTTGTATGTAAGTTTCGATTCGATGAAAGTGTGTCGCTGCCGCGCCCTGGGAGGGCGATGTCTGTTACGTTGAAATGTTTATAATTATATTTGTTCCATTTAAATCGATACGCTTTATAACTCTTATCTCTGTTCGGTGGCGCGGTCCTCCGGGCGCGGCAGATTGTATGTCTAAAGTACTATAAGTAAGACTTATCGTTTTATGGAAGTAGAGTATTGAAGCTGTACGGTGCCGAGGTCCTGGACGTCGAGTTCGCTTTCGTTTGACTTCCGACACGAAGCTCAAGTAGCTTTCAAATTAGATAGGCGATTAACAAATTGAGCTAATATACATAAGCGAAGCTTTAATGTAACAAGTGTAGTTGGAACGATGACAGTCCCGCCGCGAGAGCGTGCCATTGTCTGGAGCGCGGCGCGGCGCGGCCGAGTGCCGCCGTGACCGCGTGCCGCCGCGGCCGCGTGCCGCCGCGACCGCGTGCCGCCGCGACGGCGTGCCGCCGCGACCGCGTGCCGCCGCGGCCCGAGCCGCCGGAGCCGCGCCTCCGAGCCGGTACTCTGAAGCTGGGCGACACGCAACCGTCCCCGGAGAGCCACCGATCACTTCATTCTCTATCACCTCTCCGAAAAGGCGCCCAACTTCGCTTTAATTCCATTTCTACGATCGTGTTAGGGAATTAAATAAACTTATCTACCAAAATAACACCAAAATCAACTTAACTAACATAATCATAAGTCAAGTTCCGCTCTCGTATTAATTGTTAACAATATGATTGTAAATCGATTTGTCTAGTTTAAATAAATCAGAGATCTCGTACCACCGTGCACAAATAACTTTGTCTAACTAGCCATAAACGTACACATATTCTAAAACTTAATGTGAATAAAAGTTATTTCGATTATCAGAATATCTATTATTGTATTGACTTTAAACGAATTTACGCCGATAACAAGGAGGAAGGGAGTATGTTAAATATGTTATAGTTTTCTCGTTTTAGTTTATTGACAAATTAGAAATTTATCGTTTCATTCGCGTTTACGCTAGGTTAGGTGGCGCGGCCACGGGTGTACTCTAGATAACTTACCGTTAAATAATTGAATACCTAACTACTAACTAGCCTCAGCTCGTGCTAACACAAGTACAGAGCTAGAAAGACGAGTCACCTCGGAAACATAAACTATACGGCAGACGTTCAGGAATACACATTAAGCAAAAAAGCGCGTTCAAGAGTGTAGGTCGAACTCTCTTTCGTTGGCGTCGATCTCGTTAAAAAACTATACGTAGAGGCAAAGCAAAAAGAAAATGATTATTATCATCATTCATAAAATTTATAGGATTGATTATTGCTCACCGCGAACGCAAAAATACCTTAGAAACTTTATCTTTTGCAAATATCCAGTTAGAACTCGTTGTCGCCAACTAACGTAAGTTACAACTGGATATTTGCAAAAAGGCCAAAGATTTTAGGATATTTTTGCGTTAACGGTAATGAGACTGAACGAATAGCAAAGAAAGATCTACTCTACCCTCGCGATCCAATTTCAACGGTTGAAGATTTTAAATCGGCGGAAACGACGGAACGTTTCCAAAGTGACTCGATCATTGCGTGGGAGTACGACTGGCGCGAAACCCTGCGCCCTGTTCCCAGTAATTAATCTCATAGATACTCGTTATAACTTTAAGTAAGTCTAAATAGATACTATAAACAAGTACAGGGTAGATGTGATTGCAATACTCTGTAGCTGGGTGCGTCACTCGCTCGGTGCGGGGTTGGCACGCTCAATGTATGAATGTCCTAAGATATGCCTAACATTAGGTTAAGAAGTCAACTCTGCACCTGCTGTTCTACTCTAAACGTAAGCTCAATCGAATAAGTAATGATAATTTCTTCCATGTCCTCTTGCTTCCGTCTCGTTCACGCACGTCTGTTTTCTCCTGATAAAAATCCAAAAATGTCCTTGCCAAACTTCTTCATCCATAATTACATTTTATGAATGCGATGAATTCTTGCACTACCGTCCCATACTTTCTCCTTCTAAACTCTCACTGAATCTTTAAAGAACTTATGATAAACAATTACATTAGATAATAAAATACCTCATCACGATGATTGCTAGCATTGATTAAGTCATTTTGTACGGGATGATAAATTTGTAATTAAAAATGTCGATTGGGCTAACGAGCGAGTGAATTGCACCTGGTAGGCGTCGTGAACGCGTTTTTATAATCCTCCACATTCGCTTGTGTGACCGTACTGACGTCGGAGAACTCATGTGACGTAATGAAACTCATGTGTCGTCATCAAACTCATGTATCGTCATCAAACTCATGTGACGTCATCAAACTCATGCTATGTCATCGACAACATCGATGATTCCAATCGTAAAAGTTTGCCTCCCAAGGCAGCCCAAACTTTGCCTAAATATATAGGGGCCCAAAATTTTGAAGGTTACAGAGCTGTTTGGGCATTTTAATGCCTAAATGTTTGTGTTTAGGGTCCGCAACAGGTGAAACTCCTGTGTTTTTGACTTTGGTAACTAATTACAATTTTGCCTTAAGGCAAAAACCTGACCTTAAGGTCAGGTTTTCATTTCTGTGTGTGAAATTTCATGACTTACGAAACTCAACTTCTAAACTATCCTTTATTGTAAGTCATTTAATTTCCACTTTCATTAGACACTGACCAAAGTCACTAACAGATATATTTTATTGTCACGGCCTACTTATGCTAGAAGTAGGTGTACACAATCTTATAAATAAAATAAAGCTGTGAATTCGTATTGCAGTTTTGGATTGTTATATCATATTAAAACTGTAACATTTTCTATCCACCAGATCTTCCCTGTTTACAGATTCGATATTGTAATTTCACAGTTACTCTTTATTGTATTTTTAATTTAAAGCCCAAACCTCTTGACATCTCTATCAGTGAAGAGTACAATCATCGCATCGGTGTGATAATGTCAACGTATAGATATAACATACGTTGGTGTTATCGTACTAATTCGATAGACAACGATTGAGAAAATAATGATACAGTATGTGAAATAATATTTAAAAAAGTAATAAGGAGCCATATTTCTGTTTTTAAATTTGGTGTTATGGACATTTCGAGAGGTTTAGAATCTGTTTGTATGTCTACTGATTGGTTAAGTTGCGCATCCACTTGAACAGCATCGTAGCATACGGAGTGTCGTCATTTGTTTGCTAGCAAAAATGCCAACTTTCTTCAACGCAGGTCTGTAGGAACCAAAAAATCCTTACGCTCCGTACGTACCGATTCAAATCAATTGGACGCGTAGCTTAATTAATAATTAGGGAATGCAAACCCGACTCGAGATCGCAAATTCGAGATCCCGCAGGATTGCAAATATCATTCCCGCGAGATCCCGAAATTATCGAGATCTCGTCTAGTTCATAAAAAAATGTAAAGTTAGGATGGCTAAAAAACGATGAAAACTGCTTGTTTGTAAACAAATATTTTTTGAAAGAAAACAAAAAACCTTTATTCTTCAATATTACTAACTAAATAATTAAGTTTTCTTTGGTAATCAGCATAATCAAAACAGAAAGTATAACTCAAGGAGACTGATTCGCTCAATCCCGTCAATCTCGTAATATTATGCTTCGGGATTGATCCCGAAAAATTAGACGAGATCACCTGAGATCGGTATTGGATCCCCTATTAATATTACATCGGTATATAGTTTTACTTTATAGTTTATCAATTACATTATCATTACGAACACACAAGCGAAGATATACGCGTAGGCCTAACACGTCAATTGCGAACGGCGCCAACCACCGCCATTGCTCACGGCAGTGCTCTGTTCTTTATGCGAATGGTCGTAACTGAGAAAATAGCAAATCCAGGGATCGTACTCGCCACTGCCTGAAGGACGAATGATACCAACGATCCAAAAAGGCAAATTTAATCGTCTACAACCTTCTTCGATACTATTGCACAAATAATAAAGAACAAATGTGGACAAAAGGGGAAATCCTATGGACCTACCTGCGCAAAATGATGTGTGAATGAATGAGGACTAACTTTTGTATATAACCTACGATTACTTCTTGTAACAAGAGTTGTAGATGATTAAACCAACGCCTGTGTTCATTGTATAGATGAGTAATTAATAATCGAAACGCAATGTAGAGCACTTTAATATCTTGTGAAGTAAATTATTTGTGAAGCATGTCAATGTTGTGCGAGGATTTAAAGAGCGACAAGGAGTAATAATACCAGGGAATGAATGTAATTATGTATAGTAAGAAAAGGGATGTACTTTTTTATTTCAGTGTATTGCTCCTCGGATAAGATTACCATATAGACTTAATAACTGCCCAAGAGTGAATGGATTTTTAAGATACGCCATTCCGAGCAAGAGTTGTACGTTAATATTTAAACAATAATTGTACCTATAACACTAAGTTACCTAACCACGCAGCGGAGGTGGACCGTTCGCTAGTTTGTCATATTTAGACTACCTAGTAGGATCTTTTAGATAAGTAGTAAGATTAGACCTCGAGGAAAACCTGAGTTGCTCAAAAATACGACAATTTCCTCAAAAACGGTGACTTTAGGGTTACTATCATTCGCAGACAAGCAACACTGCCGACAACTGAACTAGAAATGTTAAGTGATATTATGTAATATAAAATACGAATTTTAAACGAAAAGACGTTGATACGTTGTACTTTTCCGTTTCATTTTGTCCTTGTAAATATATTTGCTATATGATTTACTAAATGAATGTAACATATTATTAATGAAAAAATAGATGAACACAAATTTTACGCCTCGTTTTATTTACTATCTCCTAACACACAATTACTATAATAATAAAAAAGGTTATGATAAACCAGGAAAAAAAATGCTAATGATATTAACGTTAATGACGCTATTGTTTATACAACGCTATAAATAACTCAAATTATAAGGGTCTTTAAAATGAAACAAAAATCAGTCACATTTTCACAGATTAAATTAATTATTAATACAGAAACACGTAAAATTAAGTGGAGAGATCGATACTATCACTTCTCCTTTTTATCAAGAACTTAGCGAAATCGTCTTTTTCAGGATCAAAGGACTGGATCCTTTCGCACTGAGCAGCGGTTGCAGCTTGCTTAATCTGATCTCCAAACGCCTTCACATCCTCTCTCTTTAACTCCACTACATATTTCCTAGTTTCCATTATAACTATTGCATCGTCTCTAGCCATAGACCAGACGCTAGGCTTCACCCGCCCCAACATATTCTGGCCAACAAACACCCCGTGAAACAAGCCTTGGAAGTGAGGCTTGTGAGGGTAATGCTCCAAGGCAGACAGAGATAAGAAGTGTATCTTGCCATAATCCATTGGTATGTAGGTCTCTCTGTCTTCGCGCAATAGCAGAGGCACTTCAGGCCCGCTTTCCGATATCTTCGCATCAATGTTACTCAGAACAACCATACCTAGATTCTGCTGAGTGTCCAAACTCATCGCTTCCACATCAAACTTCTCTCGATGCTCCAGTTCATAAAGCATCCGCATCACATTGCGTTCCGTTAGATCTGTACTGCGTTTGTAATTGACCCCGTTTGAATTCTTCAGCATATCTTTATCCTCACAATCCAACCCGTACCCTATGTAGGGGGACGTCACCATATCACCCAAATACCCCCGATGGAGGTACCTATCGCCACATTTGTAAACACCTGCTGCCAAACTCACATTAGGACGACAAACTTCTGTTTCAAGCCAGGTAAAAGCAACCCCATGCTCTCTATAGTGCTTGTACTCTTGGACACAGATTGCACTAGCCACCTCCTTGAGACGCATGTGGTAATCCCAGTCAAATACACCTGCTCTGCAGTCATATCTCATTGCAAGACTCATTCTCAGACGGTGCTCCCACAATTCAACAGCATTAAACTGATTAGTATTCCCCGTCGTCCAAAAATTGTAGAGGTTCTCCATATAATCTCGCTCGCGGTATTTCATCTGCTCAATTGATACGCAGGGGAGAAGACAGTTCATGTAGTCTGGGTTGGTGACCATGCCGACCAACTGACGGCCCTTGGCGATCAGGTATCTTGACGTTGAAGGCCGCAACAGTAAGTTTCCGTAGATTTCTATGAACTGGCGTGTCTTCTCGAGTAGCCCGCATCGCGTGGTCCGTTCTAAAGCCAAGGACACCAGGAGGAGTTGTCGTGCTACCAGCTCTGTGCACCCATCGACGACAAACAGGTTCATGTACCGTCTAGTGTGCCGGTGGGCTTGAGCCAAGGTCTTCAGAAGATGTCGCGCATCACAGCCACCGATGACCAAGAAATTCAATTCGTAAGCGTTTTCATCGCCGTGATTTAAGTATTCTTGTTGCAAGTCCAAGGCGGGAGATACGCCCCAGAACATTTTTGTTAGAATTCACGATAGGTCGTTGTTTACACTTCGACAGACTCTGCAGAAATGCCGTCAGTGTCATAGCGACAGGTAAACAAGTTGGCGAGGCGTGAACTTCAGTAGGGTGTTCCCATGGCAACGGTCTATTTATATTTTTTGCCGCCAATAATGTGCTTGCTTATCGACACCTAACGAGGCCCCACTTGAACAGGTTCTATGTGATTCGCTCCGATTAATTAATTTTATCAAAGTTTCCAAGCGGCGATAGAGCGACAGTAATGAGATTTCAACCCGTATAACCTTTGATATTGAACCGTAAAAGATACAACGCCTACGTTAATTTGCTTAGCAAAGACATCTTTCTGCGTAATGTCTCAGGTTTTTATTAGGTACCTTTATAAAAATAAAGCATTAAGCTTATTATTATAAGAATTAGAACGATTTATTACTGTTTCAAATGAATGAAATGAACACCATTACCATGCGCATTTAAATAGGTAAAATAATAAAACAAATCGTAAATAAATAAAGTAATTTTATTATTTAAATAATTTAACTATGTTCTATAAATAAATGCCTCTTTGCTTATAGCATGCAATGGTCGTATCGTATGCTACATGATTACTATACATATTTTGTTCCGTACATCTACATATACTTATCTACATAATATTATACATATATTAGATACCTTTTAGGTAGGTATGTACACTGGTTTAAAAATACTGTTTAAACTTAACTTATTAGGAAAGTCATTTTATTATAAGGCTGCCATAGAGTTATTAAAATCTATATGCTTCCACTAGCACCACTTAGTAAAAGGTTGAATTATAAAAATACTTTCAAAGCTGCGCGTCCACTAGGGTAGATTCGGAGCGTACGAAGCGTAAGGATCTATGGATGTTTTGCCTGATACTATCTTGGTTTAACCTTGTGGGGTATCGTGTGGGTTGTGAGATGGATTACCAACCCCATCAACCCTGGTATCAGGGTTATTATAGAGCCGCCATAGGCCCCTGACAAGACTCATGTAACGACTACGTACTTACATCAGTAAATATTAACCGGGACCAACGGCTTAACGTGCCTTCCGAAGCACGGATCATCTTACTTTTGGACAATCAGGTGATCAGCCTGTAATGTCCTAACCAAACTAGGGATCACAAAGTGATTTTTGTGATTTGTCCCCACCGGGATTCGAACCCGGGACCCATGGATCGTGAGCACAACGCTCAACCACTGGACCACGGAGGCCGATTGGCCGTGACCTTGTAAGACCGAGATTTTCAGACACAATAGTTAAAAAAAAAGAGACGAAAGATATGTCTAGAATAATTAAAACGTGAGATTTCGCCTCTTTCAAGAGAATTTCGAATTATCAGATGAAAACAGAGATTACGCGACCGAATGAAGTTCTATATAATCGTTGTTACCAATTTAAAATCCATTATGAGCAATCGAGTCAATTTTACTGAAATTAAAAAAAACTTCTGCCTGAAGCTTTTTTGTGTGTTAAAAATATTAAAAGATAATTGATATTTACGTACATAAGAGTTTGTATTGAATGTTTTAGGAGCAAAATACTATTTGATACTGACAATAAAGAAATTTGGTGAGGACGATACATACGGTCACGAGCATTAATATGTATACACTTTGGTACCATGTCACATTAACTGTTTTGACAAATTGAACTGTAAGTCTCACGAAATGTCAAATATGTTAGTGCGACACAGTCCTAAAGTGGGTACATTATATTGCTCATGACTGTACCTAAGAGCGTTTAAATTGGCAACGACGATATACACCTTATAACATTATAAGGGGTATAGAACTTCATTCGGTCGCGTCATAGAAAATCCTAACGCTCCGATGGTGTACAAGTAGACGCACAGCTTTATTCCTCCATCTATTGCTACTTATCTGAATATATCTAGACAATAAAGTCACGTTGATTTTCAAGCATTCTTTTAGAGTTTTTTAACATTTTTTTTCTATACTCCAGACAAATGAAAAATGTTTAAAGATAATTCGTCATATTTCATGCCTCGTAGTACCAAACACACACCGGACACTGCATACAAAAATCTCATTCTCTAACACTGCCGAGGACACACGTTTTGAAACTAGTGAAAGTGTTAAATACATAATGAATTATCCTTATAAACTACTCCAAGTCGTCTGGTAAAGTGCTTATAAACAAGCCAAATCAAGCCTTGGCTGAATTAGCTATAACTAGTCAATATTTACCTAATATTTGGTAACTCGCATTAAATATGCTACGAATTTCAAACTTCTAAGTGATAATACATTTTCGGAAAATAATAATTTACATGAAGAACTTTAAACTACTATAGACTAGATAAGCGTTTCATTGCAATAAGGGAGAGTCAAAAATAAAACTTAAAAAAAACAAAATATTGAACACTTTTTCTTAAATCTTTATAAGTATTACCTGTCTGATCTACCTGCGTGTTTAGGCCTATTATTAAAATTATGAATACCCAGAGCCGTTAAGAGGCCACATCAGAGCAATTAATCTAAAAAGCAATATTGCTATTTGACCTTTGTTTTTAGCATGTATTGGCTTTTTTCCATTCGCGGGTTGGAAGGTCAAACAGGCAGTCATTTCAAAAACAGGACCTGTCAAATCTTCATCTTTAGGTAAGCGAACTCTGTGTGAAACGGGATAATGCTAGGGAGATGATGGCATTTATTGACATCACGTACTTGCATACGCGCAAATGTCAAATAGCAATATTGCTTTTTAAATGAATTAGTTCGACGTAGCGAGGACAAGCTAGCTGGGATCCAACATAACCAAGTATTTTACAGCTGAAGTTGGCAAGTCATCCATGGCTACGGGTCTAATAATTTTCGTAACTACAATGAAAAGCGAAAGGACTAGAGAAAACAACTATCGAAAATACATTCGTCAGAAAAGAAAGAGCGGGGAAAATCTCAAATTGGCAAGACTTAAGTATTCGGAGTAAATTGCCACCACCGGTTATGTGGTCTATTGGTCTTTCGTCAAGAGAATCTCGAGTTGTCAGGAGAAGACAGAGATTTGGGCTTAGAATTGTTAGCTTCTATAGTAGAAGCCCCTGCTCCGCCTCTATAACCAGCCCCTGTACTTCTATGCGTATACGTCGACGACGTAACGGGAACCTTCCTCGTCTGCTTTATCTTCAACTTATTCAACCACAAGTCCCTTGTCTTCTTATTCCCCAACACGAAGAACAAGAACAGAACGAACCCTTGTAAAGTCGCTAACAATGTAAAAAGATAAGCTGCTACGATGTTATAGGCAAACAAACCGAAAAGCCACGGCAACCCGAATAGGAAAACTAATAAGCAGCTCACTGAAGCACATCGTATGGCTTCGTTTGAGTCGCCGTGTCTTTGAATCCTTCTAGACGCAAACACAGAACGAACTATCAGGGCAAATAGCGTCCAGTTCGCGAGCAGCATGACAGCGATAGGTGCGTAGACGGCCAACCATAGACCAAGACCTGAAGGATAGCAGAACGACCCGCTCGGGCTCTTCTCTTCGTAGCGCCCCGCATAAGAGTGAGGGGACACTGAGAGAAGAATACCAACCACAGCACAGGGAGCTCCCCAAGAGAAAGCAGAGGCTCTCAAAAGTTTATGAGAGGCATCTCTCGTGAAAACTATAACCAATCTTCTATAAGACAATACGGCTGCAACCAACATCCAACAAAATGATGCTAATACAGAATAATGTAACAAAACTCCTATCAGCATACAAGGGATGTCGTACGTATCGAATTTAGCAAATACTACAACCAAGAAACAAATTACCAACATGAAAATGGCTATACATAATTGAAGCCAGATTTTGTTGCTGAAGTCTCTTCTCCAAGATCTGAACAATGCAGCGGTTAGGCCTATCATGAATAGACCGAATATTGACAAACAACAACCGACGATAGTAAGGATTTCTAGTACATCCTCGTTTCTGTCGGAGAAAACCGCTCGTGGGACTAATATTTCAGCGAAATGAGTGAGATGAGTACATCGGCATGTATCTAGGACTCCGTCATCGATGGACCTGATGAAAGTGCAGCCGTTTTGAGACCAGTATCCGGATTCAGTGGTGTCGTTGAGGAATTCCCAATAAGCGCAGGCTCGGCTGACATTCTTGTCCGGGATTTCCGTCATTGGACTCAGATGAATGTCGATTACCTGAAACAGAAAAAAACACTTAGATCAAGCGTTCCAGATATTAGAGGTACTTACTTAATTACAACTACGATATTTATACTAACATCCTCTACAAGAAAATTCTGTGTTCTTCCAGGTCAATGGAGTTCTTGGTATACTAAATTCCAAAAAGTTATGAGGACCTATAATTATTATAATAGTCGATAGTCTTTCAATTTAACCCCTACAGCCAATCCCTTCTCATTTCACAAAATAGAAGTATATACATTGTTATCTTACCTCTCCATTTTCAAACTTCGTCACGTTTTGGACTTTAATGCTCAGGACCCTGCTATTGACGGTATAGACACCAGCTTGGGACTGAAAGGCTCTGTCATTCCGAAACACGACGAAGCTGATGCGACGAGAGGAGTTGACGACTGAATCCGGGAGGTGGACCACTGCTTCACTCTGGTTCGATGCTAACTGGGTCTGGTTTACTTCTGCAAAGAAATATTTAGAACTTTCGTTAGCACACTATCGAACACTCCATTACTCGACATTAAGCATGAATATTTTTTTGTCTTTAACTGGCTTGATAAAGAATCAATACTAGTAATATACGCATCACGTCTGTATTCCCAAAGGTTGAGGCAGAGGTGCATAGTATTAAAAAACCCACTTCTCGCCAACTATGTTTAAGTCCCATGTTAGGGCTAGCCTACTTACTTAGCCGGACACAAATACTAGAAACCTTTAGAGTTTTCTTTTGAACCTAGAACACGACAAAATTGTGTTACAAGATCCATAGCTGTTTCTTAAATACAATTAGTTAATACATCTTGAAATACCAAAGCCACACTTAGACCACTCACTGACTATGAAAAATATAATGGAAAAGGATAGAATTTAAAAAACCGTTATCTACTAACGTGTTTTATAAGAGCGACAACAAACCTGTTATAAGTTCAAAGGCATCATCAGTAAAAGCTTCATCATCTCGAGCAGCAATCCTTAACCCTCGAACGGGAGTTTCTGGTTCAGCATTGGCCAGAACCATGGCAATGTTAGGCCGAATTGTTGTGGCTTTGTGGGAACCATTCAGGTCAATTCTGCCTCCAAGCTCGTCTAGAAGGTGAAGCAGTTGACCAGGAATCTCAAGGTCTTCTTCTGTTTCTAGGAGGATGTCCACCTGGAAGTTGATGACCATTATACTTGTTTGTACTAATTTTGTAAAGATTCTATGCGTGAACTTTGATTTGCTTGATAACTTCTGATTTCATTAATATATCTTCCTTTCTAATCTTAAATCATTGGTTTAGGCCCGTGCCGGGATTCGAACCAAGGATTTTAGTGAAAATTAAGCGTTCTTCCATCTGAGTTACCAGGACTACTTCACAGTTACTTTAATAGCAGATTGATATACTTAACTAAAAAAAAAGTCCGGGCTTGTAAAGACCGTAGAAAAAAATATTTATCCGTAAATGAACAAAGACAACAAACTTATAGTTACATTACAGGGCAGCACTGTTGAATGTTCCTAAATTTTGACAGTTCTCCATACTGTTCAGCTAAAAGTAGTATCAAATTGATATAAAAAGTGGATCAACGTGGAGTGGAGTCCGTCTGAAGGATGAGTTACGAAAAAGAAAAGCCATTTTTGTTAGCATAGTTGGAAAAAAGCATTTTTGATTGAAAATAAGTTTTTCTACGTTTTTTCTTTCCGATCTTTAGGGAATAAATATAGCATTATGATTTTGCAGTTAAATGCCGCACAAGGGGTTATAGTGTAAAAATATAACCAAAACAATTATGTTTGTTTACTCAAATAGTATTTTATTTATTTATTTATTTATTTATTTTCATGGGATAATAAACAATTATACATGATATATTAACAATAGGTGTATGATTTTTTCACATAAGTACATGTACAATCAACCACATTATCCACGTATTAGTTTACAATGTCGTCTAGTGAGTTGAAATAGGTTATGTTATAAATTAAACAAAAAATAAATCAGCTCAGGGCTTGAATAATAGATTTTTTAAATTTAGAACTAGATAAATTGAATATGTCTATAAAATGAAATGAATCATTGTATTGAGAGAGAATACGACGTAGAGGTACTCGCCTGCCGGCGTTGGTGCGGCAGTAGTATGAGGAACTGTTAAAATTTAAGAACACAACCCAACAGAAGCGTCACCTGATGGGAGAAATATTGCTCTTTGCAATATTGCCAATACTCAATACTTACAGCGTCAAACGCATTTTCTACGTCTTCCATTATCACAGGCACTGATGCATCTTGCAGCAGGTTTCCTAGGTCTTCTAGCACTTGTTCTAGCTGTTCTTCCGGCTGGAATTCATGAATATTTAATGATTAACAAATATTACACAGGGTGTTAGTGACATTGTAACGAATACTAAGGGGAAAATTCCACTTGATATTAACTCAGAATAATGAGCTGCATCATTACGATTTCACTTCCCTTTAGTTTTCGTTACGATGTCACTTACACTTCGTACAAGTACGTCCAGGTCGCCATACAAGTACGTATGGGCGTTAATGACACCGTAACGAATACGGAAGGGGATGATTCAGACCACGATTCTGACTTGATATCAAGTGGAATTTCCTGTTGGAAAATTCATGAAAATGTTTTTTTTTTATTTTCAGTTCCATACCTTTGCGACGGAAAATTCAACTTGATGTCAACTCAGAATCATAGGCTCAATCATCTCTCAAAGTTTTCGTTACGATGCCACTAACACCCTGTGTACTTAGTATTCGTAATTGTTTGTCATCGACAAAGTCAAATCAAGAAGAACTCCCTCAGAGTTTTACTGTCAGTAAGATGCATTTATCTAAGAAATAAATAATGAGTATGTAGCACACGCCAAACCAAGATCTCAGTTGGCAATTTATGAATGATTTATTAAGTATGTTAGATTCAAAATATGTAACTGTGATGAAAATGTGCATCACCAAATTTGCTCCATGAAAAAGAGATGGATATGTTAATTGCATACAAGCATGAGAATTGATGATGAAGCAACATAGAGAACATATACATTAAAGCAATAAGATAAATCATTAATTAATAAAAGGTTGACAAGACCCTCGCGACGATCACCAAAGCCCAACACCATAAGGTTCGCAATCGAACTGCTTATTGAAGAAACATGGACCCTCAACTTGACCTGAAGTTCAAAAAGCAACACTGCTTTTTAACATTTGTTGGCATCGCGCACTTACTTTTTAAGCGCAAATGTCAAATAGCAATATTGCTTTTTAAATTAATTGCAGCGATGTGGTCTTTTTAACCACTCTGATCATTCAAAAACTTACCAGCGGCGGCGGCGGTCTACGAGTAGTAGTCGTTGTTGGCAGGACTGGACGTACAGTAGACACGGTCTCCGTTGGATACGTCGTTGGAGACACAGTGGAAACAGTCTCCGTGACTGTAGTCCAGGAATCCTCAACTGTTGTAGTCGGGATCTCTTCTGTAGTCGTCATGTGCTCTGTAGTCGGTTTTGGTGGTGGCCCGGGCCTTGTTGTATATTCTGGTCGCTCCGTGTCTTCGTCGGAGTCAGAAGAGTCATTCTGGCGGATGTATTGCATATCATGGTCCGTCTATAAGTTAGTGAGCAGGAATGAAGAGCGGTTAATGACACACGTCCATGCTTTAAAATTTAAAGGCTTCAAAATAGCATGATTGGCATCATTCGTTAGTAACAGCAGCAGTAAGAAGCAATATTGCTGTTTGACATTAGCGCATATAAATGTGAGTGCGCAGTGTCAACAAAATGTCAAATAGCGATATTGTTTTGTATGAATTGCTTCAAATGTGTCCTTTTTAAGGCTTTGGGGCCGTCCCTATATACGTCTCAGCTACAATAGATGGCGTAAATCGAAATTATTATTTTTGTCATAGATAAACTAAGCTAAATACTACACCTTTTTGGCACTACTTGAAGGTCTAAAGAACCTACAAACAATAATAACTATTATAAACCCTTCCTATTTTCTTCAGGTTTACTCACTCTGGGCCTGAAGTTGTTGACAAATTAATTGCCAAGTTGACAAATTGACAAATTAATATTATTATATAATATGAAAATCGTTTTGGAAAGGTTTAATTACGTTTACTTAGTAATAATTTTGTATGGCAATGTATATTTTAAAATTAAAAAAACTGCCCTACAGTGAAGCGGTTAAACAAAGAACATTCCAGAACATTAAAGAAACTCACAGAACTTTCCGTCGTGAGCGGATGAGCAGTGGGCATAAGCTGATGGACCTCGTGATTGAATCGGACGTCTGCAGTAACTGCGACGGGAGCTGTGGTGGTGCACTCTTCGATGGCTGTGGTCACCCACTGGACACCTTCGTCGAAGTCGCCCACGCAGGTGTAGTTGCGGCAGGAGGACGAGGTGACGGTCGACCCTGGAAGATGTAGGTAAACGTAGGTACATTCTCAAACCATACTGTTACAGTCTCGGCTGTGTATATTCCGGACTATATCGTCACTGAAAAGCCAAAAATACGTAAGCGCCAAAATGTCAGTTCAAGGAAAAGCCGTTTAAAGTAGCTTTTTTATTTTTTTATCATAACTTTTTACCAATTTATTCAATTTAGATGACGTCAACTTTTGCAACTTTCGCAAAGGCCGGTCATAGGATGGGTGACCACAAAAAAAAAATCATCTCGAGCTCCTCTGTGCTTCGGAAGGCACGTTAAGCCGTTGGTCCCGGCTGCATTAGCAGTCGTTAATAACCATCAATCCGCACTGGGCCCGCGTGATGGTTTAAGGCCCGATCTCCCTATCCATCCATAGGGAAGGCCCGTGCCCCAGCAGTGGGGACGTTAATGGGCTGATGATGATGATGATGATGAGATGACGTCAACATACACGGTTTTTCATTTTCCATATCTAGCAATACATAATTTATAAAATGGACTGCTATTTTAGGATATTTTGGCGCTTATGTAATTTTGCCTTTCCAGTGACGATATGTGGTAGTTTACTACCATTATCAACGGCCTCCGTGGTCCAGTGGTTGAGCGTGAGGCTCACAATCCGGAGGTCCCAGGTTCGAATCCCGGTGGGGAAATATCACAAAAATTACTTTATGATCCCTAGTTTGGTTAGGACATTACAGACTGATCACCTGATTGTCCGAAAGTAAGATGATCCGTGCTTCGCAAGGAACGTTGAGGTGTTGATCCCGGTTACTACTTAGTGATGTAAGTAAGCAGTCGTTACATGAGCCATGTCAGGGGCATTTGGCGGCTGAATAATAAACCTGACACCGGAGTTGATGAGGTTGGCAATCCACCTCACAACCCACACGATAGAAGAAGACCGTTATCCATGTATGTGTATAATTTACCTTCTGTACAGTTTTCACTAACGCTTGTCCATTATAGACGGCGATACGGCTCATCACCTATCACGTCGGTCTAGAAAGCTCGGTGACGTGTGGGCACTTAGTTCATCTTGCGATGTACCTTTGACTTTTGGTTATGTATATTATGTTATCATGTATCACGCCAGTAATCCTCAATAGGATGAACAATGCCACAAGTAAGCAATGGCAAACTTGCTGCCACTGTTACGGACTCCAAAGATAGAATGATGAACCTTATGGTGATAAGGGATCAGCTTCTCATCCATAACGGTTGTCCATCATGTTGGGAGACAATCCCTCTGTCGGATTTTACGACAGGCCCGGGAAGATAAGCGCCGAGACGAAAGCGTTCTATGTTTTTTTATTTGGTTCCAATCCAGCGTTAGTTACACGATGCAAACACGCATAATGGGCCATCTTAAGAGTCTAAATGCGGAAAACTGATCCCACTAATTCATCATCATCATCAGCCCATTAACGTCCCCACTGCTGGGGCACGGGCCTTCCCTATGGATCGATGGGGAGAACGGGCCTTAAACCATCACGCGGGCCCAGTGCGGATTGATGGTTATTAACGACTGCTAATGCAGCCGGGACCAACGGCTTAACGTGCACAGAGGAGCTCGAGATGAAAACTTTTTTTTTGTGGTCACCCATCCTATGACCGGCCTTTGCGAAAGTTGCTTAACTTCAACAATCGCAGACCGAGCGCGTTTACCGCTGCGCTACCGAGCTCCCACTAATTACACGATTCAAATTCCTCTAAAAATATCTCCCTGATCCGGCGTATCCCTTTTGCCCAAATACCGCGGGCTATCACTAATTGTCAATGTG
Organism: Pectinophora gossypiella; assembly: GCF_024362695.1. NCBI lineage: Eukaryota > Metazoa > Arthropoda > Insecta > Lepidoptera > Gelechiidae > Pectinophora > Pectinophora gossypiella. Next base: position 1,508,967 of record NC_065409.1, read on the forward strand.
TAAACACGCCCTAACACCCATAGCGACTTGCTGTTTGATCTCTATCATAGTTGCTAGTATGTCTTTGATGTGCGCAGTACTGAGAGTTGACGATTTATCGATAAATATAGTATCGATAAACTTTATATCTTCTTGCGTGTTTGAAAAGTACGTGAGAAGAAAAAGAAAAGAAAAAAGTACACTTACTTCATGTAGTAATTATTAAGTTAGTTAGCTTTTTATTGGGATATCATATCTGTCGAACTATCAGAGAGTACCAGCGAGGTTAATAACAGGGAGGAAACAAAAACTAAAAAATATGTAAAAAGAAAATAAGTAAGTAAATAAAAAAATAAATAATGTAAAATGTAATGTGTGTATGTATGTATGTGTAATGTGTATCTTTACAAATAATAAATGCAGGCGGCAGCACTCTTGAGTGTTCCTAAATTTTGTCAGTTCTTTGTAATTTAACACAATGGAACTGTCCAATGGAATAATGTTTTGAAATTCTACTAATAAGGTTTCTTTACAAAACTATACCCATATTAAGACAATAATTTAATCATTTGCCCCTTAGGAGCCTACTATTCCATCGTACAACCTACGTGGGAACTCGCTACCTACTAAAACATTCATTCATTCATTTCCCTGTCCATACTAACGGCCTTCGTGGTTCAGTGGTTGAGCGTTGTGCTCACCATTCGGATCCCAGGTTCGAATCCCGATGGTGACCATCATCATCATCAATTTAAGACCCACGCTCTTGTCGGTGACGCATTTACCATGCTACTTTTTTAGGGAAAAATAGGGCCGATGGTGACAAATCACAAAAATTACTTTGTGATCCCTAGTTTGGTTAGGACAATTCACCACCTGGTTGTCCAAAAAATAAGATGATCCGTGCTTCAGAAGGCACGTTCAGCCGTTGGTCCCGGTTAATACTTACTGATATAAGTAAGTTGTCGTTACATGAGCCATGTCAGGGGCCTTTGGCCGCTCAATAATAACCCTGACACCAGGGTTGATGAGGTTGGTAATTCACCTAAAAACCCACAAGATAGAAGAAGACTGTCCATACTTATCAATGAATAAAAATAAATGACATGTGTGTCATAAAGTCTGTGCTAATCTTATGAGAGTTTTTTTGCAAGAGAAGTGTGTCAGTTTCGAAGCAAATGGAATTCTATAGTCTCTGCTTACCCCGGTGGGAAATAGGCGCGAGTTTATGTATGTATGGTATACAGGGTGTTAGTGACATCGTAACGAAAACTTTGAGGGGTGATTGAGGCCATGATTCTGAGATGATATCAAGTGGAATTTTCCGTCGCAAAAGTATGGAATTGAAAATAATTAAAAAAATCACAAAAATTTACAGGATGATTCAGACTGAATTTTCCACTTGATATCAACTCAGAATCATGGTCTGAACCATCCCCCTCAGCATTCGTTACGGTGTCACTAACACCCATACCTACTTGTATGGCTACCGTATGTACTTGTGTGGGGTGTAAGTGACATCGTAACGAATACTGAGGGGGATGATTCAGCTGATTATTCTGAGTTAATATCAAGTGAAATTTTCCATCGCAAAAGTATAGAATTGAAAATAATTTACAAAAAAACTGAAAAAAATCATGAATTTTGCGACGAAAAATTCCACTTGATATTAACTCAGAATCATGGTCTGAATCATCCCCCTGAGTATTCGTTACGATGTCACTAACACCCTGTATTTTTAAAAAGCTCAATTAAAATGCTCCCTTTTACCACCTCTCGATTTGTAATCATTTATCGACTGATTATCGATATGTGTATTCGTTTATCGACCCCTAGCCCGTTGCCGGATATTTTGGAATAGATACCGAACGATACCGCTAATAATAATCAACATAGCATGATTGACAGCGCAAGTCAACATGTGCAATTTGTACAAGCTTATTAATAACTTTCCGATCTTCTTCTATCGTGTGGGTTGTGAGGAGTACCAACCTCATCAACCCTGGTGTCAGGGTTACTATTGAGCCGCGAAAGGCCCCTGACATGGCTCATATAACGACTACTTACTTACATCAGTAATAACCGGGATCAACGGCTTAACGTGCCCTCCGAAGCACGGATCATCTTACTTTCGGACAATCTGGTGATCAGCCAGTAATATCTTAAACAAACTAGGGACCGCAAAGTAATTTTTGTGATATATCCCCGCCGGGAACCGAACCCGGGACCTCCGGATCATGAGCCCAGCGCTCAACAACTGGACCACGGAGGTCTAATAATAATAATAAATCAGCATTGATAAAACGCCTTTCTTAAAATACGCACGAGGAAGGTAAATATGTTTTTCTGGATATTGTACGTCATTGGTGTTCGAGAAACTGTCGAATTCTAACACGTAAGTCAATGTGAAATTCCACAAACATAATTACGTAATGAGATCAATGCAATATTGAACACTAACACCCGTATTAAGACGTTCACTCAAATTGGCCACTTGACAGTTGTAACAGTAAAATATGAAATATGTCAGATACGGTAATTTATCATTTAACGATAATTATCCAATGGTGCTAATTCCTGCAGACGCCACCTAATTTTAAGTTATACCTGTCATTTTCTGATTCTTTGAAAAAGAAAGGGACGGCTAATCGACAGCCATAAAATTTATGGAATACACGTCAATTTTAAGTAGAAATCTAAAACAACCGTCTAAAAATTTTACATCGGCCAATAAACCGACAGAATTAAGTAGACAGCACGTCAAACGGATTGCATACCAGCGAGATGCCTATTTTATTCGCAAGGGTTATTCATTCGTTTTAAAATTAACTTATTGACAATCGAATAATTGACAAAAAATAAGTGAATTTTGAGTTCCATACTTTAATACATAAGGCTTTGTGATCCCTAGTTTCGTTAGGACATTACGGCCGATCACCTGATTGTCCGAAAGTCAAATGATCCGTGCTTCGAAAGGTCCGTTAAGCCGTTGGTCTCGGCTACTACTTACTGATGTAAGTAAGCAGTCGTTACATGAGCCATGTCGGTGGCATTTGGCGGCTCAATAGTTCATGCGGCTCAGGGTTCATGATACACGATAGAAGAAGATATTATAAATAAGTATTTGACAGCCAACACAGAAGTCTATAAAAGTCTTGTCTAGTCTAGTCTTAATCGTGGAGCGTACGGGGAGAGTGTATGGCTTTTTGCGAGAAGATTTACTGTTTTATTTTTTATATTAATATTTTTTACTTTTTAATTTTATATTTTTATTTTTTTAGTGTTTTTCATGTTATTTACAGTCATATTTTTCTTTATGTTTCTTTTTTCATTCAATGTTTATTTTTGTTGTATTAATTTTTATATTATTTTTTCGTCATACAGCGCATTGTGTTACACTGTAATATTGTATGTAACTTTATAAATAAATACATAATAATAATTGTATCAGGGAAATTTCCGCAAGATTGTTATGACAACCTACTTTTGAACGTCGCATGTCAATAAAGAATGTTAATTCTACAATATTAAAAGCTATTGAACTAACAATGGTAGGAGTACCTACAATTAATAGCCGATCTATTGAATAGTGCAGTGACATTGGGTTTGCAAACAACTCGTGTGGGTTAAATTATAAGAAAATAACTATTCGAGGAAAACACTACCCTATACTTCCATATTTTTCGACACGATAAGAAGAACAATTATTTTTAGATATGCTTCTGCCACTACCTTATATTTTTGAATAATTATGTAAGTACCCGAGTCTGACGCAAGTGGGAAGGCGCCTAGAGTAGTCTATTACAAAGTCATACTAGGACTCCAGAGTCAGACAGAGTACTGTAGCAGAGTACAAACTCTGCACATACTGGCCTTTTGTTCGGACCATCATCATTTTAAATTACGAAATTCTCATTCCATTCCATTCGCATTTCCTTTCATTCTACTCACTTTTAACTCACTGCATCCCCGACCTTCATTAAAACAACAAGTATATTATACTGTTTAGGGCCGTGCCCTCTAATTCCTAAGTCTTGATTCTTTTGTGAAATGTGTATATTGTGAACTATTATGTTTGTGACTATGTTACTAAGTTTGTGAAGTGTTTTTAATAAACTACATATATTCCCGCTTACTGTTGCTCCTACTTTATCATCGTCATCACCAATCATTCCCCTACTCTGCCGGCACGTCGGGATACCATATCCTCACCTCTCAGCGTGCCGCAGTACTGCGGGGCGGAAGGCAAGAGGGAAACCACTGCCCTATTTTTCCCTAAAAAAGTAGCATGGAGGAAAATGCTACACCGACAAGAGCGTGGCTCTTAAATTGATGATGATTGATGTACCCGAGTAATGAGGAAATAGGTGTCAATCAGATAAAAACTGGACAACGCCATCTATATTATTTTTGGGGAACGTAGCCTGCAGAGTCTCTCATTTTTTTATCTGGCTCGGAGACCGTATTCTTCGCTGAATAACATCAAAGTTGTCATCAAAATTATCCAAAAGTATCTTTGTAGCATCCAAATATAATTTTGTTTGTTTATTCAATATGTCAGGCATCGTAAAATGAGCTATCCTACAATATAAATAATAGTTATTAGCTTGGCTGGGAGCCAGTGAATTTGAAGTACTTACTTGTGACGTGCGCTGAAAAGCAATGATTTATTCAAAGTACTTTTGTGATGCACTAATTCTTAAACACGTACCGAGACTATTTATGGCAGGGTCTTGTCATTCATAAACAGAATAGAATTGACGTTTATTTTGGGGTTGGTCTAGGATTGTCTAGGTAGTGGGGGCCCTTGTCCCCAGGAGATGGTGCCCAATCTATGGGCAATCGCCGCCAAGCCGCAGAAGAATGCGAAAGCGTCCCCGTAGCTTGTCGTAACGACGGTGATACGGACACCGGGGGGTTTTAGTCGGTGTGAACCCGACATGCGGTAGGCATTTGCCCTTGAGAAAAAAAAAGGATTGTCTAGGTAAGAATGTGACCACGGAATAGAAGAAAGTTGGAAGGGTCACAGAGCGTGTGTAAGTTTAAGCAAATCCTCAACTTTGCACTTCACTTGTCCGCAAACTATACGACGCACGGAGCTCCGCTAAAATATATTTCCCGCTTAGGGACGGTACTGAAAAGTATCGGCGTCCGAAGGCCGTAATATACGATCCCGACGACCCGATTACTCTAGCCATAGAGGCAGCCAATCAGCTCGCGACACCAAACACTTCAGGACCCCGATACCAACCCCGCCAGCGTGGTCGCCGACTTCCTTCAATCAGCGCTTATCGCTATCGACCCACTAGGGTCGATTAATTCTTTAAAATATTTTTCCTCTCAGACGACGCCCTGAGCCGAGGTTCGAGCCCAACTGGGCACCCTCAGGCCTGTTGTCTTAAACGTTGTACCGGGTGAGAGCGTTCAGTCCTCCCCATTTGTCCGGCCAAGTAGTTAATGCCATCAGCTAAATTATATTACAAAGGTCGTCGTATACATTATAATCTGCACGGCAAGAAGTCAAATATCGACTATGATTTAAGAAGATCTCTCAGTATCACAGGAAGACTTAAAACCTTACTTGGCTATTTATCAAAAAATACAGCAGCAGTATCTTACTAAAAGTAATGATAAAATAGCAACATATTACATAAAATATGCATTGCCGATAAAGTGGCTATGGAAATTGAGAAGCAGTAGAGCTATGTTGCTATGTTGTTAATAAAAAACATAGAAAACGTTCAGCTGCTTGTCTTCCCGGGCATGTCGTAAAAAGCGACAGAGGGATTGTGTCCTCTAACATGATGGACTAATGTTATGGGCGATAGGCTGATCCCTTATCACCATAAGGTTCATCATATCCAGCTTACGACATCGTATCAACAGTGGCTGCAAGTTGTCTTTGATTACTTGTGGCTCTGCCTACCCCATTAGCGATTACGGGCGTGAGTTTATGTATGTATGTATGTAGAGCTATGTTATCTGTTTGCAGGAGTAGTGTAAAAGAGAGTGGGGTCCCGTTAAAGAATTAAAAGACATTTTCATAAAAAAATAGCGTCAAGACTTTCCAACCACTTTTGTCTATTCCGTGAATATAAACTAACTACTACTTTAAAGAATATATCGCAAAGCGACTAGATAATTATCATTTCATTTTTTTTTTTTTGACCGTTCGTCTAGATTTTGTTTTGTTTCATAAATGTACAGTCAAATAAACATTATGCTCCACCAAACCCGCACTGGATCAGCGTGGTGAATTGGCTCCGACCCCCTCCGGTTGATTGACGGGAGGCCTATGCCCAGCTTGCCCGGGGCCCCAACACGAGCAAAGCAAAGCGCCAGGGCTGGGCACTGCTTACTTTTCCTCGAAACGTTTTGTCGATTTTTTTTAATCTTGGCTATATTTTACGTGAAAATGTTTATTATGGATATTATACTATTTGTGAGTTTAGGACACTTTATACGAAACACCTCGTTTTACACAGACACTACACATTGACGTTATCGTACACGCGCATCTGTGCGTGTGACGTCTGACACCCATTCGATTGATGACTAAAGTAAGACCGAGGGGGGTGAGGTAAACCTAGCTCAGCCGCCGGTGGGGAGCGGAGAGTTGCCGGTCTATACGTAGTATTATTCCTTATTCCTTATTCTATGGTTTAGGTATGTTATGATATGCTGAACAGGATGTGTGCTTAAAAATTATTAATTATCTAACACTTTACTTATTTAGCTTTTTCTCTTCAAAAACCCAAAAAATACATTTGTTACGTAATTGCTAACATCATTACCATATAAGTAGGTACTGTTAGCAATGGAATAGTTACATCACCTTTTGTCATTTTAGTCTATTCATCAGTCTAGAAGTGTCATAGCAACATACAAAGCTTCTATTTTTTAATGTCACTCTTAACGCAACATAAGCTTACGATTATATCCCAATTAGGGTAGTCAGAGATACATCCATTATAAGATGAATTAAATACCCAGACTGAACACGTCACAGGTTGCTTTTTCATACAAATTGCATAGTAATTTAGTGTTTTGACGTTTAGTAAAAAGTACGTAACTGAATTGACCAGTTGGAAACTACCCTGTTGTACTTTAAGGTTGTTCACAAAACAACAATAAAGAACTTAGTTCCGAATTCAAATTGTGATACAACATAAATCTAATCATTGATTTGAGGAGCTCGGTGGCGTAAGGAGCTCGGTGGCGCAGCGGTTAACGCGCTCGGTCTGCGATTGTTGAAGTTAAGCAACTTTCGCAAAGGCTGGTCATAGGATGGACCACAAAAAAAAAGTTTTCATCTCGAGCTCCTCCGTGCTTCGGAAGGCACGTTAAGCCGTTGGTTCCGGCTGCATTAGCAGTCGTTAATAACCATCAATACGCACTGGGCCCGCGTGATGGTTTAAGGCCCGATCTCCCGATCCATCCATAGGGAAGGCCCGTGCCCCAGCAGTGGGGACGTTAATGGGATGATGATGATTATATTTAGTCTTTTTTTATAATACTCGTAAGTCAGTGACAGTTTTCTTGTCCCGGAAACAATTAATAAAATCGTTTTATAATGGTACCTAACCTGACCTGTATTTAATATCTCATCCGCCTAACCTCACAACTTAGCCCAAGCGCATAATTTTATCACTTGATTATAGTGAGGACTAGGACAAGGAACCGACATATAATTGCAGGTTAGGCTGTGCGCAGATGAACGTAAGTAAGTACTACAAAATACTTCCACAATATCTCAAGATGTCTATTTCTCACAAGGGCAGCTAAATACCACGGAAGTGTACCCTGGACAAACTCCGGACACATTATACAAAAACACATCGTTTTACACAGAAACTACATTGTATACTACACACACACACACACATTGCATACATTGTATCTACATTGTATTGCATTGTTGTATTGTATTATTTTACATAGACGTTATGGTACACGCGCATCGGTGTGTGTAACGTCTGACGCCCATACGATTGAAGACTAAAGACGGGGGGTGAGGTAAACCTAGCTCAGCCGCTGGTGGGGAGCGGAGAGTTGCCGTTCTATACGTAGTATTATTCCTTATTCTATGCCCGGACACACTACAAAATCTCATTCTTACCGCGTAAATGCAAGCGAGAGACATGCGCGCGTGTTCCTCCTTACTCCTTAGCGGTTTACAGCTATTTAGGCTAAAGACCCAGAGGGGGTGAGGTAAATCTAACTCGGCGCCCATTACGAATTGGTGCGGGGCGGAGAGGTACCGTTCTATTTATTTATTTATTTATTTATTTATTTATTTATTAAAAATAAGCACAGTACTTAATACATTTTCTACATGCAGTGTTATTCTTTATTTTATTACGTAAGTGTTAATCACTTCGAAAGCAGGATAGAAAGGTAGTATCCAGCCCAGTGCGAAAGGGATATCAGGAAAATGTATGACTCTGACAGCTGTCAATCCTAACAAGTATTTTTTATACATCCTTATTCTTTAAAGTTTTATAAACGCATTAGGGAACTCAATCTCGATCTCGCGGAATCCCATCTATTTTTTCGAGATCAATCCCGAAGCATTGATCAATCTAGAAGCGAGATCGACGGGATTGGGCGAATCTCCTTGAGTTATACTTTTTTTATTATGCTGATTTCGAAAGAAAACTTAAATAGGATTTTGTTTTCTTTCAAAAAATATTTTCTTTTAAATAACCTCACTATTAACAAGCAATTGTCGTTGTTTTCAGCCATTCCAACTTTAAATTTAGACGAAATGAACTAGACGAAATCCCGAAAATTTCGGGCGGGGTCTCGAATTTGCGATCTCGAGTCGAGATTGCATTCCCCACATAACATGTCCTTCAAAGTCTCAAAAATAGACAGTGTATGTCGGACCTAATAAATCGCGAGTTGCGTGCAAGTTAGATAGTCCTCGATAGAATAACATAGTTTACCCCACTTATCTACAAGAAAGGCAATCTGAGGTATTGATTAGTAATTGAGTCTGTGAAGGTGTAATCCTATCAGAAAAATGAAATAACACTTTAATCTACTGAATTGGTTAATGTGGTCCTGTAGTTCTTCTTCTTCTATCGTGTGGGTTGTGAGGTAGATTACCAGCCCCATCAACCCTGGTGTCAGGGTTACTATTGACCCGCCAAAGGCCCCTGACATGGCCTATGTAACGACTACTAACTTACATCAGTAAGTAGTAACCGGGACCAACGGCTTAACGTGCCTTCCGAAGCACGAATCATCTTTCTTTCGGACAATCGAGTGATCAGCCTGCAATGTCCTATAACCAAACTAGGGAACACAAAGTGATTTTCGTGATGTATCCCCACCAGGGTTTGAACGCGTGAGCGATTTGAATCGTTAGCCCAACGCTCAAACCACTGGACCTCGGAGGCCGTCCTGTAGTTTATCGGCTTGCTTCTCAAACAGGGTCCGAACCCCAGGACTTGCAACAGGCAGAATAGTGCATCCACTCCTCGCCAACTATGTTTAAGTCCAAGTAATAGGGGTCGAGCCTATATTACCTATGAACAGTTTTAAGACAGTAACTAAACATTATAAGAACTTTATAAAAAATAATTATTATAAGATTACTGATTATCTAGAAGATATGAATGCATGAGATTAACTGTCTGGGAACTGGTATATATTAGGCAGCCAAATTACTAAATTGTATTCAAAATATTATTTTTTTAAGAACGTTTAGGGCCCTGTGCCGAGGTTTTACTTGTTTAGGTTGTGAGAAGCTGCAGTAGTTTTAGCGGATGAGACGTTCGTTATGTCAAAAATGACTAAAGACTATACCTACTACCTGAATATACTGCTGAATAAAGATATTTTGGAATTTGAATTGCCATTTACCCGGCACACATCAATTATATATCACGTGGTTTCCAAGCCTAATAAAAACACGGCATATACTCAGTTAATTTCTCCGTAGTTAATTTCTCGAGACACATCCGGATATATAGCAATCTCGAGACTCGAGACAGACTCGAGACGCGCAAGTAATTATGCAGACGACTCAAATTGCCTCTCTTAAGCTAATCGTCGTGCAAAGACCACTGAGACCTCTTAACCTCTGAACTCAACGAATAAGATAATTACATTGAGCAAGCTGCGGCACATTTGATTGGAGCTTGTGGTTCTTGGAAATGATAGATGTAGAGTTAAGAAATAATAATAACTGAAGATAATTGCTTAATCGGCGAGGTAAAATCCGATTTGCAATAAAATTTACGAATCTAAAACCGAGTTCTGACAAGATACTACCTCGACACGCGACAGGACAAGGTTCCGACAAGATACTGCTGCGACAGGATACGGTTCCGACAGGCCTTTTTAACTTGTTTTTTTTTAAACTGTAATTCTCACTAAATGTCAAATATGTTAATGCGACAGTGTTCTAAAGTGGGCACATGCATGATATTGCTTATGCCTATACAAGTATTTATACTAGGTACCTATTTTGGATTATAATATATTAGGTATGCTCTCTAAAAGGAGAAATAGGAGGTTTTATTGTTTATCATATCGATCTTAGAACTATTAAATACCAAGTGTTGCTATATTATTGACTTTTGCTGACTTGTGATTCTGCCCAATAATAAGAATTACGGACGTCATACATTTCGTCAATAGAAAGAAAATAACTCACCTAACGCCATCATGGGGATTGATCCAAAACCTTTACAGTAGTATATCGGTTTCATGAATTCCACTTCAACATTGTCCCAGCGACCTGGAGGCACCGGCAGCATTTCTGGGTTCAACTGTACATGGACTAAAGCAGTCTTCCCGTCCAAGTATAACCTCTTTATCTTTATCTTGTAAATCACCTCCTTCCACTTCAACCCTGGATGTGACGCCTTAAAACTCTTCAACGCCTCTTCAGTTGACGAAGCATCAGAGAGTTCCAACTCACCAAAAATCTTAAAATACTTTGTTCTGTAAAAGATATACTCCTCCAATTTCCTTTCCCAGTCTCTGTAAAACTGCTCCAGATTTTCAAACTTATATTCAGTTTTTAGACGAATCTTAATAGCGTAGTAGTTGATTAAAGATTGTTTTTCTCGGATAAAGAGAGCTTTATTGGATTCAGAGACTATGTGGTTGGTGGAATCGACGTGGACGCACCAATAGTGGCCATCAGCCACCGGCTTTAAGACATAGAAGCCTGTGCTGTCGTCATATTTGACCTTAATTGCAGTTGGGAAATAAATAACAGAGTCAGAGAAACAGTAGATGTCCCTTTCGTTCACGGAATCGTTGGTTTGTAGAACCAGTTTGTTGTCCCTGAAAAAAAAACATGACCATTTTTATTTTATACAGACACTTGTTTAAACCCAACAATAAAATGAAAACAAAACACCACAATTGCAATAGAACAGACAATTTGCCATGCTTAATTTGCGAGTGCAAATATATTCCGTCTTTCAATACGAGTATGTTAGTAAACAACACAGATAACGAAGGATTTTCCCGAAGTCGTGTTTTTAAATCACTAATGATAAGCTGGGAGTTTAGATTATTTCGTTAATTTAATCTATTTGATAAGAGCGTCTAGCGTTCATACCAATTTTACTATTCACGTGGGTGTTCATCGGAATGATACGCAGATAAATTCAATGTCATAAAAGTCAACCAAAGTAAATTAGGAATATGATATTAGGAAGCATTGCCGAAATACTAAATGTGTCTCAGTACCAATAAAATTGTTGCCATTGAGATAACTACTTGTGGCTTCGTCCACTTCAATCTTTTTCTTTCGTGTAGGTTATGAGATCAATAACCAACGTCATCAACCCTGGTATCAGGGTTATAATTAAGCTGCATAACCCTCTGATATGACTCCACCTCAATGGGAGTAACAATTATGCAGGGTATTAGTGACATCTTAACGAAGACTTTTAAAGGTGATTCACACCACGATTCTGAGTTGATATCAAGTAGTATTTTCCACCGCAAAAGTATGGAACTGATAATAAGTAATAATAAAAAAACACTAACATTTTGACGAATTTTCTGACAGGAAATTCCGCTTGATGTCAGTGTTCGTTACGGTGTCACTAACACCCATACGTACGTACTTGTATGGCTACCTGTACGTACTTGTACGGGGTGTAAGTGCCATCATAACGAATACTGGGGGGATGATTTAGACCATGATTCTGAATTATCAAGTGAAATTTTACGTCGTAAAATTCATGTCTTTTTTAAAATTATTTTCAAATCTATACTTTTGCGACGGCAAATTCCACTTAATGTTACTTATATCAGAATAATGGTCTGAATCATCCCCCTCAGTATTCGTTACGATGTCACAAACATCCTGTATGTTACCTCCACCTTTTTGACCAAACTTTGCAAATATATATACTTTGACTATACTTACGGGTCAACAGAGACGTTTAGGCTAACAGATTTCAATGTTAGTGTCCTTTCACAAATGACGTCATAGAAAATGTATGATCCATTGACCATATACCAGAAGTTGTCTCGAAGCGCTCCAAGAGATGTGTCATTTGAGCCAATTTCATCTTCGAATTGCCATTCAGATGCTGGTATCTGAAAGGGAATGAAAACCTGATCATAAACTTATTATTGATAATTTGGTTGAAAATATCAATCAAAATAATAGTAAGTATTCAAAATTTGTATACACATAATTGCTATCGATACTACGTATCTGTTAAAAATGGTTATTAGTTACCTAATATCCATTCATACATCCATATCATTTACACAACAAAGACACGCACACAGATATAGAACCCGTCGAGCCAGCTACCTCGTACTGCCCAAGACACGTACAAACATCGGTAAAACTATGCTTACCTACCAGGGAGTGCAACTTTACAATAACCTACCTGCTAATATTAAAAGTATTGAATCTTTTGGGTCATTTAAGGCGAAATTAGCTAGTTATATTCTGGAAAAGTGAGTTTAATGTGTTTTTGTTTTTATTGATATTTACTGTGGTAACAGATGTTTCTAAAAATTGTACTTACCTATCAAACGCAAATGCACTTACTTACCTATCAAACGCAAATGCATACCTACATACTCATAGTGTAAGCGAACTAAAAAATCGAATTTACCTACCGCTTGTTTCTTAAGTAAAAGACATTGTAACTGTCGTTATTAAGAAATAAATATCTTTAAACTGAATATCAAACCTTCTTAGAAATAAATAGAGATAGGTCTCTCATAACACCAGCGCCGCGGCCCGTGCTAAGCACGTGACACGTCATTATGCTGAAGGAGATCCTTTTTTTTATTTTGGACGCCCTCCACAATATGTAGTTTAGGTGTTTGGTATATTTTTGATTATTTTTGTCTTATTGATTTTTAAATATATTTAAGTTTGTTAATGTGGCGTCCAATATGGAAATAAATGCTTTCTTTCTATCTAAATATTATCTTACCTATAATTATCTTATGTAACAGTCCAATTCCTGATGTAACTTTTATTTTACTGAGTGTTTTATTATAAGCTGTCTCTATCTTTTATAAATAAATAAATATTATTAGTGCCTAACTACATTTACAAATCATTATCTTTACGCTCACCTATTTTTAGTATTTACAACTAATAAATTAATGATCATCATGATACTAACTTTCTTATATAGAATGTGCGAACTCACCAAGGCATCTTCATTGGGCGTGTCATATCTTATTGACGAGTTATCATTGCTCAGGACTATCCCTAGAGGGATAGTAGGATTCGTATTCGTCGTGAGTAATGGGTTATTGGCATATCGCCATCCTTTGTTCAGTAAAAAACCTCCTCTTTTAGCACAGAGGTCTTTTGCTTGTCTCCAATTCGCTCTAACAGCTCCACCTCCAACCCCCGTGACAGCAGTTAGACAGGTAGCTCTTGGGCTGTAAAATCTCCAATAATCCGGCAAATCGCTGCATCCATCTCTATCCATATCATCTTCTCCCTTATAAGGCTTCACAAAGCAATATCTATAATAGTTCTCATCACATCTTGTTGCTGTGAAATTTGTTACTGGGTCTATAACTACACATAATTCTTCATCTACTCCTAAATTGGAATCGTATTTTACGTCGTATGTAGTTAGTAAAATGTCTCCTGTAGATCCTGTATACGACCAGTCGATAAAAGGACCTCCAGGGTATAAGGATTTGTAATCAGTCCATAGTATTACATTAGGCTCAGTGAAGTTCAAACTATGGTACAGTTTTGATGTGTACAAATTGCCTGTACAGTCTTTGAATTTATCAGCAAAGGATTCTGGTCCTTTTCTTCTGTAGCATATAGGGTCGTCGCCCTTGTATTTTGTGTATGCTAAACTGAATCCGATGGGGCATTTGTGTTTCGTCTTCTTGGCGTTTGCCGTTATGTTTATGCATATTATCAGCAGTAGAATGCAGACAAAGTTCCGATGTAACAGGATCATCTGAAACATAAATCTTAGTTACAGATTGTGCTACATCTTTGAATTTGCATAGGATTGCGTGCGGTGTAACAATAAAATGTAAGTGTTTAGCTTTTTTGCTGCAAGTATTTATGTAACGGTTTTTATCTGCCTGTCATTATGTAACATAATAACAAGGTCTCCTTTCAATAAGTGACACCGATTTGCATTTGCACTTATTTTCTAGATCAAATTGTAACCAGTAAACTGAGATGCACATAAAAAGACCAATGTCATCAAAAACTACAATTGCTAGACAATTTGACCACTAAACTTGAAGGTTTCGATTCCCGGTTGAGATACTTTAGGAAAATATTGGAAAAACATATTCGCTCAGGATATAGTCCCCACCAACCTAGAGGAGTTCACTGTCGTAGAGTAAGCTTAGTTAAACATTCAACTTCGTACAATCAGTAAGGGCAGGAATACATGTTTTCAATCTAGAATAGTCGCGAAAAGTTCCATTCTGAATGTCTCATCTCAATTTACATACGAAACAAAATGGCGCGGTGTATTTATGATTAGTAATCTAATCGTCAAGTTAAGCTAGATTAAGATAACATGAACCACTTAACAATATAACCGATATACCTACATTATCGCCTCTGATTGCGAATGTTTGAGGGGAATTTGCATTAGCGGGTTTTCTATGTAAACGTAAAGATAAAAGAGTATTTGCATTGCAATTTGTCATCATTGTGGGGTTTTACGCCCTATGAGTATGTTGACGGCGGCGCGCCTATCCGAACGTCCCACCGGGAATGGAACGCGGGCCTTCAGATTGTGAGTCTAACGCTCTAGTATGCCGTATGCCGTATAAATAAGATATAATTAGGTACTACAACACTGTAAGTTAATGCAGTTTAGTCATGTTTAAGCTATAATGTCTTGGATAAACTAGATCTTACGTAGCCTGAGGCTCTATGAACACGCTACCTAGACTAAAGGGCATGTTACTATGGAACTAGGTTATATGTAAAGTATTCGGGATAATGCGTTATAAATTAGCTTGAAAGTTAGGGTGATGTCATAAAGGAGCGTATTTAATGGTGCTGATTCCAGTACACCATGTGATAACAGCCTTATTATCATCTCCCTAGCATTATCCCGTTTTTCACAGGGTCCGCTTACCTAACCTGAAGATTTGACAGGTCCGGTTTTTAACAGAAGCGACTGCCTGTCTGACCTTCCAATACAGGTTAGGTAACATACTTCCGAAAATGCATTTCTCGGTAATGTGGGTTTCCTCACGATGTTTTCCTTCACCGCTGAGCACGTGATAATAATTTATGATCCAAACATGAATTTGAAAACAAATTCGACAATCATTGGTTTAGGCCTGTGCTGGATTCGAACCTGCAACCTCAAAGTGAGAGGCAAGCGTTCTACCAACTGGACTACCACGGCTCACAATTACCACCTAACCAATAACCGCCTTATACTACGACAGAATGATAATCTTCCAAGAATCTGCCTTTTTAGATTCGTTGCTGCAGAGGCCCGTGTTGCTCTATGGTTGCTGCACGTAGTTATGTGGTGTTGTTTCTAGTGATTTACTATTATTAGTTGTGAATCAAGAGGGCTCGCAGTAATGCAGCCCCAATGGCTACTGCGACCTAGTCAGATCTATTTTGCCAGGTCCTTACATATATATTTAAAACTCCTGCTCTAGACAAATCCGTTCGATTAGATCGAGCGTCTTTTTGGGAGGAAGCTCCATGACCTCCTGTGGATCCATTATGTGGCCCCGCAGGGTTCAGCTTCTACTGTGTATGAGAGCCTCACAGCTGCACAGCAGGTGTAATGGCGTCTCATCTTCCTTTAAACAGAATCTGCATAAAGGGGAGTGATACACTATTAGCCAAAAATATCGACTGAAGAGCATGATTTCTGAAAATTACCGCCAGTAAGTATAAACTAATCGGTAATCAAATTAAATCCACCCACTCTCTTCCCGTCAGCAGATGTCAGTACAGATGTTATGAAAGGCGCATGCGTGATACCCATTCAGAATTCCAAAGACTGCATCCGTAACTAATCATTATTATAAAAGCTAAAGAAGTCTGTCCATTTGTTGCGTTCTGACGCCTGTACACGCGTCAATGGTTGAGCCTCTGAGTGGTTGAGCGTGGGGCTCATGATCCGGAGGTCGCGGGTTCGAATCCCGGTGGGGACATATCACAAAAATCACTTTGTGATCCCTAGTTTGGTTAGGACATTACAGGCTGATCACCTGATTGTCCAAAAGTAAGATGATCCGTGCTTCAAAAGGCACGTTAAGCCGTTGGTCCCGATGTGTGAAGTAAGTAGTCGTTACATGAGCCATGCCAGGGCTCAATAATAACCCTGACACCAGGGTTGATGAGGTTGGTAATTCAACCTACAACCCACACGATAGAAGAAGAAGAAGAGGGACATAATTTGTGTACCTAGTTCATAACACATAACTTGTGTGCATACTCATTCAGCGCTTATCGCTGTTGGCCACTAGAGTCGATTAACTCTTTCTAATATTATCCTCTCAGACGACGCCCTGAGCCGAGATTCGCGTCCAAATGTCCACCCTCGGACCTGTTTTCTTAAATTTTGTTCAGGGTGACAGCAATCAGCGCTCCCCAAATATCCAGCCAAGTAGTTAATGCTATTTGCGACAAATTTACAATAAGAAAAATATACCTATTCACTTTTCGCGACAACCAGAACCGCGGTTGAAAGGCTAGTCCCAAAACTAGCAAGGAATTCAAAGTCATTTCTATAAAACGTAATTATTTATAAAGGAAGTTCACTTCATGTCCAAAGTAGATAAATTTCAATGAGTACATACTCCCTTACAACTACGTATAAACTTTGAGTTTATGATAGCATAACTCGTATGAAAGACTCAAATAGTACTATAAATCTGTAGTATACCTACACTAGTAGCTCATACATCAATGGCGTAGTTTGATCTTCATAACTGGACACACATACACATACACACACACACACACACACACACATCCCAAATAATATTAATTTTGGCGTTGGCAGCGAGTCACACAATATCGAATCCCGCTACAACGAGTTTCTGTATGGTGAGTCTCTGTATGGTGAGTATCTGTATGGTGACTCTCTGTATGGTGACTCTCCGTATGGTGACTCTCCGTATGGTGAGTCTTTGTATGGTGAGTCTCTGTATAGTGAGACTCTGTATGGACGGTGAGTGGCACGACGACGCGTCTGTCAATTGTTTTATACCTAACCTATGTACGGTCACGAGCATTAATATGTATTCACTTTAGTACCTTGACACATTAACTTTTTTGACATATTGAACTGTAAGTCTCACTAAATGTCAAATATGTTAGTGCGACAGAGTCCTAAAGTGGGTACATTATATTTCTCATGACTGTACATGAACGTATTACATACAGTAATTCTCGTGGTACTATCCAAACTTTATAAATATTTCGTAATCAAGAAGACTCAGTTGACCTAGAACTAAAAACTCTCGGCATGTCATGAGAGCAAGCTGTAGAGATTGCGAGGAGTGGAATTCTGTTGTCTGAGTCCTAGATCCCAGCAAAGGATAATAGGATTAAAAGAAAAAGAGGAATCTAAAAGTTCAGTAGTCACTCGATATTCTAAAAGCGTTCGAGACAGTATTCACTTGATACCGTTTAGTTTACGAAGGAATAACGTGACTGTGGTACTGTCGTGTTGTTGACTCATTTGGAGCCATGAAACTAAACATGAACCTGCTATGACTGACAGACTGACAATGCGGGTTAATACAGACGGCGGCCTCCGTGGTCCAGTGGTTGAGCTTTGGCTGTGATCCGAAGGTCGCTTTCCGGTGGCAACACGTTTAACATGTTATAAGCTGTCCCTATTAGCAACTACACCTCCACCCAACCAACAGTGGAGCAACGTGGTGGAATATGCTCCATACCCTCTGGTTGATAGAGGGGAGGTTGTGCCTAGCAGTAGGACGCATATATGCTGTTTATGTTATGTTATGTTTATGTATAAGTCAACGGCCTCCGTGGTCCAGTGGTTGAGCGTTGGGCTCACGATCCGGAGGCCCCGGGTTCAAATCCCGGTGAGGGCATGTCACAAAAATCACTTTGTGATCCCTAGTTTGGTTAGGACATCTCAGACTGATCACCTGATTGCCCGAAAATAAGATGATCCTTCGGAAAGCACGTTAAGCCATTGGTCCCGATGTTACTGATGTAAGTATGTAGTCGTTACACGAGTCATGTTAGGGGAATATGGCGGCTCAATAATAAACCTGACACCAGGGTTGATGAGGTTGGTATTCCACCTCACAACCCACACGTATGTATAAGTAAGTCGACGTGGCGCGTGGGCTGGTAGTAATAAAATACTTCACGAAATATCTAATGGAAGTCGCTGACTTCATGACTGCACAAAGGTCAGGGATTGCCCGCAGATTGATGTAATGAAATTCGTGGCTGACTTTGCAAACTGACGTATCTGCAATTTTTTGCTAAAATAATAATTTTCTCCCAATCTAACTGAATAAAAAAAGAATATATTCCAATTCTCGCTTATCTGGATACTGGTGGTCGTAAATGTTCCGACTCAATTCTTCGTAAAAGGACACTGTCCGCCTTATTTATTTACAAAACACAGCGTCTATAAATGTAATGGAATAAAATAAACTGGTCAGTGCGGTTCCGTACACTAGATAATTAAAACATGCTAAACTCACGTTCACGTGGGTATGAGTAAGTACAAGATAATAGATGACAATTTGCAGCTAAGATTAGTCTTTTGATTGTCTTATTGGCAATAGCAAAAGGCGCAAATCAGATTCGCCAAAAAATTCTGATAAGTCAGTTAGCGACGAATTTATTAGGCTCGCTCCGTCACTGCCGACCCTTAGCAGGCGGGGGGAGGGGGGGTTTGTTCTTCTTTCAAAATCAGCATGCATGTTTTTTTTTCCTTTAATTATCTTCCATTGAATTGAAGTCATCTTGTATTAGGTACTTGTAAAACTATTTTCGAGGAGCTCGGTGGCGCAGCGGTAAACGCGCTCGCTCTGCGATTGTTGAAGTTAAGCAACTTTCGCAATGGCCGGTCATAGGATGGGTGACCACAAAAAAAATCATCTCGAGCTCCCCCGTGCTTCGGAAGGCACGTTAAGCCGTTGGTCCCGGCTGCATTAGCAGTCGTTAATAACCATCAATCCGCACTGGGCCCGCGTGATGGTTTAAGGCCCGATCTCCCTATCCCTCCATAGGGAACGCCCGTGCCCCAGCAGTGGGGACGTTAATGGGGTGATGATGATGAAAACTATTTCTAAGACAAACCGCAAACAAAAACCCGAAATCAATATCCTGAAGTCCAGCCATTCACTACCGCATTTAAGATAAACTAAGTCTGATTTAGTTTATATGCGTCATTGTAATTTCCTTTGGGTTTCCCAATTTCCGGATATTGTGTTCTTTAGGATAAAAAGTATACGATCATGAGTACTTATATGCGTACACTTTGAAACCATGTCTCATTAACTTTTTTGACAAATTGAACTGTCAGTCTCATTAAATGTCAAATATGATAGTGCGATAGGGTTCTAAAGTGGGTACATGATACTCATGACTCTACGGTCTATTATTCCTCCATCAATGATTTGAGGCAATAAAACTGTTTTCTTACCGTCTCTAGACAATCATTGTATTTCTACATACATACGAATACTAATTTTCACACACATAAACGGCCTATATACGTCCCACTGCTGGGCACAGGGCTCCCCTCAGGGGGTACGGAGCATACTCAACCACGCTGCTCCAATGCGGGTTGGTGGAGGTGTTTTTACGGCTAATAGCCGGGACCAACGGTTTAACGTGCCCTCCGAAGCACGGAATCATCTTACTTTTTCGGACAATCAGGTGATTCAAGCCTGAAAAGTCCTTACCAAACAAAGGACAGTCTCACAAAGTGATTTCGACAATGTCCCCATCGGGATTCGAACCCGGACCTCCAGATCGTGAGCCTAACGCTCTAACCACTAGACCACGGAGGCTGTTAATTTTCATGACTAGATATCAATTATTACATTTATCAGAAGAATAGAAGATGTAGTATTATGGAATAACTGTGTACCCGAACAATGAGAAAATAAGTAATCTATATTATAATTAAAACACATAATAACGGGTTCTTACCGCGTTATATGCGTTTATGTTCCGCGCGGATGAGTCATCCCGTGATCATGGCACTTGCAACAGTGTCGAAATATCGGGAGTCTCATATCCCCATTTAAACGCGGTAAGAACCCGTTATTATGTGTTTTAATTATGATAATAACCGCGTAAACTTAAAACAATGTATAATCTATATTGTTCTTGGTTAACGTAGCCTACAAAGTCCTTCATTACTGATGACTTTTTGCTGTATTTTGATCATTTATGAGTCGGTTTTTTTTTATTTTGATTCCGTTTCAAATCAACTAACCAAAACGGCCGACCTTACGGTAGCAAGATGTCACAAGGTGATTTATTATCACTCAAATCTTGATTAGGGCCCAGTGCCACAACTAATGCTAGGTACTTTAACAGCGATTTAAAAAGCATCAAAACGTCTTGAACTACGTACATCTCTCACGCAATTTTCGCGTTGTAACTAAGCAATTACTTAGATTCGAAAATATTCTTTTAATGGTTTAAAGATTTCAATGTTTGAAAAATAACGTTTTATTCTTTTTTTTTTATTCCAAAAGGGCTGTCGTTTGACCACTATCTTACCTGGTGATATTATTTACATACTAAATTAATGCCTTATATAAACAAAATTACTAAGTTCAAGACTATGATAATGTTTCTGCGGACTCTGGTTTCAAGGTGATTGAACAGTCAAAGACACCAGCCGGATCTACATGACAACCGCGCCGCGCGGGTCGCGAATTATATCAAGCGCTTGGACCAATAAACAATACGAATGCTATCTACGTAGATGGACGTCAAACGGATATTGGTCGAAGCGCTCAATATAATTCGGACCGCGCGCGGCGCGGTTGTCATGCAGACCCGGCTGATCCATGTAAAGATTACATACTTACTTAAGTAAATAGTAGCCGATACCGACTGACTTAACGTGCCTTCCGAAGCACGGGCTATCTTACTTACAGACAATCAGGTGATCAGCCTGCAATGTCCTAACTAAACTAGGATCACAAAGTGATTTCTGTGATCGTCGATGTCCCCACCGGGATTCGAATCCGGGACGTCTCGGGATCGTGAGCCCAACGCTCAACTACTGGACCACGGAAGCCATGTATCTACTTAAAAAATATCATCCTCTAAATAAGTAGAATAATTAAATACATATTTTTCACTTGGCTTTCATAAATGTCATCATTATCATCATCAGCCGTACGACGCCCACTGCTGGGCATAGGCCTCCCCCAAGGATTCATAAATGTATCTTAGTCTATAAATACCTAAGTACCTATTATCTTACACATACATACATAAACTCACGCCCGTAATCCCTAATGGGGTGGGCAGAGCCACAAGTAATCAAAGACAACTTGCAGCCACTGTTGATACGAAGCCTACCTATTATCTTACTAATATTATAAATGTGAAAATTTGTGAGTATGGATATTTTGATGTTTGTTGCTCTTTCACGCAAAAACTACTAAATGGATTTTAATAAAACTTCACAATAATGTAGCTTATACGTAAATTCTTACCGCGGAAACTGAAATCCACGCGGACGAAGCCGCGGGCGGTCGCTAGTCTTTAATAAGGAAGACTAAACCCATTTTATTTGTTTACATTAAACCCTTTAATTTCCATTACATTAACATCCAAGATTACACAATTACAAAAATAAGGTCAACTTTAAAGCGGCAAAATGGGCGCAAGTATTCGAATTTAAGTAATTACTGTTTAATGCTAATTGTTCTACCGGACTTAAAGACCACAGAACTGTAAAGTAATTTTTTTAAAGACCAAAAAACTCACCTTCGCTCTTTCACGTCTTCAATAAGTACCGTTGTAAATATGGAGGATATTCAGCAAACATTTTACATCAACTCTACTCCAACAGCATAAAGTTTAAACTTAAACAGTGCCCGCTTTTTTCTTCCCACAGTTTTTTTTTTTTTAAATCTTCAATGACGTTTACAGATCCGGCTTTGATTGTGTTCAACCTGCAAATAAAAAAATAATGTCATTCATTGGTTTTTAATTGGTGTTCGAGAATGGGAGTTTTTCCATAATTCTACGCTATGCGTTTGTCTATGCATTTATTGATTGATTCCTTGGAAAATGCAGTTTTTTTTTTTTGCATAGAAGTAAAATGTCTCTACAACACTTACATAAACAGCCTATATACGTCCCACTGCCGGGCACAGGCCTCCCCTCAATCAACCGGAGGGGGTATGGAGCATACTCCACCACGCTGCTCCAATGCGGGTTGGTGGAGGTGTTTTAACGGCTAATAGCCGGGACCAACGGCTTAACGTGCCCTCCGAAGCACGGAATCATCTTACTTTTTCGGACAATCAGGTGATTCAAGCCTGAAAAGTCCTTACCAAACAAAGGACAGTCTCACAAAGTGATTTCGACAATGTCCCCATCGGGAATCGAACCCGGACCTCCAGATCGTGAGCCTAACGCTCTAACCACTAGACCACGGAGGCTGTTGTACAACACTTATTTTACTTTAATTCTACTATTATTTTATGATTACTTCTTTTTTTATTATTATTCTACTACTGCAATTAGGTCTTCTCTATGTTTACCATCAGGCATAGTTGAACCAACAAACTTAGCCAATATAAAAAAAATCATATCTAAAGACCGTTTTTTATTTATTAAGTCTTAATAAATAAACCTATTTATGAAGCCAGAAGAAAAAAAAACTATTTATATTTAGTAGGTAGGTATACAATTTTATCAATGCCCTTTAAAACTGTTTAAACAGTTTGCAGGAAAAAGTGATTACTTAAATGATAAAAATATCTGGTATTAAATGTGTTCCTCTAGTTATTAAATAACTTATAATGTATACCCTCATTGATTTAAAAGATGTGTTGCTGTTTCAGTTTCTTGTCATTTCTTCTCCTCAGCCAACACCTTGCGAAATGACGTAAATTCAAAAATGTTACATTGACCTTCATCAAGATTATCCCAACAAGTTGAAAAAAAAAATTGTAAGGATATCATAATCTTATTGTAGATTTGACGCAAATAGTTCTAACTTAGCCGGACAAATAGATTTGCCGCATCTGGTACTAACTACTTAGCCGGACAAATGGAAAGCGCGCAATAAAGCTATCGTATCTGTTTGCAGGAGTAGGTAAAAGAGAGTGGGGTTGAACCGGCGACAGTGGTTCACATATCTACAATCCCTTTATTTTTCGGCTGATATGACGGGTATAACATTTTTTTTTGACGTGGCTTATTGTAGATTTGCCGCTGATGGCATTAACTACTTGGCCGGACAAATGGGGAGCGCTGAGGGCTCTCACCCGGTACAAAATTTAAGACAACAAGCCTGAGGGTGCCCAGTTGGGCGCGAAACTCGGTTCACGGCGTCTAAGAGGATTATATTTGAAAGATTCAATCGACCGTAATGGACCTCCATAGCCTCCGTAGTCCAGTGGTTGAGCGTTGTGCTCACGATCCGGGGATCCCGGGTTCAAATCCCGGTGGGGACAAATCGCATTGTTATCCCTAGTTTGGTTAGGACATTACCGGCTGATCACACTGTCCAAAAGTAAGATTCGAGTTGGTCCCGGTTACTACTTACTGATGTAAGTTAGTAGTCGTTACATGAGTCATGTCAGGGGCCTTTGGCGGCGCAATAATAACCCTGGCACCAGGGTTGATGAGAATGGTAATCCACCTCATAACTCACACGATAAGAAGATAGGTTTTAGAGCGTGTTTTTGTTCGCGTCGGGTTTTAGTGTATAAACAATAATCTTATTGTTTCATTGTGCATGTTATACTTCATCATCACCAGCCCATTAACGTCCCCACTGCAGGGGCACGGGCCTTCCCTATGGATGGATAGGGAGATCGGGCCTTAAACCACCACGCGGGCCCAGTGCGGATTGGTGGTTATTAACGACTGCTAATGCAGCCGGGACCAACGGCTTAACGTGCCTTCCGAAGCACGGAGGAGTTTGAGATGAAACTTTTTTTTGTGGTCACCCATCCTATGACCGGCCTTTGCGAAAGTCGCTTAACTTCAACAATCGCAGACCGAACGCGTTAACCGCTGCGCCACCGAGCTCCTCATGTTAAATGTTACACATACAATAAGCCAAATAACCATGAGCATCAATAACTCGGCAAATTGTCTGCAGCATCTATTGCGGCTTCCAGCGGCGAGAGGCGATTGTTTCAGTTATTCAGAACTGAATGAGGTCAGTGCCCGACCCTGGCTGCACCCTGGACCATTATTATATATTGCGAGCGCAATGGTCACTTTGTGACGTCAAACTGTAGACTTACCTAACTTAACCTTACTTTATAGTATACTAGCTTTTTCTCTCACTTTCGCTCGCGATTAGGGGTAACACGGAAATTTCAGTGGATGAAAGTTCAGTCGAATTGTATGATACCTAATTGGATTCAATTTCGCTTGAACTTAAACGGGTGAATATCAAAATGTGCCAAGTTTGATGGCGAACTTTCATATTATTTTTTCGTGAAAAATTGGGCTCCGACACGAAAAAGGATAGTTCTAGCTACGAGGTAACTTGTTCCTCGAGGAACAAGAATATCCTTTTTCATGTCGGAACCCGTGAAAAATTCACGAAAAAATAATATGAAAGTTCGCCACCAAACTTGACATTTTGATATTCACCCAAACCCACGTTCATCCCTGGTTTATTTTTTATTTATAAGGTGGTAAAGTTGAATTCAGTGGTTGAACCCAAGCCGGGATTTCAAACCTATGACACTACAATGAAAGGGTATACAATATGTGTGATTGAGAAGGGGATGTTAAGTTGGTTTGGACACGTGGAGCGAATGAAGGATAATAGGATTACGAAAGCGTATATAAAGCGAAGGTTAAGGCCGGCAGAGGACGACCTAGAAGGACGTACGGTCACGAGCATTTATATGTATACACTTTGGTACCATGTCACATTAACTTTTTTGACAAATTGAACTGTAAGTCTCACTAAATGTCAAACACATTAGTGCGACAGAGTCCTAAAGTGGGTACATTATATTGCGCACGACTGTACATTGACCAAATTGGAGATGTCCTTAGAAAAGGTTCAGTACGATCTACTCTGAACCGGCGTATATAAAACGACTGATGAACGTGAAGGAAGCAAGAGAAATGTGTCAGGATCGAAGCAAATGGAATTCCATAGTCTCTGCTTACCCCGGTGTGGAATAGGCGTGAGTTTATGTATGTACAATGTAATGTTCTCCGAACAGGGCTATTACGGATTCCTTTGACTTAGTAACCAACCTTTATCTTTACCGTCGACTAGTTTTTCAGTATTTCACAGAAATAGTATGTCGTCATAACATAATCGACAGTCATCGTGTAAGTTTCCTGAATGGACTCGTCAATAACTAGTAAAGTTGGCTATACACAACACAACGTGACCGAACTGGTGATAAAGCACGTGCATTTCAGTCACGGAATAGAAGAATGAGGTGCTAGGTGCCAGGGCGAAGTGAACGCGAAACGCGCGCCATACAAAAATGAACAAAATAGTTCACACTTCAACTTTGCACTCTACTCGTCCGCAAACTTTACGAGGCACGGAGCTCTGCGATAGTATATTAAAAGGTCGTCTTGTGCCTTATAATCTGCAGGGTAACAAATGAAATAACGACTATCATGCAAGGAGATCCCTCCTTATCACAGGAAAGCTAAAAATCTTAGTGTGATCGGCTATTTATTTTTTATAAGTACGGTCACGAATGAATGGCGACCACGTGTCGGACGACGCTCAGTGGGTAGGCCCGCTACAAGGTGGACCGACGATCTGGTGAAGGTCGCGGGAAGCCGCTGGATGCGGGCAGCGCAGGACCGATCGTCGTGGAGATCCTTGGGGGAGGCCTATGCCCAGCAGTGGGCGTCATACGGCTGATGATGATGACGGTCACGAGTACATAATTATGTAGGTATACACTTTGAAACCACGTCACATTAACTTTTTTGACAAATTAAACCGTAAGTCTCATTAAATGTCAAATATGATAGCGCGACAGGGTTCTAAAGTGGGGATAGTGCTCATGACTGCCCAGGATTTTACGAAAAGTTGATAACCATTATAGGCTATCGCATAAAATATACATTGCCGGGAAAGTGGCTATGGAATTCTAGAAGCAATAAAGCTATCGTAGTTATCTGTTTGAAGGAGTAGGTAAAAAAGAGTGGGGTTGAACCGGCGACAGCGGTTCACATACAATCCCTTTTTTTTCGGTGGATAAGGAAATGACGGGTATAACTTAATTTTTAGCGCGCTTAATTTTTAGGGCTCTCACCCGTTACAAAATTTAATACAACAGGCCTGAGGGTGCCCAGGTGGGCACGAACCTCGGCTCAGGGCGTCGTCTGAAAGGAAGAATATTTGAAAGAATTAATCGATCCTAGTGGATCGATAGCGATAAGCGCTGAATGAGGGAAATCGTCGACCACGCCGGCGGTGAAGAAGTATTTGCTGTCGCGATCTGATTGGCCGCCTCTATGGCTGGAGTAATCGGGTCGGTGGGATCGTATATTACGTCCTTCGAATGCCGATACTTTCCAGTACCGCCCCTGAGCGATAACTTAAAAAAAAGTTACATGGTGCGTACTAAAATCACCACCTTGACTTTCAAGCTAATTTATAACGCAATATCCCGAATACTTTATATATAACCTAGTTCCTTAAAGACATACCCTTTAGTCTAGTTAGCGTGTTCATAGATGGTGTATACTGGAATCCCCTAGGAATAAATAAATAAATGATTTTGATTTGATCAGCACAAATGCTAGCTCATACTCATAAAAATCGTGTCTATGTAGCAAAACATTGATTAAGCTATATTTTATAATTATTTCCCGGCCATTTCACCTATTTTCATTCATCATCCATAATGGTTTAGGATCACGCCACAGCCATTAGACACGGGTAGGTACCTATAGAAGTGTTTTTTTTTATCTTTAGGATTCCGAAAGTTGCGTGTTTGAATCCTGGGTCGGGACTTAACAGAGCATGGTGGATATACATGTACCCATGACCTCAGCGGCCATCGTGACGGCCTCCATAGTCCAGTATTGAGCGTTGTGCTCACAATCCGAAGGTCCCGGGTTCGAATCCCAGTGGAGACAAAGCACAAAAATCACTTTATGATCCCTAGCTTGGTTATGACAATGCAGGCTGATCACCTGATTATCCAAAAGTAAGATGATCCGTGCTTCGGAAGGCATGTTAAACCGTTGGTCCCGGTTACTACTTACATGAGTCACGTCAGGGGCCTCAGTCAGGGGCCTTTGGTGGCTCAATAATAACCCTGACATCAGTGTTTATCCACCTTGGATTACCGGCCTCATCAACCCTAGTATCAGAGTTATTATACGATAGTAGAAGAAGACACACATACCGACATAAACTCACGCCTATTTCCCGCCCGGGTAAGCAGAGACTATGGAATTTGCTTCGATCCTGACACACGAAGAGTATATTTTATTTCACAGTAAATAAAGCCATAAAAATACTTAGGTAACTAGTAATATTTAGGAAAGTAAGTAGTATATTTGACTAAGTATAAGGAGTATTTAGTAAGTAGTCGTATTAGATTAGATTAGATTCATTTATTTCACATAACACTGTTCACTGTTCTGTTGTTCCGTTTTCATTTAACTGTAAACGAGGGAATCTAATTACAATTATTTTTTTCTCTTAAAGCCAAAGGGCAGATGGTTTCCAAGACATTTCGCTGGCAACCAAGGTCCGCGGTTTCAATTTCAAGGTTCCTTTTTACGCCAACTTCAATTAGTACCTGGTGAATGTAAAGCGGTAGGTTTTTTATAATTAAATTCTAGTTATTGTACGGGAATTAACATTTTAAAATTCTTTTTCTTACAAGACTATTATATTAATGTAGTAATATACTTAATAACCGTTTAAAATTATTCAGAGGTTGTAACAATTTGTCTTTAATATTCATATAAACTTAAATCATCATCATCATCAGCTCATTAACGTCCTTACTGCTGGGGCACAGGCCTTCCCTGTGGATGGATAGGGAGATCGGGCCTTAAACTACCACGCGGCCCAGTGCGGATTGGTGGTTATTAACGACTGCTAATGCAGCCGGGACCAACGGCTTAACGTGCCTTCCGTAGCACGGAGGAGCTCGAGATGAAAACTTTTTTTTGCGGTCACCCATCCTATGACCGGCCTTTTGCGAAAGTTGCTTAACTTCAACAATCGCAGACCGAGCGCGTTTACCGCTGCGCCACCGAGCTCCCCAATCAGCATCCATATAGTCTTAAGTCTAGACTGCAGTAGTACTAGGTACATTGCTAGTGCGTAAATAATGCACAATGACAATGACAAAATACTTGGCACATGCGCTCTTTAGCACCGACATGTGAATTTGATTTTAGTGCAAACTACATAGCTATGACTCAAATAGAAGCCCTTGGCGACTGATTGGACCAAGAAATTATGATATAACATAGCAATACTCCCGTATCACTGAAGGATTAGGCAGATAGTATTATGTCTGATTGGTGAATAGGTCGTGGTCAGATCTTAGAAGTGATAATTTCATGATGTGCTCTACTATATCACGAAGTAATCATGCATTTAGTCGCTCATGTCGTGAAACGTTTTCTGTTCATTGATCTGGCCAAAGTACAGTCATGAGCAATATAATGTACCCACTTTAGGACTCTGTCGCACTAACATATTTGACATTTAGTGAGACTTACAGTCCAAATTGTCAAAAAAGTTAATGTGACTTGGTACCAAAGTGTATACATATTAATGCTTGTGACCATACATCATGATGTGGGCAACGAATGACATTCTATTTCATGAAAATTAAATATGACCGTGTCATGAAATGATCGACCTCCGGCCAAGTAGTTAATGTCATCTGCGGCAAATCAACAATAAGTCAAAAAAAATGGCCGAGCACATCATGAAATGATCAATTCTAAGATCTGGCCACGACATATACCTATATATATATTATACTTAATTAAAGGCAGCCGGCGAAGTGTGGCTGTATATATTATAATGTTTCTTTGTTTGTGTTTAAATACCATGTGATACAAGATTGTAAACTGCTGGAATCAATACCATTAGCTAAATAAGTTTAAGAGGCACGAGTTTTATACATGTATAGTTCTGAAGTTACGACAGTAAATCAGCAAGGCTATAAAATTTAACAGCGCAGTATAAATACTACAAATCAGTGGTTATGGCTCGGTCACACTGTGTCACTTTACATTTGCGTAAAGTGTACAGTCATGTGTGTGTGTGTGTGTGTGTGTCAGTGTTTGTGTTTGTCAGTCATGTACCCACTTTAGAACCCTTTAAAACACTTTACAACCCTATCACACTAACGTATTCAACAATTAATAAAAAGAAAAGTTAATGTGACATGGTTTCAAAGTGTATCATATTAGTACTCGTGACCGTACAATACCACAGGTTAACAAGTTATGTGTTTTGAAGTTTTTTTACGTGAGTTCTTTTTGGTTACTAATGAAGAAGTGCTAGTAATAGTAAGGGAAAGGAAACAAATATTGAAAGTTATTGAGGACAGAAGAGGCAAGATGATTGGACATTTAAATGATAATAGATAATAGAAGGGAAGATAGAAGAAAAGAGAGGAAGGGGAAGACCAATAAGAGCTTACATGGAAGAGAAGGCGAACGTCGTTCCTTATAAGGAAGTCAAAGAATTGACTGTTGATAGACAAGAACGGAGAATGCTACACCGACAAGATGACGTTTCCAAGATGGCGCTTACGTGCTTTACACTAGAAGGCAACGATTTATATGTAAAATGAATAATTAACTACCTACCCATCAATTGACGATCCTATTTATATTTTATTGCACGCGTTGTGATATGTCTATGATGAAATACACAATAGAACTTTACGTGTCATCATCATCAATTTAAGAGCCACGCTCTTGTCGGTGCAGCATTCTTCATGCTACTTTTTTAGGGAAAAATAGGGCAGTGGTTTCCCTCTTGCCTTCCGCCCCGCAGTACTCTGACGTAAGTGGGATGGCGCCCAGAGTAGTCTATTACAAAGCCATACTAGGACTCCTGTCCTCCGCCTCTGAATAGTACTGACAGTTATTGCTGCCCTCAGTCAGGTTCCAGGTTACAGTCCCTGTGACTTGCCCTTTCCGTCCTGCATTGCCGTACCGATACACTTTATTACACTTTATTGCACAAAAATAAAAAGAAATAATTACAAAAACACTCTTAACTAAGTACATTGCAAATGGCGGCCTTATCGCTTAAAGCGATTTCTTCCAGACAACCATTCTGTATATATAACTACCACCGTACCACCAGGCTTCCATCTTCGCCTGAGCAACCGTTGTTGTATCATTATGATACACCTTATATTATTACATAATTTTAATGTATTGTGTCATCATCATTATCAGCCCATTAACGTCCCCACTGCTGGGGCACGGGCCTTTTCTATGGATGGATAGGGAGAACGGGAAGTAAGTAGCAATCTCTTCCAGGCAACCTTTAAGTATAGGAGATATTGAATATTAAGTAATATAGCGGGATAGTGCAGCATGGGAATACTTGTGCATATAAAAACTACTTGTGTTCTATACTTGTGTTCTATTTATTTTGATCAGAATAATAATGGGTGGAAGATGTAATTGTGCCTGGGTGTAGTAAAAAGTGTCATCATTTGTTCCCAAAAATAAAGAAAAAAGATATCGGTTATCCATGAAATTAGAAGACTAAACGAAGAAAAATGTGTACAGCGCCATCTACTATTTTTTTTTGAGGAACGTAGCCTAGAAAGTTCCTTACCTACTAAACAGTCGTAATAAATGAAAAATATCAACTCTATTACTCACAAACCAAACTTGTAGATACAGATATCAAATCTTTATTTTTAAGGCGTCGGCATTCCAATGAATCACATAACAAAGTGTTTAGATAGAAAACTGACTGACACGAATAATAAGATATGCAGCTCTGCGACAAATTGGAGCTGTTTATGATAGAAGTAGCGGAGATTTCCCCATTTCTCCAGCCAACTAGTGAATGCCATCCATAGGTAAGACATATCACAAAAAAAGAGATGTAACTCAAGACTAACGATAACACACACACCTTATATATTTTTTTAATATATATTTCATTCATTTCTGTTATTCATTTTTAGTAATATAAAGCAATATAATATATTATATATAATATTGTAAATTAATAATTAATATATTATTATAAATTAATAATTAAACTATTATACGCCCACGCAAATACACACACACGCACGCGCACACACACACACACACACACACACACACACACACACACACACACACACACACACACACACACACACACACACACGCACGCACGCACGCACGCACGCACGCACGCGCATACGCTCACAAACAATTTTAAAAAATTTTTGTCTTATGTATCATCAAATCTCATCTCTGCTAATTTGTGTTATATAAACATAAAATAAGTAGCTATAGACACTAATCATCCGAGGGGGGAGCCTGGGGTTCTGTACTACAAGCTAACGCTTCTCACAGACCCCAGTCTCTCTCACCAACCACTGTATCATAATCTTGTTTTATTGTTAATTACCAATTATCGTGTTGATGTGAGAGTAATAAACATATTTTTATTATTATTATTATTATATTGAATGTGTCCTCAAGATATTTTACGAGGAGGATGCTGTTGTAAATAATAGCAACTTGTCGGTTCCTATGTATGTGTAATGTGTGTGTAGAATAGGTACCAACATAGTTTAAGTTCACATTGTTACTAACAAGTATGGATTTAGGTCTGAAATAAATAATAATTCGATCTTTCAAAGTCAGGAATGAGTATAAAGTACTAATCATTGTTGAAAAGTGAACAAAAGTGTCTTTGGATCTTATATGCTATCGTACTCAGCGGTGAAGAAAAACATTGCGAGGAATCCCATATTCCCGAGAAATGCGTTTCGGAGGTAAGTACCTACTCGTATGTGACCTAACCTGGATTGGGCTGGTTTTGGGTCTACTTTAAAATCCTGTCAAATCTTCAGGTTAGGTAAGCGGACCCTCTTCTTCTTCTTTGCGAGTCGATGCGAGTCGAGCGGACCCTGTGACAATGGGATAAGGCTAGGGAGATGATAAGCATAGTATGATATATATACCGACCCCGCCGGCGTGGTCGACTATTTCTCTCATTCGGCGCTTATCGCTATCGACCCACTAGGGTCGATTCAACCTTTCAAATATTATCCTCTCAGACGACGCCCTGAGCCGAGGTTCGGGCCTTTAAATTTTGTACCGGATGAGAGCCCTCAGCGCTCTCCATTTGTCCAAGTAGTTCATGCCATTTGCAAATCTACAATAATTCACGTCAAAAAAATCAAAGTTAACTTCTGGTGCTTTGTGGTTCAACTGGATAGGTTATCTGGGAGAAGCAACAAAGTATATATTTTACCAGATTTTCATTAAATTAAAAGACCCTCGACCGTCGACCTTCCATTTCGATCGTAATCAGTAAACGATACATTGAATTCAATCACAATCCAATAGTCATAAACATAAATCACTTTCGTGACGATAAATAACAATGAAAAGTCACAAACTTGTCGCGCGAATAAATGTAATTTCCCTAATTAGGTACTTACATAGTTACCTGGCCCATGCGCCTGATAAAATTGTTACATGAACATAATTATTTTTTAATTCAAATTCAATATATTTATTTCGGAAACTAGTCCATATTACGTTAGTAACAGTAAGCTTAACTTAGTACTTATTAGTAACATATTAAATTATTTATTTTATAAATTATTATTTATTTTATCTATTATATATTTTTATTATTTAATATCGATCGCCATCGACTCGCAAAGAAGACGAAGTAACATATTCCAAAGACGACAACATAAAAATAAGCTACATGAGACCGGCCCGAGTCACCGAAGCCGCGGGCAGCTTGCGATTGCACGCTGTTACATAACAGCGTGCAATCGCACCCAGCGGTTCAGCAGCGGCGAATCGTACCGGTCCACCGATGCGCTCATGATGTTGGGGCTGCCGCGCGCACGGCACAACAGAGAGGCACAGCGCAATATTGTAATTAAAAACGTTTTGCCAGATTCGGCTCTAAACCACCGACTTTGAATTCACGTTTGGATCATAGATTATAATTAATATCACGTGTTTATGCACCGTATTCTAAGGATGTTAACTCGAACTTTCCTCTGCGTCCTCAGTTTAAGCGACCTTAAGAAAGACTACTCAAAATGAGAATCAGCTCAGAATCGGTATTCTTAGACGTCTGCCCAACCTTATCTTGAGTTTACTTCAGTGAGGTTGATTGGAGGCAAAAGTCATTGTTTTCGTATTATTTTGTTGACAGTATAATGCCCGACTCCAGAGACTAAAATCCTCAAGTCGTGGACGTCTCTTTAGCTGAGGCCGAGTCGAGTGGATGAAGTTTTGAGTTCTTCTATCGTGTGGGTTGTGAGGTGAATTACCAACCTCAACAACCCTGGTGTCAGGGTTACTATTGAGCTGCCAAAGGCCCCTGATATAGCTCATGTAACGATTACTCACTTACATCAGTAAGTAATAACCGGGACCAACGCCTTACGAAGCACGGAGCATCTTACTTTCGGACATGTCCTGTAATGTTCTAACGCAACTAGGGATCACAAAGTGGTTTTTGTGATATGTCCCCACCGGGATTCGAACCCGGTTCGTGAGCCCAACGCTCAACCACTGGACCACAGAGCCCGTTCGAGTTTCGAGTTGACATCTCAGAATAAGGGTGTTAGTCACTAGTTATTCATCTTATCTATCTCGTCATTTGTCTCTGTCGTAAATAACATAATAAAACGCAGGCAACACAAAAGGTAACGGCAGTCCAAACAAGTGGTGTCACACCTTTTATAGAGAAAAATATTCTCAATACGGCTGAGATAAGACTTGTACGGTGTTAGGTCTTAAATAAGACATAAAATGCGTCATACATAAGGAAACGTTATAGTTCATGTTAATAGATATCAATATACGGAAAAAAATGTTTTTCTTGTTTACAACATTTGCTTTGTATCGTATTAGCTATGTTCGCTGAACAAAACCTTTTTTCTTCTTGTTTTTTTTTCCTTTATAATGTCATTCTTTCAATGAGGGCCTTTCCAATCGACGTTCTCCAAACACCCGATCATCATCACTAATTTAAGAGCCACGCTCTTGTCGGTGCAGCATGATTGCGTCTTGCATCAGACAGAGTACTGCGGGGCGGAAGGCAAGAGGGAAACCACTGCCCTATTTTAAACGTGATAATAACCTATTTTCTCATTGCTGGGTTGCATAATAATTCAAAAATGTAATGTAATAGCTGAATATATATTTCACTAATTGTTGCTTGATATTTGGATCGCATTATGTATAGAATGATGTTGCTATCTATATTGCTTCTCTTTATTTTGATCAGAATAATAATGGGTGGAAGTTGTAATTGTACCTCGGTGTAATAAAAAGGGTCATCATTTATACCCAAAAGCAAAGACAAAAGATGCAGATGTCAGTTATCCATGAAAGTAGAAGATTAAACGAAGGAAAAACTGTACAGCGCCATCTATATTGTTTTAGAGGAATTTGGCCTACAAAGTCCCTCAATTAGAATAAGGAATAATACTACGTATAGAACGGCAACTCTCCGCTCCCCACCTGCGGCTGAGCTAGGTTTACCTCAACCCCTCGGTCTTACTTTAGTCTTCAATCGTATGGGAGTCAGACGTCACACACACAGAAGGCGCAAAAGTTATGTAAAAAAAGGTTTTTACCTAACCTTTAGGCGAATAAAATCAGAATACTTACAAGAAAGAACATTTAAAAACAAAAGCAATCAGTATCTTTACTATTAAAGAGTTTTTTGTTTTTGTTCCCAAATTGGAAATATTCCCGTTGTAGGTCATTATCTCCCTAGCGTTATCCCGTTTCTCACAGGGTCCGCTTACCTGTTTGTATTATCGGGTTGCATAAGGTGACATGTAAAATTGACAATATTTTTAACACTAACACTGTCGATTGTCACTGTTGATTGTCCTTTAAATCACGGGTGAATAGGCATTTTCTGGGTAAGCTCGTTCCAACGACGATCTCTTCTTCTCCTCGTGGAAGAACGAAGTCAAGAGCAACCCATCTTAATTAAAAAAAAAATATCGTGTGTAATTTGGCTAAGGGCTCTGGTTCGAGTTGCTAGTAAGTACGGTCACGAGCATTAATATGTATGTATACACTTTGGTACCATGCCACATTAACTTTTTTGACAAATTGAACTTTAAGTCTCACTAAATGTCAAATATGTTAGTGCGACAGAGTTCTAAAGTGGGTACATGATATTGCTCATGACTGTACCTAATAAGCATAAAATATTCACATGTCGCACATAAGCTCACAACTATGTCCCAATTGGGGGTAGTCAGAGGTACATCCATCGTAAGTTGAACTAAGTATCCACGCGTCACCGAGCTTACTATGTTTGTACTCACTATTAATAAAAGACATTTTACTTTACCTGACGCATAAATTATGATTTCCTTGAAACATTTGAAGCACGATGTACTCAGGAAAAAAACATTGTCATGCAAACAATTCAGTTTAACGAAAAGGAAGTATTTAGCAAAATATTTCATTACCTCAACTATGTTTGTTACAAAGTTCCGAACAATACGACACAGTTCTATCTCACGGAAAATCAACGAAGCGAAGCATAAGAGCTTCCTTGTGAAACTCTTTTGCTAATTAAAACACGCAAAGGTCATTAGACGGTATTGTCTGTGACTGATAATGATAATATACGATGAAAGTAAAAATAATCGTCGAATGTTTTCATAGTGGCATAGTTTTCGCATAGTTCCGAGATTAATCGAGATTATTCGATATTAATAAAATATTTATAGAATCTAGCGGCCGGTCATAGGATGGGTTTAAGGTTTAACATAAAAGTTTTCATCTCGAGCTCCTCCGTGCTTCGGAAGGCACGTTAAGCCA
This sequence comes from Pectinophora gossypiella, assembly GCF_024362695.1. Classification (NCBI taxonomy): domain Eukaryota; kingdom Metazoa; phylum Arthropoda; class Insecta; order Lepidoptera; family Gelechiidae; genus Pectinophora; species Pectinophora gossypiella. The sequence continues at coordinate 1,545,631 of NC_065409.1, forward strand.
TTGGTCCCGGGTGCATTAGCAGTCGTCGTTAATAACCACCAATCCGCACTGGGCCCGCGTGATGTTTTAAGGCCCGATCTCCCTATCCATCCATAGGGAAGGCCCGTGCCCCAGCAGTGGGAACGTTAATGGGCTGATGATGATGAAACATAGCTGGCGAGGTGTTTTACACCTCTGTCTGCCCCATCGGTGATATAGGCGTGATGCTTTGTATATTTATATACATTATGAACCTATTTCAAATAAACCAAGTCAATAGTACATACTTACTTTAAACGACGAGAATTGCATATGAAGACATCAATGAGAGTGAATTAAATCGGTCTTTTGGTTTGTTAGGTAGAGTATTGGGTAACAATAATGTTTCTGTCAACAACAGTCATTGACAGTTCACCAACCGGTAATCGGACTAACGGTTCGCGTACACCAAAACCGATCCGTCGGCCGTTTTCGGGTCGGAGCTGTTCGGACGACTGTCTCGGACGATCAACTGAATACACTGCAGACGATAACGGCCGTTGCCGGTGTAACCATAACACCAAAACACTACTCGATCGCAGAAAGAAGCGGGTAAAACTGACAAAAAATTCAAACATGTTCGGACTCGTCAGTTGATCGTCCGTTTTCGGGCGTTATCGGAAAAAACTCCTACCTACTAAAAAACTCGTCAACATAATCTTATCTGCAGACAATGAATTCATTGTTTATGATAACATTTCTTATTCGCAACGTTTTACGTAACTTGTCAAAAATGTTACTCATAGTACTAAATAAACATCCGGTAAAATAAATACTTACTATTTTTACCAACGGCTCCGTGGTCCAGTGGTTGAGCGTTGGGCTCACGATCCGGAGGACCCGGGTTTGAATGGGGACATATCACAAAAATCACTTTGTGATCCCTAGTTTGGTTAGGACATTACTACAGGCTGATCATCCGATCTGGTGAAGGTCGCGGGATGCCGCTGGATGCGGGCAGCGCAGGACCGATCGTCGTGGAGATCCTTGGGGGAGGCCTATGCCCAGCAGTGGGCGTCGTACGGCTGATGATGATGATCACCCGATTGTCCAAAAGTAAGACGATACGTGCTTTGAATGGAACGTTAAGCCGTTGGTCCCAGTTACTACTTACTGATGTAAGTAAGTAGTCGTTATATGAGTCATGTCAGGGGCCTGTGGCGGTTCGATAGTAACCTTGACACCAGGGTTGATGAGATTGGTAATCCACCTTACATCCCACACGATAGAAGAAGAAAACTATTTTTACCAACTTTACAAAGATAGATGACGTCACACAGAAAGGAAGTAGCCCCTTAAAAAAGTAATAAATTATGATCACGAAGTTTTTACAGTCGATAACGTTCCGATTAAAAATGGCCGACTTTACGCGCCATTTTCAATAAAACAGATGTAGCTTGCATCCGACGGGAGAATGATAACATTTTTCTGAATCAACCGTTGACTCTGGACTTTTCGTTGACTTTTATTGAGTAGCCGAAACTGTTGATTGATTAATAATATAAAAGTTGGTAGACAATGTGATTGATTGAGACTGAAAATGTTTCAAGGATTATTTCGGCTGTTCCGGCCCGTAAAATGTTTATTTTTGTAGTTGTTTTTTTTGTAATCCGTGATAGCTCTGTTCGGAAAACGCGTTACGTGTAAGTATCGTAATGTCCTGGGTTCGAAACCCGGCTTGAGCTCAACTACTAAACTACTGAATTCGACTTTATGGGCTTGAATTCATGTTTAGATCATAATTGATATCACGTGGTTTCCAAGATTTGAAAAGACCTTAGAAAAGGTACAGTAAAGGAAGCAAGAGATGACAGAATCGAAGCATATAGAATTCCATAGTCTCTGCTTACCTCGGTGGGAAATAAGCGTGAGTTTCAATTACGCTTGACTCTCAATTTGTGATCGCAGGGTCGAATCCCAGCATAGGCCTAAACCAATGATTTTTAGTTTGTTTTCGAATTCATCAATAATATATGCATTTCTACTTAAGTATACCAATTCCATAGAAATGTATCGCTTTGACGTTTCGTAAAAACTATCTCATTTGACTAAGTTGTCCGCTTGCCTATTGTTTCGATATCGCACTAATCGCGTCGCGGTGAGGGTCGAAAAAACGATGGTTTCTCGATCGGATTAAAAAACTGCGTTTTTGTCGCGTGGCCAGTCATGCGCAGTGCGCAGGCGCGGATGCGTGCCGCCATCTTGGCGTAACTGTCACATGCTCATTACTTTCATACTGCGCTGAAATGTTGAGATTGCACTTAATTTGCTTTTTTTGGAATGTGTTGAACATGTAGTCTAAATAGAATGATTATTATCCACGTTTTATAAGACGTTTATTACCGGTTGGGTTCATTTACGAGATTAAATTTTGCATGTACCTAGGGGATAGGGCCAATTTCCAAAAAAAATATGACAATCGACAGAGTCAGTGATAAAAATATATATGGGAATGACATTTCACCATCCCAATTTTTTTTGTGGAGGAACCTTACGACGCCGTCCAGTCAAAACGCGGGGGCGCACGCGTCCTGGAAACCTACAGATCCAATATTCAATATTCTTATTTGTATCTTAATCTATGAGTAAGAAAAGAAATATTTATTTTGGATAAATTCTCATTTATTTACCCTCGCAATTCTCCTTGAATTTGAATTTCAAATGGGAATTTTTCCAAAATACGGGTAACATCCGACGGTAAGATACGGCTTGCCTCTTCCTTTGAGGGTGCAGATTCGCATCCAGCACTTGAATGAATGTTTTCGAATTAAAGTTAGGATCATAAATGATTATCACGTGCTCAACGGTGAAGGAAACATCGTAAGGAAACCCACATAGCCGAGAAATGCATTTCGGAGGTATGTGGCCTAACCTGTATTGCGTTGGTTTTACCTTGCACTGGTTGGAAGGTCAGACAGGCAGTCGCTTCTGTAAAAAACCGGACCTGTCAAATCTTCAGGTTAGGTAAGTGGATCCTGTCAAAAATGGGTTAATGCTAGGGAGATGATGATGACCGGGTAATCACAAACCATTTACCTCCTCCGCCTATCACTATATACGCAACTTACGTTTTACGTTTATTTGCATCAGATAAGGGTAAGCCCGCCAGAACGCGTCCTACCTACAGTAAACATTTTTCATCAGGCAATTACCAGCTTCCGTCCGTATAGTAATCACTACTTCCTGTTTAGCTATTTAATTTTATTGTAAGGAGTTTTGGTGGTGCTTTAAATAGTGTTATTAATTGATCATAGTTTTCCTTGTTAGTAAAAATTATGATTATTTCGGAGCAAAACACATTACGTCCATAACGTTAGTAAAAATGACTATAAAGGGTGTTAGTGACACCATAACGAATACTGAGGGGGATGATTCAGACCATGATTCTGAGTCGATATCAAGTGGAATTCCCTGTCGGAAAATTCATGAAAGTATTTTTTTTTTTCGGTTCAATACGATCTACTCTGAACCGGCGTGCGTGTATGAAGCGATTGATGAATGTGGAGGAAGCAAGAGAAGTGTGTCAGGATCGAAGCAAATGGAATTCTATAGTCTCTGCTTACCCCGGTGGGAAATAGGCGTGAGTTTATGTATGTATGTATTTTTTTTTATTATTATTTTCAGTTTCATGCTTTTGCGACGAGAAATTCCACTTCATGTCAACTCAGAATCATAGTCTGAATCATCCCTCAAAGTTTTCATTACGATGTCACTAACACCCTGTATGTGTGAAACGCCGAATCTATCTCACCAGCTGACGACTAACGGGTCGGTTCTCCTAACCCAAACTCGCAGGCGGAACCAAAACAAAGCACGCAGTAACCTCGATCACAGATCGTCAGTAGGTCTCACGGACGGAGTAATGTTGAGATCTCCGAGATAACTTACTCAATGAGTGAGCACGCACTCTAATGCTTTGAGGTTTATGGAAGACGTTAATATAGGTAGTTTGGACTGTTTTTTTCGGCCCCATCGGAAATCAAAACCGGACCTCCAAATCGTGACCCTAACGCTCTAACCACTAGACCATGAAGGCTTTGTTTGGTAAGCACATTTACAGGCTTGAATCACCTGATTGTCCGAAATAGTAAGATGATTCCGTAGAGGGCATGTTGATCCGTTAGTCTCGGCTTTTACCCGTAACACATTACAACTCTACCAACCCGCAGTGGAGCAGCGTGGTGGAGTACGCTCTATAAACCTCCGGTTGATTGAGGGGAGGCCTGTACCCAGCAGCAGAGCAGTAGGACATATACAGGCTGTTTATGTTATGTATGTTATGGTCTTTTTTAGGGTTTCTTTAAAAGTCTTTTGTAAATATTTCCTTTTATTTTGGTGCAATAAAGTATATTTGTATTTGTAATTTAGTCTGGAAGCAGAACACACATAGAACCTGCACACATTGAGCCGCTTGCCTTCCCGGGAATGTCGCAAAATCCGACAAAGGAATTGTGTTTTAGAAATGACATGATGGACAATTGTTATGGGCGTTTTATTTTCCCGATATTTTTTCTTTCCCTGCCCACCACTACTTCTGCCCACCCCATTAGGGACTACGGATGTGAGTTTATGTATGTATGTACATGCAACTTCACCCAAAAGCCCATAATAGGACTGACTCAACAAATAGGCTCAATGGTTTATTATGATTCGATTTTGATATTATTTTATTGTACATTGTTTTAAGTTTACGCGGTTATTATCATAATTAAAACACATAATAACGGGTTCTTACCGCGTTTAAATGGGGATATGAGACTCCCGATATTTCGACACTGTTGCAAGTGCCATGATCACGGGATGACTGATGAGATTGGAGTGGAGTAGGTAGATCCATAATTTTCTACGGGCAGTCTCATATCCCCATTTAAACGCGGTAAGAACCCGTTATTATGTGTTTTAATTATTTTATTGTGTTAAAACAATATCAATTACGTTCAATAGAAAGGAATACTATTGATAGTGTGCGTTAGTACCTATTCCCCCATTCAGCGCTTACCGCTATCGACCTAGTGGGTCGATCAATTCTTTCAAAATATGATCCTCTCAGCGGAGGTTTGCGACCAACTGGGCACCCTCAAGCCTGTTGTCTTAAATGTTGTACCGGGTGAGAGCCCTCAGCGTTCCCCATTTGTCCGACCAAGCAGTTAATGCTTTTGCGGCAAATGTACAATAAGCCACGTCAAAAATATGTGTTAGTACGTACCTATTAGAAATTATTGCACCTTTTATTTATTTTAATGTTATCCTATCAAAAAGTACTCATAAGCAACTATTTTTTATATATTCTGTATCTTTGTACTGAAATAAATTTATTTATTTATTATCTTAAGTATTCAATACACATAGACATTACAGGTACATCTCATCTAGGTACCATATCGTCATAAATATGATGGTATCATATCATCCGGTAGGTGTATCTCATCTGTCAAGTTTTAATGAAGAAAAACCAAACATCTTAAAGAATATAAGTAATTTCACTTTGAAAGGCACCCATATCTCTACCATGACCGGATCTACCTATGGGCTGATTGGGCTGCAGCCCAGGGCCCCGGGGTTAGAAGGGGCCCCCAGATCCCGCTAAAAAGTAGACCATAATTTGAAAAAAAATGTCTGATAAAATATTTTTTGCTTTTAGTTGAGTATTAAGATATGCCCCCACGTAAGTAGTTTCAGCGCCCAGGGCCCCACAAATTCACGATCCGGCCATAATCTCTACAGTTTTTTCTTTTCACTACTTCAAAAGTGTATGACAATTATTGTCAATTCATACAAATAGGTACATCAACATACATATTTTCCTTCTCGCTTTTCACCACATAAAATCATCGTCACAACGCAAGTATGCAAGGTCCTGAAGGTCACAAAATGTACCGTGACATGAATACTAATACTCAACGTTATGCAATTTGGAAAATAAACCAAAAACAATTGACACAGTGATTCATTTTGGATGAAACACTCCTTAAATATGAAGTTGTCAGTGTGGTAGTTATCTAAAGGTAAACAAATGAATACTGCAGCCACATACCTATATGTTGTTGCCTTATAAAGAAAATATTTTTTTTTAAAACAGGGTCCGCTTACCTAACCTAACTTAACCTAAAGATTTGACAGGTCCGGTTTTTTACAGAAGCGACTGCCTGTCTGACCTTCCAACCCGCGAAGGGAAAACAGGTTAGGTCACATACCTCCGAAAATGCATTTCTCGGGAATGTGGGCTTCCACACGATGTTTTCCTTCACCGCTGAGTACTTGACCCAAACATGAATTGGAAAACAAATTCGACAATCATTGGTTTAGGCCTATGCTGGATTCAAACCTGCGACCCCAAAGTGTGAGACAAGCGTTCTACCAACTGATTTCACACACATTGAGATGTAATGAACAAAAATTTTAATTCTTTCAATTAATTTTAGTCCGGGTAAAAATTTGTTTTTCCGTGACCGGACCACTACACTGCGCTCCAAAACAGGTAGCACTGATTTAGGTAAAAAGTCAGCCAAACTGAAGTGGGACTGGGCCGGACAGGTTTGTCGGATGCATCCGGAGCGATGGGCACGAGTCGTTACCCGCTGGACAACTCAAGTCGGGCATAGAAGTCAAGGCAGACCGCGTAAAAGATGGTGTGACGACCTCAATGCTTATCGGAGGGATTGGTCGGAGATCGCGCAAAGTCGAGAGGAGTGGAAAAATTAAGGGGAGGCCTTTGCCCAGCAGTGGGACCGAATAGGCTAGATAAGATATGTTTTTCTTAGTGTCAATATGTTTGTGATAATGGGTTTTTACGTGCCTGTAAATAAAATCTTTATTATTTAATGATTATTATAATTCTATTATATCAGCTACCATAAACTTAGTAACCATACCAAGTGCGTCTGTATATTGTTTCTTGTGACTTTTGCCTCTGCCCACCCTGCTACAGATTACAACACTGATTACGAGCGTCAGATATGTCTGTTTATCTTAAACATGGCCTAATAGGCATGTGTCACGCTCACGTACCGGCGCGCGCGCATGTGAACTCATACAATTGCCCCGACTAATTATAACCTGTATAATGACCCGAAGTAACCTGTGTGGGAACGCCTGCTCAACCCGTATATAATATATAGGTTCCGTATTAATGTGCTATTATGTACGTTAGCACGGGAATCCTTAGGCTGCTTTTCAACCAGAGCTAGCTAAGTGCGAGGTAGCTAAGCGGTGTGCGAGGAAAAAATCCACCAATAGAATGACTTCATTTTCCTAGTCTCGCTCAGGTCAGCTCTGGTGGAAAAGGGTTTAGCGAAGCGAGGTCATTCTACGTACAAAACAAGCGATAAATGTGCTGCGAGGAATGTGCTACACTGCATAACACCCCCCACACCACACCACAGGACCACAGTGAATATTCTAGGACCTAATAAAAACAGTTTTGGTTTTTGAAAAATTGTTAAACTGGAAATAATTATCACCCGAGCATTATTAATATGTAACACTTTAGTACCATGTCACATTAACATTTTTACAAAGTGAACTGTTATTCTCACTAAATGTCAAATATGTTAATGCGACATTGTTCTAAAGTGGATACACGGTAATGCTTATTATATGCTTGTACAAGTTCTCTATACAAGGTCTCCTCTAAGAGGAGTTGGGCTTCAATAACGGATATAATTTGATTTTTCTATTATTATTATTTTTCTTTATATTTTTTTCTGTGATAGTTTACATTTATTATTTTATACTTAAGTAATTGGAATTTTTAGTATTTTTCATGTTATTTGTAGTCTTTTTTTTTTGTTTCTTTTTTCATTCATTGCTTATTTTGTACTTATATTCGTTTTTTTATATATTGTTTTCTCGTCAACAGCGCATTGGGTTACACTGTAATGTTGTATGTACCTTTATAAATAAATAAATAAGTAGTAGCAAATTAATTAGACCTTAGCTACCATTCAAGTAGTTCTACGACCACTTCGAATACGTGATTGACGGTCTCCGTGGTCCAGTGGTTGAGTGTTGGGCTCAAGATCCGGAGAACCCGGGTTCTAATCCTAGTGGGAACATATCACAAAAATCCCTAGTCTGGTTAGAACATTACAGGCTCTTCACATGATTGTTCGAAAGTAAGACGATCCGTGCTTCGGAAGGGACATTAAGCCGTTCATCCCGGTTACTACTTACTGATGCAAGTACGTAGTTGTTACATGAGTCATGTCAGAGGCCTTTGGCGGCTCAATAGTAACCCTGAGACCAGGGTTGGTGAGATTGGTAATCCATCTCACAACCCACACGATAGAAGAAGGACTTGAGGTCAATTGTTCAATCGACAAGCACATATGCAATCTCGGATTCCTTCCAATCTCCACCATGTCAGCAAACGTGTGACGTGGCCTTTCCTCAACAATAAACGTTATCACAACTCTTATCAGTACAAATCTTGCTTATTGCTTACCTACCTTCTCACTGCCGACTCGAAATCTTACGGCAAAAACCTTACAGCTGTGTGAATGGTATTTATTCACAGAACTCTTGCTTTATAATCTATACCGGGTGCCCTGAGCCAAGGTTCGCGCTCAGGGGGCACCCTCAGGCCTGCTGTCTTTGTTATACCGGATGAGAGCCCTCAGCGCTCCCCATTTGTCCGGCCAAGAAGTTAATGCCATTTGCGGCAAATCTAGAATAAGTCGCGTTAAAACAATATAAAAACTACCATTGTTGGAGAATAGGGTAGATGACAAAGCCAAATGAGACACTTTATTCGAAAGATCAAAACGGTTCAATGATACTGGCAGAATTATCTCTTACAGAAGCCATATTTATAAAATATTCGACTGATTTTTTATGAAAAAGTAACCTGTGATTAAAAAAAAACTTGACAAAATGTCGCACATGTTATTACATTTTTCTTTATTCTTCTATCGTGTGGGTTGTGAGGTGGAGTACCAACCTCATCAACCCTGGTGTCAGGGATACTATTGAGCCGCCAAAGGCCCCTGACATGGCTCATGTAACGACTACTTACTTAGGTACATCAGTAATTAGTAACCGGGACCAACGGCTTAACGTGATACCAACGGCTTAATTGTTTTTCTTTATTAAAATCCATAGATAAATAAGTAAGTTATAAATTCATAATTTCGTGTTTTGACATTTAGTAAAAAGTAACTGATTTGACTAGTTTGGAACCCTATTGCCTAACACAAGACAGACAAACGGTTCAGCTTATTTACTTATTTAGGAAAGAGATAAACATAAAAACTGGGCGACAGCAGATAGGCGTGTAGGCATAAAAAAGCTACAATTGAAGCAACATACAATAAATACCTGAACCTAAGTATACATACAATATTCTTCTATCGTGTGGGTTGTGAGGTGGATTACCAACCCCATTAACCAACAACAACACACAACAAGCACATAAAATATTATAACTTACCATAAATATATAATAGTAAGTAGTAACCATCTGGCAGCTCTTTTAAATAAATAAAAAAATGTCTATTAATAAATAGGTCAATCAACTGAAACAATTCAACTATAAATAAACTTGATAATAGTAATAAATAACTGACCATAAGATATAAGTTTCCTCTCAATAATTATATAATATAAATAATAAATGGACTTTTATTATTATAAATAGGGAAACTTAAGATTTATCCTGCAGACACATTGATTACAAATTAATTATACCAAAAACTGGAGGAAAACCCCAGAGTGGGGAATCCTTAGCCCGCACACTGGAGAACAATCAAAAGTAAAACAAACTCGACCGCGGTCTTTTGTTGGATGGGTGACCACTTTAACCCTTTCACGGACAGACACCATGGGTCATTGATGGTTCATAATAGGTAGTATGACACCTTGGAATGGGAAAGTCATTAAACGTTCTGTCCTTAAGTGTTAATAGCGTGGTTTCGACAGACCGATCCGTTGGATATTTGACACACGATAAAAGAAGATATTAAATATGTTTCTACACATAGGTACGCTTCGTTGCTTACGACGATTACTTAACGAAAACACGCATATTAAATTCAAATGTAGATCTTGTAAAATCGTAATGTAAAGTTTCATCAGCTTAAGCACACTAACACAAAGATTATAATTATAAAATCAGTTAAGTGCATTAAATATCTGCTATTTGTCCGTGAATCGAGGTTCGAATCCAGTTTCTCTAGCACAGGACTAAACCAATGATTTTCGAATTTGTTTTCGATTTCATGTTTGGATCATAAATGATTATCACGTATTCAGTGGTGAAGGAAAACATCGACAAGAATCCCACATTCCCGAGAAATGCATTTTCGGAGGTATGTGACCTAACCTGTATTGGGCTGGTTTTCCCTTCGCGGGTTGGAGGGTCAGTCGCTTCTGTAAAAAACCGTACCTGTCAAATCTTCAGATTAGGTACGCGGACCCTGTGAGTAACGGGATAATGCTAGAGAGATGATGGTGATGACTAGGTAGATACTTTTATTTTATTTTTTAAAGTTGTGTTTCTAAACGGTATTTGATGTCCATGTCTAACGTTTCTGTAGAGCAAGCGAATTAAAAAGTAGAGCCACTGCCTAAAGCTTTTCCATAGATCGGTACCGCATGAGTTGTACGTTATACTTACTTACAGGTTGTGTGATTTTATTAAGCCTACTTTTGTTTACATAAAAAACATGGTTATGTGATTTGCGAATTGAAACTATTAAATAAGATTATTGTCATGTAGATTCTATATCTAAAAAGACAATTTACATGAGTATAAATAATTATAGATGGACACTTGACGATATTGAAAATTAAATACAATACTAATTAATGTTGGGCAATGAAAATAATTGAATTATTAAATTAATTTAAAAAAAAACTTACCTGCGAATAAATCACGAATTCGAAAATAAATTCCAAAGTTCAGAAACAAAACAACAACACACAACAAATCACAAATGGAACACAAATTAAAAAGTCACTTTAAAAATTATATTCTGTTTTCGAACGAATTTTACTTTTTTCACCGGCACTCGCGACGCGCAACGGTTGCGTGCGCTCTACAGCCTCGCTTTCCTTCAACTGGGATCATTCGCTTTTCCGCGGAGAAGCGGAGACATCGGCGAAAACAAATAGTTTGCATACGTTCTGTAGTAGTATAGAACTCAGTTATACTTAGTATTGGAATGGTGTAGGTGTAAATTATAGTATATGTTTTGCTATAGATGCTTACCTACTGAAATACGAGTAAAATATCGACAGACACAGTATAGTAACATACATCAATGGACCCCGCACTCTACATACTTACACCCCTAAACTCTCTCTTCTTCTAATAATTTTATCTCCTGTTGGGATGTAGGGCTGGAATAACAGATTTCCACTCCTCGCGTTCTTTTGCAACCTCTGTAGCTACATTTTTGAAGTCATTTTATTTACAAGTTAAGTACTTAATTTTATTTTACTTAGCAATCAGTAATGTGGGAATGTTCCCGTTGTAAAAACTCTTTTATAGCAAGGACATCAATTGGCTGATATTTTTGTTTTTTTTTTTTTAATTTTTTTCCTTGTTTTCTGCGTAGGTTTTCTGGTCTTGTCTGCCTAAAGGTTGGGTACTAAAGTTCTTTTAAATAAGTTTGTGCTTGTCTAATTTCGGGAACGGCACATGACTGTTGACAACTGAGAAAACGAAACTCCAGGCAACTTTATATGTAGGTATCTATAAGAAATATTAGGTACTTATGTTAATTTAAAGGTGCTGATAGACTTGAGCATTTACTTGTAACAGAACAACAAGCCGAGCCAAGCAAAAACGCTCGATATAGAATGCTCGCTAAAATGTTTTCGTATTTTTCTCGTATTGTAACATTCGCACAAATGCTCATTACAAGTGAATGCTCAAGTTTATCAGCACCTGAACAACATTTACACCCCCCTATCTACGATCATGAGCATTAATATGTATACACTTTGGTACCATATGTCACATTAACTTTTTTGACAAATTGAACTGTAAGTCTCACTAAATGTCAAATATGTTAGTGCGACAGAGTCCTAAAGTGGGTACATTATATTGCTCATGACTGTACATTCTAAACCACTATATATATAAGTTTATGTAACTAGCTAACAAACGTGCGTAGAACTCGATTTGTTAGAAACTATGGTTTAATTGAATTATCAACTGATTTGAGTCTGCGTTCTGAAACTACATCACAGTCTTTATTGTTCTTTCAACATAATTGACGTTTTTGTATACAAATTCAATGAACTAGTTTAACAACAACTTTCCATTAAGTATATTATATATAGGTAGATAGACATCCTATATTAACACACATCGAATTATGCACAGACACGTACGTATCAAATTTTCATATCAAAAAGGTTTTATTTTGAAATAAAGATTGGCTAATAAACCGAAAAAAAATAATAGGCGACCTTTAAATCAAAAGAAAAATAACAAATTTACTTTTTTAACAACAAATGGCTGTACGTGAAAATATTTTTAACGATTTCAACCAGTATTATACGATGTGCGTCAAGCTAGCGGCCTCAAAAAAAATGGGCACGAAAAAATATTTTGACCATACCAAAAAATAGTACTCTTATTGAAAAAAATAGTACCTGTTGTAAAAAAATTAGTACCATCACGGTTCTGGATTTATAGCCATGTTTTATTGCACTTGCTAGCTTGACGGTGAGCGAAATTTGGCGAGAGTTAACGACAAGGTCTTTCGCTTTGATTTAAACGCCAAAAAATAGTACCGAAATAGTACTCACCCCCTGAAAAATACCGAAATTAGTACTTCAACGGTTCCAAAGTTATAAAGGCAGTTCTTTGATCCCGCTGGCTTGACGTTTTGAAAATTCCTATTATCTAGGGAACGCTTGCATACTTCAGTTTGTAACTAATATCAATAAACTCGTATGAAATAGTACTTCCTACCATCATAATTTGGACCTGATTCTCTTTGTAGAAATATGTCAAAAAGTCATTATAACCTATGTCATACATTTATCAAGACAGGTACAGTCGCGAACAAAATTATTACACATGCTCAAGAAGAATGTTGTCAGATTTTAGTATTTTTTCACCATTTTTGGGTAAAAATTGGTGAAGTGCCAGGGTTGTCAGATGAAAGTAATATCATTGTTGAAACTCTTTGAGTTATTCTACAAATACTGCAAATTGTTTATTAACAAACACTTCGATCCGTAACAAATTGAACATGAAGGTGTAAAATCACAGATTGTTTTCAATAAGAACTAGACCCATGCAGCCATTTTCTATTTAAATTAGTGCATATGGGTGTATGCAATAGCAATTTTTTGTAATAGCAACACTCTGAAGTGCAAAGAAATGGTAGGGTAGACCTCCAAAATGGCAATACCGACGATGGCAATACTTACGAATAAATTGTGAGGTTATGTAATTGTCTACGTGACTGTGTCAACAACAAATGTATGGCATAGGTTATGATGATTTTTTTACATATTTCTACAAAGAGAATCGGGTCAAAATTATGATGGTAGGGAGTACTATTTCATACGAGTTTATTGACATTAGTTACATACTGAAGTATGCAAGCGTTCCCCAGATAATAGGTATTTTCAAAACGTCAAGCCAGCGGGATCAAAGAACTGCCTTTATAACTTTGGAACCGTTGAAGTACTCATTTCGGTATTTTTCAGGGGGTGAGTACTATTTCGGTACTATTTTTTGGCGTTTAAATCAAAGCGAAAGACCTTGTCGTTAACTCTCGCCAAATTTCGCTCACCGTCAAGCTAGCAAGTGCAATAAAACATGGCTATAAATCCAGAACCGTGATGGTACTAATTTTTTTACAACAGGTACTATTTTTTTCAATAAGAGTACTATTTTTTGGTATGGTCAAATTATTTTTTCGTGCCCATTTTTTTTTGAGGCCGCTAGCTTGACGCACACATTATACGTCATAATATCGAATCTCCTTGTGAAAATAAATATACCTATCCTACTGATAAGGTAGGAAAAGATTTTAATCCGCTTTGACATGACAAGCATAAGTACTTATATACAATCTTTTTGGTGCTTTATTTACACATTCACACACTACGTAAATGATATATAATTTTCATTGGTCTACGATTGACAGACAAAGATTTACCTTTCGTTCGTAATATCGGGGATGTGCCGACCCACAACTCCACAAGTCTTCGGTAGACAACTTTACTGCCAAATCAAAATACAAACACTTCCCTACTAAGAATACTTATCGTCACCGTACTACTAAGAATACAGGGACTGGAAACTGACAGAGTGCCCTCTGCAGTAACTGTCAGTACTATTCAGAGGCGGAGGACAGGAGTCCTATACGGCTTTGAAATAGACCGGGCCTAGCACCGTAAGCACGCGACTCTTTCTCGCCGCGACAGAGATCGTCTGTCTCTTTCTGTGCAGTACTGTGAAAGAGTGACGGGTGACGTATGTCGAGGCGAGAAAGAGTCGCGCGCTTACGGTGCTAAGCCCGCTGGGACAGAGTACTGCGGGACAGACGGCAAGAGAGAAACCACTGCTCTATTTGACAAGAGCATGGCTTTTAAATTAGTGATGACACATATTGACATATATTGAGGATAAAATAGACTTTAGGATGGTTAAAGAATAGGACGGAAAAACTCCTCCACCAACCCGCAGTGGAGCAGCGTGGTGGAGTATGCTCCATACCCCTTCCGGTTGATTGAGGGGAGGCCTGTGCCCAGCAGAGGGACGTATATAGGCAGTTTATGTTTTAAAATATAAAATGGTTGTCTATTACTAGATGAGGGTCGGTATGTAAGGGGGTTCTTTTTGGTTAAAAGGAGAAAATAAAAGGAGTCAAGATAAAGAAATATCCTTTTTAATTCTATATCCCACCTGTGCTTACCCCTTAACAACGTGATAGCGTGATAGGCATGTTAAGCCGTAGGTCCCGGTTATTGCTTACTGATTGCTTGCTTGCTTACGTCGTTACATATGTCATGTCAGGGGCCTATGGCGGCTCAGTAATAACCCTGACACCAGTGTTGATGGGGTTGGTAATCCACCTCACAATCCACACGATAGAAAAGCAATGTTCACAATCAGAATCAGAAATTATTTATTTGCACAGAATACAGTATTTAAATAGGTATTACAAGAAAATTTTAACCGTGTATTCAGGCGTGCAAATGTTTAAGTTGCAGTCAATTAAAACAAGTCAGTTTAATAATTAATTAAAACAAATAAATTAAAGTACAAATTTACAAATTTTGTCAGAGAGAGCCATTGATTAAAATTAATAAAATAGTAGTAATAAAAAAAGCAAAAATAAATGTCAAATCAATTAAAATAAGTCAACATCTATATAAAATAATATTCATCTATCATCTAGATAAAATACAATCCTATACAAAGTTTGTCGGATAGAGCCATTCATGTGTTAAATTCTTACCTCATATTAGGAGAAACCATTCAACTGTTCTCTATACCTACTTACCTGTTACTTTATTGATAAAAAGTGGAAATTGTGAGTGTTTATCAGAATTGCGCCAGTCGTCCTAAAGTAATGATAAAGTTATTTTTAACTAGAACAAAACAAAGATACCTAGATATGTGCTAACGTCTATGCCTTACGTTATCGTCGACGTGATAACTGATAATACTATTCGAGATGGCTTCGAGAGCTGATAACGGTTCGAAGACTTACGAAATGATGATAAAATTGAGGTGTACTTAAATAAGTAGTCAATAATAATTTATTTATTTAATTTTACTCTGAACCGGCGTGCGTGTATGAAGCGATTGATGAATGTGGAGGAAGCAAGAGAAGTGTGTCAGGATCGAAGCAAATGGAATTCTATAGTCTCTGCTTACCCCGGTGGGAAATAGGCGTGAGTTTATGTATGTATGTAATAATTTATAATCATTTACCTGATTATACATTGTTTTAAGTTTACGCAGTTATTATCATAATTAAAGCACATAATACTTGCAACAGTGTCGAAATATCGGGAGTCTCATATCCCCATTTAAACGCGGTAAGAACCCGTTATTATGTGCTTTAATTATTTACCTGATTGTCCGAAAAAGTAAGATGATTCCGTGCTTCGGAGGGCACGTTAAGCCGTTGGTCCCGGCTATTAGCCGTAAAAACACCTCCACCAACCCGCAGTGGAGCAGCGTGGTGGAGTATGCTCCATACCCCCTCCGGTTGATTGAGGGGAGGCCTGTGCCCAGCGAGGGACGTATATAGGCAGTTTATGTCATAATGGCCCCGATTCCTGCAGCCACCGCCTAATTTTATTTTAAGTTATATCCGTCATTTTCATATCCGTCGAAAAGGAAAGGGACGGATGATTCACAGCTCTTAATTTTAGGAAGAATGAGTAAATGAATGAATAACCCGGGCGAATCAAAAGGTACGTCGCTGGTATGCAATCCGTTTGACGTGCTGTCTACTTAACTGTGTCGGGTTATTGACGGATGTAAAATTTTTAGACGGTTTAGATTTGTGCTTAAAATTGACGTGTGTTCCATAAATTTTATGCTTGTCGATTACCCGTCCCTTTCCTTTTCGGCGGATAAGAAAATAACAGATATAACTTAAAATAAAATTAGATGGTATTTACAGGAATTAGCACCATTATGTAAGTTATTTATCTCACGACGAATTTAGTAAAGACATCATAGAAGGAAAGTTACAAGGAAAAAGAGGAAGGGGAAGACAAAGAAGAGCTTACATGGAACAGATTAAAGAAATGGTGAACGTCGTGTCTTATAAGGAAGTGAAAGAATTGGCCTTTGATAGACAAGAATGGAGAATGCTACACCGACAAGAGCGTTGCTTTGAATTAATGATGATGATTTGTTTATTTACAATCGTTTCAGTCGACAAATTAAATTAAAAAAAACATTTAACATAAAACGAGCTAACGACTATTTATTTATTTATTTATTTATTATGGACAACTTACAAGCTATACTCTGCACATGCAAAGTTACAGACAATAAAAAAAAGATTAAGAGCTAGCTCAATTACAAGTAGTCACAGCATGCACAATCAAGTGAACAAGAAAACCCACAATACTAACCCAATTAACAATTAATAACTATATCCCAATTGAGATAGTTAGATGAACTAACTATAGTTTATCTTGCGATGAATGTACCTCTGACTACCCCAATAAACAAAACAGTCAAAACAAAGCAAAGCATGGCTCACCTTTTGTGCTGTCCTAAGTGCCCTAACACCTGCACTATTAAAGACCTTTACGAAGCCACTGACAATGCCGTAAGCGTGGCCAATTATTGGTCAGCAAAATTCTAGTATCGCCATCGACTCGCAAAGAGGAAGAAGAACAAAACAGTTACTTACAGAACAAAAATATCAAACAAAACAAAAATTAAATTAAATAGAACTAAAACAAACCCCAATTAGACTACGAACTAAATTCATCTTGCAACGGATGTACGATAAGGTGCAAAAGTCCAATCCGATTCTTGCAAAGAATACCAGCGTCGCGGCTCACGCCGCGGCATAAGCTGAGTGAGGACCTTTTATACGGGACACCATCCACTACACATGGGTAAGCCGACATGACGTCACATTTTAATTTAGGTATAAGTTTCTGTGTTCGTTTTCCATGTTTCTATATAGAAAATATTTCGTGTATGCGTTGACTTCTGATGTGATGTCATTATAATGTATATAAGTATATGTAATCCGTGTCTGTGGTGTCCTAAATAATAAATGTTTCTTTCTTTCTTTCTTTCAAATGTCGTTTCTGTAATACACCAAAAACACCTACAAAAACATAAATTTTATAATTATGACAACTTTCACCACTGTTTACAAATAATTCGCTGGACTCAGTGACTGGAGTTTTGCTCTTTGATTGTACCTCTGACACTTCACCGAACTTTCTGTAAGACCAGTGTGATAGTGATAGGTAGGTGCTGAGCTGTTTTTTCTTTCAAAATTCTTCTTCCACATATTTTTCCCCTCAGACGATGCCCTGAGCCGAGGTTCGAGCCCAACTGGGCACCCTCAGGCCTGTTATCTTAAACGTTGTACCGGATGAGAGCTTTCAGCGCTCCCCATTTGTCCGGCCAAGTAGTTAATGCCACCTGCGGCAAATCTACAATAAATCACGTCAAAAAAAATAACGCTCAGCTGTTTCGCCGGCTATAATGGTCGATAAAAAAAAAGCAAAATCCAAACAAAATGAAATTATTTCAATATCAAAAAGGTTTTATTTTGAAATTGTCATTGGCTAATAAATCTAAAAAAAACTAGAAGGCCCTTAAATCGAAAGAAAAATTTAATAACAATTTTTCTTTTTTAACAACAAATGGCTGTATGTGAAAATATTTTTAAGGAATTCAGCCAGTATTATATAAATATATCTTGCTAATTATTATCAGGATCGTCATTTACTCTAATGACTAACGGTATTAAAACACGTACATTTGACGTCAACAATTTAAATTACGCTCTGCGTCAAAAACTGCGTGGCATGACTTCGTATCAAGCTTTGCGGTTTCAAGTAATTAATTAAATATAGCGTGACTTGAAACACGGCTACAAAATGTTTTGGTTTTATAATCTGTGCTATAAAAATGTCATAAACAATAATCTTTTACGATTCCTGTGGTTAAGGGTGTTGGGACCCACGCATATACATATAGTTTTCGGCGATATGGCTGACATGGGTCCGTGCTTCGGAAGGCACGTTAAGCCGTTAGTCCCAGCTGCATTAGGAGTCGTTAATAACCATCAATCCGTGATGGTTTAAGGCCCGATCTCCCTATCCATCCATCCATAGGGAATGCCCGTGCCCCAGCAGTGGGGACGTTAATGGGCTGATGATGATGATGGCTGAAGTGTTGTCAAAGATAAACTAACCTAAATGACCTTTTTGCCACTACTTGAACGTCTAGAGAACCTACAAACAATAAAAGAATATTATAAACCCTTCCTATTTTCTTCAAGTTTACTCTGGGTTTGAAACTACTTATTGACAAGTTCCAAAAAGATTGTCCAAAAAGTAAAATGATCCGTGCCTCGGAAGGCACGTTAAGCCGTTGGTCCCGGTTATTACTTACTGATGTAAGTACGTAGTCGTTACATAGTTATGTCAGGGGCCTTTGATGACTCAGAAATAACCCTGACACCAGGGTTGATAGGGTTGGTAATTCACCCACAATCCACACGATAGAAGAAGAATTTTAGGACACCACAAACACGGATTACAGATACAATAACATCATAAGACAAAAAGCACACACAGTAAAATTAACATAGGTACTTAAAGTATATGTAGGTGTCATCATCATCAATTTAAGAGCCACGCTCTTGTCGGTGCAGCATTCTCCATGCTACTTTTTTAGGGAAAAATAGGACAGTGGTTTCCCTCTTGCCTTCCGCCTCGCAGTACTCTATCTGTCGTAAGTGGGATGGCGCCCAGAGTAGTCTATTACAAAGCCATACTAGGACTCCTGTCGTCCGCCTCTGAATAGTGCTGACAGTTACTGCTGCCCTCTGTCAGGTTCCAGGTTACAGTCCCTGTGACTAATAATATAGACATATAATAAAAAAGACAACAGAAGCATAAGTAAGTACTTATATAAAAATAAATGTTGATTAATATTTGCTGTCGACACGATAAGAAGATTGTTGATTGATATTTGGATCACATTATTCTATAGAATTATTTTGCCGCCTACATTGAGTTTCTTTATTTGGATGTGTGTAAAGGTTGTGTGTACTAAGATGACAACTGAAAGAAGTGGATGAAAGAGGAATACATGTTGAGCCGGCCACACCTAGAGAATGATAAGCTCACGAGTAGGTATATCCCAATTGGGGTAGTCAGAGAAACATCCATCACAAAATGAACTAAGAACCCACACCTCACCGAGCTTTCTGTTAAACCAACGTGGTGGTAAGGCTACGTTTCAATTGACGCGGAGCTCAGCGGAGATGTGCGGATTTGACCAATCACAGCGTTCGAGAGAGCGAAAAACGAAGACGGTCTGTCACTCTCTCCCTCACGGTGATTGGTCGATTCCTGCACATCTCCGCTCATCTCCGCACAGCTCCGCGTCAATGGAAACGCAGCCTGTGTTAGTGAAAACAAATTAATAACTCGTAAACCAGAGTGTGATCTGTTTGTGAGTGAGTGGACGTATGTGTGTCGCGAGTGTATGAGGTTCTCCGAGAAGATGAATGATGTGTGAAAATTTAATATGTTTTTATATTGTTTACACCTAATTTTCATAATGTTTAATTATATTATTGTTTATATTTAAAGTTTCACGGCACATTGGCGCCTCTGCACTGTAAAGTCGTGAAATGTAATTGTAAATAAATAAATAAATTGGTATAATAGATACTTAAGTAACGCTCGCTAGTGTACAACATCCTTAAGCTAAAAAATTGCGTGTTTTAATACCGTAAACGTAATAGCCGATTTTGTAGGCGGTAATGTAAAAATCATCGCGAAAATATCTAAATGGCGGCGCTCGTCCCACTTCAGGCTAATAAAGTACTAATTAATAATGTAGGTTGGTAAGTCTTTTAAAAATAAAATCATGATTTCATTTCATTCGAAATCATCAAACACATCATTCATACGTGCAGCCTGTGGGTACGGTATACGCACAAGACCTTTAACGCCCTACGGATTCAGTACAACAATGCATTCAGGATTCTACTGGGTTTACCGAGATTCTGTAGCGCATCAGGCATGTTTGCCGAGGCACACACAGATGGCTTTCATGCTATTGTGCGGAAGAGAGTTGCCTCAACAATGCGGCGTGTGCGCGGGAGCCCCAGTATAGTCCTGAAGGTGTTGTGTGACAGACCTGATTGCCCAATATGGGCATACTGGACGGACCTCCATATTATACCAGTCAAGCCGGGATATGGTGTCCGCCGGTAAAATCGGGTCTGATAAATTTATCATATTTTATTTTTGTTGCTTTTGTTTGTTTTATGTACCTGTTACTAACATTAGGTTTAAGTTACTTTGTACTTACTAACATCTATGGATTTCAAATCCGAAATAAATTATTATTCATTCATTCATTTTCCCGCAGTGGAGCAGCGTGGTGGAGTATGCTCCATTACCCCTCCGGTTGATTGAGGGGAGGCCTGTGCCCAGCAGTGGGACGTATATGGGCTATTTATGTTATGTGATAACATTCATGACTATGTTATGCACCCATAGTACTCGTACATGTAAGTAAATTACACTCTCATCATCTCCCTAACATTATTCCGTTTTTCACAGGGTCCGCTTACCTAACCTGAAGATTTGACAGGTCCGGATTTTTAGAGAAGCGACTGCCTATTAATTATTATTACTTTCAACGCTTGTTGTAAGTGCCATGATCACGGGTCAGCGTTTCCCATTTGTCCGGCCAAGTAGTTAATGCCATTTGCGGTAAATCTACAATAAGTCACGTCAAAAAAATACGCAAACAATGTGTTATGTTGTAAGTATGTATTGTGTATCTAGAATTCTTGACCTTCCCTAGAAATAGGTACAATCAAAGAGCAAAAGTGCAGTCTCTGATCCCAGCGAATTATTCGTAAACAATGGTGTAATTATGAACAATTAGTTGTCATAATTATACAATGTATGTTTTTAGGTGTTTTTGGTCTATTACAAAAACGACATGTAACTAGGAGGTATTAAGTGCAACCAGTTAATTTATTACTTTGCAAGAAACTGATTGCACTTTTGTACCTTATCGTACCTACTAATGTTATTTTGTCGCACGAGTGGGTACAAGCCTATTTACTTTGTAACTATTGTCATGTAGTTCGTGGAAAGCAGCCTTGTCATTTTATGCTAAAGTGTAATCAATAATTGGCATTGCTGTTTTATCTAAATGTAATATTGTTGTAATAGAATGTAATAGTGTTGGCTATAGACAGGCCACTATCGACTATCGGTTTTTAAAAAAAACAATGTCGATACTGGCCCCGATTCCTGCAGACACCTGTAATTTTATTTTAAATTACTTATACCCGTCATTTTCTTATCCGCCGAAAATGAAAAGGACGGATGGATAACAACTATTAATTTTAAGACTCTTAAATAAGTACATGGCAAATGTAGGTCTTGAAGCAAGTTGTTTTTATATTTTACTAGCGACCCGCCCCGGCTTCGCTCGGGTGCAATGCTGAGGAAAAAATGAAATTATTTACGACATCACATTAAAACCCTCAAAAATAACAGTATTTCTCCACTATTTAATGGATGTTATTATACATATAAACCTCACTCTTAAATCACTCTATCTATTAAAAAAACCGCATCAAAATCCGTTGCGTAGTTTTAAAGATTTAAGCGTACATAAGGATATAGGGTCAGAAAAAGCGACTTTGTTTTATACTATGTAGTGATTATTCTGTACTCCAGAGAGAAGTCTAACTACAGAAGCAATATTAACCATAGTACCTATTGCTAACGATAGTACCTATTGAACTAAATGACCTATTGATACTATTGGTTAAAAATATATCGATAGTCCGGCAACATTTACGCCCGTTTACCTACGCCCATAAATCCAATAGGGTTGGGCAAAAATAGAGTTGACACAAAACACTTCGTAAAATAAGTACCTAGGTGGGTGATTTTGATAAAACTTGCACAATTCCGGGAAGTAACGTGATATCTACCTACTTAATCCAATAAAAACATTAATATTTCAATGATACTGCTTCACGTTGCCTGCTAACACTGCTAAGAGCTTCCTTCATAAGAGAGACTTCACCAACGAGATCATTGATATTGTATCGTAATTTATAGGATTATGTTTTTTTACTATAACCATAGAATAAAGAATAATATATTATGTATAGAACGCGTTCTTTAAGAGTTACCTTTCTAACGAGAACACACCCCGGACACTTCATACAAACAACCTTGTTTTACACAGACACTACACATTGACGTTATCTTACACGCGCATCTGTGTGTGTAACGTCTGACGCTTATACGATTGAACTAAAGTAAGACCGAGGGGGTGAGATAAACCTAGCTCAGCCGCTGGTGGGGAACTTTCCTTACTTTTGTCATACGCTAAGGAGTAAAGTTTTGCTTGCACTTACGCGGTCCATCATGTTGGAAAGGACATAATCGTGCAAGGAATAGAAACTTTTTAAACAGCGGAACTGTTTTATTGAGCGTGTGCCGTATCGTTGTAAACGTGGTCTTCCGTCCGCTATCGTGACAAACGTAAAGATCTTATCAGACTAATTCTCCTTAATGGTAATTTTCCCGAACTTTGTAATAGACTCGACCTCATTCAAATTAGCAACGACGGGCTGCTTGATCACCCGACTGAAGGACATCAATACTCTCATATACTTACATGTATTCTGCCCACCTCTTTATGCTTTACGTACGGACATAAAGTTACAGATACAAAACCTTTTAGTTACTACTATTCTATTCAATTACATTTCATATCCGACAAAAAATATAATAAATAATTAAACCGCAAAAAAATAGTAATAAAATACCACAGTTGAATTATTTTATTATTTTTTCTAACAATTTCTCCGAGCAAAAACCAAACGTAAATATCACATCAAATTGACATCATAGATGACACTTGGAACAACGTCATAATTCTTTCTGTAATGTTGGCAATAATTTGTTTTTTCTCAATGACTCATTCCACGATTAGCTTCTTCAAAAGAGACAGCATTCTATAAATGGATACTGCCATCTCTGTTGTACCGATCAATAAATACTAGCATTGCGTAAAAATTGCGATAATCATCTGTGGTTTACTCTACTTTACTCTATGGTATGACATCATGGTTGCTTGCTGTCTGTCATATCAATTGGTTTTCGATTGGTCGTCATTGAAATTGTGTGTGCGACGAATCTCATCCTTTTGTATTTGTTAAACTAGAACATTCGCAAATAATTGATTTTCTATTAACTATTGCTTTCAAATGAAGTTCACCGCATAAAATAAAAACCATTTGCCAAAAAAGAAGCTTTCTCCTAACGCCCTAGAGGTGTAGACGGAAAATAGATCACTAAATTACGATTGTGCAAAATACGAGATCATCCCCGACGTTGTGATGGAAGTCTACTTTAATATAACTACGAGACGGAAAAAAACCGACGTGGACTGTTACAAATGATCTGGTGATTATCGCCGGACGAGTGTTTTGGTGGTAAACTTGAAAGGAAAATAAGAAGTCGGTAAACGACGGGTTTTATGTGCGCGTGATAGTGACATGAGCACAAACAACAAGCGGCGCGGAGCTAGTGGTTCCAGTTGTTCAGTGCCCGGAGTGCCGGCTCTCGTGAACGTCCCAGGCGGCGCCATGTCTGCCGATCTCGCTTCGCTGTTTGAGTGCCCCGTATGCTTCGATTATGTGCTGCCACCGATCCTGCAGTGTCAAAGCGGCCACCTGGTTTGCTCCAGCTGCCGCCCCAAGTTGTCTTGTTGCCCGACCTGCCGAGGCCCTCTCGGTAACATTCGCAACCTCGCCATGGAAAAAGTAGCCAGTAATGTAATGTTCCCTTGTAAACACTCCAACACTGGATGCACAGTCACCCTTGTCCACACAGAGAAAGCAGAGCATGAGGAAGCTTGTGAGTTTAGACCTTACTCTTGTCCGTGCCCAGGCGCATCCTGCAAGTGGCAAGGTGGACTGGACCAAGTGATGCCACACTTGATGATGTCTCACAAGAGCATCACTACACTCCAAGGTGAGGATATAGTATTCCTGGCCACAGACATTAACCTACCTGGAGCAGTGGATTGGGTCATGATGCAGTCCTGTTTCAACCACCATTTCATGTTAGTCCTTGAGAAACAAGAAAAGTTTGATGGCCATCAACAGTTCTTTGCTATTGTCCAACTCATAGGTTCACGGAAGGAAGCAGAGAACTTTGCGTACAGACTGGAGTTGAATGGACACCGCCGGCGCCTCACTTGGGAAGCAATGCCACGGTCCATACATGAAGGAGTCTCGTCTGCCATCATGAACTCTGACTGTCTTGTCTTTGACACATCCTTGGCTCAGCTGTTTGCTGACAATGGAAACCTTGGAATCAACGTCACAATCTCTATTGCCTAATATTTGCCAGTCACTAATGTATGTATAGGAATCACTAAAGGACTTATTTCATTGACTACTAAAAGTAATCCAATTATATTTTATGTCAGTGAAATGATACCAAATACGAAATTTTTAAGACAAATATGTACCTTATGAGAGTGAATATTTTTAACTTTTGAAATAATTACAATTTTGTTATGGTATTGACATTTCGGCTTTGACAATTTTTTGTATTTAATTTTTAATCAATATTAATCTTCAAAGTAAGCCAAAAATTGTTTATTCATTCATTTATTATCATTGTAAATGTGTGTTCATCTTCTCTAGATATAAGTAGTGAAAAGTTGAAAATTATTTGAGTGGTTAACTGTGGGATGCCTTGTGAATGTAGATTGTAAATCACAATAAATTGTGACATGTATGGAGAGTAAAGTGATTATTTTATTCCAAACAATGAACAAATGTTGTAACTAACATATTATATTGTGTATATAAGAGGTTTTGTGTAAGAAGATTGAGCAATTGTGATTTTTGCTTCATGACTTGGTGTGCGGGCATCGGCCGGTTCATTCTACTGTGTGTTACTCCTGGTTGATGCGGGATTATTATTCATTATCACACCCAAGATACAAGCAAACTATGTGATATAAATTCTATAGAACTATTGCTACTGGGCTCTGCATGCAGTTCCATGGCCTTTTTATCTTTTGTACACAGAATGGAACATTCTGGAAGCATTGAGTGTTAATGATCTACTCATGGTATTATTGTATTGTAAGCAATTTATGTGGTAAGATGTATGCTGTGGGTTGACCAATTGTGACAACCATATACAATAAACAAAATACTAATTATTATAATAATTTACTGCTAAGTCAAACCGGCCACAAGTTTACCAATATTTTTTGTTTCAATCCCTGTTAAAATGGAATAGGTTCTTGTTACTCTGTTTGTGTGAATTTGAAATTCTGGAATGTTCTTGAAGTGTCTTGTACAAACTTAACTTCATACAAACTCAGTAATGATTGTTAGTTTTATTAGCATCGTTTTATTTATACAAACCCCATGTTACTTAATTGTAGTTGTAATCACCTACCTAGTTTTCTTTACCATATACAATAAAATGACTGTTGCATTGAATCGGGCTACTATTTTGATTGATTAAAGAATGTGAATTCATGGAAAATGTTTAGGCATTGCGATCTCAAAGTTTAGAGTTTACTTCTTGGGGAAAATTTAAATTCAGTAGAGTGGAGTACAAAGGAATTTCAGCTTATGAACTGACACATTGTGCGACTGCCAAATCGGCATTCTAGCTGTAAATTCGCCCGATCAGAATGTAATATTGTGTTGGCTCACATGGTAGCATCTATAATATAAAGTTTGAAAATTCATGTCAATATTTCCAGTTCTTTGGACATTTTTTTAGAAATGGGAATCTTTTAGCTGAGCTAATAGAGACTGCAATATTGACATGGACCATCTAATTAATTAAGGTGAGCTGGTAAAAAGTTTATGAAAGATTCTAGTTGAAATAAATTTTTGTAATGTATTACTGTGGTTTATTTAAAGAAAAAATTTATCCTTTTTTCTGTCCTTTATTGATCTAAGATGATTAACATTTAATTATTATAATTTTGACACAAATAGTAACTTCATGGATCTCGAAAATAATTTTCAATTTATAGCAATGATTTTCAGTTACATATTTAATAATATTTACACCAATAATAACTAAGAGAATGATATGTAATAACGTCAACAAGGAATGAGAAATAACAAATAATTGCGGAAAATAATGTCATTTAGCACCAATAAATAAAATATTCAAATCACATCAGGCGGCATTCTAAAACTCCTTACTTCTAGGAATTCACAGCAGTCATTACATTAAGGATGACAGAGTTTAAAACCCAATAACATAAAACTAGAATAAACATGAATTATATTACACACAACTTTACTTAACACCGCAAAAATGACTGATCTCCATTGAAATAAAATACCTAAATAAAACTACTCAAGATTTATGTTTGTTTGCTGTTTTGTGGTTGCAAAGGCGAAGGGAGGAGACATGCAGAGGTTGGTGAGTCATTATCGTCTAAAATCGATACCGCTTCGGCCTTTGGACTAAATGGGTCTTTATTTTTAGGCTCTATATTCACTCGGATTCCTGAAAACCCATCTTGCTTTTCTGGATCCTTGCCTTTAACTGACAATTTGACTCCCATTGGACTAAAAGGGTCCTTCGACCCTAGGGGAAGATGGGACGCAGGTTTCTTTTCTGGAGTAAACGGATCCTTCCCAGCCTGATGCGGTTTTATGGGACTGAATGGATCGTGGTGTATGACTTCGAAAGCGTCTGTCGATTCGTTACTCTTCGGGTCTACTAGACTGAATTCGTCAAAGGAATCCAGAACCGTGCTGAAGTTACCTCGCGACGAATGCGGCGCGAACGGATCGAAGTCTTTCTTTATGCCTTCCGGGCTGAAAGGGTCTTTGGGTTCTTTAGGAGCGTCCTCTGCTATGCTGTTGTCGCCACTAAAGTCTGATAGGTCGATGTCGTAGTTTATATTGCTCAATCCCGGAGCTAAATGTTCGCTGCCAAATTCGTCAGGGGTCATAAGTTCGTCGATGGATCTGGAGTCAAAAGGCGTGAAGCCTAAAGGGGAAGGAGTGAGGAGTTCTAAAGAACTGGTTTGTTTTAAGTCCCATTGTTCGTGTTGGGGGGACTTTGGTGGGGAAGGTTTTTCGATGGCTTCGAAGCCGAGAATTGTGAGTTTTTCCTCTGGTTCTTCGGTTTGGATTTGGACTGGTTGGATAACATGGTCCTGTTTTAGTTCTGGTTTTGGGCTATCGGGAACTGGTTCTGTATCTGCTAGTTGCTTGTCTTCCGGTTCTTCAGCTGGTGGTTTCGATTCTTCGGGTTTGACGTCCAAGTCGATGAGCGGAGTGGTATTCTTGAACTTGCCGAACCGAGGCAGTTCCCGCCGAGGCGTTATTTCTAGCGGCGTTTTAGCGAGCACGTCCTGAACTTTTTTGGCTATTTGTTCCTGTGAAAAATTAAAACAGTTTAGGAATTTCCATATCACCAATTATGCAAATTTGACGATTCTTTTTTTTCCTTTCTCTGGCGTGATGCTTGTTGCTGATAAGGTTTGTTCACGAAGCTTGTGATGGATAGTCTTTTTGAAATGACATTTTTCTATAAAACATATCTAATTAACATTAGGAAAGTATTTAAATCGCTACAAAAGGAAAGGATGATAATTGAATAAACATCTTTCTACTGTACGACTTATAATAGATTTTCAACTTTCAGAGCTGTACCTCAAAGACATGTGCATCAGCGGCGAGCTTGTCCGCGCGGGCCCGCACGTCGTCGGCCTCCTTGAGCAGCCGCTGCGTCAGAGCACGCTGCTCCTCCGCCTCCCGCGCCGCGCCGCACAGCGACAACGCGCATGCCTGGGACGCACCGACCGTGTTACAACAACAATACATTCTTCCTCGTAAAGGGCAGTGAACGACCTCACCAAGCCTGACAGGGTTAAGTTAACATCTTAGAATACGGGTGTAAGATTATTATTATTAGCCTATATGATCCCACTGCTGAGCAAAGGCCAGATTGCCAGGTAAGATTAAAATTTTAAAATTATTATTATGTTTGTTTGTGTACACTAGCAGCTCAGAGCTGATGCGTGTACTTCACTGCACTTGTGTTCATAATTGTTATTTTTTATTATCAATGTTTATGCAGTAAATGTCTAGTCTGTGTTTAAAGGAGTTCACTGATGGTGCACTAATTATTGTTTCTGGGAGCTTATTCCAAGAGTCCAACAACGCGATTTGGCAGGAAATTATGTTTGAAATAAAGATATAAAAGGTAAGTTATTATTATTAGCATGCGCCACCTCATGAGCATGTAATGTAAATCTTGTTGAAGTGTGCCGTAAGAGATACCCTATTTGTACAGTCATGAGCAATACAATGTACCCACTTTAGGACTCTGTCGCACTAACATATTTGACATTTAGTGAGAGTTACAGTTTAATTTGTCAATAAAGTTAATGTCACATGGTACCAAAGTATATACATATTAATGCTCGTGACCGTACACTTTATTTATTTAACTACTTGACCGGCAAATTGATTTCGCCGGGCCGGGGAGCGCGAAGGCAGAAGGGTATATGTAAACAAGAGCAACAGTCTTACCCAGGAACTGCCACCGATAGACGCAGGCATCGCCATGTAGCAATCGAACTCCTTCCTGTCCATGTTTAGGGAATCCGCCGTCAGGTTTTCTATAAACGACACCGCACAGCACTGGAACAGTGAACAATAAGTACATACATAACATAAAGTCATCAGTCATCCCGTGATCATGGCACTTGCATGCAACAGTGTCGAAATATCGGGAGTCTCATATCCCCATTTAAACGCGGTAAGAACCCGTTATTATGTGCTTTAATTATAAACTGCATACGTACCACAGCTGGGCACAGGCCTCCCCTCAATGAACCGGAGGGGGTATGGAGCATACTCCACCACGCTGCTCCACTACGGGTTGGGCATGTTAAGCTGTTAGTCTCAACTATAAGCCGTGAAACAGCTCCACCAACAATAAGTAAATAAATATTATCGAGGTAACTAAATATTTTAATGTTGTAAATGTATATGTGCAAACAAAATATAGTCATAGTCATTTATTGATAATAATAATTACACGTCACAGATATTACAAAATTCAATGAAATTAAATATTACTACGGAATTCAATTACATTAAAATATATTATCAATTACAGGTCGTCAAAACTATAGAATGCCTGCTCAATAAGCCATTTTTTAAGTTTAAATATAGTACAATTCTTTGCTTGTATGATATGATATGGTCGTCAGGCAATTTGTTGTACACTCAAATGTGTCGTAGGTTTTACCTAAATAAACTTTTTTATTGCCCGGCCCGTGCCCCAGCAGTGGGGACGTTAATGGGCTGATGATGATGATGATGATGAAACTTTTTTATTATTATTTTTAGGTACTAAAGAGAAAAACAAAAGACGTTCTGTAGAGCTAAAAGAATGTCGTTTTGTCGATTGGTGCTAATATGTGAACCCAAATAAGTCAAGTCGTTCTGTCAAGTTACGAACAAAATCACGTGGTGCACATGTTGGGGAAAAAAACAAAATTATCGAATTCGACAAAATTGATTCGATATTATTCTCACGTTGCGCATTTTAGCCTTGCTGTGCACCTCACCAAGGTTTCTGTTAGACCAACGTGATAGGTGAGCCGCATCGCCGTCTATAAAGGTCGAGCCAACTGTGTTAGTGAATACTGCACTTAAGATAAATTAATAACTCATTGGTGCAATTTCGATGCTGGGGTTCGGACCGGCGCGGCGCTCCCCGTTTGTATATATATATTAATACGTACCAAATTAGTAAAGTAGTACCCTCCCTCGCCCGTCATCAGCCGCTGGGCGTTGCAGAACCGCGTCACGAAGTTGATATTGCTCACCAAGCGAGGTGGGTTGGCCTTGAGCACCTGCCATACAAAATGTATATAAAAAACTTGTTTACATACATAGAATGAGTGGTCATAGCTTACACCAACACCATCCTGCGCTGGCGGACCGGTGGGACTCACGGTTGCTGGCCTGATGGATACGACTGCACACAGTCAAATGAATGTAGTCTGCCGCCATCGGGGGTCCAACCGGCCTCGATTACTTCAAATTGTTTTCTTTTTAAGTTTGTAATGTTACTAACATATGGATGTTTTTATAAGTCCGAAATAAACTTTTTATTATTATTATTAGCCTTTATTCACCCACTCGCTATCGCTATCGACCCACTAGGGCCGCTAATTCTTTCAAATATAATTCTCTCAGACGGACGCCCTGAGACGAAGATCGCGCGCAACTGGGCACCCTCAGGCTTGTTGTCTGAAATTTTGTACTGAGTAGATAGATGATGATCGATTGAGAAATTGGTCGGTATACTGCGGAACGGAAGGCGATTGGGGCAACCACCGTTCTACACGCCCTATCTATGGAGTAATGAAAATGGAGGCGATTACTCCACCGACAAGAGCCCAGCTCTTTAATAAAGAGAGAGATAAATGAACACCTACCTTTTGAATGTTGACACAATACTTACAGTAAATATAAGCGCAGGCAGCAGGTCGTCGGCGGAGGCGGGAGCCGCGCTGCACAGCGCCAGCACGTGCCGGCAGCAGCGGCGCACGCGCGCCAGCTTGCCGCCGGGGTTCATGGCGCTATCCATGCCGAGCAACTCTGTTAATTGATAACACCAAGAGTCATCTGAGAAAAGCTCGTAGAACCAGTAATCCCTCTCCTTAAATTGGGAGCCATCTCTACTTGCTTCTAGACTGGCTGAACGTTGCCATTCACGCCATTTAGTTTCAGTGTAAGTGCGTCCACAACATCCTTGGTGGCGAACCCAGAGTACCTGTCTAACTTGGTGAGAGGTAACGCTCACAATACTAACAGACGTGTAACGATTGTGCCCCAACTAACACGTATGTGACCTTAAATGACACGATTGTAGCGTGACGTGTCAGGATTGTGGCCCAACTAATACGTATGTGACCTTAAATGACACGTTAGTAGCGTGACGTGTCACGATTGTGGCCCGACATAACACGTATGTGGCCTTAAATGACACGATTGTAGCGTGACGTGTCACGGTTGTGCCCTAACTAACACGTATGTGACCTTAAATGACACGATTGTAGCGTGACGTGTCAGAATTGTGGCCCAACTAACACGTATGTGACCTTAAATGACACGATTGTAGCGTGACGTGTCAGAATTGTGCCCCAACTAACACGTATGTGACCTTAAATGACACGATTGTAGCGTGACGTGTCAGAATTGTGGCCCAACTAACACGTATGTGACCTTAAATGACACGTTAGTAGCGTGACGTGTCACGATTGTGGCCCGACATAACACGTATGTGACCTTAAATGACACGTTAGTAGCGTGACGTGTCACGATTGTGGCCCGACATAACACGTATGTAGCCTTAAATGTCACGACTGTAGTGTGACATGTCATTTTTCTTTCGACATAACTCACCGCTAATAGCTTTGTACAGCAGTTGTCTACACTGAGCGTCGCTCTTGTCCAGCTTGCATTCTAGATGTCTCTCGCCGACCCAGCTCAGTTGTTGAATCCGATCTGACATGACACGGTCTTGGCGCTCGTCGTCTGTGCCCAGCGGTGAGAATACCACTGACGGGAGTCTGTTAGAAAGCAAGGTTCAATGATGGCAAAATGATCATTCCAAAAAGTTTGTTTTTTTTAACTTCTTCTTCTATCGTGTGGGTTGTGAGGTGGATTACCAACCTTCAGGGTTATTATTGAGCCGCCAAAGGCCCCTGACATGGCTCATGTAACGATTACACATAACATACATACATATTTCCCACCGGGATTTTTTTAGCTTTCCGGCATGTTTAGAATATGATTTTTTGTTTTTTCCCCCCTTTTTTTCTTGATTCCTTTTCCTTTTTTCAGATTTTTTCGCTTTTTTGGCGTGTAATGTAAATAGTTACAATATTCACAATTTAGTGATCAAAACCATATAATCTTCTCTTCTTCTTCTATCGTGTGGGTTTTGAGGCGAATTACTAACCTCATCAACCCTGGTGTCAGGGTTACTATTGAGCCGCCAAAGGCCCCTGACATGACTCATTTATAACGACTACGTACTTACACAGTAAGTAGTAACCGGGACCAACGGCTTAACGTGCCTTCCGAAGCACGGATCGTCTTACTTTCGGACAATCAGGTGATCAGCCTGTAATGTCCTAACCAAACTAGGGACCACAAAGTAATTTTTGTGATATGTCCCCACTGGGAATCGAACCCAGGACCTCCGGATCGTGAGTCCAACGCCAACCATATAATGATCAACTTACTCATGTAAATAAGTCATGGCGTGTTTCTCAACGAAGTCTATGAGCAGCTCCTTCATGTCGGAATCCACGTTAGCGAAGTGCGGTGACGTGTCCATGTGTTTCATAAAACGCTGAGGACAATGATACTTTTATTATTATATTAGTTAGGCAAGGTAAAGCCGTTGTTGGCGTCAGATCTGGCAACCCCCGTTGCCTAGGTATTGTTGGTTAAATGGCGCATAGCAACGGGGGTGTAAAGTTAGGTTTTTTACATTATTATAATTTTGTGTTCTTTTACTCATTATTATACGTAAACGAATACCGTATCTGTACAACATGCTGCCGGTCGACATACGTCAGGAGTGCAATATAAATAAATTTAGTAAATCTTTATTTAAACATCTTATGAAAAAGATCTCTTAGCTTTAAGTTAACTGTAAGTATTTTAAGACATAATAACTAAGCGAACTCCACTCCCACAGACAAACCGAGGAATTGGTTTTGTGGGGTTTTAGTGTAACAAAATTTTCTGTATTTTTTATGAAAAATAAATATTTTACTTACTTACGTTAATACTGAGTTGGTCATCTTTGATTTCGCTCGCTATTTACCGCGGTAGCAGAGTTAGGAGAAAGCTTAACTGCCACTGTGAGGTTGCTGGTTTGAATCCCAGCACGGGACTAAACCGATGATTTTCAAAATTGTATGAGTGGTTTTTTTTGAATGCTAGATTTTGTCGTAGAGGGCCGATCGTCTCTGAAATGCACGGGTCGGTTTGCCGGTGTGAGGCATACCTGATACTGCCGCTGAACCCTCTCGGAGAGCTCGTCGACGGTCATGAGGTTGGCGTACTTGATGACGTCCATGATGAACGAGTGTGTGAACACGCGGCAGTCGCGGCACAGCTGCGCGCCCAGCGAGGGGAACCGCGCGCGGAACTCTCGCTTCATGCCCTCGTTCACCATCGCCGGGATCTTGAACTCGGGTTGCTTCTTATCTTGGTCGTGGTGGTCTTCTGGAATTGTTAAGGGAAATTCGTCATACGGATGATAGCCAGAGTGTGTGTGCGCGCGTGCGTGATTGCGTGCATGCGTGCATGCGTGCGTGCGTGCGTGCTTGCATGCGTGCGTGCGTGCGTGCGTGCGTGTGTGTAGTATCAAATCTTCATCATCTAGAATTATTGACTATTATTTTGGTGCTGATTCCCTACTGACTTTAAGCTATTCATTTCCTCGGCGTCAGGTGAGATATTGGAAAACGGATTTCAGAGTAACCTTTAGCATATACGCGTAAGTACATAAACCACAAGAAAAATCAAATATTCTAATGATACAATGCAACAAACCTGCGCTACTCTTCTTAAACATGTTGAACTTGAGTAGATTCGCCTTCTTGAGGGTCTCGCTCTGCCGCAGCCGCTTCTCCTCGAACTTGGAGAACGACGAGTGCGAGGTCAGCTTGAGCCCGCGGCTGTCTGGCTTCTTCTGCTCCGGTTTCGGCAGAGTCGCCGATGAGGCTTTCTCTGAAAACCAGTACAATAAGAACAAAAAAATATTTCCACAAAAACACATTTTACAACATTTTCGAGATCTGTTTACAAGTGGTTTCAGATGATGCCCAAAATAGACTGAGCCTGTGCCGTAAGTGGACCCTGGGAAAAAATAACGCAAGGGAGACTATTAGAGTGACATATCTCTCGTCTCTTCGTACTAAACTAAATATTTCTAGTGCGAAAGCATACCCCGGACACGTCATACTAACAACCTCGTTTTACACAGACACTACACATTGAAATTGTCGTACACTCGCATCTGTGTATGTGACGCGTCTGACACCATATAATTCAAGTCTAAACTATGTTCGAGGGGGGTGAGGTAAACATAGCTCAGACGCTGGTGGGGAGCGGAGAGTTGCCGTTCTATAGGTAGTATTATTCCTTTTTCTATCTATAAGTATTTTAATAAGTGTAATTTATTAAATATTATTAATAATAAATTTATAATAATTAATAATAAAACATTGATACTGTTTTATTGATATGCAAACGATGGCCTGCGACTATTTGACACAAATATTAATCAATGCCCCAGAAACAAGGCAATAAAGGTTATTAGAAATGATGTAAAGACGTATTATAAATCAGATAACGATAATTTGTGATAATTAATTATTAATATTATGATTATAATAATAATTATTAATAAAAACAGCCCAGTAGCCCAGTTGGAAGAACGCTTGACCCTCACTGTAAGGTCGCAAGGTTCGAATCCAGCACGGGCCTAAACCTATGATTATCGCAATGGTTTTTGTCGCATATATATCGCAATGATTAATCACGTGTTCAGCGGTGAAGGAAAACATCGTGAGGAATCCGACAAACCCGAGAAATGCCTTTCGGAGATATGTGACATGTGACTTAACCAAAACGTTGTACCGGGTGAGAGCCTTCAGCGCTCCCCATTTGTCCGGCCAAGTAGTTAATGCCACCTGCGGCAAATCTACAATAATTCACGTCAAAAAAAAAGTGACTTAACCTGTATTGGGATGGCTTTCCCTTCGCGGGTTGGAAGGTCAGACAGGCAGTCGCTTCTGTAAAAACCACTGCCACTGCTGGGCACAGGCCTACACTCAATCAACCGCGCGTATGGAGCATACTCCACCACGCTGCTCTACTGCGGGTAGGTGGGTTGAAATAGACCGAACAAATTAATTTGGATGTAATATCATTAATCTTCTATCATGTATAATGATCATATGATCGAATTATAATATTATGTCTACCAGTAGTCAGGCCAGATAATTCCGTAGTAGTTCGTCGTTATCTTTGAAACATTTTCTGACGTTTAAAAGATAAATGCAGGACGGAAGGCGCAAGTCACAGGGACTGGGAACTACACAGTAACTTACTTGGAACCTGACAGAGGGCAGCGGTAACTGTCAGTACTATTTAGAGGCGAAGGACAGTTGTCCTAGTACGGCTTTGAAATAGACTACTCTGCGCGCCATCCCACTCGCGTCAGACAGAGTACTGCGAGGCGGAAGGCAAGAGGGAAACCACTGCCCTATTTTCCCCTAAAAAGTAGCATAGAGAATGTTACACCGACAAAAGCGCGGCTCTTAAATAAGTGACGATGAACTTATTAATACAATTTTTGTACACAAATCTTTTTTTTAAGATAGTGGTGCTAATTCCTGCAGACGTCATCTAATTTTATTTTAAGTTACACCTGTCATTTTCTTATCCGCTGAAAATGAAAGGGACGGGTTATCGACAGGCACAAAATGTATGGAACACACGTCAATTTTAAGCAGAAATCTAAAAACATCAAATCTCCGAAACTACAAGTGTTAGGGGTCTCTAATTTTGGTTTTACGGATACGGGTCCCTTTTAGGACGTAAGACTACACTAGGACGGGATTTTGCGAAATGCAACGCCTGAGAAAAAAAGAAAAAAAAAGGGGTGGCAAAGTTTGTATGAAACTTCTATAGTTTTAATAGTAGGGTATCACACGAACGAAGTCGCGGGTAACAAATAGATAGATATAGCCTTTATTATGAACTTATTGTAACAATTTTTTTTTATTTAGTTTAATTTTTTTTTTATTTTGTAGGTAACAAATAGTGAAAGATAAATGTTTTTTCTTTTTTTATATATTTTAGGACTAAACCCGTGATTAGGCGTCGGCTTAATGACGATACATAGATCGGAAGAATTTCGCATGGACAGGAGGAGGTCCCGGTGGTGTAATGGTTAACACGCTCGTCCCGGCTTAACAAGAGCTGCAGGTTCAAATCCCGTCCGAGTCAGTTTTTTTTTTTCGATTTAATTTTCTCTTCGTGAAAGATAAAAGGTTAAATACCTTGAATGGAGTTTTATATAAGGTTTTTATTGAACTTGACTGACAGTCTCATAATCAGATTTTCGCAATTTCACTGTGTAACCTCGAAGGTTTAACCCAATCAGTTAAATTATCAACCGTTATGTCAACTATTATCAACCGATCAAACACAGTGATAATATTTAAGGTGAAGTTCATAGCAGATAATAATCACAAACTGATCCGTCTGTTTATCAAAACCTTGTAAATACATTTTATAAATAATAATTGTGCAACATGCTGTCTGGGTTTTTGTTTATAAAAAATAATTACACAATAGGCTAGTTTCCAACTAGTCAAATCAGTTACTTTTTACTAAACGTCAAAACACGAAATTACTATGGAATTTGTATGAAAAAGCACTCTGTGACGTCATAGAAAAACGTGACAAAATGTCGGACTTATTATTACGTTTTTCTTGATTAAAATTCATAAATAAGTTTAATAGAAAAAAGAAAATGTTTTTCGTTAGTTTTAGATGTGTCTTTATTTAGTAATCAGAATTTCATAATTTATCTTGAACCTAGTACACGACCCTATTAATTCCATTGTTATTGGCCCTGATTCCTGCAGACACATTCTAATTTTATTTTAAGTTATACCCGTCATTTTCTTATCCGCCGAAAAGGAAAGGGACGGATAATTGTCAACAAGTTAATTTTAAAACGAAAAAATAACCCGGACGAATAAAATAGGCATCTCTCTGGTATGTAATGTAATCCATTTGACGTGCTGTCTACTTAACTCTGTCGGGTTATTGGCCGATGTAAAAGTTTTAGACGGTTGTTTTAGATTTCTGCTTAAAATTGACGTGTATTCCATAAATTTTATGCCTGTCGATTAACAGTCCTTTTCTTTTTTAACGGATAAGAAAATGACAGGTATAACAAAATAAAATTAGATGGCATCTGCAAGAATTAGCACCATTATGTTTTTTATTTTTTTTTTTGGAATTTTTGGCCTGGTTACATAGACCTTTAGGCCACAATGTTGTTAAGGCCGGCTATTTTGCTTATTTTATTCGTTTATGCATATTGCGGCACGCTGAGAGGTGAGGATATGGTATCCCGACGTGCCGGCAGAGTAGGGGAATGATTGGTGATAAAGTAGAAGCAACAGCAAGCAGTAGTAGTATAGTTTATTAAAAACACTTCACAAACTTAGTAACATAGTCACAAAAATAAAAGTTCACAATATACACATTTCACAAAAGGAGGGCACTGAGGAGGGTTTCAGAGGGCACGGCCCTAAACAGTATAATACGCTTGTTGTTTATATGAAGGTCAGGGATGCAGTGAGTCAAAAGTGAGTAAAATGAAAGGAAATGCGAATGGAATGGAATGAGAATTTCGTAATTTAAAATGATGACGGTCCGAACAAAAGGCCAGTATGTGCAGAGTTTGTACTCTGCTACAATATCCTATACTTATGTCTTTGTGCAATAAAGGATGATTAATTATTTTATGTGCAAAGTACAATACAATGCAAGTATACTAGGGAGTAGAATTCTTTGCCGTCTTCTGTATTTCCGAATGCATATAACCCGGGTGCTTTCAAAGCCAGAGTGAACAGGCACAATCTGGGCGAGATCGCTCCATCTTAGGCCTCGTCAATGCCTTCGGGCAAGTCTGGGGCCAAGAGCAAACCCATCAAAGGTAAAAAAAAAAAAAAAATATTGCACCAAAATAAAAGGAAACAAAGTAAAATAAAAGTAAGATCAAGCCATATACTGATACCCTGATGTCACT
Source organism: Pectinophora gossypiella (assembly GCF_024362695.1). Taxonomy (NCBI): domain Eukaryota; kingdom Metazoa; phylum Arthropoda; class Insecta; order Lepidoptera; family Gelechiidae; genus Pectinophora; species Pectinophora gossypiella. The sequence goes on from NC_065409.1 coordinate 1,584,280, forward strand.
AACACCCTGTATAATATTACTTAGTACATATATAGGGCCAATTCATTGTTTATTATAAGAATGACACTGGCAAATGTGATCTATAAAATTGATGATGATGATGATCTCTCCGACCGATTTCGGCCATGGCGACTACTTCGACTCCTAATTGGCACGCCGCTGATGCGCCCGAAGATGGCTTATGTGGCCTATCTTTACAGTGAACTCCCAAGCGTGTTGGGACCCTAGCTCTGCGACAATAGATGGCGTAAGTGATCGAAATTATTATTTTTCTCATAAATATACTAAGCTAAATGAGCTCTACACCTATTTGCCACTACTTGAAGGTCTAGAGAACCTACAAACAATAAAAAAAATATTATAAATCCTTCCTATTACCTTCAGGTTTACTCTTGAAAGGTCCCAAAACCCTGAAGCATAATAAAAAAGGTAATATTATATTCTTCCAACTGAAAAAGGTTATCTAAGAGCTGTAGTAGCCCAGTCAGAAGAATGCTTCAGGTTGCAGGTTCGAATCCTAAACCAATGATTTTCATATAATAGAATATACATAGAATTCATATTTGGATCATAAATGATTATCATGTGTTCAGCAGTGGAGGACAAAATTATGATAAATTACTAATGTCTGCCTGGTCCATCAGTAATTCATCATAAAAAAATTATGATGCAGATACCAAGAATGGCCACACATTGTTTTCAGGTGGCTTATGTCAGTTCAACGTCAACACAGTTATGTAGTTATAGAATAGAATAGAAATTGTTTATTATAAAAGGATGCCACAAGCAAAAACAAAAGCATAGTTCATTTACATATCCACTAAGTAATAAAATATTTTAGGACTACCCACTTTTTTAGAGAGAGAGAGAGAGAGAGACCTATCATGTTGGTATAATAAATAAAAATCAAAAATCATTTATTTCAGACATGATGGTCCATATTACATTAATTAACAGAAAGCATGGTGAGGTGTGAGTACTTAGTTCATCTTGGGCGGTACTTAGTTCATACAGGGGGATTATAGTTATGTTATTATGTGTAAAAAAAAAGTATAATAGCTCACCAGCTCTCCGCTGCCGCTGCATCTGCTCACGGTGGCACTTGGAGCAGTAGCCCTGCCACTGGGGGTTGCCGTAGTAGTCGCAGCCATTCTTGCACTTCAGGTCGCTTTGGTCGATCCTCAGCGACGGCATCTTCGTAGAAAATGCAATGTACTTATACGACCGCTTCACATTCGGACCATACCACATCGCGATGAAATTTCACCCAAATGATAATCGCCAAAAAAAGGGAAATTAAGCTAGCTTTAACGCTCTGCACTCGAAAAGTCGCCCAAAAATCGAGCCACAGTCCTCAGCCCATTTCTCCGGGTTTTCACTGAGCTTCAATCGGATTTTCACGCGAGAAGTAGCATTCATTTCAATTTACGGCATTAACGATGCCCGTTTTACGATTTCCGTCGTTATATAGGCTGCGCTTATCAGAAAATATGTACTCAAGTATCGGCGATAACCAAATGAATACCAATACGTGAATTTAAGTGCGTATGCGGTTAGTCGTTCTTTGTCCACTTGTAGAATATGAATGAATATGCTTACCTTTGTGAAACGACGCCAATCGCCTCAATATAATTTGTAGAAGTAAATTAAAATTACGAAAATTCAATACAAATTCACTGACGCACACAAAAAACAATGTTTGACAGTTCTCATTTGTAAATGTCACTGACTGATTGACAATGGAACTGAACACATTCAGCTTACAATAAAAAAATATAATAACGATTGGATTGGAGAAAAAATTAATTTTAGACACGTTGTAAAAGACTTAGACAATTTATTATTTACTCCTAAAATTATTTTAATAATGATCGCATTTTCCTGAAAGTGAGATTGATTCTTGCGCCTTGTAATTTCTTCCGCACAGGCAAAGAATGGTACCATACTTCGTTGGTCGGTGGGTTCATAAATAGCACACTTCCATGTTCCAGTTCAATTTTTACTGCAAATAAGAAAAAACAGCACCTCCTTAATTTTCTTGTTTAATAAAACTTTTAGTACGTCCCCATTGCCAAGATTAAACCTGATTTTTTTTTGCAAAATTAAAAAAAACGGGTTCTCTTATTTTTACAAAATATTTCCAGTCTAATCTTTTTCAACGATCTTCGTGGATAAAGACACGTTTGTCTACCCTGGTCTACTCTACTTAGTTTCTATGGCAACGGCGATTCATAACATTATATGCAAGTTCGTCGCTTCGAATTAGCTAACAATTTTGTGTAAAGTTGATTCAAAGAGACATCAAGAGAAAGATGGATTATTTACAAATCAAAGACGGACAATACACCAAAACAATTTATACTATGGTAAGCCCTAGTTTAACCCTACCCACAAATTTTGATTGAAACAGTAAACAGGTTGTTTTTCAAATCGCATGCCCTTCAAAAGTATCACTTCCTCATGAATTACGCGATAAATGATAAAAATTACATAAACCAACTATTCCGGCAGGGTGTGCCGTTGGTTACGCGATATTACATTGCATAACGAAATGATAAGTTGACGACCCAGCCCAGCCCTCAAGTACAAACCTCCATCACTTTAGAAACATACGGAAATTCGAAATAATCTTTCGAACGCCGATAAACGGAATTAATCCTTTATGTCGTTGGCAGATACGTACAATACAGAACAAAGTCGTTAAACGGGGTAAAGATAAGGTTAACGATTCAGAGATACAGCTGCGGACTGCCGTTACAAGTTATCATTGACACGCAAATGCGCGATAAGCTATTTGTTCAATGCTCCTCACATCCTGTACAACTTTACAGCATATCTACATAATTGAAATACCTTTAATTATCACAAAATATAACTAACTCATCTGAGTTAAAACACAAAATAGGTGCACAATTTCAACTTATTACACACCCGACATCAATCCACTACAATTACGTAGTTTCCATTAAAAATCAGGACAATGCACTTAAGTAAATAGTGACCTATTTCTAGTTATTCAAGGATGCATGTGTAAGCTTATCTTATACACGCATCGAAGTGATATCGTTTCTAAAAGACAGACACGCGCACCGCATTAAACAACATTATATACTTTACATGAGTTGTTTACTATAAATAATCTAAGTACGTACTAGAATACCTTGATAATCAGGTGCTTCAGACGTGATTGTTAATAAATCTATTAAATTTTAAAGCCATGAACTTTGAACTGTCTTACAGATTAAAGAAGCGAGGTTTGAAGACGCAATCAGGGCGCTGACGGATGCTATGAATTTTAATCCAAACCGAGCTGGTTTATCTTTACTGGGATACTGCTATTATAGAACCCAAGCGTTCGTTGAAGCTGCGAACTGTTACGAACAACTCTCTGCTATGCACCCTGATGTGCCAGAGTACAAATTATACTTTGCACAATCCCTATACGAAGCATCCATGTTTGAAGAGTCATACAAAGTAACCATGCAGATCACTGCTTCCGAACTAGAGAGGAAAGTAGTCAAATTGCAATCCGCAATCAAATATGGCGAAGAAGACACTATAACTGCCAAGAGCTTGGTCGACGAATACGCTCTTGATGACATGGACAAAGATATAAACCTTGGATGTCTATTATACAAGGATAACCAGTATGAAGAAGCGCTTCAGAAGTTTTCAAGAAGCCTCAACGTGATCGGCTTTAATGCTCATCTCCATTATAACGTAGCTTTATGTTACTTCAGACTTAAGGAATACCCTCAGGCTTTAAAACATATAACGATGGTCATTGAAAGAGGCATCCGAGATCATCCAGAGCTGGGTGTGGGAATGCAAGCTGATACTTCTGAAGTCAAATCTGTTGGCAATACTCTAACACTCCACGAAACAGCATTAACAGAAGTATTTAATTTAAAGGCTGCTATTGAATATCAACTGAAGAATATTGAAGCTGCGAGAGAGGCTTTAAATGATATGCCACCAAGACATGAGCATGAACTAGATGCTGTTACTTTGCATAATTTAGCTCTGACTTCAATTGACATAAAACCAACAGATGGTTTCGAAAAACTGCATTTCCTCCTCCAGCAAGACCCGTTTCCTCCAGAAACTTTTGCTAACCTGTTATTATTGTACTGTAAGTTCGAGTACTTTGATCTAGCTGCTGACGTTTTAGCTGAAAACGCACAGTTTACCTATAAATATCTGACACCGTATCTATACGATTTCTTGGATGCAATAATCACAAGTCAAACTTCGCCAGAAGAGGCGTTCCAAAAGTATGAGGATATTGCCTCAAAACATGCAGAGCAGTTGAGAAAACTTACGAAAGTTGTACAAGAGAGTCGATCGCAAGGAGACAACGATCAGGTAAAGAAAGCGGTCGTTGAATATGAAGAAGCTTTAGAAAGATACATACCCGTTGTGATGGCACAGGCGAAAATCTATTGGGACATGGAGAATTACGGACAGGTTGAAAAGATTTTCCGTAAATCTGTTGAATTCTGCAACGAATCAGATGTGTGGCGCCTCAATGTAGCTCACGTTCTCTTTATGCAAGAGAACAAATACAAAGAAGCAGCTAGTTTCTACGAGCCCATTGTAAAGAAACAATACGATAATATACTAGATGTCAGCGCAGTTGTGCTTGCTAATTTGTGCGTGTCCTACATTATGACTTCTCAAAACGAAGAAGCTGAAGATATAATGAGGAAAATCGAAAAGGAGGAGGAGCAACAAATATTTGAAGACCCACAGAAGAAGTTTTATCACCTATGTATTGTAAATTTGGTCATTGGCACTTTATATTGTGCTAAAGGAAACTATGAATTTGGTATCTCTAGAGTTATTAAGTCTCTCGAGCCTTTTAATAAGCGGCTCGGCACAGACACTTGGTTTTATGCTAAACGTTGTTTTCTATCTTTCCTTGAAAACCTAGCTAAACATTTGATTGTTGTCAAGGATAATACTATTAAAGATTGCATGTTATTCTTGGAAGGGTGTGAGACTTACGGACGTCGAGTGAGCACCGTTATCGAAAATCCATTCCAAGAAGAAGACGCTAATACTAAAGCCAAACAAACCGTTACGTATGAAGCACGTCTTCTCCGCTACATGTTTTATAAGCTAAGAAATATCGACGACTCTGTAACTATTAATAAGTATGAAGATTTGAAATAAAATTACCTGGTGGTATTAGCTTTTTGTCTTTTCCTGGCTTCCTTGCGTCTTTGTGTTTTAAGACAAAAGTTCTTTCTTGTCCTAAAGAGACAGAAGCTATGGGTTGGCTAGGATCTAATTCGGGTTCATTGTCTCTGTGTTCGCCCATATGATCGTTACCATTCCTGTATCTGATAAAGATATGTAAATGATTACTTTCATACTGTTTATCAAGTTATTACGTACTTTTAACAATGTTGCATCATTACACAACTACGTGCAATGAACTTACTTGTTGACTAATACAAAGTCATATGTAATCCCTTTGAGTATCACGAGGAAGTCGCGCAGAGCGCGGACTGGGGCAGGCCAGGGAAGAGCAGGCACCGTCACTCCTGAATAAGTGTATGTAATGCCCGGATCACCGTACGCTACTTGTTGACGAGGCACAGGATACACTTTCCCGAAAACCCTAAAAGTATTTTTTTCGTCAAAGCGATTATCAAAATAAGCAGCAATTTGGTGGAACATTTTACTCACTTGATTTTAGACAAATCTCCTGTGAAATACTCCAAAGTATCTTCAAGTTCTTGAAATAAACTGTTGGCTACTGTTCTGGGTATTGGTACAGCATAATCTACATCAAGACCCTCGCTTTTAATACATTTCCACGTTACAGAATTTGGATCTATTGCTCTCAATGTATCCATCACTCTCTTTACTAATTTTTAAGGAAAGGAAAGAAAATGGCAACACTGTAAACGTCAAAACGTCTATTTTTTATGAAGAAAACAATTGCTTTGAAAACTATCACTATGCATATTCACTTCAATTAAGCATGATTATCAATTAAACATAAGTAATCACACTAGGATAATAAGTTTATAAATTTCCATAAAATTAATTTGTTTTGTTTGTTAATACAAACGTTACAAATTCACTTTGCTACACTGTCAACAACAATAATAATGTTGCCACTTTTTAAATAAAAACACCCATGCACGTTAAAATTTAAAAACGAAAAAACATCTGCTCTTAAAATATTGCCTCTTACTCGCAGGAAAAAGCTAGTAACCACCAAGCTAAAATAAAATTTATCTTCAAAATGTTTTTCGTGTACTTTTTTATAAAATCAAGAAAAAAACGTGTAAATAAATAAAGTTTATTTTCTCTCAAATACACTCAATTCAAAAAGCAAAATCTTCTAGAAAAATGGGGATTTATCCACATAAAAGCGGAGGCGCAGGTGACATTGATCTAGTCACAACTACATTGTTTTTGTTGTTCTGTAAAAACTTCTGAAAAACTGGCGAATTGGTTAAAAAATTTCGATGAAAAGGAAATTGGAAATGCGATCCCCATTGTATATTTGCATTTTCCATATTTTCAGCAGGTTTGTGAAAGATTGTTGTGGATCTGGAACTATTATAAGAAATTAAGATACATTTTCTTAATTAAAATACAGATTACTTACTGAAATGTTTTTAGTTTTAACTCACGTACTTTGAAAAATCTAGCAGACAATCATTATCGTGATAAACAGAATACTGTCTGATTCGTCTAATAGTGTCGCCATTATCAAAATCGTATCCGTAATCATATTCGTATAACTTTTCGATGATACCATTTCTGTCCTTTACAGTCCACACGTATTCCCCGGGCAACCCTCGAAGTTTTGGCTTTGGCTCTTCCGGCAAAAGAGGCATAATTCCCAAGTCTTGATGAGGAAGCTCGCTGACACTTGTGGTAGGCAAACTTTTAGTAGCAGTTAAGGTGATGACTGCTTTTTTAGGCATTAACCATTCTGACGAAGAAGCGGTTGATGTACTAGTTCTCTGCAAAACTTTTAGGAAATCGGCATTTACGTCAAAAGCCAATATGTTATGTTTGTTGTTCACGATGAAATTAGTACAATACGTCTTCAGCTTGAGATCACTGGATTGGCATACTTCATTTATTAAGCTCAGGAAATTATTAACGGCCTCTTCTTTATCTTTTGTCAATTTCTTTATGCGACTTTTTAAGAATATATTCTCCTGGTGCGTAACTAGGTAGAGCTGCTGAAAATTAACATACTTTGAACGATTTTCTTTTATTTGCTTTTGTGTGTCTTGGATTTGTCGCATGAGCCTATTTTTTGCCAAATTCTCTAGTTGACACTGCAGTCTGATATTTTTGTTTTCTTGAATTGCAGCGATTAAAAGTTGGCCCAGGTTATTTCGCTCCTGTCCGACTTCCCTCAACCTTTTAAGCAACAAATGGTTTAATTGATGCCGATTTTGCGTTCGTTTCAGTGCAAGAAATTGTGGCATATTGAGGGAAAGTAATAATCTTTTTGAATTTTCCCACAATGTTTTAAGTTTTTCTAGTAGGGCAACCCTGATGGGTATGCTAGTTATGTACAAATTCAAAAAGAATCGTTTTGCATTGGCGCGAAAATGGACGTTGGCAAGTTTTCCTTTAGTATAACGAATGATTTCTGCTTTCCTGTTGTATACAGTCACGGCCAATGCGCCAGCGAAGAATGTGATGTAATGTAAGATGGTGAGGGTTTGCCGCCTGTGCTGGTTTCTGAACCTGAACCTATCTCTAAATACTTTGTCTGGCGAGACTGTTGAATTCTTGTAAACAAATACAGTTGGTTTCACATTAAAACCTGTAAATTCATCACATTTAAACTGATTAGGTACTATAGGAAAAGTGGCCTATTAGAAATATAATGTGTTGTAATGACATACCTGTACTAAGAATTTCCTTATTTCTTTTTAAATACATATCAATAGAACACAACAAAGCCCACATGACTACAGCCATCAGCATTAGCCACTTAAATGCAAGATACATCATAAAATCAGTACCCTTATCTCCTCTAAAAATAGTAGCTTCTAAATTTATTAATGTGCATCCCACTGTATCTGAACCATGAATTTGTTACAGTCCATAAAAATCATGTTTTAATAAACAAATTAGAAAATCCGTGACACAGTCTGACATTTTTCAATTTTTATTTTTTACATTTCTGCTTTTTGACATATTGTACATACTTTCTTGCCAGTTACATTTTTTCTTCGTCTGTGTTCATAACCACAATAATTTTAAAACAATATAGAAAGAGTACCTACCTGTATCAAGCAACTTTTTTGTTGAAGTTGTTCTTTTTTCAGTTTTCAGGTTATTTAATTTTAAGATAAGTAAATATACCTACAGATTATCTAAATTAAAAAATGTTTACTCATTTAGAATCTTTTAATCTTAATAGTTTTCTAATTTTAACTTGTATTGCTAATCCTAAAAGTGTAACATTTTTTTTATACCATTCTATGTTGTACTGGATGTGAGTCTTCCAGTTTTTGTCTAGGAAAGCTTTGTAGAACACGCTCATTTCATCTGCTGTTAAATTTTGTTTGCCTTCTGGAAGATTCTTCTTTAGGTATTCATCGCGATCCTGCAATTGCAAAAAACATGCTTAGAAGACTTATTCTCAACAACAAACGATTACATAAAAGCAGGTAAGGTTAGGATTAGGAGTTAGGATACCTGGAAAAATCTCGAGTTGTGCTGTGTCCAAAAATTTTGATTCCAATCCTGCACTTCACTACGAAGTTCTCTGTACTTCTTTTCTATTGCCGTTTCATTTCCCGGCTGCCTGTATATTACCTTCCTCAAGTTAGATACCGGGTCTGGAGGTCCGATCATATCAGTACTTATCTTTTTAGGATTTGGAGGCTGTAAAGACTTTGTATCCGGAGTTGTACTGGTCTGTCTGATTAAACAGATATATGGTCGATAACTTGCCCATATTATTCGGTTACACAACATGTTTTGTTAATTCGAAAATAAAACTATCCTTTCCTCGTTTTCATTACGTTGTAATCGACACAGGTAATCGATAAATAATGTCAAAATGTCAAAAACAGCTGAAGTAACTGTCAAAATAGAGGTGAGTTCGGAAATAGCGTTATCATTTTGAAATTGTATCAATCAAGTATCAATGCATAAATAATGTAAAAATCTAGCTAAAGTTAAATAGATCAAACAGGTTATTTTTATTTTTTTAATAATATTTTAATGCATCAAATACCGACAAAGGTTGATAAGGCTGAACTTAATACAACTTTGTCAGACTGGGCGAATAGTAAAAAAAAATAAGACAGTTTTATTCTGATACGATAGCGCACAGTATAATTACGCAAGAACGAGACAAAAGATGACTGTTAATATTGATTATTATTGTTTGCTATCGCATTTTATTTTGAAAAATGTTCCTAGAGTAGAAATATGTAAACGAAACTGACATTTGTCAAATACTAAAAAGGATCGGCTTGTCAAATTTTGCCCTCAATGTCGAATTATGTAAAAGTGTGAAAGAAATTGATAAAATTCAAATAAAAGGCCCTTTAGCCTATTAGCGGTGTAAACGTCTGTAGGCTTTCTAGAAACACAATGGCTAAAGATAAACCTAATCCGTGTGCGGCTACCGATGACCAGTTTTCGCAGAAGATAGACATGTGCCTCACGGATGCAGTCGTGAAGACTGGTAATTCATACATTTTTACTCGTATTTACGGTAACCTTTGAAGTACTGGTCGTATATACAATTTGTCAGTGTCATTCACCACTCGGGAGTCACATGATTTTATATTTGGTTCAGTCATTCTACCTGTGAAAATATCTATTTAGCTTTGAGCTCATTACTGGTATAATCAAACACCGCTTCTTTCTTTTAAATCTTCTAGAAGATTCTACGTTATAGTAAATGTAGTCTATTATGTTACCAGTTCGGCTTATAGGTATTTTTTGTTTATAAACAATCCATAAGTTCTTTAATATTATTGTTTAAACTTCAGAAAGATTAGAATTGTGAGGTAATACTAATAGATTGATATGATATGCTCAGTCTTCATGATATAACTAAAAAAGTTATAAACTATGAACTCTGCAAACTGCAGTTCTTATCAATCACTTATGTTTTCAGGTTCAGGTTTGCTCCTAGGTGCACTAACTTCAGTACTCTTTTTAAAAAAGAGGAGATGGCCCCTAATTGCCGGGATGGGGATGGGTGTCGGGTTAGCCTGGGCTCACTGTGAACATGACCTCAATCCCCCTAAATTCAAACAAGAAAAGAAATAGGAATACTATTTAAATAGTTCTAATTATCAGGTAAACCATCATCTTTAATGTTTCTGGAAAGTTCTTATATGTTTTGAAAATCATTAGTTTAGCTTAAACATTCTTTAAAAAAAAATAGTTTAACAGCTTTCAAATTAAAGGTTCTATTTCTTATAATGTAATAATATTTAATAAACTGTTTAAAATATTCTCTGGAATTAGGTTTTGAGTTATCATTATGTATGTCTTATGTGACTATATTTATCATCATCAGATAAGAGCCAAGATCTTGTTAATGGACAATTGGAGATCTGTGCTTTCTCTTAGACTTATATGTATATTTGGTTTTTTTTTTCAGATAAGGGCTCACAAGTAAATCATGTGCAGATCAAATGCATTTAGTGGTACGCTAATTTGATGGAGTCCCAATAGAAGATTTATTGTTTTGAAAATGTTATAATTTGTGTTAATGTACAAGCAATTATTTATACAAGAGTTTTTTATTTTTATAACCCATTTTAGACTTCAATGACATTAAATAAAACAGCAACTAAAGAACAATGTTTAATAATAATAATTTTATTGTACAAATTGATACTGGAATTTAGATAAAGGATAGATTTAGTGGTCTTAACAATAAAAATAATTTAAATACAATAATTAATTATTTTTAGTATGAACAGGCAAGCTTCAACAACCCATATACAGACACCCAATGTGGTGGTAATTTAACTATAAAACATGGCAACACATCAAAGAGCACATATTTCACATGCCCTAGGACTAAACAGATTAACAAATTATCCAAAAATTGGCAACACTTTAAAAAGTTCTCATCAAAGCTCCCCCACAAGCACTTGAATACAATGTTAACGTTCGAACCATGATACAAAGATACACAAAGTTTGTCTTTTAATTATAAAACAATTTAAAATGCACTTTAACAGATTGCACACAGAAAATTTTATAACTATATCATGATTCATCAACAATAAATTTGAAAACAAACTTCTGATCAGAGGTTTTGCTTTCAATCGAGGATGCAGAAAGCAATTTGACTAACTTACATGTTATTTATAATAATAGCTAGGTACTTAACTAGATTATTTGGTAAAAAATTTGACTAGCACAATATTTGAGATACCCATCATCCTTTATTTGTGATTATATCGTCGCTGATGTCGCTAACTGACGTATCTGAAAGTTTTGGGGAATCTGATTTGCACCTTTTGCTATTGTCAATAGCTGTGTACCCACCTTGCGCACACTCAATGCCTCGGCTGGTGTGAACGTGCTTCGGGCGCGTCTTTGCTCGGGTGAGTGCGGCGCGGCCCCGATACAGAATGTTGCGGGTAAACTTGACGCGCTCAAAGGTGCCTCAGTGAGCGCTGTGCGTTAGGTGGGAACGGTTATGTTTTCGCTCGCGCGCGATACTACTTCAAGTTTTGTTTGTTGCCGTGTTTGTCTCTATATATAATATTAATATCATGGGCAGTCAGGAGTCCATTCGTTTAATACACCTGTACGGTCACGAGCATTAATATGTATACACTTTGGTACCATGTCACATTAACTTTTTTGACAAATTGAACTGTAAGTCTCACTAAATGTCAAATATGTTAGTGCGACAGAGTCCTAAAGTGGGTACATTATATGGCTCATGACTGTACAGCACGTACAAAACGCTTTGTGACCCCAAAGATCCAAAATATTTAAACAAAAATCGGGAAGACAAGATACTCGCGGACTTATGGTGGCTCAGCCTGCCTCGCGAGGCGGCCTCGTGTAAATTGAACAAAACTACTGAGGCTGCCTCGGGAGTCATCGCTCGCAATCCTGTGCGCTAGGTGGGTACGCGGCTAATAAGACACAAATTATTTTAGCAAAAAAAATTGCAGATACGTCAGTTTGCAAAGTCAGCCACGATATGTTGGTGTACTATTATTTGTGTATTTTATTTCAATTTTAGAAATTCAGGTACTGCATAGCAGTTTTAGAACTGATGCTTATTTCTTCTGCTACAGCCATACGACCTTACCGTCGACCGCCGTGTTACTGTAATAATTATGACATTCATCATATCAACAAACTTTAACAATAACTTTGTTTCAAAAGCTTGAAAATTAGATTATGACAGCAATTAAACCGATAATACTTTCTGAATACTTTCTAAAACGCATAATTAATTCCAAACTTGGCAAATTATGGAAAGACAAACAAAAATTGAAAGACTTCAGGAAAAAAACGGTTAAAAAACCGCGAGATGGAAAACATCTCGTACGTTAAAAATAAGTGAATATTACAGACAACCAATTTATTGGCAAGACATCGGCAAAAAAAATTCGTAATAACAAATATTTTTTAATAACTCCGCGGAAGCAACCCTAGAGGCTTGTACTAAACAAACCCCACATAATTATACTATCATGAAGAATAAAATTTCTACCTACTTATTCTATTTCATTACATCTTAATCCTTCATTCCGAGTTCACTAAACTCATTTATACCTAACACAGGTATTAAAATTACAGAGTTCTCATTATAGAGAGAGCATAGCCGGTGGAAACGGATATATGCACAAAACGAGCATATAATAAAATTTTCCACCATATTCATTGCTTCTTTATTATCGCGCAACCACGACTATCGCTTGTTTTACTACAATGAAGCAGAAATGTCTTGATGCGGCCTGGGAATGCAACCCCGACTCGAGATCGCGAATTCGAGATTCCGCGAGATTGGAAATATGAATCTCCATGGGGCCGTCCATTAATCATGCGAGGCTCGAAAGGGGGGAGGGGTCCATGAAAAAATCACAGAAATATCATAAGGGGGAAGGTAGTAATATATCACGAGTATTTATTTTTTCGGTGGCGCAGCGGTAAACGCGCTCGGTCTGCGATTGTTGAAGTTAAGCAACTTTCGCAAAGGCCGGTCATAGGATGGGTGACCACAAAAAAAAAAGTTTTCATCTCGAGCTCCTCCGTGCTTCGGAAGGCACGTTAAGCCGTTGGTCCCGGCTGCATTAGCAGTCGTTAATAACCACCAATCCGCACTGGGCCCGGGTGGTGGTTTAAGGCCCGATCTCCCTATCCATCCATAGGGAAGGCCCGTGCCCCAGCAGTGGGGACGTTAATGGGCTGGTGATGATGATGATGATGGCAAACGCGCGATACTGAACCGAAAAGTGGCGTTTCGTGCAATTATTTTGGTAGGTACTAAAAACACGTGATATAGGACAGGGGGGGGGGTTTAGTCTTGAACCTCACCATGTATCACCAAGGGGGAGGATTAGTGGATGGCCCCTATCATTCTTCGGGGTTCTCTCTTTATTTAAAAGCTGCGCTCTTGTCGGTGGAGAAATCTCCTTCATTACTCCATAGATAGGGCGTGTAGAACGGTGGTTGCCCCAATCGCCTTTCTTTTTCTTTTTTTTCCTTTTTTTGGGGGGGTTGATCCCGAAAAATTTGACGAGATCTCGCGAGATCGGGATTGCATTCCCTAGCGCGGCCGCTTCACACCGATGTGAGTCTGTTTACCGCTCATATCTCCCTTGATTTTATGATCTGTGCACTTAACACTTAAGACGTTACGCCTATCCATTCTAGGGTGTAAATAGGTGAGGCTAATATGTGGGTGTCGCTTAGTAATCAAGTAAACTACACACTACCTGGCCCCGTTTAGCGATTCAAAGGGCCGATTACTATCTAAAGGGCTATGAACCTTTCTGGCATATCTCAGTGGCGCCACCTAGCGGATTTTTTAAAACTGCGGCGCACGATGAAACCTATGCAAATCGATAGGGGACACTTGTCTGAACAAAAAAGCTTTAATGGACCTATGCTCTAAAGTGTCACGTTTTCAAGATATCTAGCTTGAAAGTTACGAAAAGTGTCGTATGGATAAATCGATTTTACTATTTATCTATATACAATCGTAATATAGTGACAAAGTGATTGATTATACATGAAACATTATTTAATATACAACATATTTATCTTATTGAAAAAATGAAATTAATAAATACTTGCAACAACATTAATGGTTTTTGTCTTTGCTACATTATATAGGAAGTACATAGGTACTTAACTGTGCACACCTTATCTAAGGTTACTAATTGCAAACTGAGTTTATCAGTTTGTGTTATGTATGATATAGGCGTCATTTACTCCTTAACTTGATTTTACTTGACACAACGATAGGATCTAATGAAATATAAAATAAAGTTTACATTTTTATAAACGCAATGCGTTTAGTGCGGCATCATTAGTACTCGTTAAAAAGCAGAATTCTCGAAGTTTAAGAAATCTGTGTAAGAGAAACAAAATGGTGTACTTATTAACTGCCATTTTGCTTTCTCGTTTAATTCCAGGAACTACGAAAATGGAGGTCCTTTGTTTAAAGTTGCACGAATTTCTATTATTTCGGCGGAATCAACAAGGATAGCGAATAGCCATACAATAAGTGTGAGTGAGACAACATCATACAATAAATACAATAGGACGATTGGCAGCCGGGTGAACTTTCAGTCAGTTTGCCACTTTCATCTTCAACGTGCGCACGCGCTTTTCTCTGTTCTGAGACTCTATCCTGTTCATTCTGTTGTATTTGTTACCACTGTTGAGTTTGTTAATATTGCTCTTGAGTTTGTTAGTATTTTTGTTGACTTTGTTAGTGTTATTATTGAATTTGTTGTTGTTGTCTTGGCAAGATGTCCAGTCATGTTGGTGCCAAGCAATGTTTTTTGTTGTGGTGTAAGCACTGTTCGTGGCCCGCGCCGAAGATCTTGGCGTCCTATATAGTCTTACTTGACAACTGAAGATTATATTGCTAGGCACCCCAACATCCTGAATTATGCTCGCCACTTATTTGACGATCGAGAGCTAAGTAATCTTATTTGAACATTGCAAAAATTAAAAATCTCAGTATGCAGTGTATCTGGTATATTATAGTCCCTGGTCAGTATAATACATAAAATGACAATGTATAATTCGGCTCGTTTCTCAATCGTGCTTTTCATAATCGAAATGTCATATGAAAAAAAATTCGTGTATGAAAATAATATATATCCTACTTTATCGAAGCTCTCATTATGTAGCGTCTTAGACGGAGTGTAATCAACGCAAAACATTTTTAACAGAAAGTCGTCAACTTATCTCTATTATAATTAGCCAGAGATAGCTCTTACGCCAAGCGTATCACTTGTGTACCAGACTTACGCTTTCAATAGATTTTATAGCCAACTATTACCACTTAATTATGTATAATAAATGATATTTGCATTTTTTGTAACAGTAGAGAGTAATCAGTTCATATTAATGCAAGCACAACGGTAAGGCTGTTTTTTCATCTGACATGTGCTACGTTGCTAGGTTTAATATCCACCAATCAGATAATTGGGTCTGATTCTGATCGGTACAATGAACCCGATTGTAGGGTATGCAACGTAGCATCTAGCATGTTACTGGTGGAAACGCAGTCTAAATGTGACGTACTTACTTCATTATTGATGGAACAGTATTCTTATCGTTTCCAGCTAACTACGCAATACCGAATATGCCACATTTAAAAGAGGAAGTGAGGATTGCTTGCGCCCTAATAAATGCCTTCGGAAAACGGGTGACAGATCACCCACTCGTAAATGAAATAAGCAACGATATATACCTTAAGCACGACGCCCCAAACTATCTGTGCGAGTTTGTAATACAAAACAATTTAAATCAACGCAGAGACGCTTTCCAAGCTATGAACTCAAGTGAAGGCTTTCAACAGTTTCCCATCTTATCATATGAGGATCTGTTGATAATGTCTCTGGGGCCGTATCAAGTGACGCAGGCAAGAAGCTACTATGGCGAACACCTAAAAGAAAACGGAACGTTTTTCATTGAAGTGTATGAAGATTTTGAAGTTGACTATAATTTAAATCAATACAACTTAGTAGTTTGTGATCCTTGGCTGACAAGAGCTAAAATACTCTCGAGGCACCAGAGCAACAGAATTTATTTTGTATATATCTTGCTAAATAATAGTTTGAAAAACAGAAATAAACTTGTCGGTCACTATTGCAGCTGTATAGTTGGAAAACGGACACTCGGGTGCTGTGCTCATGTCATGTGCATAGTTTGGTATATGGGATGGGCTCGGCACCAAGAAATTCAACCCCCTGCTGCCTTTTTAGATCAAGTTATTATTTCTGATGAAGAAGAAGATTGATTATTCAAGAAGACTGATATTCATTATCCTAATAGGTACGAATTTGTATAAAAAAAGCCTATTTGTTATAAGTATCACTGTATGTATTCAATAACAATTAGTATTGATTTCATTTTAAGCAAAATATAAATAACTATATGACTACTTTTACGATGTTTTATTTCATACTTATAAAAACACAACTAAGAAAATCGATGAATAATTGAACAATGTGTTCATGTAATATGATTGTTATGAACTAAACAGCTTAAGGTCCCGTTGCATTGAAGGCACACACCCCGTTGGTGTGTCTATACGAACTAGGTATGTTCCATACACTGCTGTAAAGTAAAGTAGTCCTAAAAGCGAATTTTCACACCCCACCTGCTTTCACTGTGATTAGACATTTAAGCTGCCTTTCATTGAATAAACATAAAAACTCAAAAAGTGTGAAATTGTTAGACAATCATAGCAAATAACTTTGAGCGTGATTACCACGAGAATAAGTCATGAGCTGTACATCTCACGACGTGTTTCTGGATTTCTTTTAAGTTACACATAAAAGTAAGTTATAGATATTTATTTTACCTATTTTCTATTTATTTATTTTTCAATAAAGTAAATATGTGGTATATTAAACACTAATATTCCATGCATAATCACTTAGTCACTATATTCCAATTGCATATAAAAGTAAAATCGATTTGTTCATACAACACTTTTCGGAACTTTCAAGCTAAATATCTTGAAAACGTGACGCTTTAGAGCATAGGTTCATTAAAGCTTTTTTGTTCAGAAAAGTGCCCCCTATCGATATGCACAGGTTTCATCGTGCGCCGCAGTTTTAAAAAATCCGCTAGGTGGCGCCACCAGGCTATGCCAGCCTCCATAGTGAAATGTTCAATGCCCTTTCGTACAACTCCAAGTTTCTATTCATAAAATATCCTTAATATGGTAATACAAAGTTCAAATATTTATACATTGTTTTAAGTTTACGCGGTATCGGGAGTCTCATATCCCCATTTAAACGCGGTAAGAACCCGTTATTATGTGTTTTAATTATTTCAAATATTTAGTTAGACGTCGATATAAAACTAAATCAAACTATTTGAATAGTTTTATTGCACTGATTATTATGGCACATTTATAAAGTTCGAGAAAAAATTACTTCACGAATTAGCCCTGCGTATTTTCATACAATATTACCCGTTTTGAAACTGCTCTTGACTGATAATTTGCTTGAATTTTTTTTATATATATTTGTTACGTTTTAAGATAAAACGTATAAGACGGCAAGGCCGGTCGAACTATCGGCCGATGTAGTCGGTAGTCGAACAGGCTCTTAGCTTTTCTTTCTTAAATCTTATAGGCACTGTTAGGGATGATTTTAAATACTAATTCCATTACTATCTTATTTTTAATCCAAGCGTAATTTAATAAAAATCTTAGATTTATGTATGACATTGTTTCAAGTTTACGCGGTTATTATCATAATTAAAGCACATAATAAGTTAAGTTTAGGGTAGACAGATATGTCTGCCCGTAGAAAATTATGGATCTACCTACTCCACTCCAATCTCATCAGTCATCCCGTGATCATGGCACTTGCAGCAGTGTCGAAATATCGGGAGTCTCATATCGCCATTTTAAACGCGGTAAGAACCCGTTATTATGTGCTTTTATTATGTATAACGTCACAGAGTGTAACAAAATCCAGTTCTCGTAAGTATAATGTGTGGTTGGACCTATGTGATGGTGATACTCAGTCTCCATTTATCTGCTGTGATGTTGAATAATGTATCTGTGGCGATTTCTCTAATGTAATGTATGTAGTCTCCTTTAGGCTGAATGTGGGTGTTTGACATTTGCTTTTTTTTAAAAAATGTGTTTATTAGTTTTCTAGTGAACCAAGAAGAAGAAGAACCAAGTCACGTTGCGTCCAAATGTTCTGATATTTTTTCTGTGTTTAAAAAAATAAATATTTTGAGAAGCAAACAGACGCCCTTTGGCGGCTCTATAATAACCCTGGCACCATGGTTGATGAAATTGGTCTATTTGACGATTTTGTAGCACTCTGTAACCAAAAAGTCCAACCAAATTCGGAGCCTGTTTCACCACGTAAAAACTGTCCTGTCATGTGAGTACTTATCTGCCAGATAAGTTCTGGATAAGCACCAATCAGGCACTTATCATCAGGTGATGAAACAAGCCTTTCAATTTTACTTTTGTAATCCTTCTGTTTATACATTGATAATCCAACCTCATTACTGTTATTGGAAATTACGTTTATACATTTTACGTGTCCAATCAAAATATCTAATGAGGTGCGGGATATAATACTGTTACATTACAACTAGTTATTGTGACATCGTGAAAACAAGCCAAGTTTGCAGCGACTGTTTATAAAAGTGTGAATTTATATTATCTTGCTATTTATACGAATTTTGGTATCAAGAGACTTATTAATATACACATTGAATTGAATAGAAGGTAAAAAAATAAATGTGATCCATTTGCATAGATTCCGGTCAAAAAAATAAAATGTAAAACTTTTACTTGTTTAGTTTTCGTAGTGATTCTCTTGATACCAAAAAATTCAACGCTAATTTAAAATTTACTAATCCTTTATATTCATACACCTACGGAGTAGGAAATCAGTTCGCCAGCTCGATATAGGCACTAAAATTTTCAATATCCAGGCGTAAATATTAGTAACTTTGGCAAAAAAAGTAAAAATTAGAATATTATATTTATTGAGCCAACCATATATTATGTATTTTTTTTCAAATTCGACTCACACAAAACAAAACAATATCTGAACCATAACATTTCTTAAGCCTCTACAATGTTTTGGAGGCAATTTGGAAGACACACGTATATAAATTCCGATGCCAAATCAGCCAAATGGCTAATAAAAAACCACTTTTACAAACCAAAATCCAGTACAAACAAACAACATCCAACAAAAAAGATCAGGAATTCATTCGCTATAGATTCCCGCTAAAAATACAACCAAAGGGTGAGTCTCAGCGCACTGGGGGGTTAACAAGGACACACCGAAGAAATTCATCTAAAAATGAAATTTGCGCATATAAAAGTAAGTGCGCAATGCAAACAAATGTCAAATAGCAATATTGCTTTCTTAGATGAATTGCTTCGATGTGGCTATTTTAAACCCTTGATATTGATTGACTTTTGAAATATCATTAGCGTCGACGTAAAAATATCCGCGAATCTTTTCGTCTTTTAGCAACTGTCCAGTTAGAAATTATGTATGTCGAAAATATACGTGAGTTCTAACTGGATAGTTGATACGAATGATATTGACTTTCTGTGCTCGGAGATCCACTCTAAAGTTAAAAAAAAAATGTTTTACTCTTTTTTTGCCAAACTTCCTTACAATAAGTCCCTTTGTATTCACTGTTATTTAGAATAACCAGTAAACTGCGTAACAATACTACGAACGCAATGTACGCCTAACCAGGACAATATGGACACTGGAAGATATTAGGAATAGCTTCTGTATTGATTTTCCTCTGTGTTGTGAGAAAAAACATTGATATATGCGTTATGAAGAAAATATGACCCGATTCTGCATTCTGGCTATAATAGTAAGCTTGGCCATAATGGTCGCCCGCCTAACCCAAATTGTCGAAAATTATTGCTAGTACAAGAAACACAAACCTAGTTTTAAAACCACCAAACTAATTAAAAAAAAGTGTCGTGTCACCAGTGCCAGACGCTTCACAACAAAAGCGGGCGTTTATACATAGATCGCTATAACTCGGATGTTTGAAGACTTTAATCATTTAAAGCACGCCTTTTACACATTAGGTGGAAATGGGTTGAAGAAATAAAATTTTACTATCCGTAAAAAAATGATTCTTTATACATGTCGCTTAAATTCCACAATGCAGATTCGGGCATAAATAAAATGTGACGCAAAATTACTCCATACTATAACATCATATATATGAAACAAATATTCAGATAAAATGGAACCTATAGTGACAATGCTCCAAATATAAACTACAGAAATGAACTTACATTCCGGTTAAATCCAGAAAACCTATCACACAAAATCTGTGGTCGAAAATCTTAATACACGTAGGGCAGTATATTTCCTTATGAACGACAGAAAAATAAACGCTTTTTCCTAATAAAAACAAAAATGTTCCATTTTTAAATGTAACGTATCAGGCTTATGTATATAACAATACAGGCTGGAAATTATATAAATAAGTAATAACATACTAGCATAGATTTAATATAACAATTTACGATAACATATTCGATATTCATACTTGTCACTTTTATTTTATTTTTAATTAAAAAAGAAATCGGTACTTCGCGAGCGCTGGCCGTAACACATTCGGCCAGAGCGGTGAAAAGAAAATTAAATTGTTTACCTCAGGATTCCTCAAGTTGAATCATTTTGTATCTTAGCACCTCGGCCATAGGTTAGGCCTCATTTGGTGGTCATGTCTGGCCAGTAGTTGATGTAATAGCGGTGTGTGCTGCCTTCGAACAGGCGGTCCAACCAGTTCTCTAATCCGTCCAGAAGGTTCTCTGTGGAGAGATAAATGAGCCGATAAGAGATTTTGACATACTAAACTGGATTAGTTAAATGAAAGTGATTAAAAAAATCACTACATAGTATAAAACAAAGTCGCTCCTATATCCCTATGTACGCTTAAATATTTAAAACTACGCAACGGACATGATGCGGTTTTTTTTAATAGATAGAATGATTTAAGAGGAAGGTTTATATTATTATGTATAATAACATCCATTAAATAGTGCAGAAATACTGTTATTTTTGAGGTTTTTAATGTGATGTCGTAAATAATTTCATTTTTTCCTCAGCATTGCACCCGAGTGAAGCCGGAGAGGGTCGCTAATACTTTATAAAGCTTTTCGCTGTGTCATTTTTTCTGGTAAACACATTCCATACAAGAAATCTCATTCTTACCATGTGCCGATTTACCACGTAAATGCGAGCGAGACAGACAGCTCGCGCGCATGCCCTTTCTCTCTCTAGCAATTACACGTTAAGAATGAAATTTTTGTATGGAGTGTGTCTATATGCTATGATCTCAGACGATGCCCTAAACCGCGGTTCGCGCCCAACTGGGCACCTTTAGGAATGTTGTTTCAAATTACTGAGACCCCTCAGCACTCCCTATTAGTCCAGCCAAGTATTTAACGCAATTGGCGGCAATGATTATCATCGACCAGCCCGCATCATTAAAATTTCATTTTCTTCTTCTATCGTGTGGGTTGTGAGGTGGATTACCAACCCCTGATGGGACTCTGGTGTCAGGGTTACTATTGAGCTGCCAAAGGCCCCTGACATGGCTCATGTAACGACTACTAACTTACATCAGTAAGTAGTAACCGGCACGCACGGCTTAACGTGCCTTCCGAAGCACAGATCATCTCTCTTTCGGACAATCAGGTGATCAGCCTGTAATGTCCTAACCAAACTAGGGATCACAAAGTAATTTTTGTGATGTGTCCCCACCGGGATTTGAACCCGGGACCTCCGGATCGCGAGCCCAACGCTCAAACCACTGGACCACGGAGGCCGTTGGGGGTTCAAAACTGAAATTCGAATGTCAGTTGTTCGATGAATTATTATTCGACTGATATATTTTTCGAATTATATTTTTAACGAACGATCAATCTTGCGAGTCAACTTTGTATCGAAACCCTCCTTACCCGACGAACGCTTGACCGATTGAACGATTTATCATTCATCGAACAACTTACATTCGTATTTCGAGTTGGGTATGGGCAATCATCATCACCAGCCCATTAACGTCCCCACTGCTGGGGCACGGGCCTTCCCTATGGATGGATAGGGAGATCGGGCCTTAAACCACCACGCGGGCCCAGTGCGGATTGGTGGTTATTAACGACTGCTAATGCAGCCGGGACAAACGGCTTAACGTGCCTTCCGAAACACGGAGGAGCTCGAGATGATTTTTTTTTGTGGTCACCCATCTTTGACCGGCCTTTGCGAAAGTTGCTTAACTTCAACAATCGCAGACCGAGCGCGTTTACCGCTGCGCCACCGAGCTCCTCAATGTATGGGCAATAAATAACGTTATAAATTTGAAAATAGAAGTATGTATCGGTGTCGTGGTACCCTGCAGCAGCGGCTGGGCGGGGCGCCGCGGCGGCGCGTCGTCCCCGGAGCTGGAGTCGGGGTCGGTGTGGAACCCGATGAAGGCGCCCGCCTCGGGGTCCGCCGCGCCGCCGCCCAGCGACCGCGTCATGCGGGACATGCGCTGCAACACGGAAAAGACGACATAAATAACATAATCTTCTATCGAGTGGGCTGTGAGGTGGAGTACCAACCCCAACCGCCAAAGGCCCCCGCGGATCAGAAAATGACAGGTATAACTTAAAATAAAATTAGGATTATCTGCAGGAATCGGGGCCAATGTTAAAATTAATTAACTCACGGCACATTGACCTAGTAGGTATGTAAATAGATCAATGATAGATAGGTCATTAACATAAATATTATAATATAAATGATAAATAACTTAAAATAAAATTAGATGGCGTCTGCGAGAATTATCACCATTGTTACTTTGAATAGAACATAAAGTGCAGTTTTGTAAAATTGAAAGAGCTACGGAAAGACATACTGAAAGAAACAATTTTAGAAATCAGAATCATTTATTCAACGTAATTATCATGGATAAACTTGTTGAAGGTCAATGTAACATTTTTGAATTTACGTCATTTCGCAAGGTGTTATGGCTGAGGAGAAGAAATGACAAGAAACTGCAACAAATAAATAATAATATATTTATTTGTTGAATAAACATTTTCTCTCTCTCTCTCTCTCTCAACAGCAACACATCTTTTAAATCAATGAGGGTACATTACAAGTTATTTAATAACTAGAGGAACACATTAAATACCAGACATTTTTATCATTTAAGAACTCTATGATGCTCACCTTATGCGGTTTAGTGCACTCAGGGTGCTTGGCGTGGTAGATGCAGAAGTACTTGCGGTGCGGGTTGAGCGCCAGCACGGTGCCCACGCAGTTGCGGGCGTTCACCCGCAGCTCGCCGCCGCCGAGGGACAGCTGCAGCAGGCGGCGGAACCACTCGATGTTGCGCTCAACCATCAGGTACGCGAAGAGGAGGGTCTTGTTCCTGGAAACGACGATAAGCTATGGTCATAAAGTAATTAATCCTCATGTCGCTAGTACACAACAATAAGCTATGGTCATAAAGTAACTAATACTCGTGTCCCTAGCACACGACAATTTATGGTCATAAAATGACTAATACTCGTGTCCCTAGCATACGACAATAAGCTATGGTCATAAAGTAACTGATACTCGTGTCCCTAGCACACGACAATTTATGGTCATAAAATGACTAATACTCGTGTCCCTAGCATACGACAATAAGCTATGGTCATAAAGTAACTAATACTCGTGTCCCTAGCACACGACAATTTATGGTCATAAAGTAACTAATACTCGTGTCCCTAGCACACGACAATTTATGGTCATAAAATAACTAATACTCGTGTCCCTAGCATACGACAATAAGCTATGGTCATAAAGTAACTAATACTCGTGTCCCTAGCACACGACAATTTATGGTCATAAAATAACTAATACTCGTGTCCCTAGCACACGACGTTAAGCTATGGTCATAAAGTAACTGATACTCGTGTCCCTAGCACACGACAATTTATGGTCATAAAATGACTAATACTCGTGTCCCTAGCATACGACAATAAGCTATGGTCATAAAGTAACTAATACTCGTGTCCCTAGCACACGACAATTTATGGTCATAAAGTAACTAATACTCGTGTCCCTAGCACACGACAATTTATGGTCATAAAATAACTAATACTCGTGTCCCTAGCATACGACAATAAGCTATGGTCATAAAGTAACTAATACTCGTGTCCCTAGCACACGACAATTTATGGTCATAAAATAACTAATACTCGTGTCCCTAGCACACGACGTTAAGCTATGGTCATAAAGTAACTGATACTCGTGTCCCTAGCACACGACAATTTATGGTCATAAAATGACTAATACTCGTGTCCCTAGCACACGACAATTTATGGTCATAAAATAACTAATACTCGTGTCCCTAGCATACGACAATAAGCTATGGTCATAAAGTAACTAATACTCGTGTCCCTAGCACACGACAATTTATGGTCATAAAATAACTAATACTCGTGTCCCTAGCACACGACGTTAAGCTATGGTCATAAAGTAACTAACTCATGTCCCTAGCACACGACAATTTATGGTCATAAAATGACTAATACTCGTGTGTCTATTACACGACGATAAGCTATGGTGGTGGTATGGTATGGTGGTATGGCTAAGTAACTAAACCCTAATCCGGAAGATCGGGTAGTGTAATACTTGTCATGAACTACCATGGACATCATAATCATAGACTACCACTCAAACATATCTTTATCTTTTATCTTTACCATCAAGTTTAGGTAATAAAACGTATCTTTCTTTCTAAATATGCCACCGAATTTCCAACGTGTATTTATGAAGAACATACTTGCGATACGGCCAAACGATCTTGTGGAATTTGGACAACAACATCACCCGACTCTGCGCGTCCACCAGCAGCACGATAGTTCGGCATCCCGGCTTCAATAGTCTGCAACAAACATACATTTTATACAGGGCGTTAGGGACACCGCAACGAAAACTTTGAGGGGTGATTCGAGCCATGATTCGGAGTTGATATCAAGTGGAATTTTCCGTTACAAAAGTACGGAACGGAATATAATAAAACAATAAAATTTTCATGAATTTTCCGACATTAAAATCCGCCTGATATCAACTCAGAATCATGGTCTGAACCATCCCTCTCAGTATTTGTTACGATGTTAGTGACAACGTACCGAATACTGAGGGGGATGAATCAGCTTATGATTCTGGGTATGAATTTGAAAATAATTTAAAGGCGGAAAATACACAAAAAAATACTCTTAACGACTACACTACATATGCTTTTAAAACAACAATTAAATAACACAACTCAACGAGTCGTCAAGACTAGAGTCAATAGGCTTTTGCCAAGCGTGATCCACCCTAGACCACATCTTCACTTACCATCAGGTGAGATTGTGGTTAAACGCGAGCCTCGTCATCCCCCTAGCATTATCCCGTGTTTTCACGGGGTCCGCTTACTTAACCTGAAGATTTGACAGGTCCGGTTTTTTACAGAAGCGAGCGCCTGTCTGACCTTCCAACCCGCGACGGCAAAACCAGCCCAATACAGGTTAGGTCACATACCTCTGAAAATGCATTTCTCGGGAATGTGGGTTCCCTCACGATGTTTTCCGTCACCGTTGCGCATGCGATAATCATTTATGATCCAAACATGAATTCGATAACAAATTTGACAATCATTGGTTTAGGCCTGTGTTGGATTCGAACCTGCGACCTCAAAGTGAGAGGCAAGCGTTCTGCCAAGTGGGCTACCACGGCTCTACCACGGGTCAAACGCGAGCCTATATTATTTAAATAAAAACCAACATAACATTATGCTCACGACTACTTCCCCACTACTCCCAATTGGGGTAGTCAGAGGTACATCCATCGGAAGAACTATGTACTGTTAGATAGAAGAGAATCGGTCGACCTAATATCGACTGATCACTATGCACTCACATCACTATGCTCATATAAACGTCACAACCCTAGCTTACGTACTTTGACAGATCTAATTCTTACCGCGCATTGAGACGATTGTAAATAGTAATCTTATTGAAATTCTTAATCATATTGAGCTTCTTCTATCGTGTGGATTGTGAGGTGGATTACTAACCTCATCAACCCTGTCAGGGGTACTGAGCCGCCATAGGCCCCTGACACGACTCATGTAACAACTACGTACTTACACCAGTAAGTATAACCGGGACCAACGGCTTAACGTGCCCTTATTTTCGGACAATCAGGTGATCAGCCTGTAATGTCCTAACCAAAGTTATTGAGCTTTCAAAAAACTTTACCAGACAAGCATCAGGCATAGTTATTTGGTTATACCTGACAAGTCCGTTGTACTTCTCAGCGCGCAGCTCGTGCAGCCGGAGCTCTGGCTGCGGTTCATTGTTATTCTTCTTGCTGGCACCATTCTGCTTGCGACGCTCTTCCTTCGCCTTCTGCACCGACTCTTCTTCTACGCGTCTGCAAGAACAATGGGATAGTTTCCAACTAGTCAAATCAGTTACTTTTTACTAAACGTCAAAACACAATATTACTATGGAATTTGTAGGAAAAGCAAACTGTGACGTCACAGAAAAACGTGACAAAACGTCGCACTTATTATTACGTTTTTCTTTATAGCCAATTATTGGTGCTAATTCCTGTAAATACCATCTAATTTTATTTTAAGTTATATCTGTCATTTTCTTATCCGCCGAAAAGGAAAGGGACGGGTAATCGACAAGCATAAAATTTATGGAACACACGTCAATTAGTGACAGTCTTGTAGACTTTACATCTATTTTGAGTGAGATGATAGCCATAATTGAAGCAAGCCATGTCGAGTCTGTTATTATGCTAGGTGACTTTAACGCGCACCCCGGCGAACGATTTTCTACTGAACTTTTATCGGTATGTACCGAGCAATCGTGGTCGTGTATTGACCATAAGCTTCTACCTAGTGACACCCATACGTTTGTGTGTCAAGCGAGAGGTGTGAAGCGTTGGTTAGATCACTGTATAGTGACAAGTGCGGCGAAGAACCTAGTTGTGAAGGCGTCAGTGTTATACGGTCTGAGTACATCCGATCATTATCCGGTTTTGTTTGAATGTAATGTTAATGTGATTAATCCTAAATTGTCGACAACGCGACTGCCTTGTAATAGGGTGCGCTGGGGTGAACGTGACAAAGTGCAGATTAAAGAATATTATGAATATTGTAATTCTAAATTACGACTTATAGACTTTCCGATAGAATGTAGGAACTGTTCTTATAATACGTGTTCTAGTATAGACCATTGTTTGTTGTTGGATAAAATGTATAATGAAATAGTGTCAGTTATGGTGGGGGGCGCCCGGTGTACGTATATCGGTAGTGACTATGTCAAACGCCGTAAATACATTACTGGCTGGAATAAGCACGTCAGTGGCGCTCACAGGGAGGCTAGATTGTGCTATCAAACTTGGCTTACATATGGTGCTCCCACTTGTGGACCTCTATA
This sequence comes from Pectinophora gossypiella, assembly GCF_024362695.1. Lineage (NCBI taxonomy): Eukaryota > Metazoa > Arthropoda > Insecta > Lepidoptera > Gelechiidae > Pectinophora > Pectinophora gossypiella. Next base: position 1,611,971 of record NC_065409.1, read on the forward strand.
CGAAAACATGTGTAGTACAAGAAGGACTTTCAAATCTAAATTAAAATTTTGTCAAAATAATGAACAGCAAATAAGGATGGACATATTAGCTGAAAATCATTCAAAGAAACAATTCGGGAAGTTTTGGAAGTCGACTAATAAGTTAAATGTGAAATCGGGTCTCCCGGTGAGTGTGGCTGGTGTAAGTGAGCCCGGCGAAATAGCCAATCTGTTTCGACAGCGCTTTAAAGTGGAGTCTCCATTGCCGGGCGTGCCTCGGGGGCTCGATGTAGGGGTCGAAGTACACAAAATCACAACTCGTTTTTCAGCTAATCAAGTATCATCTGTTATTAGCAAAATGGTACGAGGAAAGTCTCCAGGGTATGACGACCTTAGTATCGAGCACCTGAGGCATGCTGGGCCGCATTTACCGAGAGTGCTCTCTTTACTTTTTAATTTGTGTCTGAGTCACCATTACCTGCCACAGGACCTTATGTACACACTAGTGGTTCCGATCATTAAAGACAGGACGGGGGATGCCTCCGACGTGTCCAACTACAGGCCTATATCGCTTGCTACCGTGGTGGCTAAGGTTCTGGACAGTTTGCTTGATAAACAGCTGGCTAAGAACATTACTTTGCATGATGCCCAGTTTGGTTTCCGACCTGGCTTATCGACTGAGACCGCCATATTGTGCCTCAAGCAAACTGTACAGTACTACACTGCGAGGAAAACCCCGGTATTTGCCTGCTTTTTGGACTTGTCGAAGGCATTCGATCTAGTCTCTTATGATGTATTATGGCGTAAGCTATGGGAAGACACTACAGTGCCTCATGAACTGACGTCACTTCTGCGGTTTTGGTACGGCAATCAAAAGAATAGTGTTAGGTGGGCAGGGGCGCAGTCGGATGTGTACAGGTTGAATTGCGGGGTGCGACAGGGTGGGTTGACCTCGCCCCGGCTGTTCAACCTTTACATGGACGGGTTGGTCGGTGAGCTCAGCAGCACACATGTTGGATGTCACATTGACGGAACGTGCTTGAATAACATCAGCTACGCCGACGACATGGTGCTGTTGAGCCCATCGATTGAGGCCCTCAGGAAACTTATCACTATTTGCGAATCTTACGCGGCGGCCCAGGGGCTCAAGTATAATGTTAGGAAGAGTGAAATGATGGTTTTCAAGCCTCAGGCCAAAACAAGAGACGATTTCCCTGATGTCTTCCTTTGTGGCGCCCCCGTTTCCAGGGTATCTAAATTTAAATACTTGGGCCATTGGGTTACTGACGACCTCTCCGACAACAGTGACATAGAGCGTGAACGCAGGTCGCTGGCTGTCCGCTGTAATATGCTGGCCCGTAGGTTCGTGCGATGTGGGAAGGCAGTGAAGATTACGCTTTTTAAAGCTTACTGCCAATCCTTCTACTCGTGCGCCTTATGGGCCAGCTACACGCAGCGGAGATACAGCGAGTTGCGTGTGCAATATAATAACGCATTCAGGACCCTGTTGGGGCTACCGTGGCGTTGCAGCGCGTCCGGGATGTTCGCGGAGGCGCAAACGGATGACTTCTACGCAATTATGAGAAAACGATGCGCCTCCCTTCTTTTTCGGCTTCGCGCTAGCACCAACAGCCTTCTGAATGTGTTTGCAGGCCGGTATGACTCACCGATGCTGCGTCATTGGGTGCAGCTACACATACGGAGGTGAGGTTATTTTATTGTAATTTTTTTTTTTTTTTTTTTGCCACTAACATAGTATGTATATAAGTTTATACTGTTACTAACAATTATGGACACATGGTCTGAAATAAAATTATTGTATTGTATTGTATTTATTTGAGTATTTTTCTAATTTGATTTAGTTTTAACTTAATTTAATTTTACCATTGTATTTTGTTGATTTTGGAATTTTAATTTTTGAATTGTAATTTTAATTTAATTTCTAATGTAAATATGGGTTACATGCCTGAAATAAAATGATTTTATTTATTATTTATTTATTATTTAAGCACAAATCTAAACCAACCGTCTAAAAATTTTACATCTATCAATAACCCGACACAGTTAAGTAGACAGCAGGTCAAACGGATTGCATACCAGCGACGTACCTTTTGATTCGCCCGGGTTATTCATTCATTTACTCATTCTTCCTAAAATTAAGAGCTGTGAATCATCCGTCCCTTTCCTTTTCGACGGATATGAAAATGACGGATATAATTTAAAATAAAATTAGGCGGTGTCTGCAGGAATCGGGGCCATTATAATAACCGCGTAAACCTCAAACAATGTATAAGTCCGATTTTGATGTGTTTTTCTATTGTAGGGGTAGTTTAATGGAACATTTATTAAACGTAATTATCATGGATAAACTTGTTGAAGGTCAATGTAACATTTTTTCATTTACGTCATTTCGAGTTAGGTGTTATGGCTGAGGAGAAGAAATGATAAGAAACTGCAACAGCAACACATCTTTTAAAAACCAATGAGGGTATCATTACAAGTTATAACTAGAGGAACACATTCAATACCAGACATTTTTATCATTTAGGTAGTTATTAATCTTATAAGCTTTTTTACATAAAGTAAGCTTCACATGAGCTTTTTTCATATACTGAGTTATCATCTGGTGCCTGTGTTCCTGGCTGTATTTTTCCGAGTTTTCAACTTTTCAAGTTACTTACATGAGGTAAGCCATGAAGTATCCGGCCGCGAGTACGAGCGAGACCGTCACCAGCACCGACACGGCGGATATGGCCCGTTGTGTCTTCAACGCGGCCACCGCTCGCTCCGTCCACTCGCACAGTTTCACTATAGCGTGCCATAGCGCGCCCTTCGCCGCTTCGTCTAGTAGTTCCTGTTGATAACAACGGAAAGGGGGGTTAAAAAAGCCACATCGAAGCAATTCATCTAAAAAAGCAATACAGCTATTTGATATTTGTGTGCGTCGCAAAAAAAAAATCAAAATTATCAATGGTTGTCAATCAACAATTTGTCAAAGGAATTATTTAGTCATTTGATTATTCTTAAAATAATATTTGCACAGTTAAATTATTTCCTAAGTAAAACATTTGCGAAACTTGTATTATGTCAAATTATTGTTTTTAAAGTAATATGTTTCCGAAATGAAAGTTTGTCAAATGATTAGTTTACCAAACGTTGTTTGTTTGGCGGCAAGGGTGTGCTGCCGCCAAAGGATGTTTTCGGGGTACCGAACTGAGCATAGTACCCCGCTAGCCACAAGTTGGTAGTGTGACTAGGGATCGACGATCCAACGGTGTTGTGTTGGAAGATGTATATATGCGTCTTGCTGTGTAAACTTCGATACCGCGTTTCACGACCGCTTGAAGAATGTGGCGCCATCTGTTGCATGTGAGCGGAACTAGGTGGCCAACTAGTTGGGTCCGCTACATTTGTAAAATAATTTTTCGTCATACGTTTCTTGTTAAACAATAGTAAACTGAAAAAAACCCAAGTATACAAAGAATCTGTCCATCACCTGCACGTGAGTCTCGTAGGCTAGAACCTCGGTGGGTTTGAGCAGCCTCTTGATGAGGTGTTGGAGCGCTCGCTTGGTGTCATTTAGCTGTTGCTGGTACTTGATGGCTTCCTCGCTGCTTTCATCGCGGCAGTACGAGCGCGAGCAGCTCGGCCATGTCTCGTTGAGCCACTCGTATTGTATGCGCGTGGCCTCGCGTCGCCATATTATGACGATGCGGTGTTCCATTTGGGAGGAGTCACTTCCTGTTAAAAATACAGGGGTAGGAGGTCCAAATATTTTTCAAAAACAAAAAAAACATAAACAGCCTTAATACGTCTCGTCCAACAGGCCTGCCTTCAATCAACCAGAGGGGGTATGGCGCATATTTTACCTTTGCTTCATTGCGAGTTGGTGGTGTTTTTACGGCTAATAACCGGGACCAACGGCTTAATGTGCCATCCGAAACACGAAATCGTGTTACTTTTTCGGACAATCAGGTGATTTAAGCCTGCACAGTCCTTACCAAACGAAGGACAGTCCCACAAAGTGAATTTCGACAATGTCCCCATCGGGAATCGAACCCGGACCTCCAGATCGTAAGCCTAACGCTCTAACCACTAGACCACGGAAGCTGTTACAGGTTACGGTTGACAGAGGACTCCGTCCAAAAAGATTGTTTACAAGTTAGAAGCTGATCACCAGAGGTATGTCGAAAAATAATAGATCAGATTGGCAATTTGGCACAGAACCGGAAAAAGTTGCTTGAAGGAAAGGCCTATGCTCAACAGTGAGCGGACACAAGCTGGAGGTAGATAGACACGATAGTTTACACAACCTGTCAAAAATGATTGTAAAATGAGGATGTCCAACTGACCAGATCCATTAGCGAGCGCCTGCACGAAGCCGGGCTGCGCGTGCGTGTAGACGTAGGCGTAGTGCAGGCGCTCGGGCGCCTGGCGCGCCAGCGGCCGCAGCTGCGCGCGCGCCGCGGCCGCCGCGCCGCCCGCGCCCACCAGCAGCACGCAGCACAGCCGGCGCCGGCTGGCGCGCCACTCCACCGGGCAGATCGTGTCCAGGACGCTCTGTGCAAAATATCACGCGTTACGCATCGCACTTTCCTATAACTCTCCTTTTCTGTCACTCACTCTTCTTGTACATTCAGTGTGAACAGGTGCCAGAATTCCAGCTTAGCAGCAGTTTCAGTTATCAGTTCTCTAGCTAAAGTAAAACTGACCGATTTGGCTAAGCCTACAGATCCCGATGCTACTCAAAACCTCATCAGCACACACAGCACCTTAATTTTCGCAATCCTTGACCAGAATTCTTGGAAAAGTTACGAAATAATCTCAATGGCTTCGATGAACTCCGGTTGGCTCCTTGCTGTCTTCCTTTACCACCACCATGGCGTCCATGTTGCGTTGCAGTATTAACTCCTACTAGTGAGCTCCGAAATTATGAAGAATTGATGCCAGAGCATTTTGTTGGTAGCCAATTCAGTTGTCCGTTTCCCAGCCATCCTAAAACTGACTGAGCCAGTTGAACCTTCAGAAATTTGATGTGCAGAAACATCAAACATCTAAAACGCAATTTTTTGATCCTTTCCTCGGAGACTTTGACAAATAAATCAAGGTATCTGACCTGTGAAGACAGCCGCGGCAACGTGAGCATCTGGTTGGCCTCGATGAGTTCCCGCAGCGTTTGCGTGGGTATCTCCGTGGTGCTCACGGTGGCCGCCGGCTCCTCGCTGTCTTCCTTCAGCACCACCATCGTGTCCATGTTGCGCTGCACCTTGAAACGTTCCGAGACATTCTGTGCGTCTCGCGAAGTCATGTCTACGAAGCTGCAAGGTTAGAAAAAAGTTCAGTCGCTTATTGTATTTAACATAACATCACACTGCTAGGGAGTGGAATTCTTTGCCGTCTTCTGTATTTCTGAATGCATATTCTGGGCGAGTTCGCTCCATCTTAGCCCTCGTCAATGCCTTCAGGCCAGTCTAGGGCCAAGAGCAAACCCATCAAAGTATCTCCGCCGGGATAGGCAGATATGTTTATTAGTATGTATATACACATATCGTATAACGAAACCAAAAGAGAGAAAAAAGCTTACATTGCTCGCCGTTCAATAACGTAAGTGTTACCAATGTGCTACCATTAAATTGGTACCTCTAACATTCCAAGGACGTACATTTTATATATTCAAGGACCTAAGGAGCTTATTGTCATTAACCAGGTACAAATCCTGGAAATCGCGTGATATCAATTATCTAAGATCCAAACATGAAATCAAACTCTAAAGTCGAATTTAGCCGGCCTGAGCTGGGATTCAAACCAGTGATACTACGAAGTAAGTCTCGCGTTCTACGAATTTGCTACTCTTGTTATAAAAAAAAACCCAAAAAAAAGGTTTTATTGCAATATTCGTGCGTCAGGCTTTTTGGCGGGAAACGGGAACGGGACAGTTGCTTTCTTCATTGAATAATCTAAATAATTAATACGAAGTGGTGTTTTGTGGTTAGTGATCGCATTAAGTTAGTCGGAAGACATTCGCGAGTGTTATTATATCGGAGTATTCAATAGACAAAGTGTATCTGCCTATTTTCGCTTCGTGCCAGGAAGCCGCTTCATAACTCGAAAGTTTATGCGGACTTTTGAGTTAATTCGTTTGGGGTTCGGAAGGGGAGTCTACTCCGAGGGTGGGGCTTAGGTTTCATCATCATCACCTTTCATCATTTCATTAATCATCAAAAAAAAATACGTAAGACATGGCTGTATGGGCATAGTTCCCTTTGCCTTACCCTTTGGGGAAAACCAAAACAAAAAAAAATATTCGTGCGTCACATAATACCAGCGTCGTGGTTCACGCCGCGACTTGTGCTGAGTGAGGCCCTTTTATCTCAGGACGTCCACCACCACCTTATGATCATTTCGACAAACATCTGTCTTGTTTTTTTGTAATTCTTTTAGTGGAAATTTGATATGATGTTGTTGTCTTTTTTTGTGTGTTGCGCTCTTTTATAATAAACTATTTCTATTCTATTCTCTATTCTATTCAATATGGCGATAAAACACATAAACTCACCCGAAAGATAATCTATCTCTATAATGGAATGCAGTGATGAGGTATCGGAGGCGGATGGTCTGCCGCTCCTCGAAGATGAGCGCCTTCACCTTGTTATCTTCAAAGTCCGTCACGAACGACTCCACGTTACCGTCGTTGATGCTCGTCACCATCTTGTATGGGAACTTCCAGCGCATGAAGTCTGTTGACAGAAATATTACGTTAGTCTCTTGTTAAAGATGTGTACAATCTAGATAAATCATTTTTCATTATTTTGATAGTTTTATTACTTACAAAGCAGTACTTACTATCAGCCCTATATAGGACTGATAGGACGTACGTATTTAGACCAGGGGGGTTAAAAGGCCACATCGAAACAATTCATCTAAAAAAGCAATATTTAAATTAGACATTTGCGCATATAAAAGTAAATGCGCACTGCAAACAAATGTCAAATAGCAATATTGCTTTCTTAGATTAATTATTTCGATGTGGCCATTTTAACCCCCCTGGTTAATATAATTTTCTGTAGCTGAAAACTCAGAAGAACCGATCAAACGTTCAACTCACCCAGTATCTTGGGCAGCGACGCCAGCCCCTCCTTATACAAATACACATGTTTGTCAAGCACCAGCGTGAGACACGGTACTGTGTGCACACCAATCCTCCTCGCCAGGGCCGCTTCATGCGCCTTATGCACCGTTGCCATGGTAACGCCTAGTGGTTGGAGCGCGTCGACCAGGCGGCGCCATGCCGCGGCTGAGCGCACGCATTCGAAACACCAGTCCGTGTAGAACAACACTAATGCTGGTGTGTGCACACTCTTTTCTAATATGTTGTTTTCGAAGTGTCTGAGAATTGAGAAGTTTATTTCTTTAAATAAAGAAACCAGAGCATAGTTGTGCTAAAAGCCTAAGACCCTTATAGTAACGACTTTAAAGACGTGATTGGTTGATGGCATAGTTTAGTTGTGTCGTTAATCTGTCCGAAACAGGCGCGGGTTTTTTTACAGTCTTACAGAATACAATAACAAAATTGACAACATTGACTTTGGTTGATTTCTTATCCATTTCACAAATAAGTGCTTAATTTGTTCATTTAAAATGGTTCTTACACACAACACTTCAAGACACTATCTATCTCTGTCTGTCTACTGCCAATTAGCCTTTCCTAAATTTCCCATCTCAAAAAGATTCAACTCCATAAATGCAACTTACCGTGTTGTAACTGAGAGCTTATGAAATAGAGTTATATCTTGATCTTGTGTCCTAAAGTGGGCTCCAAAGAACTCTTCAAAAGGATCATTGCTGAAAAAAAAAGACATGGCATTAAGCTCTGTCTAAGAGTGGATAGAGTGTCTATAATCTAACTTTACTCTTTGATTGTTGCCAAAAGGCTGAACCTTTGTTCGTACAACTTCCCTCTAGAAAGCAGCTTCTAGCCTAACTGGATTATACAAAATATGTCTGGCAATTGTTGCCAAAATAATAATAGTTTTTAAGAATATCTATGAGGATTTTTCTTTAGTAATATTTGGTTTTACATTAGCTTGTTGTTGTTCAGCGGTGATTGACTGCGACGCGCGCTGCGCGAATCATATCAAGGACTTCGACCAATAGGCGCAGCGAATGATATCTACGTAGATAGAGGTCGTACGGCTATTGGTTGAAACCCTCGTAATAATTCGCGCACCGCGCGGCGCGTTTGCCGTAGTTCCTGACTAAGTGTAAAAAACTTTGCTCAGGTTCAGCTAGTTATTTTTTCGGGAATGTTTTAAAATCCGACAAAGGGATTGTGTCCTTTCTAATGTGATGGAATTGGGTAGTTTTGCGGCACGCTGAGAGGTGAGGATATGGTATCCCGACGTGCCGGCAGAGTAGGGGAATGATTGACGATGATAATGATTGCAACAGCAACAGGAGTATATACAGTTTATTAAAAACACTTCACAAACTTAGTAACATAGTTCACAATATACACATTTCATAAAAGAATCAGGACTTAGATATTAGAGGGCACGGCCCTAAACGGTATAACACACTTGTTGTTTTTATGAAGGTCGGGGATTCAGTGAGTCAAAAGTGAGTAGAATGAAAGGAAATGCGAATGGAATGGAATGAGAATTTCGTAATTTAAAATGATGATGGTCCGAACAAGACGCCAGTATGTGCAGAGTTTGTACTCTGCTACAGTTTCCTAGGTCAAAGATAAATTATGAATTCTGATTACTAAATAAAGACAGATCTAAAGGTGACATAAAACTTTTTCTTTTTTCTAATAAAGAAAGAAGAAAGAATTTTAATAAAGTAAAATGTAATAATAAGGGCAACAGTTTGTCACGTTTTCCTATGACGTCACAGGTTGCTTTTTCATACAAATTCCATAATAATTTCGTGTTTTGACATTTAGTAAAAGTAACTGATTTGACTAGTTGGAAACTGCCCTATTGTTATGGGCGATATTCTGATCCCTTGTAACAATGAGGTTCATCATATCCATGTTGGTACTTCATTCATCTTAGGAATTCTTTGTGAGAAGACCAAAGATTAGATTATGTTTATAAAAATAAAAAAAAAATAATTCCAAATTAATCACATATCTAGAAACATAAGTTGTAAAGGATAATCTTCCATCACTGTTAGTCATTAAGTATTTCCTCTCTGGTTGTTGATGTGCTATGATTCACCTTCTTGGCATTCTTGAGTATTTGAAATAAATCTTTATTAATGGCTCAAACTATTTGTGGTAAAACAAAGGAAACAAGAAAGGTACATTATTTGTATGTAAAGCCAACATACATACATAAACTCACGCCCGTAATCCCTAATAGGGTGGGCAGAGCCACAGGTAATTAAAGACAACTTGCAGCCACTGTTGATACACTAATAATACTTAATTTTGCATAAATAATAGGCTAAAGAGTGACTGTTATACTAACCTGTGTTAATGTGAATGTCTGTTTTGTTCTAGAATGTTTTGGAAGCAATAATAATTAACACTTTCACGGACAGAGACCATGGGTCAGTGATGGTTCATAATAGGTTGTATGACACCTGGGAATCGGAACATCCGTAGAAGTTCTGTCCTTGAAAGTGTTAAAAAAAAATATACAAGTATGTCAACAGATAACAGCTTATTGACGAAGAGTCTCACTCAATCAACAGGACATAACAAATACTTTTGTCTATTGTGTAATTTCTTCATTACTTGATACTGGCAGAATTGTGATCACACAAAAGCCATTAAGCAAGAATTGAATAGAATTTACTAACCTGAACCGTGCATACTGGCTGTAGTCATGTCTTTGTTTATATAGATAGTCGTCCTCATTGGTGATACCATACAAGTCGTACGCTTGTCTCCGTTCTGAATCTGATAACAGCTCGTATGCTTGCTTGATTTCCACAAACCGAGTCTCCGCATTTGGATGTTCATTTTTGTCTGGGTGCCTAATAATGTTATATACACATTTTCATAAAATGTACAAAAAAGTAATTCCGATTTTCATAAGTAAGCATATAGGGATAGAATTTAAAAAGTTAACATGTAAGTGTTCTGTAATGCTCCAAGGATCATTGAAAATATCTAAATAATTTTTATTTTTGTTTTATTCTCTTTAATTTTTATTTAATTGGAAAAGTTTATCATACCAAATAGATTTAATAGTGAGTATAATCAGTCATTCATCAGATAGTAAACTTAATGAAGTCATATAAGCCTGAACTGTTTTGCATATTGATCCAATCAAAATGAGGTTACAAGCACTTTGAATTGAGGTCAGTTAACATGATAAATAAAAAAGAATGCGACACAAACAAACTTACCATTCTTTGGCCAGAGCTTTGTATGCTTTGCGTATTTCGGGCATTGAAGCCTTGGGGTGTATTCCAAGGATCTGGTAAGGATCCCCGATCTTCTGCGCGAGCACTAGCGGCCCCACTGCCGCCGCCAGGAGCATCCACAGCCATCGCCCCTTCCAACCCTTGCATTTCCATTGCATATTACTAAATGCGACAGACTTCTCTGTTCCTCAAATCAAGCTTTGCACTATTCATAGAACGTTCACCAAAACCTCCAGTTCGCTGACAATACACATGACTGATGCGGAATCAACGTAAAAACTCGAGAAACTCTTATCAGTCATTCGTCCTAAAATAGAACGGCTGAAAATTCGTAAAATCGGAGATTTTCTTGAAAAATTACAAAAATGTCAACCGGGACCAACCATAGACATTTTTTTTTTTTTGGTTTGGTTTTCCCCGAAGGGTAAGGCAAAGGGAACTATGCCCATACAGCCATGTCTGACGTATTTTTTTTCTTGATGATTAATGAAATGATGAAAGGTGATGATGATGAAACCTAAGCCCCCACCCTCGGAGTAGACTCCTACTCCGAACCCCAAACGAATTAACTCAAAAGTCCGCATAAACTTTTGAGTTATGAAGCGGCTTCCTGACACGAAGCGAAAATAGGCAGATACACTTTGTTTATTGAATACTCCAATATAATAACACTCGCGAATGTCTTCCGACTAACTTAATGCGATCATTAACCACAAAACACCACTTCGTATTAATTATTTAGATTATTCAATGAAGAAAGCAACTGTCCCGTTTCCGCCTCCCGCCAAAAAGCCCCAACCATAGACAAATCGATTATTATTTTTTATTCTTCAGAAAAAAATATGATTGAAGCCCCCCATTCACATGCTGTCTTTTTATTGATCGGTTTTTGTAAATTTTTCATAGAACTGAGTAGTAAATGAGTAACATTTTCGAAGCGATTTCTTTGATGTACGTTACACTTACAGTTTACATAACAAAATGTAAAACTTGTTGTCGGCAAGCAATAACTATTGCGATTGAAAAGTATCTAAATGACCACTGTTCAGCTGTGCTGACTGCTGACAGCAATGATGTATGGTTTTCGTGCAGTGTAAAGCGCCCTTGCCGGTATATTTTTTTTTTTGTATGACGTCACATCCGATATTCAGTCACTTCAGCACAGACTAGTAAGAGATACTACGTATCAGACGAACATCTCTAGTACTAACGTTTTAATGATACATGACAGTTCTTTTTTTTAATATTCGAATTTTACTTGGCAAAGGACTATGCGTTAGGCGGCCTAATGTACAGCAGCTGGATGTTCAAAAGATACGGTCTTGTAACCGGGATCGGTATTATTCTACAGATTTTATTTCGACTTTAAAACAAGTAGGTACTTATTTCAAAGTCCGAGATAAACGTAAAATCTGTAGAAAATAATACCGAACCTGGAAACAAGAATGACCTCTTTTTAAGTTAGGGGTTGGTTCGTAGGGTTAAAAAGATGTGAGAGATTCATTAAATTATTTATTTTTTAAATTTTTACAATATTTTTTGCGTGGTGTAAGAAATGGTTCTTGCATCGGAGGCAAACACTTCTTTAAATTTAGACGGGATAAATCCGTGCCCAAAAGTTCACTTTTTGGTATATACACTTCTCATCAAAAAAATCGAAACACTTCCGTTTTCATTGTTTCTGTCCGAATTTAACACAAAAAAGAATTCATACGATGAAAAAAAATACATAAATGTATAGCTGGCAGTTTGGCCATTACAGTAATAAGCGAAAATTCTAAATTCAAAATTAGAATTTCATTTGTTTATCTTATAAACGAAATGAATCACTGTTTTGAGACAAATGTGTGTTTAGGGTTGGAGTACATTTAGCGTTTAAAAACTAAAAATTGGCGCCTATCCTTAAACTTTTTGTTTTTTATTTCAATACTGTGACTTTGGGACGTCTGAAAAAAGGTTTTTTTTCTAAAACGTATGGATACTTCGCCCACAGAAGCCGCCCAAGTTGTGGCATTGCTGGATTCTGGCCTTAGTCAGCGTGTTGTGGCTGCAAGACTGCATCTAAGCCTGTCATCTGTTCATAGAGTCTAAGATAAACGTTATCGGGAGACTGGTTTGTTCACGCGCCGTTCAGGATCTGGCAGGAATCGGGTCACTTCTGAGCGAGATGATCGATTTATTGTAACAACTTCTTTAAGAAATCGACGCCTTAACGCTTTTCAACTGCAGCAGCGGCTTCGTGTTGTACGAAGGGTGGCTGTAAGTGACTCTACAATTAGAAGAAGGTTGAAGGATCGTGGACTGGTACCGCATAAGCCAGCAAATGGGCCGAAATTAACTGCAGACCATCGAAGAGCGCGCCTTAACTTTGCACGTGAGCACCTAAATTGGTCATACCTACAGTGGAGCAAAGTTCTCTTTTCTGATGAGTGTAAAATTATGCTGTATGGTAACGACGGAAGGAACAAGGTCTACAGAAGAGACGGAGAACGCTATGCACAATGCTGCATTGAAGAAAAGGTCAGCTATGGTGGCGGTTCGTAGACGGTTTGGGGAGGAATCAGCGCCGACGGTAAGACAGAGCTTGCTTTCGTGTCTGGGCCACGTCTGCCTGCACTAAACTGTCATCGGTACGTCGAAGAGTGTCTCGAGCCTCATGTGATGCCCTATGCACATTTTATTGGCAACGGCTTCATATTCATGCACGACAATGCTAGGGCTCACACCGCGGGCGTCGTACGAGATTATCTTAACGAAGTCGATATCTCTATTATGGAATGGCCAGCAAGAAGCCCGGACATGAATCCCATTGAACATCTGTGGGATGAATTAAAGAGACGAATTCGAGCAAGAGATCCTGCCCCAGAAACACTTAGCCAGCTGCAAGATGCAATCCAAGAGGAATGGGACAATATACCACAGCATGTGATCGTGACTCTCATCCGATCGATGAAGAACCGTATGGAAGCAGTAATTAGAGCTCGGGGAGGGAATACAAGTTATTAAATAAACGTTTTTTAGTTTTTTTTTTCATTTACGTGTGTTGTTTTATCCATTTCCTTTATACTCCATACGGAATAAAAATGACTCATTTAACAAAATACGAAACCTATGAAAAATTCATTTAAATTTAGAACATTAACATTAAGATTTGATAAGCTCATATTACTCACTATTAAACGACATTTAACATTTATTCCTAAATGTACACATTTTTCTGATAATCCTGACAAAACGTAAACTTGCAAGGTGTTTCGATTTTTTTGATGAGAAGTGTATTTTAAATTAATTTAGTTTTCAAGACACTTCCGCCACTTGTTGAGTCTTTTCTCGATGCATGGAAAATGATGCAATGAAAACAGCGCCTTGTCGCGAATTTTTGCAAACACAGCACTCGCGATACATTTTCGAAAGAAAATACATGCGAAAAGATTCACTGGGCTTTGTATAACAAAGTAAAGTGGAGCAAATAAGCACAAATACACTTCAGTCGATCGAATCGAATACACAGTTTGTCACATTTTTGACAGGACGCCGATAAATATGGCCGATAAAGATAGCTGTCGCCGAAGTTGCCTCTCAGCAACCTCCTAAACTTTCACAACCAGCTTTCTTCCCTCCCTCTCCGTCTTCTCCATCCTCGAGTCAAAATCCCACCACCTCGTATCGTAAAACCGTATACCGGGAACGCCGTCCTCCTCCAGAATTAGGTAGGTCTTATGATGTTCAGGCTCACTCTGACATAACCCGTTCTCCCATATCCTCACAACCTAATGGTTGTGCCTTCCCTCCTCCTCCCGAGTCTACTCCTCTCCTTACTCCCAATGACAACCTCATAGAGCTGTTGGTTTGTTCCTTAATTAATATTATTTCTAAGTTCTCGGACTCCTTACCGAACAATGTCGTATCTCTATTGAAGCAATTCATGTCAATGTTAATAAATAAAAATGGCGGGTCATTGTCTCCTTCAATGGAATTGTAAAAGTATTCGATCCAAAAAACCTGAATTAATATTATTAATTAACAAATTCAAGCCTGTTGTCTGTGCCATCTCTGAGACATGGTTGAGGCCTGGCTCCATTTTTAGGATGCCTGGCTACTCCTGTATCCGGGATGACAGAGATGATGGTTATGCTGGTTCGGCCCTTCTTGTTAATAAAAATATTTCCTTCTCTCAAATTCCCATCCCACCGCATGATCGTGACCTACACGTAGTAGCAATTAAAGCTTTAAATTGTACTATTGTTTCAGTTTACTTCCCACACCCCAACCCCTCTCTTATTTCGGAACTGAATAATATCCTCTTTCCTCTCCCTGGACCATTTATAATTCTTGGCGATTTCAATGTCCACCACACTTTTTGGGGCTCCTATAAGTGTGACTCCCTGGCTCCTCATTTATTTGATCTCCTGGACAATATCAACCTGTGCGTGCTGAATGATGGCTCCCCGACGCGTAGGGTTTCACCTCTTGGTGGCTCTAGCGTGGTGGATTTGTCTTTGGTATCGCCTAGCATGGTTTTGACCCTTTCATGGAAGGTGTTACCTAATTGCTACGGTAGCGATCATTTCCCTATTATTATTTCCTTTCTTACCCCCAGCCCTCCGACTAAGAACCCTCCTCCTCTCTTGAAATACCGTCTGGACAGGGCCGATTGGCAAAAGTATGCGGAGCTGGTTAATGGTAAGATCCCGTCTCTTTCCCCGATCTCTTCATCTAACTATCTTACTTGCTACGAGGAATTTACATCGTGTATCACTTCATCCGCCGATAGCTCTATCCCTTTGAAAAACTCAGCACGAGGCAAAATATCATCGCCTCCTTGGTGGGACGCGGAATGTACGGAAAGCGTGCGTCAACGGGATGAGGCTGAGAATAGCTTTGCTGGTGATCTATCTTCCATGCAAAAATATCTGTCTTTCCAGAAGGCGTCTGCTCGCTCCAAGAGATTCCTCGCCAAGAAAAAAGTTAATGGATGGCGTGACTTTTGCGAGTCTCTTGCTCCCCGGTCTCCTGCTTCTTTGGTGTGGAAACGAATTAAATCATTCAGAAGGTATCTGTTAGACGACAGTAACTCTATAGCTAACGACACGTCCACTTGGCTGCCGGACTTCTTTGACAAGCTAGCTCCCCCATCTGTTCCTTTCCAGGATTGCTTCCCTTCCTCGTCCTCCTCCTTGTCTTCTTATAATAGTTTTAACGAGCCTTTCTCATATCCTGAACTTTCCTGTGCCCTAGATAACCTTAGAGACACATCTCCTGGCATGGATGGGATCCCTTATTCTCTAATTTCTAAATCTCCAATGTCGGCGAAAATGTACTTTCTTTGCATTATCAATGAAGTGTTTATAACAGGGACTGTTCCCGACTCCTGGAAGACTCAAATCATTGTCCCAATTTTAAAACCTGGCAAAGATCCTAGTAAGTCTTCTTCGTACAGACCTATTGCCCTCTCATCCGCTCTGGCTAAGATTCTGGAGCATCTCTTAAAGAACCGCTTGGAGTGGTTATTGGAGAATAAGGGATTATTATCGAAGTTTCAGTTT
This sequence comes from Pectinophora gossypiella, assembly GCF_024362695.1. Lineage (NCBI taxonomy): Eukaryota > Metazoa > Arthropoda > Insecta > Lepidoptera > Gelechiidae > Pectinophora > Pectinophora gossypiella. Next base: position 1,627,873 of record NC_065409.1, read on the forward strand.
GGGTTTCGTAGAGGTATGGGCACTTTGGATAGTCTTAGCATCTTGACTACTGACATTAGGAGCGCTTTCAGCTGTGACGAACATGTCATTGGTGTATTCCTTGACATCTCCTCTGCTTATGATAACGTCCTCCTCCCAATACTCAGGCAAAAAATGCAACAGCTGAATATCCCGGAGAGGATGGTACACATCATATGCAACCTTTACATGGCTCGCAGTATCACGGTGAGAGTGCAAGGCTCTCTTTCTCCTCCCAGAACCTTGTGGAAAGGTCTCCCTCAGGGTTCCGTTCTTAGTCCGCTACTTTTCAATGTTTACACCTATGACCTTGATAGAACTGTCCTATGCTTTAGTAGTATCCTGCAATACGCAGATGACATTGCCCTTTACGCCCGCTCCTCCTCGTTTGCGGATGCATGTTCTCGCCTTAATTCTGCACTGTACTATTTAAGCACCTGGCTAAGCGATCACGGCCTCTCACTCTCTGTCCCTAAGTGCAGCGCTGTGGTATTCTCCCGCAAGCGTGTGATCCCAGCTATAGAGCTAGTTATTGATGAACAGCCAGTGTTCGTCTATGACAAAGTGAAATTTTTAGGAGTAATCCTTGACAGCAAAATGTGTGGATTACCTCATCTTGAACACATAGCTAATAAGTGCGAAAAAAATATCAACGTGCTTAGGTCTTTATCAGGGGTTCGTTGGGGCTCCCATCCGTATAGCCAAAAGCTTTTGTACAACGCCATTATACGCAGTCATTTTGATTACGCCAGTTTCATCCTCGAGCCCTGCAACAAAACTGCTCTTAATAAACTTGACAGGATTCAGGCTAAATGTTTACGGATTATTGCAGGTGCGATGAAGTCGTCCCCTACAAATGCGCTCCAAGTGGAATGTGTGGAACCTCCACTCCAATTACGTAGACAGTATCTCTCGGATAGGTATTATTTCAACACCTTACAAACATCATCTCATCCCCTTCATAAGAAACTAAATTCTCTTTGTTTGGTAGCTAGTTCTAATTATTGGAGACATAAAGACTTGCCGCCTCTCGTCAAGTCTTTTAATAAAATCAACCCTTCTACAATACATCAGACCCCTAAGGCCACTATTTTTGAATTTCCTTTTGAAAGTTTAATCTTTTGTCCTAAGGTAGGTAGGTAAGTAGGTAGGTATACTTAATCTAGGGATAGTCAAGAACTCGCAGGGTGCTGATAAGGAGCTTAATAGCTTAGTGAAGGATTGGCTTGGAAAAAAACTGGAAGGATTGGCTTCAACTCTATACTGATGCCTCTAAATTATCAGATACAAGTCACGTAGGAGCTGCTGTTTGGATTCCTAAATTTAATATCATCCTAAACTATAAATGCCCTGCTAACTGCTCCATTTTCACAGGTGAGTCCATTGCCCTTCTAGAAGCTGCCTCCTATGTGGAATCTCACAAATTGAATAGATCAATAATTTTCTCGGATTCCCTTAGCTGTTTGCAAGACCTTTTAAAATTGCCTTTTCACTCTAGAGATAATTTTTATCTCACCCTTAAAACTAAGGAAGTTCTTTATAGATGCCAAAAGAGTGGTCTTGAAATTGTCCTGGCTTGGATTCCCAGTCACAGCGGTATTCGTGGCAACGAGAACGCCGACCTATGTGCTAAAGAAGCTGTCCGCTTGGGTACTGAGATCTACAACAAGACTTTCTCCAGAGATATCCGGGCTCTCGCTAAATCACATCTATTCAAAACTTGGGATGAGCTTTGGCAAACATCTAAGCAAGCAAAAGGCAAACTTTACGGACTTATCCAACCTTCTATACCTATAAGACCTTGGTTTATTATTAATAATTTGCGAACGAAAAATGGTGGCGGGCTTATACTACGTGTGTTTCTAACCTATATGTCTGTGAAGTTAATTAACAATCGTGTTGTCTTTATTTTTAGGGAACTTCTGGACTACATCATTGGACTTCCCACCGAACAGTCTTCAGTATAATTTAAATTAACCTACCGACTATTTTTTTTTATGATTTTTTTTTTCTTCGGTACCTTGACGTTGGCAGAATCATCGTTTCTAAACGATGCAGCCATAAACTTTAAAAAGTGAAGTGAAGTGAAAGATAGCTGTCACCGCTAACCAATCACAGGCCAGCACAATTGTCGGACATCATTAAAAAATATGGCGCCTATTGACAACATTCGTTCCACCCAGATTACACGGCGTGCACTTCAGTCAGTCAACCAAGCAACCACCAACCAACTCAGCAGCTCAGCAGTTGACAATCCTCAATAACTTAGTGTACATGTCTGTTAACATTTTCGTTTATTTTGACGAAAATAAATAATAGTTTTAAGTATAAAAGTGATATTTAAATAATTAATTTATTACCGTTTCGAGTGTTGATCTGTAAGTATTTTTAAACTACTTTTTTAGGTTATGTATCTAGTCATTAAATTGTTTTCAACACTTTTCCTTATTATCTTTAAAAGCAAAAAATGTAGTTATTAGTTAGAAGCAAGCCGTAGTTTTTGAAACATATTTGCAACTATTTAATTATCCATATCTACATGTTTAGAACCGGCTGTTGTTTTATACAGATCTAATAAGAAAAAGAAATAAATTCTTGAACAAAGATTAAAAAATCTTTAATTCATCGGTAAAATCTTTATGCAAAATTGCACAATACTAGACAATACTTACTTAGATACCTATTCACATAAAATAAACTGTGAGTTGCATTTTTATTTCAACAGATAAGTTTCTTTTATCACTATTAGATAGTTAATTTTATCAACCAACTTACCCAAGGCCAGCCAGATTCAAGATGTGGTTGTTTTCTACATGCAATTGTGTTTATGTGTATATTTAAATAAATAAAAACTTTTTTAGAGTAAGATAATAACTAAGAAGGTACCTATAACTCAAAAATATATACTACTCTTACAAAGGGTATTTTGTTCATCTAAATAGGTTGTTCATCTATGCTATTTATAGTAGGTATACATAAATGAACACAGTGTTATATGTATATTTTTTTTAAAATCTGACTTATTGAGGCTTGAGCCAGTCTTATGGTTATGCCAGCCTCAGTGTTCTAAAATGCAGTAATATTCGTTATTCTACGAACCTATTGTTGCTACTACATTTTTATTTCTTTTAGGTATTTTATGTCGGTTAATTATAGCACCTAGCTACTTTTAACTAGTGCCTTTGTCCAACCAAGTAGTTATTGCTTCATGCAGCAAATCTACATTAGGACTCCTTAAAAAAAGGCAATGCTAACCTATGGCACGAAATATACACAGTGCTACCCCAAGATGTGATGCTATCAATACAGAACTCAAACTTGGAAACTTTCAACCTTCTTATTTTTATTTAAATATTTGTTTATTTACCTAAATCTGGCAACAACAGGCCAGACTTTTACATTTTTTTATTCCAGTATGTTGATCTAATGTACTTATATGTATATGTAGACTTACATATATGAACCATTACATGCACAAACTTTTGAATTCTTAATACAAAAGTATGTAATACGAAACAAAAGTCCTTGCAAATCAATATAATGTTCTTATAAATAAAAAAAACTACCATAGTTATGCTCCATCCCCTCTCCAGTTGTTTGAAGTGAGGCCTGTACCCAGCAGTGGGACATATATAGGCTATTAAGTTATCTTATGTAAAGAAAAACTGTGAAAAAAGAAGAAATTTTTCACACCACAAACTCAACACTCTTTTTCCTTTAATTTCAATAATGGAGTGTGAACTGTGTGACCCTTACGACGCGCAGTAATCGCATTATTTACCCGCATTATAGATCACTCTGGCCTCCAAACAGTTAAATAACCATTATTCATAGTAAAGAACCCACAAGATGGGTAGGTACCTATAAACAACGTAATGAATATCAATAGAGATGATAGGTATGACGCGACGACGTGACAGTTATGACGTCATTAGATGTATTTTTGCCATTGATGTAGGTATAATGGTGCTGATTCCTGTACTGTACACACCACCTAATTTTACTTTAACTTATAGGTACCTGTCATTTTCTTATCCGCCGAAAAGGAAAGCGACGGGCAATCGACAGACATAAATTTTATGGAACGCACGTCAAATTTAGGCAGAAATTTTAAAAAATCCCTCCGAAAATTTTATATTGATGAATAACCAGACAGAATTAAGTTAACAGCACACGTCAAACGTGTTGCATATCAGCGAGATGCCTATTTTATTCGCTCGGGTTTTGTTATTATTTTTGCATAGTAAATTGTCGATAGAAATTGCACAAGCATTTCATATTACAGCTCTGTTGATGCTAAGTCAGCGTTCTAATATGGCGTTCGTATTACACTATCACAGTATTGTTATCCCTACACTACACCACAACCTGAACTCTCTACACAAAAATCTCATTCTTACTGCGTGCCGTATTACCGCGAAGTGCGAGCGAGACACACAATTGGCGCGCGCTCCCTTACTCCTTAACGACTTACCGCCATTTAGACTAAAGCATAGAATAAGAAATAATACTATAGAACGGCAACTCTCAGTTCCCCGCCAGCGTCTGAGCTAGGTTTACCTCACCCCCTTCGAACATAGTTTAATCTTCAGACGTCATACACACAGATGCGCGTGTACGATAACGTCAATGTGTAGTGTCTGTGAAACAAGGTGTTTTGTATGAAGTGTCCGGGGTGTGACTAAAGTAAGAACCAGAGGGGATGCGGTAAATCTATAGCGCCCTATACGAAATGGTGCGGGGCGGAGAATGTACGCTCTTGTCGGTTTTGGATTCTCCATTCTTGTCTATCAAAATTCTTTAACTTCCTTATAAGACACGACTATCGCTTTCTCCTTAATCTGTTCCATGTAAGCTCTTTGTCTTCCCCTTCCTCTCTTTCTTTCTATCTACCCTTCTATGATGTGTCCGTTCTATACGCAGCATTATTCTGTGCCCCGATAGTCTATTGCACTATTGAGTATCTCTATGTCGAATATTGTGACCGCCGGCTTAAAGTGGGTGTGTAAGTGACGCACGAGTTTCAATTGCAGGTAATGGCTAGGATGTGATTGTTTGCGACTAAATAGATATAACGTGTATCAACCAGTGATGTGGCGTTCCTGAGAATGTTCCCAAAGTTGGAATGTCCCCGTTGTAAAAACTCTTTTACAGTAAGGACACTGGCTGCTAAAGGCCTCCGTGGTCCAGTGGTTGAGCGTGGGGCTCACGATCCGGAGGTTCCGGGTTCGAATCCCGGTGGGGACATATCACAAAAATCACTTTGTGATCCCTGGTTTGGTTAGGACATTACAGGCTGATCACCTGATTGTCCGAAAGTAAGACGATCCGTGCTTCGGAAGGCACGTTAAGCCGTTGGTTCCGGTTACTACTTACTTATGTAATTACGTAGTCGTTACATGAGTCATGTGAGGGGCCTTTGGCGGCTCAATAGTAACCTTGACACCAGGGTTTATGAGGTTGGTAATCCGCCTCACAACCTACACGATAGAAGAAGACTGGCTGCTTTTCTTTTTCAAATTTGTCTTTCTTGTATTCTGATCTTATCTGCCGGCTCTTTTTACGTGTGCGTCAAGCTAGCGGCCTCAAAAAAAAAATGGGCACGAAAAAATAATTTGACCACACCAAAAAATAGTACTCTTGTTGAAAAAAATAGTACCTGTTGTAAAAAAAATAGTACCATCACGGTTCTGGATTTATAGCCATGTTTTATTGCACTTGCTAGCTTGACGGTGAGCGAAATTTGGCGAGAGTTAACGAGAAGGTCTTTCGCTTTGATTTAAACGCCAAAAAATAGTACCGAAATAGTACTCACCCCCTGCAAAATACCGAAATGAGTACTTCAACGGTTCCAAAGTTATAAAGGCAGTTCTTTTATCCCGCTGGCTTGACGTTTTGAAAATACCTATTATCTAGGGAACGCTTGCATACTTCAGTTTGTAACTAATGTCAATAAACTCGTATGAAATAGTACTCCCTACCATCATAATTTGGACCTGATTCTCTTTGTAGAAATATGTCAAAAAGTCATTATAACCTATGCCACTTGCGTCTACTTGCTACTTGCGTCTTCGTGGATCGGACTCTATTTATAGACACTTCCTTATTAGTGATGTGCCGGATCGTTAAAAATGTATATCCGCGGATACGGATCTGAATACGGATATTTAGTGTAAAGATCCGCGGATACGGATACGGATCTTTATTTTCTTAAACAAAAAGATTAAAGTTTTAGTTATTTCATTGTTATAAAAGTGATATTTTATCTTGCTTTCATTATAAAGATCTATCTATCTAAATGTTTGCAATATAAAGGTGCCAAATATTTGATTTTAAGAAATAAAAACAATCTGAATGGAATTTTATAGCCTTTTTATTTAATAATTCTACTTAATCACCTGAAAAAGATCCGTAAAAGATCCGCGTGAAAAGTAATGGACACGGATACGGAAACAGATTTTTATTTTATCTCGGATATCCGCAGATACGGATACGAATACGGATATTCGGAACATCACTATTCCTTAATGACAATGCCGTAAGCGTGGCCAATTATTGGTCAGCAAAAATTTAGTTTCGATCGCCATCGACTCGCAAAGAAGAAGACTATTCCTTATTAATTTTATTGCGTACTATGTCGTGCCTCTTTTTACAAGCTTTGTATTGTTTTGAATTTCTCTTATAAGAGCAGTTCAATTTCTAAGAGTCATTTTCGATGCACTCTCCTGGCAACAGTGACAACCACGATGTCTGTTACAGCGGAACGGCTAAGCATTCATCGATAGAAGACGATATCGTCTTTCCATCACCTAATGGGGTGGGCAAAGCCACGAGTAATCAAAGACAACATGCAGCCACTGTTGATACGATGTCGTAAGCTAGATTATGATAAACCTTATGGTGATAAGGGATCAGCCTATCGTCCATAACATTAGTCCATCATGATAGAGGACACAATCCCTCTGTCGGTTTTTACGACATGCCCGGGAAGTCAAGCAGCTGGACGTTTTTTATTTGCTCCCAGAACAGCATAGAAGGTTACTCTACACACAGTCAATAAGTCGATTTTATCGTTTATCATCATGTCTGAATGTAAGAGCTAAGGTACCTATGGTACGGTGTGGTACCCAAATTCTATGCACAATAAAAATAATTACAAATTCTCGAGGTCAAGGTTAAAATTAGCATGTACCTATCTGTTCAAAGTGACTCCAAAACCAGTCAAGTTCATTGCGACAACGGTATCAATTGTAGAACACGCTTTGTCGTAAACTTTATGGCTCGTAAACTATTTTGTTGAGGCCATTTTAGATATATTAAATAGAAAATGCTCGGTCTACTCTGAACAGGCGTGCGTGTATGAAGCGATTGATGAATGTGGAGGAAGCAAGAGAAGTGTGTCAGGATCGAAGCAAATGGAATTCTATAGTCTCTGCTTACCCCGGTGGGAAATAGGCGTGAGTTTATATTTGTATGTATGTAAAATGCTCGTCATTCCAATTCGTCGTCGTTTCGAATTTGTTTTCGATTTCGTGTTTGATTATCACGTGCTCAGCTGTGAAGGAAAACATCGTGAGGAAACCGCGGGCAAAAGCTGTTCATAATAATTCATTAAAACATGTGACCTAATGAAGTGACGGCGTTTGTTACAAACGTGGAATGAGCTAATTCAAACGTCGAGATAATTACTGTTGATAACTGATAAGACCATACTACGATGTTTTATAATGAAATACTACACGCGAACGTAAATACCTAAATTGGTTTTATTGATTGTTCAATTCGATAAGTAAGACCTTACGTAACTTACTATTACAGAATTTGTATAGTACCTACTACTTACTCATCATCACCAGCCCATTAACGTCCCCACTGCTGGGGCACGGGCCTTCCCTATGGATGGATAGGGAGATCGGGCCATAAACCACCACGCGGGCCCAGTGCGGATTGGTGGTTATTAACGACTGCTAATGCAGCCGGGACCAACGGCTTAACGTGCCTTCCGAAGCACGGAGGAGCTCGAGATGAAAACTTTTTTTTTTGTGGTCACTCATCCTATGACCGGCCTTTGCGAAAGTTGCTTAACTTTAACAATCGTAGACCAAGCGCGTTTACCGCTGCGCCACCGAGCTCCTTACCGAGCTACTACTTACTATTTAAACAATATAAGCTCTCGATTATATTCCTAATTGGGCTAGTTAGAGGTACGTCCATCATAAGCAAGTGTTTTCCAGCAGCAGGGGGGGGATGTCATCAAGTCGCAGGCAGGTAGAGAATTGGATAAAATAGCAGTAGCCACCCATGACTCAAACTATCGCCAAGGGAGGGGGGTGTCGTGACCCCCATGAAAATTTCCGCACTTTCACTTATGTCCCTATTTCGCATTTTGATTTCTTACACCTGTGGGCTTAGCACCGTAAGCGCGCGACTCTTTCTCGCCTCGACATACGTCACCCGTCACTCTCTCACAGTACTGCACAGAAAGAGACAGATGATCTCTGTCGCGGCGAGAAAGAGTCGCGTGCTTACGGTGCTAAGCCCGCTGGCCAGTGTCATTATGTTTGACTGTGGTTTGACCTTATTTCAGCTTTAGCCTAGACCGAATTAACCTCGGAACACGTACTAGTTAAAAATCAATGTTTTGTAACTGAACGAGTTGTGAAACCTTCATTTAGTTACTTGTGTCGTGAAGGTGCGAACAGAGATTGACGAACTATGTGTTACATAATTAAAACACATAATACTGGGTTCTTACCGCGTTAATCGGGGATATGAGACTCACGATATTTCAACACTTTTGCAAGTGCCACGATCTCGGGACGACTAATGAAATTGAAGTGATAAACATATCTGTTAGTAAACATATCTAGGAGTAAACATATCTGTCTACCCTGTTTCTTTGCCGCTTGTTTCTACATTTGATATCGGAATGTTCGGAACTATCTGAACTCGCACCAAACTCACTACGACAAACCGCACTCACTGTGTCCTCTCTAAAACTATTCCGACAAATTCAAATTAAAAATATCTTTATTCAGTTGGTAACATAGTTACACTTTGAATCGTCAATTTTTACATAACGAACGACTCATCCGCCTAAAACTACTGCAGCTTCTCACAACCTGTATAGCCGGGGAAAAGAAGCTGCAAGAAAAACCTCGGCACAGGGCCCTAGACGTTCTTTAAAAAAATAAAAATAACATAACAACATCACGTGTGTATCCCTAAAGCTTACTCCGGACACTTCATACAAACAACCTCGTCATAGACAAACAGCACACCTTCACGTTATCGTACACGCGCATCTGTGTGGGTGACGTCTGACGTCATACGATTCCAGTCTAAACCACACCCCGGACACTTCATGCAAAGAATCTCGTCATACACAAACAGCACACAGTGACGTTATCGTACACGCGCATCTGTGTAGGTGACGTCTGACACCATACGATTCAATTCTAAACTATGTTCGAGAGGGGGTGAGGTAAGCCTAGCTCGGACGCTGGTGGGGAGCGGAGAGTTGCCATTCTATACGTAGTATTATTCCTTATTCTATGCCCGTAAAAAGTTCACCACGTGATAGGTTTCCGAAAGAAAACGACTAGATATAAATATTAAAGTCCAAACCTATCTCCAAAGGCCTCCGAAGGCGAATAACCGAATGGCGAATGTGTCGCAGGATGGACTAACCTTAATATAGATCTTGTTGTCTCATGAATAAATAAATTGTGGTAGTGTAAATAAGACAAATGACACAGCAAAAATAGCACATCAATCCTCAATTTGATATGATGTTGTTGTCTTTTTTTGTGTGTGGCGTCCTTTTATAATAAACTGTTTCTATTCTATTCTATTCTAATTGCAGGCTATACTAGATAGTACAAGTAGAGAATGATAATATTAGCTTGACAAAAGTAATCATAAAACATAATTATATGTCAGTACTGGAAATATTACTCTGTGTACCTACTCGTTTATGTATGTTACCGCAACTACCAGAATAGTTGATATCAAATGTCTGATTATGTAATTACATTACATTTAGGTAATCATTGTTATTTATTTAGGTACACAAACGAAATAATGTAATGTCGGTGTGATCTTTTCGGAGTTTTATGTCTACCTATTTCAAAGCGTTTCAGGTGACAGAATAACAAACCCAAACCTTGTCAATCAACTGTAGACTTCTCTTTCTAGTCTAAGCGCACGACAGTGCTCAGGCCAAGTTCCGGCAATACCGGCTACAACTACTAAGTACACGGAACGGTTTCGAGCTACCTTTTACCCTCCTGTAACTCAGTGCCTATTGTAGATACTCAAGTATGCCAAATTTCAAGAGTCTAGTTGCAACATATCTTAAAATATGTACCTACTATAAACTTACTGACTGACTGATCTATAAGTAGGTAATCAAAACTCAAACTCGTCCCGTCAGGACACTTCGAATTATTCCATAGTCATAAAATTTGACATACAGCGAGTTTACGTGCATATAAAAAAACATTGAGAAAATGATTAAAGGTAACCGACGACGGCACGAATTTCGATTTTTAAGTATTAAATTTGAAATATAATTAATTATATATTAGGAGCTCGGTGGCGCAGCGGTAAACGCGCTCGGTCTGCGATTGTTGAAGTTAAACAACTTTCGCAAAGGCCGGTCATAGGATGGGTGACCACAAAAAAAAAGTTTTCATCTCGAGCTCCTCCGTGCTTCGGAAGGCACGTTAAGCCGTTGGTCCCGGTTGCATTAGCAGTCGTTAATAACCACCAATCCGCAATGGGCCCGCGTGATGGTTTAAGGCCCGATCTCCCTACCCATCCATAGGGAAGGCTCGTGCCCCAGCAGTGGGGTGTGGGCTGGTGATGATGATGATGATGATAATTAATTAAAGGGGTTCCTCTCGTTGTAACAACAACTTGTAATATATATCTACTTGTAATATATTCTTCTCGTCAGCCATAACACCTTGCATATGACGTAGATTCAAACATGTAAATTGACCTTCAACAAGTTTATCCATGATAATTACGTTATCTCTGATTTCTGGATGTTTTTCTATCACCAGCACCACAGCACCATGGAAGCGTTAGCAGTGATACTGGAGCCGTACAAGGAGGCGGTGGGCTCGCTGGCGGCCATCGTCACCATCGGACAGATGTTCTCCGGCAGCTTCATCTGCTACGACATCTACAAGCAGGGGAACACTAGGGGCATTGGCATCATGCCCTTCGTCGGTGGTCTTATCATGTAAGTCACTGATGCATGTAACCAGGGCCGTAGAATCGTGGACAGTGTTATCTGTCATTTTAAAGCTATATAAAGACGCAGAGTGGGATAGATGTTCTCCAGCAGCTTCATCTGCTACGACATCTAAGCAGGGGACAAATGGGGGCATTGGTATCATGCCCTTCGTCGGTGGTCTTGTCATGTAAGTCAGTGATTCATATAACCAGGGCCCTAGAATCGTGGGAAATGTTAGCAGTCATTTTCTAGCCGTACAAGGATGTGGGGTGGGACAGATGTTCGCTAGCAGCTTCATCTGCTACGACATCTAAGCAGGGGACAACTAGGGGCATTGGTATCATGCCCTTCGTCGGTGGTCTTGTCATGTAAATCTGTGATGTTCGTGCCAGCACGTGCCTGTATCACAGCACCATGAAAGCATTAGTGTAGAATATGTTAATAGGTCGGCGGATATAGTAGAAAAGGTATCCGTTTTTTGTTCATAAACAAATACACTAACATACATAGCATCACGCCTATATCTCCGAAGGGATAGGCACAGGTATAGTGTATACAATACACCCACTCCTCACCAGCTATGTTCAAATAAAAAAGGGATCACCACGTTTACCACACAGTAATAGTGATCAGTGTGAGTGAGTGTGGTCTTCTTATATCGTGTGGGTTGTGAGGTGGATTACCAACCCCATCAACCCTGGTGTCAAGGTTATTATTGAGCCGCCATAGGCCCCTGACATGACTCGTGTAACGAGTACATACTTACATCAGTAAGTAATAACCGGGACCAACAGCTTAACGTGCTTCCGAAGCACGGATCGCCTTACTTTTGGACAAACTAGGGATCATAAAGTGATTTTTGTGATTTGTCCCCATCGGGATTCGAACCCAGGACCTCCGGATCGTGAGCACAACGCTCAACCACTGGACGGAGGCGGTCAGTGTGTGGTTATCTGTGTCGATGGTTGTTTTTGTGTGCAAAAAAACTAAAATGCACTATTTTGTGACTTTCAGGAGTGTACTCAATTTGAAATACGGCTACATACTCCGAGACGACACGATGATCCAAGTCAATCTTTTCGGATTGGCTCTCAACATTATATATTTAATGATCTTCTTCCACTACTCGTTGGAGAAAGTCAAGGTCTGGGCGCAGATAGGCCTCGGAGGCGCCTTCTCCGCTGCGTTGATTGGATACGCCCAAGTCGAGGACCCGAAGCTGGTGGAAGACAGATTCGGCCTGATTATCACCGCGTTCATGTTCTACCTCATTGCTTCACCGCTATTCGGATTGGTAAGTGTGACATGTTTACATTTAAATACATATTAATATAATCAGACTTGGTAAAAATCGGGTATAAAAGATCTTTTTTTTTAATAGTCTGAATGGGTAAATTATATGAAGTTTATATTTATTTATGTATTTATACAAAGTACTGCCACGTGGTTTACATTACAGCATTTACTTAACTCTTATATACTAGTATGTACAGTAACCGCGTACATAACTCTATCCATAATTTTAAGTGTTAAACTTTGTAGTAATTGATTATACGTAATAATGAAAAATGTGTAATATAATTATATAATATTGCTCCGATGTGTAATTTTTAATCCCCCAGTTACGTCTTACGTCAAAACACGAAATTATAATGGAATTTGCATGAAAAAGCATACCATGACATCATAAAAAAACGTGATAAAATATCGGACTTATTATTAATTACGTTTGTCTTGATTAAAATTCATAACATAAACAGCCTATATACGTCCCACTGTTGGGCACAGGCCTCTCCTCAATCAACCGGAGGGGGTATGGAGCATACTCCACCACGCTGCTCCAATGCGGGTTGATGGAGGTGTTTTTACGGCTAATAACCGGGACCAACGGCTTAACGTGCCCTCCGAAGCACGGAATCATCTTACTTTTTCGGACAATCAGGTGATTCAAGCATGAAAAGTCCTTGCCAAACAAAGGACAGTCTCACAAAGTGATTTCAACAATGTCCCCATCGGGAATCGAACCCGGACCTCCAGATCGTGAGCCTAACGCTCTAACCACTAGACCACGGAGGCTGTTACAATTCATAAATAAGTTAAATAGAAAAAAGGGGTAAGGGTTTGGGGTAAGGGAGGAAAACGGGAAGGATTTTCTTTGGTTTTATATATGTCTTTACTTAGTAATTAGACATTCATAATTTATCTTTGACCTAGGACACTACCAAATTGTTTGCGTATGTTTCAGAACGAGATAATCAAAAACAAGAGCACGGAAGGCATGCCAGTGCCCATCATCCTGTCGGGAACTGTGGTCACCTTCATGTGGCTGCTCTACGGCATCATACTTAGAAACAAGTTCCTTGTTGTGAGTCACATACATTTATTCATCCAAACAAGACATAATACAGTTTAACCCTACTAATGGTGCAAATTCCTGTTAATACCGTCTAATTTTATTTTAAGTTATATCTGTCATTTTCTTATCCGCCGAAAAGGAAAGGGACGGGTAATCGACAAGCATAAAATTTATGGAACACACGTCAATTTTAAGCACAAATCTAAACCAAACGTATAAAAAATTGACATCCATCAATAACCCGACACAGTTAAGTAGACAGCACGTCAAACGGATTGCATACCAGGGACGTACCTTTTTGATTCGCCCGGGTTATTCATTCATTTACTCATTCTTCCTAAAATTAAGAGCTGTGAATCATCCGTCCCTTTCCTTTTCGACGGATATGAAAATGACGGATTCTTAAAATAAAATTAGGCGGTGTCTGCAGGAATCGGGGCCAATAAACTCATAGTATAAGAAACCTAGGTATGCTCAAAAGTGCCACCTAAAATTTCAAGGTTAGGTTAGGTTAGTCGCGTTATCCTACCCTGCGTTGCCATTTTGTAAAAAATAAATAACCCACGACCAATGTTTTTGTATTTACTTTGCAACGGAATTTTGAACTTTTAGTAAAAGATTTACTTACAGTTTTAATGATTTTTATATATTTGGCAAGTAATAGTAATTAAATACATTAGTCAGTAATTCGCTTAATTTTCAATAATAAAATTTACGCCCTGGGAATGTTGGAGATACCAATATAATGGTAACACAGTGGTAACATTTACGTCATCAAAGGGCTAGCAATGGCGGCTTGTCATAGGATTACGCATACTTGATCTTCTTAGACCATGACAAAACTGAAAGTAGTTACTTTAGACAGGGTTCTGTCTGTTATCTCACACAGAGAACGAGTGCCCCTTACACCAGTTCCCAGGTGGCATAGCCGAGCTGCATTGTGTAATCCAACCGATTTTTTTCTTGCAGCTTTTTTTCCTCGGCTACACAGGTTGTGAGAAGCTGCAGTAGTTTTAGGCGTTCGTTACGTAAAAAAATACGATTCAAAGTGTAACTATGTGACCTACTGAATTTGACGGATGTGGCAAAGACTTGGTTGAGGGAGCAATTTTATTCCATATGCAATAATAATAAATGCTTTCACGCCAAAACTACTAAACCGATTTTGATGAAATTTGGTACGCTCACGAGCATCAATATGCATACATTTTGGTACCATGTCACATGATTTTTTTCGACATATTGCACTGTAAGTCTTACTAAATGTCAAATTATGTTAGTGCGACAGAGTCCTAAAGTGGGTACATTATATTGCTCATGACTGTACAGAGGTTAAATGGACCTTGAGAATTAACATAATTATGATAGCTTTTATATTATTTAGGGGTGGAGTAAACATGCCAAAGCTAGTAATGGTTTAAAAGGTTCAATAAAAGAAGTAATAAATGGAATTCCCTAGGCTCTGCTGCACCGCCGCGCCGGTGCGAAATAGGCGTGAGTTTATTTATTTGGCAGAAATCTACCAACTTATTCTAAAAATACCATCATCATCATCAGCCGTACGACGCCCACTGCTGGGCATAGGCCTCCCCCAAGGATCTCCTTCGCACCCCCTGCCCCGCCGTTACCGTAGCCGCTACCGTAGCTACGTACAGCGGGGCTGCCGGGGACTGGGGGCCGTTTTTTGTGAGTTGAGGTCATATGGGGGGGTTGGACCATAAGCCCACCGCGCTGGTCCAGTGCGTGTTGGTGGGTCGCCAGAGCCTCTTTCGTTGAACAGCAGGATGTACCGTGTGCAGGCGAGGTTGGCTTGGGCTCCGAAAGGTGTCATTTGGAGCCCCTTACATCCCCTAGCGAGGCTAAATATACCATTGATTTACTACTGCAGTAGTAGATCAATGAAAAATACTAAAATACCCATGGGAAACTAAGCTGTTACTACACCAAGCATTAATTAATCAGATATGACCTATCTTAATGATAGATAGACCAATAATTATATATGGGATTTAATTATCGCATTTATTACGTTTATACAGAAACCGAAAGATAATAATCAAACAAATAGGTATAATCCGACTGACCGCTAGCATCTGTTACCGTGTCTAACTACAATTTTCTTATCAATTATCAATTTGATTCTTCTTATCGTGTGGATTGTGAGGTGGAATACCACTCTCATCGACCCTGGTGTCAGGGTTATTATTGAGCCGCCAAAGGCCCCTGACATGACTCATGTTACGACTACTTACTTACATCAGTAAGTAATAACCGGGACCAACGGCTTAACGTGCCTTCCGAAGCACGGATCATCTTACTTTCGGACAATCAGGTGATCAGCCTGTAATGTCCTAACCAAACTAGGGACCACAAAGCTATTTTTTTTTGTGATATGTCCCCACCGGGATTCGAACCCGGGGCCTCCGGATCGTGAGCCCAACGCTCAACCACTCGACCACGAAGGCCGATTAGAAAGTCACTCATTCCCCAAAAACACAATAGATGGTGTTGTTAAGTTCTTTCTTCATTTAAACATCTAATTTCATGGATAACAGACATGTGCATCTTTTATCTTTGTTTTTGGGTATAAATGATGACCCTTTTTATTACACTAAAGTACAATTACAATTTCCACCCATTATTGTTCTGATCAAAATAAAGAGAAGAAATATAGGTAACAACATCATTCTATATATAATGTGATTCAAATATCAAGCAACAATTAGTTTTGTATGCTTCTGATATTACATAACATTTTTTTATAAAAGGTTACTTGACAACCTAGTCAAATGAGATACTTTTTACAAAACGTCAAAACGAAAGTTTTCTTTGGAGTTTGTATGGAAATACTGTCCTGTGACGTCATCAATAAAAGCGGTCAAACGTCGTACTCATTGTTACTTAATTCATAAATAAAATTGGAAAACAATTCGAATATTAAAATAAGATTGATTCTTGATCATTTTAGACTGGCTTCTATTTCTACGTTAGCATTTTATAATTTATCTTTGACATAGTCAAATACCCAATTATGCACCCCAGCAATGAGAAAATAGGTAATTATCATGTTAAAAGTGAACAACGCCATCTATCGTATGTTTGGGGAACGTCGATTGGAAAGTCACTCATTGAAACATGCTTGTCTACTGCGAGGTTTTGTTAACAAAAATCACATCTGAATATGATTTTTCAAAATGGCGCTTACGGGCTTTTCGCTATAAGACGACAATATATTGGGTGTTAGTGACATCGTAACGAATACTGAGGGGGTTGATTCAGACCATGATTCTGGGTTAAAATCAAGTGGAATTTTCCGTCGCAAAATTCATGTTTTTTTTTTAGTTTTTTTAAATTATTTTCAATTCTATACTTTTGCGATGGAAAATTCCACTTGATATTAACTCAGAATAATCAGATGAATCATCCCTCTCAGTATTCGTTACGATGACACTTACACCCCGTACAAGTACATACGGTAGCCATATAAGTAGGTATGGGTGTTAGTGACACCGTAACGAATACTGAGGGGGATGGTTCAGACCATGATTCTGAGTTGATATCAAGTGGAATTTCGTGTCAAAAAATTCATTAAATTTTTTCTTTTCTTTTTAATTATTTTCCAATCCATACTTTTGCGACGGAACTTTCTACTTGATATCAACTCAGAATCATGGCCTGAACCACCCCTCAAAGTTTTCGTTACGATGTCACTAACACCCTGTATATGAAGAAATCCTTGGGTGTGGGGGCGGAGAAATTATATTTTTTGAAATAAAACAGCAGCGTTTTTATTCGTGTGTTCGCGAATGAACGTAATCACAAAAGTGTTTCCATATTTAAAATAAAAATCTTAAATATATTTTTATGTTTTCAACTATACAAGCAAAGTTTAACTCAAAATCTTTTGTTTCCAGGTACAAAACGTAGTGGCTCTAGTGCTGTGCTCAGCCCAGCTGGCTTTGATCGCCATCTATCCCTCTAAGCCTAAGAAGGAGAAGACGAAAGTTAAAGCTAAGAAAGCCGACTAGAGACATTCCTTGTAAACGTTTTCATCGGTGCCTAGAATTAGTTTTAAGTAATATAATTGTAAATTAAACTAGTAAAAATTAACTTAATCGCGTCGATTTGAAGATTTTTGCTTTTAGTCATAGAAAAAACAATAATTAGAAGGGACACTCACTGCTCCGCATCAATGTACCCAGTGCCGAGCTTCGTTTATTAAGGGTTAGTTAAACTGCATCGCACTTTCATAAACTGCATAGCGAGATAATGCGACCGCAAGAGGAATTCACGAGGCGGTCGATGTCGCACTCCCGCTTTTTATCTCGCTCTAGCAAATGACGGTTCTGAGTGTCAGAAAAGGATTGGTGCCGTCAGATGTTTTTTAACCCTTTTTTTGTTTATTTTTTTGGCGTGACTTATTATATGTGTATACGAGTACTCGTAGATTTGCCGCGAATGGCATTAACTACTTGGCCGGACAAATGAAGACCGCTGAGGGGTCTCACCCGGTAGCCTTAGTCATTTCTTGTGCGGGCTGTGAAGGCAAAATTCAAATTGACGCGAATAATCAATCTATCATCCAGACCGCCATATGCTTATCAAAGAGAATGTAATCACTATATAGTTATGGCCCATCAAATGAAATTTAAGATTGTATAGTTTTTCAACACAAATTACGGTAATATATTTCTATCATGCTGTGTAATCAAGCTATATTTAAGGGTGGACCCTCGCTATATTCGTTGCAGCGACAATAGATTGTGTAAGTGTAGCCACACCATTCGGTGAACGAAATTATTATTTTCGTCATAGATAAAGTAAGCAAAAGCAAAAAAAAGCGCACCCCTGATGCCGGGCAGCAGCGGTATCAGTACTGGTTGGAGGCCGAGGAAATGGATTCTGGTAGGGCTCTAGCTAGAACATCACCGATTGAGAAATTGGTCGGTGTACTGCGGAACGGAAGGCGATTGGGGCAATCACCGTTCTACACGCCCTATCTATGGAGTATTGAAGGCGATTACTCCACCGACAAGAGCGCAGCTCTTAAATAAAGAGAGAGAGATATAAAGTAAGCTATTTAGCTCTACACTTTTTTGCCTCTACTTGAAGGTCTAGAGAACCTACAAACATAATAAATATTATAAACCCAATGTTTTCAGGTTTACTCTGGGTGTGAAGTTATTGACAACTTCTTATTTAAATATTTTTGTTACATATTATTACAAAGTACATACCGGGTGTTAGTAACGAAAACTTTGACGGATGATTCAGACCATGATTCTGAGTTTATATCAAGTGGAATTTTTCGTCGCAAAATTATGGAACGGAAAATAATTAAAAAAAACACAAAAAAATATTAGAAGATTATACGAAGGCAACTTTGTACAGCGCCATATTAACATATTATTATTATTTTTTTTGTTTGTAACATTGTTTTTATAAGAAAATAAATAAGAAATAAATAATGAATATATATTTTTTGGTGAACGTAGCCTGGAAATATTATTGCGACATAAATACTGAGTGTTACGCGACGGAAAATTCCACTTGATATTAACTCAGAATCATGGTCTGAATCATCCCTCTCAGTATTAGTTACGATGCCACTGACACCCTGTATATGGCGGTCTATATAAATATAAATAAATAACTCAATCCAAAATACCTCTGAAAGTGTAAAAGTATAAAATTGTTATTGTAAAACTTTGCTCAAGCAAGTTTTTTAAGTACGTAGTTGATAAATTATTGTTTTTCATGCTTGTAGTAGACATTATGCATATTTTTTTTACAATTTACCTAAATGACATTATAGCAAAGATATATTATGTATGTAGGATTATCACATACTCAGTGGTGAAGGAAAAAATCACGGAGATATGTGACCTAACCTGTATTGGGCTGGATTCCCTTCGCGGGTTCGAAGGTCAGACAGGCAGTTGCTTTTGTAAAATGGACCTGTAAAATCTTCAGGTTAGGTAATTGGACCCTGTAAAAACGGGATAACGCTAGGGAGATGATGACATTACATAAAATGTTCAGGGGAATTTATGTAAGCATTTATACTTATAGTATTTCTTGCGAACGAAGTTTTAAAACTATAAAATAGATGTATAGCTAGGTAAATACTAGGTTTGTTGCATAAAATAATATTTTTGAAGTTGAAGTTATAAACAAGCATATTTTAATTATGACTTTTTAAATAGATCGTTAATAAATAAATCAAATGATGAATGTGATGATTATATTAACCAGGGTGTTACAGAAGTTCGAGATATAATTAAATGAATTAACTATTTCTCCAAATTTTTATATACTTTTTTTATTCTTAAATAACATAAGCATTATATCCCAATTGAGGTAATCAAACCAGACACCCTAAGAATAAAGTGCCCACACCTCGCCGAGTTTTCTTTTCACCAATTTTATATATTTGCCGACTAAATGATTCTGCTTCTGAATTTTTTAAAAAAATATTAACCTTTGACTTATGTGTAATGGATTTCTAATTATACAATATAATATGTCGTCGTCGAAGAGTGAATTGCATTTTGATTTTAATAACATTTACACAATGATCTCTTTAGACAGAAATACATTCTATTTTCTCCCGACTACGCCAAAAAGGGGGTTATGTGTTTGACCGCTCTGTTTGTATGTTTGCAAGGTCTATTCCAACATAACTTCTAAACTACTTAACAGAATGTAGGGGAAGGCTGGGCAAAGCGAATACAATCGTACTTTTTTTATTTTAACTGCAGTTGATTATTGTTTAAATATGCTTGGTTACTGATCTTGGTATTTGTAAGAGCAATAAATAAAGACTAATTTGTGATATTTTTTTTGTTTTTGTATTGTAAACCTTTTCTGCTATAACCTTAAATACCTTAAGGTATCCACTATGCCCGGCCTTCCCCTATCTCTTTGGTGACGATATCATTATTATAGAAATATGGGGCCTAAAACGGTCATATTGAAGCAATTCACCTTAAAAGCATCATTGCGATTTGATACTACAAACAAATGTCAAATAGCAATATTGCTGTTTTAGATGAATTGTTTCAACGCAGCCTTTTAAGTCCTCAGTGATGTGACGTAATGAATTTAAACCGCGGCGTATAAGTTGAAGAAAAATGGCGGTCGTCCGCTTGGGTAGCGTCACACGCGCTGCCCCTCGCGTCTCCCCTCATACCGCTCTACGTTTGAGACCCAATCATTTATCACTGGTTATTGTTCAATTTGTATGCCGCGGATTATACCGACTCTGGTAGACAGTGGGTCGACAAAAACTTAATTTTTAATTTTAACAGCTTTTAAAATAGTGTCGTCCTTCACTACGATAAGTGGAAGGCAGAGATAGACCCAGTTATACAACTGGCAAATTAAGTAAAAAAATAATAATTAAAATTAAGGTTGATATCTGCCAACCCTGAAGCTACCTACCTATTTTAGTAAAAATATGTAGGTCTTATATAAAATTAATATTTTGTATGTAATTTAAGCGTAACATTCCAAATAACCTCTGATTTGACCTCTATTTTTCCTTCAAGGTCCATTAACTTACTCGTTTAGGGTGCGATCCCACTGAATCGAAGCGGAGTGGAGACGTGCAGCAATGAAAAATGTCATGCCATTATTTTTTATTTATTTAATTTAATTTTTATTGGAAGACCAACAGCTAACGATACAAAATAATAGTTAACAATAAAAAACAACAACAATAAACACAAAACACAAAAACAACAAAAAACAGCCATTTACAGGTCCTCGCCTGTAGCTTATATATTGTATAGAGTTATTTAACAGCATATATATATTGAAAATGATTATATGCATGACTATGTTCTAATTAGTCAAAGGTTCATCACTATTCATCAGTCATCGCAACGATAAAGTATTTGTAAGAATGCATCGTAAACTTCTATATATAATCATACCTGCTGTCGGTACAGTCCGATAGACACATCTGGAATAAAATGTTTTCTAATGTGTCATAAATAATAATGGCGGTTATCTATATCAATAGATGTTTATTTAACCATAAAATAGTAATCTTTTCAGCGCTTCGCATAAGTAGAAATGTATTGTTTTCCGCTCCGCTCCAACCGCGTCCGCTTCTATGGAGATGCACCCTTATCCATAGTTGTTATTAACTCAATTGTTACTATGTGTGTGAATGCATTTTACGAAACGATGTTATCAGTAAAGTTATGACATTGAGATCAATTTAATAAAATTATTTTATTTAAATGTGTGTATTTATTAACTTGCTTTATTTTTTGGCGATCAAGATAAAAGA
The DNA here is from genome assembly GCF_024362695.1 of Pectinophora gossypiella. Classification (NCBI taxonomy): domain Eukaryota; kingdom Metazoa; phylum Arthropoda; class Insecta; order Lepidoptera; family Gelechiidae; genus Pectinophora; species Pectinophora gossypiella. Next base: position 1,649,791 of record NC_065409.1, read on the forward strand.
AAGGTACATCAGAATGAAAACACGATCGATAACAAATGACTGCAATTCGCATTAACTACACATTATTAAAAAATATTTGAGATATAAATAAAATGTTATAGCATACGCACATAAGTACTAGCTGAGTGTACAAAAGTATTTTAAGACCAAAACAATTGATTGTACAATAATAGGTACAGATAAAAATAATAATAACCAGCTAATAATAGTAGCTACAGAGGTTCAAAAGATCGTGAGGAGGGGAAATTTGTTATTCGAGCTCAACATCCCAATGTGGATAAAAGGATAAATACACTTCTCATCAAAAAAATCGAAACACTTCCGTTTTCATTGTTTCTGTCCGAATTTAACACAAAAAAGAATTCATACGATGAAAAAAAATACATAAATGTATAGCTGGCAGTTTGGCCATTACAGTAATAAGCGAAAATTCTAAATTCAAAATTAGAATTTCATTTGTTTATCTTATAAACGAAATGAATCACTGTTTTGAGACAAATGTGTGTTTAGGGTTGGAGTACATTTAGCGTTTAAAAACTAAAAATTGGCGCCTATCCTTAAACTTTTTGTTTTTTATTTCAATACTGTGACTTTGGGACGTCTGAAAAAAGGTTTTTTTTCTAAAACGTATGGATACTTCGCCCACAGAAGCCGCCCAAGTTGTGGCATTGCTGGATTCTGGCCTTAGTCAGCGTGTTGTGGCTGCAAGACTGCATCTAAGCCTGTCATCTGTTCATAGAGTCTATAAACGTTATCGGGAGACTGGTTTGTTCACGCGCCGTTCAGGATCTGGCAGGAATCGGGTCACTTCTGAGCGAGATGATCGATTTATTGTAACAACTTCTTTAAGAAATCGACGCCTTAACGCTTTTCAACTGCAGCAGCGGCTTCGTGTTGTACGAAGGGTGGCTGTAAGTGACTCTACAATTAGAAGAAGGTTGAAGGATCGTGGACTGGTACCGCATAAGCCAGCAAATGGGCCGAAATTAACTGCAGACCATCGAAGAGCGCGCCTTAACTTTGCACGTGAGCACCTAAATTGGTCATACCTACAGTGGAGCAAAGTTCTCTTTTCTGATGAGTGTAAAATTATGCTGTATGGTAACGACGGAAGGAACAAGGTCTACAGAAGAGACGGAGAACGCTATGCACAATGCTGCATTGAAGAAAAGGTCAGCTATGGTGGCGGTTCGTGGACGGTTTGGGGAGGAATCAGCGACGACGGTAAGACAGAGCTTGCTTTCGTGTCTGGGCCACGTCTGCCTGCACTAAACTGTCATCGGTACGTCGAAGAGTGTCTCGAGCCTCATGTGATGCCCTATGCACATTTTATTGGCAACGGCTTCATATTCATGCACGACAATGCTAGGGCTCACACCGCGGGCGTCGTACGAGATTATCTTAACGAAGTCGATATCTCTATTATGGAATGGCCAGCAAGAAGCCCGGACATGAATCCCATTGAACATCTGTGGGATGAATTAAAGAGACGAATTCGAGCAAGAGATCCTGCCCCAGAAACACTTAGCCAGCTGCAAGATGCAATCCAAGAGGAATGGGACAATATACCACAGCATGTGATCGTGACTCTCATCCGATCGATGAAGAACCGTATGGAAGCAGTAATTAGAGCTCGGGGAGGGAATACAAGTTATTAAATAAACGTTTTTTAGCTTTTTTTTTCATTTACGTGTGTTGTTTTATCCATTTCCTTTATACTCCATACGGAATAAAATGACTCATTTAACAAAATACGAAACCTATGAAAAATTCATTTAAATTTAGAACATTAACATTAAGATTTGATAAGCTCATATTACTCACTATTAAACGACATTTAACATTTATTCCTAAATGTACACATTTTTCTGATAATCCTGACAAAACGTAAACTTGCAAGGTGTTTCGATTTTTTTGATGAGAAGTGTATATTTTGTTCTACACGAAGTAAGCAGAAATCAAGTCACCGAAATGTATTTAATTTATTTTCGACGTTTTCTCCTTTTAACAGTTTTGGATATTATTGCGGTAAGTATTTCCTTATTCTTGTTTTATTATTAATAATAATAGGTAAGTATTTAAGTGGATCAGTACACTTAAGGAAGTTAAACTGAAATAAAAAAAACTCTTCTTACCGAAACGGCGTCAAATGTTTTAAAATCATTTTGTTTAACACAATTTCCATTGTTTCAAGTAATTAATGGACTTACCAAAAAACTAAACTAAGAAAAGAGTAGAAAAATCATATTTTTTTATCTTCTTCTTGTCGTTTCGATGGCATTAGATTTCTTCAGCCCAGTATTCCTCCATTTTTTTTTATTATTTATTTGTTTAAGTACCTTTCTTATTTTCTTACTTTTTTATATTTAAGTACCTATTCTGATCCGTGGTACCTAGCCCAGTTGATACAACGCTTGCCTCTCACTTTGAGGTCGCAGGTTCGAATCCAGCACAGGCCTAAACCAGATTGTCGAGTTTGTTTTCGAATTCATATTTGGACCATAAATGATTATTACGTGCTCAGCGGTGAAGGAAAACATCGTAAGGAAACCCACATTCCCGAGAAATGCATTTTATGTATGGTATGTGACCTAATCTGTATCGGGTTGGTTTTCCCTTCGCGGGCTGGAAGGTCAGACAGGCATAAGCAGTCGCTTCTGTAAAAAGCCGGACCTGTCAAAGCTTCAGGTTAGGTTAGGTAAGCGGACCCTGTGAAAAACGGGATAATGCTAGACAGATGATTGGTGTATCCATTCTAACGTATTGATCTTTTATCGTTCACCCCAGAGTTTCGAGCTGATCCCCGAGCGAGCGAACGTAACATACTTTAACGAAAAGTACATCACTTATGCTGCGGGAAACGTGCGGCGCGCCGGCCGGCGACTGCCGTACTTCATCAACTTTGAAATCACTATCAGGCACACTTGGGGCAACAATGTAACGGTATGGACTTACCGAAGTATTTTTAATTTTTTTATTCCTGTATTGGGCTAGTTTTCCGTTCGCGGGTAGGAAGGTCAGGCAGGCAGTTGCTTTTGTAAAAAACCGGACCTGTCAAATCTTCATGTTAAGTAAGCTGTGAAAAACGGGAAAGTGATAGGGGGATGATGAAGTATTTTGATCGACCCTTGTAGGCCGATTATGATATGCGCTGAAAGAGGGAAAATGACGATGCTATCAAAGTCGGTATCGGGGTCCTGAAACGTGTTGTTGTCGGCTAATTAGGCACCTCTAAGGTCCAGAGTAATCAGGTCGTCAGGATCTTACAGGTATTATAATACTGAATCAAGGGTCGCGTTCCCCTAGGCACCCTTAAGCATGTTGTATCTCTCCTTCCGAGAAACTGTGAAAGGCATACTTACAATACAAGAAATAAAAATGAAATTGCTATTCAAAATTCTAGATTAAGTAAATTAAGTTCATCTTTTTTGGGGTTATGTATACGTTTTTACAATAAAATACCAGATAATATTTTAAATTTGTCAGAAAATAAATTTAAAGCTCATGTGAAGCTTACTTTATGTAAAAAAGCTTATTATAAGATTAATGACTACATAAATGATAAACTGTGTTCCTCTAGTTATTAAATAACTTGTAATATGTACCATTGGTTTTTAAAAGATGTGTTGCTGTTGCAGTTTCTTGTCATTTCTTCTCCTCAGCTATAACACCTTGCGAAATGACGTAAATTCAAAAATGTTATGTTGACCTTCAACAAGTTTATTCATGATAATTACATTGAATAAATGATTCTGATTTCTGTTGTCATAACATAACATAACACAAATAATATCCTATACAGGGTGTTAGTGACATCGTAACGAAAACTGGTATGTATGTTAGTGACACCGTAACGAATACTGAGGGGGATGATTCAGATCATGATTCTGAGTAAATATCAAGTGGAACTTTCCGTCAAAAAGTATGGGATGGAAAATAATTTAAAAAACACAAAAATGTTCATGAATTTTCCGACAGGAAATTCCACTTAATATCAACTCAGAATCATGATCTGAATCATCCCCCTCAGTATTCGTTACGGTGTCACTAACATCCATACCTACTTGTATGGCTACCTGTAGGTATGTACTGATACGGGGTGTAAGTGACATCGTAACGAATACTGAAGCGGCTGATTTAGCTCATTATTCTGAGTTAATATCAAGTGGAATTTTCAATCGCAAAAGTATAGGTAGAATTGAAAATACTTAATTTAAAAAATCATTAATTTGCGACGGAAAAATCCACTTGATAGCAACTCAGGATCATGGTCTGAATCATCCCCCTCAGTATTCGTTACAGTGTCAGTAACACTCTGTATACGTCCCACTGCTGCTAGTTACAAGCCTCTACTTCACCATACTGTTCCAGTGCGGGTTGGTGGAGGCTTAACGTGCCTTTGCACATTACAAAATATTTATTTGTAATATTTGAAGTTACACTTTTAACTAAACATGACTTTCAGGTGCACTACTATTTCTACGAGTTTCTACATAACGAGTATCGTCGCTCATTTCTCGAGTTTCACTTCAAGCTCTGTGATTTCTTCAAAAACGAGCCATACATTGGCAACGCCGTGTTTCGTCAATACAGAATCAAATGTCCTGTGGCAGCTGTAAGTGCCTAGCTACTACATTTACTTATCGAGACGATGGTTTAGGAACAAAAGATTTTAGAGTTACAGATTGCTATATCAATATAACTTACGTCTGTACATCATGAATCCAGTTCTATAGGAATCAATACAAAGACACGTTAAGCCGGTGGTCCCGGTTACTACTCACTGATGTAAGTAGTCGTTACATGAGCCATGCCAGGGGCCTTTGGCGGCTCTGTAATAACCCTGACACCAAGCGGGATGTTTGGTAAGCCCGCATTGCCATAAAAAAGTAAAAGATGTTACAAAGAAAAAATACTGTGCATTTAAACTAGGTATGGTATGTAAAAATCATGCAAAAAAGTACAAAAATATATACATAACATAAACTGCCTATATACGTCCCACTGCTGGGCACAGGCCTCCCCTCAATCAACCGGAAGGGGTAACAAAAATATACAATCCTTTAAATCTCAAGATCTGAGCCATGGTAGCCCAGGAAGAACGCTGGACTTCCACTATGAGTCGCAGGTTCGTATCTCAGCGTGGGTCTAAACCACAACAAACACATACATAGGTACGGTCTCGGTTAAATCCCAATCGGCCTAAAGCAATGATTTCCAATTGTTTTTTGCCTCATAAATTATTATCACGTGCTCAGCGGTGAACGAAAACATCATGAGGAAACCCACTTTCCCAGGAAATGCCTGTCAGAGGTATTCACGTGACATAACACATCTAGTTTCGCAGGGTAACTACAAGATGATGAACATGACGTTTACCGTGGACAAGTTTCCAAACGTGGTGCCATTCGAGAAGTCACGGGTGTATATATATATTTATTTATTTACTTCGGAAAACAAAGAGTTCCATTGGTGTTAGTAGCACTTAAAGTAGGTTAGTAAAATTAAACTAAACACAAAACAAATAGGATTCATAATGCGCCTATTGCCACGCGCACGAGATGCCACATAAGCGGACAGTCTGGACTGTGGGCGACCACCTGCAGGATGCTGCTGCCACTGGCGCGCACGCGCCTCAACAAGGACGCACATCGCTTGCGCAGGATCGCCGGGAAACCGTCCACACGCTCATCCGCGAACATGCCTGAGGCACTGCAGTAGCGCGGCAGCTCCAGCAGCATCCTAAAGGCGTTATTATATTGGACCCGCAGGGCATTAAACGATTTTTGGGTATACTTGCACCAGAGGCTGCTTGTATAAAAAGATTGACAATAAGCTCTAAAGAGCGTGATTTTCACTTGCTTTGTACAATGAGCAAACCTCCGGATAATCATATTTGCCCTCACCGCCAATGCCCTGCGTTCCCGCTCTATGTCCTCGTCGTCCCCGAGGTCCTCCGTCAACACATGGCCCAAATATATAAACTTTTCAACTCTGGCAAGCTGAGTGCCGTTTATGGTCAAAGACGGAATCACATTTGGATATTTATTCCCCGATTTAAACACCATAAACTCACATTTTCCAGAGTTGTAAATCAGGCCATGCGATTGAGCGAAGCCCTCACAGATCGACAAGAGCTTTCTTAACGAACCTATTGTCGGTCCCAGCAACACCATATCATCGGCGTAACTGATGTTATTTACGCAGAGTTCCTGTATATGGCAACCGACTCGGGCGCTGCTGAGACCACCAATAAGCTCATTAATATATATATTAAAGAGACGGGGAGAACTAAGCCCTCCCTGCCTCACACCACACTCTAAACGGTATGCATCTGACACTCCGTCTGCCCATTTCACAAAATTTGTTTGGTTGGAGTACCAGTACCTGAAAACTGCCAACAACTCAGGTCGAAAACTAATTTTCTCGAGTTTTTCCCACAGCAGGTCGTACGACACTAAATCGAACGCCTTCGAGAGATCGAGAAAAACGGCGTATACCGGAGTACTCCGCTCAGTGTAATATCTGACAGTATGCTTGACACTCAGAATAGCACTTTCAGTAGATAGACCGGCGCGGAATCCAAACTGTGCATCGTGCGGCTGAAAGCACTTACTCAAATGAGCGTCAAGCAAACTGTCAAATACTTTTGCTATAACGGTGGCTAAAGAAATTGGCCTATAATTGTTCTTATCCGATATATCACCAGTCTTTTTCTTTGTTATTGGCACTACTAGTGTCTTCATCAAATCAGGCGGTAAATAAGAATGGACAACACAGAGTGACAGAAACATGGCTAAAACTCTAGGCAAGTGAAGCCCGGCATGCAGCAGATGCTCTACGCTCAGGCCGTCGTGGCCGGGTGACTTCCCTCTCTTCATATTTTTTATTATAGCAGCGACCTCACGGCCAGAAAAACAGATAAGCTCCCGGCCATCGAAGGGCCCAGCAGAAAACATCTGCCGCTGTGATGGACCAAGAGGAGACTCCACCCTGAAATGATGTTTAAATAAATTAGCTATTTCGACTGAGTCACTCACTCCGCCTACATGGACAGGTATGCCAGGTCTAACATTTAACTTATTAGTGGCTTTCCAAAAACTACTAAAGTCTTTTTTGGCGTGATAAGATGCTATTATATCCATTCTAATACTCTCCTGATTTTTCTGACACCATCTGAGTCTCGATTTAAATATTTTCTGAGACTCACACATCTCGTTAAAAGCTAAACCATTAAGTGGCTTCCCCTGTAAGTGCCATATATGCGTCTTGAGCCTAGCCAGTCTATAAGCACCATTTACGTGCTTGTTCCAACCTACTAAGGATTTTTTTCCATTTCCAGTACGTGGAATGTCCTCTCGGCTCTGTACAGCAGCTTTACTAAGCACGGACACTATTTTTGCATACATGTTATCCAACAAAAGCTTGTGTTCTTCAGATGCACATAACCCCCTACAACAAGTTCTACATTCTGTAGGAAAGTCAAGCATTCTAAGCTCCGTGTTACACAAATCATGATACAATCTTATTTGTTCGTCATTTCTAACTCCCCACTTAACTTTATATTTAAAGTTAGATTCATCCGCAGTTAAAGATACTTTAGGCACAATCTTTTCTAAATTACAATGAATCACTAATGGGTAATGATCCGACATAAAAACATCTTTATTTAAAATCTTAACATTTTCAATAGTAAGCCTGGCGGATTGTGTTACTAAGCAATGATCAAGCCAACGAAGTGATCCACGATAAGGGCATTTAAAAGTAAAAGCACTTGAATCTACACCCAAGATATCCTCATCAGCACAGAACCAGTCCTGTTCGGAGCAGAAGCTTCTCATTTCATTACTGAAGTCAGTATTTGGGTGAGCGTTGAAATCACCAACAACGTACACAGCCTCAGCGTCACTGCTTGCGACCACAGACGATATTTCACTGAGACATTCGGTGAATTCTAAAAGGTTTGTCGAGCAGTTCGTAGGCATATATACGCATAAAAATAGGATGGTACGATTCCTCATTACACCTCTGATGCCCGTTATCCGAATATTATCAATAGGTACCACAGAAACGTCCTGGAAAATTCCTTTCCGCCAAAGGATAGCGATTCCTCCATAAGGTCTGCCTGGAAGAAGACCCGCAGACGTGTCGACCGAAGACTTTCCCGTGTACTCGAAATCATCATGTATACTTGCAAGAAACGGTATGTCATGTGGTAATAACCACGTTTCTTGGAGCGCCAGCAAATCAGCATCTTTGCATAGTCTTCTAACGCAGTTGACAGATGTCTTAACGTTCTTACAGTTGAAACTGACTAAAGTAGTGGTATTCAAATTATGCATTTTGTTCGGAATTTATTTCTGTTTTCTGCGATCTAGCTTTGTATGGTAAATACCTTCTAAAAGAAATACCATCAGGCCAGAGCTTATCATCTAGAAATAACTCAAGTTTGTGTTTTGCCACATTTAACTTAAAAGCATTGTAGGGTTTCTTCGTTTTCATATTAATCTTGGAGAGAGTCACACTTTCGTTTGTCCTAGCTAAAACGTACTCAGCAATGTCATTCGCCGAGGTATCCTTATGTACATTTGATATAAACAACGGAATCTTAATTTCAGCAGCTTTGAAATTTCCAACGGGTTGAGCTTTACCGGTCGTCTCTATACGATTCCGAAGACGCTTTCTCTGCACAAGTACCCATTCCTCAGTAGGCTTCTGTGTTGCTTTCACGCTGTCACGAAGCACATCGGCGGCCGTCTTTCTATTTGGACGCTTATTCGATACATTTGCGGTAGTCAATTCCGACCTACATTCGTCATTTTGAATTCCAATAAGAACATTCACGTTTTTGTGGTCACAAGAAACATTCGTCTTTTTGCATGCGCTAACTAAACGTTCGCCGTTTTGCGGAACAATGTTGCGTTCCTTATCAGCTGCTCTCGAACATAAAACCGGTTGACTCGTCGTAGCCGCAGTCGACACCACGTTCGCCGTACTAGCTGATCTGTTGTTTTGATTCGGTGTACTCGTGCAAATCGAACTATTTGATGTTAAGTGATGTTTATTTTGTGTAGATGTATTTTTAACTAGAATTTCAGATTCACAAGTACTGTTTGTGTGCTTGTCCTCTAACTGTGGACACACAGTCATATATGTAGTGTTAAGTGAGGAAGATAAGTTTACGTCGGAGTTTTGCACGCAAATATTTGTTCCCCGCTTAGTGTTTACATTGCCGTAGTCAAGAGGAGGGTACTCCGGCAAGATCTCTGGTAAATTATTGAAATGAACATCCCGTAAATTTGATTTTAATGCTATAATCTCATTTTTTACCTCTTCCAGTTGATTGACTTTGACATAATCTTCTTTTATTTCGCTAATATTGTTTCGTAACAGATTCAATTCCTTCAACAAGCTAGTTACATCAATGTGATTAAATGTAACTGGCGGCAATAAGTGTAGGTCTCTTGCAGCAAAAATAGGAATCAATTCAGGATCAGTCCTTTTCAATAAAACTATAATATCATCCAATTCTCTCTGCGACTTCCCATCTCTTCGCCTATTGATTTTGGGCATATCGGTAGGCATTGACTGAAATAGAAGCTCCTTTGCGTTATGGATGTCCTGTGCGGAGAACGCTGTCACACAGATACGCACAAGATTGTCCTCGTCCATCACGTCAATTTTTACCGACTTCAAAAAAGGAGGAGGTTCTCAATTCGACCGTATATTTTTTTTTTTTTTTTTTTTTTTTTTTTTTTTTTTTTTTTATGTTTGTTCGGGCATATCTTCGTCGTATATGAACCGATTTTGATAATTCTTTTTTTGTTTGAAAGGAGATATACCCAAGGGGGTCCCATGTCAAGGAAGTCAGGATCTGATGATGGAAGACCAGAGAAATCGAGGGGAATTTTCAAAAATCGTAGGAGTGACTAGTGCGTTTGTAAAGTCATATTGATCGGATCGATCTTTAGGCTTCGGGAAAACTTCCCGACCTTCGAAAACTGGTCAGCATCAGGGAGATACCCTATGGCCTGGCAAAACTATACAACCTGGAGCAATTTTTCTTTCACGAAACGTATTTAAATCTTGATCAAATTCAATCGCCGGTGCAAAAAAACAAAATGGCGGAAAAAAAAGATGGCCGCCATACAAAATTTTGTCGATTTTGGAAGAAGCCCGTTTGGGTAAAAATAATGTATGGGGCGCTTACTCAAAACGTCATGTAGAGTACGGAAATACTTTCTGGTCACCAAAAACTGCTCCGCATCAGAGAGATACTCTACGGCCTGGCAAAACTATCGCACGTGAACCAATATTTCTTTCAGAGCACTTATTTAAATCTTGGTCAAATTCCATAGCGCGTAAAAAAAAACAAAATGGCGGAAAAACAAGATGGCCGCCATACACAATTTTGTTTTTTCAGAAAATGTCTCGGGATATAAAATATATATCGGGGTTGTGATCGGATCGTCATGTTAAGTATGGAAATACTTCCCGATTTTCGAAAACTGCTCCGCATCAGGGTGACACCCTACGGCCTGGCGAAACTATCACACCTGAACCAATTTTTCTTTCACGAAACCTATTTAAATCTTGGTCGAATTTAATGGCCTGTGAAAAAAATACAAAATGGCGAAAAAACAAGATGGCCGCCATACAAAATTTTGTTTTTCCAGAAAATGTCTTGGGGGTAAAAATGATGTATAGGGGTGTGATCGGAACGTCATCTTTGAAAACTGCTCCCAATCAGGGAGACATCCTACGGTCTGGCAAACCTATTGCACCTGGATTTTGTTTGTTTCCACGACACCCATTTAAATCTTGGTCAAATTCTGTCGCCGGTGAAAAAAAACAAAATGGCGGAAAAACAAGATGGCCGCCATACGAAGAGGGACAGTTTCGAATAAACAGGACACGCGAACTGCTTTAGCAGCGAGCGAACCACGCGAAATCTACTGTATCTATATGTATGCGTGAGTGTGTATGATAGCAGCTTCCACTGACAACCACATGTGTGTATGTACACATACACATGTGTGTGTGTGTGTGTGTGCGTGTGTGTGCGCGCGCGCGCGCGCGCGCGCGTGTGTGTGTGTGTGTGTGTGTGTGTGTGTGTGTGCGTGTGTCTGTGTGTGTGCGTGTATCTGTGTGTGTGCGTGTGTACGTGCGCGTGTGCTCGTGTGCGTTAGCGCGTGTGTGAGTGTGTGTGTGTAAACATGTTCATCAATAATAATTGTGATCACTACTAATAATATATTATATTATTATATATGAATATAAATCAGAAAATCTGTCTGTCTGCATCCTTGCTCGGTCTAACCATCACTTAAAATCGTAAAATAAAATAAAATTTTTAACAAAAAAAAAACCGACTTCAAACGCAAAACTAAAAAGCAATAAATAAATTTACTTCGCACAAAGTAATTAGTACGTATTTTCAATTAGTTAATTAATTTATAATTCTGAAGTCGGTGCCAAGTAAATGCTACAACAACCCTACTACAATATCAAATTACTATGTACACACAATATTGTTTAATACCTATATCAAAGCAATTACAAAACAATGTCAAACAAAAAATTACAAAACAATCAGTATTGAAAAATATATGAATCGGTACTTCGTTGTAGCATTTCCTTGGCACCGGCTTCAGAATTATAAATTAATTAACTAATTGAAAATACGTACTAATTACTTTGTGCGAAGTAAATTTATTTATTGCTTTTTAGTTTTGCGTTTGAAGTCGGTTTTTTTTTTGTTAAAAATTTTTGTTTTGTATGAACGCTAGTACTTCGTTCAACACTATATTGCAGTTATTGCACTTAACAATGTTTGACATTGTTTTATAATAACTCTTAGTTTCGCAAACACATCAAAAATAACCGTGCGCGCGCGCCCGCTCGTGGGTAGAAAACTGATGCAGTCTTCGAGCAGAATGAAAACGGAGACATGATTTTCAAGGGGTACGCGGACATACTCATGAAAAACAGGCCGCTAAAACGGCGAAAACGACCATGGTATAATTACACAAGGTATAAAAGTGACAGCTAACATGTCAAGGAAAATATAGTCTTTTTTGAAAAATGTGAACATTGTGTTTTTATTTTTAACCTAGAAAAGAATAATTAATTTATTTATTTTAACCCGCCCGTGACCGTTACCGGTGCAAAGGTGCCCACTCGCCGCATTACCGTGCTGAATAGCTTTTTTTTTTGACGTGACTTATTGTAGATTTGCCGCAGATGGCATTAACTACTTGGCCGGACAAATGGGGAGCGCTGAAGGCTCTCACCCGGTACAACGTTTAAGACAACAGGCCTGAGGGTGCCCAGTTGGGCGCGAACCTCGGCTCAGGGCGTCGTCTGAGAAGAAAAATATTTGAAAGAATTAATCGACCCTAGTGGGTCGATAGCGATAAGCGCTGAATGAGGGAAATCGTCGACCACGCCGGCGGGTGCTGAATAGCGTTGGCCAACCTTTGCTCCAAGAACGAACCGGAGCGGGAGTCCCCCGTTTTTTTTCTGAGCCTGCGACCTAACTCTGAAATGAGGATTCTGGTGTCTGCTCCCCAGTTGCCAAAGGTCTCCACAGTAACGGGCACAAAATCGTACAGTGGCGCCAGTGCTGCGTATTATTCTCTTTTCTTCTCAGCGGTGTCCTCAGCTGCTACTGACGGAGAGTGGACAATTGCATAAACATAACATAAACTGCCTATATACGTCCCACTGCTGGGCACAGGCCAATTGCACCAATTGCACCGGACAATTGCATATCAAGGTGTAATAAAAGACGATATACTGACTAAGATTGAGAAGGGAATGTTAAGTTGGTTTGGACACATAGAGAGGATGAAGAATAACAGGATTACGAAAGCAGTAGGTATATAAAGGGAAGGTTGGTTGTAGGGCTGGTACAGAAAAACCTAAAAGGTAGAAAGGACATTGACAAAATTGAAGATGTCATTAGAAAAGGTTCAGTTAGATCTACTCTGAACCGGCATGCGTGTATGAAACGATTGATGAATGTGGAGGAAGCAAGAGAAGTATGTCAGGAAATAGGCGTGAGTTTATATATGCTACATTTCAAGGTTAGCCGCGCTGACGTCATCTAACTCTAAATTGACATTTTGTAATAAATAAATTACCCACGACTAATATTTATATTTATATATTTTTATAATATTTATAAATATTTAAGTAAGTACTTACAGTTTTAGTGATTTTATAGCTGTGTCAAGTGATAGTAATTAAGTACGTTAGTCAGTAGTTATTAGTTTACAATAATACAATTTAAGGTCTTGGAATGTTGGAGATACTTAAGTAAGTACTTACTAATTTAATGGTAACAGTCATGTAACTTACGTCATCCATCGGCTAGCATAGCAATGGCGGCTTTTCATAGGATTGAGCATAAGACCTTGTTTTATTATAACTTTGTGGCTGCTAAGGAAGTAATTGTTAAGTATAAGCACTGACATTATATAATTAAGTATGGACTTAATAAGTACCTAAGTATGTAAGTATTAGTAATGCTTTAGAGTCAATAAAAAGTTATGGAATACATAACATTGTACCTATTTATTGTACAAGATTCCATCGATTAGGTGCAACGTTGATAATCGCGGCGGTGGATTGAACATCAGCGCTCAAAAAGTGGGACGCAAAGTTATTGTTAATATGGCGACGTTGACAGTACTTTACCTCAGTGCGCGATTAGGCGCCGAACTGGCAACACGGGGAAGTGCGTGGTAAAAACTTGCAAAAATAGATGCTAAACGCGATAAAAGAATAATATGGACAATCATATTTTCTAATAAGTAATGAAAAAAAAAATAATAATAATAATAAAGTTTATTTAGGTAAAATCTAATAACACGACACGACAACTGACATCTGACCTGATGATAACTGTGCAACATCAGGACTGTTGTCTAAATGTTGTACCCGATGAGGCCCCTCACCCTAAATTAAGCTTCAAAAATAAAAAAATAATATACTTAGTACTTACTTTATATATATCAATGCAATTAAATCTAAAACTACGAGTACGAGTTTCAAGTTTATTTATTTCTGAACAATTTTTATATTGTGTCGAAAATTATACAAAATGTATAACACAATAAAATAATTCAATTCCCGTGGGATCATCAGTCGGTTCTTCTCTTCTAGCAGTAGCTCATAAGTTCTTCAACGGTACAAGGTTTATCACAGCACTCGGATACAATCTGTCGCTTGCCTCTGACCGTTTCCAGCGCTCTGGCAACTCTTGGCGTGATCCACGCCCAGGGCTGGTCAGCCCTCTTGTCCAAGTTGTCCGCGTACTGGCAGTGGAACGCTATAGTCTTCGCGAGTCTCCTGCCGCAATACACCTCGCCCACGTCTTGAGAAGAAACGTAGATGAAGGACAGAATTACGAAGAAGGAAAAGGTGATGAACTTCATGGTGATGAGGTAGAAATTCTAAACTGCTGAAGCTGGTTGAAGCGTCCTTTTGTGTTTAAAACACCCTGTGTTTGTAAAGAGCCCTGTGGTAGCTTTGGTCTTCTAGCAGAAAAGAGTTGAATTTGCGCTGATGTGATTGGAGTTTTCCCTTCCGATCTTTGGAAATGACTTTTAATGTTGTACCTTACTTGTTTTGGATTTAAACAAAGACTGAGGAATTCGAAACAGAAACCTTGTTTTATACCCCCATTACGTCATAAATATTCAATGGAAACAGATAAAATTAGTTCCTGTAGGTGTGAAATAGGTAAGTACGCTGATTATTTTGAATATATTTTGAATTAATTAATATTAACTTAACGTACGTCTCGCGTAGCACAGCCGTCACAATAAGGCGGATACAACCACTACGCACGCATTGCACGTAGCATGCACGTAGCATGTACGTAGCATGGCGTGTAGCGCACATGGCTCCTAGGAAAATAGACATATGGCATGCAGCGCATGCTTCATGGCGTGCGGGGCACATGCCTCGCAACGTTTGTATTCGGCTAATCTGAGCACGGTTAATGGGATGGGCAGAGCCACAAGGTAATCAGAAGTCGCCTTGCAGCTTTTGCTATGATAAAACATTTGCAGCAGTTCTTTTATGTCGCGTTTTTTACGACTTGCCTTGTAAGACAAGCAGCCGACCGCATTCTATTTTTTATTTCCACAAGATAGCAAGTAGGTACAATAGTTAAGGCATGTCTACAAAAAGGTAAGTACCTACATACTTTGAAATTGTCTACAGAAAAGAAAGAAAAAACCGAATGCACTAAGCAGAGCCCCATATTTTAAAATACCTATACATAAAATGATAGCACGAGTCATCCAATTACCTAATAGCTTCAATTTAATGGATGAATTATCTTTTTATTCGTGTAATGTTCTTCTGTATTATTTTATTTTTATGTATAAGTTTAATAAAATTCTTTCAGCGAGCAGGTGCAGAGGTACAATGTAAATAAATACGAAAGAAAAAAATGTTTTCAAGAAATTTTCGTGTTTTCTTCCTCATATTCTCTTGTGATATAATTTTCGTAAGTAGTTTAATATATCATTTATTAGTCAAATCTTAATACTAAATATACAATTTATCAATAAAATTATTAAAAAAAAACATCCATAAATAACCCGCGCCCGACCGTTCCCGGTGCAAGGTGTAGTAGTTTAATATGAATATTAAGTAAGTAGTCGTTACATGAGCCATGTCAGAGGCCTTTAGCGCCCTTTAACCCTGACACCAGGGTTGATGAGGTTGGTAATTCACCTGAGCCATGCCAGGGTCCTTTGGCGGCTCGATAATAACCCTTCACAACCCACAGGATAGAAAAGAAGAAGAAGAAGAAACTGTAAGCGTTTAGAATAAAAAAAGAAACAAATGGCGATTAAATGCCCGGTCTCATACCTTTTCGCCTGTTTTCTCTCTCTCTCGCTCTATAGCGCCGCACCGTGAATGGCAGTGGATCGTAAAATTTTGCACCCGATTATTCTTTCATTCTTCTCCTCGAGAAGCCTGTAACAACTGTTTAAAAATAAAACATTAGATAACCATTTTTAAAGTAAGTAGTTTAGATTTCCGCGACGAAGCCCGCGATCTCCTCATTTTCCGTGAGGCAAGCCTATAATAATACTCATATTCTTAGATGTCATATCATACTTTGTTTTAAGTTTACGCGGTTATTATCATAATTAAAGCACATAATAACGGGTTATTACCGCGTTTAAATGGGGATATGAGACTCCCGATATTTCGACACTGTTGCAAGTGCCATGATCACGGGATGACTGATGAGATTGGAGTGGAGTAGGTAGATCCATAATTTCGGGAGTCTCATATCCCCATTTAAACGCGGTAAGAACCCGTTATTATGTGCTTTAATTATGTCATATCATACTGCTACAAAATAATACGAAAAAAAATATATAAGTACGGTCGAATTGAGAACCTCCCCCTTTTTTGAAGTCTGTGAAAATAATGACGTCATGCCTCTACTTAACTTTACTGGAGTATAAAAGATAAGGTTGGGCTCAGTCTAAGGTTAGGTGATTTTGAGTTGAGCTCGATTCTAAATGGTCATTTAAATTTTCTAAATAGTCACTGTGGAGAAGAGAGAAGTCTCTTCTGATGAACGCCGTTTCGAACGCCGGTACCGGACTTGCACCAATTAATTATTAATTAAATTAAATTTTATTATTTTCTAGTTTTTGTGTACTTCGCTTGCAAGTGTATAAATTCCTACCTACATGTTCTTTATTTATTGTACTTACCTATTTGTTCGAGCATGATATTATGTTGCAAATTGGAAGCGACGATGGTGAATGTCGGTATACGGACAAACCAAAGTTGATTTTTGTTGTACCGTACTTATTTTTAATAAATAAATAAATAAAAAGGGTTTTATTTCTGTAAATCTATAACAAACAAGTTACAGGGGCTTCCCTAAAAGTAGTCAGATGACACTTGTGATGGGAATAAATAAAAAAAAAAAAAAATAAAAAATAATAATAAATAAATAATTAAATAAATAATAATAATTAAGTGCAGTTTTTCACTAACACAGTTAGCTCGAACATTACGCGCTACGACTCCCTACCTATCTGAAGCCAAAACATTCTGTTCAAAACAGTTTACTCTATTTTTTTTTGACGTGACTTTTGTAGATTTGCCGCAGATGGCATTAACTACTTGGCCGGACAAAACTTACTCTATTTGGTTAATACACTTGAATGTGCAGGAAACAATAGTGAAGATGTCAGGATCGAACCAAATGGAATTCCATAGTCTCTGCTTACCCCGGTGGGAAATAGGCGTGAGTTTGTGTATGTATGAACGGGACAGAGTCTAAGAAGGGTTGAGATAACATCTTCGTAAACGAGTGTACCTAAGTCATGTTGAAAAAAGAATTCCGCGAAAAGGCGAAGTTTTTGCGGAGGAAATTAACTTTTCTTATTTCTTTCAGTGTGTAATCGTAGGCCTACAAGTGATTCCTGAACGTGCACAGTTGACGTACATGAATGAGAAGTATATCAAGCATGCTGCCGTCAATGTGCGGAGATACAGCCGCAAAAGTCCATATTTTATCAACGTCGATATAACTATCAAACATACTTGGGAAAATAATATCACGGTAAAACTTTCCTTCTTCTTCGATCGTGTGGGTTTTTTTTGGTCTTTTATTTACTTAAGGGCTTTTAATCCCCAATTTTAAGCCCCATCGATCAAGACTGACTAAAACTGATAAAAAATCATATTTAATTCATGCCCCCACCCACAACAGCCTAAGATGTGATGCTGTGAGGTGGATTACCAACCTCATCAACCCTGGTGTCAGGGTTATTATTGAGCCCCCAAAGGCCCCTGACATGGCTCATGTAACGATTACTCACTTACATCAGTAAGTAGTAACCGGGACCACTGACTTAATGTGCCTTCCGAAGTACGGATCATCTTACTTTGAGACAATTAGGTGATCAGCCCGTAATGTCCTAACCAAACTAGGAATCACAAAGATTTTTGTGATATGTCCCCACCGGCATTCGAACCCGGGACCTCCAGATCGTGAGCTCAACGCTCAACCACTGGGCAACAAAGGCCGACTAACTTTCCTTATAAGTATACTTACTTGTTTTTTAAATGGTCATTTAAATTTTCTAAATGGTCACTGTGGGTCCTGTTCTACATCGGCTTGCTTCTCTCTTCTGATGAGGGCCGTTTCGAACCCCTGTACCAGACTTGCACCAATTTAGTCATCATTATCATCAGTCGTACGACGCCCACTGATGGGCATAGGCCTCCCCCAAGGATCTCCACGACGATCGGTCCTACCTACCTTGTAGCGGGCCTACCCTGCTCGATCGAATCAGAAATGAGGAGACCCGCAGGAGAACTAAAGTCACCGACATAACTCGGAGAATTGCAAAGCTGAAGTGGCAGTGGGCAGGACACATAGCGAGGAGAACCGATGGCCGCTGGGGCGGAAAGTTTCTAGAATGGCGACCACGTGTCGGACGACCAATTTAGTAATATTTTTTGATCATTGAGCCATGTCAGGGGCCTTTGGCGGCTCAATCACAATCCTGACACCAGGGTTGATGAGGTTGGTATTCCACCTCACAACCCACACGATAACAAGAAGTAATTATTAATTTACTTAAGTGCAGTTTGCACTAATATAGTCAGCTTGACCATTATAGACGGCGATACGTCTCACTACTCAAGTTGGTCTAAAGCCAATAAGTACTCTATTTGATGACTTACTATTGAATGTGGAGGAAGTAAGAGATGTCAGCATCGAAGCATATGGAATTCCATAGTCTCTGATTAACCCGGTGGGAAATAGGCGTGAGTTTATGTATGACATAACAGCAAATACTTTATTTCAAAAACAGGAAATATAAAATACTTACAAAACATAAGAGAAATTATATAGAAAGAGTACAATAGGTTATAATAATGATAATAATTTCTTTATTCAGGTAAAAAGGCTACCCGTTGGAAATATAAATACATAATTTTAAATCTATAAAATAAAAATAAAACTGTAAAAGTTAATACTAAGTACTTATAGAAAGTTACAAAAATTATCACAGTTATTTCCCCTATTCCCAGTAGTCTTACCAGTTGAACTACTGGGAATTTCCTTCCCAACAGACTTACTGAATAGTAAGATTTCGCTTTTCCCAAATTAAGTCTATTGGGAAGGATAATCCCAGTAGTTCAACTGGTAAGACTACTCGGTAAGACTACTGGGAATAGGGGAAGTTATTTACGATTCTCACCCTGGTGCACCTCTTGCTACGCTCTGGAATGTATATAAGTATGGATGTATTGTTTTAAGTTTACATAATTAAATCACATAATAACGGGTTCTTACCGCGTTTAAAGCAGGGATATGACTCCCGATATTTCGACACTGTTGCAAGTGCCATAATCACGGGATGACTGACGAGATTGGAGTGGAGTAGGTAGATCCATAATTTTCTACGGGCAGAAATATCTGTCTACCCTCTTTCTTTCACTTCAGTCATCCCGTGATCATGGCACTTGCAACAGTGTCGAAATATCGGGACGCGGTAAGAACCCGTTATTACGTGTTTTAAGTATGGATGTATGTGTTTTATGTCATCACATCATCATCACCAGCCCATTAACGTCCCCACTGCTGGGGCACGGGCCTTCCCTATGGATGGATAGGGAGATCGGGCCTTAAACCACCACGCGGGCCCAGTGCGGATTGGTGGTTATTAACGACTGCTAATGCAGCCGGGACCAACGGCTTAACGTGCCTTCCGAAGCACGGAGGAGTTCGAGATGAAAACTTTTTTTTTTGTGGTCACCCATCCTATGACCGGCCTTTGTGAAAGTTGCTTAACTTCAACAATCGCAGACCGAGCGCGCTGACCGCTGCGCCATCGAGCTCCGAGAGTGTTTTATGTACTTATGTATAAACGCCTAACCTTTATTTATTTACCTGTTTCTAGACTGACTTCCATTTCTACGAGTACCTACATAATGAGTATCGTCGTTCCTTTCCTCAATTAAGCTTCAAATTGTGTGACTTGATCAGAAGCGAGCCTTATATTGGCCACATTATAGCATCGTATGGGGTTAACTGCCCTATCTCACCTGTAAGTGATTTGTTTCTCCTTTTACGTAATCAACGATGGCATATCTATAATATTTTAGGTAGTTTCTTAAGTCAAAGATAAATTATGAAATTCTGATTAAGTACACTTAAATAAAGACAGATCGAAAGGTGACAAAAAATGTTTTCTTTTTTCTATTTAACTTACTTAAGTATCTATGAATTCTAATAACCAAAAATTTAATAATAACTGCCACATTTTGTCAGGTTTTTTATAACGTCACAGGTTCCTTTTTCATACAAGTTCCATAGTAATTTCGTGTTTTGGCGTTTAGTAAAAAGTTACTGGTCAAATCAGTTACTTTGGAAACTAGCCTATTCCCTCACGAGTCATACACAGTCTCCATGGTCTAGTTGTTGGAGCGTTGGGCTCATGATCTGGAGGTCCGGATTCGATTCTCGATGGGGACATTGTCGAAATCACCCTGTGAGACTGTCCTTTGTTTCATTTTCCGAAAAAGTAAGTTTTGTGCTTCACGTTAAGTCTTTCGTCCCGGGTTACCAGCCCAAACACCTCCACCAACCCGCAGTGGAGCAGCGTGGTAGAGTATGCTCCATACCTCCTCCGGTTAAAAGAGGGGAGGCCTGTGCCCAGCAGTGGGACGTATACAGGGTGTTAGTGACATCGTAACGAAAACTTTAACGGATGATTAAGCTCACTATTCTGAGTTAATATCAAGTGGGATTTTCTGTCGCAAAAGTATGGAACTGAAAATAATTAATATAAAACACTAATATTTTTGTGAATTTCCCAACAGGAATTTCCACTCGATATCAACTCAGAATCATGGTCTGAATCATCTCGCTAAGTATTCGTTAACGCTAGGGAAATGACTTCTATAGTTTGGAAAAAAAAATGAATAGTGTAGTAAGTAAGTACTTATTTTTGCAGGCCAGTGTAGGCAGGTAACTAGAGTTATAATTTTCTTTTTTACAGGGCCGCTACAAGTTTATGAACGTCACAGTCCCCACACAGAACTTCCCAAACGTTTTCCCCTTTGAGAAGGGAAGAATCAAAACAAGATTCACGCAGAATGAAAACGGAGACATCATAGTTCTAGCGCACACTGACGCAATCTTCAAACAAAACGGACAGAAGAACAAACCTTAAATAATAAACCAAAAAATAGATAAAAAATAAAAGGGAGCATTTTTAATTGAGCCTACTTGCGTGTACTTTTGTTTCTTTTTAAATAAAAATAAATAAATAAATTCAATTCTTTATTCTTCTTTTTTTTTCTTTTCTTTTTTTTCTTTTTTTTAGTTTTAGTAGTCTAGTTTTAATTACTTATTTGTAATTTTAAGATTAATAGTTTTATATGGTGCTTAAAGTGTAATAAATAAAAGTAAGTAAGTACTTAAGTACATTAATATTCAAGTAATATTATTGTATTGCATGTTTTGTGTTTTGAATTAATTTTGCGAAGATTTATTTTTTTAAGTATTTACTTTACTTTTGAATTAATTGGTATTTAGTAAAAACAACTATTCAATATTTAAATTTTTTACTTGGGTGATATATAAAAAATAGATAGAAATAAATAAAAAGATCGAAAGAATTTCGCATGGACAGGAGGAGGACCCGGTAGCACACTCCAAACAATTCATACAAACAACCTCTTTTTGCACAGACACTACACATTGACGTTATCGTACACGCGCATCTGTGTGTGTGACGTCTGACGCCATACGATTCAAGTCTAAACTGTGTTCAAGGGGGGATGAGGTAAACCTAGCTCAAACGCTGGTGGGGGGCGGAGAGTTGCCGTTCTACACGTAATATTATTCCTTATACTATGCCGGTGGTGTAATGGTTAACACGCTCGTTCTGGCTCGACAAGAGCTGCGGGTTCATGTCCCGTCCGAGACAGATTTTTTTTCAATTCAAATTTTCTCTTTGTGAATTAATAAATGAGGAGCTCGGTGGCGCAGCGGTTAACGCGCTCGGCCTGCGATTGTTGAAGTAAAGCAACTTTCATAGGATGGGTGACCACAAAAAAAAGTTTTCATCTCGAGCTCCTCCGTGCTTCGGAAGGCACGTTAAGCCGTTGGTCCCGGCTGCATTAGCAGTCGTTAATAACCATCAATCCGCACTGGGCCCGCGTGATGGTTTAAGGCCCGGTTTCCCTATCCATCCATAGGGAAGGCCCGTGCCCCAGCAGTGGGGACGTTAATGGGCTGATGATGATGATGAATTAATAAATATACTTAAGTACATAGATAAGACGACGACGACGACTAAACGATTCATTTATAACCAACATTATAGAAGGAAAAATTGAAGGGAGGAGAGGAAGGGGTAGACCTAGGATAACATTTATGAAACAAATAAAAGAGAAGGTGCAGGTCGTGTCGTATCGGGAGGTGAAGGTTTTGACGGGAAGAAGAGAGGAATGGCGATTACTCCACCGACAAGAGAACAGGTCTTAAATAGAGAGAGAGAGACATAGATAAGATTAAACTTACGCGCCCGTGAAATGTAAAACCATTGAATGCACACAGGGTGTTAGTGACACCATACCGAATACAGGGGATGATTCAGTCCATGATTCTGAGTTAATATGAAGTGGAATTTTCCGTCGCGAAAGTATTTTGAATCACCCCACAAAGTTTTCATTGCGGTGTCACTAACAGGTGTGTTGCTACAGGACATCCCATTTACTACCTAAAATGAACAATATACTTAAATTATTATTAGTTATGTATTGAATAATTATAAGAAATAAAAGTTATTTTAATATTCAAATATATTTGATAAAGAACACATCACTAATTTAAGATCCACGCTCTTATCGGTGTAGCATTCTCCATGCTACTTTTACAAGGAAAATAGGGCAGTGGTTTCCCTCTTACCTTTCGATAAAGGACACAATGATGTGAAATAAAAATATTGCCTTATTATTTTTATTTTATTTATTTGAACACACACAAAATTAACACACATATAAAATAGATGGTACAGGTAATGGTGCTCCCACACTGCCGTTAGAAAATGTTTAATAACGTTAGTAAACATTTGTTAGCAAACATTTAATCACAAATGTTAAAATAAATTTTCATGTTAAAAAATGTTTTGGTGTTATAAAATGTTTACAAACATTTTCTAACGGCAAGTGTGGGAGCACCTTAAGTTTCTTTATTTTATTACTCAAATGATTATTCTTTTCCCTTAGTTTTGCTCTGCACGGCTTTGAAGAGAGCATCGAGGTGGCCCTTGGCAATGATGTCGCCATTTTCGTTTTGTTCGAAGGTGGCGTACACTCGGCCCTTCTCAAAGGGAAACACGTTGGGGAAATTCTGCGTAGGCAGCGTAATGTTCATCAGTTTGTATTGGCCCTGAAAACAACAAAAAAGTTTCTCGTTTTCAAACGAAGACAATCGGACTTTTATGGTTAAGGCACACCCCGGACACTTCATACAAACAACCTCAATTTACACAGACACTACACATTGACGTTATCGTACACGCGCATCTGTATTAAACATAGCTGGAGAGGAGTGGATGTATATACTACCCACCTGTCGACTCCCTCAGAGCTACAGACTACGTTATATTGTTATATATCTCTGTAGAAGAGGCAGTGCTAACAGAAAAGCTCGGTTAAGGAAACATGAATAGTAGATACTCAGTTAATTTTGCGATGAATGTACCTCTGACTAGCCTAATTGGGAATATAGTCGTGATCTAATGTTATAAAATATATATAAGGATACTCTCCGCTCCGCATCCATACGAGCTTGGAGAGAGATTGGTTAATATACTTCCTGTTAGCTTGATTAATATCACGCAAATCGCGCCGTGCCGGGACCTTCTTCCATCGTGTGGGTTGTGAGGTAGATTACCAACCTCATCAACCCTGGTGTCAGGGTTACTATTGAGCCGCCAAAGGCCCCTCACATGACTCATGAAATGACTACGTACGTACCTACATCAGTAAGTAGTAACCGGGACCAACGGCTTAACGTGCCTTCAGAAGCACGGGCGTCTTACTTTCGGACAATCAGGTGATTAGCCTGTAATGTCCTAACTAAACTAGGGATCACAAAGTTATTTTTGTGATATGTTCCCACCGGGAGTCATCAACGCTCAACCACTGGACCACGGAGGCCGAATTCGCGCGCTGGGATGAAGGTCGCTTAAATGCTACGGTTCGGCTACGGTTTCGCTACGGGTGTGCTACGCGCTACGACAGTTGATAACTATTGGAAATTCTTCTAGATTTTTGGAGTTTGTGTTACAAATTAGCTATTAATCACAGTTTCTAATCGAACAGTTAGTTACCTAAGCATCATTTTCTGGGCAAAAGGAATTTCTGTGACAAGACTGACGAACCTTTTGAGCGGACAGTGACCTAGCGTACAATCATCATGATCATGTCACGGTATAATGCACAATGCATGATAAAACATTAAGCATAATTAAGTGACCGATATTATCAGAACAATTTCAGCTCTTATATTTATTTAGTCGGTACATAGTCATCTGTAATAGTGTACACACAAACATATACAGGCTGTTTGTAACATCGTAACGAAAACTTTGAGGGATGTTTCAGACCATGATTCTGAGTTGATATCAAGTGGAATTTTCCGTCGCAAAAGTATGGAACTGAAAATAATTAAAAAAAAAAACAAAAACATCATGAATTTTCCGACAGGAAATTCCACTTGATATTAACTCAGAATAATGAGCTGAATGATCCCTCTCAGTATTCGTTACGATGTCACTTACACCCTATACAAGTACATACAGGTAGCCATACATGTAGGTATGGGTTCCATCGCAAAAGTATGGAATTGAAAATAATTTAAAAAATCTAAAACAAAATCTATAATTTGGCGATGGAAAATTCCACTAAATATTAACTCAGAATCATGGTCTGAATCATCTTCCTCAGTATTCGTTACGATGTCACTTACACCCTGTATAATAAGTACGTTTACGTCCCACAGCTGGGCTTAGGTCTCCCCTTAATCAACCGGGGTATGGAGCATTCTCCACCACACTGCTACAATGCGGGTTGGTGCAGGCAGTTGGACTAGTAGCCAGGGCCCAACCTTCAGCATGGAATCATGTTGTGGAGTCGTGTAAAAAGTAATAATGCCACGTGTTCTGGCTACGCCTTCAGAACCCCGATACGACCCCGCCGGCGTGGTCGGTGACATCGCTCATTCAGGGCTTATCTTATCTATTCTATTTTTCTAATGCATAAGTAAATAGCTAAAGTTTCAAAAGAGTTTTATATGTAAGTACGGTTACTAGCATTAATATGTATACACGTTGGTACCATGTCACATTAACTTTTTTGACAAATTGAACTGTAAGTCTCACTAAATGTTAAATATGTTAGTGCGACAGAGTCCTAAAGTAGGTACATTATATTGCTCATGACTGTACACATTTTCACTTCACGTACTTGTACTGAGTCTTTCATCGAAGGTGGCATTATCAATCCCTGATAACCATCTGTAATACTTTAAGATTAAAAAAGCTAGCCTTCAACTCCCGTGCGAAAATATGTAGGTCCCATCCCATCTCGCAAATGATAAGTTCTGATGAAATGGGAATACATTTTCAAACGTGAATTCAAAATTCAAAGATATTTATTCTTGAAAATTGGCTTACTTAGATGGTTAGCTATTTTTGAAAGTAAAAAAATAAGTTACTTACATTATTATTATGTAAGCTGTAAAACTACTACCACATCGAAAGCTGTATCGCAGAGGGAAAGACGTGGCCAGAAAACCTCCCAGCCCTACTCCTACTGTTTCATGTTTTCCTTTTTTTTAAAATCCAGTTTGTATTACATATAAACTTAAATACAATGGTATTCCAATTGCAGACAGTGGAAGGAAAGTGAAAAATAATAAGAATTTATATGTGCCTTTTCGAGTTGAAGACATTTTAATAATGCTAGGATATAAGGGGTATACTTAGGTTAGGTACTCACTGCAGTAATAGGACACTTCATTCCAAAAGTTTTGGTAAGAGTTTCACTAACGAACGGGTCCTTCGTCAAGAAATCGCAGATTTTGTAATGTAGCTCGACGAATGAACGACGATATTCATTGTGAAGAAACTCGTAGGCAAATAAATGTATCTAGAAATATACGGAAATCATTTATTATTTCAGATCCAATGAGAAATCAGAATCATTTAATCAACGTAATTATCATGGATAAACTTGTTGAAGGTCATGTAACATTTTTGAATTTACGGCATTTAAGATTACTTATTTTAAGATTTGCCATACTGTGAATGTGGACACCCGGATTAAACCATATCTCACATAGTGAACGAGTGCCCTCTACACCGATTCTCAGGTGGCATAGCCGAGCGGCATTGTGTGACGGATGCGGCAGAGACTTGGTTAGGGTAGCTTAAGCTGGATATATGATCCACGCAGGTTATTTTATTTTTGTCTGCCATACGCAATAATAATACATACATACATAAACTCACGCCTATTTCCCACCGGGGTAAGCAGAGACTATATAATTCCATTTGCTTCGATCCTGACACACTTCTCTTGCTTCCTCCACATTCATCAATCGCTTCATACACGCACGCCGGTTCAAAGTAGATCGTATTAAACCTTTTCTTAGGACATCTCCAATTCGGTCAATGTAAGTTCTTCTCGGTCTTCCTCGGCCAGCCCTACCATCAACTTTCGCTTTATATACCGCTTTTGCAATTCTATTATCCTTCATCCGCTCTACGTGTCCAAACCAACCTAACATTCCCCTATCAATCTTAGTCACTATATCGTCTTTTACACCACATCTCTGTCGTATCATACTGTTTCTCACTATATCACTCAACTTCACTAATAATAATTTTAAGATTACTCGTAGTAGCGAAGTAGGAAGGCTTCACCGTCTTTCTCGTGGAATAAAAGAAAGAAGAAAGAGGTTGGAAGGGCCAAGGGGCTTCCGCTCTCCGCTCGTCCGCGAATTTGACGACGCACGGAGTTCCGATGTAATACAGGGTGTTAGTGACATCGTAACGAAAACTTTGAGGAATGATTCAGACCATGATCCTGAGTTAATATCAAGTGGAATTTTCCGTCGCAAAATTCATGTTTTTTTTTTAATTATTTTCATTTCTATACTTTTGCGATAGAAAATTCCACTTGATATTAACTCAGATTAATGAGCTGAATCAACCCTCTCAGTATTCGTTACGATGTCACTTAAGTACACCCCTTACAAGTACATACAGTAGCCATACCATTCCAACCATTTCCTTCTACGAGTATACCGTCGTCTTGCTTCTAAAACGTCGCCAGAATCATACCGAGACATTGTTCACCCAAGTATGAAGAGAAGTCCATTCCAAGTTCATATAGTACGCGCTCTTACGGCCATACCGCTTCACAGTAAACACCACATCCTCAGCATACTTGCTGTTTATGTACTCCACTTTGGCCCTTTCGGGGATAAACATAAAACACTGTAAGTAAATAAAGAAATATGGTCTTTAATTAAAGACAGGAGGCCTGTTCTCGTGGTTGTCTTTGCAAACTGACGTATCTGCAATTTTTTGTATAAATAATTTGTGTCTTATTGACAATTAGCGACCCGCCCCTGCTTCGCTCGGGTGCAATACTGAGGAAAAAATTAAATTATTTACGACATCACATTAAAAACAAAAATAACAGTATTTCTCCACTATTTAATGGATGTTACTATAATATAAACCTTCCTCTTGAATCACTCTATCTATTAAAAAAACCGCATCAAAATCCGTTGCGTAGTTTTAAAGATTTAAGCGTACATAGGGATATAGGGGCAGAAAAAGAACTTTGTTTTATACTATGTAGTCATAGCGAAAGGTGCAATTCAGATTCGCTGAAAATTTCAGATACGAACGTCAGTTAGCGACCTCAGCGACATTCTGTAACTTTTCAAATCACAGCTATAGGTATTAAGGGCCTGTTCACACTAGCGATTTGTCCAGCGATTTCACGGGGAGGCGAGATCGCAAGGTACGGTCTCGAGTACCAATATGTATACACTTTGAAACCATGTCACATTAACTTTTTTGACAAATTAAACCGTAAGCCTCATTAAATGTCAAATATGATAGTGCGACAGGGTTCTAAAGTGGATACATGATATTGCTCATGACTGTACACGCATACTCATTAATTCAACGTTCATATGTCAAAGATAAACTTGTGTTGTATAAACTTAGTCCAAATACAAGTGAGTAATTTTCTTAAACAAATAACTTGTAAGTACCTACATATTCTTGTAACTTGTAAGTATTAAGTACTTACCTTATATGGGTCGTTCTTCTTTTTTATCGACAATAAAAAGACATTTTCCCAATTAATCGGACTTAACATCTTTAAAATTATAACGGCAATAAATATTTTAAAACATCATATAAAGATCTGTCCGTAGAGGACTATTTAGTGGTTCTCTTTATCTTGGTAACATACTTTTCTCTGCAGGCGCATTCCAAAAAATATTGTGACAGAGTGGCCCTTTTCATCGGAGACAGCATTTCAATATACCACTCTGTCACAAAATTTTGTGAAAAACAATGAAGCTACGTTAATAACTAATTGAGGAACCGATTAGTATTTTGCTTGTATTTTGAGTATAATAAGATAACTATATTTTTGGACAATGGAAACATGAAATAAAATTCTAAAACATATCATTGTCGATAAAAAAGAAGAACGACCCATATACTTAAATAACAATTAATTATAATTAATTAAGGAAACTATAGGTCTAAACTAATTACCATAATGTAATACTTTCATGTAAATGACCGTTTGTTTCTTAATATACATAAATAAATAAATAACAACAACCTCCTTGGTCCAGTGGTTGAGCGTTGGGCTCACGACCCGGAGGTCCTGGGTTCGAATCCCGGTGGGGACATATCACAAAAATCACTTTGTGATCCCTAGTTTGGTTAGGACATTACAGGCTGATCACCTGATTGTCCGAAAGTAAGACGATCCGTGCTTCGGAAGGCACGTTAAGCCGTGGCGGCTCTATAGTAACCCTGAGACCAGGGTTGATGAGGTTGGTAATCCACCTCACAACTACACGATAGAAGAAGACGCTCTAGAATGTGACAGACGATAGAATGATACTTGTATTGCGTATACCGGGTGTGTGTTCTGGCCTTTCGACGTTGCTTTTGTGGCGAACGCGATGTAAATACATGAACAAATTACTTACCAAAGCAACATTTATGCCGGTAAGTAGAAGTGACACACGAAAATAAATGAAATAATCCATTTTTTTAAAGATACTTGATCAGTGATCGTAAACTCTGCTGTTCATAGATGCTGATGAATTAATAATGACTGAAACCATCTCAATTTTCGATAGGGCAGTGCTATCATCACATCCCATCTCTCACAAATAATTGGTTATGAATTATTTAGGTTTTGTATGAACACTAAATTGTTATTATACCAAACAAGGCTTGTTTGCATTTCGCGTAGATAATAGTGCCGATTAAATAGGCTAGTTTCCAACTAGTCAAATCAGTTACTTTTTGCACATGTCGGACTTATTATTACGTTTTTCTTGATTAAAATTCATAAATAAAAAAAAAAGAAAATATTTTTCGTTAGTTTTAGAGCTGTCTTTATTTAGTAAGTACTTAATCAGAATTTCATACTTTATCTTGAACCGAGTACATGACCCAATAGGGTAGTTTCCAACTACTCAAATCAGTTACTTTTTACTAAACGTCAAAATACGAAATTAATATGGAATTTGTATAAAAGCAACCTGTGACGTCATAACAAAAGGTGACAAAATGGCGCACTTATTACATTTTTCTTTATTAAACTTAACTTAAATAGGTTAAATAGAAAAAAGAAAATGTTTTTCGTTGGTTTTAGATCTGTCTTTATTAAGTAATCAGAATTTCATAATTTATCTTGAACCTAGTACATGACCCAATTGTGTGTCTCTGCGTTATACCTACTTATTATCAGAATTTATCGATCGGTGTGATTAGAACTTCCTCATTCGGCTTACCGCTATCGGCCCACTAGGGTCGATTAATTCTTTCAAATAATATATATTTTTTTATTTTATTTATTTATTTATTATGGACAACTTACAAGCTACACTCTGCACATGCAAAATTACAGACAATAAAAAAAAGATTAAGAGCTAGCTCAATTACAAGTAGTCATAGCATGCATAATCAAGTGAACAAGAAAAACAAGATAAACTATATTAAAAAAATAAAAAATAGACATAATTTAACAAAAAGCAGCCAGTGCAATATTTTTATATGCATTTAAGGGCATAGTAATGTCAAGATCATGATATCTGGCCAACATATTATACAATCTACACAACCTGGAAATAGTAGCATATTGACCCAAATTTGTTCTAGATGGTGGAGTTACAAAGAAGGAGTAGGCTTTTTTCCTACGAAGTCTCAGCGGAGTACTTATTTTAAATTTTGATATAATACCCTCAAACGACACCCTGAGCCAAGGCTCGCGCCCAGCAGGGCACCGTCAGGCCTGTTGTCTTAAATTTTGTACCGAATGAGAGCCCTCAGAGCTCCCCATTTGTTCGGCCAAGTAATTAATGCCAATAAGTCACGTCAAAAAAAGGTGTCATTAGATCAGATATAAAACGAGTGGATTTTCTAAAGTGCCTGTATACATCCCTCTTACGGAAGATACGCAAAAATATCGGCACCCGAATAACGCTATATGCGATCCTAACGACCCGATAACTCTAGCCATAGAGGCGGCCAATCAACTCGCAACAACAAACGCTTCAGGACCCCGATACCGACCCCGCCGGCGTGGTCTACGTTTTCACGCTTATCGCGAACGGCTGTCTAGAGTCGATTAAGTTCATATTGCCATGGATGTACCTCTGACTACCCCAATTGAGCTTTATATCGTGTGAACATATTTCGCCTGCAAAGGTATTTAATAAAATCTGGAGTAAGAACATTATGAACTATTTTTTAAATATCAAAGAGAAGAGAAGCGATCAATACTCTTTGATATTCCAAATGTGACATTGTGATAAATCATGAACAAATGAAACACTTTCCTTTAGGAAAATGATATTTATTTTCTTTATATAATATATATAATTTTATACATATACCTTTACATATATATATATTTATTTCGAAAACGTATATATAAACCAGCAGACTGAATATACTTCACGGAAAACGTAAGTTGAAAATTTGTTATTGATAAATACATATATGATTGTCCCCCATTGTGGGGGGTTTCCACCAGGTAGTGTGTTTTACACTACCATACTGCAAAAGCTAAGTAGGTACCTAAGTACTTTATTATGGCTTTTGGCCCGCAAATGTCTGGTAAGTACCTACTTATTTAATTATGACTTACGGTTTACGGTTTACATTCTGCCGCCAGATTTTCGGAAAATGAAAATACAGATCGACGGGGAATCTTTCACAGATAAATATCGGGTATTCGTTTTGTAAAAAAATATAAAAAACACCTTAAATATAGTCTTAGACTCGTATTGAAACAAACTTTAATAGCGATTATCTCAAAAACTAAAAGTTTCCTCAAAAAATAAATAAGTACATGATTTTGAACCGGGAAAAGATTCCCCGACGATCTGTATATTTCGTTTTCCGAAATCCGGAGGCAGGATATATACGATTTTTAACTAATTATCGCGCGCAGCTGTTTTTTCCACCCCCCTTCCTTTCGGAAAATTAATCAAAATTTCAGTGTTTTGTTTAACTATTTTCAGTTTCATACTTTTGCGACGGACAATTCCATTTGATGCCAACTCAGAATTATGGTCTGAATCATCCTTCAAAGTTTTCGTTACTATCGTTAACAGCCTGTATTTATATATTTCAGAACACGTTCTAAATTAGCAAGATGGCGGTGGCAGCTTTACGCCCTCACAAATTACTCAAGTTAATGAATACACTACAAAACCTGGCCTCTACGGTAAATAAAAAGAAATATAATATACTTATAGAAAAACAGTTGTAGAGCAGAGGACTAGCGAGCGCAAACCCGGCCAAGTACTCGTAGTTTTTTTTTTTGACGTGACTTATTGTAGATTTGCCGCAGATGGCATTAACTACTTGGCCGGACAAATGGGGAGCGCTGAAGGCTCTCACCCGGTACAACATTTAAGACAACAGGCCTGAGGGTGCCCAGTTGGGCGCGAACCTCGGCTCAGGGCGTCGTCTGAGAGGAAAAATATTTGAAAGAATTAATCGACCCTAGTGGGTCGATAGCGATAAGCGCTGAATGAAGGAAATCGTCGACCACGCCGGCGGGGTCGGTATCGGGGACCTGAAGTGTTTGGTGTCGCGAGCTGATTGGCTGCCTCTATGGCTAGAGTAAGTACTCGTAGTGAATGCGGGAAAAATACAATAAGTCACGACAAAAAAAAAGTGTACTTAGTGGTTTTTTTAAAACGGAGCCGGAGGCATTATGCGCTCACCTTCATCCAACAATACTTACCAACTATGGAATTTCATTTGCTTCTATCCTGACACACTTCTCTTGCTTCCTCCACATTCATTAATCGTTTCATACACGCATGCCGGTTCAGAGTAGATCGTACTAAACATTTTCGAAGGATATCTCCAATTTGGCCAATGTCCTTCTAGATCTTCCTCTGCCAGCCCTGCCTTCCTTCGCTTTATATACCGCTTTCGTAATCCTATTATCAACTTGTATTGTTGATAAATAACAAATATAACAGCATCACGCCTGTAGCAACGAAGAGGTAGGCAGAGGGTATAGTAATACACACCACTCACTCCTGTAAGTCATCATCATCAATTTAAGAGCCACGCTCTTGTCGGTGCAGCATTTTCCATGCTTCTTTTTTAGGGAAAATAGGGCAGTGGTTTACTCCTCTAAGTAGGACACCAATAATCGTGGCAACAACGTGACGTCTTAAACCTAAATAAAGATTTTATCTATCTATCTGAAGTATGTCAATTATCGACGTCAAACTCAAAAGTCGAATTCAATAGATTAGGGTCCGATCTGGGATTCAAATTTAGACACTGCGATGCAAGTCACGCGTTCTGACCTTCCAGTCAGCCTAATGCAGGTTACGTCACATACCTCCAAAACTCATTTCTCGCTGATAATAAAATTATGAACCAAACATATTCCACTCGGAAACGAATCTCATCCTCTCTTGTTTAGTGACGTAAGATCGAATGTCCTTTTCAAATCCAAACCCCCATTGTTTGGACATCTCGGTCTTGGGAGGTTAATGTTGCTTATTGTCATGCAGCACCATGTGGAGTACTCGAGTCAAGCGGAGTCGTTTCTAAATGGATCTAACGCCAACTTTCTGGAGAACCAATACAAGGATTGGGCGGGGAAAAAAGGTGCCGTTGATTCTGTAAGTGACTAACATTATTTATTAAGTCAAATACAAGACTAATTTTTTTTTTAATATTGATAAAACATGAACAAAATACGCTAAGGAGTATTGCCAAACGCGACATGGGTTTGTCTCAAAATAAAATATTAGTGAAATCAGTTACTTTTTACTAAACGGCAAACATAAATTTACTTACGACGACTAATGGGGATGTAGGCGGCGATCACAATAGGTACATGTTTTAGGTCGTAGACAACAACAAACAACAAAACAACAACAAACAACAACAACACAAACAATACATATCATTATATATATATATGATAATAAAAATGGGGAATGTGATTTTGATGATGCAGTTTCCATGAATAGTACAGCGGATAGGAGATGGATGGTCATGCTTTAGAAAAAGCAAAGCGGAGTTGAACAGAGGTTAGGAGATCTAGGAACATATAATAAAAGCTGACATCTATAGGGTATCTTCGTCCTATGACGTACAGAATCTTCTCTTTGCTGTCCGAAATGTCACAACAAAAAAGCATTGTTAGAAAAACACTGTTCGCTACGTCTTTGCTTTCCTGAACTCCGCTTTAAAGGTTTATTATAGGAAATAGGTTCGGAATCTACTACCTCTATAATATGTTCAACAACACTGACGTATGCTGCGTCGAATGTTTGATTCCATTACTTTCCAGTCCTGGGATGGATTTTATGACAGCTTGTGCGGTCCAGCTCTGTCCATTGATGAAGTACAAGATGAGTTTAGTCCAAATACAAGTGAGTAATTTTCTTAAACAAACAAATAACTTATTCTTGTAACTTGTAAGTAAGTACCTTATATAATTAAATAACAAATGCCTCCGTGGTTCAGTGGTTGAGCGTTGGGCTCACGATTCGGAGGTCTCGGGTTCGATTCCCGGTGGGGACATATCACAAAAATTACTTTGTGGTCTCTGGTTTGGTTAGGACATTACTGGCTAATCACCAGATTGTCCGAAAATAATATGATCCTTGCTTCGAAAGGCACGTTAAGCCGTTGGTCCCGGTTACTACTTACTGATGTAAGTAAGTAGTCGTTACATGAGCCATGTTAGGGCCCTTTGGCGGCTCAAAAGTAAACCCTGAAACCAGGGTTCATGTGGTTGGTATTTCACCTCACAACCCACACAATAGAAGAGAAAGAGTTAAATTGTGTAAAATACGAGTATATTAATACACATACATAAGTAAGTACTTATATTTAAATTATTATTGATGTTTACTGGGCATAGGCCTCCCCTCAACCAGATCAGGTTAGGGGAGGCCTGTGCCCAGCAAGTGGGACGTATATAGGCTGTTTATGTTATATGTCTTGATGTTTATAGAAAAACCGAAGTCGTCGGGTAAAAACAAATCTATCGACAAAGAGGTGATCAAACTCCATCTCGCTGTACAGAATCTTATTCGGAGTTATCAGGTGATTGTAAAGCCATTGACCTAGTAGATAGATACGTAAGTAGATCAATGATAGAATTTAAAAGAGCCACGCACTTGTCGGTGTAGCCTCCTCCATTCTTTGACTACCTTAAACCAGCTCAGTCGTTGGTGGGGAGCGGAGATTTGCCGTTCTATACGTAGGATTATTTCTTATTCAATGGTATAGGTAAGCTCATCACTAATTTAAGAGCCACGCTCTTGTTGGTGTAGCATTTTCCACTCTTGTCTATTAAAGGCCAATTCTTGCACTTCCTTATAAGATACGACGTTCGCCTTCTCTTTAATTTGTTCCATGTAAGCTCTTCTTGGTCTTCCCCTTCCTCTCTTTACTTTTATCTTCCCTTCTATGAAGTTTTTAAACAATCGTCGTGTCTTATTAAGTGTCCAATCGTCTTGCCTCTTCTGTCCTCAATAACTCTCAATATTTGTCTTCTTTCGGACATATTCTTTCCAACACCACATTCATAGGCTTCAAGTCTCTGTATGTATGTATTGTATGTGTGTCTGGATATAGGTACAGCCTATATACACAAATAAGTACTTCTCTTCAAAATGAATTTTCGTTGTGGCCTTTTTAAACCCGCTGGGAGTAAATACAACTCATATACATTGTGTATTGCAATTACAATTTGCCTTAATGTTTACTGTCTATTTATTTGTAGTCTCTTGTGTAAGTTGTTTTTATTACGTAATCAAAATCAAATCAAATCAAATATACTTTATTGCACACAACATACAAAACAATAATAAGAAAAATAAAATAATAAACAATATATTAAATATATATTTTATATATTTTTTAAGGAACTAATTTCAAAAATGTATAATTATGAACTTATATTTATATTTTGTTTTATTACTTTTGTTTTTATTTTTTTGTATATATTGTAATTTGATTGTAAGTTATGTGTTATTCCGTGTTTAGTTTTTTTTTCTGTTACTGTGGTGTCCCTTTATAATAAACGTCTCTTGCTTTCTTTATTTTGTTGCCGTCTTGAAGATTTTAACGTCAAACGGCAGATTCCCAAGTCGTCCTACAACTACATTTAGGTAAAAGTAGCTCATATGGGTCTGTTTATTGTGCTTCTTGCAAAAGGACTTTCAAAACCAAATTGGTTTCACTAGTCCCAGGATAACACTAGCTAAGGGTATTGCCGTCGACGGATACCTCTGGATGCATCGCCATCTAGAATTATTTATACATCTACATCTAGAATTGATATTTTCCACCTTAAATTCCTTAAATTTGCTTCCGCCATCAAAAATAAAACGGTGAAAAAAAAAAAGAATAAAAGAAAAACTGCATTAAAAAAATCTATTTAAATTGAATTAAAATAAGTACGTATTTTTTGTTTCTTTTTTTATTTTGTTTGTTATTAGTAAGTTAGACTAGACTACTGAAGAGTAGGTACCAAAGATATTCTATACTCATGAATATTATTACTAATATGTCTGAATTCGTATTATCTTTTAATCATCCTATATGTGTTTTATTTTTACTTTTTTTTGTATACCCAAGTGCATGCATTAATTCTTGGTGAAAACTTAATTGGCTTCTGTACTACCTTAAGTGTGTTATATTGTTTATGTGTTATTTTAAGCTGTATGCTTTCCTTAAATAAAAAAAATAAAAAATAAAGATACCATTCTAGGCCCGAGGCCATCTCCTGGCGAAGATCGACCCGCTGGAGCTGACGTACGGAGCCAAACAGATAATGAGGCACACCAACCAGTATGCGCCGGGGCAGGAGTACCAGATGGTCTGCAGAGAGCTCGGAACCACATTAAGTATGCATGCAAATATCCAAATTTTCTTTTCAGGAAGTTTTACTACCTGCTTTCATGTGGGCCAACCAACCTCAACCTCAACCTCTGTGGATCAACCTCATCAGCAGTGTTATAGTTAGCCTGACCTGATTGTTGGAAAAAGTAAGATGATCCATGCTTCGTACACGTTAAGCCATAGGTCCCAGCATTACATGCATAAGATCATGCTTATTTCCCGTTGGAGTAGGCAGACCACAGACGTTCGCTGTAAAAAACATCTCCACCAACCAGCAGTGAAGCAGCGTGGTGGAGTATGCTCCATACCCCCTCTGGTTGATCGAGGGGATGTCTGTGTCCAGCAGTGGGACATATATAGCCTGTTTAAGTTGCGTTATGTTATGTATTAAGCCGCCGAAAGCCCCTGACATGGCTTGTGTAACGGCTACATTTACTATAGCAAGTAGACTACTACGGAAGTAAAGGAAAATCGTAAAGTACCTTTTCTGCTTAATTTGATAATATCTCGTACACAGTTAGCTCGACTATTATAGACGGCGATACGACTCACCATTTAGGTTGATCTAACAGAAAGCTCGGTGAGGCGTCGGCACTTAGTTCATCATATGATGGGTACCTCTGACTCAATTGAGTTATATTCATATGTTATCTCGGCGTCAGCATAATGACGATATATATAGATCGAAGAATTTCGCTTAGGCAGGAGGAGGACCCGGTGGTGTAATGGTTAACACGCTCGTCCCGGCTTGACAAGAGCTGTGGGTTCAAGTCCCGTCCGAGTTAGATTTTTTCGATTTAATTTTCTCATTATGTTATCTCGTTGACGACTTGTACTTGGCCGATTTTGATTTATTATTTTAATAATTTAAGGGGATGAACATATGGATATGGTATTCGAGCTTCCGGAGAGAACATTCATCGGTGGAACAGAAAATAGCTTACCGTTAAGGTACTTATTTAAATTTTATTTTTATTATCCCACCAGATACTTTATTCTTTATAATAACGGAAATAACGGGGTCTGTTTCCCCTTCAATAAAATCTTGGAATCTTCAAAGTTCAAAGCTCGGTGAGGTGTGGGTACTTAGTTCATCTTGCAATGAATATACCTGTGAATATCCCAATTAAGATATAGTCGTGAGCTTATGTGTTATGTTGTTGTTGATCAACGTTCAACCTTTTATGACGCATACTTACTATCAGGTGAAAAACCTAAGGTTGCCTGGCAAAAATTGCTGTTTAACAATAAGGCCGCCTATTGTGCTTATTTTATTCGCGTCTGTACATGTCCTGTGTTTGTATTTGTGCAATACAGAATTAATTGATTATTGATTCATTGGTTGAAACTGTGAACAAACGCGGTCCTATTCTAACCGACTTCTAAAAAAGAGGTTCTCAATTCGATCCATGTCGTAACGTAGCAGTAACTGTTAGTACTATTCAGAGGCGGAGGTCAGGAGTCCTAGTATGACTTTGAAAGATAATTCTGTGGGCGCCATCCCACTCGCGGCAGACAGAGTACCGCGAGGCGGAAGGCTAGAGGGAAACCACTACCCCATTTCTCCCTAAAAGTAGCACGCAGAATGCTGCACCGACAAGAGCGCGGCTCTTAAATTCTTACTTACTCTTAAGTTGTGGGCACAACGTGTATACACGATGACGTGTCACGACGTTACCGTGACGACGAATGTGATTATTTATTTATTATATGGCGGAAATGTGTATGATCGTTCTCTAATTTGTATGACGAGGCCATGTGCGTAAGTGCGTTAATTTAAAATTGAGGAATAGAGTGAGCAACATCGTGTATCGTGTGATAAGAGATATATGTGGTGTAAAGGATGGACCCGCTATTATTATACTTGTACAAAATTTTCCTGTACCCAAAAGTTGCCTGGAAGAAGTTGCTGCATGAGCAATAAGGCCGCCTGTTGTGCTTTTCTGTATACGTTGTCCTTATCTCTGTATTTTGTGTCCATTGTGCTCAATAAAGTATTTTATCTATCTATCTATGATATAGTGAATAGTGACTAAGAAGAAGAAAAAGAAGAAGAAAATGTTATGTTGTTGTTGAGAAGGGAATGTTAAGTTGGCTTGGACACGTCGAACGGGTGTAGGATATTACGAAAGCGTTATATAAAGCGAAGGTTGATGGTAGGGCTGGCAGAGGAAGACCTAGAAGGACGTATATTTACCGAATTAAAATGTTGTATGAAACGATTGAGGAATGTGGAGGTAAAGAGAAGTGTGTCAGGATCGAAGCAAATTAAATTTCCATAGTCTTTGCTTACTCCGTTGGGAAATAGGCGAGGGTTTATGTATGTATGTATGGTATTGCAATACACTATCCTCCAACCGATAGCAGAGCGGTTTCAGTGTCCTATTCTGGGACACTGGAATGATATAAATACGAGGGACAGACCCCTTATTTATAATGTAAAATAAACTACATACTTTACTAACACTAGATATATAAGTAATTTTTCTTTGTCAATACTAAAAAAACTATGGAAGATTATGATTCCGAAATAAATAAAAAAAAAAAACATTTATTTTCAGACTACAGTCCATAGATATGTTAGTATGACTAACTTACATGCTATGTTAGTAACAAGTAATGCAGATAATAAGCAGATGGGCAACCTCACCGTGCGCTCGGGCGCAACACGTGCAGCTCGGTGAACCGGCGGCCCAGCAGCGCGGAGTCCAGCCGGTCTCCCACCATCCTAAGGACGCTGTTCGTGCTCCTTCGCACTCTGCGTACTAATGAGCCAACTTTTTTGCGAATTACCGCGTAAAAGTCGTCGACTCCAAATAAATGAAATCCGAAATAAATGATTTGATTATTTATTTAATTATAAATAAAAGAACGCTGACGTCGACTTTTCTGGCAAGGGAAATCGTGGCCCGCCTGCAGCGAGCGTACTGCGGCTCCATCGGCACGGAGTACATGCACCTGTACAGCCTGGACTGCGTCAACTTCCTGCGAGAGAAGTTGGAGAAGCCGGGAGCCATGGACAAGACGATCGAGGAGAAGAAGCTCATCCAGCGCCGGCTCACTAAGGCAGTTTTGTAAGTAACCTTTTATGCCTACTCCGCAACAGCGAAGAGTTATGCCGGACTGGATTTCATCTCGGTGTTCCAGCATTCCGCCTGTGGAATGAGCCAACTGCCAAAGAGAAACTTTGCCCTTAATACCCATTTGGGTGTACTCAGTCATGTATTGCATGTCTCAAACATAATCGGGAATGTTCCCGGTTCTCGGGAATGTTCGCACTTTGGGAGGTAGGTAAGACCAGATCCGAGTACTTACAAGAAAGAACAATTTGAAAAAGAAGTCCAGACAGTGTCCTTACCTTTGAAGAGTTTTTACAACGGGAATATTCCCACTTTGGGAACGGCACGGCACTGGGTGTACTGCTTAAGTACGAGGGAGACAGATAATCCGCGCGCGCACCCGCATTCTCCTTTGCGGCTTACTTAACTAGAGAAACACATTTAATACCAAGCATTTTTATCATTTAGTTTATTATTATTATTAAATGGTGTGCTCACATGCCCGCTATCTTTTCCAACAAGATTACCTTTATAAGCAACATGCGAGCACATGAACGTTGGAGTTGAAGCAGTCGCCGTGGCCGAAATCGGCTGGATCACATCACTTCATTAAACTTTTTTACATAAAGTAAACTTCACATCAGCTTTAAATTAATTTTCTGCCAAATTCAAAATATTATCCTTGTATTTTGCTATTAGTTTTAGCTTTAGTTGTTAGCTTATATTATGTTTTGCATACAGTTTGGAGAAATACTTCGCGACAAAATGGCCAGCGGAGAAGCGCTTCGGGCTGGAGGGCGGCGAGAGCATGATCGTGATGCTAGAAGAGATCGTGGACACCAGCACGCGGCTCGGAGTCAACTCCATCGTCATGGCCATGCAGCATCGAGGTAACGACCTGTCCAGTGGTTCAGCGTTAGGCCCGCGATTCGGATATTCTGGGTCCAAATCCCCGTGGGTGTGGGCGTGGCACTTGTTGGTATAGCATTCCTATCCATGCTACTTTTTAGGGAAAAATAGGGCAGTGGTTTCCCTCTTGCCTTCTGTCCCGCAGTACTCTGTCTGACGCGAGTGGGATGGCGCCCAGAGTAGTCTATCTCAAAGCCGTACTAGGACTCCTGTCCTCCGCCTATGAATAGTACTGACAGTTTCTGCTGCCCTCTGTCAGGTTCTAGGTTACAGTCCCTGTGACTTGCGCCTTCCCTCCTGCATTGCCGTACCGATGGCGCCCATCTTCGCCTCTACAACCGTTGAGGCCTTCACCTATGTCTCTTGGCAAGGATTGGAATCCGTTATTCCCGTAGGGATGTAATCACAAAAAACAGCCTTGAATATCCGGATCCGGATTCCTGAGAGAAAAACATATATTCAAACATTCAAACAAGGCATGTACGTACATAACAATAAACAAACAAGAGAAATGATGATGATGAGTGATGATGATGGTCTCACAATATTTTTTTCAGGCCGTTTGAATATGCTGGTAAACGTTTGTCGCAAGCAGCTTGTCGATATCTTTGCTCAATTCAAACCTATGGAACCAAAAGATCCAGTAAGTCATTACATTACATCATTTCAAATCGTAGCTAGTTACGTCTCTTAATCAGCGCTTATCGCTATCGTCCCGCTAGGGTCCGAACTGGGCACCCTCAGACCTGTTGTCTTAAACGTTTTACGGGGTGAGAGCCTTCAGCGCTCCCCATTTGTCCAGCCAAGTAGTTAATGTCATCTGCGGAAAATCTGCAATAAGCTAGTTACGGTTCCCGATCACACCAAAAATGGTATGGTCCCGAAAAGTATGCATCTCCAACCACTGTGGAATACAAGCTGAATTCAGTGGATTTGGACCGGGATTCGAACCTGTGACACCATCAGAATGTAAGTCACACGTTCACCGAACAGGGCTATCACAGATTTACTACAAAATAAACAACAATCCTTCTCAAGAAATCTCTTTGTTTAGATACCTCTAGGTAAGTTTTAAACTTAGGTGTCGATGTTGTAAAAAAAACAGGGTTCAGGCGACATCAAGTACCACCTGGGCACGTTCATCCACCGCTTCATCCGGCGCACCAACAAGTACATCAAGGTGTCGATGAGCTGCAACCCCTCGCACTTGGAGGTGGTGTCGCCGGTGGTGATTGGCAAAACCAGGGCCGAGCAGTACTGGAGGGGTGACAACAATGGTGACAAGGTTAGTGAGGATCCAACACCGATTAGTGTAGTTCTTCTCGCTTTTGTTCAGTCACGTAGTGAATGCCATCAGCATCCTCCTGCCCATCCTGCCCTTATCCCACTCTTACATTAAATGCGGTCAGCACAACATTAAAAAGAATTTGACGGCCTCCGTGATCCAATGGTTGAGCGTTAGGCTCACGATCTGGAGGCCTCGGGTTCGAATCCCGGTGGGGACATATCACAAAAATCACTATATGATCTCTAGTTTGGTCAGGACATTACAGGCTAATCACCTGATTCTCCGAAAGTAAGATGATCCGTGCTTCGGAAAGCACGTTAAGCCGTTGGTCCCGGTTTCTCCTTACTGATGTAAGTAAGTAGTCGTTATTTGAGTCATGTCAGGGGCCTTTGGCGGCTCATTAGTAACCTTGACACCAGGGTTGATGAGGTTGGTAGTCCACCACACAACCCACACGAGAGAAGAAGCACAACATGTATTCTTCTGCCAATTATC
This sequence comes from Pectinophora gossypiella, assembly GCF_024362695.1. Lineage (NCBI taxonomy): Eukaryota > Metazoa > Arthropoda > Insecta > Lepidoptera > Gelechiidae > Pectinophora > Pectinophora gossypiella. The sequence continues at coordinate 1,692,297 of NC_065409.1, forward strand.
ACTGTCAGTCATAATCTCAGTACTGTCACGAGGGATCTTCAAATATAAACAGGCAATTCATCTCGTATACAGAATCAAGGTTGAAAGAGGAATAAGTACGTATAAAATGAGAGAAACTCACATTGAGGTAGGCACTATGTTAATAAGACATTTATTTAAAAAAATACTTTTAGGCTGCGTTTCCATTGCCGCGGAGCTGTGCGGAAATGTGCAGGAATCGACCAATCACCGTGAGGGAGAGAGTGACAGAGCGTCTTCGTTTTTCGCTCTCTCGAACGCTGTGATTGGTCAAATCTGCACATCTCCGCTCTTCTCCGCGTCAGTAGAAACCCGGCTTTAGAATTCCGCACCTGCCAGCCAGGATGATGTGCATAGAAGATGTCACATCATCACAGTACTTACACCTTTTACATTCATATTCTCCTTCACACAATCCATCCAAATTTTCTTCCACCGCTCGCCAATGGCTTCCTCCCTCGAATCAACTGGAAGGGATACATATAATATAACATGTAGCCTACTCAGGTTGGGTTATAACAATAAATGATAATGATTGGTCATGATTTCGTCACCAGATAATGGCCATAGTGATGCACGGCGACGCGGCGTTCTGTGGACAAGGCGTGGTGTACGAGTCGATACACCTCGGCAACCTGCCAGCGTACACGTCTCACGGCGCCATTCACATCGTGTGCAACAACCAGATCGGATACACCACCGACCCGAGATACTCCCGGAGTTCGCCTTATTGCTCAGGTCTTATTAGTCGTCTTGTTATTTTGCCTTGGCGAACAGCAAAGGACTGGAATTGTCTGCCATCGTCTGTTTTTCCAACTCGTTATAATCTAGGAGACTTCAAGGCTAGAGTGAATAGGCAATCGCTAGGTAAGCTTAATCCACGCTAGGCTACATCGTCACTTACCATCAGTGAGATTGTGGGCAAACGCGAGCCTTAATTATAAAAAAAATATATATTAAGAACGTCCAGGGCCTACTACGCCGCCCCAGGGGACGACATAATTATGAAGGACTCCCCGAGTGGAGACAAAACGTCTACGGTCCTGTGCCGAGGTTTTTCTTGCAGCCACTTTTTCTCGGCTGTACTGGTTTTAAGATTCTGCACTACTTTTTAAGCAGATGAGACGTTCATTATGTAAAAAATTACCATTCAAGGTGTAACTAAGTATGTTACCAACTTAATAAAAAAAATTTTGAACTTGGTTTATTAATTTCCTCAAAGGTCGGTCTCGGATAGTCCATTGTAACCTTACCAGATCAATTGTGACTTTCACTCTAGTTCAAAGAATCCTCCTCGACGCCAATCTACTTCAGTTGCTGTTCAGGTTTGCACATAATTTACTGACTGGCAGATTTCAAAGTCACCATAAAAGGGTCGCGCTTCAGGTTCTACGTCCAATTTTGAACTAAATGAGAGATAAGTAATCTAGAAATACGAAGCTCAAGCCCATTCTCATTTATCAAGAAGTGGTAAAACAGGGTCTAAACCACAAATTTTTAACAGTTAAGTAGTGCGTAACCTACTGCGTAACCTGAAAAATTCTTATTCTTTATCCAAAGATGTGGCCAAATGTGTCGACGCTCCAGTACTCCATGTGAACGGCGATGACCCGGAGGCAGTATCGACCGTGGCCCGGATCGCGATAGAGTTCCGCTGCAAGTTCAAGAAAGATATCGTCTTGGACTTGGTCTGCTACCGGCGCTACGGACACAGCGAGGAAGACGAACCCATGTTTACGCAGCCGGTCATGTACAAACTCATCAGGAAACGAGACACAGGTTAGTAGTACTCAAGGAATGTATAGGGCACATGACTCCTTTCAATCAACCAGAGGAGATACAGAGCATACCTCGGTGCTCCAGTGCGGGTTGGTGGACATTGGGTGACTTCCGAAGCACGGCAATACCTTTTTCGGACAATCAGGATGATTCAGCCTAATATCCTAGCCAAATAAAACAGCACAAACAGCCTCGCAAAGTGATGTTCGACAGCCCCATCCGGTATCGAACCCGGTATCGAATCGAACCTCTAGATCATGAGCCCAACGCTCTAACGCCAAACCATGGAAGCTGTTACAAAATGGTAATCGAATTTTAATTCCCAAGTATTTTACAGTGGACAAAATGTATGCGGACAAACTGAGAGCCGAGGGGTCTGTGACAGACGCTGAGATCAAGGGCTGGGAGAAGGAGTACATGGACACGATGGCCGCACATTTCGAGCTGGCCAAGAAGGTGACCAAGCTGAGCATCCTCGACTGGATCGACACGCCATGGACCGGCTTTTTCCAGGCCACTGACCCTAAAAAGGTACTCCACATTTAAGTTCTAGAAAATTCTCAGCAGCAGCAGAAACTTAAGAGCTATATCTTGTCTGTGTACAATTAACCATGCTAGATGTTAGGAAAAACAAACCTGGACAACTGAGCACCCTCAGGCCTGTTGTCTCCATTCCATCGATGCGGGGCGGAAAGTCCTCTGTTAGAAGTGTGAACAAGTCATTTTTTATTTATTTTTTGCTTAAGATTTTAGGGACGGGTATAACCAAGACGACGCTGATGCACATTGCCACGCACTACTGCACTCCCCCGGAGCCCTGGGCCTTCGAACTACACGACGGCTTGAAGAAGATTCTTGCTAATCGGGAAAAAATGGTTCGTAGTCGTTCATGTACAGGGTGCGACACCGTAGCGAAAAATAAATTAGGATGTCTACTTGATTTGTACTTACTTACTAAAAACGTTGATAGGTGAATATTTAGGTACTTACCTAATTAAGATTTTGCATTTTTGCTCCGCCGCAATGAAAATTGACCACGCGAATAGTCGCTAGACAACCTCATCCCCCTAGCGTATCCCATTTTTCAGGTCCGCTTACCTAACCTGAAGATTTGACAGGTTCGATTTTTTACAAAAGCGACTGCCTGTGTAACCTTCCCACCCGCGAAGAGAAAACCATCCCAATACAGGTTAGGTCACGTACCTCTTAAAATGCAGTTCTCGGGAATGTGGGTTCCTCACGATGTTTTCCTTCACCGCTGAGCACGTGATAATCATTTATGATCCGATCATGAATTCGAAAACAAATTCGACAATCATTGGTTTTGGCCTGTGCTGGATTCGAACCTGCGATCTCTAAATGAGAAGCAAGCGTTCCACTAACTGGGCTAGCACGGCATAATAGTCGCTAGGCAACGCGGTTTCTAAATACTTTATGAATAAATAAGTAATACTTATTTACATTTTGATTGATTGTAGGTAAAAGAGGGGATAGCAGATTGGGCGATGGGTGAAACCCTGGCGCTCGGGTCTCTGCTACGAGACAGGGTCCACATCCGACTGACCGGTGAGGATGTCGAGCGAGGCACCAATGCCCACAGGTATTATAAAATAAGCTATTGACTCTTACACAAAGCTTTTATTTATCACTTTCTAATATTTTCAAGCGTCACATTGATATTCCAGGGAAACTGAAGAACATTGTTTAATAAACCATAAAACATACTTAATACAGAAAATATTAATAAAAAAATAAATAAAAATTAATTAAATAATAAAAATAATAAAAATCAAAATAATAATTAATAATAATTATTATTATTTATTTAATTATTAATTTAATTCCTTACACCTGTCCTCTATACGGCGAAACACCTACACCTATATACGTACAGGATGTTAGTGACATCGTAACGAATACTGAGGGGGATTATTCAGACCATGATTCTGAGTTGATATCAAGTGGAATTTCTTGTCGGAAAATCCATGAAATTTTTTGTGATTTTTTTAATTATTTTGCGACGGAAAACTCCACTTGATGGGTGAATTGCAAAAGCGAAAAAAAAAGTTGTCTTGGCTGAGAACGGTAGTGCAAAGTTCTGCTAAATGATTTTGAATATTTTTTCTGGGTAAAGTAAGTAATCCTCTACCTTGGCAAAAAAAAACATTCAGTTTCAGCAACTGTAACACGCTGAAAAAATTTTTTAAAGTGTCATTTTATCATTTCGGTAGCTTGTCCGTAACCCATTATCGCTTATAAAATGTCTTGCTCTACAATTATTTTCTATTATTGGGATTGAAAATGATAGAATTTCGTTAAATTATTAAATAATCTAACAACAAAAACTATTTCTGTCTGTTTACCTTCCTTCTCATACATTTGACAGGCAGTTAAATTTTGTCCGAAAAAAGTTATCATTTCAGAGGACAGTAAGTTTTGGTAGAATAACTCCGTCAACATTGCGTCTATGACACCTCCTTACCTGCCAACACCTCGCATTGGTTCGGCTCGACCGCTAGACGTGAACATACCCGTCACAGCGTGTAATGGTTTCCCGCCAAAAATAGAAATTTATCATTTCGGTGATAGGGGGACAAAAAAAAATCAGTAAAAAATCATTTCGGTAGCCATTATAACTCGTGTTAGATTAGTTCACTTTATTTAATATTGAAGTGTTAAATCGGCTGCAAGTACTGTGTTGTTTGAGAAGTGTCGATTTTTCGATAGTTATTTAAATTCACAGTTTATACAAAAATAACCTGTTTTTTATCATCTCGGTGTTATCATTCCGGTGGATTCGGTGGACTGAAATGCCAATAACAGTCCATGGGAATGATAAGTAACACTGAAATGATAAAACCGTTAAGTTTTAGAGATCCGTGTGTTAAATTTTAGTTTCGAATTAGGTATTGTTTTAAGGGCCTTTTTAACAATTCTGTGGAGCTATTTTATTTTTCCTCGAGATGATCTCATGATTTTCCAAAACCATTTTGGGTGATTGGAAAACGTCATATAACCTTCTATCAAACTCCTCTTTCTGCTTTTCTCGGTAACCTTGAATACCCAGACTTATCCATTCTTTAGATCCTGATGGACACTGGCCTGGATAAAATAGTTTACACCAGTGTCTACCGATCGCACAGCGGTAACTCTGAGATAAACAGGTTATTCACCTACCTCAGTAGGACAGTGGAGTTGGCATGGCGGAGGTATCTCTCAGCGCAACTTGTTCTTCTCCGGGACTCCAACGCCCACCAGCAAGAGTGGTTGTTCCCATTCCAGAAGACCAACCATGCTGGCAAAGAGGCGCAAGCTTTTGCCATGTGTGGCAAAATCTCTCACATCTGGTGAATTGCGTTACAAAGATACCTGACGTTGCTAATATCAACCTCTATCAGTGACTTCCCCCTTGGGAACATCCGACCATTATCTGGTGAGGTGTCTGTCTATTCCCCACCTGATTCTAGCCCCAGAGGATCGAGGCAAATATGGTGACACACGCTAGCAGATTGGGATGAGATGCGGCACTTCTTCGCAAACCTATCCTTGGCGTGAGGTTTGCTTTTCTTCAGAAGACTCGACGAGCTGCGGAGATGCCATATTAGTTGTCAGGCAATGGAATATTCTATCCCATTTTCTGACATATCATCTGACGATAAGGCTCGCTCATGGTACATCGCGGAGTATGCTAGTGCAGAAGCTCTAATATGCCTCCTAACATGCGGGCTCTGAAAAATTCCCTGAATACCGCTGCAAAGTCTTGCAAGAAGACAATGCGCAGGGCACGTTTCGACAATATTGGCCAAATTGATGCCAAACTGACTGAGCTGGTAGTAGAACCTTTTAGCCGCTAGTCAAATCGGTTGAAGCAAACTTCTGCCGTATAAAAATGCTTCGCACTCTAGACGTGAATAAGGTCAGTAGTCCTGATGATATCCCAGCAATAGTACTGCGGAACTGTGTACCTGAATAGTCTCCTACTGACACGCCTTTACCTGCTCTCTCTGGGTTCAGGACAATTCCCGAAACCATGGAACCTTGCCAATGTGCAGTGTATGCCCAAAAAAGGCACTCGTACCAACCCTGCTAACTACCGCCGCTAATCCTGAACAACCGCCTCCTGGCGTACCTTGAAGCCAACAATTTACTCAGAGATAGGTCAACTGATGTTCTTCTTGTGTATGCTACACGCTTATGGAGTGAGGCAATCTAGAATCAAGGCGAGGATCTTGTTATGTCCCTTGATACATTCAGGATCCCTTCTAGCCTATGTAATTGGATAGATAGGGATAGATTGATTCGGGTAGTAGTTGATGGGTGCTTGTCTGATCTACATGCTATTAATGCCGGACTCCCTCAGGGATTTGTTCTCTCCGCCACGTTTTTTCTATCAATGATCTGCTGATTATGCCCGGTATCTTTAGGCATGCAGACGATAGCACAGTGACGGAGAGATACATGTTCAATGCACGCGTAAGCACCAGAGATGATGATAGTGCCCTCAGAGAGGATCTTGTGAATCGTGTGAAACTGCCCCTTAAGTCCGTCTCAGACTGGGGTGACAACAAGTAGGTTGGACTCAACGCTTCCATGACCCAGGCGTGTCTATTCACCGCAAAACGGAGTCCTTTCCTCCTGACTGGGACTTTCCGGAGTGAATTACCAACCATCTCGAGCTCTTGGGTATGGATATAACTTCCAACTCGTTATAATCTAGGAGACTTCAAGACTAGGGTGAATAGGCATTTGCTAGGTAAATGTGATCCACCCTAGACCACATCGTCATTTACCATCAGGTGAGATTGTGGTCCTACGTGAACCTATATTATTTAAAAAAAATTTAGGTAAGTAATAAAGAAGCAATGACAATAGCCACAAAAAAGACATATTGACAATAAGCATCATCCCCCTAGCATTTTACCGATTTTTCACAGGGTCCTCTTACCTAACTTGAAGATTTGACAGGTCCAGTATTTTACAGAAGCGACTGCCTGTCTCACCTTCCAACCCACGAAGAGGAAACCAGCCCAATACACATTAGGTCACATACCTCCGAAAATGGAATTTTCGGGAATATGGGTTTCCTCACGATGTTTTTCTTCACCGCTGAGCATGTGACAATCATTTCTGATCTAAATATGAATTACCTTACCACCCACCCATTAGCTACCACGGCTCCACATATTGACAACAACTTAATGCATTTTTTATTGCTCGATGAAAGAAACGAACAACAATCTATTACTATTAGTAAATAGTATTAAACTATTTTTTATTTAGCAAGTATTGAACTATTTATCTAAGAATGTATAAATCGATCTCCAACAACCCGCAGTGGAACAGCGTGATGGAGTATGCTCCATAACCTCCCCCCCCCCCCCCCCCCGGTTAATTGAGAGAAGGCCTGTGCCCAGCAGTGGGACGTATATAGGCTATTTATGTATAAATCGAACTTCACTTTGTACGGAACCCTAGCTAAGCAGCACAATTTTTCTTGACTGTATCATTTCCGTGGGTTAATTTCATTTCAGTGGACTCACTATCATTTCAGTGTACATTTATATCATTTCGGTGTATATTTGTATCATTTCAGTGGGTACTTATCATTTCAGTGGACTCATAAAAATTCAATTTTAAATATCTCAGTAAGTTTCGATCGTATTTGATGCCCACTCACGCACATAATTCAAAATAGGTTAAAGTTTTATTTGTCGTCAAATATGTGAAGAAAAGTATTAAAATAAAAAATCTCACCGAAATGATAAAAAAATGAGACTTGTTGAAATTCACCCTGATATCAACTCCGAATCATGGTCTGAATCCTCAAAATTTTCGTTCCGATGTGCTAACACCCCATGTATTTTATGTTTGTTTCACTTTTTTTATCAAGCTGGGCAATTTTCAGGTCTATAGGGACAGCGCAAGTGGTTACGATTCTTCCTTTCCTTCATCTACTTCATTTATATTTTTTTTCTCTTATTTCCAATCGCAATTAATGTGTATCGAACACATAAGATGGATTACCTCTGCCTACCCCCTCACAGGTACACAGGAGTATTGCTATGTTATATCATAATATGTATTTTTTTATAAGTAATATATAATATAAACACACACACACAAACGCGCGCACGCGCGCGCGCGTAGTTTATTAATACCACCCTAAGAGCAAGTAGTCGTTACATTAGCCATGTCAGGGGCCTTTGGCGGCTCAACAGTAACCATGACACCAGGGTTGATGAGGTTGCTACTCCACCTCACAACCCACACGATAGAAGAAGACCCTAAGAATACCGATTTTAAGCTGAGTTCGTGGAAGACCTTGAGGTCGCCTCAACTGGGGACGGGATCGAGAAAGAGTCGAGTCAACATTTTACCATGATGTAACTTTGTGGTATGTTCCAGACACCACGTGCTCCACCACCAGAGCGTGGACGGCGCTATACACCGCGTGCTGGATACTCTATACCCAGACCAGGAACAGTACCACCTGCACAACAGCTCGCTGTCTGAGTTCGGTGAGCCTCCTCTTTATTTTAATAATAGGCTCGCGTCGAACACAATCTCACCTGATGTTAAGTGACGATGTGGTCTAGGGTGGATCACGCTTACCTAGCAAAAGCCTATTCACTCTAGCCTAGAAGACTCCTCGATTATAATGAGTCGGAAAAACAGACGACGGCAGACAGTTCCTGACCTTTGCAGTTCGCATCAAAAAAGAAGAGGCAAAACGCTTAGTGCGGATTGGTGGTACATCCACAACATAAGGATGAAATGCCTTCCGACGCCTTGTTGTGCGTAGATGGAATGGAGTGGGTGGAATTAACTCGTGAAGTTCCTGCGCACACTCACCGAAATGTGTTCTATAAAAGCCTGACAGACAAGCTATTTCGTCTGTGTTCTAAACTTTTCCTTTGATTTGGTAGTTCTTTTTTTGACGTGACATATTGTAGATTTGCCGCAGATGGCATTAACTACTTGGCCGGAATTAACTGCTTGGCTGGAGCTTCACTGGAAGCGCGTTGATGTCGTTTGTATAGAGGACGTGATGGCATCCACGCGATCGAACTACTTGTTTTTTGACGTGCCCTATACAAGAAAGGTAGATTTGCCGCGCCGATTTCCCTCAATCAGCGCTTATCGCTATCGACCCACTAGGGTCCCACTAGGGTCGATTAATTCTTTCAAATATTTTTCCTCTCAGACGACGCCCTGAGCCGAGGTTCGCGCCCAACTGGGCACCCTCACCCCTGTTGTCTTAAACGTTCTATCGGGTGAGAGCCTTCAGCGCTCCCCATTTGTCCGGTAGTAGTTAATGCCATCTGCGACAAATCTACAATAAGTCACGTCAAAAAAAAGCCGCGCCGAACTATCGCTCAATGGCACAACTGTGCGTCTATTGTATGCATATTTTTACTTAAGTACATTTAATGTATTTGAATGCAGTAGTACCTATCACGTTGGTTTAACAGAAAGCTCGGACGGGATCGGGTAGGTACGTAATTCTTGCGATGTATATACCTTGGACTACCCCAATTGGGATATAGTGTGAACTAATGTCGTGTTATGTTAATAATATTAGGGATGGAACCGAAAAGTACCGGCGTCTGAAGGACTATACGATCCCGAGGACCCGATAACTCTAGCTATAGAGGCGGCCAATCAGCTCGCGACAACAAACACTTCAAAACCCCGATACTGATCCCGCCGGCGTGGTCGACGATTTCCCTCATTCTAGTAGGTTGATAAATTCCACCCTCAGGCCTGTTGTCTTTAATTTTGTACAAGGTGAGAGTCCTCAGCGCTCCACATTTGTCCGGCCAAGTAGTTAATGCCATTTGCGGCGAATCTACAATAAGTGACGTCAAAAAAAAGTTGATTAATGATATTAAAATGTATTGTACTATCAAGCGATCCTGGGCTTCGAGACTGGCTATTCGTACTCCAGCCCGTACTGCCTGGCCATCTGGGAGGCGCAGTTCGGTGACTTCGCCGACACCGCGCAGCCCATGTTCGATACGTTCATCTCCAACGGCGAGAGCAAGTGGGTCTGCCAGTCGGGGCTCGTCGTGCAACTGCCGCATGGACTCGATGGCGCCGTTAGTACATACATACTTACATAAATGTAGGAAAATGAGAATACTATGGAAGGATAATACATAGATATGTATACCCTAATTTTGGGATAAGTATAGAAATAACACGGGATATTTTAAATATCATTAAGTACTCCTTATATTTTAACAAAATCCTCTAACTCGACCGACATCGCACCATCGACTCGCCTTTCTTACTTTTTAAAATACTTTTCTTACTTTTATACCATAAACAATCAAATTCCCATTTATTATCCTTCCATAGTATTCTCATTTTCCTACATTTATGTAAGTATGTACTTATTTTGATATTTTTAATGTAAGTAAGTATCTACTTTGATATTTTTAATGTAAGTAGATACTTACTTACATTAAAAATATCAAAATAAGTACTAGCTTTTAAAACACATAATAACGGGTTCTTACCGCGTTTAAATCAGGGATATGAGACTCCTGATCTTTCGCGTTAAGAACCCGTTATTATGTGTTTTAATTTTGATAAATAACCGCGTAAACCTATAACGGAACGGAAAAGCAGCAGGAGTAGATGGTATCTATATTGAGCTCATAAAATACGTCGTATGCCCACCAATACTTGACGAGTTGTTCGAAATTACACAACTTATGTATAAAGAAGGGAAGGTGCCAAAAGACTTTAAAGTGAGCAAAACGGTAACATTACCTAAAAAACAGAACACCCTCAAATGTGAGGAGCACAGAACACTGAGTCTTATTTCTCAGGCCGCCAAGATACTTTTGAAGATAATACAGAATAGACTAAGACCTAAAGCAGAAGAAGTGGTAGGAGACGACCAATATGGGTTCAGACAACAAAAAGGTACAAGAGAGGGTATACTAGCGTTGCGGATGATAATTGATAGAAGAATGGATTTAGGGTTAGACACACATATAGCATTCATAGATTTAGAGAAAGCGTTCGACAAGGTGGACTGGAAATTGATGATGAAGGCACTTATGGACATTGGAGTGGATTACAGAGACCGGAAAATAATAATGGAATTATATAGAGAACAAGAAGCAGTGATTGAGATTGGAGAAGAAAAGGGAATAGCAAGAATACGACAAGGAGTTAGACAGGGTTGTCCCCTTTCACCGTTGATATTCAACATATTCATAGAGTGCGCCATTAAAGAAATCAAGGAAAGTTCGGAAGGGGGGGTTAAAATCAATGGGGAAAACATCAAATTTGTAAGATTTGCAGATGACATTGCTGCATTCGCAGAAAATGAAATAGCATTAGAAAATCTGATAACAACCATGGACATTGTAATCAAAAAATTTCAGTTAAAGATAAACGCGAGCAAAACTAAAATAATGACAACATCCAAACATCCAGCAAACTATAGACCTGTTAAACTGAATGACAACATATTAGAAAGAGTTGATAGTTTCAAATATCTTGGAAGTATAATAAATAGTGACTCTAGATGCACACAAGACATAATAGCCAAACAAGCATTTAACAGGAAAAAAATACATTTTGAAAACCAAAAACATATCATTAAAAATAAGGAAACGGTTTATTAAATCATATATTTGGAGCATTGCACTCTATGGAAGTGAAACGTGGACTATGACACAGAGAGACAGAGAGAGATTGGAAGCGTTTGAGATGTGGTGTTGGCGAAGGATGGAGGGTATAAGCTGGACTGAAATGGTGTCAAATGAAAAAGTGCTGGAAAGAGTTGAAGAAAAGAGAACCATATTGAAGACTATAGAGAACCGGAGAGGAAATATGATTGGCCACCTGATACGACACGATTCATTTATAACAAACATTATAGAAGGAAAAATTGAAGGGAAGAGAGGAAGGGGTAGACCTAGGATAACATTTATGAAACAAATAAAAGAGAAGGTGCAGGTCGTGTCGTATCGGGAGGTGAAGGTTTTGGCGGGAAGAAGAGAGGAATGGCGGTTACTCCACCGACAAGAGCGCAGCTCTTAAATAGAGAGAGAGAAACCTATAACAATGTATATACTAGCTTTTGCCCGCGGCTTCGCTCGCTTTCAGTTAGGATTCCCCTTTCCTTGTGTACCAATTTTTAGCTTCATACTTTGAAAACTGCGAAAAGTCCCATATAAAATTTCACCCCCTCTTTAAAGGGGTTGGGGGTAGATTTCCAAAAAAAATATTCAGTCCAGGATTTTTTTTTGTTAGTCATAAATATTTTTAGCTATCTTACGTTGAAAATTGCGGAATACTCCATAAAATTTAAAAAAATTAAACACGATAAGAAGAACAAGAATTAAAAAATCAGAAGGTTGACGGGAAAGTGCTGTGTATGTTTCAGGGTCCAGAGCACTCCTCAGGGCGAATAGAGCGGTACCTGATCGCATGCGATTGTGATGAGGACGCCATACCCAACTTAGACGACAAGGAGATGGTTTGTGAGTGTCTTTATTTTCAAATCAAATCAAATATACTTTATTGCACAGAACTAAATTTCAACAATCAGACATAACACATGAATACAGTACAATTTGGGCGGCCTTATTGCTCTAGAGCAATTTCTTCCAGGCAACCACCAGAAGGAAACAAAACTTTACAATTATATGATGCGGGTGGGTCGGTGGACGGGTGGTTTTCACGTTTAGATCAGTGGGGCTATCGTGCGCAATGTGATAAAATTTTGTCACGGTCATTTTATCGATTATGACGATAATATAATTGTCTTTTTGTCGATTGGCGCTAATATGTGAACCCAAATAAGTCATGTCGTTCTGTCAAAATGCGAACAAAATCACGAGGTACGCATGTTACGCATGCGTGTACGCATGTACGCAAGTTTTCATGTCGAGCTCCTCGGTGCTTCGGAAGGCACGTTAAGCCGTTGGTCCCGGCTGCATTAGCAGTCGTTAATAACCACCAATCCGCACTGGGCTCGCGTGGTGGTTTAAGGCCCGATCTCCCTATCCATCCATAGGGAAGACCCGTGCCCCAGCAGTGGGGACGTTAATGGGCTGGTGATGATGATGATGACGCATGTTAGGAGAAAAACAAACTTATCGATTTCGACAAAATGTATTGCATCGATGGATAATTTTATCACGTTGCGCATTAATATGCGCCCTGCTGATTATAGATTGACAACACGTGGTTTCCAGAATTTGTTTGTGGCAATAGGCTCGCCCCCAATTACATGGGACTTAAACATAGGAGGAGTAGATGTACCTATACGGTCACGAGCATTAATATGTATACACTTTAGTACCATGTCACATTAACTTTTTTGGCATATTGAACTGTAAGTCTCACTAAATGTCAAATATGGTAGTGCGACAGAGTCCTAAAGTGGGTACATTATATTGCTCATGACTGTACACTTTACGCCTGTGCTTACCCCTTTGAGGAAATAGGCGTGATGCCATGTTATGTTATTACTTTTAATTAGTCATACTAGTCTAACTAGTCTTATGAAAAGCAAGCTTTGGTTTCCACCGAAGCGAAGAGGAAAACAGGCTATCAGACATGCGTAGAAACCGACCAATCAACCAATCAGAAGAATACGCTCTATCGGTAGTAAGTCCCCATCGGGATTTGAATCCGGGACCTCGGGATCGCGAGCCCAACGCTCAACCACTGGACCGAAAACGCCGTTACCCTTAATTCACCTTATATCACGCACAAAACACTTCGTAACTAACAAGTGAGCTTAAGTTGTCCAAAATAAACACATAATACACATACGGAGTGTAAGTGACATCGTAACGAATACTGAAGGGGGTGATTCTGCTCATTATTCTGAGTTGATATCAAGTGGAATTTTCCATCGCAAAAGTATAGAATTGAAAAATAAAAAAAAAATACATCAATTTTGCGACGGAAAATTCTACTTGATATTAACTCAGAATCATGGTCTGAATCACCCCCCTCAGGATTCGTTACGATGTCACTAACACCAATATCTTATCTGCACTAACAGTGAAGCAGCTCCGAGCGTGTAACTGGATAATAGCGCACCCTACGTCTGCGGCCAACTACTTCCACCTACTCCGAAGACAGCTCGCTCTACCCTTCAGGAAGCCGCTCATCATCTTCACGCCCAAGTTAGGCCTCAGGCATCCGCTGTACCGCTCCAAATTCGAGGAGTTCCTAATCGGCACCGAGTTCCAAAGGTATCGAAGTCAACCTAACAAGTTAAACTTAAATTCATATTCAAAAATATCTTAATTAGGTAACATAGTTACACATCGTCAATTTTTACGTAACAAACGTCCCATTCGCCTAAAACTACTGCATCTTCTCACAACCTGTATAGCCGAGGAAAAGAAGCTGCAAGTAAAACCTCGGTACAGGGCCCTAGACGTTCCTCCTAGACTAAGGGTGGTATTAATAAACTAATCTCAGCTGAGACTGCCCTCAAGATCATGCTCAACTCCCTGATTTTATATAAGTAAGTACTTACTGTCACATTGACATGATCTTGAGGGCAGTCTCGAAACTGAGATTAGTTTATTAATACTACTTAAGTACCCTAATTTAAACTACTTGCAACTAAGACTGAATAGGCACCTTCTGTTCTGCCCAGCAGTGGGACGTATATGGGCCGTTTATGTTTATGTGTTATGTTATTCTTATTTATTGTTTCGTAGAAGACTTTTTTATAATCTAAGATCTATCTAACCTGTGATTGGAACTGCACCAGCAAATTATTATCCCGTTGCAGAGCTATCCCAGAATCAGGACCGGCGTCGCAAAATCCGAAAGACGTGAAGAAGCTCATATTTTGTTCCGGAAAAGTGTATATCATGATTACGGATATTCGAAAGGAGAAGAAGTTAGAAGATAAAATCGCCGTTTGTCGTATTGAGCAGTTGTATCCTTTCCCTTACGATATTGTGTTGAGGGAAGCATGTAAATACGACAAGGCTAAAGTGTGTTTCTGTCAAGAGGAGCACAAAAACCAAGGACCCTGGTTGTGGGTGAAAGTCAGGATAGAAAATCTGTTGGGGAAGAAAGTCGAGTAAGTCCCTAGCTTACAGAAACCGAAATTACTTTGTAATACTTAGTTTGGTTAGGACGTTACAGCCTGATCACTGTGACCCCGGTCCTCGCCGGCGTGGTCGACGATTTCCCTCATTCAATGCTTACCATTGATCGATGTCGTTAACTTCAAAACGTTTTTTCGATTCTGCTCGCGACAACAAACACTTCAGGATCCCGATACCGACCCCGCCTGCGTGGTCGACGATTTCCCTCAATCAGCGCTTATCGCTATCGACCCACTAGGGTTGATTTTTCCTCTCAGACGACGCCCTGAGCCGACGTTCACGCCTAACTGGGCAGTTGCATTTTACGGGTGAGAGCCTTCAGCGCTCCCTATTTGTCCGGCAAAGTAGTTAATGCAATCTGCGGCAAATCTACAGTAAGTCACGTCAAAAAAAAAAGATCGATGTCGTCGATCGACCATCGATCGAGGTCTGGGAACACCTTAACGTTGCGTAGACCCTAAAAGATCCCCGTATGTCCTCAGATGTATCTCGCGGGCGCCGAGCCCAGCATCTGCCACGGGAATCAAGTGGATGTACGCGAAAGAGGTCAAGGAACTCAAAGAGGGAATTTTAAAGTTATGATTTACGACTTGAAGCTTCTAATACGGATTTGGTACCAGTTGGAGAATGGGCAAAATGCACTTAAAGTGGTCCAGTATAATAACCGACTTTGTACAGTCGTAGTTTGCGGAGTTGACATTTTCAGTTTAGGTACTAACGATATTAGTGTATAAATTCAAGTAAGCTTTAATTTGTAAACTGTACAGTTCAATTTACAATCAATATAATCAGCGCAAGGCACGTGGATAGGGTGCCGTCAACTATTTTACTTGTAATTGCAAAATGGACTGTTTAATTACATAATTTAAAGCTCATATTTGAATGGGATAACTTATAGGCGAGCTGATGTTTAGGCGACTATAGATGAACGCTAATATCGTTTGGAATTCACTGAAATTTAACTCCCTTATAAAGTTAAATGACTACGTTTTTGTAACCGTGTAGATAGCACTCAGTACTTAGAGCTAAACGTACTCTGCTCTGGCAACCGCGGTGGTGGTTAGTGGATCCAGCAGCTGCTATTTACTTTTTGCCCATACCCCTTTCAATTATGAAAATTTCTTCTAGACAAAGGTGATGTAAAGTTATTGTTAGTGAAAAATAAAATCTCTAAAAAAAGTATTGTTTTTGTTCCGCCCCTCGTGTGCTCTTATGTCTCTTGATTTGACCAAGAGATTTTACCCAGTATAACAACATTATTTTAAAAGTGGCGTCAGCGCGATATTATAAACAGTAGGTACAAAATGTTAAAATAATATAAATAATAATAAAATAAATAAAATGTTTTTATTAAAGGTAAAAACCCAATGATTACAAAGTTAATATGAACTACAAACTTGGCGGTATGAGAATGACTTCGCTTTAAAAAAAAACGAAAATTAACCTTCGTTTCTGTTTTCCAAAAAAGATTGAGATGACCAAAAACTAGGCTGTATGGGCTAAGTTCCCTTTGCCTGCCCGAATGGACAAATAAAAAAAAATCGTTTCTGTTTTGGCGAAAAGTTGGAATGTTTTGCCTCTATTTATTAAATTAATAAATCATGTCTTATTTCGAATATTTTTGTGCAAATATAGAGAGAAAAAACTCTGATGAAATCAAAGGGACATGCAATTCGATGTGCCCTCAGGACGAGGTTACAATGTAAGTTTCTAGTTTCATATTTTAAATTATGATGTTTATTGTATGTACCTATTTATTCTGTAAATCATAGTTAAAAATATTAATTAATAACGATACGTGTTATTAAAAACAAAGCCTTGATAGGTGACAGTTATTGATAGATGAATTTGGTTATTTCAGGCGGGAAAAAGAGAGGTTAGTTCACGTCTTGGAGGTGTTAGGGCCGAAAAGAATGTTGGTAAAGACGTACAGGCGGTCCGCCGCAGACTCTAACATGGCCCTGCCGCGGAACCTGCGCCCCTACCCCGTGCTCCGAGACACTGTACACTATTTGTTACTAGAGTAAGTTTTTGGTATTTTTCTATTTCTAAACTATGTCGCCCCTTTAAATAATTTAAATAACTTTGATATCTTAATATCTAATATACTATTTGCAGTACTAAAACAACAAAAATAGTCTATCATATGTCCCACTTGAGGAGGTACGGCATACTCCACAGTGCTGCTCCTCTGCAGTTTAATGGAGTTAAAAAAAAACTTATGTTCACAGAAATTGACACTAAGAATATTCTCATAGAGTTGACAAAGTAGAAGAAATACATCTTCAATTTAGGCTAATATTAATATGAGTTTAATTCTTATATCTCCCCATATTATTTTTAAATGGTTTTCAGTGTGACAAAGCGGACAGATGTATCAACAGCATGTGTGTATGACTTCCTAAATGACCGGCTACGAGCCGTGCGACAGGACATGACAATACAGAGGCTGTGCCCAGAGAACTGTGCCAGTTTATTGGAACCCATGATCAGATTCTATGTGTACTATGGTTATAGGTAAATAATTTTGTTAACAGGAACTTTTATATTATTATTTTTAAGATTCTGTACCAACATGGAACCTCTATCTTTCTGTTGCAGCTGAATATTTTAGTCTGTCGGGGACAGTCAGTTACCCTGATAACTGGCAACTTGTACCTATCTTTGAGATTTTGAGATAAGTTGAAATTTAAAAAAACAAACTTGTCCTTGCCTACATTCTAAAATGCTTTTAAAGACCTTTTCAATAGTAGCTGTACACTGACTTTTATAGTACAGCTTTCCTAATATGTAATGTATGTTTTAAAAAATACAGAATAATATTAGGATGATTGTTATCATGTACTTTCGTAATTAATTACATAGGGCTTAGGTGCTATATTCAGTGGATAAAACTCCTAGTTAGTTTAATTTGAACTGTAAGCTAATATGTTACTGTTCTCATTCTAAAGATGTTCTAATATTTTTGTATATTTAAAGATTTCTTTTTCTCTTTTAGATTATGTGAGCTCCCGATAAAAGATTATGATCCAGTGCTTAATAAAAAGTACCTATTAGAGTGTATGAAATGGTTCTTGACTTGTAAAAAAAATGAGAAGATGGAAATATCAAGTTTGTTTTCAAACATGAATATAACCTACAAGCTAAAATGTGACCGGGTGCTCATTGAAAGTCTGTATCTGTTGTGTAACCTGGATGATTTACACCCATTATATAGATATTTAACTTTACCAAAGGATTTAAAAAGGTGATGTTTATACATATTTTAGAGGGACTTTCCGTTCGGCATTCCCCAAAAACACAATAGATGGTGTGGTTAGGTTTTTCTTCGTTTAAACTTGTAATTTCATGTTCTCTTGTTCTTTCTTTTTGAGGAACATAGCCTAGAAAGTCCCTAATTGAAATAGACAAAATGCTGTCAAAAATGTACATTATTTATCAGATCCGTATACTGTATCAGTACAATTTCATATAAGTAGAATTTTTTTTTCTTATTTAATCTGTTATCAATAGTGCTTTTTTCTGTAAATTGAAGACCTTTTTGACATTTCAAGATTTTTTTTATTTTTTTTTTCATTTTTACTGAGGTTTTTTTTTTATTTCAGCCATCCACAACTGAAGCTAGCATATAGTATAGCAGTAGCAAATCTAAAAGGGAACTTTGTACAAGTGTGCAAACTGATGGACAGGCTCTGTCCACTCACATTCTGTGCATTGTGTATATATTTACCAGTTTTGCAAAGGTAAATTATTTTTTTTTTTTTTTATTCATAAGATATCCAACAGCAATTTTAGGCAGGTAAAGTTTAATATCACTAATTTAAGAGCCATGCTCTTGTAGGTGTAGCATTCTCCATGCTACTTTTTTAGGGAAAAATAGAGCAGTGATTTCCCTCTTGCCTTGGTTTTTAAATTTAAGTATTTAAATTACATAGTGTGTCTTAGCCAATAACAGGATATCACAGAATGTGTTAACTATTGAACCGAAATCTAATTCCGAACTAATTTGACATTGTAAGCGTCTCGCCAATCTGGACGATTAGGTTGTTGGCAACTTTTTGAACACGCAGGTTGTGCCGATGTTTTTGTCACTTAAGAGTGTTACTATCCACCGACCACCTTGAAGGTCCGTAATTTTTGGACATTCTGGATGTTGCTAACTATATGTATACCTTAACTGTCACTAACTTTTTGCTTCTAACTATACTATAAAATGTAACATTATGTCGTTGTCTCCCCAGAAAAGCCCTGCTGGTCCTAAGCCACGCATACAGTAGCAAGAGCCTGTCAGTGCCGGCGGCGGCGCTGCGGCGGTGGCTGCGGTACAACAGCGACGGTGACGCGATGGATGCGTGTGCGCACTACGGGGTCGCAGTGCAGGCCAGCGGCGGCGTCGTCAGGTTCGGCAAGGAGTTTAAACATGATGTGGCTACTGTGAGTATTTGGGATACAATGCTAGATTATAATTTCAAAACAGAACAGTTACTGTACGCCCACCACGTATATGAATGAGTAAGCGCAATTTTCCCTTTAGTTATATAGGAGACCTGTTCTGATCACACATATGTTAGTAGTTTATTTTACTCAACGATATTATTATGGATAGTATACGTTATCTCGGACAAAGTACGAGATACTTACATTTACTAGTTTATCTATTAACTTGTTGATGGCCTTCATTCGGTAGGAGCCAACAAATGCAAGCGAGACAGACAGTCCGCGCGTTCTCCCTTACTCCTTAGCGGCTTTTTATTTATACATACATAAAACCATATTTTAACATTACAGTACTTGATAAAATACCAATGCATTAAAAGGTTCAACATTACATTTCTGTATACTAAATAAACTTAAGTTACATTAAATGAATCTATAATAATAATTATTATAAATGTAATAATAGGATACAATTATAAATTACATTAAATAATAAAAAAAAAATTAATTAAATAATAATGTGTAATTTAATGTTTGAAAATAAGTTAAAAAAATATTTATTAGATTTAATTTAGCACGTACTTACCTATTTTTTTTAATTCTTAATTATTGTAATTTAACCAAGTGAGCGAGACTGTGATCCTGCAGACAAATTGCTTATGCAATTTTGCAGGACATTGCATTCAAACTAATGTTATACTTAAGGCTTAATAATAATAAATAAATAATAATAATAAATCCTCAATAATAATATAAAAGCAAATACAATTATATGTTTGTCAAGTGATCCAGCACAGCTTCCGCAAACTTCGCCACTGAACAGCCAAATATGTCAATTTGTTGTCTTACTTTAGCACAGGGGGTGAAATTAGCGCGCGATACGAATTGGTGTGGGGCGGAGAGTTAGCGTTCTATACGTATTATATTATTTAATCTATGCCAGAAGGGACCATACCCCACCACACCTCTCTAATCTCTAAACTCTACAATTTAGTAGTTAAACAAAAACTACAAAAAAGGTTATTATAAAGTTAGTGATTATTTAGAAGATATGAATGCATGGGATTAACTGTCTGAGAACTGATATTAGGCAGCTAAATTACTCAATTGTATACCAATATTTTATGTTTATTTTTATTTTTTTTAATAAACGTCTAGGGCCCTGTGCCGAGGTTTTTCTTGCAGCTTCTTTTCCCCGGCTATACAGGTTGTGAGAAGCTGCAGTAGTTTTAGGCGGATGAGACGTTCGTTATGTAAAATTGACGATTCAAAGTGTAACTATGTTACCTATTGAATAAAGATATTTTTGAATTTAGGAAACAAACTTTTTGACTTTCTTTTTGTTTCAGCTACAACCAATGAAACTACTCAACTTAGATAAGGATGTTGATTTGAGTGTTGATAATGTTTTCACTTATACCGTCAGTTATTGAAATTAGAATGTCGATTATGTAAAAATAAATATAATAATGGTGCTGATTTGACCTGTCATTTTGTTATCCTCCGAAAAAGAAAGGGACAGGTAATCGACAGGCATAAAATTCATGGAACACGTCAATTGTAGTCGTCGTTTATGTGTCTGTCTCCGCCTTGGGCATGTGCCTGTATGGTAACTTATAGTTGTAATTATTAAATAAATAAATAATAAATTATAAGCAGAAATTTAAAAATCTCTTCCAAAATTTTATATTAGCGAATTAAAACAGCACACTTCAAACAGATTGCATACAAGCGAGATGCCTATTTTATTCGTGCGGATTATTCATTCATTTTAAAATTAACAGTTCATCTGTCCCTATCCTTTTCGGCGGATAAAAATGTCTGAATTAATAAAATTAGGATGTGTCTGCAGGTATCGGGGGACCATTAGCTTATTGATCTCAAGTTATCATAAGGGTATTAGTTATATAAATAATGTATAAATATTAAATACAAACATAACGTCACGCGGACAAGGTAGGCAAAGGTGTATCAGTATAAATCCACTCCTTGTCAGCTGTTCAAGTTTGTTGTATAAGTGTTTTTGTTTGTATAAATAATAGTACAACCTTGTACTTTGACTTTTAAATAACAAAATAAAAGAGTATTTCTATAAAGGAATCCTTTATTGTTTTATTTACATATGAAATTCTCCTAATTACGCGTTAACTAATTACATTGGACAACAAAACTATCTAATATCAAACGGTTGCATGGCTCCCAACTTAGCGTCATGTATGCATGCTTTACCTTCCTATTGATAAATATGACAAGGCCTTTGAATATTGGACTGTTATACATTGCGCTTGCGCTCTAGCATGGGGCGTATGACAGGAGAACAAGTACAACCGACTATCGTGCGCAAGAGACCAACTAGGGCAATATTGCTATTCCGACAGTTGGCCTACGCGCCATGCTATATCGCAGAAGGTATAAAAACCCGAACAATTATTTTAATGCTTGAGTGTATCAAATGTACTTATTTTCCAAAGTTAGTGACAATTGCTCAAATAAGTTTACGCGACCGTCCAATATTCCCTTACACCTACTTTTCCTATCAAAGTTCCTAATAAAATTCATATAAACGTGATACAAAAAAGGAAATGACGGTCTGAAGGCCTCTTGTTGTGACCTTAAAAATGCATTTGATGTGCTACATATTATAACCATATTAAAAGCTAAAATGCTTTAATTTAATTGGAAATATGGTAGAACTAAGAGCGGGTTTGGTTCCTGTAATCCTTGTATCTTCTGCTGCCATAACCGTTCCCTCAACTACATGTAAAATAAATTAAAACTTAATAAAAACATCCAGCTACTCCGTGGGACAGCTAATGGTGCCTATTCGGGCAACCACCAACTTAAAACTTAATTTGACAGGACTAAAACTAACTCTATCCCTTTCTTGCACTTATTGTAAGTGCAGGACGGCACTAGTTTAGAAGCTGTCAAACTGAAATTAGGTTAAGTTCGTGGCGCCATTGTCCTTCCATAGTGGAAAGAATTTCTCAAAGGAAAAGTAATCATGAAATCGCTGATTAATTTGTCATTTGTCTATATATTGGATAGAATAGAAAACATACGAAAAATGCTGATATAAAAATAGATATACTCTGTTACAATATTGGCGATTGTCTTTTGTAACAAAATTTGTTTTTGCGACGTAACAGCATAGTATAGATGGTTACTAAAACTTCAGAAATTATCCCTTTAGTAAGTGTTCTATTCTACCATATATTTTCGCGATTATACCATAGTAATTCAATACGTTGGTTCTAGATACGATGTTCTAAACGTACACAATTTAATTCTAGAGCTAGTAAACAAATTCGATCGATCGCAGTGTCGTAAGAGCTGCGCGGCGCCACACCTGTTTACCGCGAATGTCGTGTCTGGTAACTATATCGTTGAGATAACTACATCGATTCATTTATGTTTATAATCACAAGCAAAGGACGCGTCAAAATAAGGTCTATAAAAGATAATTTAGGTGGAATTAGCTGATTCGTTGCAAAATCGTTAATATGGTGTACCAATCTCCTTTGACGCGACTCAATAAGCTAACATCGGGAATAAAGCGTATCCATTTATGTATGAATGACTAAACACAAATACTGAAAAAAAAACAAGAGTATAAAGTTTTCATAAGATATCAGTTAACTTTAAATACGATAACAATTTTCCATACATTAATTACCTATAGACATTTATTCCCAATTCAGATGTTGGTTACATAATTATATTTTGTTCTTATGTACAATATTCCTTGGTAGCACCTAGATAGTATTTGGTTTGGGAAGGTAAACACTAAAAAATAAAAAGTGCCGAGGAACCATCGAACCGGGGAAAAATAAATTCATAACAAGCTAAATGTCAAACATTTCAACAAGTTTTAAGACATTAGTCTACGCGATTTCATTGAGTAAATAACACGTAAAGCTGATAAATAACTTTTAAAACGATAACAAAAGTTTCTATTTTACAGAGGTACATTCAACACGAGTTGAAGTTTGAATACAATGTACATATTTACCTTCCAGATACGGGCGTAAACGATCAAACCACCCTACAGATTGTCATGTCTACGGGTTCAAGCAGTCGATTGAAATAACGCTGTGCTTATTATAAAACTTATCGTAGGCTACGGAACATGGCCGCAGTAGATTTATTAACCTCTCATCTGTGCAGACAGCAGACATGATAAGATTTTACATTGCGTCTGATCGAGATCTGCGTTCCAAAACAAGTTCGCGACTATTTCCCGGTAGTCAGAGTTACAGTTACTAGTACTAATATACACTTTGATACCATGTCACATTTACTTTTTTGACAAATTTAACTGTAAGTCTCATTAACTGTCAAATAAGTTAATTCGCCAGGGTTATATAGTGGGTACATGATAATACTCATGACTGTACATTCATCGCAAGGTGAAATACGTACCCACAGCTTACCGTGGATTTGTGGCCCGACAGACGATTAATTGAGGTCTGGCCCTTCTGAAAAAGCTAGTCCTTATAATAATAATAACGCAGACAGCGGGCCGTCCCTATTCCAGAGAAATGCGGTACCTGACCTAACCTGCATTGGGTTGGGCCTTTTGGGTTAGAAGGCCAGACAGGCAGTAGCTTGTATAAAAAACCGGACCTGTCAAATCTTCAGGTTAGGCAAGCGGACCCTATGTAAACGGGATTACTAGGGTCTATTATCCGCATAGACTCATAACATAAGCTCATGACTATATTTCAATTGGAGTAGTTAGAGATACATCCATCGCAAGATGAACAAAGTACCCACGCATCTCTGAGCTTTCTTTTGGACTCACAGGCCACCCTTTATGCACGTTAGGGAGTTGTATATATCGCACACGGCAAGCGCTATTACTTAGGCTGGGTTTCCACTGACGCTTATAAGAGCGGAGATGTGCGGATTTGACCAATCACAGCGTTCGAGAGAGCGAAAAACGAAGACGCTCTGTCACTCTCTCCCTCACGGTGATTGGTCGATTCCTGCACAGTTCCGCGTCTATAGAAACGCAGCCTTTCCCTACGCGTTAGTAACTACGGCCTATAGATTATGTAACGAATACAAACTTCGTTATTTCAATCTACTGCTGGCTAATTCTGCTACATGTAAGATGTAGCTGCTGTCGTTTGAGCTCATATAACGTAAATATACCAAAGACATTATAACTTCGTAAACTAGACGGTGAACTCTGGTACAAAAACTGGCCAAGCGAGAGAGGACTGGCACGGTGCCCTTTCTATACTCCACTCTATTAACACGTTGAACGCCAGACTAAAATTCATGGTCTAGCCGAGTAAGTTGCGGCACAGATGTCAAATGGTAGACATTGGTGTTTGACATTTCGGAAAATAATGAGTAAGTAAATCGTGTTTTCCTTAAGCTGCCTATTATTTTTTAGTTATTTCCAGACAATATAAAAGTCTCTACGATATTTGGACAATTGTCACATTTTTGGCGTGGCCCCAGGGGTAAGTCCATCGGCGGGCATATGGTGTCCGTCATAGCGTTCAACGTGTTAATAACGATGTACCCAGTGTTACCCGAACGAGTAGAGAAGTCGATAGACAAGGACACACTCAGATCAACTGATCTCTCACGTGGCTCGTTTGACCACACCATAGCTATACCAACTTTACACTCTAGGTAGTATAGTTTAAATTTGAATTTGACAAAAACCTTTTTCACAGTCTTGTTTACGAAGTATATAAGTCTTTGAAATAGACGGGTTAAAATTTTGCAAGGCTTAGGGCCGATGGTGTGCAACAGATAGCAGAATCGAGCTCGCGAGAGAAACGTAACAAGCGAGACGCACAAACCGGACAGAGGGGACACCTCGTCGTACAAACAACCAGACAATCGAAGACGATCGATACCTGAAAAGACACATACGTACTTGATTAATATTAGTTACATACATACATAAACTTACGCCCGTTATGCCTAATGGGGTGGGCAGAGCCACAAGAAAAATAAAAAAAATAAATAAATAAATTAATATTAGTTAATCCAATAAAAAAATATTACTGCAATACGATTTGTAGTTAGTTTATAAGACATGTTTTTTTTACTTGACTTATTGTAGATTTGCCGCAGATGGCATTAACTACTTGGCCGGACGAATGGGGAGCGCTGAAGGCTCTCACCCGGTACAACGTTTAAGACAACAGGCCCGAGGGTGCCTAGTTGGGCGCAAACCTCGGCTCAGGACGTCGTCTGAGCGGAAAAATATTTGAAAGAATTAATAGACTCTAGTGGGTCGATAGCGATAAACGCTGATTGAGGGAAATCGTCGACCACGCCGGCGGGATCGGTATCGGGGTCCTGAAGTGTTTGGTGTCGCGAGCTGATTGGCTGCCTCTATGGCTAAAGTAATCGGGTCGTCGGGATCGTATATTACGTCCTTCGACTCTAAGACATGCGTGGACAAACATACTTAGGAAATTTGGCACACATGTTCAGTTTAGAAGCTCTCCGCTTTGAAGGAAACCAGGGTTTGGTAAAAGGCCACATCAAACCAATTCATCCAAAAAAACAATATTGCTATTTGACATTTGTGTGCATTGCGCACTTAAGTTTTATACGCGCAAATGTCAAATTGCATATACTTACCACATTTATGACAATAAATTTTCATTTCATTTCATTATTGCTCTCTTAGAGGGATTGCTTCAATGTGGCCTTGTTAACCCCCCAGTTCTTACACTGAGACCGAGTCGAGCGCAGAAAGGTTCGAGTTAACCTCTCAAAAACCAACTCTTAGAGCTTCCTTCCATGGATGTGCTAGTAGTTCCCCTCCCCCCTCACCTAGTGTTGCTTGAGGAAGGCGTCGTCGAAGAGCTCGAGCTCGTGGCACAGGTAGTTTGCCTTGTTGCGCAGCTTCTTGGCGGACGAGGAGGCCTCCTCCAGCATCTTGATGGCCTCCTTCACCTCGCACAGCTCCGAGTCCATCTCCGTGGTCGCCTCGTCGATGAGGCGGCACAGACGCGCGAACATTGTCGACAGCTCCCTGTAAGAGATTATTACATTACAGCTAACGTCATATATTTACACGAGTACTAATATGTATTATGTAGTCACACTACCAACATGTGACTAGCGAGGTACTATGCTCTGTTCAGTACCTCGAAACCATCCTTTGGCGGCAGCACATCCTTGCCGCTAAACCCCATCACGTTGCTCCACTGCGGGTTGGCGGAGGCATTCGGGGTAACGGGTTACTAGCGAACATTAATAGGATTAGAATAAGAACTCACTGTTGCACTTGATGGCTGCAGTTGGCGGAGGTGAGGTCGACGATGAGCCGCAGCTTCTTGCTGGCGTGCGCCACGTACTGCTTCTTGAACACGCGCTCCTGCGCCTTGGCCGTCCACGTCAGCCGCTCGTACGCGTACAGGGCGCCGTACAGCACGCCCGTCACCGCCACTATGCGCCACCCTACTGTCTTCAGCAACTGTTCAAGTAATTGTGAGAAGCTGCAGTAGGTTTAGGCGGATGAGACGTTCGTTATGTAAAAAATGACGATTCAAAAAACTATGTTACCTACTGAATAAAGATATTTTAGATTTTTTATTCTTGAATGGCTTCTTGCAAAGTTAGGGAAACATGGATATAAAATTAACGGAAAGGACACGGAAAAGGATTAGTTTGGGATGATATAATAATAAATAAGCTTAATTACATATACAAGGAGTTGGTATTGAATTTAATATTATATTGTGACGGATTGAAAATGTCAAATCACATAAACACCGCAACCAGAGAGTTCTGGAATGTCATCGAAATCCTTCTTTCTCTTTTCTGACGCATAGCATCGTCCTTGTTTTTCTTTACTAGAGGGTTCCACTCAAGATAAATCGGGAAAATAATCGCCTATTCTGGTGACTGAAACCATAGGGTATATAAAGAGCGGGAAGAGCCAGTTCAGTTTCTAAAGCGATTGGAGCAAGAAGTGAAAACGTGAAAGTAAGGAAAAAGTGGAAGTGAAGTACAGTGTTTAAGCAGTGTAAAGTGCAGTGTTAGTGCAGTACTAGTGTCGTGTTCCGTGCTATGTTCGAGTGTCGCGAAATAAAGTGAAGTGACGGTGACGGAGTTATACCGCGAAGCCCTGTGCGGAAGCTGTACCGTGTGTATAGTGTGAGTTTCCTTCCAATCCCGAAGCCCACTTCCATAACAATATTATAATATATGTACATGTACACCCATGGCATTCTTATACCATTCCATTCCATTTGCGCTTGCTTGCATTTGCATGCTCAAAACTGACAGCTAGCATTTCAAGGTTAGCCCAGCTGACGTCATCCAACCCTGTGTTGCCATTTCGTAAAAAGTAAATTACCCACGTCCAATGTTTTTAATTTACTTTGCAAGGAAATTTTTTACTTTTTTTTAATCATTTTTGTATATGTGACAAATGTTATGTTATGTAAATACATTAATTAGTAATCCACTTAATTATCAATAATAAAATTTACGTCCTTGGAATGTTGGAGATACCAATTTAATGGTAACACAGTGGAGGATGGAAAGAACAAGTGAACTGTTGTGCCGACCCCACATAGAGTAGGATAGAGACAGGAGGATGATGAAGACATGGTCGATGTCCCTGACAATCATCATCATCACCAGCCCGTTAAAGTCCCCACTGCTGGGGCACGGGCCTTCCCTATGGGTCCCTGACAATGTTGAAGTATAATCATACCAGTCCAGAGAGCAGTAGTCCCCCCATGGTGCCCTGCGAGGTGAGCGCCCCGAGCGCGAACTTGGACAGCAGGGACCACTCCTCCGAGCTGAAGGCCAGCGCTGCCGGGCCGTTGCTGGCCGGCCGGGACACCTCCATCGACGACGGGATCGAGCTCACTGACGGCGGGATCTGCGGGGCACAACATTAAGTTGACAACACACGTCAAACGGGTAATTCTGTAAGGTTATCGGCCAATATAAAAAATAGGAAGGGATTTTTGAATTTCTGCCTATAATTAACGTGTGTTCCATAAATTTTATGCCTACCGATTACCTGTCCCTTACCTTTTCGGAGGATAAGAAAATGACAGGTATAACTTAAAATAAAATGAGTTAGTGTGTACAGTCATGAGCATTAATATGTATACACTTGGTACCAACCATGTCACATTAACTTTTTTGACAAATTGAACTATAAGTCTCACTAAATGTCAAATATGTTAGTGCGACAGAGTCCTAAAGTGGGTACATTATATTGCTCATGACTGTACCGGAATCAGCACCAATGTCTCTCTCAAAACTTTATTATTAAAATTAAAAATTGAGATAAATATCTTTGACTCTGTCATTTAGCCTGTTGCATAGAATATTGTACATATTAATTAAATTAACGACAAAAAAAAAAAAACAAAAATTGGTACAAAAGGTGGACTTATCTCAGAGATCTCTTCCAGCCAACCTCGCATGGTGTGAGAGGTCAATAAAAGTGAGTAGGCACAAAGTGTACTCAAAAAAAAACCGTACAGGGTGTTAGTGCCATCGTAACGAATACTGAGGGGGATGAATCAGACCATGATTCTGAGTTAATATCAAATGGAATTTTCCGTCGCAAAATTCATGTTTTTTTATAGATTTTTTATATTATTTTCAATTCCATACTTCGGAAAATTCATAAAAAAATTGTGTTTTTTTTAAATTATTTTCAGTTCCATACTTTTGCGACGGAAAATTCCACTTGATATCAACTCAGAATCATGGTCTGAATTATCCCTCAAAGTTTTCGTTACGATGTCACTAACACCCTGTATATACAATAACCAATATCCATGAATTAGTATGTCATATCAACCTGTGTGTACTGCGGCGGGTTCTTGAGCGCGATCTTGTTGGAGTTCTTCCCGTGGAAGCGCTGTATGAGCGCGGTGAGCCCGTACGAGAAGCGGAAGGAGAGGTCCTCGGTGAAGTCGGCGCACAGGTTGTCGCAGTTGAGCCGGTACAGCACCTCGAAGGGCTGCTGGTGCGGCACGATGTAGCTGGCCGCCGCCGCGCGCTTGTGCAGCGGCAGGATGTTGTACATGCGCTCTGGGGGCACACCGGACATACGTCACGCACACGGCCCACGAGAGGTTCGCACAGGTGTATAATAGGCTAGTTTCCAACTAGTCAAATCAGTTACTTTTTACTAAACGTCAAAACACGAAATTACTATGGAATTTGTATGAAAAAGCACACTGTGACGTCATAGAAAAACGTGATAAAATGTCGGACTTATTATTACGTTTTTCTTATTTAAAATTCATAAATAAGTTAAATGGAAAAAAGAAAATGTTTTTCGTTAGTTTTAGATGAGTCTTTATTTAGTAAACAGAACATCATAATTTATCTTGAACCTAGTACACGACCCAATAGTACGGTCACGAGCATTAATACCTATACATTTTGGTACCATGTCACGTTAACTTTTTTGACAAATTGAACTGTAAGTCTCATCATCATCATCATCAACCCATTAATGTCCCCACTGCTGGGGCACGGGCCTTCCCTATGGATGGATAGGGAGATCGGGCTTTAAACCATCACGCGGGCCCAGTGCGGATTGATGGTTATTAACGACTGCTAATGCAGCCGGGATCAACGGTTTAACGTGCCTTCCGAAGCACGGAGGAGCTCGAGATGAAAACTTTTTTTTTGTGGTCACCCATCCTATGACCGGCCTTTGCGAAAGTTGCTTAACTTCAAC
This sequence comes from Pectinophora gossypiella, assembly GCF_024362695.1. NCBI lineage: Eukaryota > Metazoa > Arthropoda > Insecta > Lepidoptera > Gelechiidae > Pectinophora > Pectinophora gossypiella. The sequence goes on from NC_065409.1 coordinate 1,722,345, forward strand.
AATCGCAGCCCGAGCGCGTTTACCGCTGCGCCACCGAGCTCCTCAAGTCTCACTAAGAGTCAAATATGTTAGTGCGACAGAGTCCTAAAGTGGGTACATTATATTGCTCATGACTGTACACCCACTCGTCGCCAGCTATGTTTAAGCCCCATGTAAGAGGGAGCGACCCTATTGTCATTAACCGGGCACAAATGGTAGAAACCATGATTTCAATTATCTATGAACCTCGATTTCAGTGGTTTAGAACCCAAGCCGGGATTTGAACCCGTGACTAAGGTGTACATCACCCGTTCTCTCTTGTGTATTACACCTCATAGATCAGCTGATCGTATTTTATGTTTTTCTTTCCAGTGGTTGAGCGTTACGCTCACCATCCGGAGGTTTCGGATTCGAATCCCGGTGGGGACATATCACAAAAATCACTTTGTGGTCCCTAGTTTGGTTAAGACATTACAAGAATACAGGCTGATCCCCTGATTGACCGAAAGTAAGATGATCCGTGCTTCGGAAGGCACGTTGAGCCGTAAATTAGTAGTCGTTACATGAGCCATGTCAGGGGCCTTTGGCGGCTCAATAGTAACCCTAACACAACCCACACGATAGAAGAAGAAGATCGATCGATTAACATTAGGTTTCTGGGTTCTTTTCGAGGAGTCCTTTGTGATCTATGAGGGTAGCACATTCTACAAAATTGTGGCAACGTGTCCCCGCTGCACTCACCGGCCATCTCCTTCTGCGCCTCGTCCATCTCGTGGCCGATGTCGGAGGACAGCCGCTTCTTGAGCCGCGAGCCCAGGCCGGCCTCCACGTGCCGGTGCAGCGCCCGCTTGTACGCCTCCAGCGCCGCGCGCTCCGGCCGGAACGGAGTGTCGTACTCGTCCACCAGCGCCGACAGCCGCCTGATCTCTTGCGACAGGGTTAGGGATACCTGGAGTTGATTTCACTTGTATTAGAGACATCGTAAAATAGCCGTGGTAGCCCAGTTGGTGGAACGCTTGCCTCTCACTTTGAGGTCACGTACGCAGGTTCGATTCCAGCACAGACCTAAACCAATGATTGTCGTATTTGTTTTCGAATTCATGTTTGGATCATGATTATCACATGCTCAGTGGTGACGGAAAACATCGTGAGGAAATGCGTTTTCGGAGGTATGTGACCTAACGTGTATTGGACTGGTTTTCCCTTCGCGGGTTGGAAGGTCAGACCGGCAGTCGCTTCTGTAAAAAACCGGACAGGTTAGGTAAGCGTTCCCTGTGAAAAACGGGATAATGCTAGGGAGATGATGAGAGACGTCATAAAAGTGTTCGGAGTACAAATCATTACGGGTTCGATGGAGGCTCTAAACCTAATTTATTAATCTTAAAATTTATTTATTTTTTAATAAATTAAAAAAAACCTCTAACGTTCTAGGAAATAGCCGGACCCTTAACATTATGTCTACTATTGGACCTTTTTAATGACAAGTCACACAAACTCTACCACCAACCCGCACTGAAGCAGCATGCGGCGAATTCATTTAAAAATGGAACATTGCAATTTGACATTTGCACATATTAAAGTTCACCGCGAACAAATGTCAATTAGCAATGTTGCTTTTTTAGATAACTTGCTTCAAAGTGGCCTTTTTAACCCCTCTTTACACAGCAGTGGGACGTGTAAGGGCTGTATATGTTATGTTACCTTGTGCTCGACGCTCTCGACCATGCGGTTGATCTTGTCCTTCATCTGGCGCGTGATGGTGGTGAGCTGCTCCTCTATGGCGGTCAGCTGTTCGTGCAGCACGCGTTGTTTCTCCACCTTCGCCAGTTTCTGATCTGTCGCTGTGTTGTAAACCTGACGAGATAAAGAGTTTTGTTACAAATCGATCTGGATTCCTTGGATTCTGGATGGCAATGGGGTCGTGTCCTATTACATAGTACCTATAGCTGACGAGGAGTGGGTGTAATATATCTCTGCCTACCCCTTCGAGGATATAGGCGTGATGCTAAGTTGTGTGGATTCATCTCTCTAGCGCTGTCCCGTTTTCCACAGGGTCCGCTTACGTAGCCTGCAGAATTCTCAGGGGCTTTGTCATTTTTTAACACTATCATTGCCGATTGTGATAATCGTTTGCACCTTGGCTTCGCAGGTCAGGTTCTTTATAAGCGACCGCCAATCTGACTGTCAAACCCGGAAACTGGCTCAATTAAGTAGATGATCTAGAAGTGGATAATCTAGAAATAGAAGCTAATCTTATATATCTAAAAATAATCACTATTTTAAATTTTACTCTTTTACGAATAACACGTGCAGCCTGCTTGCATTTATATCGTAGAAACCGTCAAGAGCCCGCAGCACTCCCTATTTGTCCGGCCAAGTAGTTAATTAAAGAGGGATTGAGTATTTTCTAACATAATACTTTTTTAAGGGCGATATACAGATCCCTTGTCACTTTAAGGCTCATCATATTCGTATTGGGACTTAGTACCAACAGCGGCTGCAAGTTGTATTTGATTACTTGTGGCTCTGCGCAGCCCGTTAGGGATCACGGGCGTGAGTATATGTATGTGACCTGCTCGAGCGCCTGCATGACGTCAGCGGCGATGTTGCGGCCGCGGCGCGAGTGCTGCGCGAACTTGGTGCGCACGGCCGACTGGCTGATGCACTCCTCGAACTTGCGCTCGAAGTCCACGAACTCGAAGTAGCGCACCTGGTGCCCTTCCACCAGGATCGGCGCTGGAACCACAAAAGTTTTTTTTTTTATCAACACGTTAAGCCGTTGGTCCCGGGCTACTAGTCCAAACGCCTCCACTAACCCGCAGTAAAGTAAGTAAGTAACTCCTGCCCGGAAATATATTTACGAGGGGAATATATCTAATATGTGTATAGTTATATATAATAAACTTCCCACCGCATTTAAAAATATGACCAAAGCTGCTTTTAAAGTTAATTTGACAAAATGGTTGCTACAACATTGCTTTTATAGTATTAATGAATTTCTAGATTATAAAAACTAAATTTTGACATTGTTAATTAGAGTTTTATTATTATTATATTTTATGATTGATTCTTATGTAATTTTAGATGCATGTGTAGCACAACAGCATAAATTTGCATGCTTACTTGTAAGCTGAAAACACGGACTACTGTATACAATAACATCTGTAAACACTTGTTTTCTGGCAAATAAATTATTCTATTCTATTCTAAACTAGCGTGGTGCAGTATGCTCCATACCCCTTCCGGTTGATTGAGGGGAGACCTGTTCCCAGCAGTGGGACGTATATAAACTATGGCCCCGATTCCTGCAGACACCGCCTAATTTTATTTTAAGTTATATCCGTCATTTTCATATCCGTCGAAAATGAAAGGGACGGATGATTCACAGCTCTTAATTTTAGGAAGAATGAGTAAATGAATGAATAACCCGGGCGAATCAAAAGGTACGTTGCTGGTATGCAATCCGTTTGACCTGCTGTCTAGTTACTATGTCGGGTTATTGACGGATGTAAAATTTTTAGACGGTTGGTTTAGATTTGTGCTTAAAATTGACGTGTGTTCCATAAATTTTATGCTTGTCGATTACCCGTCCCTTTCCTTTTCGGCGGATAAGAAAATGACAGATATAACTTAAAATAAAATTAGATGGTATTTACAGGAATTAGCACCTATTTATGTTATTTTATGTTTCTCTCATCGTCGCATAAATGAGTGAGTTGGCTTGACCATTGTAGACGTCGATACGGCTCACCACTTATTTATTCTTATTATCGTGTGGGTGGTGAGGTGGAATACCAGCTTCATCAACCATGGTGTCAAGGTAACTATTGAGCAGCCAAAGGCCCCTGACATGGCACATGTAACGATTACTCACTTACAACAGTTTGTTTTGGGATATGTCCCCACCGGGATTCAAACCCAGGGCCTCCGGATCGCGAGTACAACGCTCTACCACTGGACCACAGAGGTCGTTGTATGAAGACCACCTTTCACCGTCTTACAGAAAAGGGTGGGTACTCATGAGCTTGTTATGTAATAACTAGAGCAACTCACCAACTGTGAGGATGCTTAAGGAGTATAATAATATTAATGCTGGAATTGATGTGGACATATTTCATGACAAGTTACACAGTTTCAGGTCTAAAATTATTCGGCACTTTTTGAGTTAATATTTTAAGTCTTTCTCAAAGGCCGGTCATAGGATGGGTGACCACAAAAAAAGTTTTCATCTCGAGTTCCTCCGTGCTTCGGAAGGCACGTTAAGCCGTTGGTCCCGGCTGCATTAGCAGTCGTTAATAACCACCAATCCGCACTGGGCCCGCGTGGTGGTTTAAGGCCCGATCTCCCTATCCATCCATAGGGAAGGCCCGTGCCCCAGCAGTGGGGACGTTAATGGGCTGGTGATGATGATTTTAAGTCTACCACCAAAGTTTATTTGTATGTTTTGATTTAGTTTAGTTTAATTAAGTTTAATTACCTTTCTGCTACTGTTAAATTTGTAAATTAGTTTATTGATTGTGAGTGCTATGTACACCGTTATTGTTACACATATCAGTCAGAATACCTAGTTAAGTTATGGAATAAGCTCAATATGTGTGATGTGGTTGTACTTTTTTAAATAAATAAATAAATAAATAAACTCACAGGAAACAGGCTTCTCCCTCTCGCGCATGCGCGTCAGCAGCGCCTCCTTGGCCGAGATGAAGAAGATGCGCTCCTCGGCCTCCTTGGGCGTGCACACACGCAGCTCGCGCGACAGGAAGTCTACGCAGCGGTTTGCGTGCTGCGTGCGCACCTGTAAGTAAACAACATGGGATTCACTGGGGTAGGTCTCAACACCCTTATAATGTTACTTTGATATTTTAACAGTTCTAAGGACTTGAAAATGTTAAGGTACAAATTCAAAAATATCTTTATTCAGTTGGTAACAACGTTACACTTTGAATCGTCAATTTTTCACAAATATTTTTTGTCGACTGTCTCATCCGCCTAAAACTAGACCCGGGGAAAAGAAGCTGCATTAAATGCCTCACAAGCGGTTAAGATTACGCTACCTTTATCATAAAGGTATAAAATTACGGTACCGATATAAAACTGGTACCGTAATATAATACCGGTATGATAACGGCAAGCGTAACCTTAAGCGCTTGTATACAACCAATGTATACAAGCGGTTAAGGTTACGCTGCTAACAGTTAAATACAAAGAAACAAGAAAAGCATCAAAACTTCAGGCGTATGAAACTATAATGGCGGTACCTATTAAAAGATAAAGAAAGTCAGAGGGGGTAACCCTAGGTCTGCGTCTTACCTGGTCCAACGTCTATCAGTGGCTGTGCAACGGGGCAATGCCGCTAGTATAATGGGTTCGTTTGGACCAGGTCAGATTCAGAACACTTAAACGCCTAGTTGCACGTGACGAAGTTACGTATGTTTCTGATTATGTGACAAATTGTATTATTATAATGAAATTGTGACCTGTTTATTAAAAGATAAAATATAATAATACTTAGTTAATAGTGTGGATGGATTGTGTAAAAAAGATACGTGCGTGAAAGGTGTGAGTACCGAGATGACGACCAACAGAAATTAATGGAAGAAGAATACAAGCTGTGCCGACCCCACCTAGATTGGGATAAGGGCAGAAGGATGATTAATACTCACTTGATCCAAGTATTCAGGCTCGGACGCGGAAGCGTCCCATCGATTATTCAATATAAAAATATTCGGTTGCGATATTTTGGTCGACACTTTGTGGAAAAAGTTCTTTTCCTGAAATAAAAACACTTCATTACTATCATGGTCTCTACTACAATCCGACAGAGGGGGATTGTGTCGTTTCTAACATTTATGAGCGATAGGTTGATCCCATGTCACCATTGGGCTCATTCAATTCATCTTAGGACTTCGTGTCGTCACGATAGAAGCTTGTGAAAATAATCAATGGTGTAATCGTCCCAACGACTAAATCATAGTGGTCCCAGTTACCCATTATCAAATTAGAAAAGGGCAAACTCGCCCCTGGGCCCAGTTTAAGACTGGGACGACATGTCCCCTAAATCTGTCTACTTACAGTGACCATGAGTGTGGACTCAGCATTGGCGACAAGCACGAAGACATCAGCGTCGAGGCAGTACTGGTCGATCCACTCGTCCAGATTGGGCGTCACGTCGACCCCGGGGCTGTCCACGAGCACCACGTCGTCCCGCAGCAGCGCGCACAGCTCGCGCGGCCAGTACACGTGCACCAACGAGCACTCCTGCAGCCGTGACGCGCATAGGGCGTGCCCCAGCTGGCTCACCGACTACGCATAGCACAAGAACAATGTAAAGTCATTTTTTTTTTGCTGCATATGCATAAGCTCTCTACATCAGAATTGGGGTAGTCAGAAGTACATCCATCGCAAGATGAATTAAGTACCCACACCTCACCAAGCTTTCTGTTAGGCAATACGGCTGACCACCAAGATAGGTGGTGAGCCGTATCGCCGTCTATAATGGTCAATCTCATAAACCGTAAATAATCGCTAAACCTACATGGGGGTGATTCTGGTAGCTAAAAAGCCCCTCTATCTAATTTTTCATTTTGAACGTGAAGTTCTGTAAAAAACGTAACGTGACATCCTGTATACATATGTAGTTTTATACCTTATTCCATGGTATAATCCAAAAGATTGGTAGAGAAAGACCTCAGACATGGTCGACAACGCTTAGGCAACACCCGTCTCTTTATATAACTTAAAATAAAATTAGGTCTCTGCTGAAATCAGCACCATTTCCAATTCCAATAAGAGTTGGTGCAAGTTGTCTTCTAACGACTCGCAGCTTGACCCCAGATGAATTTACTCAACAACTCAGATATTACGTTAGTCTCTATCCCGTATGTCAATGTATGTATTTGTAAACAAAACGGTAACGTGCTTGACAAGGCCAGAACGACAATTCTTGGCGCGGTCATTGCCCTATTAGCATCCTCATTCACCATCAAACACATTTATATTTGCATAACATATATTTTATTTGTAACCATTCACGCAACCAACCCAACATTCCGCTCCAGCTATTATTATTATTGGGCATTACATATGTAGAACTAAACCACAAGTAGACAGAAATAGAAATGAGGAAACCTCCCAAAATAGCTGACAATAAAGCGGGTAGGCGCTACGGAAGCCAAGTGGACATCTCGCTGAAAAGATTACTGTAGGCACGTCGCCAGGAATGGAGGGAAAACTCAAGGTCGAAGATTGGTCCAGAACCAAGGGCATATATGTATATCATAATGTTAACAAAAACAGGGATTTCTTCAAGATATCGCTTAAATATATACTACTTTTTCGATATATTATAAGACAAAAGACGGAATATGGAACTGAATCAATTATTTGAATAAAGAATTACTTCTCTTCCAAGAAGCACTTGCGGTTGCGGCAGTTCAACTAAACAAACGCGTGCAATCCGCGCGCACGCATATAAGTTATAACAACACGTATACATATAGCTGTTAATACCACGATTGTAAAGTTTCGTGATTTTTCTTTACTCGACTGCCGCACTATAATTAAAAGTGTATGGCTTTTGCATAAAGTAAATATGATATATTTTTTTTATAAATGTGTGCCAGTTTATGCAAAATAAATAAAATATTGAGATGTATGTGCAGCAGGATTATCATGTGATCTTAGGTAATATTACGTTTAACCCAACTACCAACCACTAACAAAACGTATTTTAGTCAAACACATGCCTCAGATGTATTCACCAAACTGTAATTCGCATGTTTAGAGCGTGCCAATAATGATTACTCGCTAATCGGTTTCTAGATTATGCATCTCTTTGTACATTCGCAAACACAAGTTTTACTTATTTCCGGTCAATTAACGTATGTATTTACGGGAATAAAACAAGAGTGGCTATGAACGATTTCCCTTGTATTCATTATTTTTATTAATTTATTTCACTCCGATAAATTAATCATCACAACGTTGTGCATAGGCAATCAGGGCTTGAAGAGGTCAAGGTACACAAGTGGTTAAGATTCATCATCACCAATTTAAGAGCCACGCTCTTGTCGGTGTAGCATTTTCCATTCCAGTCTATCAAAGGCCAATTCCTTGACTTCCTTAAAAGACACAACCTTAGCATTTTCTTTAATCAAGTTATTTAAGGTTTACAAATGAGGAAGTGCTAGTAAGAGTAAGGGAAAAGAGACAAATACTGAGAATTATTGAGGACAGAAGAGGCAAGATGATTGGTTAAGATTACGCTACGGTTATTATACCGGTATGAAATTACGGTACCGATTTCCTATTGGTCGGTATACCGGTATGATAGATAACGTTAACCGCTTGTATACTTTAACCGCTTTCAATCGCTCGTGCCAATACACGTCATGTTTCTTTTACCCGCATCCGGGAGCTAATTCAACTATCAAAACTCATTCGTTTGGTTTGTGGACCCGGGTATCTGGTAAAAAAAATCCTGACGTGCATTGTGGTAAAAGAAAAGACTTATGAAATATTAATGATAGACAAACTTTTAAAATTACTCTTTACATCTGTACTCAACAGTACCGTTAATTTAAATGGGCAATTTTAAACACTCAATTACACATGGAAAGCATTTAAGTAAAAAACGAGTGACTGCAATGAATAATTACGGTAAAAACTACAGATGCCGTTGGGGAGATTTTAGTCGAGAGACCAGAGAAAACGATTTGCAAGTCGAGGCTAAAGTCTTTTTAAAACCGCATTATAATCTATCTCTCCCAATTCATTCCATAATCACTAATTTAAGAGTCACGCTCTTGTCGGTGTAGCATTCTCCATTTTTGTCTATCAAAGACCAATTCCTTCACCTCCGTATAAGACACGACGTTCGCCTTCTCTTTAATCTGTTCCATGTATGCTCCAATTCATTCCAAATTGCCAAAATGTTTTTAAGCTGGAGGTTACACAGGGTACATAGTTAATATATCTCTGACTACCCCAATTGGGACATGGTTGTGAGATTACGTATTTATGTAAGCCACTGACATACTACAAACAAATATTACATAACATATATAAATAGTCCATATACGTCCCACTGTTGGGCACAGGCCTCCCCTCAATCAACCGGAGGGGGTATGGAGCATACTCCACCACGCTGCTTCACTGCTGGTTGGTGGAGGTATTTGTACAACTAATAGCCGGGACCCACACGTGCCCTCCGAAGCACGGAATCAACTTATTTTTTCAGATAATCAGGTGATTGAAACCTGTACCTTACCAAACAAAGGACAGTGTCACAAAGTGATTTCGACAATGTCCCCATCGGGAATCGAACCTGGACCTCCAGATCATGAGCCTAACGCTCTAACCACTAGACCACGGAGGCTGTGTGTTACAAACAAAGTGAAGTTATAAAGTGGTTTTATTTATAACAACAAGTTATATCTATTACGACAAAAGAAGAAAAAAACAAATAATACGCGCGGCTACATTATCCGAAAGTTTTATTTCGGATTCGGTTACGGTTACGGAGATTTTTTTTCAGTGGAAGAGAAGTACTAATAAGGCAGACCCCACCATCAGATGGGAATAATAAATGCCAAGGAGAGAGAGAGATGTCCGATAGTTTCGGTTATCCCTGTTGTAATACCTGGACATTAAGTTTCTCCTCGGAGCCCTCGGTGCGGAGGAAGGCCTCGTCGGTGTCGGAGCCCTCCACCTGCAGGAAGCAGTTGGTGGTGTGCCCGATGCCGCTCGGCAGGATCTTGTCGTGCAGCATAGCGTTTATCACTGTGCTCTTGCCGTTGCTTGTCCTGTGAGGATCACTTTGTTAGTTGCTTATAAACTATATACTTACAAACTATTTGTTTATATACAACATAACATAATCATAAACTGCCTATATACGTCCCACTTGAGAAGCTCGGTGGCGTAGCGGTAAACGCGCTCGGTCTGCGATTGTTGAAGTTAAGCAACTTTCGCAAAGGCGGTCATAGGACCACAAAAAAAGTTTTCATCTCGAGCTCCTCCGTGCTTTGGAAGGCACGTTAAGCCGTTGGTCCCGGCTGCATTAACAGTCGTTAATAACCATCAATCCGCACTGCGCCCGCGTGATGGTTTAAGGACCGATCTCCCTATCCATCCATAGGGAAGGCCCGTGCCCCAGCAGTGGGGACGAGTGGGGACGGACGGACGAATGGGCTGATGATGATGATGATGATACGTCCCACTGCTGGGCACAGGCCTTCCCTCAATCAACCGGAGGGGGTATGGACCACCACGCTGCTCCACTATATTATTATTATATTTAAAAAAAAACCATTTTTCTTGTATCTATTTTGTTGTAGTGTTGCCTGGCTGTAACTTTTAATTCCTTTTTTATTTTTTAACTACATACACATACATAAACTCACGCCCGTAATCCCAAATGGGGTGGGCAGAGCCACAAGTAATCAAAGACAACTTGCAGCCACTGTTGATACGAAGTCCTAAGATGGATATGATGAACCTTATGGTGATAAGGGATCAGCCTATCGCCCATAACATTAGTCCATCATGTTAGAGGAAGCAATCCCTCTGTCGGTTTTTACGACATGCCCGGGAAGACAAGCAGCTGAACGTGTTCTATGTTTTTTATTTTGTTTTTTAACTACCTATTCCAAATTCTACATGCATATTAATTACACAAGTTGTGCACGTCTGTAATTGGCGCAATGACTAATATACTATAAGAAAGTATATTATCTGCTGTGTGTTTGTATTGTTGATGTGCCTAATAAATAAATAAAAAAAAAATATTTACTAATGAGGAAGTGTTACAAAGAGTAACGGACCATTGTCTAGTAAACAAATGGTTTCGGGTCACATCGCATCAGCAAAGAGTTTGTCTTATGCTGTATAGTGTTTATGTTGCGATCGAAATAATCGTGCCCGAATTAGACCGCAGGATCAGGCCAATGCTTTTTTTATGTTAGTTATCGTAGATTTGCTGCATAATTAACTACTTGGCCGGACAATTGAGAGCACGCCAACCGCCAATGTGCTCACTGTGATGTTTTTTTTTTTCTTTTAATAGATTGCCTGTCTTAAAACTTAAAAATAACTTGATACATTTACTTTTTTTTGACGTGACTTTTTGTAGATTTTCCGCAGATGGCATTAAGTACTACCAATGGGGAGCGCTGAAGGCTCTCACCCGGTATCTACTATTACTACGTACATAGATAATTGATAACCTACCTGCCGAAAAAGGCAACTTTCATGTGATCTCGCTTAAGCACTTCCCGTATGGCTTGTACCTTGTTGACGTAGCCTTCAACATTGGCCACATCTTGTGCCGACGCGATGCCATTCTCGCCGGACACCGCTACAACAATATAACACAACATTATACCAAGAAAAAGCCTTCGCGGTGCACCCGAAGTATATAGAATGTTTCGACCGATAGAATAATAGCAAATGCAGCGGGGTTTGCACGACTACTCCTTCGCGATAATTACCAATAAACATCGTATGGCTTAATCAAAGCACACTCTGGACACTCCATACAAAAAACCCATTCTTCTTCTTCTATCGTGTTGGTTGTGAGGTGAATTACCAACCTGAGCCGCCGAAGGCCCCTGATATGATTCATAATAACGGCTACGTACTTACATCAGAAGGTAGTAACCGGGACCAACGGCTTAACGTGCCTTCCGAAGCGCGGATCGTCTTACTTTCGGACAATCAAGTGATCAGCCTGTAATGTCCTAACCAAACTAGGGACCACAAAGTAATTTTTGTGATATGTCCCCACCGGGAAACGAACCCAGGACCTCCGGATTGTGAGCCCAAGGCTCAACACATCCATATCGGGAGTCTTATATCCCTACTTTAAACGCGGTAAGAACCCTTTATTATGTGTTTTAATTATGATAATAACCGCGTAAACTTAAAACAAAGTGAGTAATTACTCACTTTGTGTGCTTAACGTGCCTTCCGAAGCGCGGATCGTCTTACTTTCGGACAATCAAGTGATCAGCCTGTAATGTCCTAACCAAACTAGGGACCACAAAGTAATTTTTGTGATATGTCCCCACCGGGAAACGAACCCAGGACCTCCGGATTGTGAGCCCAAGGCTCAACACATCCATATCGGGAGTCTTATATCCCTACTTTAAACGCGGTAAGAACCCTTTATTATGTGTTTTAATTATGATAATAACCGCGTAAACTTAAAACAAAGTGAGTAATTGTTACATGATCCATGTCAGGGGCCTTTGGCGGCTCAATAATAACCCTGACACCAGGGTTGATGAGGCTGGTATTCCACCTCACAACCCACACAATAAGAAGACAGGAAATATTAAATTGGAAAGTTTCACATAAACATTAATATCTATATTTCACATTCATAACCATGAGTATAATCTATTTGTCCCAAATATTCATTATCTTCTTCAAATAAACAAATAAACTTTGATTTCATAATCCACACAATATTTTCACTATCATAACACAATATTATTGAAATGAGTAGGTACATACAATTATATTGGTCATGAATTTTAATGTAATGATGTTTGAACCTTAAAAGTACAACAAATATCCAGTATGATTACATTAAACCAAGGTCATAATAATCATTGCCATACTACATGTGTGGTAACTGGTACTATATAACAAATTAATAAATGGTTGAATATCTAAATAGGGAACAGGCAAATATTTTAATGCAAATTGTGATATTAAATACCATTTCGTCTTTTCGATAAAATCACATTCTGATGTGAGTTTCGTCAACAAAACCTCAATTTCTTACAATTAATTCAATTTGGCTGTGGGCCAGTGGTTAAGAGTTGGACTCACGATCGCCATAAGTAGCCATAAGTAAATAGAATGTAACTCGCAGTCACTTACAAAAAAATCCTTCAATAACAGTATCTAGTTATGAATAAACCTAGACTTAGAGACTTAAAAGCTTCTCATTGGTGGCATTACAGCCAGTAAAATGACATTATCCTATGAAACAATACTACGAAGATAATATGAACATGACACAGATTAGATAGAGTAGATCAATCATGTTCTGATAATGAGTATTGACTGGTATTATGTGTAAATATGTTTATTGTTCATTCACATAGATAAGTCTACTATTATTCTCTTGTTGCCCAGATTCCCAGACATAATAGTTAAGCAAAAGGTTTGGATTTTAAAAGGACTATGGTCTTCTTCTATTGTGTGGGTTGTGAGGTGGAGTACCAACCTCATCAAACCTGGTGTCAGGGTTACTATTGAGCCGTCAAAGGCCCCTGACATGGCTCATGTAACAACTACTTAGATCAGTATGTAGTAACCGGGATCAACGGCCCAGACTATGGTCTTAAAACTTTATTACTATTCAAATTTCCTAATACAGATTACATAAGCTAATGCTTATAATGTTTATTAAAGGAGATTGGTGCTATTATTACTAAGGTAGTTTCCTAGGTCAAAGATACATTATGAAATTCTGAGTACTAAATAAAGACAGATCTAAAGCTGACAAAAAAGCTTTTCTTTTTTTTATTTAACTTATTTATGAATTTTAATAAAGAAAAATGTAATCATAACTGCGTCATTTTGTCACATTTTTCTATGACATCACAGGTTGCTTTTTCACACAAATTTCATAGTAATTTTGTATATAGTAAAAAGTAACTGATTTGACTAGTTGGAAACTACCCTATTATACTAGCGTATTTGATCCCACTGCTGGGGAAAAGCCTCCCCCATATTGCATATGTGTAATTATTATTAACTAAGTAAAATAAAAAACAACAATGTAACACTCACCATGCATAAAAGTGACTGCATCTTTGACATAGTCATCAATTTCGACGAATATATCATTGATTTTCTTCTTTGCCCGTACGAATATCTGCAATGGCGAGTCCACATTCGACATGTTCACGCGCACAGCCCCATTGTTGAGTGTTGCAATGTTATGGGGCCCATCGCCAGCCATCATTGATATCGTACGGTTAACATACGCAGCCATACGGGAAGGAAAGCACGGTTGTCGTTAGCTGAACCTTATGGCAAACAATGCCAACAATATAGTCACGGTACCAGTTCTACACTTCAAACACAACATGCAGGGTACAACTGCAACAAAAAATAAGGCATAAATATGTGCAACAAAACAAGTAACTACAAAACAGTGCAGCTATGTGAAAGCTTTCCTAGAATTCATTGAAACATGTTCAACTTACTGGGAGATTTAAATTGTTAGGGTTGTAACTAGTGTAAACAAAATTTGCTTTGATTGCAATTCTAATCGCACTCATAGCGTTCTCAATAACGGTGTGTTAGGTACCGGGAACGGAAATACCAAACAAAGTGTGGTTATTGAATAACCCAAGAGAACTTAAAACATGTTGAGGTTATCTCTGTGAAACGATCCCGTCCATTAAACATACAGACCATAAAAATATTGTAAGTAAAAGGACAGAAAGTGTAGAAAAAGCAAACCAAATAAAACGGAAGCAGAGTACTTTGTAAACGGTAATAAATTGCACCTTATCATCTCGTTGCATCATCGCAATCGATGCGCATCCCTGCAGGCCAGCAGCGTGAAAATATATACACTTTTAACGATATTTATAGATAGAAAATAGTAAGAAAAAAATACGATAAGACGTAAAACAACTGACAGCCGCTATAAATATAAAGTCAAAATTGATTTGTCCAAAATTTCATCTATAATTTCTATGCGCTTGTTTAGTATGAACAGGCGTAACGTATAAAAGGGATAACTAACCTGGAGCTTATAATAGAGTTTTATCCATTTTACTTCACTATTTTTGATTATAATTTTTAATTTCGGAAAATTAACTTAATTTTTCATTAGTTTTTTTTTTCTAATTTTTGTTTTCTATGGCATCCTTGAAAGTCATATTAATGTAAGTCTGTTTTGCACATCAATAACGGCGAATTGTGGTTGGTTGTTCAGGATGATACACGTTTTTAACCAATCAACACGTTTATTATACACAAAAATACCATAAACTATGACAAGGTCAACGGTATAGACAAATTTTATACGTTTTGTTTCTATTAATGCACTTTTTTAGATTTGCTCAAATTATAGTTGCACAAACCCAATCAAAGTCATACACCATGATTATCAATTAAAATCTTAGAAATTTAGATATATTTTTAGCTAAATGATTAAAAGCTTAAATTCAGATATAGTGTACAAACTTCAATAGAATTTACCTATGAGTTAACGAAACGTATAAGTCCTTTGCTATTTCAGTAATCAAGGTCTTTGTTCAGTATGTATGCGCCTGTCCCCTGTCCTGTCAATTCTGTCTAATGTTGCCAGACCACCTGGAAACCGCCGATTTTATTTCGTATAGAATCGTGCTATCATTGTTCTTTTAATAGTTTAATATAATAATAATACGGATCTGCACTTGGTTCGCTGAAAGTCTTCAGTGTTCCCTATAAGTGTGTTACTGCTATGTATATATATATATATATATATATATATATATATATATATATATATATATATATATATATATATATATATATATATATATATATATATATATATATATATATATATATATATATATATATATATATAATATATATATATAAGGGATATAAATCAGCGGGTGTCAACAATGTATGGGGGGAGCTCGATACCTACGGGGGCCAAAACAAATGTGGCCATGTATAATCTGAAAGACTTTTAGTAAAAGTAGTAGAATTCAGGGCGCATATACCGAAAATTATTACTGAGTTTTTTACTAATATAAAAAATAAAACAAAGTCTTTGTTAGATAAATTAAACATTTATATAATTATCATTTTTTTTTGGTAAGCCAATTATTTAAAAAATACATAAACTTAATTTTTGGAAATAAATATATATTAATATACTGGCAACCCTATCCCTTGATGTCTGTCACTGTCATTTCAAAATGGCGGCGCCTACGCAATTACGCATCGGTGTTGATTTTATTTCGTGAATATTCCTTACCGTATCGTCGAGTTGAGCTGCTGTTCCTCCGATAACGTGCAAAATATCATCATTTTTTAGTGATTTTCGAGACAGCGACTCTTTTTCGTGGTGTTTTGTGAGGCAGTGACTCTTTATGTGCTACGATGTCGGATAAGGAGAACAAACGGAAATGTTTTAAATGCGGCTCTTCACCCGCTGAAGACGGCATTAAATTGTTCCGAGCTCTTAAGCCTGGCACCAATAACCTAGTTCGGTAAGTAAACATGTGCTAACACCAATTGATTTCCTTGTTATTTCAATTGTCAGTTATCTAACCTAGTTATTTGTCTGTTGATAACATAATGAAATAATGTTATCTTTTAATTTATTGTTTCAGTTGTGAGCAATGGGCACAGTACATGTACCCTGGAAGAAATGTTAACTCTGTAGAATTTCTGAAAAAACTCTACAATGAGCACAGGATGCTTTGTTCAAAAAGAGGATTTTACGGATCTGACTCGAAAATATTTATTAAGGACTGCAGTCCCCAGAGACGTAAGTTATTGTTATTTTATTTTGTATTTTGACATTTTGTAGAACTGCTACTGAAAGGCAGAGGCTATAATATGAAAGTGCTACCTAAGTGTAAAAATGTGAGCTGTGAGAAAATATATGGATTAAACTCTGATATAAAAATGTATTAGAAATGTAGACAGACCCGGCCTGTACATGTTTGTGTACTTTCTAAGACTATGAAGAAATCATACTTGTTCTTTTCAACTTGCCTGCTAAATGTATGACATATGGCAACCCCTTTACAAAGAAGAGGCCTTCAATGATAAACTGAATTTTTCTATGCCGATTTGGTTCAGTAGATTTTACCCGGTTAAATAGTAAAATAAATAAATAGAATGCTAAAGAAGATAATTATAGTTAAAGTTATAAGGATCTCACTGGTTCGTCTTAGAGCAAAATTAAAAGTTGAAATCATAATTAAAATAAAAAAAATTTCAGATTGAGCAACCTATCTTCGTGGCAAGTCAGCCAGGTACTTCCGGAGTACATAGCCAGGTACTAACAAACATCACAAACCAGCCTGCTCATGGAACAGTAAGTAGTTCACAATGTAATTCCTTATTATTAAATCCAAATGGGTGTACTAATTTTAATGAGATTTGACACAGAGATTCTTTGACGTCCAAGAATGGACTGGACATATTTTTACTATCATCTCCCAAGCCTTTTTCCCATATCTCACTGGGTCGGCTACCTTATCTAGGGGATTTGACGATGGTACTGGCTTTTACACAGAACGACTGCCATCTGAGATCTACCTCCGCGACCCAGAAGGGAAACCAGACCCAATCCTAGATTAGGTTCCTAGAATAGGCAAACTGGACATATTTTTCGCTTAAGAAAATATTGAAATTACATACCTAATGGAATCTTCATTACCGGGTTCTTGGTACTTTATTTGTCAGCTCATGTTGCTAGTAGGTATTATTTATTTATTGTATAACTTATCCAGTGCTATGAGTTTGGTGTATCATCCAGTTGTATTGTGCCCAATAACTCCACCCAGGGCTCGTCTTGAGTACTCGGGGAAGCCTGCCGGAAAGAAGTGGCTCTATGTGAGTTTTGTCTCCCATTTCATCCAATATTAACTTTAAATTTCTTTCTTTGCAGATCGAGCAACAGGAGCAGCGTCCAGAAAACCTAAGACAATGAGACGACCAATGAGTATGTGTACGAACGACGAAAATTGAAATTGAGTTTTATGTGTAAACATTAAAGACGTGGCATGCGGTAATATCGCACGTTGTTTCTCCGGTGTAAATCAAGCATAATACTGTTTGTTCTGGAATGATTTGATTAAGGAGGCTTTTTCTTTGTGTTGGTCGTAGTGGTCCTAACAGCCAGTACGACCTGGGGCTTATTTCTAGAAACTTACAAGTCACAAGTTACAAATGTGTAACCATACTAACCCTTAAATTTCACAATTACTACGCGTGACCATGGTTACACACCTATAATTACAAGACTTGGAGGTTTCGTGAAACAAACCACTGGATTTATTATCTATCTTGACATTTAGTTAGCAATCTTCTGTCCACTACGAAACATATTGTATAGAATAAAATAAGGAAGTAAATCTAAAGGATTGGGACTGCCGCAACTTTTGCGTAGGAACTATTTGGTATTATTAAAAACTATATAAAAATAAAACAAATAATATTGATGAATGTGGAGGAAGCAAGAAAAGTGTGTCAGGATCGAAGCAAATGGAATTCTATATTCTCTGCTTACCCCGGTGGGAAATAGGCGTGAGTTTATGTATGTATGTATATAAAAATAATTTTTTGGCCCATGTTTCGTGAGAAAAGTTGTTCAGTTTCATGAATGAAATCCAATCCTTCAGTGTAGGTACTACACCGCATTTCTGTTAATTCATGCAACAGAATCTTTTCACAAGAAGAAAAATGTGATATTTGCACCATTGCTCCTAATTTACGAAAATTCTATTGTTACAAAATATATAGTTTTCATTTAATTCATTATCATCGACACTAAAGAAGAAGAATAAATAAATACATTTATACTTTTCTCAGTACTTGTTGTTTTTATTTATTATCTTGTAAGGAAACTTAATGTACGTTCTTGGATTTTTTTTTAAATTCTTGTTTTTTTTTTTTCAAATTTCCAAGAACATACATCGAGTTTTCTTACAAGTGAAAAAAACCTAAATTTTTAAATTAAGGATCAACGTAGAGGCCACGATTCGTAATTCCCGCGCTATTCTGTGTTAGCGTGGGCCAAAACTAGATGGCTCTCGTATCGAACCGCTTTATATGGAGTTGTCATTCTTCTCCGCTAGGAGTAATAGTGTTCTGTGATATAAATACACCTAGCTGCGAAAGTAACACTTGACTGTACACCTACTTGCATGCGTAATTCGTACGTACATATGTCAGCTGAGTACTCGTTACCTACGGGGGAGCCGCTTGGACGCATGTGACCTTACCATTTATTTACCATCATATAAAAACATGAAATGAAAGTTGTAGAAATTTTTGAGAAAATTGCTTACAAGGGATAGCAACACCGCTTGTCATTTTAACAAATGGCGAATGAATAGTGAAGATAGGTTCTCATGAGGAAATAAGTTTTATTGTTCTTTGAAACATAAATTACTTGTTGTGATTGAATACTTTTGTTTTCCTAACTAAATCATTATTTAAAATAATAAAATGTCGCGATCAGTCCGAGCTGAAACGAGAAATCGTGTGAAAGATGACATCAAGAGAGTCATGCAAGCTGTTGAAAAAGTTCGCCATTGGTAAGTTTAATTTTATTCCTGTTTCTTGTGATAAAATAATCTTTGAATAACTTTTGACTTGGTTTGTAGGGAAAAAAAGTGGGTGACAATTGGCGAGACAACTATGAAAATATATAAGTGGGTGCCTATATCCACGAACGAACAGAAAAAGAAGCATGCGGCGAAACGTGAAAACAAGGAGAATACACTGACGCCGAAGAAAACTCACGACTCCTCCAACTCTAACTTTGGTATGGCTGAAGATTCTAACACATGTAAGTACCTACTTATCAACCTATTATAATTTTTTTATGACTTACAATATTTGGCGGCCATTTTCAATACTTTCTTATCATATTTAACATAATAAAGTTCCTATACTGCCCCTATTTAAAAAAAATTAACATCTTTTTCTTATCTGTTCATTATTCCTATTTCCAGGCTTTTCCACAGTGAGTGACTCCCAAGGCCCGACAGAGTTCAATTCCACACATTTCTCTGAGGACTCCAACTCACAGAGCAGTGGTACCATAACTCCAGCTAAACGGTTAAAAACTGACTGAAATACAAGTAGAAAATAAAGCCCGAAGGGTTCAAGGACCTAGCTATGTGCTACAATGGACTAATATTGTGCCACTGGATGATATTAATATGCAATATGTGATGTGGATTTTATTTATAGGCTTGCATTTGGTTGAATGGAAAACTGAAGTCTAGGAAGTACAGTAGGGATTACAGGATATTGAGTGATCCTTGTTTTAATATTAGTATTAGTTATTAAAAACAATACAAACATATAAATGATAAATTAAACACCTCCAACACCAATACCATGCATCACCTTGAGGCAAGGTGCCCAACAAGCTGGCAGCATTGACTCTCTGAATTGCCAGAGTTACTCTTTGACAAAATAACAACCACCAGCGCTTGCATCCTGTAGCCCCGATGAAATGATCCTTAAATAGAACTTACTTAATTAACTTTCATATACATATTGAACATAATTTGGGGAAACTAATTTTTGGTTAATTGACATTTATGTCATTTTCTGTATTATTTTATCAGGCATTGGTCTTGATTTCATACTGATGCCAAAACATGATTTTAATGAATTTATTCCTTGAGGATTTCAGTTTTCTTTATTTGTGTGAATTTGAAAGACTATTTTGTTCAATTGTAAATACTTTTTCTGGACGAGTTAATACATAGGTTAAGATGTTGACTTAATTAGTATTTAATAATTTTACTTAAACGGATTATTAATAATTAAATGAAAAATAAAGATTGTATGGTATGCCATATTTATTGCAGAGAAAAATAACATTTTTTTATTTCATTAATGTGGTTGTTTATTAGTAACAATGCGATTAAAAAAGTAGTAACAAGATATTTTTCTTATATTAAATTCTAGATTTTCGTTACGTGGCGCCCTGCGCGTTTGCGTGAACCATAGAGCAACAGGGACCTCCGCGAACCGCGTGAACGCTGTTCCGGTCGCACTTTGAATACGGTTTTGTATGCATTCGCCTCCTGCAAATACGTACGAATACCAATACTACGATCAGCTGGCTCGCAACCAGTGTGCGCGGTCCCATAGACACGAAAGGTTGAAATTCGAGCGTGGTCGTAGAATCCAAGAATCTATCCAATCTACGAATCTATCGCGTAGCGAATCAGCTGAATCATGAATCCGTCGAACACCGAACGAGGAAAACTTATCTAAAGTGCTACCGTATAGTTTAGTTCCGTTTTCATATCTCGGACCAATGGAGTCCCCGACTTTTGGAAGGCGCACGCGCGCATCATTGGTGAGACCAAAGCCAACACGTAGAGGCCCCTAATAATTCAAGTGTGGTGTGACACTAACCGGCGAACGCACTATTAATACACCCTCCGAACACTTCATATAAAACGCCTCGTTTTACACAGATACTTGGTGTTATCGTACACGCGCATCTGTGAGTGTGACATTGGACGCCATTGATACGATTAATGACCGAGGGATGAGATAAACCTAGCTCAGCCGCTGGTGGGGAGCGGAGAGTTGCCGTTCTATTCTTTATTCTATGCTATTAGTATTATTAATACTTAAAAAAAAAACATTTTTAATTCATAAATACATTTATTGGAAAAGTCTAGAACTTGAAGAATCTGTCATCGGACTCATCGGAGTCATACTCGGTGCCAGCCGCGGAGCCGATGGACTGCCCGCCGAGCGACTGCACCTCCGACAGCGCGTCGAAGTCCGGGATACCCAGGATCATAGTCGTTATGTCGTTTAGCTTCACCTTCTGTTAGTGGAAATTGTGAAAAGCTACTGAATAGTACAGTTTAGGTACGATTTTTTGATATACGGTCACGAGCATTAATATGTATACACTTTGGTACCATGTCACATTAACTTTTTTGACAAATTGAACTGTAAGTCTCACTAAATGTCAAATATGTTAGTGCGACAGAGTCCTAAAGTGGGTACATGATATTGCTCATGACTGTACATGTTGCATGGATTCCTTACGATACACCCGCCATTTTAACTCTCATTTTAGAAACACTGAAAGATCTGAGTCATGGTCTGTAGCAAGATCGTCAACGATTTTGGTATTACGTGTCAATGAAAATATGTTCACAACGGACGAATAAGCGCTAGTATGCACTAGACTGCTGGAGAGCGTGCTCTGTATTTTAGGTACTCTTGTAGGTACTTATACTTTATATAAGCTCACAACTGTATCCCAATTGGCGTAGTCAAAGGTAGCTACCTACATCTTTTTTTTTTTTTTTTTTTTTTTTTTTTTTTTTTTTTTTTTTTTTTTTTTTTGACGTGACTTATTGTAGATTTGCCGCAGATGGCATTAACTACTTGGCCGGACAAATGGGGAGCGCTGAAGGCTCTCACCCGGTACAACATTTAAGACAACAGGCCTGAGGGTGCCCAGTTGGGCGCGAACCTCGGCTCAGGGCGTCGTCTGAGAGGAAAAATATTTGAAAGAATTAATCGACCCTAGTGGGTCGATAGCGATAAGCGCTGAATGAGGGAGCTACCTACATCCATCGCGAGATGAACTAAGGGCCCACACCTCACCGAGCTTTACACATAAACCCACATTTGAAATTTTTGGTAAGTACTAGGTACTTATTCATCTAACACGAATTACTTATGAACATATTTTTTCATAGACGCGTAAATGCCCAAATCGTTAACTTTCCATGGGGGTTAAAAAGGCCACAAAAGAAATATGGCTATTTGACATTGCGCACTTAATTTTATATGCGCAAATATTATTTTTAAATGAATTGCTTCTATGAGGCCTTTTTGAGGAGCTCGGTGGCGCAGCGGTTAACGCGCTCGGTTTGCGATTGTTGAAGTTAAGCAACTTTCGCAAAGGCCGGTCATAGGATGGGCGACCACAAAAAAGTTTTCATCTCGAGCTCCTCCTTGCTTCGGAAGGCACGTTAAGCCGTTGGTCCCGGCTGCATTAGCAGTCGTTAATAACCACCAATCCGCACTGGGCCCGCCATATCCATAGGGAAGGCCCGTGCCCCAGCAGTGGGGACGTTAATGGGCTGGTGATGGTGATGGTGGCCTTTTTAGACCTCCCGACATCCATTAAGCATGATACAAACATCTAATTTTAGGATATTACAGAAAGTCAACCGCATTGAAGCAAAAAAGCACACAGTAACTAAAAGCAATTTGTCATCTGGTGACTTAACTGCCCACCCCGGTAGAATTACGGGCGTGAGTTAGATACTTTGGGAGGGTATTATGAGCGTTAACAAGATGACGATGTTTGGAAGTTGCTAGTGTTGTGAGTTGACTCACCGGCGGCAGGAATGAAAAGTCTCCGGACGTGCCAGCGGCGCGGTCTTCGAAGCTCTGCCCCGCCAAGATCGAGAACAAGTACCACGCCAGCTCGCGGGAGAAACATTCACCTGGGATAAGAGGTCAGTAAACTTAAATGTTCATCAAATTGGAAATGGTGGCTCTATGTGATCTAGAGGTTAGACCATTTGGCTCAATACCTGGAGGTTCTGGGTTCGACTCGAGGACAAGTGACTAATCAGTCTGTATTTTGTTTGGTTCTGTTTTTGGATACCTGATTATTCATAAGATGATTCCGTGCTTCGGAAGGCACGTTCAGCCGTTGCTTACTATTGTGACGGAAAGACACCTATGTCACTAACAAAGTAATGAGTGACTTTCCAGTTTCCAAAACAAAAAACATAGATGGCGCTGTACAAAGTTGCCTTCGTTTAACCTTCTAATTTTATGGATAACAGACATACTATGCATCTTTTATCTTTGTTTATGGGGATAATGATGACCCTTGTTATTACACCCAGGCATTATTCTGATCAAAATATAGGTAGCAACATAATTCTATACCATATTTGATTCAAATATCAAGTGACAATTATTTTTTTATATATGCCTCTGCCATTACATTATATTTTTGAATAGTTATGTAAGTACTTACCTGAGCAATGACAAAATACCTGGAAAATAAATGTAGCCTGGGAAAGTCAATTATTATTGAGTTGACAGTACACAACGAATTGAACTCTGTACGTCCAATCGAGAGCGGATGGTCTATCCACAACATCACAGAGGATTTGGTTTGATGGTGATTTAATAACGGGCTAGACACAATTTTGTACTCGAAATAACTTTAAAAAAGCAGTTTCTTACTTTTTCTTCTATCGTGTGGGTTATGAGGTGCATATCATACTCATCAAGCCTGGTGTCAGGGTTATTATTGAGCCGCCATAGATAGATAGTTAAAATACTTTATTGACCACAATGGACACAAAATACAGAGATAAGGACAACATATACAGAAAAGCACAACAGGCGGCCTTATTGCTCATGCAGCAATTTCTTCCAGGCAACCTTTAGGTACAGGAAAATTTTGTACAATTAGTATAATAATAGCGCCTTAGGCCCCTGACATGGCTCATATAACGAATACGACTTGTTTCTTACCGTAGTCACAAAACAGATCGACAAAGTCGTCTCGGCGCATGTAGTCACCGCTGTCTTTGGAGTAACGAGAGAACACTTTGAAGGCATGTTTGATCTTTCGATAGTTGTCTCCAAACGCCGGCCGGTGGTTCAGGTACAACTTGACGAACTCGTCGAAGTCAATCTCTACCACCCCCCGTTTGTTGTACACCTTGAACTTCGCTTCCACTATTAGATTTTCCACCTGGAAAATACAGGGTGGTAGTGACATCGTAACGAATACTGAGGGGGGTGATTCAGCTCATGATTCTGAATTAATATCGAGTGGAATTAACCGGAGAGGAAATATGATTGGCCACCTGATACGACACGATTCATTTATAGCAAACATTATAGAAGGAAAAATTGAAGGGAAGAGAGGAAGGGGTAGACCTAGGATAACATTTATGAAACAAATAAAAGAGAAGGTGCAGGTCGTGTCGTATCGGGAGGTGAAGGTTTTGGCGGGAAGAAGAGAGGAATGGCGGTAAGAAGAGAGGAATGGCGGTTACTCCACTGACAAGAGCGCAGCTCTTAAATAGAGAGAGAGAGAGGAATTTCCCGTCGCAAAATTCATGATTATTTTTGGGCATTTTGTATTCTGTACTTTTTCGATGGAATATTCCACTTTGGAGTTTTCCTGATGATTTATACTGTTTAGGAGGCACTTTGTCATGGCTATAAAGCCTACCACACGCTCTACAGATGTAAGTAGTCAGTTGCAAGTGGTCCTGTGCCACTTTTATGTCGTCCCTTGTTTTATGCCAAGTGATAAATCCAGGCGTTATTGTGTATCTTTCGTCCATCTTCCTGAACCAACTGTTTCGATCCTCAGCCAGCTCCTCCTAACCGAGACATCCGAGGACCGAAACAGTTGGCGCAGGATCTACCTCATACTCAGATGGAAAGTACCCAAGAGCCCTCATTAGGTCAGGCAGCGACTCAATAGGTATATAGTCCTTGACACGCCGCATCGCCGGGGAAAAGGTGCCTTGACACAGGATCTGGATGTAGTAGAACAGGTCTCTGATCTCCTGAAACAGCCAGCCTGGTCTCCCGTTCTCCACCAGACAGTAGTAAGGGTCTAACTCTGTACCGCCGAGCTTAGTCGTTTTTTCCACTGCACTGGAAATTTGAGAATTTGTTTATCAGTGTAGAACTAAATAATAGGCGATTGATCTTCGGCAGCTTTAGCGTAGAATAAATATATTCTACATTTATAGAAAGGACACTCCGCTCCGCACACATACCAACTTATATCGAGCTTGAATTAAGTTATCCCGATGTGTATATGTGTGTCGTAGATTTTACCTAAATAAACTATTTTATTATTATTATTATTATTATTATTATTATTATGGGGACCACTTAGTCTATTTGAACCGTAATCAATAAAAAATAAATTTTTGTTTTTAAAAATTGAGTGTCCGGGCCGTGGCTTTATCTGCTATTTATATTTCTATAAGACACATACATACATAAACTCACGCCCGTAATCCCTAATGGGGTGGGCAGAGCCACAAGTAATCAAAGACAACTTGCAGCCACTGTTGATACGATGTCGTAAGCTGGATATGATGAACCTTACCTTATGAACCTACTATAAGAAATCGAAAAAGAATGTCTTTATTTGTGTCATTATCTACATTACCCGAAATTGGCAGACCACTGGCACATACAGCTATCTTTGAGTCCAATAGAGAACAGAGTTCCAGTGTCTTCACGAAAACCGATTTTGATCAACTGTAAGAAGAAAGTCGATTTAGTCAATATTTGATCAAGGTTTAATGCCTGTCTGGCGTCCCATTTGTGCGCCGATACCTACTCCATTGTTCTGCTATTGATTACACAATTTTTAAACTCTAATATTGTCTAATAAAACGCAAACAAAATCCCTTACACCGGCACACTTGTTCGGTTTTCCTGGCGACCGCAAACACGTCATAATGAACTTAAAGTCATTGGTGGGGAATGCTTTCTCCCGTTCTTGCAATAAGGCATTGTATACCAGCGGATTCTAGCTTGCATTAGAACATGTGACGTCACACGTTTCTATTGTCATTTCTTTCTAACTCCTTGATTTTGGATGGCTGTAATATTTTCCACGAAATTCGATTCTGTTATCACATTTGGCTTTTAATTTCGTATATTTTGGACCATATTCCAAACCTGATTAGGATGTCCCAACATGCCAGCATGTTTCCAAGGGTTCCCGTCAAGCGGCATCTTCTGCAGCCCTATCACGATCTTGGTGGTGAACAGCAGATAGAATAAGTCTTCATTCGTGGTTTCGTCCCTCTTCTTGACCAGCCGAATGTCTTGCACGGGATGGTCGAACCTGGGACCGAGGTAGGTCGCCAGTGTCATGGTCGTTGCGTAGTTTATGATCTTATACTTGTGCTGTTGGCAGGAGTGAAGTTAAGATTTTTTCAATATATTTTTTCAGATTCAGATGAATCTAAATAACAAAGCATTGGTTGTTATAATTTGTTATATGAAACAAGCTTTCTAGCTCATGTCTATAATGCTATCTATATGTATTGTTTTTGGTGAACGTAACCTTTAAAGTCCCTCATGGAAAAGGCCACATACATACATACACAAACTGCCACCGGGGTAAGCAGGTACTATGGAATTCTATTTGCTTCGATCCTTACACACTTCTCTTGCTTCCTCCACATTCATTAATCGTTTCATACTCGCACGCCGCGCCGGTTCACATTGAAGCTATAAGTATGCGCAAATGTAAAATTGCAATATTGCTTTTTAGATGAATTTCTTCAATGTGACCTTTTTCATAGAGCACCAACACGGACCTCTGCCGTATTGCTCTTTGAACCTTTTTAGATCCCCAAGATAGGTACTTATTGCAAATTTACTAATTGGTGGTTAGCTATATACTAATCTATGTAAGTATCATAGTATGTTTTCTTTATTGTATATAAGTAGGTACGTAATTGAGTTTGGTGTGTCCGTGGCTCACGTTCGATAGGTCTCCCATAATACCAGCGCCGCGGCCCGTGCTAAGCACGTGTCATGGCATTATGCTGAGGGAGATCCTTTTTTTATTTTGGGCGCCTCCATTGTGTATTTAATGTCTGTATTATTTGTCTTTTTGTCTTTGTTTTTTTTTCTATTTTTTTTATTTCTGTAATGTAAGTTTGTAAATGTGGCGTCCAATATGGAAATAAATATTTTCTTTCTTTACTAAGGTACTAATTTAATGTGGCTACGGCAAAGTACCGCAATGGCGGCTTTAAACTGTTGATAAAATAATACCTCGTCATTGGCAACAAGGATACTGGGCAGTTGTTCGTGACAGGTTTCTGGGTCGAGATCTTTTGGCACCGGCCAGGGTATACCAGCCAGGGGTATTGCCGACTGATCGATGCGATCCAAACTCAGCAGCTCCAGGTACTCTTCAGAGCTAGCCCCTATATCATACTCCACCATAATCCTGTCCATTCCAAGGGAAACCAACTTGTACTCTCCGTTAGGATTCTTTTCAGGTAAGAAGAACACCGAAGTGATCTCTTTGTAATGCGCTCTGTGTTTCCCGATGAACGTCCATTTCATGCGTTCGCAGTCGTATTTGTAAACGCCGACTGTTTTGCCTTTATCCTGTGTGTGAAATAGTTGGTTTAGGATTTACGAAGTTGAGATAATCTTTACACGCCTCCCATCAACTAGGCAACTAACGATCGAGCGACATGGTGGATTGTTTAGTCCACCGTGGAGCGATGACGTCAGCTGGGTTAACCTTGAAATGTTAGCTGTCACTTTTGAGCATACCTGCGGGCCTAGCACCGTAAGCACGCGACTCTTTCTCGTCGCGACAGAGATCGTCTGTCTCTTTCTGTGAGAGAGTGACGGGTGACGTATGTAGAGGTGAGAAAGAGTAGCACGCTTAGACGATTCTCACACTGCCCCGCATGATGCAGCGGATGCGTGGATGCGTGTTCTTCCGTTGCTTGTATCTCCGTTTGTATAGAAAACACGCACAGTCTAACACACAGAAAATGCATCCACGCGCGTTCATGCGGATCACGCGCATACAAGCGGAGAAACATGCACTCCCGCGAGTAGGTGCGGGGCGAGACGCAAGGTATGGCACACCGAATCCCGCAGTGCCGCGCGTGATTTTGGAACGGCTTTGAATGAAATGAGAGCCGCCGTGCGCAAAACGCCCCTACGCGCGTGAGTGCGTAAAAAACCCGCACGATGATGCAGATCTGCACTCCCGCAGGTATGCGCGTAGGTGCGTCGACACGCAACATGCAGCATGATGCTGGGCAGTGAGAATCGCCTTACGGTGCTAAGCCCGCTGGTTTTCTTAAAATCAAATCAAATCAATTTATTTGCGAGAACACATAGAATACAAAAAAGGTTGGCTTATACCATGAGTATAGTGATGTCTAGATTAGGTCGATCGATTTTATGTAACGGCGGGTAGGCTGTTTTGTACTTATTCGTATATTCCAGACTACGTACCATACTTACGCTGGATGTAAGTATTTGGAATAATATGAAAATAACTAACAGCGAAAGCCATCGTCAACGAATCAGGCGCATAATTAAATTCCTTAATAGCAAACTTGGTGTCTTTGAAAGGCGTTTTGGTTATAATATCAATCGTTGTGGGGTCCAAAAACAATATTTGGCCCGTGTTCAGACCGCAGGCTAGGTGAAGGCCTGCAAACGTTTAGAAATATTAATCGAGATTGACGGGATTGGGCGAATCTCCTTGAGCTATACTTTTTGTTTTGATTATGCTGGTTTCCAAAGAAAACTTAATTATTTAGTTAGTAGTTAATATTGAAGAACAAAAGGTTTTTGGTTAATTTAAAAAAATGTTTTGTTTTAATTAACCTCACTATCTTAAACAAGCAGTTTTCATCGTTTTCAGCCCTCTAACTTTACATTTTTTTATGAACTAGACGAGATCCCGTAAATTTTTGGGATCTCGTGGGATTCATATTCCTAATCCCGCGAGTTTTCGATCTCGAATTTGCAATCTCGAGGTGGGATTGCATTCCTTAATTGCGAGGTTTTGTTTACAAAAATCGTATTCGACTGTGATTTTTCAGAATGGCGCTTAAGTACCTAGATTTCTCTGTAAGTCGACGATATACTTGTACTTAGTTATGCGGATAATAAAACACAAAACCTGACGGCGAATACTTGAGACAGGTGACAGACAGTTGTGGCACGTAGTACTCAAAGTCCCCCTTGATGGAATCGTCCTTAGGAGGGGTCACGATCTTGTAGAACTCTCGCAGGTCAAGTCTTGACCGCAGCTTGTGTTGAGTGAAGTTGACCAGCTCCACGTTTCCATCTGTGTATCCCAGGCAGATCAGCTTCCTGGGGAAACATAAGATAAACTCATGACCAACCTCATCAACCCTGGTGTCAGGGTTATTATTGAGCCGCCAAAGGTCCCTGACGTGACTAATGTAACGACTGCGTACTTACATCAGTAAGTAGTAACCGGGACCAACGGCTTAACGTGCCTCCCAAAGCACGGAACACTTACTTTTGGACAATCAGGTGGTCAGCCTGTAATGTCTTAACCAAACTAGGGATAACTTCATCCCATTTGGGGTAGTGAGAGATACATCCATTGCAAGATGAACTAAGCACCTCACCGAGCTTTGTTAGACCAAAGTAAATTTGTAGCGTACCGGGTAAGAGCTCCCCATTTGTCCAGCCAAATAGTTAATACTGTATGCGGAAATCTACAATAAATTACGTCAAAAAGAATAAGAATGAAAGATGATGTTTAAATCACGGATAGTGTGTAAAGTATAATATTAGCCGTACTAGGTACATGCTACATGATATTCACCCTTAATATTCACAGACTACGCATCACTGAACTAACATCACTGACTGATAAAAAAGTTTTCATCTCGAGCTCCTCCGTGCTTCGGAAGGCACATTAAGCCGTTGGTCCCGGCTGCATTAGCAATCGTTAATAACCATCATTCCGCACTGGGCCCGCGTGATGGTTTCAAGGCCCGATCTCCCTATCCATTCATAGGAAAGGCCCGTGCCCCAGCAGTGGGGACGTTAATGGGCTAATGATGATGCATGATGATGACGCATCATTATTTATTAAAAAAAAACACTCGGATAAATACACTTTTAAGTCCTTACTTCTCAGGATGAACCGTTTGAGCCAAAACTGGCGATATCTTGTAGTCCAATATGATGTTGTTCTTCTCTGTCACGAAGTCCACAAAGCCAATACCGTTGTTGAGGCCGCCTGGAGTAGAATAAAGAAAGATAGTGTGCAAGTCGATTTTATGATATTTTTGGACTGTGAGCGAATAAAAAACAGAACGCTTATTCAACATAACGTGAACATGTACTTACCTACATAAACTCCCGTAATAGGATGGATTTCCATCCCATTATGGGATGATGTGATTAAGGAAACTTACAAAGAGAGAAGATCACGTCTTATCGATCATTCGAATTCAGTTGTTTAGAGCCCGAGAAATTCGAACTCGTGACCATAAGAAGTAAGTCACGCGTTGTTCGAACAGGGCTATGACTTTTTACGGATTTTTCAATCTTTTCTCTCATAATAATCGTCACGCATTTACAGATTTGTCCGGCCAAGTAGTTGATGCCATCTTCGGTAAATCTACAATAAGTCACTTCAAAAAACGAGAAGAATTTACATATTATGAAGTCCCGGACAACGAAGGGCAGCCCGCCCTTGGTGCAGTCCTGCGGCAGCTTCTTCTTGACCAGCTTGGTGGTCAACTCGCCCGTCTCCGGGTGCTTCGTCGCCACTATCTTCTCCCAACACTGGCATTTTGTGTTACCTGTAACGTTTCTCACTTCTTACTTTAAGCAAACAATGATCACGATTCCTGCAGACACCTCCTTATTGTATTTTAAGTTATACCCGTAATTTTCTTCCGCCGAAAAGGAAAGGGACCATGTAATCATCATTCTATTGTCCATTAATAATTATTCAATGCATTTTAGGGCGTCAAAAATACCGATTTAGAGTATACATTGATTTTGGTCACTTGTAGTTCTATCTATCGCAATAAGTAGGAACTATAGGCATGATTTGTGTGTCTGTTTGTCGTCTGTGTTGGTCTAACTCTCTCGTGGGTTGGAAAAACCGCGCTACTAAAATCAATGAGACTGGAAACGCCAGCTAATAACATGAACATCTTTCCCTTCCTTTTGTCATTTTAATATTAAGTATTTTGGAACAAAAATCAAATCGTGTTATTGTCTTGCTTGTATGGTGTGTGGCGTCCTTTTTAATAAACAATTTATATTCTTTATTCTATTAACATCTGAAATGCCAGTCGTGCGGACGCTATTGGCGATCCCGTATTGGACTTTTCAGCCATACAAGACGTCGCCGCAGAAACGCTGCATAAATCATTTGATCAAGATGTAAACTATGATGGGTTAATGATGATTAATATCCTCACATTTAGGATCAAGGATCATGTAACTCCGAGGCGAGATGTTGAAGCTGAGTCCTCGCACGTTGTCCACTGTGAACCCATGTACCCAGTACAGCAACTTCATCTGGTCGTCGTAGAAGTAGATCTGTCCAGCAGTGTCCCCTGTCACTAATATCCTGAAGAGGGAAATCTCAGTAAGAGCCCTTAGCTATAGAATAAAGAATAATACTACGTATAGAACGGCAATACTCCGCCCCGCACTAAATCGCCGATCTCACCCCTTTCGGGTCCTACTTTAGCCTTAAATGTCTCGCTCACACTTATACAGATTGTCCGGGATGTGTTTAGCACTCGGACGATATAGGTTTACTCGCATGTATAGAATGGAAAAAGTGTACCTAAATATTGAGGTGACTTTTATTGTAGATTTGCCTACAACGATGTTGTGACACAAAATAAGAATCTGAACGGCAACTCGGCTCCCAGCAGCGTCTGAGCTAGGTTTACCTCAACCCCAAGAAACATAGTTTAGTCTTCTATCGTATGGCGTCAGACGCCACACACACAGATGCGCGTTTACGATAACGTCAATGTGTGGCGTCTGTGTAAAACGAAGTTGTTTAAGTTTAAGAAGTGACCTGGGTGTGCTAGTAAGTACTAAGAAAAATAATTTGTGATAGGAACTGAATAGAACGTAACCTAAAGGAACTACCTACTGGGGAGTTAAAAGGGCCACATTGAATCCGTCTACCTAAAAAAGCAATATTGCTATTTGACATTTGTGGATTTTGTGCACTTATTTTCATATGCGAAAATGTCAAATTGCAAAGAGCACACCAAAGCATTTCATCTGAAAAGCATTCAGATGAAATGTTTTGGTGTGGTCTTTTAGACCTCTTGGTACTAACCCATCAACATATTTAATGACATTGATCTTATGTTTCTGAATTTTCAGAGACTTGATGTACTTGAGGTTATTGATATCAGAACAATTGGCATTCTTCGTGTACTCCAAGGTGTACCCGAAGAGCATGACACCACCGCGGCTGGTGGCCACTATGATCTGAGAAGTGGTTTTCACGAAGCAGAAGCAGGTGAGCCTCCCAAGGTCTAGAATGTGTTTCTTCTCAGGGTTCCTAACTTGCAGGCGCCAGTTGTCCGTTACTCTTAACAGCCCTCGTTCGTTGAGTATTATTTTCTGCATGTAAAATGATTAAGGGACAAATGGTGACTTCTGTGATGTAGAGGTTTCATCGCTAAACCAGACGTGTAGAGTTCGATTCTCGGTAAAAGAAAAGAATCCAAATCCCGCCCCCATTGGATCAGCTAACGGCCTCCGTGGTGCAGTGGTTGAGCGTTAGGCTCACGATCCGCAGGTCCCGGGTTCGAATCCCGCTGGGGAAATATCACAAAAAATACTTTGTGATCCTTAGTTTGGTTAGGACATTACAGGCTGATCACCTGATTGTCCGAAAGCAAGATGATCCGTGCTTCGGAAGGCACGTTAAGCCATTGGTCCCGGTTATTACTTATCATCTCCATACATACACTTTGGTTAAAATCACATCTAGAATCAGTCACACATTGTTTGAGTTTTATGCGATTATTACGAGTATCATAATTAAAACACATAATATCGGATTCTTACCGCGTTATTATCAGGAATATGGTCTCATATCCCATACCTCATATATAAGGGAGTCTTCCCTTGGGAGCCTTGTATTATGTGTTTTAATTGGAATCTGATAATCCAGCAACAAATACGAGTAATAAATGTGACTAACAGCGGCATCTCCAATCCAGAGGTCCTGTTTGGTCAGGAACGCGAACTGCATCGAATTATCTGGGTTAAACTCCATTGCCAAAATGGAGTCCTTCGTGATCGCTACTTCCGTTGTGGCTGAAATAACATGTAAATACAATGCATTACGCAACTGGTATGTGAAAACGCGTACCTACAGGCAGATATTATCGTATCGCATCGGCCATTATAGACGGCGATACGTTGGTCTAACAGAAAGCTCGTGAGGTGTGGTTACTTAGTTCATCTTGCGACGGATGTACCAGAGCCATCAGCGGCCGCCATGTCTTCGTTATTTTATTTTTATAATAGGGGGGGAGGGGGTTATGAGAGGAGGACTGGGTATACATATACATTATACACCTTTGGGCAGATAGGCGTGATGCTACATGTTATGATGCATAATTCCTAACACGATCAGCATCTATGAAGTTCTAACAGGTATACAAGTTGAACATACCATGAGGTTCTATTTTCCCTTCAGACCAGATCCACCAAGAGAGGTTTGCTTTCTCCCCATACCCTACAGTCAAAAGGTATTTAGCATCACCACTTAAGGCCAATTTGGCCAGCCTGTGGTGAGGGTTGAATATGGTGCGTTGCGGAAACAGGTTGGTCGTGTCCCATATGATGATGGCGTTCTCTGAACCGCTGTCGCCAGTCACCAGCCATTTGCCGTCAACGTCTGCCGCTATGCAGGTCACCTGCTGTCTCTGGAAGTTAGAAGTTCAGTTCTATTTTTCTCCTTCAAAAAGTCGGTCGACGATTGTGTGACGTGGGCGGGCAGCCTTAGGCGACAGTTTGTAAATTGACTAGGCGTTTCACATAGATACTGTATTTATTCATTCTTGAGATTAACTCACGTGCCCCTGTAGTATGCGCATGTGGTTGGTGGTCCAGTTGTAGAGCACGCCGAAGTTGCAGGCGGCGTAGAAGACGGTGCTGGTCCCCTTGTCGTTCAGGTTGATGACGCCAGCCCGGTGATTGAACCCGTACACCCAACGAATGTACTGGTGATAGACAAACATGCAGCTTTACTATAGGACATTACATTAGACGTAGGCTGTTGATCATGATAGCTGGAGACTCACTGACTGACTGACTCACTCTCTAACATAGCTCTTGATTTAAGTGGGGTAAACCGGAAATTTATTTAAGATTTACGTACAAGTAGGTTTAAATAGAATTTGTTTTCGAAAATGTTTGGATCATAAAAAGATTATCCGTGAGCGGTGAAGGAAAACATCGTGAGGAAACCCACATTCCCAAAAATGCATTTTCGGAGGTATATGACCTAACCTGTATTGGGCTGGTTTTTCCTTCGCGCGTTGGAAGGTCAGACAGGCAGTCGCTTCTATAAAAAACCGGACCTGTCAATTCTTCAGGTTAGGTAAGCGGACCCTGTGAAAAACGAAATAATGCTAGGGGGATGATGATTTAAGATTTAAGTAAGTACACTAAAGCGTCTCTTGATGGCTTTTTTTGTAATTTCCGACGTTTGTACGCACGCCACACAGAAATCCGCCAAGGTGTCGCACGGTTTGATACTAAATCTCGTTACACACTTAACAAGGTAAGGCTTTAACGTATCGGGAGTCTAGTTACTTAAGTACTTACATGATGGCTCAACGTTTAAAAGCAGCGCTTGAAATCTAAGGTAAGTAAGTATATAAGCTTACGTTACGATACCGATTTTAGGGACTAACAGTAAATCAGTCGGTAGATATTTCATTTACTTACTTTTTGGAATTCGATTTCATGAGTTTGAATTCATGTTTGCATCACAGATAATTGATATACTTAGCGTGGTTTCCATGATTTGTACTCGGTTAGCGGCAATAGGCTCGCCTCCTATCACGTGCGACTTAAACATAGCCGGGGAGGAGTAAGTGTATAAACCTTAAGGGATAAGTACACACGTTATGTTATAGAATATTTCATACCGGTAGCGTAAGCCTTTGTGCTGTCTTAAGTGCCCTAACATCTGCACTATTAAAGACCTTTACGAAGCCACTGACAATGCCGTAAGCGTGGCCAATTATTGGTCAGCAATAGTACCGATCGCCATCGACTCGCAAAGAAGAATAAGAAGAAGCGTAAGCTTCATCGTTTTTAAGCCCTGATCCCTTATCGAAACAACCAAAAATCAACCCATAACGAAGCAGCGATTCTCCGTACTCTTCCGGTTGATTGAGGGTAATCCAGTGCCCAGAAATAGGACGTATATATGCTGTTGTTACGGGCTAGAAGACGAAGCGCTTACAAAAGGTGACGGCTTGAAGTGGAACCCGGAGAATTCAGTTTTCTGTTTGATTTCGGACATGGACAGCGTGTAGAGCTGGTGCAGGGCGGCGGCGCTCGGAGACCGCTTATTCCTGGTGTCCGGCACCTCATGCACCCTCCGTACATCTATCAGACTAGTTCCCACCATCTTTACTAATCAACTTAGTCTTTTAATAGTAATAATAAATAAAAACAACTCGCAATAAGGAACTATAAAATCTTGTATTGCTTTGGCAGTCAGTGTCAATAGTAGAAACTCTTTGGTGTCGAGTGTATGACATTGAACTTGTCCGTGGAAAGTATTTTTTTCTTAATTTTGCATCTCTTTTCGCTTCCCATCTTTTTCGTAAATTGCAAAAAAGTTTTGTTTGCACTGGCGACGGTTTCATACAAAATGGCGCGCTTTGACCCGCTTTCCTGTGTTTATTTCTATCTACTCAGCCTGTGTCCACCCACTGCTGGGTATAGGCCTCCTCTTTCACGCCATCCTTTCCGGTCCTGTGCAAGTTCCGGCGTACTCTACAATGTCATCCGACCGGTCTGGTGGTCTGCCTCGCAAACCATCCCATGGCCACCATTCAGTAACAGCTTTAGTCTATCTGTTGTCTTCCCGACTTGACATTTGCACTGCCCTTCTCAAGCCTAGCGATTCATACCTATATTTTCGACTTTAGTGCATTGCTGAATTTCAACTTGTTGTTATTTATATATTTAAATATGTTACTTATATAAATACCATAAAATAAACCATAACAATACGTAACAATAGGCTTAACTAGGGTACAGTATAGTACTGGTGCGTTTATAAAATGACGTCATAAGTACGAGTACCGAGTATAGTTGCATATACTCGTGCGTATACGCATACGAGGAGCCACCCCGCTACTGATAACAACAGCGAAGAGCATTCACCACATCTCGACACTTGAGTCATATCGCCTGTCAAAGGTCAGTCCGATACTTACGCTCCCATACTCACCACATGTCTTTGTCTATAATGGACAATAAAATACTGCTACTACTTTGTGCATTACTTTCGGCGGAAAGTAGGACCTTATATCTGCAACTAAACGCGCCCACAAGTGAAGAGGTCAGTGGTATCAATGTTTTTGTTGGTTTTTGGGATTTTGTGTCGGTGGAGATCGTGAGAGTGTATTTTAAACATAAATCAGGATACGTCGTAAAAACCATAATTAAGTAAGTACTTACCTACCTATTTCTGGAATTGCATCCTTTTGAATTTTAATTTGCCTGCGCCGATCAGTTGTTCGTGAAACCGGAAATGGGTGTCTTTTTACATTAATTACATAACTGCTGACTTAAATTAAAATAGTTTTGGGATCCTAGCTCTGGGGGTATTGTTAAAGATTCATTAAAGATAATTAATCAAAACAAAGTGTCGAAACTACGGCGGAACTGTCTGACGTCATGCACTGGAGAGTTGTAAGTTGTGATGGCAATGAGAGAATTAACTTTTATGCTATGCTTCATGTGCTTGACTGGGAGTAAAGAGACAGAATGTATCCATCTTCTTAAGTTTTCATACAATGTCAAGTGTCGTGCTTCTGAAGGTAAATTAACCCGTTGGTCCCGGTAACTACTTAGGTACTTACTGATGTAAATACGTAGTCGTTAGGTACGTGAGCCATGTTAGGAGCCTTTGGCCTCTCTCTCCGGAAGAGGAGGAACTCGACACGGAGCGGAGCGGATATATTGACTCTAACTATCTTAAAAAATGTGGTCCAGACAACCTGATGTC
The DNA here is from genome assembly GCF_024362695.1 of Pectinophora gossypiella. Classification (NCBI taxonomy): domain Eukaryota; kingdom Metazoa; phylum Arthropoda; class Insecta; order Lepidoptera; family Gelechiidae; genus Pectinophora; species Pectinophora gossypiella. The sequence continues at coordinate 1,759,894 of NC_065409.1, forward strand.
AGAATGTCTGGCCACTTTATATGTTTTTTCACTGTTCGTTGAGGTAGTAGATAATTTAATGTAGGTACCAAATAGTATCAAAGAGGTATTGCACTTTGATAGCCTCCAAGCATAAAATATCGCACTTGGTCCAGGGGTTCTGACGTTGCCGTTCTATACGTAGTCATCATCATCAGCCCATTAACGTCCCCACTGCTGGGGCACGGGCCTTCCCTATGGATGGATAGGGAGATCGGGCCTTAAACCATCACGCGGGCCCAGTGCGGATTGATGGTTATTAACGACTGCTAATGCAGCCGGGACCAACGGCTTAACGTGCCTTCCGAAGCACGGAGGAGCTCGAGATGATTTTTTTTTGTGGTCACCCATCCTATGACCGGCCTTTGCGAAAGTTGCTTAACTTCAACAATCGCAGACTGAGCACGTTTACCGCTGCGCCACCGAGCTCCTCTATACGTAGTATTATTCCTTATTCTGTGCATCTTGTTCAGCTGTCGTTCATGAGAAGATATGGCTACCTGCCCGAGGGTTCGGGCGACGTGGACTATGCGTACACGCCGCACTCCATATCCGCTGCCGTCAAGAAGATGCAGGAGTTCGCTGGTCTACCACCGACTGGCATGTTGGACCTGGCTACTAAGAAGGTGGGTAACTTGGTTGATACCTTAGGAGAACGCGTGTCTTGCATCGTAGTCACGGGTTCGAATCCCGGTTCGGGGCTCTGAACCACTGAATTCGACATACCTATAAGTTTGAATTCCTGTTTGAATCATAGATAATTGATGTCACGTGGGTGCCAGCATTTATACATGGGATATAAGAGTAGTTTTTTTTTTGACGTGACTTATTGTAGATTTGCCGCAGATGGCATTAACTATTTGGCCGGTCAAATGAGAAGCGCTGGCCAGTTGGGTGCGAACTTCGACTCAGGGCGTCGCCTAAGAGGAAGATTTTTGAAAGAATTAATCGACTCTAGTGGATCGATATGCGCTGCATGAGGGAAATCGTCGGCCACGCTGGCGGGGTCGGTATCGGTGTTCTGAAGTGTTTCTTGTAGCGCGCTGACGTGACGTGACTTATTGTAGATTTGCCGCAGATGGCATTAACTACTTGGCCGGACAAATGGGGAGCGCTAAAGGCTCTCACCCGGTACAACGTTTAAGAAAACAGGCCTGAGGGTGCCCAATTGGGCGCGAACCTCGGCTCAGGGCGTCGTCTGAGAGGAAAAATATTTGAAAGAATTAATTGACCCTAGTGGGTCGATAGCGATAAGCGCTGAATGAGGGAAATCGTCGACCACGCCGGCGGGGTCGGTATCGGTGGGTGTATACACTGTACACTGCTTACTGCTCAGGCATGATGCTATGTTATGTTTATTGGTCTACTTGTAATTATATCTCGTACTAGATAAGTATATTCCCGCCATATACCACCGCATAGCGCATGCTGTCTCACTGCGGATTGAGAGAAACATTCAAACCCTAAGGACAGCTTAGTACAGTTTGTTCTCTAAAACGACTCCAACGGTAATTGAACCCATGAATAGTTATCGGCGAAATATACGATCCCGACGACCCGATTACTCTAGCCATAGAGGAGGCTAATCAGCGCGCGACAAGAAACAATTCAGAACCCCGATTCCGACCCCGCCCGCGTGGTCACGTTTTTCCCTCATTCAGCGCATATCGTTATCGACCCCAGTGGGTTGATTACTTCTTTCAAATATTTTCCTCTTAGGCGACGCCCTAAGCCGAAGTAGCCAGCGCTTCTCGTTTGTCCGGCCAAGTAGTTAATGCCATTTGCGGCAAATCTACACTAAGTCACGTCAAAAAAAAACCAAGACTAGGTAGGTGGTCAAAGTACCTAGCTACCCTAACTCCACATCCGCGAGACATCGTGCTGTTGAGTTTGGTGGTGTAATTTCCAATGTTTCTGTAGCTCTTCAAGAAGCGTCGGTGCGGAGTGAAAGACATCGGCGACACGTCGTCTAGACACCGCAGGTACATCCTGCGACAGGGGTGGAACAAGCGGTCTATCACTTACAGGTACGTACAGGCCATACGGGTACGGTCACGAGCATTAATATGTATACACTTTGGTACCATGTCACATTAACTTTTTTGACAAATTGAACTGTAAGTCTCACTAAATGTCAAATATGTTAATGCGACAGAGTCCTAAAGTGGGTACATTATATTGCTCATGACTGTACGTATGGTTGTTTGTGACACCGGCACCGTAACGAAATTTTTGAGGGATGATCACTGAAGAATCCCGTAGGAGACTACGAATTTGGGGCTAAATCGGGATAAACACTAAAACACGTCCGTTCTTAACAACTTGTATTTCGAATTACTTAAATTAAATTAAAAAAATCCCCGACCAAAAAAAATACACTCATTTATTATGACAAAAGGTTAAAAATGCTAAACCCTATAAAAAGCAAAAAATAACTTATCCCACATATGCTTGCAAGCAGACTGAGCGTGTAACATGCCTATCACACTTAACAAACGACCTGATGACCTTGAAGACCTGAACCGATTTCCACCAAACATAGCTAAGAACACTCTCGACTGATATACCTTTCAAACAAAAAAAACCGCATTAAAATCGGATCATCCGTTTGGGAGCTACGATGCCACAGACAAGCACAATCACCATGATTCTGAGTTGATATCAAGTGGAATTTACCATCGGATATTTTTGTTTTTTTTTAAATTATTTTCAATTTCATACTTTACAACGGCAGTATCAAAGTTTTCGTAACGGTTTCACTAACCCCTGTGTAACTAATAAGAAAAATGGCTGAATGTATAATTTCGCTGTCCAATCGTCGGATGTCATTGCAGAATAATCAACGGCTCCAGCACCCTGGAGAAGGCTCGTGTTGAGGAGGGGATGGCCCACGGGCTGTCTGTGTGGGCGCCCCACGGAGGCCTGCAGTTCTACAAGCTGGACGACGGCGCCGCAGACATCGAGGTGTCCTTCGCCAGTGGAGACCACGGAGACGGGTGAGACTACTTTTATCTAATCAAACATTTTTAAAACATTTATTAAGTAACAACAATCTTCTATCGTGTGGTTTGTGGGGGTGCAACAGTACAAATGGGTGTATTCAGCGGAGCCGGTAATTGCATAAACCAGCATAAACGCACATAACAATCAGATTTTTTATTCTCAAAAATACATTTGGTATTTTTGAGAATAAAATTTGAGGTTGCCTGGAAGAGATTGCTACTTAGCAATAAGGCCGCCTATTGTACTAATTCTGTTTCTCTTTTGTTTTGTATTTTGTTTTTTCCTGTTTGTGCAATAAAGTATTTGTTATGTTATGTTTGGTGAGTATGCTCCATACTCCCTCCGGTTGATTGAGGGGAGGCATGTGCTTAACAGTGGGACATATATTATCTTCTGTTATCTAAAAATAGTCGAGTCAATAAAGCAGTAAACTGGAGTTAACTTTATGTGGCAGGTTAACCTATATAACCATACATACATACATAAACAGCCTATATACGTCCCACTGCTGGGCACAGGCCTCCCCTCAATCAACCGGAGGGGGTATGGAGCATACTCCACCACGCTGCTCCAATGCGGGTTGGTGGAGGTGTTTTTACGGCTAATAGCCGGGACGAACGGCTTAACGTGCCCTCCGAAGCACGGAATCATCTTACTTTTTCGGATAATCAAGTGATTCAAGCCTGAAAACCTATATAACCACCATAAAGTTAATCAGAAACCTGCAGTCACTTTGTCGAAACCCTAAAATGGACATGATTAAGTGAGACGCAATCATCCTTGTGTCCGTAAAATCTGAGTTTTGAGGTGGGTGAAGGATTCCTCCACCAACCCGCATTGGAGCAGAGTGGTATGCACCATACCCCCTCCGGTCGATTGAGGGGAGGCCTGTGCCCAGCAGTGGGACGTATATAGGCAGGCTGTTTATGTATGTATGTATGAAGGATTCATGTGGTTCATTCAGGACTGCATAAGTCATGAATATAGCGTCTATTGAATACAGCGCGCGTTGTTTGTTGAATAACTATTGTTATAAATATACGAGAATAACGTGAGTTAGTCACCTTTATATTTAAGTTCACCATATTAATACGCCATATCTTCAGACGGTTATATATAAATAAACATACGAGTGGAATGTCTTTAACTATTGATCATCTCATTGTATGGTATGGAAACTTCCGAATTTTTATTTAACAAAACTTTACTTTATTTGCTAAAATTTCAATTTGGAACATTATGAATAAATTATAATTATTTATTTTTATAAGTACTTAATAATAATTAAGTACTCATATTTAATATTTTTTCATATTTAACCCTTACGAAACATAAACTTGCAGGACGTTTTGATGAGAAGTGAGTTTCATATTTTATGATAACTCGCGCCCTTGCAGGCGTCCATGTTAGAAATATACGGGCATGACCACGGCGCATGATTTAAGTACCACAGATATTATAAAGTAAAAAGTAAATCGAATCAAATATAATTAAAACACATAATAACGGGTTTTTACCGCGTTTAAAGCAGGGATATGAGACTTCCGTTACTATGTGTTTTATTTATGATAATAACCGCGTAAACTTAAAACAATGTATAAATCAAATATACTTTATTGCACAGAATTAAATTTCAACAATCAGACATAACACATAAATACAGTACAACTTGGGCGGCCTTATTGCTCTAGAGCAATAACTAGCTAGTAGCTGAGTAGTAAATATTTTCTGTTCTGAGGTAGGTACCTACCTGGTCCCTCGTCGCTAAGCCTATTAATATTCTCTTCGCAGATTTCCATTCGACGGCCCAGGTCGAGTGGTGGCCCACGCGTTCCCTCCGCCGCACGGCGCGATGCACTTCGACGACGACGAGATATGGGGCAGCGACCCCGAGGCGGAAGACGAGGATGTAACAGACTTCTTCGCCGTCGCCGTGCACGAGATCGGCCATGCCCTGGGCTTGTCACATTCCTCAGTCAAAGCCTCCGTCATGTACCCTTACTATCAAGTGCCCGTTGAACGATTACATATGGACGACATTCTCGGCATGCAGGAGTTGTATTGTGAGCATATAACATAACATAAACAGCCTATATACGTCCCACTGCTGGGCACAGGCCTCCCCTCAATCAACCGGAGGGGTATGGAGCATACTCCAACACGCTGCTCCAATGTGGATTGGTCGAACGTGCCCTCTGAAGCACGGAATCATCTTACTTTTTCGGACAATCAGGTGATTCAAGCCTGAAAAGTCCTTACCAAACAAAGGACAGTCTCACAAAGTGATTGATAGCGAGTGATTGATTGTTAAGTGATTGAGTGGTTGTGAGCATATATCCTTTTTTTATTTTTTTAGTTATCTCTTTTTGCATCACGTGCTTTTCAGGTGCTATAGGAAGCAAGAGAAGCCAAGGTCGAAGCAAATGGAATCCTAGTCTCTGAAATACGCATTAGTTTATGTATATGTATGTATGATTTCCGGGGTTTGTGCACGGTTAATGGCAAAAGGCTTACCCCCTATTACGTGGGATTAAAACATAGCGCGCGAGAAATGAGTAAATACTATGATACACATCATAATGAACATACGTTATTCGAAGAAATGTAACATTTAAGTCTTCTGAACAAAAATGTTTCACCCACAGTAAGTACTAGGGTGAATTTCAACAAGTCTCATTTTTTTATCATTTCGGTGAGATTTTTTATTTTAATACTTTTCTTCACATATTTGACGACAAATAAAACTTTAACCCATTTTGAATTATGTGCGTGAGTGGGCATCAAATACGATCGAAACTTACTGAGATATTAGTTAGAGTGTCGATGAGTTGATTTCAGGCCATAAAATGAAAAATGAGAGAACTTAGGGATTAAAAAGGCCACAACGGAGCAATTCATCCAACAAAGCAATATTGTAATTTGACATTTGCGCATGTAAAAGTAAGTGCGCAATGCAAACAAATGTCAAATAGCAACGTTGCTACCTTAGATGAATTCCTTCGATGTGGCCATTTTAACCCCCCATATATCGTTTTAACCGTAAATGAATTTTTGATACAAACACTGTTTTTATCGTTTCAATGGATGTGCTCCCCAGTGAAAGACCAACTCGCAGAAGCGACAGAGGCGCCGGCCAACGAGATCCTGTCCACCCCGCAAGTGCCGCGGTTCACGAAGGCCGACGACGACGACGACATACCTGACCTGTGCTTCACCAACTACGACACCCTGCAGGTTATACAGGGCATGATATTCGTGTTTGAGGAAGAGGTAAGTGGGAACTTGCTGTAGAAACATCGTAACGAAAACTTTGATGGATGATTCAGGCCATGATTCTGAGTTAATATCAAGTGGAATTTTCCGTCGCAAAAGTATTGAATGAAAAATACTTAATTTAAAAAAAAACACTAAAATTTTCATGAATTTTCCGACAGGAAAATCCACTTGATATCAACTCAGAATCATCCCCCTCAGTATTCGTTACGGTGTCACTAACACCCTGTATATGATATGGTAACTTCTTGAGACCGGTATCATTCTTCTTCTCACGTGTGGGTAGTGAGAACAATTACCTCATCAACGCTCAGGGTTCCTATCGAGCTGCTAAAGCCCCTGACATGACTCATGTAGCCGGGAACAACTGCTTAACGTGCCCTTCAAAGCACGGATCATCTTACTTTCGGACAATCAGGTCACGCTGCCATGTCGTAACGAAACTAGATATCACATTTTTTTTTCTGGTGTATCTCCACAGGGATCCGAACCCGAGACCTCCGGATCGTGAGCCTAACGACCACTGGACCACGGAGACCGTTATCGGAATCATGAAATTCTTCATAAACACTCAATGTTTACTTTACTTTGTTTGTTTTTGTTTTGTTTGTTTTGTTTTACTTTTAGGTATTTATTTATTTATTTTTTTGTTGCACCATCCCGCATCCAAGTTGTAAATGTTTGTTTCCTTTTGTTGGTTGCCTGGAAGAAATTGCTCTAGAGCAATAAGGCCGCCCAAATTGTACTGTATTCTTGTGTTATGTCTGATTGTTGAAATTCTAGTTCTGTGCAATAAAGTATATTTGATTTGATTTTGATTTTGATTTGATGTTTCAGTGGGTGTGGGTGTTCCGGGAGAGGAGGCAGCTGGAACCAGGCTACCCTCGCCGGTATCACGAGGTGTTTGTTGGACTGCCCGAGCACGTCAACGCTATACGGACTATCTATGAGATGCGGAACAGAAACATACGTATCTTTGCAGGTAGGTGGGGTGGGGGGTCCTTAGATAAATAGAATAGAACTCACTGGCTGTTCAACGTGGAAATGCGGCCAGTTTAATGGGTAGCTTTGAGCCGGAAGCGGTCCGGGGTGGGCTTCTGGAGTAGGTGGTTTTGGACGAAGCCAATTGTGGTTTTGTTTTTGTATTTTGACGAAGCTTGTGCGGATTTTATTATGTATGAATTGAATATGCTTTCCCTTATTTTAATTTTTTTAATATGAATGTTGGTACTGACGAAGCCTGTGGTGGATTTACATTCTGTTTTTTTTTATTATTTATAAAAACATAGAATAGAATATGTTTATTTATCAAAAAACTTAAACATGTATACATTACTTGCGGACCCCGCACTAGGGAAACCCTGTATCGCGGAGGTCCTGAACATTTGTTATTACCAAACACTTTTAAATAAACCGGTGAGCAACCCTGAAGCCTTTATTTTAAAAGTGTTGCACGCAACGTTATAACAGAAGATTATGCTCGAACTAAGGAAAATTAACCAAAACTAGATAGTTTGTGGTGTAGAATTCCGAAAGTGGTATATAAAGCGAAAGTTAATGGTAAGGCTGGCAGAGGAAGACCTAGAAGGACTTACTTTGGACCAAATTGGATATGTCCTTGGAAAAGGTTTAGTACGATCTGCTCAGAACTGGCGTGCGTGTGTGAAGTGATTGATGAATGTGGAGGAAGCAAAAGAAGTGTGTCAGGATCGATGCAAATAAAATTCTATAGTCTCTGCTTACCCCGGTGGGAAATAGGCGTGAGCTTATGTGTAGTAGGATTCCGCAGCGTGTAGTGTGCCTATCCACCTAAATAAGGTTCAATCGTGTTTAATACGTTTTTTTTACAAAGTTTAAATTAGTGGTAGTATTAGTTGTGTATATTTTGGTTTATTTTTATTTTGTTGTTACAATTATGATTAATTTTGATTATATTGTCATAAATTGAATTGAAATAATCATTTGCATACCTACTGTGGTAAAACATTAAGATGCTGTACATTATTTTCAAGACCGAATTATCAATCAATCAATCAATAATACTTTATTGCACAACAACATATACAAAGGACATAAACATACGAATAAAAACATAAGCACAATAGGCGGCCTTATTGCTAAACAGCAATTTCTGCCAGGCAACCTAAGGGTGAAAAAAGATTTTTTTTAGAATTATTGACTATTTTTTATGCAAGTTTTTTTACTTCCAGGCAGAAGATACTGGGAATTTGACAGGTCGTTCCACCTAATCAACAAGGGAACTATATACGAGTATGGTATCCCCAGACAGATAGCCGAACTGACGACAGTATTCGTCTCCAACTACAACAATAAGACCTATCTCATAGAGTATGAGCAGTTCTGGCGATATGATGACGAGACGAAGACCATAGACCGAGGTTATCCTAAAGAGATGTCGGCGTGGAGACAGGTGCCTTACCCCGTGGACAGCGCTCTGATTTGGAAAGGAGGTATGTTTAATTTGGTCAAATGCATCTGTTGTTTTTTTTTTTGTTATCAAAGAGTCTGCATCATGCAAATGGGGACTGCTTTTATTCCCTTCGGGGACTTGTAAATTGCACCAAATATATATTGCACAAACGACTGTATACAAGAGGTTATCGTTATGTCATGGACTGTACATTTCCTGTCCAGTTGCTAATCCGTCCACCTGAGAATCTGTCGAACTGAGAATCTGTCCAGTTGCGTATCTGTCCATTTGCTACGGAGGGGTATAGTCCTCTAGTCCAGTACTTCTTGTTTTGAACTGGGTGGTTCAAAAGGCCACATTGAAACAATTCATCTAAAAAAGCAATATTGCTTCAATGTGGCCTTTTTAACCCTGTACATACAATTGATAGATATTAGGTCGCACCACCACCCATCGACTCACTGTAGGAGTACTGACGTTGGGTTAGATTAGGTTCAGTCACATACCTCCGAAGCGAGTTTCTCCGGAATGTGTATTTTCTCACGATGGTTTCTAAACATTTTGAGATCCAAACATGAATTCGAAAATTCTTGTTCATCCAGCTGGGCCGCGACGGCTGACCTATATTACTATATTCTCTGTGTACATTAGTAAGCAATAAAGTGTTTTATCTATTTGGTTCCAGACACGTACTTCTTCCGCGGTCCCCGGTTCTGGCGGTTCGACAACACACTGGTGCGCGCGCACGAGTACTACCCGCTGCCGACCGCGCAGATTTGGTTCGACTGCCCCACCAGCCCCGACATGGACCGATACGTCGTCAATGATGACTCCTGATCTAAACTGTAACTCTTGTTTATTGAAAATGCTGCCGTAATGTTTCAGGTGTTGAGGTCTCTCCTTTTTTCTCTACTGTCTATCGTGTCTATAGATGTAAGACCGGTTTAAAACCAATCCGTTTAAAACGAATAAAACCGTTTTCCGTGCTTCGGAAGGCAACTTCGAAACTTACTAATGTAAGTAAGTAGTCGTTACATGAGCCATGTCAGGGGCCTTTGGCGGCTCAATAATAACACTGACACCAGGGTTGATGAGGTTGGTAATTCACCTCTCAACCCACACGATGGAAGACTGAAATAAACTTTGAACCAGCGCGATGGTCTTGAAGACATAACGTTCGTTCCAGTCTCTTTCATGCGCAAGTAAAAAGGGCGGTAGGTAATGTTCTCTTCTAATATAGTTTGTGTAATAAATACAATTACTAAGTATAGTTTCATATACCTACATAATTACTACTTAAGTTTTTGTATACTAGGTAATGTATGAAAGTACTTACCGTAGAATCTTTTTAAACTAGGTACCTAACGAAATACGACGTCAGTTGACCAAAACTTGCCCATAATGAAGTGTAAAACACATTTATTTTGGTAGGCGAGTTTTCAACTGTTTAAAACGGTTTATTTGGGGTTTAAAAGCGCAATATTTTCTTTAAAACGATTTAAACCGGTTGTTTTACATATGTAATCGTGTGAAATCGTGTCCCACTGAGCAAAAGCTGCCCCTCTCTTCTTCGACAGTTCCCTATTTAGGTATATGCTTTGCCATTCCCCTTCAAAGGTATGCAGATCATCTTGCCATCTTCTTTTGGGCCTGCCTAGGCTCCGACATCCATCTATCGATCCGGGTGCATTCGGCAAACCTTATGATTCAGATGCAACTCAACTCATTGATTACATACCTCAATTACTTTGCTGCTTCGAAAATTATAGCAGAGTACATTCAACTATTTAAAACTTATACTTAATTTTATTATTAAACTAATTGTTAAAGAAAGAACGTTTGTTATTAAAAAATATATCACTTTATTAAGAGTTCAAAAATCACATAATAGTAACAAAAGCGACAATAAAGAATTGATTTCGGATGTGGTGCACATTGGGAATGTTACTGAACATTTGTGAAACAAAAATATGCTTTAACAAACAAAAAATAAATTGGAAAATTTTTGTTTCATTTAAAATTACGTCGTCGTAGAAAAAGTATTGTATGCAACGTTGTATAACTAGGTCAAAAAATGCTCGTGGCGTCTCTTATTGCGATGTTCGCCAGGCTCACATCGCAACTCACGCCACTCGCATTTTTTGACCCTTCTTATACAACTGTTGCATAAAATACTATAATAATATAGAATTTGTTCTATATGTTGGGCCCAGTGGCGGGTCGATACTGGGTTGGTTTGTACTAAAACAAGGCAAGAATAAAAGACAGAACCAAAAGATATTCAAATTTCATTTTTATAACCTTTACCTGCTTCACAATTTTGTGCCTTATATCTCTTATTTTGTATATAATTTTATTAGATGGTCGTTTAAGTAGTTTAGCCCTACAAAAATCTAGAATACTATGGTGCTACGTCGACGTTATACAATGTTATTCGTTTCTGAGTCCCGGGTGTCAACTAGCGGCTGTAAACTGGACAGTTTTAGGAGTAAAGCTTTGTATGGTGAACGGAGCAACACATCAGTGCCGCTTCAGGCAACCAACTTAATTTGACAGGACTAAAAGTAGCTCTATCTCTTTCTTGCACTTATTGTAAGTGAAGGACGGAACTAGTTTAAGAGCTGTCAGACTAAAATTAGGTTAAGTTTGTGTCCGTTACAATGGGCACCAGTATGTGTGATTTTTTTTGTGGAATATATCTGTCTCACTTTTATACTCGGATCCTTCCCGTGCTTCGCTCCGATCACAAACAAAGCCTCTTCATGTATACGTATAACGATGTTCCCTACACTATGTTGACTATGGTACAACAAACTATTTTTTTTCTCGCTCTGTTACGTATAGCTAGCCATCTCTTTCTAGCACCAGGTAATTTGTGATTTACTATTTCGCTCTCTTGTCTCCTCAATCGACGCAAAAAGGGGCTTTTTAGATTTCTAAAACTCAAAACTCAACAAGAGAGCGAAGTTTTCAGCACTTTTCCTCACAAGAGAGCAAAAATCGGTTTTACAGCGAGGTTTTACGCACAACAGCTCCACTTTTTGCATCGAACTGTGAGACTGGATCGTCATACAGTGAAAACTACGTAAGCGCCTTTTTGAAAAATCCGAATATGATGTTTGGTAACAAAACCTACCTCGTAATAGACAAGCTAGTTTTAATACAGACAAAAAATTGGGGTTTTGTTTTTTTTTTATTTATTATTAGGTACTTAGACTACTCTCTATACTCTCTCTCGCTCTCTCTCTCTCTCTCTACTCTTTCTATTTCTCTTTTGTTTTGCATTTTCCTGTTTGTACAATAAAGTATTTGTTATGTTATGTTAAACTATAAAACACTATTTGTATGCCTACAGACAGGCTAAATGCAGAGACCGAATAATTGTATGCAACATGTAAAATTGTATGTACTTTTTGTACACCTGTGTTCACAAATAAAGAATTTGATTTAGTTTGAAATCGAGGTTCTGTTAGAGAAAATCACGTCGGACTGTCATTTTTCACAAACGCAAATGGGTCGTTCTTTTTTATCGACAATGATCTGTCCTTTGTTGCGATAAATTATGTATTTCAGAATGTTATTTAATCTTTCCACTGTCCAAAAATATAGTTAATCTGAAAATACTAGCAAAATACTAATCGGTTCCTCGATTAGTGGTTAACGTAGTTTCACAAAATTCTGTGAGAGTGGAAAATCGAAATGCTGTCTCCGGTGAGAAGGGCCATTCTGTCACAATATTTTGTGGAATGCCCCTGCAAAGAAATTATGTTACCAAGATAAAGAGAAACACCAAATAGTCCTCTACAGACACATCTTTATAAAAAATAAAAAAGATGTTATGTGTTGTGTGTGTGATGTTTTAAAATATTTATTGTCGTTATAATTTTAAAGATGTTAAATCCGATATATCGATAAAATGTCTTTTTATTGTCGATAAAAAGAAGAACGACTCATTTACATGGTTTTCACTATAAGGTGACGATATAGAAAACTTGTTTACAGTGGTACCATGAATGTTAGTGTAGAGGCATCGCTGCGTGGTGTGTTGTGGGCCCTTAGCTGCAGCAGGAGGCGGGGTTGGGGTCCTTGCCGGAGCGCTTCGTGATGTTGAGGCGCGTGAACTCCTCGGCCACAGTCGGGTGGATGCCCACCGTGTTGCTCAGCTGCTCCATTGTGATGCCGCATCTGGGGGACAACGTATTAATCTTAAGTCTTTTTTTTTTCTTTGGCGTGAGTGTTGATGTTTATGATCGTCACTCATTGGGTGCCTCATGACGGGTACAGGCGTCGTGGTAGACCTTGCGTCGACTTGGACGCGTACCGGAGGGACTGGCCGGAGTACGCATAGGACCGCGAAAATGGAAAGTGGAAAGGGTGGCCTTTGCCCAGCAGTGGTATCTTGTATGCTAGATTAGATTAGTGAGTTTATGTATGTATGTAAAACTTTATTTTTATATAGACAGCCTCTGTCATCCAGTGGTAGAGCGTTGGGTTCATGATCCGGAAGTCCCGAGTTCGAAGCATTTTTGTATCAAGCACTGTATCTGCGGTAGTGGTAAATCAATGTATGAATGTGTACGGGACACGTCCGAACATAACTTTATGCTGAAGCGGCAACCTACATTTAGGTGCCGCGCCATATTGTAAATTAGCTTTAATTACTGTGCACGTTAAGCCGTTGGTCCCGGCTGCATTAACACTCGGTAATAACCATCAATCCGCACTGGGCCCGCGTGATGGTTTAAGGCCCGATCTCCCTATCCATCCATAGGGAAGGCCCGTGCCCAAGCAGTGGGGACGTTAATGGGCTGATGATGATGAGTGTGTAATAAAACTTCATGACGAACTTCAACTTAACCAACTTATATGTGGCCTACTGTGGCTCATAGAGAATGTGATACTAACTTGATGGCAGCAGCGAAGCCCTGTATGACTTCTCCGGCCACGGGCCCCACAAAGTGCAGCCCCAGTATGCGCTGCGGCGCGTCCCGGAGCGCCACGGCCTTCAGGTAGCAGTTGCGGATGTTGCGCTGCGGGATGAAGAACTCCGTCGGCTTGTAGTACGCGTGGTACACCTCGATGTTCTCAGTGCCGAACCTGGAACCAAATCAGTTATTATTTTATGAAAAAAATGAAAAATGTTTATTTTCTTTTACAATAAAGCCTTAACTACTGGTGGATTGGGGTCTCCATTTAAGCGACATAGCCTGTGTTTGGAGGTCCCGCTCTTCCATTATTACAAATAAATTGTATGTAAATAAAGCAGTGTGGTAGGTTTAAAAAAAGACAAGTACTACGGCATGCAGATAGAATATATATCAGCACACCCAAATGTTATGAATGTTATGAAAAATGTTATGAAATAACAGTCTTACTTGCAAAACAATGGTGCCAATTCCTATAGACACCATCTAATTTTATTGTAAGTTATACCTGTCATTTTCTTATCCGCCGAAAAGGAACGGGACGGGTAATCGACAGCCATAAAAATTATGGAACACACGTCAATTTTAAGCACAAATCCATTGTTATATCGTCCCAAACTAATCCTTTTCCGTGTCCTTTCCATTAATTTTATATCCATGTTTCCCTAACTTTGGTGATTGGCTAAATGCGAAGGCGAAGCCATTCAAGAAAAAAAACCCATATACAAATTTTACATTAGCCAATAACCCGACAAGTTGACAGCACACGTCAAACGGTTTGCATACCAGCAAGATACGCACGCGTCCATGCATTAATTTACTCATTCTTCTTCAAATTAACAGCTGTCAATCACGCGTCCCTTTCTTTTTCGGCGGATGATAAAATTACAGGTATAACTTTAATTAAAATTAGGAGGCATTGAAAAGCAACTTTACAACACCACTTACTGATGTAAGTACGTAGTCGTCACGTGAGTCATGTCAGGGGTTGGTAATCCATCTCACAACCCACACGATAGAAGATTATAAATAGTACGTCAATCACATACGTATATGTTTAACCTATTTACCCAGTTAGGGGAAAGGTATACATACCATCTTCTTCTATCGTGTGGGTTGTGGTGTGGTGAATTACCAACCTCATCAACCCTGGTGTCAGGGTTACTATTGAGCCGCCAAAGGTCCCTGACATGGCTCATGTAACGACTACTTACTTACATCAGTAAGTATTAACCGGGGAGTAAAGGTACACCATAAATACTATAACAATCAGGTATGTCGTCACTCGTCACTGAAGTGAATTGAAGTGTCGTTATCAGCAATATCCTGATAAAACCACTCACACGTGGCGATACCGAGAGCCATGCTTCTACGGTTGTTGGCTACGAGGTTTATGGTTATGACGTGTGTAATAGTACCCTTATTATGATACCACAAACATTATGCCTATTAAAAGATTACGTGTATGAGTTCGCAAAATTGAGCTCACATAATGATTCATGATATTGATACTATTTCTATGAATGCTATTAGATAAAACTCCCATCAATTTATTACTTTTTGCTGGGTTAGGAGTTCTACTTTCTTTTCTTCTGTAATATTGCAGTGTCCTTTGACTTACTTGGGAATCGAATAAAGAATAAAACTATGATAGAACGGTAACTCTCTTCCGGTTTCAAACTAGTCAAATCAGTTCCTTTTTTTCTAAACGTCAAAACACGAAATTACTTTGGAATTTGTATAAAAAGAATAAGGGAGAGCGGACATATTCTCTGTCTCGTTCGCACTTACGCGTAAGGCGGCACATGGTAAAAATGAGATGTTTGTATGGGACGTCCGGGGTGCTCGGACCTTCCGATGTTGGGGTTGTGGCATAGAAGGAGACATAACTGCGACTAATGGGGTTAACCCTTTCACGGACAGAGACCATGGGTCATTGATGGTTCATAATAGCCCATTAACGTCCCCACT
This sequence comes from Pectinophora gossypiella, assembly GCF_024362695.1. Lineage (NCBI taxonomy): Eukaryota > Metazoa > Arthropoda > Insecta > Lepidoptera > Gelechiidae > Pectinophora > Pectinophora gossypiella. Next base: position 1,775,515 of record NC_065409.1, read on the forward strand.
GCTGGGGCACGGGCCTTCCCTACGGATGGATAGGGAGATCGGGCCTTAAACCATCACGCGGGCCCAGTGCGGATTGATTGTTATTAACGACTGCTAATGCAGCCGGGACCAACGGCTTAACGTGCCTTTGGTCGAGCACGGAGGAGCTCGAGATGAAAACTTTTTTTTTGTGGTTACCCATCCTATGACCGGCCTTTGCGAAAGTTGCTTAACTTCAACAATCGCAGCCCGAGCGCGTTTACCGCTGCGCCACCGAGCTCCTCATAATAGGTAGTATGAGAATATGACAACTTGGAATCGGAACGTCATTAGACGTTTTGTCCTTGAAAGTGTTAAAAGACGACTAAGGGTGTTAAGGGGGTCATTTCATCTAAAACAGCAATATTACTTTTTGACATTTGTTAGCATTGCGCACTTACTTTAATGTCAAATCGCAATATTGCTTTTTGAGACGAATTACTTCGATGTAGCCTTTTCAACTCCCCTGGTATCAACAACCTAACAGCACAATTGGCGGCCTTATTGCTGTACATCAGTTTCTTCCACGCGATCAGAGACAGGTATTTATTGATTGTAAGTTTTGAAGCGGGATGGTGCAACAAGGATTACATAAATTACTTACAAAAGCAACATTTATACAAGTAGAAGTAACACACGTAAACGTCGATTTTATGACTTTGGTTTGTTTTTCTTCTTTTTTTGTTTGTTAATGATTTTTGATCTTGGTTTTCTTTTTGTTTTGTTTTTTTTTTGTTCATTCTTTTCTGTGTATTGATTTACGTGCGGTTTCTGTCCTGTGTTGAATGTAATGTACAGTCATGAGCAATATAATGTACCCACTTTAGGACTCTGTCGTACTAACATATTTGACATTGACTGAGACTTACAGTTCAATTTGTCAAAAAAGTTAATGTGACATGGTACCAAAGTGTATACATATTAATGCTCGTGACCGTACCTATCTGTCTGTGTCTGTGGTGTCCGGAAGTAATAAATGTTTCTTTCTTTCTTTCAAAATATATGAGTGTGTGCGTTAGGCAGCGAATGCCCCGTATACGTGCAGAATGTAGTGTCCCGCTAGGTACGCACCTCTGCACGGCGGTCTCCTCGCTGAGGCCGACGCAGCCGTACTCGAGCGGCGTGAACACGGTGGTGGCCACGTTGTCGTAGTCCATCTGCTGCTGGCCGCCGGCGAACATGCGGCGCGCCAGCAGGCGGCCGGCGTGGATGGCCACGGGCGTCAGCTCGGGCCGGCCCTCCAGCACGTCGCCCACCGCGTACACGTGCGGCACGTTCGACTGCTCCGTCGCCGCCACCAGCTTGCCCGACTCCGACAAACACTGCAAAATAAAAAAAAATCGATTAAAAAAATCAAAAAATATTTTTGTAGCTATGATCATTATCCCGTTTTTCACAGGGTCCGCTAACCTAACCTGAAGATTTGACAGGTCCGGTTTCTTACACAAACGACTGCCTGTCTGACCTTCCAACCGACGAAGGGAAAACCAGCCCAATACAGGTTAGGTCACACACCTCCGAAAATGCATTTCTCGGGAATGTAGGTTTCCTCACGATGTTTTTTTTTCGTTGAGCACGTGATAATGATTTACGATCCAAACGTGAATTCGAAAACGAATTCGACAATCATTGGTTTAGGCCTGTGCTGGATTCGAACCTGCGACCTCAAAGTGAGAGGCAAGCGTTCTACCAACTGGGCTACCACGGCTTTGTATTGATATTATGCGAAATGACGTCACACTCACGCTAACGCCGGCGAGGTCGAGCCGCAGTTGCTTGGTGAGCGCGTACCGGCCCGTCGCCATTAGCACCGTGTCGAATACATCCTCGTGTCTGCAAGGAAACAATACAAGTTGTATTATGTCTGCATGTTAACATTGGTGCTAATTCCTGTAAATACCATCTAATTTTATTTTAAGTTATATCTGTCATTTTCTTATCCGCCGAAAAGGAAAGGGACGGGTAATCGACAAGCATAAAATTTATGGAACACACGTCAATTTTAAGCACAAATCTAAACCAACCGTCTAAAAATTTTACATCCGTCAATAACCCGACACAGTTAAGTAGACAGCACGTCAAACGGATTGCATACCAGCGACGTACCTTTTGATTCACCCGGGTTATTCATTCATTTACTCATTCTTCCTAAAATTAAGAGCTGTGAATCATCCGTCCCTTTCCTTTTCGACGGATATGAAAATGACGGATATAACTTAAAATAAAATTAGGCGGTGTCTGCAGGAATCGGGGCCATTAACATAACATAAGTTCACGACTATATCCAAAAGGGGAAGTAAGATGTAAATCCATCGCAAGATTAACTAAGTACCCACGTCTCACCGAGCTAGGTGGTGAGCCGTATCGCCTTCTGTAATGGTCGAGGCAACTGAAAAATTAAGTTCTGTGGAATAAAGTATATTTGATTTAAGTTGAATATTTTTCAAATCAATTGATGAATGTGGAGGAAGCAAGAGAAGTGTGTCAGGATCGAAGCAAATGGAATTCTATAGTCTCTGCTTACCCCGGTGGGAAATAGGCGTGAGTTTATGTATGTATGTATGTATTTTTCAAATCAAATCAAAAACTTTTTGACTACGTGTAATGCAATAACTATGATCCAAACATGAATATAAACTTATAAAGTCGAATTCAATGGTTTGGACCTCCAGTCGAGAAGTATTGTTTTCTCCAAAAAAAAACAATCGTAAATGAAAATCACACCAAAAATCCTAGAAATTCCTTCATAGCAATAAGACAGCCGATTGTACATTTGCTGTCATTTTGTAATTGTCATTTATGTCGTGTTTACGTGCACTTCGCAGGGTGCGCAATGACACCGCCATCTAACGGTTACTACCAAAGAAGTGACTTTCGCTAGCAAAATGTGAGAGTTTGTATGTCGAAAGTTCAATTTTTTTATTTGTGGATCCCCCATCGACTTCGCCCCCGCCGAATAGTGTTTTTGAATTTGAAAATCGAAATAAAGGAATGCTATACTAACTGCTTCTGCGTCTCGTTGTTGAACCAGCGCGCCTTCAGCTGTCCGGACTCTAGCTTCTCGACGGAGAGCGGCACACACTTGTACTCGAAGTGGACCCCCTTCTGTTCCATCTCGTTGGTGACCATGCGCGCCATCTGTTGGTCGAAGCCGCGCAGGGGCACGGAGCGCACCAGCACCGTCACAGGGTAGCCCAGCGAGTTGAGGAACCCGGCGCATTCTAGACCGATGTCTGGTTGGGGGTTAAGGGAATTGATTGCTTCAGTTTATTCGAGGGTTGTGACAAAAGTTGGGCTTCGTACACACACAAACTTACATCCGTAATTCCTAACGGTGTATTATAACGGATGGTATTTTTTGACGTAACTCTTTCACTGTAGCTTATTTGCGCTTAAGGAGCATCACGGTTATAAGTAAAGACGATTTCTGATTTTCACGATTTTTTTAATATTGCACTCTTTGATTATCATCATCATCAGCCCATTAACGTCCCCACTGCTGGGGCACGGGCCTTCCCTATGAATGGATAGGGAGATCGGGCCTTAAACCATCACACGGGCCCAGTGCGGATAGATGGTTATTAACGACTGCTAATGCAGCCGGGACCAACGGCTTAACGTGCCTTCCGAAGCACGGAGGAGCTCGAGATGAAAACTTTTTTTTTTGTGGTCACCCATCCTATGACCGGCCTTTGCGAAAGTTGCGTTACTTCAACAATCGCAGACCGAGCGCGTTAACCGCTGCGCCACCGAGCTCCTCACTCTTTGATTATAGATACATCATATTGTATGGTTTACTATAACATTCTTGACGCGAGTATTCTGTACGGCGGTTCTTGATCGACTGTCTCTTGTTACTGCGCACGCAGCCATCAGTCTTCTATATTCAAACTTGACTCGCGCTGATAGCCAGTTTTCTGCATATTGGGACGCAGGCACTCGAAGGAGTCCTGATCCAACAGTGACTTGCCGCATATAGCATGGACAAATCGGGAGGGCTGAGGGTTCTCACCCGTTACAAAAACTAACACAACAGGCCTGAGGCTGCTCGGGTCAAGGCGTCGTCTGAGAGGATTACATTTGAAAGAATTAATCACAGTTTTACATACTAGTGGAGTATGCTCCATTCCCCCTCCGGTTGATTTAGGGGAAGACGGAAAGGCTGAACATCAGATAGTCCGAAAGTAAGATAATCCGTGCTTCGGAAGGCACGTTAAGCCGTTGGTTCCGGTTACTACTTACTGATGTAAGTGAGTAAGCGTTACATGAGCCATGTCAGGGGCCTTTGGCGGCTCAATAATAAACCTGACACCAGGGTTGATGAGGCTGGTATTCCACCTCACAACCACACGATAAGAAGATCAAAGGATACATCCAGCGCCAACAACAAGCGTCTTGCCCGGCGGGTGGCTGAGACTGAAGATGTCATCGCTGCTGATGCAGTATTCGACCGCGCCGGGGATGTCGGGGTAGTGCGGCCGCCCGCCCACCGCGATCACTACGTTCTTGGCTGTGAGCTCCTTGGTAGAGCCGTTCTTGAGGGTTGCTACTATTGTGTGAGGGTCCTGACGAGAAATACATAAAATATAAAACTCAATATCGCACTTGACTTAACCGGCTCCGTGGTCCAATGGTTTAGCGCTGGACTCACAATCCGGAGATAAAAATGTCTGGTATTGAATGTGTTCCTCTAGTTATTAAATAACTTGTAATGTACCCTCATTGATTTAAAAGATGTGTTGCTGTTGCAGTTTCTTGTCATTTCTTCTCCTCAGCCATAACACCTTGCGAAATGACGTAAATTCAAAAATGTTACATTGACCTTCAACAAGTTTATCCATGATAATTACGTTGAATAAATGATTCTGATTCTGGAGGTTCCGGGTTCGAATCCCGGTTTATAAGCAGAATTTACCTTTGATAGTTTTAAGACAGTAATGAAAAAGAAACTTGGTAAAAAAAGTTAAAGTGATTGTCTAGAAGATACGAATGTATGGGATTAGCTGTCTGCTGTCTGATATTAGGCAGCCAAATTACTAAATTGTATAAATATTAAAAGAATGTAGGGCCCTGTGCCGAGGTTTTCTTGCAGCTTCTTTTCCCCGGCTATACAGGTTGCGAGAAGCTGCATTAGTTAGCATTAGGCAGGTGAGACGTTCGTTATGTAAAAAAATTACGATTCAAAGTGTAACTGTAACATGTTACGTACAGAATAAAGATATTTATAAAAAATGAATTTGAATATGTTATGTTATATTTCTCAATCGTTATCGGACAGTAAATGTAATGCGCAGGATACTATCAGACATCATTTAGACATCTATTTAATAATCTTATCTCTGCTTCAAACATACCGTAGGTAATATAAATCCTCATATTATCGTCACCTTATGGTGAAAACCATGCATGCGCCTTTTAGGAAAATCTCATTCTAAAGTGATTTTATTCATCAAAAAAAATTGAGATTACAATATTTTATTTTAATTCAAAGCTCCCGGGTGAGCACAACCACCAGAAAGGCGCGAACGGTCAAAATATAACACAAGTAGTATGAAGTTTATACATATGACTTGTTTAAGTTATTTAAATGAATAGACATTGGCCAATAAGTAGCGAAACACGCCTTTCGGTACCTTAAACTCGCCGAGTCCGTTGATGTAGTCGATCTTCTTGTCGCGCAGGTCAACCCTGGTGACCCAGTTGACGGACTTGATGTGGTTCTGCACCGACTCCGTAAGCGTGCTCCAGTTGATCTTCACCTTGTCCACCGCTGGAATCTCCCAGCCGTACGAGGTCGCTTCCTAAAATCACATTCATACACATCTATTGGCGCCGATTCTGTCAGACAAACTTAATTTTAAATTCGTTTGTCAATTCGAAAACTATCCCTGTCTCTTTCTTGCACTTATCGTTAGAGAAAGATAGATCTAGTTTTAGAACTGTCAAATTAAATTGAAATTAAGTGTCTGTCAAAAACGGTAATGTATTTATCGCAAAATTAAGCATTTGCTTCTTACGTACCAATATTTCATCAATCCAGTCCATAAGTCTGCTTAGACTGACGGGAGACTGATGGTGTAACCCACTGATTGACGGACTGATGAAAATAATCATCGCACAACAGAGATAATAAGGTCGGCTTTTCTTTGCATGATAACAACAGTTTGTCACGATCACGACATGATTATGATCAGTCCGTCAATCTGGACTGATGAAATACTGACCGTGTAAACCTGCTCTAGGAAAACTAGATATCGTGATATCAATACTAATTTATGAGTTAATGGGTCATGAAAATTTACTACACTTCAATGTACAAAATCAAAAGGAAACATGTCTTTGTATAGGTACTATTCGTTTATAACACGCTAGAGCGTATAATAAACTAAGGAAGGACTAATGAGTTTCTACTGTTCTAAACTATTTTATATCATAGTTCGAAATTTGAAATTCCAGCAAAGGAACGTACAGTCCTGAGCAATATCATGTACCCACTTTGGAACCCTGTTGCACTATCATATTTGACATTTAATGAGACTTACGGTTTAATTTGTCAAAAAACTTAATGTGACATGGTTTCAAAGTGTATACATATTAGTACTCGTGACTGAACCTATTGTAGTCTATTTTATATCAACTTATTCATATAGCTTCACAAAAATACAAAGTTATTTATGCAAATTGAGGAAAAACAGAATCTCTTCCTGGTTCTTGGATTATAATTTGCCACCTTGGCGTGTTCACAAACTAACAAATTATTAACATTTTTGAATCTAAAATACAAACTTATAAAACAGAAGGTACCAAATACTTTTTTGAAGTCAGTGAAAATTAATATAATACATAGCCTGAGTTTTTACTAAAATTCAATTAATTGTGAGATGTGCACTGGAAGGGTGATGCATCCCCTAGCCCTCTAGTAAGGGTGCATCGCATAAGCCCCGCCTCCCCAGACTACCCCAACGCGAACGTACCTAACGCATCCATAAAAGACGTGTCTGTGTTTTTTTCACAATCATTTAAATTCACACAAATATTATAAATGAATAAGTAACTTCACGCTTAAACCGCTGAACCGATTTAGATGGAATTGGCTCGGAAATCGCCCCCTAAAAATGCTTTTTTACCAGAGCTGTGCGAATAAAATGTGTCGTACGAGGATGTGTAGCTATGCTGTGGAAATGTGTAGGGTGTCCACCGGAGCTGTGCGAGGTAAATTTCTCGTACGATGAAGTGTAGCGGAGCTGTCAAAATGCGCAAATGTGCGGTGCGAGGATGCGTTGCGAAGCTGTGAAATGTGTGAGCGGGAGGTGGGGTGGGGAGGGGGGGGGGGTGTATGTAGTGTAGCATATTCCTCGTAGCACATTTATCGCTTGTTTTGTGTGTAGAATGACCTCACTTCGATGACCTCACCCTTTTCCACCAGAAAGAGAAAATGAAGTGATTCTATTGGTGGATTTTTGGCACACCGCTTAGCTACCTCGCACATTTCTGGTGAAAAAGCAGCCTAAGGGGCTGAAGGGGATTCGGATTCTCCCCTATGGCACACCCTGGACACTTCATACGTTACCTATCGTACACAAAGTTTGTCTTCTCTTTTGCGATGTTATTGTCTATTATTAAAAGGTTAGGATAACCGGTGGGAACATATACCTATAAGATAATCCGTGCTTCGGAAGGCACGTTAAGGCCGTTGGTCCCGGTTACTTCTTACTGGTGTAAGTAAGTAGTCGTTACATGAGCCATGTCAGGGGCCTTTGGCAATAGTAACCTTGACACCAGGGTTGATGAGGTAGTACTCCACCTCACAACCCACACAATAGAAGAAGAGATTAAAAGGTCAATGACAAAAGACTAGTTGAAAGATACATAGCTCGGTGCTTTGGAATGACGCACTTTAAACAGACATTGGTGCTAATTCCTGTAAATACCATCTAATTTTATTTTAAGTTATATCTGTCATTTTCTTATCCACCGAAAAGGAAAGGGACGGGTAATCGACAAGCATAAAAATGGAACACACGTCAATTTTAAGCACAAATCTAAACAAACCGTCTAAAAATTTTACATCAGTCAATAACCCGACACAGTTAAGTAGACAGCACGTCAAACGGATTGCATACCAGCGACGTACCTTTTTGATTCGCCCGGGTTATTCATTCATTTACTCATTCTTCCTAAAATTAAGAGCTGTGAATCATCAGTCCCTTTCCTTTTCGACGGATATGAAAATGACGGATATAACTTAAAATAAAATTAGGCGGTGTCTGCAGGAATCGGGGCCATTGTCATATGATAAGGCCCTCGTGCAATTATATTATGCCTAGCTCACAGAACTAGTACACATAAACGGGGTGGGCCAACTTGCACCCAGTTGTCGCTCATGACTGTACCTCTGATTACCCTAACAATTATACTAGCTTATGTTATGTGTAGTAAGTAGCAATTTAAGATAAGGTACATTTATTAAACTTTATACTGACAATACGAAACGAAACTGGATTGCGAAAGCGGTATATAAAGCGAAGGTTGATGGTAGGGCTGGCCTAGAAGGACGTATATTGACCAAATTGGAGATGTCCTTAGAAAAGGTTTAGTACGATCTACTCTGAACCGGCGTGTGTGTATGAAACGATTGATGAATTTGGAGGAAGCAAATGGAATTCCATAGTCTCTGCTTACCCCGGTGGGAAATTGGCGTGAGTTTATGTATGTTATGTACGTATGCTGACAATCTGGTTTTATAAGCATAAACTATTGACAAGATCCAATGATCAATTTTCATGTAGTTTTTCCTTGAAATTATGGTTAGTCATCGACACTAGCTATAAATACCAATAGGGAACGATCGAATCATAGAATATGATATATACATATAGAGCGACATTTACTTGCATTACAAAAAGGAGATTAGGCTAGTTTCCAACTAGTCAAATCAGTTACTTTTTACGTCAAAACACGAAACTACTATGGAATTTGTATGAAAAAGCAACCTGTGACGTCATAGAAAAACGTGACAAAATGTCGCACTTATTACAATGATACAATACAATAAAAAAACGTTTTATTTCACATATAAACACAACACTAAAAACTATTACAAAAATGACAAGAGAAGCACAATCGGCAGTCATATTATGGCATTCATAATAGAAAAAAGAAAACTTTTTTGTCACCTTTAGATCTGTCGTTATTTAGTAATCAGAATTTCATAATTTATCAATTAATTTATTTTATTATTTTTTTTTGAATTTTTTTATTTTATTTCTTTTTTGAAATTTTTTTTTGTTGAATTTTTTTATTTATCTTTGACCTAGGAAACTACCCAATTTTTCTTCCTCAAAGAAGATTAATCTGCTCTATTGGGCAAAAGAAATGAGATGTTTTCATTTCTCGTGACTTATATCGTAGTTTTACGGGTTCGAATCCCGGTTCGTGTTCTTAACCCCAAAATTCTACTTTGTGAGTTTGAATTCATATTTGGAGCTCGCCCCCTATTACATGGAATTTAAACGTAGCTAGCGAAGAGTGGTCAGCCTACCCCTTCCGGGATACAGGCGCGCTGTTATGTATACTAGCTACTTTTACGCTAACATTCATCGCATACATATTCTACTGGCATTATCGGAAGTACGAACGATTGATGAAGCAAAATGTGGAAGAAGCAAGAGAAGTGTGTCAGGATCGAAGCAAATGGAATTCCAGTCTCTGGAATTCCATTTGCTTGGAAAATAGGCGTGAGTTTATGTATGTATCGGTAGTATTCTGTCGGTCAAACGCAGGCGTCATATCGCTGTAATCTATAGATCGGACGGTTGCGTAACATAAGGTAAAACACATCAAATTGGCTGGACGATTAAGTTGAACACGCGCTACAGTAGCCTCAGGCCATTAGCACTTTAGTCAGCATCAAACGAACAAATGTCATTTACTTATTTAGATATCTATCTACTACTCACATAAACACATAAGCTCACGACCATATCCCCCAATGCGGTAGTCAGAGGTGCATCCATCGCAAGATAACTAAGTATCCACACCTCACAGAGCATTCTATTAGACCAACGTGATAGGTGGTGAGCCGTAATGTATAATGGTCGAGCCATCTGTGTTAGCGAAAACTGCACTTGAGATAAATTATTAACTCATTGGTGCCAATCCGGTACCGGGTTTCGAACTGGCTTTCCCCGTTTGAGAAGCAAGCTGGTGAACCACAGGATCACAGTAACTTCTACCTACTACCGTCATCTCGCGTGACACACCCTACGTTTTTAGCATCAATTCACAAATTTTATACTTTGAGGTCGCGGGTTCGAATCCAGCACAGGCCTAAACCAATGATTGTCGAATTTGTTTTCGTTTTCATGTTTGGATCATAAATAACCATCACTTGATCAGCGGTGAAGGAAAACATCGTGAGGAAATCCACATTCCCGAGAAATGCATTTTCGGAAGTATTTGACCTAACCTGTATTGGGCCGATTTTCCCGTCGCGGGTTGGAAGGTCAGACAGTCAGTCGCTTCTGTAAAAAACCGGACCTGTCAAATCTAAGGTTAAGCAAGCGGACTCTGTCAAAAACGGGATAATACTAGGTAGATGATGATGACTCTTACAAGCCACAGAAGACCGCAATTTTGAGTCAACTTACGTGTCAGTATTTAAACTAATAAATAAAAAAGTTTATTTAGGTAAAACCTAGGACACACATATACATTTACAACATTAAAATACTAATCTTTCATTGATTATTATTAGAAAGCTTTTTTTCCTAAAAATAAAAATGAAAGATTAGCCTACCTTGATTCTAAAAGACTACCAGAACTATTAAAGTGCTGATACTTCTTTACAGAAATTAAGTTTAGAATAATTTTAAAACAACCATTGTGGTTCGTCTCCTTGACCTCCAATTAAGTCACAGTTTAGCTTGCTTAACTATTCTGACGTCGATTACGGTTATACTGCTACTTTTATTCAGAAATAACGTTTTCATTATCTTTTTAAAGAACTACACGTACTGATAAATATTTTATGTACCTACCTAGTATAAACGCAAAGCACTAATGTAAAATTACACCAAACATGCCAGTCAGACACTATAAACTAACGCTAACTTATAGGTACGTATATGTAAAGTAACAAAGACAATGGTGCTAATTCCTGTAAATACCATCTAATTTTATTTTAAGTTATATCTGTCATTTTCTTATCCGCCGAAAAGGAAAGGGACGGGTAATCGACAAGGATAAAATTTATGGAACACACGTGAATTTTAAGCACAAATCTGAAACAACCGTCTAAGAATTTTACATTGGCCAAAACAGCACACGTCAAACGGTTTGCATACCATCGAGATACCTTTTTGAATCATCCGTCCCTTTCCTTTTCGACGGATAAGAAAATGACAGGTATAACTTATAGTAAAATTAGGAAGTGTCTGCAGGAATCGGGGATACTGTAGTAAAATGCTGAAATATGTTTGCCGTTATCCCACCGTCCCTCTTCCGTCACAGGACCACACGAGCCGGCAAACGATGCCACCGCTTTACCGTGGAAGAAATTCTATCGCGCACAAAAAAATCGGCAACTCCTATCTCTGCCGCACCATTAAAAAGTGAAACGGGTTGCCGGCTCAAGAGTTCCCTCCTTCTTACAACGTGGGATCCTTTAAGCGAAGCGTAAAGAAGCACCTAGTACGCCAGTATGGTAGTCGCAACTGATTCGAATCTGAACCTCATTCTTCATTGCGTTGCTTTTCAGCTGCTACTGCAGTTAGGGCTTCTCTATGTTTACCATCAGGCATAGCTGAGCCAACATACTTGGTACATTTAAAAAATATTATGTATAATATCCAACGTGCCCACACACAACCTGCGGCCGCGCAGCCACCCGCTGCTGGCCATGTCGCCGGCACGCACTGAGGCGCGCACACACTCATGCCGTGCACATGCTTAGTGCACTCCTTGCATCAGCACCAGAGTGTAATCTGTTCGTGAGTGAGTGCAAGTATGTGTGTCGCGAGTGTCTGAGGTTCTGCGAGCGTGAAATTTAAATATGTTCTTATATTGTTTACACCTAAGTTTCATATGTTTAATTATATTGGTAATATTGAAAGTTTCACGGCGCATTGGCGATTTTGCACTGTAAAGTCATGAAATGTAAATAAATAAATAAATAAAAATAAATATCCATTCATAAAATAATAGTGATAAGAAATCAATGGCTACGCTAAGTCGTCGATAGCACCGTCACGGTAATTAAGTACCTAGTGCTCAGGCGAGGCGACCTTTACTGCACGGGCACGATACTCGGTATCTATATCTACAGTCTGATACTGTAAATGTATTTCGATTATATCGTACCACTTAAGGAGGGTTTTACACCGGTAGCATACAATAAAGAATAATACTTACTACTAAGACACCAGAGTTGATAACAACCCACACGAAATAATATAAAGCATAGTTAAACATACTTTTAAACATAAAAAAAAATACATTCGACATTTAAATTTGTTTGCCAGATAAAGAGAAAATAATATACGAGTTTAATAACCAGCATCTTTTTCAAGTATATCGCCATGTGAATCATTATTTGCATTGTTGTGAAATGAAACAAGCATCTCAGGCTAAGACAATGGTCATGTACACCACACAATCATAATATAACTGTCTACTTCCCAGATGAACAGGTCATAATTGGAGGTATCATGATAAGTCACGCGTGTAGCAGCGACAAATGATCTAATTACTTTTTAAATGTTATACGTATACACACTAAAAAGTGTATTTATTTCGAAAAATCATTAATTTTTTTATCATCTAGCTATTGCCAATTAGAAATAACTAGCGACCCGCCCCGGCTTCGCTCGGGTGCAAAAACAATTAAATTATTTACGACATCACATTAAAAACGTCAAAAATAACAGTATTTCCCCACTATTTAATGGATGTTATTACATATAAACCTTCCTCTTGAATTTATCTATTAAAAAAACCGCATCAAAAATAAAATGTTTTGTCACCTTTAGATCTGTCTTTATTAAGTGATCAGAATTTCATAATTTATCTTTGACCTAGGAAACTACCCAATCGGGGTAGTCAGTAGTGCATCCATCGCAAGATAAACTAAGTACCTACCTGCACCTCACCAAGTCATATTTTTATATATCTCTAATAACATTGTTAGCAACATCCAACAAATTATATTAATATAACGTGGTCAACTCAAAGTCGCTGTATTCTTTACTATCTGCTACTCTACACACCAAACACATCACATCAACATCTGTGTGCAACAAACATATATACTTAATAACTTACAACATAATCTTTTTAAGAGTTTCTTCTATGTATATCTGAATAAATTCTTGGAATAATTGAACCACAATTGGACTGTTAATAGACTACTTATTTAACTTTTAAATTATTAGAAATTATTTTTAATTATTTATTAGAAATACCTACCTAATAAAATGAAAATTAATTCTGGTGGTCAATGAGTATTGTATGGACATAACATCTAACTTATCAGTGTCTAATTTGCACTTGGTCAGTCTTTTATAGTTGTTTGTTATCATATCACTAATTCGAGCATGAAGTGCTTATCACAATAATGTAAATTACAAGTCTACATTGACTACATCACATCACCTCTGTATAAATCTTCATTATCAATTACATAAGTCTATGGTGTCGATTTTGGCAGACACCAACTTAAGTTAATTTACATTTGACATTTCTAAGGCTGCATTTCCATTGACGCGGAACTGTACGGAGATGTGCAGGAATCGACCAATCACCGTGAGGGAGAGAGTGACAGAGGCGTCTTAGTTTTTCACTCTCTCGAACGCTGTGATTGGTCAAATCCGCGCATCTCCGCTCTTTTCCGCCCATCTCCGCGTCGATGGAAACCCGGCCTAAAGCTTGCTGTCTCTTTCTTGTACTTGTTGTAAGTAAAGGACGGCACCATTTTTAACAGACTTCAAAGAAATCCTCCTATGATGTTAAAAAAATTGGTTCTCAATTCTGCTGATTTATTTAGGTTTGTTATTTGAGCTGTCAAAGTAAATTACTTCAATGTTTGTCTGCCAGAAACATCATCGTAATAACTAGAGGCATATTACTAAGTAAAAAAGGAGTAAAGGAAAGGAAGTGCTACCATTAAGGATAATCCAAGGAGTAGGTTCAGGAAGCAGGAAGGAGATCAGGATGGAAGCGCCACTTACCATTCCCTACAATCAAGAGAAAGAACCTTATAAACTTTGTACATTGTGAAGCTATAAGAATAAATTATAATAATTATAATTTATATACTTTTAGATATACATACTTATATTTTTTTGATAATTCTCATTTAAATATGGTAATGAATCATCATTTCAAAATAATATTGAGAAGTAATTAACAGCACTTACATGAATAGCTTCCCCAAGTAAAGCGGCCTGGTGCATCAGCTTCTTGGGTATGCATCCCACATTAACGCAGGTGCCACCAAGCCCCCATTTGGAGCCCTGAGGAGAGGGTGTCACATAGTCCAGCACTGCCACTTTTGCTCCATTGTTCACTGCCTCCTTGGCACAAGCGAGCCCCCCGGAGCCACCACCAATGACAGCCAGGTCATAGTCGAATGTTCCATCTACAAGGTGCATGTGCAATGAGTTTGATGGACACAATAGTACGAGGATTGTGAGGGGACAGAACAATAAGACAGATGATCAACAACACAATGCCCAAATTTGCATGACTCAATTACCTTGCATAGTCTCTATGGGGGCAACTGACTTGTTCCTACGGCTACAACATGTCCAACCTCCTGATGAGACCAGCAAGCAAATAACATTTATAACATCAACTAACAACTTACAACATATAACTGTTCAGTCAGAAGGTAAGAGACAAATCTTATTGAATTTTTTAAATTCGATAATGAACTAGAATAGTAATACAACAGTAAAATATTTCAAAATATGTGGTGCAATCTACATGAAAATACCTACAACAGATATTTTTCACTAGGCATGAATTAAGATCAGAAGACTAGACAGAAAGGTCACTACTATGGGAAAGAGACTAATTAGCCGTAAACCAAGTAAAAGGCGGTCAGACAAGTAGGTTGCTCAAGTGATTTTAGGTTATAAGATGATTTGCTCCTCAAGGCTAAGACTAACACAATTACGAGCTACTTACTTTTAGAGTATGTACGTCGAGCTATCAATAATGTACTAACCGCCTGTTTAGGCGGATTTGTAATAAAATTTATCCTTACAAAATTACGGATGATTGTCATTTTTGACGTTAATGCTAGGAGGACAGAGACAAAACTTCACACATATTTCAAGCAATAAAAAGGTAGTAAAAGATAACTTGCAATCTAAATCATTTTTAGAAAAATTGTGAACGACAGAACAAGCGCAATGAAGACGGTTTTGATTACGGGGGCTAACAGGGGCCTAGGGCTCGGGATGGTGAAATATCTCACTAAACAGAAGAAGGCAGAGAATATATTCGCCACTTGCCGGAACTCTTCGGAGGTTAGTATCAATTTTACTGACTTACCTATAGGTGCCATGGTTCCAGAATTATCTTAACTTTTCACTGAATTGATTACTATAACACTTTTACAAGATTCTAATAGCGGACGACACAAAACAACGAGCAAAACCTCACGGCCGAATAACAGCAATCAGACACAAAATGCTTTTTGTAGGAAACTGCGATGTGGGACAGAGATAGCACATTCGACTATGGCCGCTTGATGGCCGCCGACTGACAGATGACGTCATCGACCTTGAAAATCAACCGCGCTGCATGACGTAGAACTTTTTTGATGAGCTCACAACTTATTAAATCAAATTGATTTCCATATTGAAGTAAATTCTAAACTCAGTTTTCCAACAGCAATTTGTTTAAAATATTATGCCATAGCTGTATTTTAAAAATATGGAACATAGTTGAAACGGAAGTATATATCATGGGCGGATAAAAAAACCGCGGTAAAATACTTTTGAATAATTAAATTAAAACTTCGTTAATTGTATAACATGCACCTAAGAATTATAATACAGTTTTTTGCTATTTATTCTTTGCAGGAACTCACAAAACTGTCGCAAGAATATGAAAACCTACATATTTTGAATTTGGGTAATATTTTCTTTATTCTTTAAAATTATTTTTATTTTAAATATTGAAACTGATACCAAAGAAGATTAACTATGTACCTAATTTACATTTATTTTTGTAGATGTAACAAACATAGCAGCATTTAACGACGTTGCGTCGCAGATTTCCAAACTGGTTGGAGCCCAAGGGTTGAATTTGTTGATCAACAATGCGGGAGTTACCACTAAATTCACTAAACTGGCTCTGGTCAAACCGGAGCAGTTGTTGGACAATTTGACCGTCAACACGGTCGCTCCCATCATGCTTACAAAGGTCTAACATCACTTAGAAAATATACCTACCTATTTTTTTAGTTTTTTAAATATGATTCTTTAATTATTATGAATTATTTAAACAAAATTAGATCACCTACATATCGTATTGCCATAATAGTTTTGTTCCCCAGACCCTATTGCCACTCCTGAAGCAAGCGGCTGAAGCGAACAGCGACAAACCAATGGGGACCCAAAGAGCTGCCGTTATCAACATGAGCTCCGTCCTCGGCTCCATTGCACAAAATGACCAGGGTGGATTTTATCCGTATCGGTGTTCTAAGGTTCGACATACATTTTTTATCCATAATTATTCCGTGGTGGTCATTGAGCCGGATTAAAAAGTAAAATAATGTGTTGGCAGACAGAATCAGCCAATGTTGTCAATGTAAAAACAAAATAGTAAATTATCCAATATTATAATGGTTTTACTAAATAGTACGTTACTTTTAGGCAGCCTTGAATGCAGCCACCAAGTCAATGAGTATAGATCTGAAGAAAGACCACATTCTCGTTGCGTCTATGCACCCTGGCTGGGTGAAAACAGATATGGGCGGGAAGAACGCGCCTCTCGATGTCGATACCAGCATCCAGGGCATCTTCGAAACAGTTTCCAAACTTAGCGAGGGTGATAGCGGGAAATTCCTGCAATACGACGGCACCGAGTTGCCATGGTAAAAAATAAAGTGTGCCTGTAGAAACTGACAGCATAATTTTTACTTTACATTTTTTAAAATGTGTTTTTGTAATTCGAATAAATTTAATTTATCGTAGTTATTTATACTAGTTTTATTTTAGCAGTGGGTTTTTTTCTTTACGATTAGGCGTGGTTTGGTTGAAAAAAAAATATTCTTATTAATTAAAATGTTTTAGATACTTTAGATACTTGTGTTTAAATTCATACTTGCCTTCCCACTCTGCTTTTGTAGAGGACTTCTTTGCCGTGACGCAGGGATCTACTGCAATTAACTTCCGTCCTCCTTTACCTGCATGCGAATACAACTATTTAAAACCCATTTTTGATATGTCTAGAGACGGATGGATACGTTCCATGGCTGGGGATAAAACATCGGCCAACTTAAACGAAAACGGTAGGTACCAAAATAAAGTCCGCGCCACAAATAAAGTCCACGGATTTTAATGGAATAAGACCAGGCGGTCTTACCTGATATTAACCGAATTACGAGTGCGATAGTATAAAATGTACTTAAAAAGTGATCTATGAACAGAAAGATGCTCAATAGGTTACGTCACGTCAAGCAACCTCTGCTCACCTCGATAGGGACGGGTGTTCTCTGTCTCAGTAAACTTTCATCAAAAATAAATAGTCGCACTTTAATAATATTACGAAGTATTTATTTACAACGGAGGGTCGCCATCGTTTATCCTGTCTGCTCAGTCGGCACGAGAGTAATGACCTAAATTGATTTGAATTGAATTCGCAGTTGAATGGGTCTGTTGAGTTGAGCCAGACGACTTGCAAAGAATTGCAACCATCTATTTAAAGATTCAAATCGTTCGTCTTGTTGTAAAATGCCTGGTAACTATATCCATTCCGTCTTTGATAGCGTTGCATTCATTTATACATAGGCGCTTTCACTAACAAGAAAATCGATACGAAATAAAATTGCACCACTGCCTTTGAAAAAGATACGAATTATAATAAAGAAAATGTAATAATAAGTGCGACATTTGGTCACGTTTTTCTATGACGTCACAGGTTGCTTTTTCATACTTTCATAGTAATTTCGTGTTTTGACGTTTAGTAAAAGGTAACTCATTTGACTAGTTGGAAACTACCCTATTTTAGACAATATTAGTTTGGTAAGGTAACATGTAAATAGGTACTTATCTACTAACCACTACTACTACGAGTTGTCACTTGAGAGCTGCCCACCCCTAAAGAGATCACGAGCGTAAGTATATATAAGTATGTAGAACAACCACGGCCGTCGATGAGTAATTTGTCGGTGATTTAAATTTCTATATCTACTGTTGTTTCCGCCCACATTGCAGAACAATGCGAGTACTCGATAATAATTAGGCCTGCCTTCAAACTCGCGTCAACGTTCAAAATAATAACCTTATCAAAATAATCATTAATATTTAAGTTCGTTATTCAAACCTAGTACCTACTACTTTTTCTTCTTGCGTACGAAATTCCAATCTAAGCAGAATAGACCTACTTACTATGAAATTTCGTTTCTTTTACGCATACAATTACTTATTTTTTTGCACCTTGTACATACATACGTAGGTATCACTAACTAAATGCTCCGCTCAATCTCAACTCTCTAGGTAGGTATGATTAGTGATTAGAACCTCAACGAATATTCTACGGTAAAATCATTTGACATAACAATAAAAACTTACCAAGCTTGTTGCATTCATTTCTATTCGGGCATAACATTCCTACATCCATATTGATAACACAAAGATGGAATTTAAGTCGAAAAGGCTGGTACTTTGCTATCGAAATAATTTTGAAAAGCTATGTAGATTCTGTTTACAAAAGCTGTTACAAAGTTCTTAAGTACTTTCCCTTCTCCATAGGTTATTTGACGAAGAATTCATGAGTTATGTATTTTCGATGACATGATAATTATGACCAAGGAGAACTGTATGACTGTAATAGGCATGTCATCGTAACATCTGTCGATTTCAAAGAGCAACACGCGAAAGGAGTAGACATACGCAGGCATTCCCCTCTGCGAATCTATATCTCCCCCGAGACAGGTTTTTCTATAAAAACTAGTTGCAGTCGGCCTGCGCGCTAGACTGAAACGATGTCCTTGAAAAATGCCCAATTGTACTGTTTTTGTCGCAAAAAAGGATCGGACTCGTGAAATTTACAAAAAGAAGGCGTTGACTTCACATTTTACTAATTTTATATCACATTAGTATTTGCATACGGATTTGTTGCTCTATGGTCGATTTATCATGGTTACGTTGTTAAGGAGTAAGTATGTAAAATCATTCTGTTCATAAAGAATCGTTTCCACCAGACATGTGTCGACGTCAGTATTGGGGCGTCTGTCGCGCGATGTCTGATCAACTCCAGCGACCCTGATATCAGGGATATTAATGAGCCGCCACAGGCCCCGGACACGGCTCATGTGACAACTACATACTTACCGAGACCAACGAATTACGTGTCATCCGAGGTACGGATCATCTTACTTTCGGATCAGCCTTTAATGTCCTAACCAACTGATCCCTATCACAGTGATTTTTGTGATATGTCCCCACCGGGATTCGAACCCGAATCGTGAGCCCATCGCTCAACCACTGAACCACAGAGGTCCGATAACTCCCGATGCCTGGGGACCCATGTCCCTCGACAAATGTCGCCTACGATGCTTAACTCGCTTTCTCCCACGGTAGACAGGAGAGGTTTGATCTTAAGGTTTTTAGAGCAATGTGTTGGTATAGTAGTAGTTAGAACATGAAAAATAAAATTGCCATGTTGGTATCAAAAATCGGATTTATATTTCCGTTTAGCTGTATAGGTTTAAAGTCAGTAACAATTTGCCAGGTTACAGAGTTGGCCGCACAGCCGGTATCAAGCATGTAACATGTACTTTTTATAACAATGATACATTTTTTTCAGACCTAGTAACCTAAATCTTATACAGTCTACCTACAGATATACAAGTAAAGCTAAATTATCTACAATCATCAATAAATTATATACAGATAACAATACAGCAGGTTATATACAAGTGTTTTTTGAATAGACTTATCTGTAACCTGAAAATGTTTGATTTTTCCTACATTCAGGGCAGTACCATTTGCCTTTAGGCGGTACCATAATACCGACGCACTCGAAGTGGAACCATTCGATGGGACACCCCTCGGCGTCGCACGCGATCATCTCCGACACTTCGTCGTAAGGGCACCGGCAGTAGCAGTACACACTCTCGCCCTCCCGCGCCTGCCGGACTGCAGGGCGTTGGAATGGGTACGGTAAACTGGACGTGCCGGAGTTCAGATAGCTCGGCGGTGGTATTGGTACAGGAGCTTGCACGCTTCCAGGCTGGTAAATTTCCAATCCTCCTTCATCACTCGAATCTGAATCACTTGACTCCATCGATTCAGAATTCATAAGGATTTTTGGAGGTTCCGGATCCGGAATTGGTGCAGTTAATCTAATTGATTCAGAATAATTATATAACCTCTGTGACGGAAGAATAGTCGATGGTATTTCCTTTTTAGCTTTATGCGTCCCAGGAGACGGCAAATCCTCTTTCCTCCATTCCAGTTTTGGAGGTTGCTGAGGCTTCAAAGCTGTTGTTACAGTTGGAGTATGTGGAGTGTCTTCGTCACTCGAGTAGCCATAAAACTTATTCGGTACTCGTCTTCTTTTCGAAGCACGCTTGTTTTCACTACTAATAGTAGAGGGAGTAGTAGCATATGTGGTTACCGGTGTAACTGGAGCAGGTTCTGGTATATGTACTGTATTTGATTGTAGAGATATTGTTATTTTATTTGGTACCAAAGGCTGCTGTGGTGTGTGATGTGGTGGTGCCTCTAGTTCTGGTTTAGCTATAACTTCTTTAGGAATGTTTATTTTTATAGGTGCATGTCTTTTAGACTTAGACTTTTTCTTCTTTTTATTTTTCTTTTTACTACTAGACGATTTTTCTTTATGTTCATTCTCTTCTTTAGGCCCTTTTTCGGTTAGAGGCGTCATAGGTCTACTAGCCTCTCCAGAAATGGACCCGCCATCTGACGGCGCCACGGACGCAAGAAGCATCAATTGATTTCGTTTCTCTGCGTACATTTTATTGGCTAGTTTTTGTGGGTGCTTATCATAAAACTCTTCATCCGTTTCACTTTCATCAGTTTCCAAATCTGTTTCTGCAATTGGAGGCTCTACTTTCTCAGGAATTAATATAGGTGTTTCAGAAGCACCTGTCACATCAACGTCACTTAATCGTCTGTTTGTAATTTTTTTCTTCTGTTGCTTCATTTTTTTCTTTTCATTTCCAGATTCATCTGAGGAATCTGAATCAGAAGAACTCGATGACGAAGATCCACTGCTCGATGAACAACTGCAGTTTGAACCACAGGAACAGCTTGAGTCACTGTCGCTACTACTGCTACTTGAAGATGACAGCCCATCATGCCTTTTTCTAGGCGACTTTTTGCTTTTCTTTTTATCTAAATTAAAGATATCATCATCGCCATTTAGATCAGTAGGAATTATACAATAGTCGTGATCAGATTCACACACGTGCTTCCTTATAGGAACCAATGGGGGAGTTTTTTCTTTTGGTTTCTCAACTTTTTCCTGATACTTTTTGAAATTATCCCATATCTCAAGTACTTTTTGTTCATTGGGCTTTTCGTCTTCTGGTAATTCTTCTATTTTAGTGTCCTCTGTTTTATTTAGAGGGGTATTCACATCTTCATTTTTCACTGTATCTGGTTTTATATCAGATTCTGTAGTGGGCTTTGCCTCTTCTGTCGGTTTTTCATCTGGATCATCTTCCTTCTTGAGTGGAAGTGGTGGCTTTTCGCTATCAGATTCGTCACTGCTATCGCTCTCTGATAAATTCAGTTCTGGTAGATTCACATCTAGCAATAGTGCATCTTTGTCTTTTAGCTTCTTTTTCTTAGACTTTTTCGATAACTGATCAGTTCCAGCCTCAGTTTTTACCTCTGTTCCCTCCTGTGGCTTTTCATTATCATCAACCAAATCTATAACAGGAATAGGTTCTTTAGGTATTTCCATTGGCAAATCATTAACGGCTAGTGGCTTCTCTTCGCTTAGATCTTCAATCACCATTTTCTTTTTATGAATTTCTACATGTTTTGAAAGAAGTTTTTTAGAAACAAACTTTAAAGTGCAGTCCTCTTCTGTACATGCATGGGGAAACTCTTCTGAATGAAACCGTTTATGCACTTTCAAGCAAACTGCTTTTGTGAATTGTAAACTGCACTCGTCGCAAACAAAGACAGCAGGAGGTGTGCAGAAGTGGTAAACATGCGGCCATTTCTTTTGCAGACATCTTTTGCACTGTACACTTTGTGTACCATGTTTCCAAAATAAGTGATTAGTAATATCAGGTTTATTTCTATAAGCAATACCACAACGATAGCAGAGATGGTGGAGTTTGTGTTTCCAAACGTGATTGGAGAGTCGTGCTTGATTAAGACAAAATTCCAGACATACATCACATGTATGGTGTATTTTTCGAAGATGTACCATAAGTCTAAATGATGAGGGTATAGTGTCTATGTTGCACAAACAGCATCTAAACTTAATTTCGTACTCAGAATCATATGCTCCAGGGCATAAATGGCATAATAACTCACTATAACTATAAAAATTAGATTTACACATAACACACAATAATATAGTTTTCTGATGCATTTTGCGATTATGTAAATAGAGATCTTTGTGAACAGCAGTTTTGAAGTAACATTGAAAACATTCAAAGAGATGATCATACGGCACTTCTTCACTTTTAACTTCACTGTCGTAAGATTCCAGATTCATGTAGACTGAGCTCAGTTCTTCAGCACCAGCCTTAACTTTAGCAGTGATTGTCTCTGGCATGAGTTCTTCTGCAGTGATGCTATCCACAGTAGCAGAGAAGCGATGTTCAGCCACCATATGGAGTGCAAGTTGCTCACAGTTAACTGCAATTTTTCGAGCATGATTGCAGTAAATACAACTATATACAGTAGATGTCAAAAACACTTTCAACAAATCTTTCAGTGGGTATTTATCCAAGGGTTTATCTAACGTGAGCTCAGTTACTGGCAACTCCTCAGCCACGGGACCTTCTTCTGCTGTTGTATCAACTTTAATATCGTCTTCCATTGGTTCAGTCTTCAGTTCTGTTTTAGGTTCTATGATTTCATCTGTAATTTGTACTTTATCATCAATTGTGGGTGTGGTTTCTTCCTTAGCTTCTTCTGTTGGTGGTGCAGTGGGTTGTGGTTCTAGTGACAATTCTTTAACATTTCTATCTGGTTCTTCTATAGTAACATTATTTTCATCTACAGTAAGTTTATCACTAACATCACTGTCTGATGAATAATCACTGGACGAATCCTTATCCAAAAGTTCTTTAGGAACTCTCACTGTTAACTTTGGTACCCTGTTTAATGAATTGTCTTCTTCAATTTTATTATCATATATTGTTGATTTGATCATGTTTTCAGGTCTATTTTCTGGTGTTTTGGGAAGAGCCTCCAAATTATTATTTAACAGAGTTCTAAGAGTACTGTCTTGGCTATTGTCTCTAGAATACAAGGTGGTCTCTTGATTATTTTCAAATATTGTAGTTTTCACAAATGAATTGTCAGCTTTATCACATATCGTCATTTTGATAGTAGGGGTTCTGGGCAGAGTTGACTGCTCAGATTTTTCCTTTTCATATCGTTTTGGGGGTCTCCTGACCCTTGTGGGTGGCTTATACGCATTTTGCTGGCCTACAGTAGGATCTACTGTAGAATTTATAATAACAGGCGATTTGGCATTATTTAAGCTAAGTTTCAATTTTATACCACCCTCAACTGGTGGACATACAGGTACTTCAGGTGTGACAGGACCCAAATTCTCAGGAGCCAGGTCTACATTGTTTGGAGATTCATTGCCATCAGAATGTTCTAAACTCTCATCACCGTTTGGAAGTTGGTTGTTATGGAGTTCTGGGATAGGTTCAGTATGTTGTACAGGACTCTCTGAAGATTGTAACATTGAATTCTCCTTCTCCATACCACAGCTTATATTATTTAATGCATCTTTGTTGGTTATTGTAGAGTTTTCTGAATTAATACTTGTATCACTGCTTCCAAGTTCACTTTCACTCAAGTCTATTGGTGCTTTCTGTGATTGTGATATTATGTCAGATTTCACTTCACTAATTTCTTTCTTATCACTAATAGCTTTTAATGGTTCTTTTACAATGTTTGTAGGACCGTTTATTAATAGTTCATTACTAATTTTATTTTGTTTGACACTAGTTGATTTCACTGCATTTTTACTGACAAGTACAGGCACAGGTCTTGGTATAACATTATTACAGTCATGATTGGAAAAGTCATCCTGTTCACTGCATATTTCGTCACACACACAACACATCAGGTACAAAGTCCCGCTATATACACTGAAGAAATCTTCTTTACTGTCATAGTTGAATTCTTTTACATTGTGTTTATTGGTCAGATGTGATGATAATTTTTCAGCTTTGGAAAACATTCCCAAACAAAACAAACATATGTGCCTGTTGTGGACCTCCCGCATATGCAAGAAGAGGTTCCAGTTCTCATAGTATGTGCCACAAGCTGAACACAGGTAGACTTTACGAGTCACTCTCGATGGGCCCCCAGAATTGGTGTCTGTACTAGGTGCTGCTTCAGGACTCAGAGCAGGTTCTTTTGCTTGTGCCCGACACACCAGTTGATGCTCCTTCAGCATTGCAAGGGTTTTAAATGACATAGAACAGCACTTACGGCACTTAAACTTTACCATTGGCTGTAGACCTAGATTTTGGGCATATTCCTTCAACTGGGGTCCCTTTTCAGCCTTACCCTTCTGGAACTGTAGCAATTGGCTTTTAGGCACAAGACGTGGTACAGGTTTGTCCCGCTCATTGTCCATACTATTCTCTGCTTGTGATGAAACATTGTGAAATCTACTTCGATCTACTCGTTTTGGGATGAGTTTTGGTACTCTAGGTACTGCAGACGTACTTGTTTCACTAGACTTGGTCACAAATGATTTCTTTTTTTTACTTGCAACATAGTACTGGGGACTGTTATCAACAAATGGCCTCTTGCCAAGATGTATTCGCAAGGGATTGATCCGTTTTCTAACTTTGTCGTCCTGTGTAGCGTCGGGCGTAGATCTGTACTGGTCGTAAGGCTCCGCGGGCGGACTCGGTTGCTCACCAGCGATGTCGTGCCCATTTGCCGTCAATCTCGCGGGTTGTTGATTGTATAAGTTTGCCAATGAAGTAGATATAGTTTTCTCGTCTTTCGTCTTGGCAATATTACCATCTTCCATAGTTTTCTGCAAAAATAAAAACACGTGCTTGTGTGACTGCTGAGAAACAAAAGACATTCAAACAAGCGGAAATCGAAATCATTTGAAAAATCACCACGATAACAATGTTATTATCAACTTTACCTCTGGAATCGTACGTCCAGTACGAGTGTAACAATACAGATTCGTTTCCATGCATCCGTTTGGATAGGGCGCTTCTTACATCAGGCTCACTGTGAGGCAGCCGCGGGCTGGTCATTCCCGTAAAATGGCGTCACTTCGCAGAGCGAGGAATCGTGATATCAAAATCCTTGTAGTTGGTTTTTATCACTTATATCATTAAACACACACATTTTACACGTTTTATACCATATGAATAATCACAAACAATTCAAATTACTCTCGTCGTAATGTTTATTTCTATACACATTATCGAAAATCGCAGCGCGTTACGAGAAGCTATTCATGAACCATAAACAACATTTTTACTTTTTAATTTTTACTTTTTTCAAGAATTTGCGTAGGATAAAAACACGTGGTTTTTACCATAGACATTTTTTTTTTATAAATGAAATAATTTTAAAATATTGTTTTAAATTAATTACAAACACATTTTACAACGATATTATAAATCTCTGTCTTTTGTTAAACTTTATAGACATTACTAGTAAAACACTGATGCGAGCCGTTTAACGTTTAAAATAATAGACAATATCCTCCTCCTTTCCTGACCTGACCGTATTCGGCCACAGCGACTCGACAACCGACAACTAATGAAAGCGTCGTTCGTGTGCTCTCAAGTGACTGACATATCCGACCTTAGCATTAAATGTACGACCGCATTCAATTAAAATAATAGAAAATATAAAGAAGGCTATTCATGCTCTTGCAAAAGTTTTGATACATACCGGACCGGCAAAATGACTGGTGACCGGTATTGCCAACAATGTCATCCATGGCTTGTATTTGGTAATAGCAAGGACCATAATAGAGTTTGGTTGAGTACTCGCACGTTGAATGAATATTTATTTACCAATTATTTACTATGAATCAGTATTTATTATTAGCCTATTTTCTTATTTATTTCATTATCCTTATTATGTGCGTGTATCCAAATAAAATGCTAGTTTTTTTTTTGTACTCTTCACACTTGTCAAATACGTCAAAGCGGGCTTTTTAGCGGGAAACGGGAACGGGACAGTTGCTTTCTTCATTGATAATCTAAATAATTAATACGACGTGGTGTTTTGTGGTTAATGATCGCATTAAGTTAGTCGGAAGACATTCGCGAGTGTTATTACATTGGAGTATTCAATAAACAAAGTGTATCTGCCTATTTTCGCTTCGTGCTAGGAAGCCGCTTCATAGCTCAAAAGTTTATGCGGACTTTTGAGTTAATTCGTTTGGGGTTCGGAGTAGGAGTCTACTCCGAGGGTGGGGGCTTAGGTGTCATCATCATCATTCATCACCTTTCACCATTTCATTAATCATCAAGAAAAAAAAAATACGTCAGACATGCTGTATGGGCATAGTTCCTTTGCCTTACCCTTCGGGGAAAACCAAACAAAAAAAAAAAATACGTCAAAGCACAGACTAGTAAGAGATACTACGTATCAGACGAACATCTCTAGTACTAACGTTTTGTTTGTTTGGTTTTAATGATACATGACAGTTAGTTTTTTTTAATAATCGAATTTTAGTTGGCAAAGGACTACGCGTCATGCGGCATAGTGTACAGGAGTGGGACGTTCAAAAGAAAAGGTCTTGTAATTGGAATCGGTATTATTCTACAGATTTTAATTCGACTTTGAAACAAGTAAGTACTAATTTCAAAGTCCCAGATAAACGTAAAATCTGTAGAAAATAATACCGAACCCAGAAACAAGACCTAATGCCCTCTTTTTTTAAGTTAGGGCTTGGTTCGTCGGGTTAAAAACATGTGAGAGATTATTCATTAAATTATTTATTTTTTAATTTTATACAATATTTTTTACGTAATGCAAGAAATTGTTTTTACATCGGAGGCACACACTTCTTTAGATTTAGACGGGATAAATCCATGCCCTTTAAAATGCGATTTACATACAAAGAGATTCAAAAGTTCACTTCTTGGTGTATCTTTTAAATTAATTTCGTTTTCGAGACACTTCCGCCACTTATTGAGTCTTTTCCCGGTGCATGGAAAATGATGCAATGAAAACAGCGCCTTGTCACGAATTTTTGCAAACACAGCACTCGCGATACATTTTCGAAAGAAAATACATGCGAAAAGATTCACTGGGCTTTGTATTACAAGATAAAGTGGAGAAGATAAGCACAAATACACTTCACTCGATCACACAGTTTGTCATCTGTGTCGGCCATCTTTGACAGTACACCGGTAAAGATGGCCGATAAAGATGGCTGTCACCGCTAACCAATCACAGGCCAGCTCAATTTGTCATACATCGTTAAAAAATATGGCGCCTATCGACAACATTCGTTCTACGCAGATTTCACGGCGTGCGTCAAAGCGCTTTCGCGAACGAAGAGAAGGGTGTCGTTTTAGTTTTTATAATTTTGTTTAGTGCAATTTCTTTCTTTAGGTTTGTTATGTAGACAATGCTGATACAAGATGATGTCTGATCAGTTCAGGAAGGTAGAACCCTATTCTCCGAAGTCCTCGCCCCGAGGTGCGAGGTCACCAGTGGTGTCTCGTCAGGACTCCTCGGGAACTCTGAAGACCACCATCTCGCTGGGCAAGAACCCGTCCATAGTGCATAGTGGACCATTCTATTTAATGAAAGAGCCGCCAGGTAAACAAACACTTTATTTTAAACCCATTTTCAAATACTAACGCCACTTCCAACTGCAGTACATACATACTTACCTACTGAAGTTTGTATTTTTTGTTTTTGCGCCTTACCTTTTACCGTGTCCTTGTTTATTTTTGCAGCGGAATGTGAGTTGACCGGCGCTACGAATTTAATGGCATACTATGGACTTGAGCACTCTTACAGTAAATTTAATGGCAAAAAACTTAAGGAGTCGCTGTCGTCGTTTCTGCCGAACTTACCGGGCATCATGGATGGTCCGGGGCAGGAAGACAACAGCACTCTCGGGTCGGTGATAGCCAAGAGGCCCATTGGTGGTAAAGAACTGCTGCCACTGACCAGTGCTCAGCTGGCAGGGTTCCGGTTGCACCCAGGGCCCCTGCCCGAACAGTATCGCTACGTCAGCGCCACTCCACCCAAAAGACATAAGAGTAAACATAAGAAACATAAGCACACAGATGGAGCACCTTCTGGACAAGATACCCCTCTGCAAGGTATATTGATTTTAAACTTTCATTGACCTAGTCTAGAAAGAGCAATGGATTTGGATGGATTTTCAAAACTTTCTTTTCTTAAACTATTTTCATAGCTTTGGAGATAAATAAACACTGTCTTTTTAACATTTGTAAGTACTTAATAATCTTGTTATTTCCCAGACTCATCAAACCCAGACACCTACGAAAAGAAACACAAAAAGCAGAAACGGCATGATGACGATAAGGAGCGCAAGAAACGGAAAAAGGAGAAGAAAAGAAAAAAGCAAAAGCACAGTCCTGAACACGGTGGACTCACCCCCAGCCAGCATCCCATACCTTAGAATCTAGATCTGTTACGCTGATGGATACTCCTACTGAAATATTTGCATTACATCTAAGTCAGGTATGTCTAAGAAAAAATCTATTCAGGCTTGTTTAGTCAATTTCCATGAGATGAGCACCAAAAAAACTTTTAAAAAAGGAAGTATGGACTGATATCAAAATCTTGCCTGGATTCAATCCTTGGCAAGCAGAGGTCACCAATCAAGTCAGTCAGAACATTTATTCAAGATTAATTCAGTTTTCCAAAGCCCAAAACATGAATATCGGAAATTACGCTATATGGATTAATTGGTGTGTAAAATTCCGTAATTCATTTTTGATATAATTGTAATATAAATTATAATGTATACATAAATAAATTTTGCAAACGAGTTTGTTCTATCAATGAGCAATAATATGTTCATTAACTAACTTGTTTTCTTTTTAATAATTGTTAAGTCAGAATATAAGCTAATTTACAGTAATTTGTTTATGAATACAATTTTGTAATCTTGTTAAAATTAAAACACAAGCAATTAATTGATTAGGTATGATAATGATTTCATTAGGCATAAATCTTGGGAATACTTAGTTAATGACTTGCTAATCTCATTCATTACTTAATTTCAGTTGGAGTGTTCTGATTAAGTATAAGGCTGAATGGTATTGAGTTCAAAGAGAATCCAGAAAAAAGTAATATTAAAAAATAAAATGATTTCTGTTAGTTTGTTGAAACAATTTAAGCACATAAAAATGCTATTTTTGTTTCTAAACACTCTTTGGGCTCGACATATTCAAACGTAATAATTTAAGTATTACATTTAGAAGTAAGGGTTACAATATTGTTTAGTTTTCATTATTCACTTCATATTATTCTGCACCACTCTAATGTGGGGATAAGATAATATATCTACCTATATTATGTGTGCAACATAAAAGTTATGAACAATAGGCACATTTGGCAAAAGCCCTTCATGTCCTCCAAACTTGATTCAATATGATATATCAGCATAGATTTACTACTACCGTAGATTGAACATCAGCGCTCAAAAAGTGGCACGCAAAGTTACTGTTAACATAGCGACGTTGACAGTACTTTACCTCAGTGCGCGATTAGGCGCCGAACTGGCAACACGGGGAAGTGCGTGGTAAAAACTTGCAAAATAGAAGCTCAAAGCGAAAAAAGAACGATCGAACATCATATTTCTAATAAGTAATGACATTGTGCATGTTATCATAGTTTTAATTTTCGCAGTAAAATCCACCAAAATTATGATTTAATTTTAAAATACACTAAAACATGTAATCCGAGTCGCAGTATAACCCGACAGCGATACAAAACACCGCCCGCTTACATACGTAATAACACGATGCGTACTTTCTTAATTTGATACGATTTTATTGATTGTATATACCACTATGTACGAATATATAACTAAACAAGCGCCAAGTTTCGCCGCATTTTTGTGTCAAGCGCTGTATCTACGGTAGTGGTAAATCAGTGTATATCATCTACTATTTACTCGAACACCTGTGTAAATAAGTTTAGATAAGTAGGTAATCTATAGGAATTCGGTTCTAGAGTTATGTAACAAACTACATAATTGAGGCTATCAGTGGAGGTGGGCTCGTAAGACCGTGCTACGCGAACGCGAGACGTACTTCATTGCCGCGCAGCATCGTCTAGCAGCGCAATATTGCTCCACTGGGCAACATAACATGTTGCCGTGAGATCTTTAGGCATTGACGTATGTATAACATAATTATGTTACTTCTTTGTCTTTAGGGTTGAACTATATTTGAACGTATCGCAGTTTCTTAGGTTTGTATCCTTTTCTGTCACCCAGAACAGTCATTTGCTAGAGCGAGATAAAGAGCTGGATCGCACTCTCACCGCCTCGATAAATCTGCCTGCGGTTGCATTATCTCACTCTGGTTCTGGGTGTCAGAAAAAGATAGAAGCATAGGTGTGACAGCTCAACCCAAGCGTTCACAAAAGGTTAAAAGATGCATGATATTTAAGGCGACTGTCGTTTCTGTGTATGGGATTACGTCATCGAATTGTACAAAAATGGCGGGAAAAATGGCGTAACATGGACCGGATAACCATTATGCTCTATACTTATTGCAGAGCGATAACCATCATCTCCCTAGCGTTACTCCGTTTTCACAGGGTCCGCTTACCTACCCTAAAAATTGACAGGCTCGATTTTTATAGAAGCGACTGCCTGTCTGACCTTCCAACCCGCGAAGGGAAAACTAGCCCAACACAGGTTAGGTCACAATACAAGTTAGCTCACACACCTCCAAAACGCATAAACACTTGTTTATGCGGCTACTAATGAGGTGTAAAAAGGGGCATTTACAACTTAAATCTACATACCACGTTTACAGATGAATACGATTGTAAAATAATATCATACTTACTAAAACTTATAATTCCTATTACGGTTGGTAGAAGCATAAATCTTCACACGACGATTCTGAAGCGACATTTGGTATCTTGTAAGATAGATATAAATTGTAATAACATGCATATTATAGTAGTTTTCAACACGTTTGTATTTATGTACGTCTAATGTTACCGAAATTAATCAGCAATTTTTGTGGGTAAATGTATCTCATGAAACTTTTGTAAATATGTACCTCTTATCCCTCTTCATACCCAATAAATACCATAAAATGATTTTCAAGTTTCATTTCTGAAGAAGGCGAATAGCGAAGGCTGTTGATAGGCCTGGCAGAGGAAGACTTAGAAGGGCGTACATACATTGACTAAATTGGAGATGTTCTTAGAAGAGGTTTAGTACGATCTACTCTGAATCGGCGTCTGTATATGTAAGTATTGATGAATGGAGGAAGCACGAGAAGCGTGTCAGGATCGAAGCAAATAGAATTCCACAGTCTCTGCTTACCCCGGTGGGAAATAGGCGTGAGTTTATGTATGTATGTATCTTTTGAATAATGAGTTCAATAAAACAACACTGTTTTCCGGAGCGAAATTTATTCAAAGTATCCAAATTTATACATTTATTAAGTCAGTTTCGCTTTTATAAAAGAGAGGTTGGTCATTCCTAGTTAAAAAACAAAATAAATTAGTAATGCAGCACCAAAATACATACATCGTACTTACATTGACATTCCTACTTAACTTACGCTGACTTTAGTATACACGTAGAAGTCTGCACAGAACGGCCTATGGATACAAGTCATGAACGAGTACTTTTTATTACGAAGCGATTACAATGTTGTTAAGGATAATCAGAAAGATTTTCTAGTTAGTTCTTATTAGACTTTAATACAACTTAAATATGTCGAGTGGTGGCGATTGGTGCCGATTCAAGCAACCATCAACTTAATTTTAACCTATATTGACAGGACTAAAACTAGCTCCATCTCTTTCATGCACTTATTGTGAGTAAAGGACGGCGCTAGTTTAAGAGCTGTCAAAGTCAAATTAAGTTTATGTCCGCCCGAACAGACCAATTTCCAACTTTACACGTTACACGACTTTTGCATTATTATTGTTTTATTTCATGTAGCAACACCATCCATAGGCCGTAACACTCGTCTACTCCACACGTTACCGCAAGGGAAGAGGCAACACATTGATATCGAACCAAGTGACTTGCAATTTTTATTGTAAACGAATTGTAAGCAACTCTAGATAGATAAGTTACTTGAATCAGCAGATACATTCATTATATACGAGTAGAATACCCGCACACTACCGATTGCAGGGTCGTCTAGCTGACTGTTTATTGTATCAAATATGTCTCCTATTAGCTTAACTACCGACACGCTATGATGGCCGTTTTGACATAGTAAAGTACAGCAATTCGCATTCGCTCCATCAATATAGTTATAAATTAATAAGAAACTTGTAGAACACAATAAAATCCAGCTATTTGTTCCTTTAACATATACAATAAAAGGGTATTTGACTGGGTCGAAGATAAATTATGAAATGCTAATCTAGAAATAGAAGCTAGTCTGACATAATCAAAAATAAATCACATATTTATTGTGACTTATTTTCGAATTTTCTTTCAAATCAAATCAAATCAAATATACTTTATGTATTAAGTAACAATAAGAACGACTTTTGACTGCTTTTATTAATGACGTCACAGCACATTATTTCCACAAAATCCATAGAATTTTTTTGTTTTGACGTTTCGTAAAAAGTATCTCATTTGACTAAGTTGTCCAATAGCCTATTGATGAGCAGGACAACTGTCAAAACGGCCATCATAACGTGCAACTAGTTTAGGTATAAGGTTTTTGCATACGACTGTATTTAAGCAACCAATAACCAGTCAGCTACACAGCACGCCCGTTACATCTACGTACATAACGCTAAACATTGAATTATTGTAATCTAATACGTTTTGGTGCGCCATGGCACTAGAAGAGCTTGACTACGACAACTATACAGACAGGACTCGCCATAAGAACTTTACAAGTCACTGTACAACATAATACGTAACACATTTAGCTAAACTTATATAGCGTAGCATGATTAGTGACATATCTCTCATCTCTTTCACTCTAGGCAACGTGATATATCTCCGTCCTGTCATTCTGATCATGCAACGTTAAACAGAGTATTACTTTATACAGAGCGTCTCGCACACAGGTATAAAGTGAAATGGACAAAGCATGTTTGTGTAAAACAAGTATTGTTTCAGTAATTATTAACGCAACGTCGCTTAACTTCAATAAGTATTTATTAGCTACGGCTCACAGAGGATTCCTATTTCAAATAAAAGAGTATTAAGTGCTCTTCAATGGGGGACTTTTCAAGCTACGTTCACCAAAAACAATATAGATGGTTGTTCAGTTTAAACGTGATAATTACCTATTTTCTCATTACTCGGGGTACATAATTATTGCAAAATACAATGTAATGGGCAGAAGAATATATAAAAATAATTGTTGCTTGATATTTGGATCACATTATGTATAGAATTACGTTGCTACTAATAATAATGTGTGGAAGATGTAATTGTGGCTGGGTGTAATAATAAGGGTCATCTTTGAAAGACGCATATGTCCGTTATCCATGAAATTATAAGATAAGGCTAAACGAAGAAAACCTGTACAGCTCCATCTATGTTGATTTTGAGAAACGTACTCTGGAAAGTTCCTTATAGTTCCTGATGCATCACCCATTTACTCTATATCTATGGTCATGAAAATACACTGAACTTCTGCGATACAGCGATCCTTCTTACGTTTATCTGAGAACATTTTAGACTAGTGTATTTCATTACTCTGCCTGTAATTAATTACTAATGTATGCAACTGCATGTGTTCAATTTAATAACAACATTATTTCGGTACTAAAAAAGAAAGTCCAATTACAATATAAAGATTATAAAATATAATTTGAAATTAAGTTAGTAAAAGTATTATGGTAACTTTGCGTAACGTAATCTCAAAGGTAATAACTGATAGATTTATTTATAAACGTAATTTCACAAATCTACTTATTCATCCAATAAAAATATATCAAAATTATAAGTGACACGTGAATTTTGATACTTGTAAAAAGTTATTGCAGAATTTCAAACGATATGTATGACTTAACAAGATGAACTAAGTACCCACGCCTAACCGAGCTTTCTGTTAGACCAAAGTGATAGGTGGTGAGCCATATCGCCTTAGTATATGTATGGAACACGAAAAACCATAGAGCAACCGGCCTCCGAACGCAAGTAGTCATTAGATGCACATGCCCATTTGGGCTTATACTTTGACAGAGATACTCTGAATGGGCACTCCCTTCCTGCTTACGCGGAAGTCCGTATTTCTCTAAGCGAAAAACAGTCAATTTACGCCCATAATCGCTAGCGGGGTGGGCAGAATCTAGCAATATTATTATCTGTAGAAATTGATCGTTGATACGTGAATAATTAAAATCCAAATGTCACTTACAATAAATAAAAATGATATTCATAATGGACGATTCATGTAATTATCACATTAATGCGGATACAATTTTGAGCAATTACTTAATACAAGCCCTAAATATAAGTAACGGTTGCATTCATTACAAGAACATCACACGAACCGAACCACATCAGTTTCATTTTATTTTTTCAATTAAAACACGCCCTATATTCCCGTTGGGCTAGTCAGAGGAGTCAGAGGTACATCCATCGCAAGATGAACTAAGTTCCCACGCTTTACTGAGCTTTCTGTTAGACCAACGTGATAGGCGGTGAATATCGGCGAATCAAAAATTGGCGTAAAAGCTAAATAAGTAAAATGCAGATAAAATGTTTTTAAAACTCGTAACTCGACAGTCGTCCTAACATCCCAAAGTTAATGTAATAACATACAATTTGTGATACCAATGGCAAGTAAGAATAAAGTTATCACTATGTAAATAATTAGTAAAAGCGAAACGAAGTCGGCAAGCTAAACCAATGTCTATAAAAAATCTATACACAAATTATGAACATAATCCTAGTATTTATAAGAGTAACAAATAAATAATCATTTATTAATTAAACATAATATTAATTATACACATTATTTATAAATTTTACAGAATTATTCGTTATGTCCAAGGATTTACAGTTAAAATTATAAGAGCTGTTATACAAATTGTGGCCCCGATATGTTTTGGGCACATTTCTTAACATTTTTCAGTGTTATTCCTAGTAGAGACCTTACACCCTTTATCACCTCAACTGAGGACGGGTCGAGGAAGAGTCGAGTGAACATCTTAGAATACGGGTGTTAGTCTCCAATTGAGGACTGATGACAGAATGTTATAGAAGCATTCAGGCTAATATCTTACGAAACTTCACTATCAAATCAAAAGGGCAAGTATAACTTGATTCACTTTGAAAAATTGAAATGCAATATTTTCCTACTGACTGTAAAATGCAATTTGAGTAACCAAATTATACTTGGCTGAATACTTAAAATGCCGTTGCAATAAATGTTACATAAAAGCCGGTCGTTAGTAACCATCAGTACGCTGTTTCCGAACACACATGCCATACACACGCTCTACTTAAAAACTGTATGAATTTATTAATTTAATGCATAATTTTAGTGAATAGACAATCAGTCGAACATTGACTTTTACACTACGTCATAAAATTCATAATACTTATCGCTCCCTCCCTGTTACACCAAACCGTTCCAATTGACGATTATCAAAAGCTGTTACAATAAATAATAAAAAGATTTGGCTAAAAGGACTCGTATCCAGGCCATATAAACACTATAAAAAAAAGTAATGTCAAAATTGACAGGCGTTCGTAAATTCGCTGTTGAATACTTTATTAATCTAATTGATAAATTCGTTGCAAATTTTTCAGAATTTGATCGATATTACTTTTGTACTGCTTTTGAGGATCGTCATGTAGCATTCTGTTTACAATACGTTTGTAATCAATCGCTGCGTGTGACGTCACGACTGGAGAGAACAGTGCTGCCACCTAGCAGATAAGATAGCGTTCGATGACGTCACAATGTTTTCTATGCCGTTAGCGAATGTCTACTAGACAACGACCTAGAGCTTCAATACGCGTCGGGTTTTCATTCGGCAACCGGATCCGGGATCCGACTATTATGTTGAATAAGGCTCTCGGATCCGGCTCATCATCCGTTGGCGTTTATCCCGTTTTTATTCAGAGTCCGTTTACCTAACCTGAGGATATTAACAGACCACAAGCCTAATCGTGTAACTATCGTGTTTCTGTCACAATGAAACTCCTTGATTTTGATTGGTTGACAATGTCAAATTCTAGCCAATTACAGGACAGGATTTCTATCTGTCAAGACAGAAACTGACTTACACTAGCACCGCCAGATGAAAAAATCTCACATTTCTGCCAATTCCGGCAACGACCAACTAAATTTTAACTTAATTTGGCAGGAGTAAACTAGCTCTATCTCTTTCCTGCGCTTATTGTAAGTGAAGGATGGCAATACTTCAATACCCGGCAAACTACAATCAGGTTAAGTTTGTGTCCGTCCGGATTGGCACCAATGCATTGCTGTTCTAGATCAATTGTCTATGAATGGTGTTACGTTAAGCGGCGACATAGAATTAGGAATAATACTACGTATGGAACGGCCACTCTCCGCTCCCCACCAGCGGCTGAGCTCGGTTTACCTCACCCCTCGGTCTTACTTTAGTCTTCAATCGCTTCAGACGTCACACACACAGATGCGCGTTATCGTATACGTCAATGTGTAGTGTCTGTGTAAAGCGAGGTGTTTTGTATGAAGTGTCCGGGGTGTGACGTAAGGCCAATAATCAGTTGTCTATGGATGTTGAAGTTAAGCGGCGGTGTAGGCGTCGGCCGATCATTGTCACAGGTCCTTGAGCAGCGCGGACTTGGCGTTCTTCAGCTTGTCCAGCCGTTTGGTGAGGTGGCTGTTCTCCGTCTCTAGTTCCTCCACTCGGTTGAGAGCCTCGCGCGCCTGCAAACAGCAACAATTCATGTTAAAAATAAAAAGGAATATCGTCCCCCTTATAGTGAAAACTCACTTCCTGACGTGATTTTCTTCAACAAAACCTCATTCGCTATTAATTAATTTCATTCCAGGTAAACAACGAGCTTAGCACCGTAAGCACGCGACTCTTTCTCGCCGCGACAAAGATCGTCTGTCTCTTTCTGTGCAGTACTGTGAGAGAGTGACGGGTGACGTATGTCGAGGCGAGAAAGAGTCGCGCGCTTACGGTGCTAAGCCTGCAGGTGGTTTCATTTCTGTCACCTGATTGTCCAAAAGTAAGATGATCCGCGCTTCGGAAGGTACGTTAAGCCGTTGGTCCCGGTTATTACTTACTGATCGTTACGTAGTTGTTACATAAGTCATGTCAGCGGCCTAATGGCGACTCAATAATAACCCTGACACCAGGGTTGATGAGGTTGGTAACCTCACAACCCATACGATAGAAGAAGATTTCGGATAAAAATTAAAATCTCAATTTTTACGTGTGTTGAAGCTAGCGTGTCTATTGCGAGGTTTTGTTGACAAGAATCAGATCCGAATGTGACTTTTCAAATAGTGGTTTTCACTATAATATTTAGTGGTGCCGATTTCGGCAGACAAAACTTAAATGTAGTGTGACAGCTATAAAAATAGAGTTGTCCTTTACTTACGATGAGTGCCAGACAGAGATAAAGCTAGTTCTAGAACTGTCAAACTAAATTTAAATTGAATTGATGTCTACAGGAATCAGCATCATTATTACTTTATTTTTAAAGAAAAAAGGAGTAACGAGTTAATTGTATTTTTTTTAATTAAAAATGGTAGATTAGAAGAGATTTTAGTTACAAAGGTCGTAACATATAAACAAAATTTTAAAATGACTTTCTTATACAGGGTGCATTTTTAATATTTGCAGTTAAAATTATAATGTCTTATATATATATAACACCTCGCCGGTGTAACGGTGTCATTATTCGTCAATCATAACAATATAAATTAAGAAGCATGCACCCTGTATAACATGCAAGTACATGCTTTAAAAATTGAAATTATTTTGCTTATTTACATATACTACATAAATAACATTTACTTAGATCTTGACAATTACTCCACATTCATCAATCGTTTCATACACGCGCGCCAGTCCGGAATAGATCGTGCTAAACCTTCTTTAAAGACATCCCTGAATTTGGTCAATGTATGTCCTTCTAGGTCTTCTGCCAGCCCTACCAACAACCTTCGCCTTATATACCTCTTTCGTAATCCTATTATGCTTCACCCGTTCCATGTGTCCAAACCATTTTATCTAAACTTTTCCTTCTCAATCTTTGTTCGGTGTAGAGCACCAAACACGCAATCGCGGTAATTTTATTTAATAATATTTTATAATAAATATTTTATAATTTAGTGCATTTTTCAGTATAGGCGCGACCGGGTGCATCCTAAACATTTATTCTACTTTAGTAAACATACAATGGCCCCGATTCCCGCAGACACCTCCTAATTTTACTTAAAGTTATACCTGACATTTTCTTATTCTCCGAAAAGGAAAGAGACGGATGATTGACAGTCGTAAATTTTAGGAAGATTGAGTAAATGAATGAATAACCCCGGCGAATCAGAAAGGCATCTCGTTGGTATGCAAACCGTTTGACGTGTACTGTCAACTTAATTCTGTCGGGTTACTGGCCGACATTTTTAGACGATTGTTTTGCAATTCTGCTTAAAATTGACGTGTGTTCCATGAATTTTATGCCTGTCGATTACCCGTCCCTTTCTTTTTCAGCGGATGAGAAAATGACAGGTATAACTTAAAATAAAATTAGATGACGTCTGCAGGAATTAGCACCATTATCTCCAGAACTGTTTTTTAATATCAAACACTCACTGACAATCCTCACTAATGAGCTAACTGAAATAATCTTAATCAATACACCATCTTTCACACCACATCTCTCCATTGTGACTGTTTCTTACTTTATCGCAAAAAAAAACTTATTTACAGTTGAAACATAAAACGGATTAGGGCTGGAAGGGTACATCTATACGCCAGTATGAGGGTCTAGAGTACTACCTACACGCACAAGACAATCTTATTTGCCCAAGTAATCATGTATTGAACACATCAAACTCGTTTTCATGGCGAGACTTATGTACAAATCTGTTAGGATTAGGACTTTAATTCTAACTATAAATGGTTCAAATATAATTAATTTGATGTAAGCAATGTTGTTCGCTATACATTGAGGGTTATCGTTTGAAAAGGGACTCAATCACGTGGGCACACGGTTCAATCGACTGTACCGTTAGCTATCGCCTTTGATAACGGCCCAGAAGTCAACTACTTCCTCGACTTCAACTTCCTGAAAACAAATTATTTGTCACCAACAACACTTCAGTATAATTAGGTCGAGATATCAGCATAAAGACATCGCAGCTTCAGAAATGGTTGTTTATCTTCCACCTTATTCAATAAGTGCACAGGCACGGGTCAGGGTGCTTACGCCCTTGGAGTTGTAGTCACAACCCTCGCATGTAGTGGATATGCTGAGGGTTATGTTCGAGAGAAGCGGCCCATAGAATAAAGAATAACACTACGTACAAAATACCAAAACCTACGTGACTTCAATAATATTAATATATCCAAAAAACAATTATTCAAATTTTTAAATGACAAAACGAATAAATCTCTAAGTGATCATTTTGATGACAAATTATAATTATTTAGTTCTACTCACTTGACTTTAAATCCTTATTATGACTTGATTTTCTATACATAATTGTTGTCTGTTCGTATACTACATTTTACTGTTTCTAGCATGTGAAACAAAGTAAAAATGATTAAACACTGTAAGTAACTTCTCGTCTCACCAAATATAATTGTACGCCTACCGACAGACCACAGCGGTCTTATTATTATCTTTGTAACATCTACCCACTGTACCTGTGTGTCACAATAAATGATTTGAATTTGAATTTATTATTATATTTTTTTATTATAAATTTCCGCCCCGCACTAACTCGTATCGGGCGTCAATGTCACCCCTCTTATTTTAGTCTTAAATGGCCGTTAACTGCTCGTCTCGCTCGTCCTTGCGCGTCAGGCGGCACGCGGTAACGAGATATTTGTGCAGGGTCCGGGGTGTGTGGTGGTGTGGTACCTCTCTCTGCAGGCGGCGGCGCTCCTGCTTGAGCTGCTCCTCGTGCTCGTCCTGGTGGTCCTGCCGCGCCCGCAGCCGCGCCAGCTGCGCCTCCAGCCGCGCGGCGCCGGCGGCCTGCAGCGCCGCCTCGGCCTCCGCCCGCGCCGCGCGCGCCTTCGCCTCCGCCGTCGACTTGCGGAGCGCCTCTACTGCAATCGCAGATGGTTACATAAGGGTGAGAGGTGTGCGTCGATCATTACGCCAACATAAAAAGATCCTTAAAATAGGAAGTATATTAACGGGTCCATACGTGATTAAGTGTCATACAAGAATTAATAAGTTAATACTATGATCCATATAACATAAACAACCTATATACATCCCACTGCGTGGCACAGGTTTTCCCTCAATCAACACGAGGGAGCATAGAGCATACTCCACCACGCTGCTCCACTGCAGGTTATTGGAGGAGGATCCATAATATGCCAAAAAAATCATTTTCCGAGGCATGTGATATTTGTTCCAGAACCAAGGCTGGAAAAGGTTAGGAGGATTATGGTATACAAGCGGATAAGCGCGTTACTAAATTACGGTACAAAAAAACGGTACCGGTAATTTCGAACCGGTATGATAACTGTCCAACAAGTATGTATGAAATGAAATTTTGACGAGTGTAGAAGTGACAAACTTGAGTTTGAATTTAGAACTAACTGACCTTAATTCAAATTCTGGGACACGACAAATCTATTGAATTAATAATTGATGAACATTGATGTATAATAGTTTACTATAGTAACAGCAAAGTGAACATTAAGTCCTACATAAAGTGTGTTCCACAAATTTTATGCCTGTCGATTATCCATCCCATTCTTTTTCATCGGATACGAAAAAGACAGGTATAAATTAAAATAAAATTAGCTGGTGTGTACTGGAATCAATACCATTATCTCATTTGACTAGGAGACATATCACAAAAATTACTTTGTGGTTCCTAATTTGGTTAGGACATTAAAGGCTGATCACCTGATTGTCCGAAAGTAAGATGATACGTGTTTTGGGAGGTGTGTTAAGCCGTTGGTCCCGGTTACTACTTACTGATATAAGTAAGTAGTCATTACATGAGCCATGTCAGGGGCCCTTGGCCGCTCAATAGTAACCCTGACACCAGGGTTGATGAGGTTGGTACTCCACACAGCCCACACGATAGAAGAAGAATTTGACTAGGTGCTAGCGTGTTGTAGTACTCACGCTCAGTTTCAAGCTCGTGGTCGTGGTGGTTGGCGACCCCGTTCTGCCTGGCGGCGCGCTCCTCGTTCAGCTGAAGCTTCAGCTTGCGCAGCTCCGACTCCAGCGCCTGTTTCGCTGACACCAGGTTCTGCAACCGCACGTCTGGAATATGCGAACAATCGAGTCGTGAACTAGGTTCAAGATAAATTCTGATCACTAAATAA
This sequence comes from Pectinophora gossypiella, assembly GCF_024362695.1. NCBI lineage: Eukaryota > Metazoa > Arthropoda > Insecta > Lepidoptera > Gelechiidae > Pectinophora > Pectinophora gossypiella. The sequence goes on from NC_065409.1 coordinate 1,817,628, forward strand.
AGACAGATCTAAATCTAACGTAAACCTCATGTCATGTTTTTTTTATTATTGGTCAGCAAAAATTTAGTTTCGATCGCCATCGACTCGCAAAGAAGAAGACCTAACCAGTTGCAAAGGATTCAGAGCTACAGACGTGGTGCTATGTTATGTTTATATTCCTTGATGATGATATTCTAAAGACGTTAAGAACTACTCCCAATGCTCCATGCTACATATAGCGTGAAAGGCTGGATCACCTTCTGTCATCAAAATTATTTAGTACGCTTTTCAGACATCTAAAGAAGAGAACCACCGAGAAGTAAATGTTATCTCTGCGATCTCACTTCAAACTAGTGGCGATACAATACAAAATCTAAGAATCAGTTCTTTCAATGAAAATCACTCACCAAGCGTTCCTTCGCCAGCTTCCTGCAGCAGTTGTTCAGACTGGTGTGACACGAGCGCGAGCGCCGGCACTGATCCAAATCCCACCGGCTCGTCCCCCCTGTCCCCCCGCACGGCACCCGCCCCCCGGGTGTCCCCCTCGGGCCGGGTGTCCCCCGCCTCCACGAAGGCGTACCCCGCGGCCATGACAGCGGCGTCCCGGGCGCGCACGGCGTCCCGCGCCGCGGTCAACTCGCGTTCTAGAGACGCATGCTCGCGTTTTAAACGCTCGTGCGCCGAGCATTTCTCTTTGTGTTCCCGCTGGAAATGTTGAAAAGGAATCATATTAGAATCTAGTAATAAAAAATCTGTGGTACCATGCTCTGTTCGGTACCCCGAATCATTCTTAGGGTGGTATTAATAAACTAATCTCAGCTGAGACTCCGAGGAAAGAGAAAAGAAGAGGGAAGAGAGGAAGGGGTAGACCTAGGATAACATTTATGAAACAAATAAAAGAGAAGGTGCAGGTCGTGTCGTATCGGGAGGTGAAGGTTTTGGCGGGAAGAAGAGAGGAATGGCGGTTACTCCACCGACAAGAGCGCAGCTCTTAAATAGAGAGAGAGAGAGCTGAGACTGCCCTCAAGACCATGCTCAAGTCCCTGTTATATGAGAACGGTCACATTGACATGATCTTGAGGGCAGTCTCGAAGCTGAGATTAGTCTATTAATACCACCCTTAGTCGGCAGCACTCTCGCCTCCAAAAATATGTCAATTAATTTATATGTGAATTTTCCAACAATTAACTCTTAGTCCGTCGAGCTTTTATCATTTCGAACACACGCTTTTATATTTCCCTTGTACCCACTGTAGAACCCTGTCGCACTGTCATATTTGACATTTAATGAGACTTATGGTTTAATTTCTCAAAAAAGTTAATGTGACATGGTATCAAAGTGTATACATATTAGTACTCGTTAAGCCGTTGCTACCGGTTGCTACTTACTGATGTAAGTAGGGATGATGGGGTTAGTAATCACCTCACAACCCATAGGATAGAAGAAAAAGAAGTACTCGTGACCGTACAGGACAGTCCACTAGTTATATTGTCGTCACCTGCAGCTGCTGGTATTCCTCGTGCAGCTCCTCTATCCGGTCCTTGAGCAGCTCCAGCTGGTACCCGAGCGCCGCCTTGTCGTTGTCCAGCTGCGCGTTCAGGATCATCGCCTTGCGGAACTTCTCCTCCACTTCTTTCAGCTCATGCTGGTATACAAACATACATAAACATATAAATTCAAATTCAAAAATATCGTTATTTAGCCAATATCTTAATTACACTGTGAATTGTCTTTACATAACGAGTGTGTTTATAATCGTGCAGCAGTGGTATTTACCCTGAGGTCCTTGATGCTGAAGGTGTCGTCGGAGTCCTCGGAGCTGCGTCGCGGCGAGTGCAGCGCGGCCGGGCTGAGTGCCGCCAGCCGGCCGCCGCCGCGGCGGATGGCCGTCTCTGTAACCATACAACGACATGCATAAGTCCAGTTTTTTATGCATGATAGGCAAGCATTTACAATACCACAATTACAGTATTCAGACTCGGTGACAGTATAACCGGAAAAGTGACAGCGATAATCTAACGTAGATCTAGTTTTGTCAATCTAAAAACCAACACTGGACAATTTTACATCGTAATAAATCCGAAAGAAGATGATCCGTGCTTCGGAAGGCACGTTAAGCCGTTGCTACCGGTTACTACTTACTGATGTAAGTAAATCAGGGACCTATGGCGGCTGAATAGCAACCCCAACACTAGGGTTGATTACGTAAAGTTGACGGTAAAGGTTTCGCTACCGTTATCATACCGGTATGAAGTTACGGCACCGATTTTCTATTGGTCTGTAAAATCGATACCGTAATTTTATACTGTTAAAATAACGGCAACGTAACCTTAACCTTATCAAACCCTGGTCTATATAACCCTGGCCTGGTGATTATAAAGGAGCAAGTAGTACTATAAATTAAATATAAAAAGGTACTTTACTTTTGGGGAAGCGCAATTTTCCTTCGACTACACGTTCAGTTTTCATGAAACGGGGTCTAGCTAATCGCAAACCCATTGCCTAGTTTTGGGACAAATTATCTTCAAAAATATCGATCGATTGGCAACGTTACTATCATTTGTGACGTATATTGTCTGTGGTCTTCAGCCCTCTCTCTGCATATTTTTTAACTAAAATATAAACTGCATAATATCACAATCTATTTTATTTTTCCGACCTATGTAAACCAACAAAATGTTTTTACAAATGATGAACTATCAACTGAAAATGTTACAATTGAACACAAAAATGTTCCACGCCCAAAAGCACAAGTCGAAGACCAACTTCAATCCACGCTGCACTAGCACAGCAAAGAAACAGATCAACAGTAGAATCATTTCAATACCACAAACTGTAACTGAATGATGGCCCAATGCCTTTGTTGGTCGTTGATTGACAGTGATATCACGTGTTTGGTCAACCAAATGTTTAGGTAATTTTAAACAATAGTGACGGTTGGCATAGGTCATCAACGCATCATTTTTGATATCTGACAATAGTTGAAATGAAGCCAATAAATCAATTTAATTATTTGAATGTACAATCAAAGAGCAAAAGTGCAGTCACTGAGCCCAGGGAATTATTTGTAAACAGTGGCGAAATTATGAACAATTAGTACATAATTATAAAATTTATGTTTTTGTAGGTGTTTTGGTCTATTATAGAAACGACATGTAACCAGCAGGTCATAAGTGCAACCAGTTAATTTATTACTTTGCAAGAAATTGATTGGACTTTTGCACCTTATCGTACTTACATGTAAAAAAACGAGGAATTTTAACAGAATGGGAGCGGAATCGGATTTATTTGCGTGGTATTGATTCCTATAGAAGAAGTGTCTTCATTAGATCGGCAAATCCGCGCCGCAAATTCCGCTCGAGAGGACCGGACGCTCAATATCCAGATATTGGGCTCCTAATGCAGAGCGTCCGGTGTCTGCAGACTTTTCGCGACTAGTGGCTCTGCCTGCACCAATACTCAAGAGGGATTACTGGCGTTAGTTAAAGTACCAGGACAACATGACCGTGCAAAGCTGTGATGTTCACCCGCAGGCTCTGCACGACAACAGCGCCGCGCGTAACGCTAATTATATCGAGGGCTTCGACCAATACACACAGCGAATACTATCTACGTAGATAGACTTGATTTAAAAGACGTGTTGCTGTTGTAGTTTCTTGTCATTTCTTCTCCTCAACCGTTACATCTTGCGAAATGACGTAGATTCAAAAATGTTAAATTGACCTTCAACAAGTTTATCTATGATAATTACGTTGGATAAATGATTCTGTTTCCGACGTCGTACGGCTATTGGTCGAAGCCCTAGATATAACACGCGGCGCGCTTGCCGTGCGCCTTGTCATATGTATAATTGTATAATGTCGTAGGCCTTGTCAGCATTGTTCTCCTGCTGGCGATGCTGTTGCTCGAGCTCGCAAAGCTAGCTACTGTTAGAAGTACCAGGGTTACATAACCGTATAGAGTTATGATCCCCTCTTGAGTACATGTCGTACGCCTTGTAAGCATTGTTCCTCCTGCTAGCGTTACTCGCGCATGCGTGCCTCCATCGTCTCGCGCCGCTAGCTGCTGTTAGAAGTACCAGAGTTACATAACCTTATAGAGCTATGATCCTCACCTGAGTACATATCGTACGCCTTGTCGGCATTGTTCTCCTGTTCGCGCTGCTGTCGCTCGAGCTCGCGCATGCGTATCTCGCGCGCCTCCGCTCGTGCCGCCCGTCGCGCCGCTAGCCGCTGTTCTGCCTGAAACAAATAATACATACATATGAGTAAATACAATATTTATACTTATTTTCTGGACAAAAACAATACGAATACATAATTGAACCAGCAGCAGTGTTGCTCCACTATAATGTGTGTTTTTTATTTTTATTTATTTATTCCAAAAAAGATAAAATTTTTCTTAAAAAAATAATTGAACAATGATGTGCCGTTCCGTGCAGTAAAAAGGCGCAAAACTTATGTAAAAAAAGCTTTATTACCTAACCTTTAGGCAGATAAGACCAGATTAAAAGAAAGAAAAAAATTAAAAAGAAAAGCAGCCAATGTCCTTACTATTAAAGAGTTTCATCATCATCAGCCCATTAACGTCCCCACTACTGGGGCACGGGCCTTCCCTATGGATGGATAGGGGGATCGGGCCTTAAACCATCACGCGGGCTCATTGCGGATTGATGGTTATTAACGACTGCTAATGCAGCCGGGACCAACGACTTAACGTGCCTTCCGAAGCACGGAGGAGCTAGAGATGAAAACTTTTTTTTTGTGGTCACCCATCCTATGACCGGCCTTTGCGAAAGTTGCTTAACTTCAACAATCACACACCGAGCGCGTTTACCGCTGCGCCATCGAGCTCCTCCTAAATTATTAAAGAGTTTATACAACGGAAATATTCCCTGGTGTTGAAGTATGTCCTCTACACCACCGCCACTACACCTTCGATTGATTGAGAGGTTCCACTCCTGTACTAAGCAGTGGGATGTATATTGGTAGTTTATATTATGGTAATCCATGCGAATTAATTCGCAAGTCAAGGGGTTAGTTAAATTTTGATTACCCCTTATAGAGAGGTATCTAATGATACGCCAGTGAGATGAGAGCTGGTAAGACAACATGTAATTTTAACCATTAAATAAAGACGTTTCATAACGCAAATATTTCCTTTCGTGTAATTTATCAATCCATTAACATAAGGTAATTCGCAATAATCATGATTACTACTATAAATAAATTTGTTGCGCTTGCGCAAGCCGTCGTCTCATATACTTGTGGGCGTTACGGCGTGTGAGCTTACTTCCCAGCCAACCGGTTTGTAAGAGGACACATTATCAAGTCATTTGTTATTTCATCCTTACTACATCACATAAACTAACGTTCGTAACCACTAATGATAATTGGCGGCTACTTTTGATACCAAGTTCTAAGATGGATATAGGTAGGCTTTCTATTACATTACGCGATTCATTGGGCACGTAAGCGTCGGAATCGGGCGGTATAATACGTCATACGACGGACGAACATGACGGACGGGTGGACAGGGCTACTATTTCGCCGATGTACAATAAGCTGCAAAAGTCCAATCAGTTTCTTGCAAAGTAATAAATTAACTGGTTGCACTTATCACCTCCTGGTTACATGTCGTTTCTGTAATAGACCAAAAACACCTACAAAAACATTTTAAATTTTACAATTATGACAACTAATGGTTCATAATTTCACCACTGTTTACGAATAATTCGCTGGGCTCAGTGACTGAACTTTTGCTGTTTGATTGTACCTACGCGAATAGGGTTTGTGCCCTGTTAATGGCAATAGGCTCGCCCCCTATTAGATGGGACTTAAACATTAGGGTGGTATTAATAAACTAATCTCAGCTTCGAGACTCCCCTCAAAATCATGTCAATGTGACAGTTCTTATATACAAACAGGTACTTGAGCGTGATCTTGAGGGCAGTCAGTCTCAGCTAAGATTAGTTTTTAATACCACCCTTAGACACAAGGAACATACAAAGAATATATAGTATAGTATATAGTTTTAGGCACATGAGACGTTCGTTATGAAAAAAAAATACCATTCAAAGTGTAAGTAACTATGTTACCTACTGAATAAAAATATTTTTGAATTTGAATTTGAGAAAACAGATAGTACAGGTAAGCTTATCTCTAAACAAAGAGATTTCTTCCAGCTGACCTACGTGACGAGAGATATTCAACGTATAATATTATATAGAGACACATACTCATACGCGTACAAACTATTTAGAAAATACCCTTAGACCATATTGTTGCTTCACCTCAGTCGGCATCGGGTTAAAAATAAATAGAGAATAATACTCGTATTTCATTGTTTAATCGCTTCCAATCCAATAATGTACTCCGCTAGATTATGGAAGCATAATATAGGCGCGTACATTATCAAACTAATTTGTTAATTTCAACACAAACATATCAGCACGTATATGCCTACTCTGTATGAGTAATTAAGCTCTTCACGTCTAGAAGGCTTATAGTGATGCGATGGCTTATACACTGTTATTATGTCATGAGGCGTGTGAATAAGAGAATGTGTGTTAAAGATTATGTAACGTCAGTTTGTTTAGTGCCTCGTACGATCACGAGTACTCTTCTTCTATCGTGTGGGTTGTGAGGTGGATTACCAACCTCATCAACCCTGGTGTCAGGGTTATTATTGAGCCGCCAAAGGCCCCTGACATGACTCATGTAACGACTTCGTACTTACGTTATTACGAGTACTAATATGTATACACTTTGAAACCATGTCACATTAACTTTTTTGACAAATTAAACCGTAAGTCTCATTAAATGTCAAATATGATAGTGCGACAGGGTTCTAAAGTGGGTACACGATATTGCTCATGACTCTACATAGGTAATTAAAAAAAAAACATGCAAATAATAGTGCTTTAAAAATATAGTGTTAATTGAGTTGGCTATCACGCTTAACACGTTGGTCTAACAGAAAGCTCGGTGAGGCGTGGGTACTTAGTTCATCTTGCGATGGATGTACAATCAAATAGCAAAAGTGCAGTCACTGAGCCCAGCGAATTATTTGTAAACAGTGATGAAATTATGAACCATTAGTTGTTATAATTGTAAACTTTATGTTTTTGTAGGTGTTTTTGGTCTATTACAGAAACGACACGTAACCAGGACGTCTTAAGTGTAACCAGTTAATTTATTACTTTGCAAGAAACTGATTGGACTTTTGCACCTTTTCGTACCTCTGATTACCCTATTATAGTTGTGAGCTTTTCGTTATGTACGTTAATTATTATTTATTTCATAATGTTAAGTGTAAGTGTTATACATAGCCGTGGGAAAAATTTTCTTTGGTTAACCAACCAACATGAATATGAAATATTACACTCCCAAGAAGGTAACATTGTCGCTATGTGTTTTATGGACAACAATGGGAGTCGATGGTCAACTCGTTCCAATGGAGTAGATGCCACACTGACACTCTGTCTGTGACCCTTTTCACTCTTAAACCCCGACCGATTGAAATGAAACATAGTATGGAGATAGTTTGGGACCTAGAGCAGAACATAGGATAGGTTTTATTGCGAAAATCTCCTCCTAAGGAGATGAAAAGGGGGGAAATCGCGCGCGATAACTGAAGTCCACGCGGACATACACATTAGAAACCCCACGCGATATCTATTTGCTAGATAGAATTACTAAACAAGCTTAAACTACCTTCATATAATGGAAAGCTAATTAGTTAGATTGCCAATATAATAGAGAGCTGTGTTTATCGGCCGCGCCTGATTGGATTGCGGCCTTAAAGATAGCGGGAATCAGTTTTCTATAGGTATTTTATAGTACCATTGCCTGATAATTATCTACCCATATATATGAAAAACGCATAAAGTATCAATAAAGTCATCAAAGAAACCTAAACATAAAATGTCGGAAGTATGATAATATTACGAAAAGCTAGTATAAGTATTTTAAAATTTAAAGTATTTTAGCATTCGCATGTAAAAATGTATTACAATATCTCTGTTACCTGTTACTGATAGGGACCTCTCTAAATCTGGTACCAATAGATTGGAAGATAGGAAGCGATGAATACAGTGAAAACCAAAGTTACGTAGTTTTAATTTTCTCTTTGTGAGTCTCCCTAAGCACGGGTGAATATTATAAAACAAATACTTTAAAAACAAAGCTGTCGCATGTTGCGTGAATCCTAACCATTCAACGGGGAAACGTAAATAACATTTTAAAGTTCGACTGTACAGGGAGGGAGGGACCTCGTCTAGACAGACTAATGTAAGCAATCCATTAAAAAGTTTCGCTAAAACTGCCTGAGTGTTGCCCTGAAATAAATTACCTACAACTTTTTAACTAACAAGCAGTAAAGTCAATAGTACATCGCTCCTTTTCAGACATTACGTGATGGTTAATAAAGTGAAAACATTGTAATAATTGAAGGATTGTCATACATAACACATAAGCTCACGACTACATAAAATTAATAGAACATATATGTATATTTGTTATACATAACAAACGTTATCGAATATGTTTAATACCTATGTCAGAAAGAGTCGAATGAAAAACAAGAAAAAGATAAAATGATAAGAAAAAAGAAAAAAATGAAATGAAAAAATTAAAAAAATTTATGAAATAAAATGAATGAATGAAATGTCGTTAAATGGTAAGAAAATTTTGAAAATAGAAAACAGTCGCAGAAAAGAAGGGAGTAAAACATAGTAGCAAATAATGCGGAAATTTCTGGTCATGAAAATATAAGACAATAAAAATAGTAATATAAAGATTAAAACTGTATCACGGATGTACGGATATAATCAATTTGATTGAACTAAAAACACATGCCGATAAAGACCTACACGACACACAACAAATGCTAAATTGCAAAATCATGTCACTGATAGCCTGACAAAGTAAAAACAAGTGGGAAAACAGGGATGCTATAGCTAATGTAAATTTAACACCACAAGATGCGGGCGACAGGATGTATTGACGTTCGAACATGTTTAATATATCATAATATGACAAGTGAGGGTACTAGTAATCATAGAGAATTAGAATATTGAACGACGGAAACAAAACATGACGTAAAGAAATATAAACAAAAATATTTATAGCAACTATTTGTTAATACATGTGTCATCTTAAGATAAATAGACAAATAACGACTTCTAGAAAATAATCGAATGAGTAAATTCGATTGGATGGCCTCTACAATTTGATAAACGTCTTATGGTGAATGACAAAAGAATAAAGAAACGAATATTGGTGGGATTAGAAAGTAAAGTCACAAAATCCTTTTATAATGTAGACAAGCACTAAAAATATTATTTTGGAAATTCAAACGTTAAGCAGACGAAAGAGATTGTATGCACACTTACGAACTAGTGAAGTTATGCTTACGAAAGAGGTAAAATATCCTACTAATGCAAATGTAAAATTCTCAGTAGAAGTTAATGAAAACCGAAATAACATGGTAGCGTACATAGTAGGTTAATGCGAGAAAGGATTACGAGCCGATAAGAACGATAAATTGTTATTGTTTGACAGGCTTACTCATATTACAAGTATTTTAAACTATCTGGAAAGGAAACGAAAAGATATATTACTATTTTTCGTTCTTTTTCCTTCAATATTTCTTTATCAAAGAGTTGACATGTTTTATTTTAAAGTTCATTTGAAATTCTTGAAAGATATGGCTGGTTAGTTTTATATCCTCGTTGAAGTTTCAAGTCATGCTAGAATTATTAAAAAAAATATAACTAAACAACATTTTTTAAACTTGTACGAGTTTACAATTATATACGTGCTAACGTGTTTAATTTCCGCTAACAAGTATACGATAAAACGGTAAAGCGGATACATGACGAACTAAGCCGCGGCGACGGTTGACGGTTGGTTTATTCGCCTGGAGGCTGATGATATCATCTTTCTGGACAATGTGCGAGGCCGGGCTAACGCATGTGTTACAATCTGCGAATTTGACAGTTGTATGATACATCTGAGTAACCAGATGATTTGAATTTAGTTCAAACTATACTTGTTTGTTTTTTGATGGATCGCCGAAAATTCAATGAAATGAGATATACATATGTATTGATAACAGTGATAATGAAAGTGATATAGATAAAAAAACATTTGTTTTATATTTAGTCGTTTTGTGATAATTTTGACGTTTATAGAACAGATAATCGAGTCATCAACAAATGTATAAAATAAAAGTAAATACTTTAAAACCAGATACATAATACCTAGTCTAATAACCATGTAAGACGTAGAGGTATTAAACAATCGAGGTTGTATTTGTTATGTCCTATACTGAGTTGAGAAAATACCAAAACGATCATGGTGATAAAAATGGCAATACATTCCATATACGAACCAAAAGAATCACTTGTATATAACATGCAACTAGAGACAGATCCTTAAAGCAAGGATAATAACTAGGTGTCTTGTTTAATAAATCAGTTAACAAGTGTCAACAGAAATAAATAAACACGATAGAACAAGGGCAAATAGACATGTGCCAGTTAGAGGGCGATAATCCCACGATATACAACCTACACTGTTTACGCAGCTATCAATAATTACCACTGCTACACATAAATGTAACCAATAAGGAAAAAACCTGCAACAAAATGCACATAAAATTATACAAAACACGCGCATTAGATTCTAATGACGGCTTATTGATTTAGACATGATTGCGGCGTTGCGTAGGATTCGTGATAGCATGCTTTTAAAAGTGAAGAATTTGCATGCTAAATTAGAAGGTTGTGAAAGGAAAACTGCATGGCCTGTCGACTTTATTAAATAGCAAAGCATAACTAAATCAACTGTAAGTCTTATCGATATCTTTAATCGCTTTAGGTGTGAAGTATGTATGCACGATATGTAGGTACTGTATTATACTATATTGTACGATGTTTCTTAAAATATTGAATAAATCGGTGTTCGTAATTTGTAACATAATCAAGTTAAAGAAGATATTCTATGTATATATCGATGAAAATGCCAACTTTAAATATCTGCATGTTGTTTGCGTGTAAGATGCGTGAGTTTATTTATGTATGAATGTAAAGGAAATTAGAAATTGGTATGTCGAAAGAATAGATTTGTAACATAGCACGTCATTTCGACGGATTGACGTCGGCATGCGAAAACAATCAGAGCGATGCAATTTTCCAGAAGAATTGAAGATTTAAGTAATGAATGATGTCATAAAATTTAAAAATCATTGTTGTGAGTGTAACAAATCCTGTTTAATGGTACAAATTTGTGTTGGTCAGATGGACAACAGAATATAACTTAAAATCTTCTCATTTCATTAACAGTTTTCGTAGCAAATTGAAAATGAATTTGAATGGACGAACAACTTATTGTTCTTTTGACAAGACAATTTCGGCGACCGAAGTTTACAACTCGTCTACCACATGTGGACTAGATACATCTTTTCAGAGTCGATTCGGGTCAAAGACAATACGAATAAGACATGTAGTGAAAACAGACAAATATTCAAAATAATCATCGGAATATTCGTGGCTCGGGAAGAACTGTGACCACAGGGGTTATTGTATTCATTCTTACAACCATGCAAGGAACAAAACGCGAAATTCAAAACATCAATAATTCTATCCGATGCATCGTAACCAATGATCTCATCTTCAAGTAAATACTGTACAGTTGCCTATAGTTTTTACATTTAGCTGTCGAAGGACGAACTAACGTCCAAGAATCTTATTTTGACAATACATTAGTATTCATATGGCATACAGGACTGATGACTAACGATGGTATGCTTGAAAGCGAAGGAAGAAAATAAAAGGCAGGAACCATTGACTATAATGTGTGTGGAGTTGTTGAACTGTGTATCACAACAACAGCGTGAATTATTATTATGTCCGAAACGAAACAAACGTTATTATGTATGTTGAAGATCATCTGTCATCTCATTATCATCATATGTGGTAGCTATTTTTATTACTTACGCTATAACTGACACGTTTTTTCGAATCGTTGCCACTTTTATGAACTTTGGATCATTATGTATGACTCATGATAATGTTTGCTCTAGAATCAAACAGAAAAAAGATAGTCTAGTTATAGACAACCTAAAACAAAGGTTACAAAAAGCAGTTCACCTTTCAACAGGCCAAGAGACAATAGTCCACAATGACATCAAGCTGGGGACATTAGCTGCAGATGACATCGCCAATAAAGGACTTAATGACACACGTCAAGACAGTATTGTAATCATATCACTCACATACAGTAGCAGGAATCTGCCGGCTGCACACAGAAAGAGTTCAGGCGATGACATTTCAATGGCAGAAAGAAAGACACACAGGGTCAAACCGTCAAACACAAGTGTCCCCAGCTGTTGCTACACTTGTACTGATCTTTATATTATTTCGTTTCAACCACTTATTATTTACATAAGAAATAATTGCAAGCAAGTGTCATGTAACGGTTAAAATGTATAACATCTTGTGGCAGGCTTGCAAATGTCGTGAGCCTGACTACACAAACCCATAACTATACTATTCTTGCTAATTTGTTAGACAACACGCGCCTTTAAGTCACGAAGAACGGACTTTATTTTTTTGAATTTATCCTTACTAGCCTTACGTCATTCACGGTTATTTCCATTACCAATTGATTTAAATACTAAAAATATTTGTATTTTAAAACGCGTTCGATTCGTAAAAGGTCGAAATAACAGAACAATGCATAAATACGTTGTGTTTCGGGAATGTCCCTTACAACTTTATTACTAGGACACTGCTGTTATTGTTATGATGACGTAGATCTATTATTATAGAAACACTTACGTAAAGAACAAGTACTCTCCCGGCCAGCGCGAGCAAACTCTCCGGAAACATGACGTCATCAAGGATCTACTCATCGCAAGGTCGCGACACGAGGCGCCTTCTCTCCGGCGCACCTGAACGCTCACTACTGCTAATCTCCACTACACTTGTTCAAATCTATTCACAACTAAATGAACTTGTCATGAAATATACGTTATTCCAAGACACGTTGTCAAAGCGATAACTTTAAAAGGCTTTTGAAAATGATGTATGTATAATAATAATACTAGTTAGTGTTCAGTTGTAAACTATAATTGCGGCCCCTGAATACGCATAATAGCCTTGTCTTAACGAGATTAGATAATGACGCCCTTGACAGTTTTATACACCATGAACAGTAATTAGAAAATAAACTACGATCGTCTAAGGTAATTGTAATTATGGAGCGCGAGTAAAAGTGAGTTTCTAAAGGAAATATAGTTGCGAAGCAGGTTGCAAACGTGACTCAAACATGATTCAGGAAAAAACTAAAACGACTTGCACGGTTATCGCAAAGGTGACACAAGGTGCAAGAATGCAAGGAAAGGACATAACAATTAAGGACAAATGTTTCCCAAACAAATGATACGTACATGATTCTGTTGGTCACCGAGAATCCCGACAATGGATGGATTCTGGTCTCCGTGCGAATCCCTCCGGATCTCGGTCATATGATCACCATTGGTGTGATTTTCAAAATCACTGGAATGTCCGTTCTTTAGTCCGTTGACCTTCGGCTGACCATCCGCGCCGTTGAAACTATTATCGTTACCGTTTGTTACATCTGCGTTCTTAACGTTCATGTTCACAGTTTCGTTGAGAGGAACGCTAGATTTGACTTCCGCAGCCGCCTCTATAACATCATCATCAGTATCACCAAAGTCTCCATCGGTAAAGGCTTCCCCGCTCTCCTCGTCGCTATTTTCAGGAGTGTCGTATTCCCCCGGCCTACCCATGTCGACGTCACCGATTGCACTATTGTTACTTATTCCCCGAAATCAAACAAGTAGGTCTCATGAAATGTTTTCGCATTCCCACATCTGTTCGTCAACAATCACGACCTATTGCGTCCGACCGTCTGAGCCGCATGAATAGAAAGGAAGGACGCAATTTTTGCACTTGCCGCACTGCACTCCTATAGATTGCGATAAAACTTATACGTCGAGTAAATTTTATCTTATCGATATTTTGCACTTTCGTTGTGGCTCCTTGGAGAGCATTTCTTTGTTTTTTTAAACAATGGTATCAACAATAGATTATTGGTGTGTCAAGCGGTATATCACAATAAATGTTTGTTGGTGTTTACAAACAGGTGTTCACAACAATAGTGTCACTGGCGGGTGTCGCGGCTGGGGCTGGTGGCGCGCTGACGGACGTGCGTCTGGTGCGGCGTCGGCGCAGACTGTGCGGGCGCCGCGCCGCCGCTCGGCGTCACCGCACGCTGATATCGCTTTCGTAATGGTATCGCACCGTTACGTGCACCATTGACTCTAGCATAGAGACGAGCGGACTTGTAGCGAGAGCGGTTACTAAAACACTATCAAATTCAAAGCCCAAGGAAACCACGTGTCTAACAATTTAGTATACAATTATTGTGCTTGACTTTCATTCTTCTCGAACAGTAATAAATACCTAATATTTAGTGGTAACCGGAGTGTTTGAATAAAATGGAATTCCAATAAAAAATTGGATCTGAATCGTATTATGATGCACTAGACAACCCAGACGCTTAGATACGATTCCGGAAGGTCATCTTCCAATTTTTTTAATCAGTAGCTATTTCGCAAATGTCACTTGTTTAATTGTTTAGAAAGAAAAAAAGAAACGTTTATTATAAAGGGACACCACAGTAACAACCTTCCCCTATTGACTTTTGGACGTGTGACTCACGATTCTACTATGACGTACAGACATTCGTATTCTGCTCGTCTTAATTGCGTATTGTTTTGGGCTTGCAGCTTTACCGGCGCGGAAATACATGGTTAGCCATATAGATAATGTAGGATGTAGGAAATAATACATCACTACTGCAGACGAGGTCTATTTATATTAGGCATGCATAATACACTCGTAATTTATTTGTGTGGAATTGTATTTTATTTTTAAAAATAAATAATATAATACGTAATAAAAAACGTAAACAATAAATTTAAAAAGCATAAAACTAAGCCTAACTAGGCCTTTGCTCAGCAGTGGGATCATATAGGCTAATAAAGGCGTAGGGATGTGACGACCCCATCGCCCCCTGGTGAATTCATCAGCGAACCTGGTGAATTCAACAGTGCAGTCAGTCTCCGCAGGCCAGCTTGTGGCGAGCTGTTGGTGAGTGACGACACCACGGAGCTGAGATCCCCCGAGAGTCGGTCAGGCCCTCCGTCTCCGGCTTGCCTTCACTGGCTGGTCGGAGTGGACCCCAGCGGGGGCCGCAGGACTCTTCACCTCTGGCTTGCCTTCACTGGCCGGCCAGAGTGGGGCGTTAGAGCTATACGCTCGCAGGGTGGAAGTGAAAGATGCATAAGTCGCGAGTTGGTGAGGCGGGTAAACCGCCTCGCAGAAAGCGGTGTACACCTCTCGACACCCTGAGCTGCTCACAACCATGTTGCTGCCTTGCCGTCCAGTCGCGTCGGCTAGATAGGTGGCCCATCCAGTGAGTGGCGAGTCACCGCCTGCTCATTGTATCCATGTTACCAACATTGGTCGAGCAGGCGCCATAGTCCCCTATAGCCCCAGTATCCCGGTCTACTAACCCCCAACCCAATAGCCCAGTTCCCTTTGTTCCTATAATCTGCAATAGTCCTACACGAACCGGGGATTGTCTTTGGGTGCACTCCCATAGTGCATACAGGGATAATCGCCGGTTGGTGTCACACCAAATTTAGATTAAACTGTCTTAAGGGGCCTCTACGTGTTGGCTTCGGCCCCACGCACGCCTTCCAAAAGTCCGGGCCTCCATAGGCCCGAGATATGAAAAAGACATACAATAATAATAATAATAATAAAACTAAATGTTTTATAAATTCGTTTCGCGGTCTCAAGCCTAAACATTTTAATTGAAGTCGTTTAAATTTCGAATTTAAATTCAATTAAAAATCTAGGACGCGTCAAATTTTGTAGGTAATTAATCATTTCATCGTTCATTTTTATTTTATTTCGATTTAAGTAATTGATTTTCCGAATACCTTACATTTCTTAATGTTCACTTTATCCATAAATAATTTATTCGTAAAACCCGTTATGGTAAATATGAGTGACCCATATTGTGCAATCCAGATCGTAATTTATCCAGTATCATTAACGTGAAATGAATTCTAGTTTAATTTGAAAATAATTGAGCAATGCTGTGCAATTACTAAATGTTTGAAGTTGATTAGTGTACTGTAAATGGTTGTTAGAACATTATAAGAACAAGTATTTTGATTAGTACGTTTCACATCTGTTTTTTGAAAGAAATTGTCTCTTCAATTACATTCTCTTACAATGAAATGTAACCGATCTAATGTTGTACTTTCTTACGTGTGTGTTTGTTCTTAGGGTTGGACTATATCTGGCCGCATCGCATTGGACTTAATTTCTTTTTTAGTTTTTTTTTTTGATTGAGGTCTGATTTTTTTTATTGGAATATAAGTCAGAGCTTCTTTTTATTGCAGTATAAGGCGATTGATGAATGTGGAGGAAGCAAGAGAAGTGTGTCAGGATCGAAGCAAATGGAATTATATAGTCTCTGCTTACCCCGGTGGGAAATAGGCGTGAGTTTATGTATGAATGTATGTAAGTCACAAAGAAAAATGAGACTGATTGATAATGTTAGACTTAAATTATTTCTGATCCAGTGCAGTGGTATTTGCGTAGCATCTGCTGTGTGAAGTTGAGTGATAGAGTGAGAAACAGTGTGATAAGACAGAGATGTGGTGTAAAAGACGATATAGTGTTAGGTTGGTTTGGACACGTAGAGCGGATGAAGGATAATAGAATTGCAAAAGCGGTATATAAAGCGAAAGTTGATGGTAGGGCTGGCAGAGGAAGACCGAGAAGGACTTACGATGACCAAATTGGAGATGTCCTTAGAAAAGGTTCAATACGATCTACTCTGAACCGGCGTGTATGAAGCGATTGATGAATGTGGAGGAAGCACGAGAAGTGCGTTAGGATCGATGCAAATGGAATTCTATAGTCTCTGCTTACCCCGGTGGGAAATAGGCTTGACTTTATGTATGTATGTATGATCCAGTAATCTATATCAACTGTGCTATTATGTCAAACAAAGCGTTGGCAATTCATTTCATGTATAAGTAGGTAAATTAGCACAAAATATAATAATGTTGCAAAACAATACCCGCGCGTGACATTGACCTTATCATAAGAGGAACATGTTTCACCACATTACAACACTAACTGTGATAACATTATGTGTCACCGCTAATTTTGTAACGGGGCAAGTTGCAAGTAACTTGGGCAAAACAGTGATGTCCGGTCACGAGCATTAATATGTATACACTTTGGTACCATGTCACATTAACTTTTTTGACAAATTGAACTGCAAGTCTCACTAAATGTCAAATATGTTAGTGCGACAGAGTCCTAAAGTGGGTACATTATATTGCTCATGACTGCCCACCAAATGTGGAAGTTTCCATTTCGTAAGTGTAAGTAACTGCTCTCTGGGGTACCTGGCATTCGTAAAAGGTAAAAACTGTTTATTGTTTTAGTACTTTATATTATATACCATTACCGGAGAGGAAATATGATTGGCCACCTGATACGACACGATTCATTTATAACAAACATTATAGAAGGAAAAATTGAAGGGAAGAGAGGAAGGGACCTAGGATAACATTTATGAAACAAATAAAAGAGAAGGTGTAGGTCGTGTCGTATCGGGAGGTGAAGGTTTTGGCGGGAAGAAGAGAGGAATGGCGGTTACTCCACCGACAAGAGCGCAGCTCTTAAATAGAGAGAGATATATATATATATATACCATTATAAGTTCACGCTCGTAATGACTAACGAGGTGAGCAGAGCCATTTCTATACACATCCTACATACTTTCTACTTTACGATGTACATAATATACTTCTTGTTTTATCTCCTCGGAATAGAGGAAAGAGATTGGAAAGACCCTAACACGCATTTTGTATGAGAACCGGTGTCGCCGGTTCAAAAACCGATCTCATCAACCCTGACATTCTATCCAAGATGAATACGGTCAGAAAGGCAGTCGCTTCTGTAAAAAACCGGAGATACAGCATACAAAAGTATGTATTTTTTTTTCTAACTTTCATGACCTTAATGAACTAAACAATAACACTGTATGCCCCTCGCTCGTGTAAAGTAACGTATAGTGAATAAAAACAGGCAGGTTCGTTAGTGACCAAGGAGGTCCGTGTTGCTCTATGGTTATGACAGTCCTAAGCCAACATGACGCGGATAATAACGACATTTACCTGAACGCCTGACGTATGAAATGCCGGACCATGGAATGTCCGGGAAAACGAAAGCTCGGTATCACGGAACTTCAACAAAATTTCCTGATACAACATTTACGTGACTCCTCATTCTCTATCATTGCAAACATGAATCACCTCGGGCCTTTATTTAATCAGACTTACAATTGTAAATTATATCGACAATTTTATGTCCATTGCGGTGTGTGTTATTAGAAATCTTTTCCGGCTTTATGATAGCTACGCGACGAACACCAAATTGTCGTTGTAATTTACAATTATTGAAATAGGCCCCAGGTCACCTAAATACCTTCAACGTACAGCTACAGTTGTTATAGAAGTAGACAAGAATAATTTTGATTAAAATATCTATTTTTTTTAAAAGCGACATTTATACCTTTCTCTCTTCCTTACAAAAGAACCCGTTTTGAAGACAATTTTCCACGGTGCCATCATTAAAAGCAGTGTAACATTTTTCTCAAAGGCTCCAAGATGTGTGGCACAGATAACAGGCGACGCTGCGCCCGCGCCGGTATCAGATAATTGCCTCGGCTCATCCGGGACGGGGCATAGAATGCCGCTAATGAACGATCGCGGACCGTTGCGGGTATCGGCTAGTTTGCCAGTTTTTGTCGACAGTAGCTTCTTTGAATAGTAGAATAGAATAGGCACGCAGAAGTGGGTTAAGTATGCCGAGAAGAAAATTAGAATAGGCATATTAATGCTAGAATCTCTAATAATATTACACAAGGTAACCAAGCCGGAGAGATAATCTACAAGTATTTTACAGGGAATCAACCTACGGGGCTCCCTTCACACAGCACAGACCAAGCAGGCATATAGGCTGTTTATGATTTTTATGCATTTTACAGGGAGAACTAGCTAGTACTATTTCATGTAAAAAGTTCTTGTAGATATGACTCATCCGTAGTGTTCGGAATACATTAGTTTAAAGCTTAATAAATGTAGGCAAAACAAGACCTTACACAATAAAGCCAAGGACACAAAGTCACGGGTAACCTACTCGACATAATGCTGGGACTCTGACCTTAGCGATTGTGCAGCGAAACGTGTGGCTACAATAACGTACACGCAGGGACATCAAAGCAGGGGCCAGATGCCTTATTGCTCAATTTTAATATGCACTAAACGTTTTGCCTCTTCCTTTTTGATGCGAACAGCAAAGGACTGGAACTGTCTGCTGTCGTCTGTTTTTCCAACTCGTTATAATCTGAGAGCGTCCAAGGCTAGAGTGAATAGGCATTTGCTAGGTAAGCGTGATCCACACTAGACCACATCGTCAGGTGAGATTGTGGTCAAACGCGAGTCTATATTATTGAAAAAAAATTGCAGAGTTGATCTAAAGTTAAAGTTGATCATATGGTTTAGAGTAAGAGATGTTAAAATTAAAGTTAGACCATAGAATAAGAAATAATACTTGGTACGTATAGAACGGCAACTCACCGCTCCCCGCCAGCGTCTGAGCTAGGTTTACCTCACCTTCCTTCGAACATAGTTTAGACTTGAATCGTATGACGTCAAACGTCACACACGCAGATGCGCGTGTACAATAACGTCAATGTGGTGTCTGTATAAAACGAGGTAGTTTGTATGAAGTGTCCGGGGTGTGATTAGACTCCCAAAAAATGTAGCGTAAACTACACCTTTTTATGATATTCAAATTCAAAAATATCTTTATTCAGTAGGTAACATAGTTACACTTTGAATAGGCAATTTTTACATAACGAAAGTCCCATCCGCCTAAAACTACTGCAGCTTCTCACAATCTGTATAGCCGGGGAAAAGAAGCTGCAAGAAAAACCTCGACAGAGGGCCCTAGACGTTCTTTAAAAAAAAATAAACATAAAATATTTTTATACAATTGAGTAATTTAGTTGCCTAATATCAGTTCTGAGACAATTAATCCCATGCATTCAAATATTCTAAATAATCACTAACTTTATAATAGGTGATAGATATGATAAAGTAGACGGGAAAAGTACAGAAAACGACCGAACTGGCCGAGTGGCATGTTAGAACTAATTTATCAAATGCTGACATTAAAAAAAAATTGACATAGTGCTGTAACTAATCAATGAGTGACATGTGCTTAGCCTTCCAACTTGGTAAACTATCCAGATAAATGTGTACGTTATGTCCAAATTCATTTATATAATGTGGGAAGCGAAGTATAATTTCGTTAACGGCAAGAAGGTAACAAAATTAGATATTTTACGTCTATTTATGAATACGACCTACTTATTTTAATCGGAGATACCGGTGACGTCACCATGACTATGTATACGGTTCAACTGCCTTGCGAACAATAAAGATTACTTTATTTGTTTTTATTTGAATTTTAATTGTATGACAGTCCAGTGGAACCACTTCTTCTCTCGTGTGGTTTGTGAGGTGGATTACCAATCTTATCAACCCTGGTGTCAGGGTTACTATTGATCCGTCAAAGGCCCCTGACATAACTCATGTAACGACTACTTACTTACGTCAGTAAGTAGTAACCGGGACCAACGGCTTAACATGCCTTCC
The DNA here is from genome assembly GCF_024362695.1 of Pectinophora gossypiella. Lineage (NCBI taxonomy): Eukaryota > Metazoa > Arthropoda > Insecta > Lepidoptera > Gelechiidae > Pectinophora > Pectinophora gossypiella. Next base: position 1,838,457 of record NC_065409.1, read on the forward strand.
GAAGCACGGATCATCTTACTTTCGGATATTCAGGTGATCAGCCTGTAAGGTCCTAACCAAACTAGGGATCACAAAATATTTTTTGTGATATTTACCCACCGGGATTCGAGCCCGGGACTTCCGGATCGTGAGCCTAACGCTCAACCACTGGACCACGGAGGCCGTTAGTGGAACCACTAAGTAGGCCTTATAGAACTTTCTTTCCCAGAACCTCGGAATCTCGGAACTAAAGACCCACTTATTTTTCACAATCACAACGCAAAAACTCACGAAAGACGTTGACATGCTTTTACTAAACTCAGCCGAGCGAATCAAGCGACCAAACACTGGCATTATGAAGAAACCATTGCAGCACGCGAAACTAAACGCATTTATGTATGGTCAGCAAGTGAACTAAGATATACACTGGCCTGTAAAACTATGTACCTACTTGCTACATTTTTTAAATCATAGTAACTTTTTAAGAACTTTCGAAATAAAAAGGACTCAAAATACTAATGTATACTTTTATAGTTGCAAAAAAAATAAAACATTTCTTATACAATAAAACATTATTTTAAATCTCTGACTTCAGTTTACAAAAAAAAAAATTAAAAGTTTAGTACTTAGATTTGCCGGCCAGTGTTTTTGTGATATTAATATCTTTGAAGCCTTTGCCGGGAGACTATTTTGGGAACTGGATATGGGCCATTTTCCGATTGTCTTCTTTTCCTGTACTATTACTTTAATCTCATTCGTTTCTTTTTCTTTTCTTTTAAGATGAGGACTCTCCTTTGTGTAAATTATTGTTACTAATTTCTTGAGTCTTCTTGTGGTCACTCAATTTATTGCATTTTCGTCCCTATGCTTTTGGTATCTCCTTTTGTCTCTTATTTATTTTTGGAATACCAAGAGCTACATTAAATATTGAGGAAGTGTATATAAAATAGAAGAGCGAATTACAGTTAAATCTATCAATTTATTTCTTATCAATTCAGTATACTTCTCTTAGTCCAGTACCAGTATAATCTTTCGTAGTTATTGTTAAGTATCAAGTCTATATTTCTCTCGGCTTTTCTCTTAAGAACTACATTGCTTCACTTACACATAACGCACTCAAAAACTTTTATAACTTTTTACGACAGATCGTAAAATGTACTCCAATTAGCTCAACCTTCACTTGCTGTCTTTACCGGGTCTCTGGTTACATTCACGGAAAAAAAGTAAAATATTTGAGATAGTCAGTTCGGCACGCGTGTAGATAAAAACTGACGATCTACCGGCGAGGTGCTCGCGCGTTCGTAAATATCGTGACATTTGCAGTGCATCGGCGCACGCGCTTTCGTAACCGAGGTGAACGATCGATCGTGTGCGATATACTGAATTACTGACGTCCGGTATATCTGATTGGTGAATCTTTGGTTGTTATGTCATCTTGAATTCTTGGTCACAATCCTTAAGATGAAGAAGAAGACGCTGTTAAGAGTAAGCGCAGGGGATAAGCTTGCGTAGATATGAGAAATAATAAACGTACCTAAGATATATTATCTTATATCGATTTATGGTCCGTTCGAGAGGTCCGAAGACATCGATATTCTAAGCTAATTCGATCTGTGTACAACAACAGTCACTAACGCCACTTACAAGCAGTACTACAGGCGTTGCTGGCCAGGCAGCGGGATTTAGTATTTCTGTGTGAACGCGTGGCTACAAACTCGGACATTACGAAAATCCCGACCGGGAATCAGCACGGACGCCACGGGTTTCAACCAACCTTACTAAACTAGGTTTACTAAACGTCAAAACACGAAATTACTATGGAATTTGTATGAAAAACCAACCTGTGACGTCATAGAAAAACGTGACAAAACGTCGCAATTATTACATTTTTCTTTATTAAAATTCATAAATAAGTGAAATAGAAAAAAGTAAACTTTTTGTCACCTCTGTCTCTATTTAGTAATCAGAATTTCATAATCTGTCTGTACGAGTATCTGTCTTTATTTAGTAATCAGAATTTCATAATTTATCTTTGACCTAGGAAACTACCCAAGTCTCTCATTGCACTTAAGATAAAATAACTTATTGGTGCAAGTTCGATACCGGGGTTCGGACCAGCGCACCCCGCCGCGCGAATCCGCGGAACCCGTGCCTACGCCGCCTAGTGTGCTGCGATCATAAGAGCGGTAGTAAATTGTCTCCCGACGGCTTTTGGCTCTATCGCCCCAATAAATCGCATTACGATCTTGACGTCTATTGTAAAGAATCTAATCTAATATAAGTCTTAAACGTGCAATTTATGTGCATGCTGTCTCTTCGCACGCGACTTAGATTATCGCAAATATAGCTAAGACCAACCCTGGATAGTTCCCTAAGTCCGTTTCTGGATTTCGACCTAATCTATGTGCATCACCCAAATCGGCTCAGCGTTTTCGGCGAATAAATCCGCATCCAAGTCTAGTAAATGTTTGTTTCCAGCAGGGCTAATATGCGCAACGTGATAAAATTATCGATCGATTTTATAAATTTTGACGAAATCGGTAAGTTTGTTTTTTCCCTAACATGCGTGCTACGTTTTTTCTATTTATTTTTATGTTATTGCACTAAGTAATTGTAAGCGGATTATAGCGCCGAGACAAACCCGTGAAGGGTTAGCGGTGTTATTTTAATTGTTTTGTTAATTTTTCGTTGTATTCAATAATAAAAGGTGATTTTGTTCGTATTTTGACAGAACTACATGACTTATTTGGGTTCACATATTAGCGCCAATCGACAAAATGACATAATTATATCGTCAGAATCGATAAAATGACCGTGAAAAAATGTTATCACGTTGCGCATGTTAGTCCCTACTGGTAGTGGTTGCCTGGAAGAAATTGCTCGAGATAAAAGGCCGGCCAAGTTGTACTGTATCCATGTGTTATGTCTGATTGTTAAAAGTACCTAATTTCTGTGAAAAGTAACAAACAGACAGACAACGTTACTTTCGCATTAATAATATTAGTATGGATAACTAGAACATTCGATTACGATCACAATCCGGCCCGTACTGAAAGCAACCTTGATCGTGCAAACAATTGCACATAAACTGTGCAACATTACGTGCAGCCGGGGAAATCATACGCTAGTCAATCAATTGATTGACTAGCACGCAAACTAAACAACAAATCTGACTTCAGCTTCCACTTACTCCAGCGGTAATTAAACTCGGACTTACAGGGTTGGTAAACGGGACATTAGCACTGATTCCAGTCATAAGTTCTCATTTAAGAGCTGTCGAACTAAAATTGGGCTAAGTTTGTGTGTACCCGAATGGGCACCAATTTATTTTATTTAATTTTTATTAATAATATTAATTTTATTTTATTCATTAGGACATTAATAATTTTGATTTTATATAATTTAATTTTAATAATGGAATCTAATCTAATGTACTTATAATTATGGATATTAACCTGAAATAAATTTGAATTTGAATAACTTCATAACCCATCACTAATTTAAGAGCCACGCTCTAGTCGGTGTAGCGTTCTCCATGCTACTTTTTAAGGAAAAATAAGGCAGTGGTTTCCCTCTTGTCTTCCGCCCGCTGGTTCCAGTACCGACCAGTAACATAATAGCGGAATATTGCATTGTGACAAACTTACGATCAGCCTCTATTGTCCTAACCAAACTAGGGATCACAAAGTGATTTTTTGTGATTTGTCCCCACCGGGATTCGAACCCGGGACCTCCGGATCGTGAGCCCAACGCTCAACCACTGGACCACGGAGGCACTGGAACTCTAGTAATTGGCACATTATTACTCCGGAACAGTCATGGCATGGCATTAAGGCGCACGTAGCAGACGTGTCTACTCCGTGACTCACGCGCAGGATTCTGTTCATAAATAGCTGGTTGCCGCGCGCCTCTACCGAGTTAAATAATCGTTACAACTCGTCTCGACCTCAGAACAGAAGAATGTCTGTCTGTGGTCTCGACATTTTTGGCCTGTGTCCGGACCAGCAGCATAACGAGAAAATAATATTATGTATAAACTAATATACAAAATAACCTTTTTTTACTGGGACGGCCTCCGTGGTCCAGTGGTTGAGCGTTGGGCTCACGATCTGGAGGTCCGAGTTCGATTCCCGATGGGGACATTGTCAAAATCACTTTGTGAGACTGTCCTTTGTTTGGTAAGGACTAAACAGGCTTGAATCACCTGATTGTCCGAAAAAGTAAGATGATTCCGTGCTTCGGAGGGCACGTTAAGCCGTTGGTCCCGGTTATTAGCCGTAAAAACACCTCCACCAACCCGCAATCCGGTTGATTAAGAGGAGGCCTGTACCCAGCAGTGGGAAGTATATAGGCTGTTTATGTATGTAAAATATAACATTTCCTTTCATATTACGGCCCTTATCATCATTCATTTAAGAGCCACGCTCTTGTCGGTGTAGCATTCTCCATGCAACTGTTTTAGGGCAAAATAAGGCACCCTCTTGCCTTCCGCTCTGCAGTACTCAGACACGAGTGGGATGGCCCTTATAAGTATAACAAATATTTTCTTTCATCATAATCCGATTACGTAATCCCACATGAAGGGTACTTAGTTCGTCTGAGCCTAGACTGAGCTCTTAGACATAATACGATAGAAGTTCTTTGCCCAGACACGTACTCGCTACATTAAAGGACCTTTGATCCAATGAATGTCCTATCTCATTTACTAAAAGGTGCTGAATTGGATTATCGACTGCGCGCGCATACCTGATACTTTTTTTTGAATATAGTAGTGTCTATGAATTAGGGAATTCAGGGGGTTTAAAAACGCCACATCGAAGCAATTCATCTAAAAAAGGAATATTGCTATTTGACTTTTTTTGCATTGCGCTCTTACTTTTATACAGGGTGTTAGTGATATCGTAATGAAAACTTTGAGGGGTGATTCAGAGTTGATATCAAGTGCAAAAGTGCAAATTTATACTGAAAGTAATTTAAAAAACACAAACATTTTCATGAATTTTCCGACAGGACCATTTGATGTCAACTCAGAATCATGGTCTAAATCATCCCCCTCAGTATTCGTTACGGTGTCACTAACACCTATGGGTGTCATACATTAGGTATGTATGCCTAATGTATGACTAAGTAACCATACTAATCTAGCAATAGATGCCAGTCTAAAATGATCAAAAGTCCAATCTCATTTTACTGTCGACTTACTTTCGGATTTTATTTATGAATTAAGTAACAATGAGTACTACGTTTGACCGCTTTTATTGTATACCTATATATCCACATTGATGACGTCACAGGAGTGACGTCATCAATGTGGATACTGTCCTCAGTATCCATACAAACTCCGAAGAAAACTTCCATTTTGACGTTTCGTAAAAAGTATGTAATTTGACTAGGTTGTCAAGTAGCCTATACACGTAAAGCTATTTCCACTACGAACGTAATTAGAAGCAACACAAATATTGCGTCTTTGTCATCAACATATTGCGCAAGATATGACGTAGATAGAGGTGAGTATATTAAATATAGCTTTACCTTGGATATTTAAAATATTATTATATTTTTTCTCAACTCAAACACGAACAACCCTAAAGTTGTCTGGCAGAAATTGCTATTTAGCAATAAGGCCGCCTATTGTACTTATGTTTTTATTCGTATGTTTATGTCCTTTGTATATGTCGTTGTGCAATGAAGTATTATTGATTGATTGATTGAACAAGGAAATTGTCAAATGATTTGGTCTCTGCTATCTGAACCCTCCCGCTGAACACATAAAGGTCCATTTTTGACCCCTCCAGACAGCCCGATTCACCCCTCCGGCGCCAGGGGTCTACTTCTCAAACAGTCTATTTCTCATTTTGACTACTTTTCGTGGAGACAACTTCGCAAATCGCCTACTTATCAAACAGTCTATTTCGCATTCCGCCTACTCTCAAAGAGACCACTTCGCAAACTACCTACTTGTCAAAGAACGAACAAAGTACTGATAAATAGAAAATTATTCATTACGTTTTGTATTATATTATTTTTATTAACCAAACAAACTTAAAATGAAATTAAACTTAAATTGTAATGTAATAACAAAGAAAAACTTAAAAACACTAATTAAATTTTAATCGCATATAAACAGTTTTTTGTAAATATTCTATAATTGTTATTTCGTTAGCTTCTAATTGGCACACGTGTTTTTCTAATTTTTGATCAAATTGTATATCACAGTTCTTGCGGTTTTTTTTCAAAGGGTGGAACAAACATCTTTGAATTTGAAAATCGAAATGTTTTCCCTCTTTGCGCAGTTTATGAACAAATGAGAAGAAAGTTGGCTTTTTAGGTATCCTGGCATTGAGACGTAGTTCAATTGAAAAGTAGGCGGAATGCGAAACAGACTGTTTGCTAAGTAGGCAGTTAGCGAAGTAGTCAAACAGAGAAGTGGGTAATGATGCGAAATAGACAGTTTGAGAAGTAGACCCCTGGCGCCGGAGGGCGATTCGATTCACGCCTCGTTGGGATAAGTACACGCCTCCATTTGATTCAACGCCAACCTGATTCACTACTTAATAATTATAATTGGTTTATAATTACTTTATCAGCAATCGCTACCGGTCTCTATTTACCCGTAATATGTAGCTGTTAGCTGAGCCAAGAGGCTTTTGGTGGTTCAACAGTAACTCTGACATCAGGGTTGATCAGATCGGTCATTGACCTCACAACGAAAAAAGAGAAGAAGATTATTAATTTTTAACTCTACATAGGCTGATCACTACGTACCAAGTTCATCATTATCCATCTAATTGCAAGTTGCTTTCTTTTGTCTGCTTACCCTGTTAAGTATGAATTCTACTAAACTCGCGCCCGTGATCCCTAACAGGCTGGATAGAGGACAAGTAAAACTCAACAAAAATCATCAGATTACTTACAAGCTTCGGCCTAACATGGCAGACGATGGACCGCGACGATTCCTCATCACTGCTGCTCTCGAGACAGTCTGACAGCGACGGCGAGCGCCGCGGGGGCCATCTTGGGGCCTTGTCTGAGCACGGACTGAGCACCAGTGGGGCCGGCAACTGAGGCCCTTGGCCGCGCCACCAGGACACTAGAGCCGGGGCCACGCCGACCACCATCGCCAATCCTAGCTTCACCACCATGTTGTAGTTTATATCATTGGTTTTGATCTTTAATGGACTCTGTCTGGGATCATTTGCAGTATGAAGAAAGATCTTCTTGAATTCAGCTCTTTGAAGAAATCTGGATTGATTCTTCCTCTTTGGTGTTTGTACAATCTTCTTCAAGACGTAAAGACGTTCTTGGCTGTTGATATTCTTATCCTTTGCCCATTCAAAACGTTAAAATACGACCCGCTTATAATACAGTCAACGATTCTCTTAATAGTCTGTTCAACACGACCATAACTCATAACCCGTCACGAGGAAGCGCGACACATTGTTCAAACATAAATAAAAACGTCTATTTTAGATCGATGCAGCTTGCACGCTTTCACGCTGAACGTCTGTCACTGTAGACTCGAAACGTGCCGTCGAAACGAGTCAGCCGAAAAAAACGTGCCGGTAAATGTAATTAGTTTATAACACGTGCCGAAGACAGTGAATTCGCGCCACGTCTCGCGCCGCTAATAATTAATGCAATCGGTGATTGCAGCCGGTTTTCACACACGACCGCCTATTGTGAGAGGTTCGGGGTAAACTGGGAAACAGCCGTACTCTCGCGCTCGAGACGGCGGCGGCGGTCGTTGACTGCCCCCCTCCACCGGGCCCGGGCATGCCACCCCCCAGCCCTTACAACGCACCCACTGAAACACCTTTTTTTGCACATTTAAGACGTTATTGTGCTTATTTTTATGTGGTTTGGATGGTTAGTGGTTTTAGTAGGGGACGGCTGAATAACGGTGTTTTAATTTTGAATCGTTTTGCGTGTTGTGGGTTTTACGGTTTACAAGATCAAAAATAATATGTAATTTTCAAATTCAAACGCAAACTACAATAAAATCAATACGGTATATTTAAATAATACTGACCATTAATAAACTGGAATTATTGAATATTACCTAAGGAGGTTAATAAATATAAATTCTGCGTTTAAGAACGATAAACGTTTTCAACTAATATCAAGTTTACTTTGACTCAAATGAGATTATTAATAGAAACATGGAAGTTATAGCTCCCGATAAATATGCAGCAGATATATAGGACATTACAGTTAAAAAGCCGTAAAGACTATAAGGTGCATTTTACGCTGTAGGAAATAAAGTTCTAATTGTATGCGCATACGCAAGACCGCACCGCATGTTGCGTAATTATTATTGCACGCGGTAGCCGCTTCCTCAGTGAAGTTGCAAAATTTTGACGTCAGCATTAAAAGTGTTACAATGTTCTTGCTTTCAAATTCACTTCCACGGTTGTAAGAATGTTTTAGTAAGTAAACAGCTGGAGTTGAACATACAAAATGAGTCTCAGTACCGCCTTCTACTAGGCACAATTTTCCTTTCAATCAACAAGAGGTACCTATGGTGCATAGTTCACCACGGTGTTCGTAGACCCATATTTTCACAAGTCTAAATATGTTTTAATTGATTACTGGTTGATGTTTTTGTTGGTCTCCAGGATTTGTGCCCGGTTAATGGCAATAGACTCGCTCGCCCCTTATTAAATGGGACTTAAATATAGCTGGCGTCGAGTGGGTGTACTATACACCTCTGCCTACCCCTTTAGGGATACAGGTGTGATCTTATGTTATATGTTTTTTTATTAATATTGTGTTACTATACTGATGTCAAAGTTTATCTCCTCTCTTTCTAACTTTGCGCTCTACACATAATGCTATTGATTCTAGAAAAACTATTCCAGAAATTTCTGTAAGCATACAGCGCACACCCCCACCATTACACAGAGCACAAGATACAATAGGCAGCACTGCCCAGTACAGTAGGGGTGGCGGTGGGGGGTGTCGCAAAAAAGCTCGGAGTTGCATCAGCCAGTGGGAGGGGCTGCAGACAGATCGATGCCTACTGACGTCAGAGCTGCCTATAACCATAGAATAAGGAATACCTAATAACTACGTATAGAACGGAAACTCTCCGCTCCCCACGCTGAGCTAGGTTTACCTCACCCCCCTCGGTCTTACTTTAGTCTTCAATCGTATGAGCGTCAGACGTCATACACACAGATGCGCGTGTAAGTATGACAACGTCAATGTGTAGTGTCCGTGTAAAACGAGGTTTTTTTTTGTATGAAGTGTCCGGGATGTGCAGTTTTTATGGTGTGGTTATAACGACAGGGATATAGAGAGTTTATGATGATGGTTCATGCTAGGCAGGTGAGTGTTTTGGACAAACCGGCATTTATCTCTCTAGTTACAGTAGTGGTAGAGAAGGGATAAAATTGAATATAAAAAATAACCAAAGCGCGGTCTACATCTGCTAATAGAAACTTTAACAACAACCTTTTTATTGAATCTACAGCTGTTATTTTTTTGCTTAGGTTTTTACTCTCTGTTGCGAGGTTTTGTTAACAAAAATCCCATCGGAATGTAGTTTATAAAAATAAGCTTAAGTGGTTTTCAGTAAAAACGATGATATAAATATTATGTGTATATTTAGCTAATTTACGAAAACGGTCCACCTAATTTTATTTCGCAACTTGTGACTCTACTCACCCTGATACGACGGGCGGACTACAGGCATGAATAATTCACAAATTTGTTTCTTAGATTCTTCTTCTATCGTGTGGGTTGTGAGGCGCAGTACCAACCTCATCTACGCTGGTGTCAGGCTTATTATTGAGCCGCAAAAGAGTAAGTAGTCGTTACAAGAGCCCTGACATGGCTCATGTAACGACTACTGACTTACATCAGCAAGTAGTAACCGGGACCAACAGCGTAACGTAACTCGGAAGCACGGATCATCTTACTACAATCAGGTGATCAGCCGTAATGTCCTTACCAAACTAGGGATCACAAAGTGATTTTTATGGTATGTCCCCACTGGGATTCGAACCCGGGACCTCCGAATCGTGAGCCTAACGCACAACCACTGGACAATGGAGGTCGTTAGATTAAAGTAACAAAATCCATCTGGTACAAAAATAAGGCCACCGGAACATTTATCAGAGATAACCTAGATTCGGGGGTTGGGCGGCATAAGGGAGTATAAGCCCCAGGCAGCCTTTTGGGAGGATATATATAGGACCAGAAAGTGGGACACGCGATCGACCCACAAACAATGTATAAATGTGATCGGCATAAATTATCATTCACATACGCAAGATTTTCACACGATTTAAACTTTTTCCTTGAAGTGTGCAAATCTGCGGCCTACCAGTAAAGGCATTCTTCTCATAACAACAGTTTTACATAACATAAGCTCACGTCTGAGGAGCTGAGGAGAGGAGCTCGGTGGCGCAGCGGTTAACGCGCTCGGTCTGCGATTGTTGAAGTAAAGCAACTTTCGCAAAGGCCGGTCATAGGATGGGTGACCACAAAAAAAAAAAAAGTTTTCATCTCGAGCTCCTCCGTGCTTCGGAAGGCACGTTAAGCCGTTGGTCCCGGCTGCATTAGCAGTCGTTCATAACCACCAATCCGCACTGGGCCCGCGTGATGGTTTAAGGCCCGATCTCCCTATCCATCCATAGGGAAGGCCCGTGCCCCAGCAGTGGGGACGTTAATGGGCTGATGATGATGAAGCTCACGTCTATATCCCATGTGGGGTAGCCACAGGTACATCCATCACAAGATGAACTAAGTACCCACACCTCACCGAGCTTTCTGTTAGACCAATGTGATAGTATAATAGTCTAACTGTGTTATTAGTGACACAGTATTAAAGCTTAAATCACATACATAAAGATCACACCTATGTCGCTTTTGGGTAGGTAGAGACCACGAAATTCCACTTACTACAACTTTGACTTTTTGAGGAAAGAGAGGAAGGGGAAGACCAAGAAGAGCTTACATGGAACAGATTAAAGAAAAGGTTAACGTCGTGTCTTATAGGGAAGTCAAAGAATTGGCCTTTGATAGACTGGAATGGAAAATGCTACACCGACAAGAGCGTGGCTCTGATGATGACAACTTTGACACACCACTTTCGCCTCTTCCGCTCTCATCTTTAGTAAAAAATCGTCGATTGGCCAATATGATATCGTACCAAATCCCACCCACATGGAGGACCCTCTTACTGTAGATAACAAACTATAGAATAGAGACAGAATATACAGTTATATAAACGCGTAGAAGGCGGCCATGCTGAAATAGCTAACATAGCGTAGAATCTACATACATATAGTATGATATCCCGGGTATTACTTGTAATACCCAGGATTCCTTTGGAGGGAGGGGGGGTCAATACAGTGCAGGGAGGCGGGTCCGGGCGTAACTGGGCCACGATCGATGGGAAGGTTAACGACCTATCACCTGATTCGCGTCCAGACGTCCCAATTCCTATAAATGCCCTGGTTACTGTTAGTTTCTATTGATTTTGTAGTGGTTGTCACATAGTACTATACATAAACAGCCTATATACGTCCCACTGCTGGGCACAGGCCTCCCCTCAAATAACCGGAGGAGGTATGGACCATACTCCACCACGCTGCTCCACTGCGGGTTAGTGGAGGTGTTTTTACGGCTAATAGCCGGAACCAACGGCTTAACGTGCCCTCCGAAGCACGGACTCATCTTACTTTTTCGGACAATCAGTTGATTCAAGCCTGAAAAGTCCTTACCAAACAAAGGTCTCACAAAGTGATTTCGACAATGTCCCCATCGGGAAACGAACCCGGACCTCCAGATCGTGAGCCTAACGCTCTAAGCACTAGACCACGGAGGCTGTTACAATAATTATACATCATCATCTATGTGTACATAATTATACACATAGTACCATAATTATACATCAATTTTGCGTCGGTACTTCGTTCATCATGCGATGAACCTCTGTCTACACCAATTGGGAGTTTCCTAGGTCAAAGATAAATTATGAAATTCATCATCTCCCTAGCAACATCCCGTTTTTCACAGGGTCCGCTTACCTAACCTGAAGATTTGACATGTCCGGTTTACAGAAGCGACTGCCTGTCTTGACCTTCCAACCCACGAAGGGAAAACCAGGTTAACTCACATACCTTCGAAAATGCATTTCACTACTCGAGTTTAAACTAAAAAAGTTTTAAAAATCACGTTTAAAATATATAATATTCTAATCTAATCTAATCTAGCCTGCAAGATCCCACTGCTGGGCAAAGGCCTCCCCTTCCTCTTTCCATTTTTCGCGGTCCTGTATAATATTATTTGTTACTTTTTATGAGATCGATTATGAAGTCGGTTTGACTGTTTTAATTGCTTGGTTATTTGCTGAATGTACAAAATGGTAAGTTTGGCCTAAGCAATTATTAAGCTTTGGCATATAAAATGGCATGGGCCGGAGAAGGAATATAAAATAGGACGAAGCGGGAATGAAATGATTAAAATAATATTTTGGGATATGGCATATGGTTTGTAACGACCTAGACTAGAATTTTTCCCCTATTCCCAGTAAGCTTACCGAGTAGTCTTACCAGTTGAACTACTGGGAATTTTCTTTCCAATAGACTTACTGATTTTTTTATGTGGGTCGAAACTCAGTGGGACAAACGAAGACTAAATACAAATAAAACATAAAGGGGCCATTAATTACCTATTGAATCATCTGAAGAGTTCAGTTCAGAGAAAATAACACATCATCAACTGATATAAACACTTGAACAAGCTTACCGAGTCTCAAGTGGACTGCTATAAACAGACACAAGTGAAACTGGAAGACTAATCCATTCATATTGGTTGGGAGTTCTGTGTAAAGACTCTTCATCCCCCTAGTACTATCCCGTTTTTCACAGGTTCCGCTTGGGTTTTGTGTAAAGACTAACATAATTAAATAAATAACAATTACTTTTCTGCACACAGGAATTACAAATATGAAAAACAAAACCTTTCTCTACCTTCGGCCTCAACAAACTATAGACAGAACACCTATGTATGGCGAGCGTGTAATAATTTAAATAAACTTTGTAAGGAAGTTGATTTTGACTTGTTTAACACCGGTTTTGCAGCGGCGAGGAGATTACTCAGTCAAAGGTTTTTTGATGCCTAATCTTCTTTTTATGTTCTTTATTTTAACTTTAATTTGCCTGTGCACAACTCTCTGATATCATATTAACTAGTTTAGGGTTATCAGTGGAAACCTGTAATTAGTTTTCAACTGTTATGTTTTTTGTCTACTTTCTGTATTTTATAACTGTTGGTTTTCCTTAAATAAAATAATAGTATTTTATGCAACAGTTGTATAAGAAGGGTCAAAAAATGCGAGTGGCGTGAGTTGCGATGTGAGCCTTGGCGAACATCGCAATAAGAGACGCCACGAGCATTTTTTGACCTAGTTATACAACGTTGCATACAATACTTTTTCTACGACGACGTAATTTTAAACGAAACACAAAAATTTTCCAATTTATTTTCCAACGCGCGGGAAAATGGCGGCAAATGTATACTTTTTTTTTATAGTATATCTATGGCACCAAACAAAGTAAAGGTGCCAGTTTCCAGGTCAAAAAAAAAAAACAACAACAATGCTTTTTTGGCGACATTATAGTACAGTTACACTTTGTAAACAATGCTTTTATAGGCCATAGAGCGTACACTTTTTCAAAGAGTTTAATTATGTATGTACTTATATTAGACTTTTTGGTTATTTAAATGCCAGATTAAAGTAGAGGAGTAGAAAAATAAATAAAAGAGATTGAAAGAGTACAATACGGCGGTCTTATAGCTAGGTAGCAGTTTCTTCCAGGCAAAATTTGAGTATATGGGATGACTAGAATGTTTGTCATATATATACTTGTTTACTTGATTTACGAGTTTTGTATGTTGTGTGCAATAAAGTACCTATATTATATTCTATTGTATATAATAGCAGCCGGGACCAACGGCTTAACGTGCCTTTCGAATCACGTCTGACTCTAGCAAAATGATTTTGACCGGCGCATCTAGGATTCGAAACTTGGCCCTATAAATTAGAATTACCATGGGCCTAAATATTCTATAGATAATTGATACTTTTTTAGTGCAATAAAGTTTTCCTCCCTCCTGATCTCCACACCTGATGACCACTAGGCAATCACTAAATGAACAAAACATTCCATATTTGAATAAAAATAGATTTTTAAATTACAACAACTCTCTTTAGAACCAGATTGACCAGTTATATAACATAAACAGGTGTTACACATGAATGGCGCGCGCGCAGGATATTCGCGTCGTCTCGCGGAACCGTCTGTCCTGGTATGCTTCGTAGCTAGTATGCTTCCGTAGTAATATGATAAGCCTATTAATACCTTGTGGTCAGTAATGTTATAGGAGAGCCGTGGTAGATCAGTTGGTAGAACACTTGCCTCTTTGAGGTCGTAGGTTCGAATCCAGCACAGGCTTAAACCAATGATTGTCGAATTTGTTTTCCAATTCATGTTTGGATCATAAATGATAATCACGTTCTCAGCGGTGAAGGAAAACATCGTGAGGAAACCCACATTCCCGAGAAATGCATTTTCGGAGAGGCCTGTGCCCAGCAGTGGGACGTATATCATCATTGGCCTTATACGTCTGTTTCAGACGATTTATGACGTCATTGCCTCGAAGAAATAGGCTGTTTATATATGCATAACTTGAACGCGATTTATTCGTATTTTAGTAGAAAATTTCTCGTTTCTCAGTATTAGGAAGTAAAACACTTTCTCATAAAAACTGCATTCAAAAAGTACCCTTAAGTACCTATAACCTACCCTTGAAAACGGTTTGTTTGATCGATTACCATGAATAAAATGCACCACCTTTAAACTCCTACTTAGTACCAACCGAGAATAACAATTCCAGGCAATTTGTTGAAGCTACTTAGTATGACAAATTCAAAGCATCTGACTGACTCATGGCACGCGACGACTGATAGACAACGACCACCCAAACCCCAGTCAATGTTGAATCAATATGTCCCCAATGGCGCTATAAACTTGAAACGATACTATTTAGATTTTATTAAGCGTTAGAATACTATATTATTGTAGATACACAAATCTCCCTAGCATTATTCCGTATCCGCTTACCTAACCTGAAGATTTGCCAGGTCCGGTTTTTTACAGAAGCGACTTCTGACTTCTGACCTTCCAACCCGCGAAGGGAAAACTCGCAGACAACCTATATCGTAGAGAATTACATAAAATTTCAGTGGCCACCCACGACCAAACCAGTCGCCCGCCGGATCCACCCATGCATATATGAAAGAGTAAAATACTATCTTGCATAAATCTAGATTTGAAAGCGAGGAGGAGGAAGTAGGTAACCCAAACATCTCCATTAGCGGGCGTCATAATTGTCACCTCTGACATATAGATGCCACTTCATCGAGGACCGTGCAGCCGACCAAAACAACCGCAACCGCGAGCTGCACTGCATCCGAAATAGCAATACCCACAGATATACAACGAATAGATAGCATATTTATATAATTGCCATTTGGGCTGTGTACTAAGTTCAATATAAATTATGAAATTCTGATTACTCAATAAAGACAGATGTAAAACTAACGAAAAACATTTTCTTTTTTCTATTTAACTTATTTATGAATTTTAATAAGAAAAACGTAATAATAAGTCAGACATTTTTACACGTTTCGTGTTTGGACGTTTAGTAAAAAGTAATTGATTTGACTAGTTGGAAACTACCCTATTGGGGTACTCAAAAGTTACAGTCATGAGCAATATCCCACTTTAGGACTCTGTCGCACTAACATATTTGACATTTAATGAGACTTACAGTTCAATTTGTCAAAAAAGTTAATGTGACATGGTACTAAAGTATATACATATTAATGCTCGTGACCGTACATCCACACAAGTTTAAGTAAGTACCGACACCTCACCGAGCTTTCCGAGTTTTTTTACATGCCGGTTTAGAGTACGCCTGGCCTTTCTTTTAAACATACTGGAGCTGATCGCAGTATGTACGTTTAGGCCTAGAAATGTACGTTTGGGTCAAAGAGAGTTAATCTTTCATACTCATCACTTTCCTCTCTGTCCATACCATGCTATCTGTTGCTACTCAATTTCTCAGTGACCGGTTACACTTGCGGTCATATCCATTGAATGTATATCGGTGGCAGCAACTGTCACTGCGGCTATTTCCGTGGACTAACGCCGCGATGCGCTTGCGCGTACATACCGTGACATGGAATCATAAAGTCAGCTGGATAAGTGCAACAGGGCATCTTTGTCTTAATAATCGGATGCTAACAAAAGTCTGTTAAAATTAGTCATACTTACACCTAAACTGTCTACGTTTGAAACCTAAATAAACATTTTCATCTACATAACAAGGTGAAAGGCTTGTTTGTTTATATATAAGCTCACGACTATATCCAATTGGGGTAGTCAGAGATACCTACATCCATCACATGGTGAACTAAGCATCCACGCCTCTGCGAGCTTTCTGTTAGACCAACGTCATATTAGGTGCGCCGTATCGCCGTCTAATGATATTTTATTTTATGATATTCAATCACCGTTTGGCCATATCGTTAATGTATGCGGTGTGGTGTAATAAAAAATCGAATAGTCGATTAATTTCTTACATTCAAAACTATTTACCTAATCGATACAATTACTTCGATTCATCGATTATAATATCAATCAAGTTTTAAATATAATCGAGACCAGCTCCGCTTCCGGTGGATAATGTTACAAATTTTACGATATGATTGCCAACGTTTGGCCATATCGTTAAGCATTTTGTGTTCATTGATCTGGCCAAACTACACCATGACATGGTCAATCAGTGATATTCTATTTCATGAAATATGACCATTCATGAAATGAACGAGCACATCATGAAATGATCAATTCTAAGATCTGGCCACGAAATATACATACATATGTATGTATGTATAATCGCTCACGTCGCTAACTGACGTATCTGAAATTTTTGGCGAATCTGATTTGGACCTTTTGCTATTGTCAGTTATAATATCGTAAATTGCAGATACGTCAGTTTGCAAAGTCAGCCACAATATTATACAGCACACTCATAAGTCGTCATAAGCCATGGCTCTGCCTAACCCTTGAATTTGAATTATGAAAGGGGGTTTATGAAAATAAGGGTAAAGAAAGCAAAAGTAGAAAGTCGGAAGTCGAAAGTACGTAGCATGGAGAATGCTACACCAAAAAAGAGCGCGGCCCTTAAGTTAGTAATAATGGTTACAGAAGTCTACCTATATGCTTAGGTAGTGTTATATTTAATACTAAATGCAATGCGCTAAAGGTGTTTGCACACGGAAGAGTATTTTGATCGCGTCTTATTTTACGTCGCTCTTTACAGGTGATGCTGCACAGTGGGCGCGACCTGTGGTGCGACGTAGACATTACTAGACTACAGTATGCATAACTATTATGGATAATTAAAACACATATTACGTTAAACACGCGTTAAACTCGGGGATACGATTTTATCGCGGTAAGGACCTGGTATCATGTGTTTTAATTATGATAATAACCACGTAAACCTCAAACAATGCATGCATATTTCACTGGGTCAAAGATAAATTATAAAATGCTTACTCGACGTATGCTAGGCCTGCCGTGGGGGTGTAGTGCGACTGGCATGTTCGCTGATAACGAAGGAACTGATTTTTCACATGTGATGCGAAGAATGTTAGATTCTTTTAAACAAAGATTGCTACATAGCAATAATGGAATCATTTTTTTTTAAATAAAATATTTTTTATTTTTTTTTCTCCAGTATTTTACAATATCGAAATTGTGGACCTCCCAGTAAGCAATTTAATATGCTCGTATTGGGAGTGACCACGCTGCTTCCGAGGGTTACAATCTATAAATACTTAACTTAAAAAAAATCATTAACGTTGTACATGACTTATATCTGCGTAGCAGATTATTTGTATGTCCTTCTTTTTTATACGTCATATTTTGTCCAAGTTTTCGTTGGAGTCGACCCCCAGTGCGGCGTGTCTGGTACTAGTAGCCAGAGTATTTCGTATTGTAGATCGTGAAACATCTCCGTGCGTACGGTAAGTGTTTTTGTCGCGTGTTGTGGTTCTGACTACCCCGATAGGGATTGCGAGCGCGATAGTAAGTAAGCGATGTGTGTGAGTAGTGTGTGACTATAAAAAAATAATATATTCTTGTAGAATAAAAATTGGCTAAGGTTTGATAGCTTTCGTGGTCTAGTGGTTAGAGCGTCGGACAATCTGGAGGTCCGGGTTCGTTTCCCGATGGGAACATTGTCGAAATTACTTTGTACGACTGTCCTTTGTATAGTAACGACATTGCAGGGTTGATTCACCTAATTTCCCGAAAAAGTAAAATGATTCGATGCTTCAGACGGGACGTTAAGCCGTCGGCCTCTGCTATTAGCCGCAAAAACACCTCCACCAACCCGTATTGGAGCAGCGTGATGGAGTATGCTCCATACCCCCTCCGGTTGATTGAGGGGAGGCCTGTGCCCAGCAGTGGGACGTATATAGGCTGTTTATGTATACATATATGTACTCGCTCGCTATTACCACGGGACTTAAAAATAACTGACCAGTAGTAAATACTAATTACCTCTGCCTGCCCTTTTGGGGATAACACTTGATGCTACGTAATGTGTTAATTTTTGTATTATAAGTTGGCCATATACCTAGAAATATTATCATTTATCTTTAATATTATAATCTAATCAGTATCCTCCACACAGCAAAGATAAAGTAATTACTTTTTATTGTTTAACTTTTGCAATAAATTCATTGTAAGTTAATAATTGCCGATTGTGTCGGACAACTTTATTTTATTCCGATAGTAAAAGAATTAGCGCTGTCCTTCACTACGACGAATATAAGACGGAGATAGAGATAGTTGTACAACTTAATTAAAATTACGTTTGTGTTGCCAGAATCAACAAATGTGATGTCAGTGAACAATTTGCGGTTGTACTGAAAGGACGATTGGTAAGACATGCAAAACGGTAGAGAGTTTAACGAAAAAACTATGCAAGTGGATGGATATTGTCGTCTTATAGTGAAAACCTTACAATCTTTTTGAAAAATCACATTTTGATGTGATCTTCATCAACAAAACCTCGAATACTTTCAACAATTTAGATCAATTTCATCATCTCCAGTTTTTCACAGGGTCCGCTTACCTAACCTGAAGATTTGTCCGGTTTTTACAGAAGCGATTACCTGTCTGACCTTCCAACCCGCGAAGGGAAAACCAGCCCTAATATAGGTTAACTCACCTCCGATATGCATTTCTCGGAAATGTGGGTTTCCTCACGATGTCTCCTTTCACCTCTGAGCACGAATGAATCAATCAATGAATTTCATTCCGGGTAAAAGTTGAAACCACAATTTTTTATCTGGACTGAAACTAGCTTGTACATAACGAGAATTTGTTAACAAAAAAAACACATCGAAATGTCATTTAAAATGTGGTTTTCACTATAAAGAAACGAGACATACATACATATAGCATAAATTGACTCTACATTTGTTTGCTAAAGCTTGTATTTTGCTTTGTTTTATTTGAATACAATCCTGTTTTCATTTAGAATGCTTAGTTGTAAAGGTAAATAAATGTAACGCATGCATGTAAGTAGCGCCATCTGTTGTGTTGCAGGCGTAACTAATTAAACTGTAATATTAGGGTAGAACCAAATGACACGAGAAAGCAACCTGCAGCCACACACTTGGTGCTGCAGTCCTAAGATGGACTAGAGAGTGTAGTCCGGGCAGATGTACTATGCATGAGCCAGTCACAGTGCCTCGTTGGGCCGATAACATAGTAAGTATTCACTCTTTCTCAAAACTAGAATTAATAGGCACTTACTAGGTGAAACATGATCTCTCCGACCGATTTCGGCCACGGCGACCACTTCGACTCCTAGTCTAGTACTAGGTAACCATGTACTGAAGCCACATCTTCATTTATCAGGTGAGATTGTGGTTAAATGCAAAGCTATATATTTTAATAAAAAAAAAAGAATAATCAGTCTCTTCAACACAGTTCAATCACTCAAATATCCATTATTGCTCACAAACAAAACATACAAACATTTAGCAACGGTACAAATGGGCGGCCTTATTGCTCTCAAGCAATTTCTTCCAGGCAGGAATCAGCCATAAAGAAACTTGTCTATCATGTTGGAGTAGACAATAATTTAGTCAAGTGTTGGTGTTTAGTAACATTTACCGCATCATTCACAGTCATGATTTTGCAGCAAACTATAATATTTCGGTTTCGTAAAATATTATTGGTATGGTACAGGCATATGATAGCTAAGATTTGACTAATACCAAACATTACACTAATCAAAATCAAAATAAAAGGTGTGGAACATAATGCTTATGTGTAATGTTTTGGTTTTATAATACTTTATAATAAAAATTGGATCGTATAGGCTAAATAAGATAAGATAAGAAGATAATAAAAATGATAAATAAAAAGAAAAAAGAATAGATCAGTATGCTGTTAATAAAATATTTCACTATATGATATATCAAAAGTATCCAATTCCCACAGTAAAGAAAAGTGAGAAGAAAGAAGAAGTGAGAAGTAAAGTGTGAAAAGTGAATGAATAAACATTTTCAATCTTACCAAATAATTGAAAAAAGATTGAAAATAGAAAAAAGTCACTAGTTATTTGACAATCAGAATCAATTATTATGGTATCAGATATAATTTCTTAAACACCGTATTCAACACTTGTTAATGTTTATTTTTTCCATAAATGTTTCAATAAATTATGTTAGGCATTCCAACAAAACTCAGTTGAGCTGGCCTTCATTAATTTGTTTGTGAGTTTATTGAAATATCTTCGGTCCTAAATTAGACATTTATCTTAAATACAATATCAGTATAGCTTTAACGGAACACTCCAATGTATACTGTCAACTATAAATATTACTAACCTCCTTAGCAATTTGGTCCAGGGCTTGCTCCTCAGCCGTGGCCTTGGTCTGTGTACGTTGACGTCGTGATGGATCCATGTCTTGTTTGTCACTGTGACTACTGTAAAATAGAAGCATTTTCATTATTATTTATCACAATAACAATCATTTTTGATTTTATTATTTTCTATGTTTTTGTGAAATCACATACACAAAAAGAAAATATTATTATTATTAATAATAATAATATATTTTTTATATATTAATAATAAGTTTTAGGAAACACCATGTTTATAGAGAGGGACTCCGATCTACCTTTTTCCCTTAGGGTCTCAGGGCAGGAGAAAGGAGAAAATGCAGACCCAGGTCGAGTGAAAAAATGAAACATAATATAATCATTCTTAAAATATTTACAAGCATATTTTATATATGTTTCTTTTTATCATATAGTCTTACAATCATCATCAAATCTGCAGTCTTACAATACAATAATATGATACAGACAGGTTAGTTCTGTTCTTTGTAATGTTTTGTTCACACACTTTTCATGACAGTGTCATTGAATAGCGGCTGCCTCAGATGGCTGCAGCGCAGGGTTTACATACTTTTTAAACATCTTTATGAGATTGCATATGAAAAAATTGAATATACCTAGGTACCTACCTTTATTTATATGGATATAAATGTGTACATTTTATAACATTTAACACATGTACAAGTACATTAATCACTGGATTATAATTAGCAAATAAACAACTAAGTGACTGCCAACTTGTTTACCTCATTGACACAGTTTTCCTATTTGAATTAAAGTAAATGTATTCTTATCTAACTAGCATTGAATAACTGTACTTACTGAAGCGTAGCTTAGTAATTATAAAGAATAGCCAAGGTTAGGCTTTGACAATGCTTAGCCTTCAGTGAACTAATCTATAGAACAAAATAGACTAACACCCCCCTAGGCATGCCTTATCTCTGCCGAGGTAGAATAAGGTTATCTATGACTTACGTTTTCAAAACAATGTTAATTTGTTCCTAATTAATTCCGCTATTAACATCTCTGTGGTATGCTGCTAATTGGTCTCTGCTTTCATGTAGAATAACAATCAATCACAAAACACCGCAACTAACGTCTATATTCAAATGCGAAGTTTAGACACCAGTAACTTATGTCTGAAAGTGATATCATATCCACATTCATACAATACTTTAACAAAACATGTATCACATCACCACTGCTACAAATGTGTTTTACTTGTTTTAATTTGGTCGTTTAGCAAACTCGAGGAGCTCGCAGCCTCGCGCTCGCGACATACGGGATCACCAACAGTCTCATTTACATAATTATCTAGAACAAGTTGGCTTTAACCTACAGTTCATTGCGCTTCATCCGCGTGGATCCCCCCGGCGAAACCGTATCGGAATTATAATACTAGCAGGAAAAGTAATGGGCACAAAGCCAACATATTTTTTATGGCAGTCACTACAATGACATCATACTCACTGGGACAATTCACAGATGTAAACACATCACTGCAACAGTCCCTGCAACGAGTCCTCGGCCGCTCAACGCGACTCCGACGGGCGATAACTCTAATCAACAATGCAACACGCAAGAAACACAATTTTTTGCCAAATATTAGAAATACGGGGACACCAATTCACTGCCTACACGAATCACATTGATAGTACAACACGATCACACTTTCCACTAAACGTGAGCAGTTATTTGGCACTTCAGATTATTCTTATGTCGAATTAACCAGTTTGTGGGATTAGGAATGTGTAAATTACAACATTTTTCACTAAAATTAGTTCTACAAAAGCCAGTATGACATGCATGCCATTGCCATTTCAAACCGTCGCGTTCAAAAATATATGAACGAAGGTTGTCAACAAGTGATGCGATCAGTTTATTTGTAGTTGTTGGATGAATAAAATGGTTTTCTTTGCGGTATTCTACGGCGTTCGTCGCCATTTGTGGCATTTATTTGGTTGTAGGTAGGAACTAAAATTATATTTTACATAACAAATAGCCTATAATTTACATAAATGAAATATAATTTACCCAAGAGTGGGATGTTTATTATTAGAAATATTATTCCGTTAAGCTATTATCGATCCGAATATTCGGCAAATCTTCAGTTTTTATGAAATCTTAAGAGCAAGTATAAGAAATAAAAATTCTAATACTTGGTCCTTGCATCAGAGGATACTTCCTCTGAACAAACATAATGATTTCCATTCATATGCGACACCGAAACCGAATATTCGGCGGATCTCTTATTTATTATCATTATATTTTAATACCATTTGTAATACTAATTCAGGAAAAAATAAACAAAACCAATTACTTAATTATAAATAGCATTTTATTTCACTATTTTCCGTACACACTTACCAGCCAGAACAAACAGTGGGTAGAACAATCAACTTTTGTGAACTTAGAAATCACAAACATAAAATACACTAGATATTACATTAATGCGACGGAGACAGTCTATTCGCTCTTAGCCTTGGTGTCCTCCTTGTAGTAGAGGAAGACGAAGGAGAAGAGGAACACGCCGACCATCATGGAGAACGCGCTCACATAGTACGGGTACGCGCTGGGAATGAACCGCTCGTACTGCGTGTGCTGCAGCGGACGCACCGACACCTGCCAACAAAAAATATAAAATTCATAAAAAAAAAGAAAAACAATGACAATACTGAGATAAACTCACTTCACTTTTATAGTTTATGGCAGTCAGACGTCATAGAATAGACAACCATTGCTGCTAAAGTCATGTAAAGAAACACTTATCCAGATAAACTTAAATGTAATTAACATCGGTATATCTGAGTAAGATCAGACGAGGATCTGACAGCTTGAAATAAGCAGCTCTACTTATGTTTTTATTTTATTTGTAACAAAATACCCTGCTTCTTTGACAGCTTACACAAATCATATCTAAGGTTTCGACCAATAACCGTACGACGTCTTTAATCGTAGATAGCATTTGCTGCGTCTATTGATCGAAGCGTTGATATAATTCGGTTTCTGTGCCGAGGGGGCCGAACTAATGAATTTACTGTTGAAATTTTATGTTTTCCTGATACTGACCTGTGTAGAATGATAGAGCCTAGTATATCCAACTCTATCGTAGTCCACTTTGAACTGGTACACGCCCCACACATCGGGCACTTTGAACACCGCCTCATAGACCCCGTTGGGCTTCTTCTTCAATGTGGTGCGTATGAACGGGTCGATGCGGACAAACTCCAGCTGAACATCGTTGGCGTCGAACGGCTGCCATTTGCCGTTCTTCAGCTCTTCAATCTCGATTTGGTAGACCTGTTGACATGAGTAATATAAAATCAATTATTGCATGTACCTGATTCCAACGTGCCAGCAACCCGCCTGGAATAGCTGCTAGCCCTACATTATCTGTCAGACAGCCTTCAATTTCAAAGCCTTTTATTTAGTTAAACACATAGAACAGGATTACAATGATAAAATAAATAAAGTGCTAACAATCCCCTGTGTAGTGCGTCCTTTCGACACAAAGGCCTCCTCTAGCGATTTCCATGTATTTTTATTTCTTGCTCTTCTTAGCCATAGTGGGCCTGCTATTTCCTCCAGATTGTTTGACCATCTTCATCAGACGGCCTTAATCAAACCCTACTCTTGGTGGGTTTTCAAATGTTGGGGCAGGCAGAGACAGAATAAAAAAGAAAATACCACTTGGGCACTATGCAGGAGATCTCTTTATTTATTTTTTTAAATTCTGGTCCTTTTAAAGCCTCTTACAGTTTACACTGTAAGAGTTTGTTTACACAAACAGACACATAAGGGCTATTTTTCCATGCATAGGACCTTGTGGGTTGCAATAGCTTCTAGCCTTACACTATTGGAGTCTATCAGACACTTCTAATACCTTTCTTTTGATGCATTTTCAACAAGAAAATAATTCCTACTTGGGCTACTAGACAGGAGATACTTTATGTTATTTTGTATTTCTGATCCTTTCAAAGATATAGTTTAGTAAGTAGACAAAGTGACTAATAAGGACTGTTTAAACACGCATTAGGATTTGGGAACTTGTGGAATGAGAGTCTACTACTTATAAAGTTATTTAAGAGTATTGAGTAGTAGTGGATCGAAGCAAATGGAATTCTATAGTCTCTGCATACCCCAGTGGGAAATAGGCGTGAATCTATGTATTTTAAGGGTATATCTACTTACAACATTGTCAGTGATGGTGTATGTGTTGGTCGAGTCCTTCTCGCCCTGCTTGTGGTGGTACACGCGGCGCACGCGCAGCCGCCCGCGCTCGCCGAACGCCCACTCGCTCAGATTCAGCGCCAGGGCCTTGTTGCCCGACAGTTCGGACTTTACTTTATCACCCTGTGGATGTTAAAGATAAGAAAGTAAGAGGAGGATGCCACAGATACATCAAAAATAAAAATAAATGCTTCTTAAAGTCATGGTATAAGAAGACCAGTGGGCCTAGCACAGTAAGCACGCGACTCTTTCTCGCCGCGACAGAGATCATCTGTCTCTTTCTGTGCAGTACTGTGAGAGTGACGGGTGACGTATGTCGAGGCGAGAAAGAGTCGCGACTCTTTCTCTCCGCGCGCGTTTACGGTGCTAAGAATGCAGGAATGCTCAAAAGTGACAGCTAACATTTCAAGTTTAGCCCATCTGACGTCATCCCGCCCTACGTTAGCATTTCGTAAAAAATAAATTACGCACGACCAATACTTTTATATTTACTTTGCAAGGAAATTTTGAACTTTTAGTAGAAGATTTACTTACAGTTTTAATGATTTTTATATATGTGACAAGTAATAGTAATTAAATACAGTCAGTAATTCACTTAATTTTCAATAATAAACTTTAAAACTAAACTAAAGTACAGTACTCACATGAACTTTGGAGACTGGGGAATCGAAGGCCTCATCAGAGAAGAAGAACAGGGAGCCGCTGAACACAATGCGCGCGTTGTTGCGAGCTTGCAGCGCCGCGATCAGCACCGTCTTGCGACCGACGGCGTGAGGGTACTCCTTCACCTAAGAATTTTGTTAAAAAGTGATTTTTCAGGGAGTCAGAAATCGACATAATACAAGAATTAGTCAAGCTATTCAGGAAAAACAAATTAATGATAAAATCCCTTTGTGAGTTGAACAATAAACAATAAAATTATTTTAAATAAAATTGTGACTTTATTTTTTTTAATACATAAAAGTTTATGCACATAAAATAATACATAATCTAATTTAGCTACTTTTATTATACCAATATGAAATTATGGTATGACCCGAGAAATGGTAGTTTAACTTTAACCACACACACACTGGCACATCCCTCCTTTGCATGTATGTAAATTATAATTTAATTAGTAATGTGTAAGTGTGGTAGAACAATAAAAATAAAAAAAGTGTAAAATATTTTTGTTACCTACTTTGGAAGAGCGGTGCCTTCTAATACAAGCCCTATATGCTTAAAAAAAGGCATCAGCCTCTAGCTGATTGTATTTTGTTTGTTGCCAATAAAACATTATTTATTTAACCTCTTATACCTTAACTGCTTTCAAGCACCCAGGCAACTCTACTATTTTAATTTCATATGATCAATCAAGTAAAAAAACATCAGGTTAGGTTGACATAAAGTATAAATTCAAACATTTTTTTTGACTTACCTGGCTCTTAGGGTTGTAGCTGTAGGCAGTGCTGTCAGCAGTAAGAATAGGCAGAACAAGACTGTTATCTTTGTCCAGGATAAGACCGGTGCCTTCAAACAAGATTGGCTGGGTATTGTGTGAGCCTACAATTGTTGGCGCATTGATGAGGTTCTTTGGAGATACAACAATCCTGGTGTGTTCTCCATCATCTGATGCGTCATAGTTGAAATGGTCGATCACCGCTGCCGACTCCTCATCCATCTGAGAAACACAAATAGAATTTTCATTTGCTGTGTGTGTTATGTGAGTAAAAATAAATGCAATCAGTACTAGTTTAGGCTCCAGTGTCTACAGATATTACCATGATTTTTTATAGAGGAAATAAATATTTTGGTCTTGTAGTATCTACTACACAACAATGCCATATATGAAATTGATGATATAGCTAGACATTTACAGTACCTCAAAACCACATTCTGAAGCAATCTCCCTGTATACGTCGCCAGCGGCTGCGTTTCCAGCCATGAGTAGGTTGCCGCCATCGTCGATGAACTTCGTGATCGCCTCCGTATCAATCTGACCGCCGAATTCCAGCACAGAAGGAGCAAACACTACGAGATTCTTATACAAGTATTCACCATATTTAGAAAGCACTAAGTTGCTATCATCAGCTAATTTGAACGTCAGGGTGTAGCCACGGTCTGCAAAGAAGATTTATAAACATTTAATTGGAATATAAACGGACAGAAAGTATGTTATACCGGCATTTTGCCGACACGCAATCGATCCGAACTTACCTTGTAAAGACTTGAAGAATTGAGAGTGTGTCTCTCTAACATTAAGATTATCCACAAGAACTAATGTTTCTTTATCCGCTAGTGCTAGAGAAAAACAGGCAAATATGCCTAAAATTAGAGGAAAATTCATTTTTTATCGGTATCAATAACCTAAGAGAAGTGACGTGTACCAACTAAACACCAAAGACAATATTAATTTACTTTTTAATATCTCGATGTTTGTTACCTTGTCTATGACAAATATCTGCCAAGTTCCATAGATATCAAAAGTTTTTTTTACTTGGCGATATGCCAAGTCTTTAATTTTTTTTTTTTATATTATTACTGTTTATTTCTAAATATATATATATTAGAAGTAATATTATGAAAGCATAAGTTTTTACCTTTACAAAAAGTTTTCAATTTATATACAGTACTCAATCAAAAAGCTCAATTAAAAATACTCCCTTTTATCACCTCTCGACCGAATGTGCCCATCACGCTCGCAGCGTTGCCCCGTTGGATGACAGTCTTTAATTGTAAATGAAAACAAACTCATTAATTATTCCAAAATATTTTGAGTCTGTGCCATAATTTAAAAAGTATAAGTTTGACGTTTCGTGAAAATGTTTTATTTTTGTATTTATTATTTTCAATAAATTGTGCCCTAAATTTACATGGTGCACATTTCAGTTAGTGTTTCTCGTTACAGTCTTCCATTATTTTAGTTTGCAATGATGATATCACGGGCGAAGCACCGCTCCTCGGTGGAAGTTTGCGCGGATTGTGGAGCTTCAGGTTTGAGCGACGTTCTAGTTGTCTAGCTGCCTTATATGTCGTGTATTTTGAGTGCTCATAATATTTTCTTGTACGTGCAGATCCTTCATGGGCCTCGATCAACCGGGGGCTGCTGTTATGTGCGGAATGCTGTAGCGTCCATCGTAGTATGGGCCGCCACATATCTCATGTAAAATCTTTGCGGCAAGGCACCTGGCCGCCTTCTCTTCTGGCTGTACGTTTTTAAATTACTTAATAATTTTATTTTTAACTCAGTAAAAATATATTAATGATAATATTTTAATATTTATATATTTATTGTAGATGGTCCAAGCACTAACAGCACAGAATGTGAACAGCATCTGGGAGCACTCTCTGCTGGACGCATCAGCTCCTAAACACTTACGGAAGAAGCCACAACCTAAAGACCCTTTGCAGTGAGTATATGGGCTTTTCAACAAAACATAAATTGTTACCATTATAATTCTCATTTGTTTTTACTTTAATTATTATTGAAAAGTAAAAATTACACTGAATGGAACAGACTTAAGATATTATAAATATACATATACAGTTTAGTATCCTATAAAACATGCTGTAAAATATTATTTTATTTATTTACATTTGAGTATTCATTGCTGAAACTCATCCACTAAAATATTTTAGAACCTGATATCTTTATTACTAACTTATAAACCACAAAAACTTATTTTCTCCTAGCCCGGTAAAGTCCGAATTCATCCTGGCAAAGCACCTGAGACTGGCTTACATCTTGCGAGCACGACGTGACGAGCCCCCCAATGAGCTGGGGCGGAATCTCCACAGCGCTGTGCGGAGCTCTTCCCTCGACACTGCCATGAGACTCCTGGCACAGGGGGCTGATCCTAACTATTATAATCAGGTAATAATCTTCATTTTATTCTTATACTTTCAACTTGTGACACAATACTTTTTCATTGAAGAAAATTACAAATAAATCATTAATTTTAAAGGCACCCATACTGCTAAGAAATATTTTTTTACATGTAACTTTAGGCCTGTGGGATCCATGCTGAAGCTGATATTTAAATATATGTACATAGTTAACATAAACAGCCTATACATCCCACTGCTGGGCACAGGCCTTTGGTTGATTGAGGGGATGTTTAAATATATTCAAAAGATTTTCATTAGAAAGATGAATTGTTGTTGTTGTTGATTTTTGTTGGTTGCCTGGAAGAAATTGCTTTAGAGCAATAAGGCCGCCCAAATTGTACTGTACTCATATGTTTTGTCTGATTGTTGAAATTTTAGTTTTGTGCAATAAAGTATATTTGATTTGATTTGATGAATACAATCAAAGCAAGGAGAAGCAATTGATTTCTATTTATTGGGCTTACAAAACCAAAAATGCATAACATGCATATTTCCCATTGTGGTAGGTAGAGACCACAGAACTCCACTTACCTACTATGATCCTGTCATACCACTTTCCCTTCTTCCACTCATCAAAGACTTCATGAATGCTCGCCAGTTTAGAGAAAAACAGGAAATCCTACTTCCAAAATAGCTAATGACTATGTAGGTGTGCAGTATGGCCATCACACATTGTGTTAATTCCCCTCTGACCATTTAAATTAAGCAATCAACCTGATGGTTAGTCATGGTTTTAATTAATGATGCTGTTTGAAATTACTGTTAATTTATTATTATCCTTAAACAAGACTTAATAAATGATTAGTTATTTTTTAATTATTTTACTGATTAGTATTTTAAATAGGAAGATTAGTAATATTATTTTATTCTTCTATTTAACTTATTTATTTCAATTAAAAAACTAAACAATATTATATTTTATTCTTATTTATTCTTCTACATATATAAATGTTTGATCAATAAGATATTGATATTTATAATTATAACTGTGGTGTTATAATTGACATTGACATGTTAAATGTTTCAAGCAACAATTGAAGGTTAAATATAATGTCTCTGTTGCTAGATCTACACTAATATTATACGTAAATGCGAAAGTAACAATAGTTTTTGTACTATGCAGGATTCTTTTAGTGACAAATATTTTTTTTAACTTTTAATTGTTTGGCTTACCTAATTATAATTATTTATTATGTTTAAGCCTAAAAAATATGAAACAGTAACTCTTAGATTGCTCTATCTGACAATTCACCTTATGTTACCAATGTTGTACCACTAAAAGTATATGAGTATGATTATGTAATGATGTATGTGTGTCCCGGGTCAGGAGAAGGGCACGATGTGTCTCCACGTGGCGTGCCGCGCGGGGCAGGCGGCGCAGGCCGAGCTGCTGGCGTGCTGGGGCGCCGCGCCCGCCGCCAGGGACCACGCCGGCTGCACGCCCGCCGACTGCGCCAGGTACACATAACCAGTATTCATAAATAAATAGCCTAAAGTCGTTAGATAGAATACAATGGGAAATTAATTGTCATTTCTCCTTTTACAAAAATGCAATCCGACACCATACTCCTTACAATCTGTACTATCATAGACAATATATCCTATTTAAAAGAAACTTCCTTGCCTCCTAAATTCATACCATAAACAAATTCCCATTCATTATCCTTCCATATAGTATTCTCTCTTACGTTCAATCAGTCTTATGTTCCGTTCTAGTCACTTACATATACTCACTGAGTCCCACTGATGGGCACACGCCTCCCCTCAACCAACTGGAGGCGGTATGGAGGGTTCGATTCCCGATGGGGACAATGTTCCTTCGTCTACAAAATTTTAATTGTTGTAGAGGAAGCATTTATCAATGAATTTTTTACTAGTTTTAAATGTTTTATTGAATGTTGTACTGTATTTTTAAGTTACCTGTAATTGTCTAATTGTAATTGTGTTGTGTTTAATTTTGTTTATTGTACGTTTTGGTGTATAACTGTCAGTACAATAAATGTGTGTAAATAAATAAAAAGTTTGGTTCAATGAAATGTGCATCAACATGTCTGTGTGAGCTCGTATTTATGTTTAAAAATACCGTCTTAATTCGACTTTTAGACAAACTACAATATTAATCCAAAGTAATTGTAAACAAAATTACTGCATTACAGTAGTCAAAGGTCACTAACATTTCAAACTATTATTTATCTATTCATCAGCCGACATATCTCGAACAATGACGATTATTTCACTTTAACAATTAGCGTTCCTTGCATAGCGCGTAGGGTATTTACGAAAACAATGGGCTAGATTCCAACTAGTCAAATCAGTTACTTTTTACTAAACGTCACAACACAAAATTACCGCGGGATTTGTATGAAAATGCACACTGTGACGTCATAGAAAAACGTGATAAAATGTCGGATTTATTATTACGTTTCTCTTGATTAAAATGATAAATAAGTCACTGTGGTCCTGTGTATACCGGCTTGCTTTTCAATCAGGGAGCGCTGGTTCGTACCGGACTTGCACCAATGAGTTATAGATTTATCATAAGTGCAGTTTTCACTAACACAGTTGGCTCGACCATTATAGACGGCGATACGGCTCACCACCTACCATGTTGGTCTAACAGAAACTCGGTGAGGTGTGGGTACTTAGTTCATCTTGTGATGGATGTACCTCTGACTAAACCTGTTTAGGTTTGGTCTTGTAATTAAACTCCCAACATGAAATAATTAGAATGATTGGTAATGTGTATAATACTTGTTACACAGAGCGAGAGAAAGTGACGGAATAAAAAGTCTAATCTAATCTAGTCTACAAGACCCCCTGCTCAGGCGTCGAGGTAGACCTCGAAAGAGATGGCGTGACGACTTGGACGCATACCGGAGGGACTGGCCGGAGTACGCACAGGACCGCGAAAAATGGAAAGAGGAAGGGGAGGTCTTTGCCCAGTAGAATAAAAAGTAACATACTAAAAATAAAATAATATTTTGGTTAGTAAATCACCTCCGGTTGATGGAGGAGCGGCTTGTGCCCAGCAGTGGGACATAGACTGTTTACGTTTTATCTTTTGGTTGGTGTTGCCAACAACCCCTACCGCAATCAGGATATACTCGTGAGATTGTTATGCTAATGTTTCATCATCCGTATTCAGACAAGGCGGTCACATGGAACTGGCGGAGCGTATGACGGAGCTGGTGTACGAGGCGACGGACCGCATGATATACCTGCTGACGGGCACGAAGCCCGAGCACGCGGCCGGCCGGCACTACATCGTGCCGCGGGCGCACGACACGCACGAGATGACCGACGTCGCCAAAGCGGCGAGAGGCAAGCTGCAGTTGGTACGTCTTCTGTCGACTTCACACATCTCGAGGCTTTATAAGCGTTCTATATCGTAACAGGACTCCGATACCGACCCCGCCGGCGTGGTCGACGATTTCCCTCAATCAGCGCTTATCGCTATCGACCCACTAGGGTCGATTAATTCTTTCAAATATTTTACCTCTCAGACGACGCCCTGAGCCGAGGTTCGCGCCCACCTGGACACCCTCAGGCCTGTTGTCTTAAACGTCGTACTGAGCCTTCAGCGCTCCCCATTTGTCCGGCCAAGTAGTTACTGCCATCTGCGGCAAATCTACAATAAGTCACGTCAAAAAAAATTACATCGTAACGAATCGTAACGAATACTTAGGGGGATGATTTTTGACCATGATTCTGAGTTAATATCAATTGGAATTTGCCATCTGTCTTTATTTAATAATTGGAATTTCATATTTTATTTTCAACATATTACACGATCCATTTCTAGATTAGCAAATACAAACATACCAATCTTTATTGGTAACGTAAACTACATGTCATTGGAAGTACATTAATTAAGTGTATACATTATTATAGCAAAGAAATTCATTAAAGTCTTTTATGAGCTTTTTAAAAGATTGGTTGGACGCTGCATCTGTTTTTTGTTTTATTTTTTTGTGTTTTGTAGCATTTTATAATTTATCTTTGACCCAGTGAACTACGGTACTTGTGAATAAAAAAATATAAATTTTGTTCCAGTTGCCGAATCACCTGTTCGAAGAGCTGGTGATGGACATATATGATGAGATCGATCGCCGGGAAACAGAAGCCAGTGAGTGACTAATTAGCTATATTCTTCCATCCTTCTTCTTCTATCTTGTGGGTTTTGAGGTGAATTACCAACCTTATCAACCCCGGTGTCAGGGTTATTATTGAGCCGCCAAAGGCCCCTGACATGGCTCATGTAACGACTACTTACACCAGTAACCAGCACGTTCCGTCCTTATCCAGCCTTATTTATTATTTTATTTGGGGGTCGGTGTTTCTAAACTTACATAAACAGCCTATATACGTCCCACTGCTGGGCACACGCCTCCCCTCAATCAACAAAAGTGGATTTTTCCGTCGGATTATTCATGAAAAAGTGTTTTTTTTAATTATTTTCCATTCTATACTTTTCCAACAGGAAATTCCACTTGATATTAACTCTGAAGCATCCCCCAAAGGTTTAGTTATGATGTTACTAACACCGTGTACATATAATAAAGTTTTTAAATAATCTTCTCCACAGTCTGGCAAACATCAGCGAGCGGGCTGGAGCGGTGCGGAGTGGCGTTCCTACCAGTGAACCCCGCGCTCTCGGCGCCTCGCAACCAGGGTAGACAGAAACTAGCGAGGCTGTCTACGACTGAATTACACGCCTTGTTGAGGGATGTACTACTCGATGCTACTAGGAGGCAGCATATAGCTACCTTGCAACCTAGAGGTATTATAATCAGTTTTATGTACACCTTCTTTACACTAATAAGGCCGGTGTTTCGATGTTAGCTAAGAATTCGATTCGTACGCACATACAAAATACAAATATACTTTTTGCACCAAAATAAAAAAGAAATATTTACAAAAGGTTCTTAACTAGGTACATGGCAAATGGTGGCCTTATCGCTTAAAGAGATTCTTAAAGACAACCATAAGGCGAGGAAATATGTAAAAATTAAAGATGTGGGTGCAAACTATAAGCACATGTAGGTCTATTTTCTTAATGTCTTTCGCCAATAATCCCCAATTGGGTCGTGTACTAGGTTCAAAATAAATAATGAAATTCTAATATTACACACGGTGCGGCTCGCCATTTCTGTTTCTTGAACTTGGCTTGACACGCGACCGCGTGTCTAGATAACTAAATAAAGACAGAGTGTAAAATTATATTAACGAAAAACATTGAATATAATCGTGTACTAGGTCGTCAAGACGTCATTCTGTGACGTCAGTGTGTTTTTTTTTTTTTTAAATCCATAGTAATTTCGTGTTTTGACGTTTAGTAAAAAGTAACTGATTTGACTAGTTGGAAACTAGCCTATTCGAATTCTGATACACGATAAATCTAATGACTGATGCACATCTTAACCATCATCATCATCAGCCGTACGACGCCCACCGCTGGGCATAGGCCTCCCCCAAGGACATCAACATCACACCAACCAATAAATCGGTAATTCTTTATTTCACAAATACAAACTCAGGATATGTACAGACACGAATAAAATAAGCACAATAAGCGGCCTTATTGCGAAAAAGCAATTATTGCCAGGCAACCTTAGGGAGAACGAACTTAAAAATCCCTGGTCATTACGTGATTCCTTATTGACTTTTCTGATTGTCCCAGGGCTAACAGGGCCGATGAACCCGCTGCTGTCAGCGAGCCACTTGAAGCACATCTCTCAGATGTCCGACGACGAGCCGCTGTACGACTCCGTGGCCTCTGATGATGACTACGCCGCGCTAGCACCCATAGACCTTGATGTAAGACATTAAAACACATTATTACACCACGGGACAGAAGAAAGAGGTCGGAAATGCCCTAACGCGCATTCAAATTCAAAAATATCTTTATTCAATAGGTAACATAGTTACACTTTGAATCGTCAATTTTTACATAACGAACGTCCGCCTAAAACTACTGCAGCTTCTCACAACCTGTATAGCCGGCCATAAAGAGGCCGTCCATTAATCATGTGATGTTTTTTTTGGCATTTTTAACCCCTTGGTGATACATGGTGAGGTTCAAGACTACCCCCCCCCCCCCCCCATCCTATATCACGTGTATTTTTTAGTACCTACCAAAATAGATAACAATAAAGCTAATATACATAAATAATAAAGTACACACCGGGATAATCGCCGGTAACAAAACATAGAATACAACGTTTGACCACATTTATTGATGTGTCATTTCATGTCTTGACGTTTATTAAATTTAACTGATTTGAGGGAAATCTACCCTATTTAAACGGGTATAAAGTAAAAAAGAAATGACTAAAATCCTCATAGCCAAGCCTGTAAAAAAGAAAAAGTTACCTGTGGGAATAGCGCTAACAGCGACCTGACGGCATGTCTTATAGCCTCCGCCCGTTCCGGCAGCCGCGGCCGCTGCTCCCGCGCCGCGGCCCACAGGTCCTGTATTCCACACAGAACAACATAACACAATCGTTGGGATAGTCCAAGGGGCCGTCCATTAATCACGTGATGTTTTTTTTTTGGCATTTATAAACCCCCCCCCATGTGATACATGGTGAGGTTCAAGACTACCCCCCCCCCCCCATCCTATATCACGTGTATTTTTTAGTACCTACCAAAATAATTGCACGAAGCGCCACTTTTCGGTTCAGTATCGCGCGTTTGCCGAAAAAATAAATACTCGTGATATATTACTACACCCCCCCTCCCCCCTTATGATATTTCTGTGATTTTTTCATGGACCCCTCCCCCCTTTCGAGCCTCGCATGATCAATGGACGGCCCCATAGCCATTTTGTACGAGAACCGCTGTCGGATCAACCCCACTCTCTTACTCCTGAAGACAGATAACTACGATAGCTCTACTACTTCTCATGCCATAGTCACTTTACCGGCAAAGTATATTTTATGTGACAGGCCGCAATTTTATCATAATTAAAACACATAATAACTTAGGTCTTACCGCGTTTAAAGCAGTGATATGAGACTCCCGATAATTCGACACTGTTGCAAGTGCTGTTGCAGTGAGTTATCTATTTAATTATTTATTCAGATATCCAACAGCATTAATATTTGAATTAAGTATCATTCAAATAATATATAAAATTCAACTTAGGGAGTAGTGTAAGTGTCATCGAAATTGGTTCAGTAGTAGTAGAGTAGTTTGGATGTTGACGTCGGCTTAATGAAGATACATAGATCGAAAGAAATTCGCATGGATAGGAGGAGGACCCAATGGGTTAACACGCACGTCACGACTTGACAACAGCTGCGAGTTGTTTATTGATTTAAATTTTCTCTTTGTTGGTTCTAGTAAGTAAGTAAAGTAAAATCTTTATTTCCTCTACAAATAATAAAACACATGGATACATAAATACATACAAAAATACAATATTTGTAGAGGCTGGAGCCTAAACTAGGATACCCTGTGTTTTAGGACTCCAGGCCTCCACCCCCAAAAAGTCATGGTCAAGAAAAAATAACAAAATATAAAAAATAAAGTTTTTTTTTTTAATTGTTAGACTAAATCATAAAATATTAAAATATTTCTTAAAAAGAAATACTTCTACTGAAGCAACTTGATTTTTGATGATTTGTGTGTGATATGTAATATTTGTCAAAACAGATGTCGAACCTCCTCCCGCGGACGGGCGAGGCGGTGGCCTCGACGTACAACCCGTGCCTCCCCACGGAGCACTCCACCTCGGAGGCGCGGCGCTCGCCCAGCCAACACAGCACCCCCGAGAGACACCCCGAAATAGAAACACTAAAAAAAGAACTCGACAACAGAGATTCGACCATCACTGAACTAAAGAACCAATTAAAAAACCTACAGTCTATAGTCGAACAGCTGACTAAAGAAAATAGCGTTCTAAAAACGAGTAGCGTGGAAGACGACCAGAGTGTGACGTCATTGATCTCAACCACGGACAGTGTCAACGTTCTAGAACCTTCTAAATCTCAGGAGAGAGGGAAGAGTCTAGAAACAGAGCAACTGAAGGACGAAACAGACGCGAAGTTGACGTTGAAAAGCACGCAGCGACCGGTCAGTATGTATGAGACTAGAGAGGGACCAAAGAATAACTGGCAGGTTACTAAACACCAGGTACTAATTAATAATTTTACTAATTTATTTTAACACTTTCACGGACACAGACCGCGCGGCGTTGACCTTCCATTCATAGTAGTATCACACTTGGAATTGGAACGTCGTTATTTTATGTTCTGAGGACGTGGTTTATAGACATCCTGTCCTTGAAAGTGTTAAATATAAGTAGTTTGTAGTTTTTATATGTGACACAAGATATCGATTTTGTCTTAATATATTTTTAGCGGTCGTTTTCCTTTTCTGTCGAAACTAAGTTTCAGTGGTGAAGAGTTAGACTCATGGTCCAGAGGTTTGAATGGGTAGGGATATCAACACAAAAATCACTTATTGAAATGTGATCCTTAGTTTGGTTACATTGCAGGTTGATCACCCGATTGTCCGAAAGTAAGACGAACAGTGCTTCGGAAAGTACAATAAGCAGTCGATTACTATTTAGCTAAATATGTAGTCGTTATAGGAGCCGTATCAGGGGCCTATGGCGCTTCAATAGGTTGGGTTGATTAGGGCTGATTAGGTCGGTCATTCCCTCACAACCCAGACGAGAAGTCATCGATATTTACCTATTGACCGCACCGAGATGCTCAAATCTACTCCCATCATATTAACTCTTTCGACATATCTCCTAATATCATATCGGCCTCCGTGGACCAGTGGTTGAGCGCTGTGCTCACGATCCGGAGGTCCCGGGTTCGAATCTCGGCGGGGACATCACAAAAATCACTTTGTGATCCCTAGTTTGGTTAGGACATTACAGGCTGATCACCTGATTGTCCAAAAAGTAAGATGATCCGTGCTTCGGAAGGCACGTTAAGCCGTTGGTCCCGGTTATTACTGACTGATGTAAGTATGTAGTCGTTAAATGAGTCATGTCAGGGGCCTTTGGCGGCTCAGTAATAACCCTGACAACATTGATGAGGTTGGTAATCCACCTGACAATCCACACGATAGAAGAAGATATCGGATTTTGTGTCACGTGTAATTTTAGATTAACATAGTAGTTTAGCCGCTAAGTAGAAGTACTGAGGTGTGAGTTTAGAGCGAACTAAATGTACACTAAACTATAAATTCCCTTTGTGTTGAAATACATCTAGTCGCAGCGCCTTGCGCCTTCCAATGCTTCTATCATTTTCTGTCACTCAGAACCATCATTTGCTAGAGTGAGATAAATAGCGTTTGTGCGACCGCACTTCGCAACCTCGTCGATTCCGCCGCGTGTGGACTCTTTATCCCGCTCTAGCAAATTACGGTTCTGAATGATGGAAAAGGATACAACTATAGGAAATGGCGATGGTGCTGCCAGATGTAATTCAATCCTAACTAAATAAGCTGCTTATTACAAAATTACATAAAATCGCGCCTGACTTGGTTTCGGTAACATCTTAAATAATTAAAAACAATAATTAAATTGGAATGTAGTTAAAACGTCTTTGTCTTTAAGTTTTTTTTTTTTTTTTTTGAGAAAACAGTAGGTCCCATTATAAATAAGCTAAAATGAAGCGGTGTCAAATCAGAAAGGAAAATTGGTAAATTACCCGTTGTACTCATCCAACACCTCACCCCAACCCATTGGGTATTCCGCGCGTGAGTTTATGGATGTGTGTATGTATGTATGTACTTATTAAAGAAAGACAGATATCAAGAAAAGAAGAAGGAGAATTCTCCATCTGATGTCTCGTCAAACAAGGACAGAAATAAGAACTCTACATCTGATCTAAGCGCTTCAGAATGAGACAATTACACGATTTAATTTGACTAAAAAAGTATAGGTATATAAGAAAAATACTATGCTAATTATTTTTTACCTTACTTAATCACGACCCGTTAAAAATAGTGTACTATTTCATTTGACTGTTTGTGTCAAACAATCAGATATTATGTCCTTACCTTTTTTATTTATTAAACTGGTCGCACTATTGTGCGGATTATTTGTCGTACGAATTCATATGTTACACGTACGAACACTGCGACCAGAAACTGTAATTTCAACAAGACCAATCCGCGTCTACCCAAACCCCTAAAAAATAAATAATATTTCAGTTGACAACCCTGACGGGACTCGATCGGTCGTTGACCCAGAGCGTACTCGAAGGCGCATGCGCGGCCGACGTTGTGCCGAGTCCGGACCTGGTTCAGAGGCGCGCCGAGTCCGTGACGAGAGGCATACAGGTATGTTGAGCCGCAGCTGGTATACTTGCCTTGCACGTGCCAGTTACTTTCGTGTGCGTACTTTAACTGGCATGCGAGTAGATTGCATGGATACATTTTCCAGACATTCTCTTTGGACAAATGTCTTTTCTATACTTGACTCTGGCAGTAATGGTTGTCTGTACGACGACCGGTTGTCATAAACCATAAAGTTGAAGTTGAGTAGATTGCACTACATTTAATATTCGCCATACTAAACAGTCATGAGCAATATAATGTACTCACTTTAGGACTCTGTCGCACTAACATATTTGACATTTAGTGAGACTTACATGGTACCAAAGTGTATACATATTAATGCTCGTGACCGTACAAGTTTAGCTTGCATATTTCTTTGAATGTCACCTGTATTTACTGTGGAGGTCCGGATTCGATTCCCGACGGCGACGTTGTCGAAATTACTTCTTGAGATTGTCTTTCTTTGGTTGAATCATCTGATTGTCCGTAAAAGTAACATGGTTCCATGCTTCGGAAGGCACGTTAAGCCGTTGGTCTACTGGCCCTAAACCATCTCCATTAACTCCGGCCAAGTAGTTAATGCCGTATGCGGTAAATCTACAATAAGTCACGTCAAAAAAAGAGGCCTGTGGAACGCTGTAAATTTTTATTATGTATGACTCGGTGAAGCGTGGGTGCTTACTTCATCATGCGATGGAAAAAAATCACGAAATATCATAAGGGGGGAGGGGGGGGGGGGGTGTAGTAATATATCACGAGTATTTTTTTATTTTTAATTTTTTCTTATTTTGAATTTTATTTTTTCGGCAAACGCGCGACACTGAATCGAAAAGCGGCGTTTCGTGCAATTATTTTGATAGGTACTAAAGAATACACGTGATATAGGATGGGGGGGGGTAGTCTTGAACGTCACCATGTATCACCGGGGGGGGGGGGGGTAAAAATGCCAAAAAAAAAAAAGAACATCACATGATTAATGGACGGCCTCTTGGACTATCCCAACGATCGTGAGCGTGTTGTGTTATGTTGTTCTGTGTGGCATACAGGACCTGTGGGCCGCGGCGCGGGAGCAGCGGCCGCGGCTGCCGGAACGGGCGGAGGCTATAAGACATGCCGTCAGATCGCTGTTAGCGCTATTCCCACAGGTAACTTTTTCTTTTTTACAGGCTTGGCTATGAGGATTTTAGCCATTTCTTTTTTACTTTATACCCGTTTAAATAGGGTAGTTTTCCTTCAAATCAGTTACAATTTAATAAAACGTCAAGACATGAAATGATACACATCAATAAACGTGGTCAAACGTTGTACTCTTTATGTTACCGGCGATTATCCCGGTGTGTACTTTATTATTTATGTATATTAGCTTTATTGTTATCTATTTGTGGGTTCCCCCCAGACGTGCGCGGAGCCAGAGCTGTCTGCGGTGCTGTCGCAGCTGCGCGCGGCGTGCGCGGAGGTGTGCGCGGCGTGCGCGGCGCCGTCGCCGCTGCACGAGGTGCGCGCGGCCGCCTACGACCTGGCCAAGGCCACCAAGACGCTCGTCACGCACTTCCAGCCCGCCTCCTAGCGAACGCACGCGCACTACACCACCGTCTAGGTGTAGTCCGGTATGACACCTGCTCTTAACCACTTCTAGTTTATCCCCTAGACACCTATTTATCATCAATACATACATAATAACGACCCGCTAGCGTCGATTAATTCATCCAATATGATCCCCTCAGACGACGCCCTGAGCCGAGGTTCGCGCCCAACTGGGCACCCTCAGGCCTGTTGTCTTAAATTTTGTACCGGGTGAGAGCCCTCAGCGCTCCCCATTTGTCCGCCCAAGTAGTTTATGCCATCTGCGGCAAATCTACAATAAATCACGTCAAAAAAAATTAGATTGTTCCTGCGTGTTCGTACGTGTACGCACGAGTTGAGTGGAGTTGATAATGAAAGTGTGACTTGCCTAAAGCGCTTTAAAACTCCATTTACAATGAAAGTGAGCGTGCGGACTCGATGCGAAATGACACAGCAATGTGGGTTTCCTCACGATGTTTTCCTTCACGTGATAATAATTTATGATACAAACATGAATTCGCAAACGAATTTGACAATCATTGATTGAGGCCTGTGCTGGATTCGAATCTGCGACCTCAAAGTAAGCGCTACCAACTGGGCTACCACGGTTCCGTCTTATTGACAAGAGTTTTGTTAAAATATGGCATGTAAAATATTATAGAAAATAAAATGGTGTCTAGGGGTTCGCTAGTTTATGTTATATTTGTAGGTAGATTAAAATTAAGTATGTCCATTGGCCAGAATTAAACAAAATTTTACCTTTTTTTTCTTTTTTATCTTGTCTTAGCCTTTAGACCACGTCAGAAACACTACTTCTTATTACATATTCACTTTGGTGATCGATAGAGAATTTGTAACAATTGTACCCGTAGCTATGACAAAAGATATCAAATTGACTTAACATGATTTAGCGCTAATTCTCGCAAATGGACCAACGTATTATTTAAAGTATTTTACTGTTATTTTAAAGTGAAAACTACTTATAGACTAGAAAATAATAACTTGTGTCTTCGGAAGAAATTAACGACCTCATTATGTCTATACGGACTCAATTATCTTAGAAATAATTCAAATTTGAGCTTAACAACTATTGAACTGGAAAGTTCCAAACTTATCGACGGTATAAGAACTGCACTTCGATATATTTGAGGATTCCATTTTTAAAGACACATTCAAGCAGTTCATCTTAAAATGTAATATTGTTATTTGACTGTTGACATTGCGCACTTTTATATGCGCAATTGTTAAATAGCAATATTGCTTTTTTAAATGAATTGCTTCAATATGGCCTTTTTAGATCCTCAGCACTTGTTCTATTTTCAGCGATCAAGTGAAAATGTGTGTTTAGTCTCTACAAAGTTATCTTTTTCAAGGAAAATAGGACAATGGTTTCCCTCTTGCCTTCCGCACCGCAGTACTCTGTCTGAAGCGAGTGCGATGACGTCCAGAGTAGTCTTATTCCAAAGCCGTATTAGGACTCTTGTCTCCTGTCTCTGTGTGTAAATTAGCAAAATATATTTGCTAATATTTCTCGTATAAATTACAATTCATTATTTAGAAGAAGTAATTTTAACAATACAAGATACTTACACCCGAATTCTAAGATGTTGTTTGGAACCTTCCTCAATTTCGTCCTCAGTCGATGCGACCTTAAGCCTCAAACTGGATGACAGCGGGGGCGGCGCGGCGGCGATAGCGGCGCGGGGAGCGCGGTATAGAGTTGTGTCTCAAATGAACGCGATGTCGAAACGGCGACAACGCATTTTCGATTGTAGTTCTTTTGTTTCGTACTATTTATTATGGGCAAAAGAAGATCTGAATACCTATAATGAACATTGGAAACAACTTTTTGTTGGGTTTGAGTGGAGGAAGTATCTTAGAACATGCGTGTTAGACTCGTTGAAACAACTTTTTGTTTCCTTTGTTCATTATAGGGATTCAGATCTTCTTTTGCCCATAATAAATAGTACGAAACAAAAGAACTACAATCGAAAATGCGTTGTCGCCGTTTCGACATCGCGAGTTTCAAACGCAGAGACACCGCTCGACTAGAGCGCACCGCTCGTACCCCGCCCCCCGCGCCGCTGCCATCGAGAACACTTCAATATAAATCTTAGCATTTGAACGCGCCGCTCCCCGCACCGCCGCCGCCGCCGCGCCGCTGCCGCTGTCATCCAGTTTGAAGCCTTAAGGAAGACCTCATAGTACTCAACTGTAAATCGGTTTGTGAGACGTCGCCTCAACCTTATATCGAGTTTACTCCAGTGAGGTTAAGTAGTAGTAGTAGAGGCATTATTTTCGTATTATTTTGTTGGCAGTATGATATGCTCGACTCCAGTGAGTATGCTTAGCTGAGGCCTTGAGTGGAGGAAGTATCTTAGAACATGCGTGTTAGACTCGTTGAAAATCGAACAAGTGCCTAAAATAAAGTAAAAATTTAATAAGAAAATTTAACACGATTTCTATAACCGCTTTTCTAGCGTAGTTATACAGTTTAAAATTGAACGTTTTACAGGAAGACTGTTAGCGTAACACCAAAGTGTTTGATATGTTATAGATATTTATGTGGAGTTGATAGTTTTGATCATTGAGGCTATAGACTTGATCGTGCGATGCGGACTTATATTATTCATACGTTGACTACCAAAGAAGGCTCTGTTGGATTTAATAAGATCGAATGATATATTTCACACATGGATTTAGAATGACGCACGCGCACGTAACACTTTCAAACGTCACAATTAAATTCATTTATTCGACTTTTACAATGACTTTATGACACTAGTGAAAAGAAGAGATTATTAAACTCAACTTTTATACAAGTTTTTTCTTTAGAAAACATTCGTCGCACGGTAAAATGTCAGGAGTCGAGAGGCTTTTTTGTAACAGAGCTATTTAGAACGTCTAAGTCAACGTAGTTTAAACTCTTGCTTGGAGCTAGCATTCTTGTCAATATCATGAAA
This sequence comes from Pectinophora gossypiella, assembly GCF_024362695.1. Lineage (NCBI taxonomy): Eukaryota > Metazoa > Arthropoda > Insecta > Lepidoptera > Gelechiidae > Pectinophora > Pectinophora gossypiella. The sequence continues at coordinate 1,882,366 of NC_065409.1, forward strand.
ATATACTGTATCTAACATACTGGGTGTTAGTGACATCGTAACGAAAACTTTGAGGGATGAGTCAGACCATGATTCTGAGTTGATATCGAGTGGACCCCACCCTGCATACAATACAGACTAGGTATTCGAGATCGCAAATTGGAGATACCGCGGGATTGGAAATATCAATCTCGCGAGATCCCGAAATTGATACGAACTGTTGATACGAAGTCCTGAGACGGATATTATGGCGATAAGGCCTATCGCCCTTAACAATTGTCCATCATGTCACGAGTAGAAAGGACACAATCCCTCTGTCGAATTAAAAAAAAAACTTCGGCATTCATTTCCTTTTCGTAAGCTAAACAGCTTCGGAACGTATAGTTTAATCGCGCTATATATTTATTTATTTTATTCTTATTCTTATATATATTATATTTATATGAGCATCATGCTATGGCTACTTTTAGAAAATTTTATCGATCTGTTCTAAAATATATATGTTAAACAGAAATGCGCACTAAAATGTATAATATGCGTAGCTACTGTAGCTAGAAATAAATATTGGAATTGGTGTTAGTGAAAAGACTATTTATATTGGACGATGTGATTTATTATTCAGTCGATAGTGATGCAAAATACGGTTGCTCTAATCATATTAAGAATTGATAGATTTGTTGACATTGCGCACTTACTTTTACGTGCGCGTGTCAAATCGCAATATTGCTTTTTAGATGAATCGCTTCAATGTGGCCTTTTAGACCCAGTACTTTATCATCCATCAGATTTTATTTTGAACTTCAACTGTACACTTGGCAACAGAAGTATAGACATTTAGTTTTAAGAAATGAAGGTTGTCACAAATAGCTCGTTCCTTCGTTGCCGACTGTAATCTTGACGTGTTAGGTTATGTGAGTATTCGATGAAATAAGGTTAGTTATTGCTATGATTGTGATGCATTAGTTCGTTGTTTGACATACAAGTGCCATGCCTTCGCTGGAACTTATTTCTTCGGAGCTGATTACGCAAAAAATCACCATCAACGGGGAGTTTTCCACTAACTTCCATCATTGTAAACACAGATGGCGTTAACATCACTTTACGAAACTTTGTATGGGATGATAATTACGTAACGTTCCCATAATGAAGAGAAGTACTTAGAGACATATACATAATCTCACAGAGCTACAAGTATTCAAAGACAACTTGCCTCTGTTGATACGATGTCGTAAGCTAGATATGATGAACCTTATCAGCTTATTGCCCATAACATTAGTCCATCATGTTAGAAAGTCCACAATCCCTGTGTCGGATCTTACGACATGCCCGGGAAGACATGCAGCTGAACGGCTTCATGAGAAAATAACCCGATAATACAGTCCAAACCTAATTGGTTAATTATTGTTTCTGGAAACCTCGGCTACAAGAGGATATAATAAAGTAGTATTTTATCTCTTCTTATTAATAAAAAACAGAAAATATAGCGAATGATCCAAATAAATGGGACATTTTCATTTTCTTTTAATTTATTTTCTTGAATAAACTTCCAACCTACTGGATACTCCGAATTAAATATTAATATTATTTTACCTAAATGACTACCCACGTCTCACCGACCTTTCTGTTAAATCAACGTGGTAGGAGATAAGACATCGCTGTCTATAATGGTAAAGGCAACTGTGTTAGTGAAAATTGCACTGATTTAACCGACCTGGGGGTTCAAAGGGCCACATCAAAGCAATTCATCTAAAAAAGCAAAGCGATTAATTGCTTTGATGTGGTCTTTTTAGCCCCCCCAGAATTATTAAACGACTTAAAAAGTAGGAACGTTACCTAAACTTAATTGGAATTTTTGCGTAGTCAGCGAACTAAAAAACCTCACTTGTTCAAATTGGTGTAACCAAAGCGTCTATAATTATAATAATTGTCAAAATAAGCATTTAAATAATTTCTTTATAACTGTATACCTCTACTAAAAAGTATTTCTCTTTTGCACCTTCTAATCCATTCCATTATTTTATTGTGTTGTCTTTTGTTTCTTTTTTCCAGTGATTTATATTTTATTTAAGTACTTCTTCGATCAAACCATCCACAATATTAGTTTGTAAGAAACTTTATATTTATTTCGTGAATTCTAGATACGTTTTTTTATTCTACATACGTACTCATGCCTGTATTCTCAAAGGGTGGACAGAGATGCTCGTGTCTATCCACCTTATCACAAAACGAAGACTAATATATCTATCTATCTACTCAGCCTGTGTCCACCCACTGCTGGGTATAGGCCTCCTCTCTTTCCCTCCATCCTTTCCGGTCCTGTGCATCCATTGCTTTCCAGCGTACCTCACAAAGTCATCCGACCACCGGGCTGATGGTCTCGTCTCTTTCCTTTTCGGCGGATAAGAAAATGACAGGTATAACTTAAAATAAAATTAGGAGGTGTCTGCGGGAATCGGGGCCATTATCTTCAGTCTTTGTTTTGTAATAAAACTGCTAGTGAGTATGTTGGATTGTTTTATCGATGCATTGTTTTATCGATCCATACTTCCTATCGTCTTAACTAATGTGTAATTTTTATCTTCAATAGCCGCTAATGTATTTTCCGCCATGGAGTAACAATATGCTACATAAAAGAGAGAGTCCCTCGACATAGTAGAAAAGTTGACGCTAAAACGCGCGCAAATAGAACGCAAGTAGCGAGCGTTTGTACCAACTGTCAAAGTGTTCATAATGATACGACACATCGTGGCTTAGGGGACATCTCGTCCCAGTCTTAAACTGGGCCCAGGGACGAGGGTCACTAGCTGGCACTTACTTCGTTATTTATGTAAGCGTATACGGTTAGCGCCATCTAGTTACTCATGGCGAAATAGAGCAACATACTACGGTCCCTACCCATACCACGATAAAACAGCACCGGTGGTGAGCGTTGAGACGTGTTTCCGCCTTTCTATAAGAAACTAAAATTGTTTTTTATTTTGACACGTTTATACAGATAGTGAACTATTTTTGAGTTGCATGTCAGTGTGATCAGGGGCTGGTTTTAAACAATGAGGCACTTATTATCTGGGTTCAATGCTCTAACTAATCCCGCTCAAGATTTGTCTCCTTTCCTCAATAAATCAACTTCGTTCGTTACAGCATAACATACCATTACGCCTGAACCCCTCATGGGGTAGAAAGATCTCTGTCACATAACACACCTGTGTAAAGTATACACCCACTCCTCGCCAGATATGTTTAACAATGATTAAGCCTAAATAAAGTGGTTAAAACTGATCCCTGGCACATTGTTTCCTAAAATATATTGTGTATTGGTGCCTGTACCATAAAATAAATTAACGTATAGAACGGACACTCTGCCCCGTACCATTCGTATCGGTGCCAAGCTTTTACCCCGCTGAGTCTCAGTCTAAATGACCGTAAGCTGTTAAGGAGTAAGGGAGCGCGCGTAGACTGTCTCGCTCGCACTTACGCATGCGAGATTTTTGTATGGAGTGTCCGATCTGTGCCTGTACACTCGTTAGACCCACAATGCTCTAGTACCGAGTACACATTGAATTTGATAAAATCGTGCCTAAAAGTATAGTATTCATACATTTGTTAGACGAACTATACATAAGTTTAACTATTACTATGAGTTGTAGATTTTATATGACCGTTTCATATAAATTATAATCAATATATTGATAGAATAGTTACGATATATATATAGTTGATACGATGTGAATTTTAATAGTTATTGGTAAAATGTATTAGCTTTCGTACGAAATGTATTAGGGTATATTATACGCATATGTTAAGAGTATTATGTGATCACTTTATGTGCCAATGTTTATGTAAAAGACGTAGTTAGTATTAATCGGTAACACTAAGTAATCCTGTTCCCTAATTATAATAAAAGAGATGGATGTTAGAAATAGCTTTATTACTACGCTATTCAAATACTATTTATTTATTTACTATTGATAGAATGTACAATAGATCTACTTAGCTGCCGTAGCACGGCACCTATAACGCGCTCGTCGCGATAAATGAGCTAATAAATTGGTTTATTCATCATAAAGCCAGGCGTTTAAGTCAGGCGTTCTCATAACAGGGCTATCTCTCTGACGGTTTTTATTATATGCCCTATGAACTAAAGGCTTAGGGGACATCTCGTCCCAGTCTTAAACTGGGCCCAGGGACGAGTTTGCCCTTTTCTAATTTGATAATAGGTAACTGGGCCCACTATGAGTTTAAGACTGGGACGACATGTCCCCTAAGCCGAACTAAACTGTAACCATATAGCCATAAGGTCTGCGGTCCAGATGCCTTTTAAAATCCGAAACCCATTTCTTAACTATTGTGTCTGGGAATTCGGGCCTTATAAAGACATCACCATATCACTAATTTAAGAGCCACAATTTTGTCGGTGTAGCATTCTCCATTCTTGGCTATCAAAGACCAATTCCTTCACTTATAAGACACGACGTTCGCCTTCTCTTAAAAGACATAGTTGGTTCATTTATCGCGTCCCGTTTGATATGCTTTCGATCTGAAACAGTTCGAGCTCATATAGAAGAAAAAAAACCACAAGCAATGGCAATACAAATATGCTTTGGGAAAGATTAATAATGAAATTAGAATAATAAAGAAATTTATCTTTGTAATTTGTATCTGCTACTGTTAGATACGGTGGGGTTAAAAAGGCCAAATTGAAACAAGCCATCTAAAAATAGCTCTGACAAAATTGCACTTACTTTTATATGCGTAAATGTCAAATTGCAATATTGCTTTTTAGTTGAATTATTTCAATGTGATCTTTTTAAGCACTGTTTACCTTCCTAACTGCCGTTAAAAGGAAATGCATATTATATGCATACACTACTGTAAATTGCCTTACATTTTTAGCATTAATACACTGCTTTGTCCAAAATGTAGACTTTTATAACTGGGAACAGGATTTCGACTAGAATTCATATGGAAATTTATTGAATTTGTAACGTTTAACATATTAAATTTTATTATTATTAATATTTAAATTTGTCGTTTTATTTTGCCTAATAAACTACTAATATATATTAATCTCTACTACAATAAAGTGTAAAATTGCACCTTACTTTTACGGACACAGGATACACACACTAAAATATAATAATATAAAAAGTAAAATAGACTTCCTAGCCTTCTTACTAAGACCGCATTTGTTTTGCAGGATCAATGTACCTAAACCTCGGAAGCCCGTGTTGCTTTATGATATAAACAGTAAAACATCAACTGTATTATAAAATATATTATTTATTCATTTATTTTGTCATATTTTTTCTCACACAGAAGTGTATTACAATACATAATTACCATCATTAAAAAATACTTTACAATGTGCGATGTCGTTACAATATAGCCTCGGCTTGATTTTGTACGTTGATTACGTAAACACCAAAATTACTTATTCTGTTCTAAAATACACATAATTACGTATAAAAACTAATTGACAAAATGATTACAAAAAAGCGTTTGTAATTCTCGTTAGTGTTGTAGGTACAGTCAATCACATTAGTAGTTCTAAGGATTAGATATTGGGCCATTGATCTAATATGAGTTAGACATTTAACTTAGGCCTCGTTCAGTGCGGAGCCGTAATTTTGAATCATTCGTTTTCTACTCGCGTGCGAAATTATATACCTATTTCACGTAGCAAATTAGACAGAATAGGTATACAGGGTGTTAGTGACATCGTAACGAAAACTTTGAGGTATCATTCAGGCCACGCTTCTGAGTTGATATCAAGTGGAATTTTCCTTCGCAAAAGTATAGAACAGCAAATAATTTCAAAAACATTAAAATTTTAATGAATTTGCCGTCAGGAAAATCCACTTCATAACAACTCAGAATCATGGTCTGAATCATCCCCCTCCGTATTCGTTACGATGTCACTAACGAACGCCCTGCATATTTTCGCATGTGAGTTTGAGACAAACGATTCAAAAAGCGGCCAAGTGCGAGTCGGACTCGCCCATGGAGGGTTCCGTAACAGCAAGTAACATAATATAAAAGTAGAGGAAGTAAATTACGGTTTACGATTTATGATGTATTAAAAAAAAAAACTACTTACTAGATCTGGTTCAAACCAATTTTCGTTGGTAGTTTGCATGGTAATCTACATCATATATTTTTTTTAGTTTTATCCTCCTCTTCTTTTAGAAGTTACAGGGGGGCGAGGGGGGACACATTTTACCACTTTGGAAGTGTCTCTCGCGCAAACTATTCAGTTTAGAAAAAAATGATATTAGAAACTTCAATACTATTTTAGAAGACCTATCCATAGATACCCCACACGTATGGGTTTGTTGAAAAATATTTTTTTTTGAGTTTCAAAAATGTCTATGTATGGGGACCCCCAAAATTTATTGTTTTTTTTCTATCATTGCATAAAAATCTTAACGCGGTTCACAGAATACACATATGTATCAAGTTTCAACAGTATAGCTGTTATAGTTTCGGAGAAAAGCGGCTGTGACATACGGACGGACGGACAGACATGACGAATCTATAAGGGTTCCGTTTTTTGCCATTAGGCTACGGAACCCTAAAAATGAGCGTAGGGCGCTCAGCGTTTACGCAAAATGTCACGCGCATTTATATTTCTATGCAGTAACGCGTCGCTCTACAACCCACGCGGCTCTTTAACATAAGCCCACGACTATATCCCAACTGGAGTAGGCAGAGGTACCCATCACAAGATGAACTAAGTACCCACACCTCACCGAGCTAACCAACCAAAAACCAGCGAGCCAACTGTGCAGTGAAAACTCCTTAAAGGATAAGGACCATTATAGACGGCGATACGGCTCACCACCATTGGTCTAACAGAAAGCTCGGTGAGGTGTGAGTACTTAATGCAGTGAAAACTCCTTAAAGGATAAGGAGTTTTCACTGCACAGTTGGCTCGACCATAACTGTTATTTGCCCGTAACTGTTATTATTAAAAAGTTGAACATAAAGAGAGTAGGTACCTACTTTTATCGTTGTCTGTACTGCACAATACAACAGCTGAGATAATTGAAGGCCAAAATCTAAATTCAACAAAAAAATAATTGTTTCTGTCTATAAGGTCTATTTGTTTACACTTTTTATAAGTGAGCCACTGAGAAAAAACTGTATCCGTGCCACGAATTCATTATTATAATTACATAAATCATTGATAAAAGGGGACTATATTTTCTATCACCAAAATTTATATTTGTCATCAAGATGTATCACCTAATAAATAGATCTATCGCCACGAAATATTTTCGTTCTCAGATAAACAAAAATTGTTCCCAGGTATGAATTATCAAATTAATGTTAATATATGTGTAAAATAAGAGATCGATAACCAATAAAATTATATTGCATTACATGAATATAAACTTCGTTTTTATAATAACAGTTTTGTTACTTAAATAATAACTCTGTGGTCAGAATGGTAGATCTGTCACCAAATAAATCGATTATCGATCCCTGACTGCGACTCCTTTTTATTTGATATTTTGTCACCAATACAGTAGTAACATTTTATTTCGTTCAGATATTAAATTAATAGTATTCGTTACCAATTTAATACATCAATTCATAATTTTAATGAAAAAATGATCAAAGGGGCAGAGACAAATTGGCGCGCTTTAAAAATTGACCAATCCGGCCTCAACGATGGGTAGTAGGTAACTACGTTCGATCACACGATGCGCGACGCGGGCGGCGTGCCATAAGCCAGCTATTTTAAACCAGCGCTGATTGTTCAGTGGTAATTATTTTAAACAATAAATATTGATTACTTATATTGACTTTAATTGTTTTATTTACTACTCTGCTAAATATAATTTATACTACCAGTGGAAATTTAGAACCTTGGGAGTCTAGTTAAGTAGCAGAATCTTTTGGTTGAAACGATGATGACAACCCTAATTTTTTATTTGAACTTAATGCAATTTTCTAGTAACATAATATGATTTATTGGTAATCTCTTTAAATTAGTTTGTTTAAATACTTATTAGGACACACCTATTATAATACATACAAAAACATTTATTTGGTACTAGACCTTATATCTCAGGATTTTAGGTGATTTATTGTGGAACTGATTTTGCATTGTTTGGTGACTACATTTTGGTGACAGATCTACTATTTTGAGGACAAACCCTATTATTTAAGAAACACAAAAGTAATTAAATTGGTGATAGCTTAAATGATACCCTTGATAAAATCGAAACTATAAAAAAATAAGATTTACAATTGAGGTATAAATAAACTGGAAGGATTCACCATTAAAGACCTTGTCTTATCTAGTACATTAATGCTGGAATATTTTGTATGGCCATAGTGTTAGATAAATTCACGCCCGTGGTTTCCTAATGGAGAGGGCAGAACCACAAGTAATGCAGACACTTGTAACGAAGCTCTGTATGATGGATAGAACCTTATTTACGGTGTTAGGGTTATGGGTCAATTTGCGGATTGGACTATCTGGAAATTGGAAAATCTGTGTTTTTTACGTTTTGGACGCGTTGGACCATTTTCGAATTGGACATCATGCGCCTGACCGGATTATTCAAGTCATTAGGTAATCTATCATCATCTGCCAGCATTATCCCCTTTTTGACAGGGTCCGCTTACCTAACGACGAAGAAACGACTGACCTTCCAACCCGCGTAGGGAAAACCAGCCCAATACAGGTTAGGTAACATTTCTCGGAAAATGCATTTCTCGGGAAGGTGGGCTTCTCCGCTGAGCACGTGATAATAATTTACGATCCAAACATGATTTCAAAAACAAATTCGACAATCATTGGTTTAGGCCTGTACTGGATTCGAACCTGCGATCTTAAAGTGAGAGGCAAGCGTTCTACTAACTGGGCTACCACGGCTCAACATTAGGTAACTATCGTTAGAAGAAAAATATGTCTCATGAAGTCGCGATCATAAATGTCTTTAATACCCAACAGATGATGATATCACGCCGATTCACGTCAGATGCAGGCTGATGCATTACAGATACACAAAGTGCATTATCTGTATAATGTTAGTGACATCGTAACTAATACTGAAGGGGATGATCCATACTATGATTCTGAGTTGATATCAAATGGATTTTCCTGTCGAAAAAATCATGATGTTTTTTGTTTTTAATTATTTTCCGTCCCATACTTTTGCGACGGAAAATTCCACTGGATATCAACTCAGAATCATAGTCTGAATCATCGCTTAAAGTTTTCGTTACGATGTCACTAACACTGTCACAACTGTATAATTATTGATACCTAAAAAAGTACGAAAATGCGTCGTAAGATTCAAAGAACGTACAATTGACCTTTGACTAGTTTATCCATGATAATTACTTGGAGTAAAATGATTCTGATTTCGTCGAGCCTAAGACTATATTCCATCGCATGGTGAACTAATCGCGTTTCACCTAGTTCTGTACAAACTAGATCATTAGGTACGTACCTAAATCAAAGAGCAAAAAATCACTGAGCCTGGCGAATTATTTGTAAACAGTGGTGAAATTATGAACCATTATGTTTTTGGAGGTGTTGTTGGTGTATTACAGAAACGACATGTAACCAGTCTTAAGTGCAACCACTTAATTTATTACTTTGCAAGAAACTGATTGGACTTTTGCAGCCAGACATAAATGCGGCGTACATTACAAAAATAATCCCGTCTCGAAAAGCTCCCAATACCGCGTATGTATGTACATTGTACAGTCATGAGCAATATAATGTACCCACTTTAGAACTCTGTCGCACTAATATATTTGACATTCAGTGAGACTTACAGTTCAATTTGTCAAAAAAGTTAATGTGACATGGTACCAAAGTGTATACATATTAATGCTCGTGACCGTACATACATACCGACAGTACTGTCAGCATAGAATAAAATAACTGCTAACGTTACTATAGAACGGTCACTCACTGCCCCGCAGCAATTTATATCGGGTGCCAAGGTAGATTTACCTCACCCCCTCTGGGTCTTACTTTAAATAGCCGTAAGCCGCTGAGTGCGGGAGCGCGCGTAGACTCTTTGTCTTGTTCGCACTTACGCGGTAAGGCAGCACATGGTAAGAATGTTTTTGTAAGTAGTGTCCGAGATGTGCTTTCGGCACAATAGGCTAGTTTCCAACTAGTCAAATCAGTTACTTTTTACTAAACGTCAAAACACGAAATTACTATGGAATTTGTATGAAAACGCACACTGTGACGTCATAGAAAAACGTAATAAAATGTCGAACTTATTATTACGTTTTTCTTGATTAAAATTCATAACTAAGTTAAATAAAATAAAGAAAATGCTTTTCGTTAGTTTCACATTTGTGTTTATTTAGTAATCAGAATTTCATAATTTATCTTGAACCTGGTACACGACCCAATTTTAATGCGACGCAGAGACGGTCTACAAAGTTTTGGTATTATCCACATCACAAAAAACATTAACCCAGTTTGTGAAAACAATACGAATGGTTGGTGTTGGCAATGATTAGCAAATGTGTGCTCAACAGAAAGTGAGTAAGTAAATAAGTTTGAAGTAGTATTTGAACAACCTAGTCTAGTCGATATCTGTTTACCGGATATGCGCGGCGCGGCGCGGCAAATATTCTCTAGGGGGCAACTCTAACTCAAATTCTTATGAAATAGTAGAAATAAGGTTTTGCAGCGCCGCGCTACGCAACTGCGGGTGAAGTCTGTTTTTGAATTCGATTTTTGAATTTTTCTTCGATACCTATATAATTGAAGTTATTATGGTCGAATAAACGTACTTAACATAATAAAAGAGATATAGTACACCGCCTAGTGCGAAAGAGACGAGAGATATCTCTGTTGCACTAGAGGCATAATATAGCTTATCTAATCTAACTAGTACGAAAGAGACAAAAGATATATCATTTTGATCACATTACGTTTGTTGCACCATAATGTTTCCGATCCTTTTCACAGGTCAATCGTCGACAATTATGAAATTTTTACAATTATGGAAGAATAGCTCCTGGGAGTGAAAGTCTTGGTTACAGAAGAGAAGAAGCGGACCACTAACCAGACACGACACGACAGTCACTCTGGGAAAAACGGGGATAACGCTGCAGTTGAAGAAAAAATAAAGGTAAGTAGTTATAGACATAAGTAACATCACTCCGTGCTTCAGAGGGCACGTTAAGCTGTTGCTCCCGGCAATTAGCCCTTCCCGCAACCAGCAGTGGAGCAGCGTGATGGAGTATGTGTAAGTGTACCCCCTCCGGTTGAATGAGGGGAGGCCTGTGCCCAGCAGTGGGACGTATGTAGGCTGTTTATGTTGTTTTCAGGTAACCTAGACGTAAGATCCCTACTTCAACGTATAATATCTCTGATTATACCTACTGCTGTGCACGCGAAGGTCGTCAGAAGGTCAATGCATTGGCTTTGTCTATACTATAGGTACTAGATATATGTTCAGTCGCCCTCCGCCGTCACCCTCTAATTTAAAATGGTTATTAACTTATTAATAGGCGAAGCGGGTAGCGTGTTTGCCGCTCAACTCACCTTGAAACGCCTGTATGGCCTTTTTTGACAATCATAATCATAAAAAAATATTATTAAAGCATTTCGCTACTTTTAAACAGAACGACCAGACCTGATTACATTTCAATAAAGATAACATTTTACAACAGCTTCAATGCGCGGTAAGAATTAGACCTGTAAAAGTACGTAAGTAAGCTAGTTTTGTGACGTTCATTAACATTGTACTTATCAGTCGATATTAAGTCGATCGATTCTTTTCTATGTAACACTACGAAAAGTAGGTAGGTACGGTACTTAAATGACCTATCCTTAAAAATGTTTTTTTTTTTTTTGAAAGAACAAGAATTTTAAGACAAAATCACAACCTTAACACATTAAACACGTTGGTTTATTTTATTTGTGTAAGTGTAACTTGTTTTTTATGTAAGAGCGGAATCTCCTGACACAGGTATTACGCTTAAAATGAGGCTCCAATCAGCTCTATCACTGTAAATTGTTTTTAACAAAAATAGCTTATAATCTGACTCCAAATAAATTACATGGCCAAGGCACATTAGGGACGTATTACAAATGTTATTCCGCTAAATAATGTAGCATGAACTCTCCCTTATGACACGTAGGGGACAGACAGTCAATACACCAATAAAATAACCGCTATAGGTTACAATTTGCACCCTTAACGACTAGGGAGAGGACGCATTTTTGGAGACGTTTAACTTTGTTTAACACAAAATCATCAGCTTTCAATTTTTATAATAAACTCGTTGTAAAAATAAAGATTTGTAGATGATTTTTTTACGGAGGCTTCAACCGTTCCTCATTCTTTAATTGAAAACTTAGCGTCTGTAGCAAAACTTTTATGAAAAGGTAAACGTCCTAAGTATTCTACAATTTCGTTAAAAAAATATTTAAGTGTAATGGAAATCGGTAAAACTAACTTGTTTCCCGAATTATGCAAACAGTTCAACGAATTATTTTTACCAACTCTTCAGTTTCGTGCTGTTTAGTCATTTGCATATGAAAACACGTCACAATTTCCATTAGCATTGTAGTTTAAACGCTCGTTACATTTAAACGAGCTCTTTTACAAAAAGATAATTTGGTATATCGAGGTAACCGTAAAAATGAAAACTTATGAACACTAGTAATGCGTACTCGTACTTGCAGTATTATTTTTAAATATAGGAAATAATTATTACTGCTCAATTATTTTATATAAAAAAATATATCCTATTAAGTACTCAATTATATTGCCTTTATAAATCGTTCGCGAGGAATCCTAATATGTAGTTATTAAATACAAAAACTTAGGATATCCACTTAAACATATAAAAAATATCAATTAGTGACCATTAAAGCGAACCATTTAAACGTATTCAAAAGACTTTATAAATTAAAAACACGAGTAAGTAGGTACTCATAGCTACACAAAAAGTCTTCACACGATTAAAATCTTGACCTCGTATTACGATTTACTGTGCCAAGCATCATATTTCTTTTCAAACGTAAAAAGCTTTGTACATTTGGCGGAATACGTGATTGCTTGTGCCACGACGATGATTATTAAAAAACTAAATACGCTAGGGTTTCAAGAGCACTTCCAAATACAAATGGCTTGGTTCCCGCCAAAATATAGGTAACAGATGTTGGTGCATTCGTAGGTGACTTCGAAGCCGTAGCTTTCACCAACTACTACATGGAAGGCTGGTCCGAACTTCTTGTCCATTGCCTCCTTGACCATGCGGGCAGCCAGTTCGTTATTGTGGGAAAACTTCTCGCAGGCCGTCACTGATAACTCCATCGCTTCGTTCCGCATCTCTTCTGACATGTCCGAGTGCTGTGAACAATGGTTTTTTGGTCAGTTTTTGAGCCACACACACGTATCTAATCTGTACGACTTAACTAGACGAATAATGTACGATGTGAATGGGTTATAGTTACTAGTGAGGTGTCTAACTAGACGGGGGCTCAATAATAACACTGAAACCAGTGTTGATAAGCCTTACCCACAGGATTGAAGAAGCAGAGACTAGGCGTAACTTGTTCGAATTAACTAATTAATTTGCACGAGTTATACCTACAGTTGAATAGGTAGGTACTATCATAAATAGTAATTTGTAACTCTACGTGCTCTCTAAAATAAGGAAGAGTACTAGCGTGTGTAAGCGTCTTTTCAGATGTTTGGAAAAATGGGAGTATCACTTTGGTGAATTGTCATTGGCAAGGGGTGTTGGAGTCTGGTACAGGACCATCCAGGCAAGTCCGCTATGGATTCCTTGGTTTGAGAATGCCAACCTCAATAGGAAGCTATTGATCTCAGCTCTCAGGCTGCGTTCCGGACACATCCCAACAAATAAGTTTTATCATTTAATGGGTATTAAACCTTCACCTCTGTGCCATGACTGTCATATGGTCGATGACCTTTACCATATTTTGTTGGAATGTGCCCGGAATATAGACGTGCGAAGAAAGGTTTTTCGCTCTCAGGGTGTGATTTCTCTTGGCAACGGAGAAGTCAATTGCTGGTTGGCAGAGCCACTATCAAGTAAGGCTTTTAGTTTATATTATTTGGTTGACCAATCCCTTGTCTAAGGGATATGTACACGAAAGCACCTATGAGGCTGGCATGATTACACAGAGTGTTCAAAGCCTCGTTAAAAATAAGAAAAAAAAAAAAAGCGTCTTTTCATAACAATGTATTGTTTATGATGCCCCTCTGAGGTATAACCTTCGTTTTCCTTAATATCCTTGAACGTATCTCTCGTGATAGTATAATGGAAGTTATAATGAATAATAGGTCGTAAGAAAATCTCGTGGTAATCATTTCAAGGAAAACCTCTCTTCAATCGCTTTAACATTGAATTCAAATAGCATTTCTATAGGTACCTATTTTAAAATCGTTTTCTTATTGCACATGTTATGCGATATTTTCTGGTAACGGTCTCTGAAAATTCATTTAACAATTACTTACGTAAGTATAATTAAAAAAACATCTCAACACCTATCATAATAAGTCATAATCAAATAGCGCCAATTTAGCTAAACTTTACGGATGATTCTTTAGGTGCCTATACTTTTAAACGTGTGAATAAAAATACTTAATTTATAATATAACATATTTAAATAGGCGATCAGTTTCTAAATAGAACTTTCACTTTTCCTTTCTTTGAAGAACACATCATTATCATCTAAGTAAGTTGCGAACGTCATTTTCCTGTTTCCTTCCGCAGTTTTCCAGCTCTATAGGCAGTATTTTTTTTCTAATTTCGCGTGGACAGGTTTATACTTACAATATAACATAGTATTTCTACGTGAGATAAGTACAACCTAAAATGTTTACATCGAGTTGATTGATCTAAGGCTTGTTTAGAGTCTAAGCACTAGACTAGACCGCTGACTCTTAAGGAGGAGAAGAGGATCTGGAGGTCTCAAAAGGCCTCATCGATGCAATTCATGTAAAAAGCAATTTAATGCAATTTGACCTTTCGCATACAAAAGTAATTGCACAATTTAAACAAATGTCAAATAGTAATATTTTTGCTTTTTTAGACGAAGAAGTTTTTAGTTTTCTTCGGATAGCGTTCGTAACAATCTGACAATTCTTCTTCTTATCGTGTGGGTTGTGTGTGAGGTGGAATACTAGCCTCATCAACTCCTAGTGTCAGGGTTATGATTGAGCCGCCAAAGGCCACTGACATGGCTCATGTAACGATTACTGACTTACATCAGTATATAGTAACCGAGACCAGCGGCTTAACGTGCCTTCCGAAGCACGGATCATCTTACTTTCGGACAATCAGGTGATTAGCCTGTAATGTCCTAACCAAACTAGGGATCACAGTGATTTTTGTGATATCTTCCCACCGGGATTCGAACCCGGGGCCTCCGGATTGTGAGTCCAACACTCAACCGCTGGACCACAGAGGCCGTTAGTCTGACAAATGAAGAGCACTGAGAGATCTTGAGAATTACTTACATCTTCTATGAAAAACATAAAACGTGTAATAGATTGCTTGTAAAGACGAAGTCTGAATAGAATCCACCTGCCATAACAAACAATAGGTACCTACAGCGGACGCGTAAAATATTGCGTCTATTCTTGGTTCAAAGACCACTTTGTTTGTTTGATCTCCAAAATATTCGTTTTCTTAACTAAGTAGTGTACTAATTGTGGTATGGCATTGGTTATTCCTGAGCGACTATAACATTGATAAAGGATTTATTCGTTATGGTCTGTATTCCTTTACTATAATATCATACATACATAATTAGATTTTTTTTATAATACAGTGGGCAAACGAGCTAACGGATCACCCGATAATAAGCAATTACCGTCGCCCATAGACACCCGCAACACCAAGGGGGTCATACATAACGGCTTTGCCGGCCTAACTATTAAATTAGTAGATATTTAAGTGAATTTCGGAATGTGTTTTTTGCACAGTTTCTTGATTCCGTTCAATAAGCACACAATTCAAAGAATGTCAACATAGACTCAAGCATCAAGCTTAGTTGTCAGAGCATCTGCCTCTTGTACAAAATATTCCAGGTTCGATTTCCGGCTACCAAATATCATCTTTCATAAGATATTATTTTTAGCCTAGTCCATAGTAAAGCGATAAAGCAGTAGAAACGCATTTATCGTCATAATAAAAGACAATTATAAGACATCCAAGGTATCTGGCCGATATCTGCGAACTGTTTTGATTTTGATACTTAAGTAGCTTAGCGTAGAATATTTATTTATTTATAAAAAAAGGTACACCAACAGCTAAATATAATAAAACATTAAATAAATTAAAAGTTACATCAGGAATTAGACTGTTACATAAGACAATTATAGGTGCAGACAAAATTTGCAGTGTAAGACAACGTAATCGTTTAGGTAGATAACTAAATTATACAAATACAATTATACAGATACCTAATTAAAAATATAAAAGTAAAATACATGTTATGCTGGAGGACATAAATATTTATACATTTTATCCTACTAAGTAGAATACTTAATACAAAAAACCGTTATGTTCGATATCCGTAATTTATCTATACTTATAATAAATCTGTAGAGAGGTCAATTCTGTACATTAAATATTTTTTCAAAATAACTATCAGGGGGTGATAAGTGGTCGATACTGATGCCAAAAATGCAATCAGTAAAATTTTTGTCTGTCTGTCTGTCTGTCTGTCTGTCTGTCTGTCTGTCTGTATGTTCCTTATAGAAACAAAAACTACTGGACGGATTTTAATGAAACTTGGTACAATTATTCTTCACACTCCTGGACAGGTTATAGTATACTTTTCATCACGCTACAATCAATAGGAGCAGAGTAGTGAAGGGAAATCCTTTTGTATGAAAAATCTAAACCGCTCAAGTTAGACGTTTGAAATTTGGCATGCAGGTACCTTAGATACCGTAGAGGTGCACTAAGAAAGGAATTCCCGAAATTCCTACGGGAACGGGAATTAGCGGGAAAATCCTTTTGTATGAAAAATCTAAACCACTCAAGTTAGACGTTTGAAATTTGGCATGCAGGTACCTTAGATACCGTAGAGGTGTACTAAGAAAGGAATTCCCGAAATTCCCACGGGAACGGCAATTAGCGGGAAAATCCTTTTGTATGAAAAATCTAAACCACTCAAGTTAGACGTTTGAAATTTGGCATGCAGGTACCATAGGTACCGTAGAGGTGCACTAAGAAAGGAATTCCCAAAATTCTCACGGGAACGGGAATTAACGGGAAAATCCTTTTGTATGAAAAATCTAAACCATTCAAGTTAGATGTTTGAAATTTGGCTCGCAGGTACCTTAGATACCGTAGAGGTGCACTAAGAAAGGAATTCCCGAAATTCCCACGGGAACGGAAATTAGCGGGAAAATCCTTTTGTATGAAAAATCTAAACCACTCAAGTTAGACGTTTGAAATTTGGCATGCAGGTACCATAGGTACCGTAGAGGTGCACTAAGAAAGGAATTCCCGAAATTCCCACGAGAACGGGAATTAGCGGGAAAATCCTTTTGTATGAAAAATCTAAACCACTCAAGTTAGACGTTTGAAATTTGTCATGCAGGTACCTTAGATGCCGTAGAGGTGTACTAAGAAAGGAATTCCCGAAATTCCCACGGAAACGGGAATTAGCGGGAAAATCCTTTTGTATGAAAAATCTAAACCACTCAAGTTAGACGTTTGAAATTTGGCATGCAGGTACCATAGGTACCGTAGAGGTGCACTAAGAAAGGAATTCCCGAAATTCCCACGGGAACGGGAATTAGCGGGAAAATCCTTTTGTATGAAAAATCTAAACCACTCAAGTTAGACGTTTGAAATTTGGCATGCAGGTACTTTAGTAAACTTAAAGCTTAGTTGCAACAGGATATTACAAAATTCCCACGGGAACGGTAGTTAGCGGGAAAAACATTTGTATGAAAAAATCAAATCTAAATAAAAGGAGAAACTGACTGACTCAGTGACTGACATATCTACGCATAGCCTGAACGGCTAAACGTAGGCATTTGAAATTTGGAAGGGACATAGCTTAGGTACCGTAGAGGTGCACTAAGAAAGGAATTCCCGGAATTCCCACGGGAACGGAAATTTGCGGGAAAATCCTTTTGTATGAAAAATCTAAACCGCTTAAGTTAGACGCTTGAAATTTGGCATGCAGGTACCTTAGTTAACTTAAAGCTTAGTTGCAACAGGATATTGCAAAATTCCCACGGAAACGGGAGTAAGCGGGAAAAAAACATTTGTATGAAAAAATCGAAACCGCGTAAGATAGATGTTTTCAATTCAATTCAATTAAATTATTTATTGCATTCCATGTAGTACAATGGGGTGTTACATAGGCATAGGAACTAAAACATGGACCCTGTAGGGCACAGCAACGTTGAAGGGAAGAGAGGAAGTGTGTATTAAAATTAAAACTCAATGAACAATCAATTAAAAAAAAAAAACAATTCAATCAATTGATTCAATCTAGCATGCATGCATACCTTAGTAAATATAAAGTTTATTTTTGGCTGTATTTTGAAAAATGGGAGTTATTGGGAAAAAAAAAATATGAAAAAATCTAAACTGCATAAGTATGCACTCCCACACACACAAAGATCTCTCTCTTATATAACACGCCACGCGGACGAAGTCGCGGGCAAAAGCTAGTTTATTAATAATATCGTAATGTCACGGGTTTCGAAGCCAGGCTCGGGGTCTAAACTATTACATTCGACTTTGAGTTGATTTCATATTTGTTTATAATTCACGTAGTTTCTAGTAATTTGTGCCGAGTTAATGGCAAAAGGCTCGCCCTCTATTACATGGGAAACATAGTTGGCGAGGAGTGAGTGTATTGATACTGTACGATCACGAGTACAAATATGTATAATACAGTTTGAGACCATGTAGAATAGTATAGAAATTGTTTATTATAAAAGGACGCCACACACAAAGGCAAGACAATAACATCACTTAAAAAAAATCACAAAACAATTACAAACAGCATTGGAGGATGATCACGATGATCATTAGAATGACCATGTCACATTAACTTTTTTGACAAATGAAACCGTAAGTTTCATTAAATGTCAAATATGATAGTGCGACAGGGTTCTAAAGTGGGTACATGATATTGTTCATGACTGTATACTCTACCCCTTCCGGGATACAACCGTGATGCCATGTTTATGTGAATAATACGACGGCTGTAAGTTGGGCACAAGAGCGATGGTAATTCAATACGCTACGGGTCCGTTTCGCTACACCGAGCGCCGAAATTTAATACATTTCTCTCAATGTCACGTTGTTATTTTACTTTTTAAATATCTCTTCAGGTGGTATTGGCTATGGACCTGCCTTTCTGAAGGTAGGAAAATAGAACAAACACCAACCTAATAAAATGTAAAATGGACCATTATTTTCTATATCCCTATCACGTTGGGCAGAGCTACATGTCATCAATAAAACAACAGGCATTCCTGATAATTCGTTTCAAAATTTGATATGAACCGTACAGTGCCGGATTCAATCAAAAATAGAGTATAGGAAATATGGATAAGTATACTTCAATCTCTTTTTGTGGAGGAAGGACTATACTCGAATACTATTTACTGCGATTACCATAAAATACGAGCACGTTAATTTGGATACCATAATACCATAAAACGTTCTTTAATTAAATACCAACTGCTAAGTATACCTATATTAGCAACTAAGACATTAGGTGCCTACACAGAATAACAAAAAATGTAGGTATTGTAAATGTCACAATTGTATTTGTCTGTGATCCTACCGGGGTAGACAGAAAGGATGGTTCGAATGCAGTGCAGTGTTGAATCGACTAGGCATTTCATAATGTTGTAACAAAATAGATTACATAAATATTCTGATACTGCAGCCTCAAAGCATTGTTTACCTCGTCGCGATTTGAAAACTTACCCTTATAAGGGGGTAAGTGTGGATAATCTTCTCGGTAGCCGCAGGAGCCCCCCCTTCTTCAGCCATGGTCCTTGCACTTCACAACACAGGCAAAACTAAAATATAATATTCAAAACATAAACACCTACGATCGTAGCACTAGCATAGCACTTGCAAAGAACCGCGCGCTCCGAAAGCAGTCTCCCTACTGTTTACGCGTTGCCTTGGAAACCGACGGAGGCGGGAAGATGTGATTGATTTTTCTCAACGTGTGCCGCGACTACTAACCAGCCAGTAATCTCTACATTTTACCTAGTTGGGCTGACCTCCACAAGCGCGTGGGAGTCTACGAACCTACTTAGTGGAAACTATTGTGATTTCATTGGTGAAGTCATCGCCATTTATTATTTTATTTAAAATGTTTTTTGCTGCTGTTTGAATTAAGGCTAAGATGAACTTAATGTTGAGTTTATTTTTATCCTATAGTCTTATTAGAGCTGATGATGATCAAAAGAGCTTTATACTACATACTTACATACATTCACAAAACATAAAAATAAAGTTGTGCAAACTTTACTCGCTTGTACAAATATTTTAAAGTAGGTACCGAAGTAAATTTATTAAGATTAGGAGACTGCGAAGTTTAAAAAATAAAACTCGCACTCGCATTATAAAGAAGTTACTGAATTAACCAGCTTTGGCAGGCAGACTAAGACAAAGTCACATCTGCACTTCTTTTTTCCGCACAGTTCACTTTCCATTCAATTTATTATTTTGATACGGAACCCTAAAAATGAAATAATAAATCGTTATTTTATTATATTTTTTACAAGATAGTAGATTTTCATGTTAATGGCAACATTCATGCAACTGTCAATGTCAAAATCAGCTGTTTGAGTGTACATCTCGTGTTGCGTATGTTTCATACAAAAAATATTGATTTATTTGTGAATAATATTATTATTTAAGTTCTTACCCGACTACTGTTACAAGAATGGCTTCTAGGTTCAGTGGTGCTCTGCAGCTGACCGACCTTGACGACTTCATTACTCCGTCACAGGCGAGTGAGCATTCTAACCTCAAAATGTATTATTTAGGAAGTAAACATCTAACGTTAATAGTTACGTACCGTGAAATTAGCTTTCATTCTTCATTTTTCGCATTTAAATCTACGTTTGGAACTCCAATAGTAACATTTTACGGCGATTTTATGTACAATCTTATTGTTTAGAACGCATCGTAATGTATCTATTCGAAAGCATTAAAGTTAACAATTTGTGATATTAAAATGCTTACTATATTTAACATAATACAGATTATAAATAAAGAAAGTACTATTAAAAAGAAGTAACAAAAATGTCTGAATATTTAATAAATATTTACAGGAATGTATAAAACCCGTAAAAATCGAAAAATCGAAAGCAAAAACCGGAGCAAAGATAAAGATTGGTGATGATGGCTACTTCGACATATCGAGTGGGCGGGAACAGAAGTTGCAGAAGGTTGAGATCACGCTGGCGGACTGCCTCGCCTGCAGCGGGTGCATCACATCCGCGGAGAGTGTGCTGGTCACACGGCAGAGCCAGGAAGAACTGCTTAGGTGAGTCACAATATACCAAAAACAATATTCCATTACTGGAGTAGTCCAACAAACAAACAACCGAGAATGCTGTTTGTATAGCAAAAAATCTGGCTGGGAAAATCTGAAATCTGAATGCCATCAAAATGATAAGAAGATGGTAAGTTGACAATTTAGTCAATCAAAATTGATACTTTCTTCATTCCCCTAGCATTATATCATTTTCACAGAGTATGCTGACCTAACTTGTACAATAAGGGATTTTCTTTTTTTAATTTTCTTCCTAGCTGTTGGATAGGTGATGCTGAACTTGGTAGGTTATTACTGCAAGGAACAAAACATTAATTATTTCTGTTTTTCTTCGATTAAATTTTGACAACATAAAACATATAATATGTCAGAATAATTATGTTTTAAAAATAAATAAATAATAAGAAAAAGGAATCAATCTATTATTAGTTTGTGGCATCTTGGCAATGGCCCAGTAACACAGTTGTTTTTTTTTTATATTTTTTTCATACTCCCATTGCCAGTTTCTGTATTATTGTTTTTGCAACAAAACATAAAGAGCAATTAAAAAATAAATTACTATTAAAAGTTTCTCAAACATTCCAGAGTATTCTCAGAGCGCAAATATACAGACAATAAAGAAGTGACAAAGGATGTAAGTCTAATTGTGATATCACTCTCACCACAACCCGTGCTGTCTCTAGCCGCCAGATATAAACTTACCCCAGAGGATGCCACTAGAAAATTAGCAGGTAAACATTGATTTCAAGTATTTATATTCCACAGTGGGGGCGTCGCTTGCTATAGACCATAGTGGGGGCGTCGATATCTACCAACCATAAGGGGATCGTCGCTTGCTATTAACCATAATGGGAATGTCGCTACCTATCGACCACAGTGGGGGTGTCGCTTGCTATCGATCACAGCGGGGGCGTCGCTTGCTAATGACCATAATGGGGGCATCGCTACCTATCTACCACAGTGTGGGCGTCGCTTGCTATCAACATCAGTGGGGGCGTCGCTTGCTATTGACCATAGTGGGGGCGTCGCTACCTATCAACCTCAGTGGGGGCGTCGCTTGCTATTAACCATAGTGGGGGCGTCGCTACCTATCGACCACAGTGGGGGCGTCGCTTGCTATTGACCATAACGGGGTGTCACTCGCTACCGTGGCCAAACACACGTGGTTAAACAGACAAACAATTGTAATACCTACACGGCCTTAAGTTATATGAAAATAGCCTTCATCCACACTTGACATTACAGTTCTAAGACTTAGATATCAAATTCAATGAAATACCAACAGGTATAAAAGATAGGTGGGATGTACCTATGTTTTATTTTTACATTTACATTTTAAGCAAATCAATATTTTATACAAACTCTCAATGCAGGTTACTTCAAAAGTCTGGGCGCGGACCTTGTGCTGGATATGACGGTAGCTGAAGACCTGTCACTACTGGAGGCGCAGCAGGAGTTTTTACAGCGGTACCAGGACCAGCAGGCGGACCCCGGCGCCAAACACCTGCCCATGCTCGCCAGCTCTTGTCCAGGTCACAAATAATTTATTATTATTAATATTAATAGCAGCAGACTCAATATTGCAAGTCGAGAATACATAAATAAAGAACCCTACATCCCCAAAAGGGTAGGCAGAGGTTAAAAATGTATATTTCTCAATATTTACAAAGTTCCCACTTAACAAGTTAACAGAGACTGTTGCTTTTCCTATTATCTAAGTTCATATTAATAAAACTTTGGCATGATTAAGTGAGATTTAGTAAGTTAGAAACTTGTGACTTGTGACTTTTTTAAATATTATTGTGATGACGTTTTTCAATTAAAAAAAAAAATAGTGTGTTTTTCCACGACCCAGCCTTTTCTAAAGCAGCGATGTGGTCTAAGGTGGAGCACGCAAAAATAGTGCCTATTCACTGTTATCTTGAAAATCCCCAAATCATATGTATCGGGGAATAATGACGCAGGAAGAGAATTCCATTCTTATTGCCATTCTTGATGTATCTATATATATGGTTAACCTACCTACTTGTCTAACTGTAGTCTCACAAGTTTAAACAAACTTCTGTTAATCTTTTATTCTTCTCCCCAACCTCCTACTTCGATTTATTCTTTGTATACTTAATGAAATTCTGTATTCTAATAATTTATCTGAATTGGGTAGTTTCCTAGGTCAAAGATAAATTATGAAATTCTAATTACTAAATAAAGACAGATCTAATACTGACAAAAAACGTTTTCTTTTCTCAATTTAACCTATTTATGAATTTTAATAAAGAAAAATATAATAATTAGTGTGACATTTTATCACATTTTTCTATGACGTCACAAGTTTCTTTATCATACAAATTCCATAGTAATTTCGTGTTTTGACGTTTAATAAAAAGTATCTGATTTGAATAGTTGGAAACTAGCCTATTATAGTACTGCTTTCATCTTTACAGGCTGGGTATGCTACGCAGAGAAGACCCACGGCACCTTCATCCTCCCGTACATTTCAAGTACCAAGTCTCCCCAACAAATCATGGGGTCGCTGGTGAAACAATTCTTGTCCAAACAGAGGGAGGTGACGCCCGGGGAGGTGTACCATGTCACCTTCATGCCGTGCTATGATAAGAAGCTGGAAGCGTCCAGAGAAGACTTCTATAGCGATGTCTTGAACTGCCATGATGTGGACTGCGTTATTACTGCTAGTAAGTTCATCTCTGATTCTACATTGAAAATAAACATAACACAAACAGCCTATACGTCCCACTGCTGGGGACTCTCCCCTCCCCTCAATTAATCAGAGGGGGTATGGCGCATACTCCACCACGCTGCTCCACTGCGTGTTGGTACAGGTGTTTTTTACAACTACTAGCCGACACCAATGGCTTTACGTGCCTTCCGAAGCACGGAATCATCTTACATTTTTCGATCAATTAGGCGATCCCAGCCTATAATGTCCTTACCAAACAAAGGACAGTCTCACAAAGCCGCACACAACACCAACAGCCTCCGTGGTCTAGTGGTTAGAGCGTTGGGCTCACGATCTGGAGGTCAAGGGTTTGATTCCCGATGGCTTTTGGATTGGATGGATTTTGGCTTGATATGAGCTATGGATTTGAATTTGAAATGTCAAATAACTCACAAATTCACGTAGGCGCGACTATTGAGTAACTACGTAAGCTCACGACTGTATCCCAATTGGGGTAGTCAGACATACATCCATGGCAAGATGAACTAAGTACTCGCACCTCACCGAGCTTTCTGTTAGACCAACGTGATAGGTGGTGAGCTGTATCGCCGTATATAATGGTCGACCTAACTGTAACTATTCTTTTTCTTTAGGTTTCCGAACCTGAAAAGGAAAAACGGAACCCTTATAGAAAATTTTGTAATTTAATGAGGTCGTTGCATAGCATCTGCGGTGGTAAATTGAGTGATAGAATGAGAAAGTGTGATAAGAGAGAGATGTGGTGTAAAAGACGATACAGTGACTAATAGAGTAGAGCGGATGAAGGATAATAGGATTACGAAAGCAGTATATAAAGCGAAGGGGACCTAGAAGGACTTACATTGACCAAATTGCAGATGTCCTTAGAAAAGGCTCAGTACCATTACTCTGAACCGGCGTGCGTGTATGAAACGATTGATGAATGTGGAGGAAGCAAGAGAAGTGTGTCAGGATCAAAGCTACCCCGGTGGGAAATAGACAATCAATCAATTGTTCCCAGTAATCCCCTCTAGCCCTGTCTGAATTGTCTTCCCAGTTGTCACCGGGGTGACAATTCGTGCCGACTATTCCCTTTCAAAGCTGAATAGAGGGGAACAAGTGGGAAGTCTATATTCAGTTGTCACAATTGGGTCGTGTACTAGGTCCAAGATAAATTATGAAATTCTGATTACTAAATAAAAACATATCTAAAACTAACGAAAAATATTTTATTTTTTCTATTTAACTTATTTTTGAATTGTAATCACGAAAAATGCAATAATAAGTGCGACATTGTTTTAAGTTTACGCGGTTATTATCATAATTAAAGCACATAATAACGGGTTCTTACCGCGTTTAATATCGGGAGTCTCATATCCCCATTTAAACGCGGTAAGAACCCGTTATTATGTGCTTTAATTATAATAAGTGCGACATTTTATCACGTTTTTCTATGACGTCACAGTTTGCTTTTTCATACAAATTAAATAGTAATTTCGTGTTTTGACATTTAATAAAAAAAGTAACTGATTTGACTAGCTGGAAACTAGCCTATTGCTACGATTACTTTCTTGAATTGTCAGGGCTAGAGGGGACTACTGGGAACGATTGCGTTTATGTATGTTTGTAGTAATTTACCGTTCATATCCCTAACAGTTGAACTGGAACAAATGCTGGACAGTAACTCAAAGTCTCTAAGCGACGTCGAGGGTATCGAGTTAGACTGGCCGTGGAGCGAGCGCGAAGGTCCAACCAGCGTACGGAGACACATCGGCTCAGGGTCTGGAGGCTACGCAGACCAGGTGTTCCTGCATGCCGCTCACCAGCTGTTTGGGGAGACTGATGTGCCGCTCACGTACAGAAGTTTAAGGTATACTTATAGAAATAATACAGGGTGTTATTGACACCGTAACGAATACTATGGGGATGATTCAGACCATGATTCTGAGTTGATATCAAGTGGAATTTCCTGTCGGAAAATTCATAAATTTTTATGTGTTTTTTTATATTATTTTAATTTCAATACTTTTGCGACAGGAAATTCCACTTGATGTCCACTGAGATTCATGGTCTGAATCAACCCTCAAAGTTTTCGTTACGATATCACTAACACCTTGTACACACACCGCACCCCAGAATCATGGTCTGAATCATCAGCTCATTATTCTGAATTAATATCAAGAGAAATTTTCCATCGCAAAAGTAGAGAATTGAAAAGAATTAAAAAGACATCATGAATTTTGCGACGGAAAATTCCACTTGATATGAACTTGGAATCATCGTCTGAATCATCCCCTCAGTATTCGCGATACTATGTTATGTTACTATCTATAGACACAGGCATTTTGCGCACATATCTCAGATTACATAACCATTTACTTTAATATTCAAATTGCGTCCGAGTTGACCTATCACCTTCTAGTCAGTTCGCCGGTACCAACATGTGGTACAGGTATGCCGGTATATAATTAGACGGCGCGTGTATTACAATGCGCATGCGATGGGTACGTCTGGCGCCCGCTGACTCATGAAGGGCTCCCCTTTTCAATCTTCAGGTTAGGTGAGCGGACGCTGTGAAAAACGGGGTAACGCTAGGGAGATGATTTTGTAAAACATATACTACGCATATAACGTTATGCAGTGATGTTATCAGGGACTTTCCACGCCACGTTCCCGCTATAAATACAGATGGCGCTGTACAATGTTGCCTTCGTTAAACCTTCTAATTTCATGGAGAACAAACATATTATGAACATAACATAACATAACAATACATTGTTTTAAGTTTACGCGGTTATTATCATAATTAAAACACATAATAACGGGTTCATCCCGTGATCATGGCACTTGCAACAGTGTCGAAATATCGGGAGTCTCATATCCCCATTTAAACGCGGTAAGAACCCGTTATTATGTGTTTTAATTATAACATAACAAATACTTTATTGCACAAACAGGAAAAAACAAAATACAAAACAAAAGAGAAATAGAATTAGTACAATAGGCGGCCTTATTGCTAAGTAGCAATCTCTTCCAGGCAACCTTTAAGTATAGGAGATATTGAATATTAAGTAATATAGCGGGATAGTGCAGCATGGGAATACTTGTGCATATAAAAATAAATACACTTTCGACTACATAAACTACATAATAATAATACACATAATTATAATTGTTATAATAAATAAATATTATGCATCTTTTATCTTTGTTCTTTGCTTTGTTTGTTCTTGTTTTGTTTGTTTTATGGGGCAGAAGGCAAGAGGGAAACCACTGCCCTATTTTTTTCCTAAAAAAGTAGCATGAAGAATGCTACACCGACAAGAGCGTGGCTCTTTTGGGTATAAATCATGACCCTTGCTATATATTACAACCAGGCACAACACATATTTCACCCATTATTATTCTGATCAAAATAAAGAGAAGCAATATAGGTAGCAACATAATTCTATACTTATCTGATCAGCAATTATTTTTATATATGCTTCTGCCATTTCATTTTTTTTTTTAATAATTACGTACCCGAGCAATGAGAAAATAGGTGATTGTCACGTTAAATACATTCATTCGTTTATTCATATTTATTATTTACATTTCACGACCAACAAGCAGAAGCGCCAATGCGCCGTGAAACTTCCATCTCTCTCTTTCTTTCGTGAATCTGTACAGCGCCATCTATATTCTTTTTCGAGAATGTGACCTGGGCCTGTTTAACAAAACTTACAATTGTAAATTACAACGACAATTTGGTGTTCATTACGTAGCTAATATGAAACTGCAAAATGTTCGTGATCACACACTCCGCAATGTACATCAAATTGTCATTGTAATTTACAATTGTAAGTTTTATTAAACAGGCCCCTGGGAAGTCCCTGATTCCTAATATTTGTAAACTCATTAACGAGCAAATGCACATTGTAGTATAGTTCCCCATTTATCCGGGTAACCCTAGCGGTGACCCCGCAAGTGCGCAACTTGTAGCAATACGTCTTACTATGTTACTACGCCTTTCTGCGTGTTAATTAACGCATTAATCAACGCTGCGTTACTTGCGCGCGTTTTTTATAATAATAATTATTATTAATAAACTGCAGTTGAAACGATGGGTCCTTGGGGTCCAGAAGCAAAAATATTTGTTAAGGATCTCTCAATGCGTCTTATCGGGGCTTCGGGGGATGCTAGGGCTGGTAGTTATTTCTGTCAGAGAATTAGTCTGGCGATTCAGAGGGGTAATGCTGCCAGCCTGTTGGGCACCTTGCCTCGATGTGACGCATTGGAGGAGGTGTTTTATTTATAAGATGTGTTTGTTTTGTTTTTAATTGTTTGAATAAATTGATTTTAATTCATTAATTAATAAATAAAATTGTTTATTTCGGATCAAAAAATTATATCCATATTATGTTAGTAAGAAGTGACTTATGAAACTATTGTTATTGTTATTGTTATTATGTATTATTGCGCATGGCAAAAAAAATATCCTGCGTGGATCAAAAATAATAGTAAAATATGTTTACTTTGACAACGGTGCTAATTCCTGTAGACACCATCGAATAAGGGACTTTCCAGGCTTTGTCCCCCGAAAAAGAAGAGACTTAACGTGACTTGTTTCTATGCTGTTCTGGGAGCAAATAAAAAACATAGAACACGTTCAGCTGCTTGTCTTCCCGGGCATGTCGTAAAAACCGACAGAGGGATTGCGTCCTCTAACATAATGGACTAATGTTATGGGCGATAGGCTGATCCCTTATCACCATAAGGTTCATCATATCCATCTTAGGACTTCGTATCAACAGTGGCTGCAAGTTGTCTTTGATTACTTGTGGCTCTGCCCACCCCATTTGGGATTACGGGCGTGAGTTTATGTATGTATGTATGTACTTAACGTGATAATTACCTATTTTATCTTCACTCGAGTACATAATTATTCAAAAATACAATGTGATGGCAGAAGGATATATATGTATAAAAAAAATGGTCATCAGTTACACCCAAAAACAAAGATAAAAGGTGCACATGTCTGTTAACCATTAAATTGAAAATAACTAAAAACACAAAACATAACATGAATTTTGCGACGGAAAACACGATATTAACTCAGAATCATGGCCTGAGTCATCCCTCAAAGTATTCGTTACCATGTCACTAACACCCTGTATTTATTATTTAGGACGCGGCCTAATAATGTATTTCCGTCCTAGGAACCCGGACTTCAGAGAAGTGACGCTAGAGAAGGACGGCAAGGAGGTGCTGCGGTTCGCCATCGCCAACGGGTTCCGCAACATCCAGAACCTCGTGCAGAAGCTCAAGCGAGGCAAGTCGCCGTACCACTACGTTGAAGTCATGGCGTGCCCGTCAGGTTGGTAGTTGCACATTAAAAAAACATTTCTGTCTTACCTAACCTATTTGATCCAAAAAAAATATTGGTATACCTTAATAGGCTTAATAGGTTACCTTATAGTTTGTACCTGCGGGTAAAAAATCTTACAATTTTTACAATTTTCCTCACCTTGTGGTTGTCCGGAAGAAATCGCTTCAAGCGATAAGGCCGCCATTTGCCATGTACTTAGTTAAGTCTTTTTGTAATTATTTATTTTTATTTTGGTGCCTCTTCTCCCTTAGCGACTGCTTTAGCTGAAGAAATTTACAGAAAATTACAAAGAAATTAAAGAAAAACCTTCTCTACAACAGCTTCTAACAAATTCCCTGTGGGAAATAGGATTAAGTTTATGTATGGGGAATGAAAGCTTATTATGAACGTGTCCTGAGGGGGAGTGAGAGGTCTTTTGAAAGCGAGGTTGTGCTCTGTATAATATTGAAAAAAAAAAATAAGAGAAAATATAAAAAAAACTTCAAGGATTACAGTTATTTCAATTTTACCCCCACCTTTACATGTATATGTATAAATATACGTTCTCTTTCAACAGGTTGTCTAAACGGCGGCGCGCAAATTCGGCCCGTGACAGGCGAGTCCGGGCGCGACTTGGTGCTCCAACTGGAAACCCTATACTCGCAGCTGCCACTAGCGACACCTAGCGACAACAAGCTGCTTCGACGGCTGTACGCCGAGTGGCTGGACGGAAGAGATAGCGATAAAGCAAAGGCGGTGCTTCATACTAGCTACCACGCTGTTGAGAAGTCAGATATCGCGCTGAATATTAAGTGGTGAAGGTTAGTGAGCTTTTTGTAATAAGCATATCGTCATCACTAATTAAAGAGACACGCTCTTGTCGATGTAGCATTCTCCATGCTACTTTTTTAGGGAAAAATTCACCTCACAACCCACACGATAGAAGATAGAAGAAGAACGGAAAAATAGAGCAGTGGTTTCCCTCTTGCCTTCTGCCCAATAAGCATATAATTATAAAAAAAAAAACCCATAATAGACTTGGGGAGGTTAAAAAGGCCACATCAAAGCAATTCATCTAAAAACGCAATATTGCTATTTGATATTCGTGTGCATTGCGCAGTTACTTTTATATGCGCAAATATCAAATTGCAATATTGCTTTCTTAGATGAATTGCTTCGATGTGGCCTTTTTAATCCCACTGGGTTGTTATTTTTGAATCGCTCGTCTTCAAGTCACGTTCGAAAATCAATAAACCTTTGGCGGCAAGGGTTTGCTGCGGGTATCGAGGTACCGAACAGAAAATAGTACCCCGCTAGCCACAAGTTGGTAGTATTACTAGGGATCGACGATCCGCTTGAGTCATGTTGGAAGTTGTATATATGCGTGACGCTGTGTAAACTTCGATAGCGCATTTCAGGACTGCATTATTGAATGGTGGCGCCATCTGTTGCATGTGGGCGGAACTAGCTGGTCAACTAGTTGGGTCCGCCACATACCCATTTCACGTAGCACATCAGAACTTGTCATTTGCAAGATGAGACAGGTATATATTTTCGCATGCGAGTTAAAGGCGAGCGATTAAAAAAGCGGGTACGAATCTCGGGTCAGGCTTTCTAGATGTTGAGTGCATGATAGGATAGTAGACAATTGATATCACGTGGTTTTCAGGATTTGTGTCCGATTAATGACAATCGCCTGCTTCCTATTGCTGTAGGCAGATATCACGGAATTCCACTGGCTTGTATAAAAAAGAAACATAAGAAACTAGTTTTTCACTAAGCTACCCGAGTAAGAACAATCTGTAAACTTGTAAATAAGTATATAACATGATGAAATCGTTAATAGAGGTTTATGAAGTGTGGGTACTTAGGTCATCTTGCGATGGATGGGCCTTTACTAGCCCAGTTGGGTTATAGTGATGAGCTTATGTTATGTTTATGAAATAGCCTAACTATGACCTGTGACCCAAGCTAACATTTTCTTATCTGTGACACTGAGGGTGTATCAGGGGACAATTCAGTTTTCCATAAATGTCAAACAGCGTCAAACAGGTCACAGGACATAGTGTTAATTATATTTTATATCAATTGGTGCTGATTCCTGCAAACGTCCTAATTTTATTTTAAGTTATACCTGTCATTTTCGAATCCGCCGAAAAGGAAAGGGACGGGTAGTCTATGGAGCACATGTGAATATTAGGCAGCGACAACCCTTACAAAATTTTAACATTGCGTATAACGCGACATAATTATGACAGCACATGTCAAACGGGTTGCATATATTTGATACGTTCGGGTTAGTTTCATTCATTTTTCAATTAACAGCTGTCAATCCTCTGTCCCTTTCCTTTTTGGCGGATAAGAAAAAGACAGGTGTAACTTAAAATAAAATTAGGTGTTCTCAGCACCATTAATTGTTTTGTTATACTTTGGTGATACTTATAGTTTGTAAGTAGAATATTTTGTTGTGAAACAGCTAGGTTATGTGCAAGGGTAAAGAGTGTATTGTATCTGTTGTATTTATAAATCAAATTGTACATAACTAAACATAAGAGTAATTTGAATAAACAATTTAATTGTTTAAGTTTGTATTTCATTAAATTTTTTATAAAAATCAAGGGGTTAAAATACACAACATAGAAGAAATTCATCTAAAAATGTAAAAATCAATATTGTAATTTGACATTTGCTGCGAATATAAAAGCAAGTGTGCAATGAAACGTCAAATAGCAATGATGATTTTTTAGATGAATTGCTTTAATGTCGCTTCAGCGGGCTTAAAATGCCACTTATAAGCAATCCATTCTAAAAAAAAACAATATTACAATTTGACATTTGCGCAATTTGAACAAATGTCGAATAGCAATATTGCTTTTTAGGGGAAATCATTATATATGGCGGTTTTAACCCCCGAACATTTTGTTCTTCTTCCGTTCCGTTGAAAGAAAGGCAAAACAATATAAGTATGTAGTCTTATCAGGATATAACGGTATTACGGAGCCCTGTATATGTTACAACTGCATTATACATTCTTCACAGAAGAAAAATACCCGCTAAGAAACAGCAGAATTTGATTTTGCCTTTCTCACGACACGGTATTTTAAATCGTCCTTCAGCGAGTCGGTCACATGAAATATACGTGTTGATTACTATTGTATTATAATTTGAATGTTTTTTTATGACGGATTTTCCAGGTTATGTTCCCCAAACACCGTACGACACCGTATCAACAGTGGCTGCAAGTTGTCTTTGATTGCTTGTGGCTCTGCCCACCCCATTAGGGATTACGGGCGTGAGTTTATGTATGTATGTATGTTCCCCACAATCAATATAGATGGCTTTGTATACATTTAACGTGATAATTACCTATTTTCTCATTGCTCGGGTACATCAGTCTCTCTCTATATTTAAGAGCTGTGCTCTTGTCGGTGTGCTCCGCCAAATCCTTCACCTCCCGATACGACACGACCAGCACCTTCTCTTTTATTTGTTTCATAAATATTCTCCTAGCTTTACCTCTTCCTCTCTTTCCTTCTATGATGTTCTTTTTAAATGAATCGTGTCGTATAAGGTGGCTATCTTGTGGTTCTGTTTCTCTTTCTCATTCTTTTCAATATCTATTATGGTTCAACATCATTCAAAAATATAATAATCATTGCTTGATATTTGGATCAGATATGGTATAGACTTATTTTGCTACCTGTATTGCTTCTCATTTTGAACAGAATCATAAGGTGGAAGTGTTGTGCCTGGGTGTAATAACAAGGGTCATCATTTAAAATTAAAAACAAAAATTGAAAATTGAAGGATCCAAAAGGATCCTTTTTCATGTCGGAACCCAGGATTCTTTTGGATCCTTCAATTTTTCACGAAAAAAATATATGAAAGTTCGCCAACAAACTTGGCACATTTTGATATTCACCCATGTAAACACCGAAATTCCCCGTTATTTGTAATGGCGCGTGTTATGGTTATGCACAGTCACCGGCAGTATTTTGATCGTATGCAGATCGCCGCGTCACACGACAAAGGTCGCGAGGTAAGGCTGCGTATACACTCGCGTGCCAGCTATTGTTTCAGGCGGGTGAATCGATAGGTGACTTTTTCGATAGCAGTTTTGCCTTTGATGGCAATCTCATCCGGCCAAGCAGTTAATGCCATCTGCGGCAAATCTACAATAAGTCACGTCAAATAAAAAAAAAGATGGCAATCTCAGCTGATGGTAAGTGATAAAACCGCTTAATACGGATTAGAGGTCGATTTTCGCACGTCAAAATGAATGAAAATGTATAGGATTGACATTAGCTAATGTATCGCATGTAATACTGCTCTAGAGTAGATTGGTACCTACTAACTTGTTATCTAACTAGGGTGGGCAGACCCACAAACATTCAGAAAACAACTGGTACTCAATGAAAGTTACGTTATCTATTGAAAGTTATTGGAAAAGCTATTGAAAGTTACGCTTTGAGAAACCAGGGGGTTAAAAAGGCCAAGCAATTCGTCTAAAACAGCAATATTGCTATTTGACATTTGTTTGCATTGCGCACTTACCTTTATATGCGCAAATATCAAATTGCAATACATATTGTTTCTTTTTTTTAACTTTTTTTTTCTATGCTTTTGTGATGGAAAATTCCACTTGATATTTATTTACTCAAAATAATGAGTTGAATCATTCCCCTCAGTATACGATGTCACTTACACTCCGTACAAATACGTACGTATGGGTATTAGTGACACCTAGGAATGCAATATCGGTATACCAGGATCCCGAAATACCGGGATCCCGCATGATTTTTGCGGGATCAGTCCCCCACGTAATTCGAGCGGGATCCCGCGGGATTAGGGGGACTACGCATCGGCAAAAACCACGTGTTGTCGGAAGCTCTTTACTAACAATTGTACCTACAAGCGTGGAAGCAGAGCGTGCGTTTTCTGAAGCTGGCTATCTGGCATGCGAAGTTAGTTTGGCAGATGAAACTATGAACATCTTATGTTTTATGCGCAGTTATTCCCAAAATATTGTCTAACCTAATTATCTTGTTTATGTTTGTTGTGAAAGATCTCAACTTTCAATACATAATTTTGAATATTATTTCTTTTTTAATTTTTAGTTCTACATGCATTTATGATACAGGATTCCTATCACTATGCTTTGTGACTTTCAACATCATGCGGGATCTCGTAAAACGGGATCTCTAACACCCTGTATAAGTAAGTATGCAAATGTTCTAGTATTTCAATTTGAACATGTATCTTCCGAGTGTTTGTTGGTGTTTTTCCCGAGTCCTAGTCCAAGACCGGTCTGAACAGGTGTAGTTTTAAACGGAATGCCGGCGAATTGGGCTTCAAATCTTCGTAGGAGATTCAAGAGATCAATTGATTGTAAGTAGCCATGGAAATGTGTAGTACTTAGTTGTTAAAAAAAAGATTTATTTTTCTCCAGCATTACTTCAATTTTATGGTTGTATGGCAACCGGATCTCCAGCATTAACAAAATAACATAATTACAATAACAAAATTGTGGACTTCCCAGTAAGCAATTTTATATACTCGTGTTGGGAGTGACCACGCTGCTTCTGAGGGTTAAAAATTAAATAGGTATACACATTTTTTTTAATACTTAATGTTAAGACATACGTAAAGTAAAGCGAAATGAAAACATTTTTTTTATACATTAGCATTAGTTTTTAATTTTCAATATTATCTTATGAGTTTTTTTTATAAACGCCTGTAATAAAAATAAACAAGCGGTGACCGTGTGAGTAACCATAGAATAAATAATAATTGGGTCGTGTACTAGAGTACAAGGTTCAAGATAAATTATGAAATTCTGATTACTAAAGAAAGACAGATCTAAAACTAACGAAAAACATTTTCTGTTTTCTATTTAAGTTATTTACGAATTTTATTCAAGAAAAACGTAATAATAAGTCCGACATTTTATCACGCTTTTCTATGACGTCACCGTGTGCTTTTTCATACAAATTCCGTAGTAATTTTGCGTTTTGACATTTAGAAAAGTAACTGATTTGACTAGTAGAACGGTAACTCTCCCCCCGCACTTTTCTGTGTACTGAGGGACTTTTCTGTGTACGGTCCTCAAAATTAATATAGATGGCGCTATCCAGTTTTTTCTTCGTAACAGACATATGCATCTTTCGTCTTTGTTTTTGGGTATAAATAAAAAAAAAACATTTATTTTCAGACTACAGTCCATAGATATGTGATATATATGTGTGTGTGTGTGTGATATGTGTGTGTGGTGATATGTATAAATGATTATCCTTCTTATTACACCCAGGCATAATTACATCTTACACCCATTATTATTCTGATCAAACTAAAGAGAAGCAATATCGGTAGCAACATAGTTATATACATAATGTGATCCAAATCATCATCATCACCAGCCCATTAACGTCCCCACTGCTGGGGCACGGGCCTTCCCTATGGATGGATCGGGCATTAAGCCACCACGCGGGCCCAGTGCGGATTGGTGGTTATTAACGACTACTAATGCAGCCGGGGCCAACGGCTTAACGTGCCTTCCGAAGCACGGAGGAGCTCGAGATGAAAACTTTTTTTTTTGTGGTCACCCATCCTATGACCGGTCTTTGCGAAAGTTGCTTAACTTCAACAATCGCAGACCGAGCGCGTTTACCGCTGCGCCACCGAGCTCCTCAATCCAATATCTGTGATCCAAATATCAAGCAATAATTATTTTTATGTGTGCTTCTACCATTATACATTGTTTTAAGTTTACGCGGTTTATTATAATTAAAACACATAATAACGGGTTCGGGTACAGTGTCGAAATATCGGGAGTCTCATATCCCCATTTAAACGCGGTAAGAACCCGTTATTATGTGTTTTAATTATTCTGCCATTATATTGTTTTTTTGAATAATTATGTATCCACCCGAGTAATGAGAAAATAGGTAAATCTGGACAGCGCCATCTATATTATTTTTGAGGAAGCCAGCTTGGAAAGTCCTTCATTCTTGTCTCACACATCACGCACATGTGTAGCAACCCTTACGTCCCGTCCACGCCCCTTTACGTATATGCGGTGACCTTAAATCAGCTTATTATGAATATTCTATCGTAGTTGACAGAGCCAGTGTAGTGGGCGAAGTGCTGCGTATGGACACGCCGTAATACATGTTGAACCAAAGTGTAGTGTTTATAAACACGAAACGACGTGAATCAACGGATTTTTCTCAAGTTTGTGCAGTGAAATGGGTGACTTCCGAGTGAGGGGCACCACTAAGGCGTACGTCATTCTATTCTGCGCACTGGTCAAGACTGTCATCAGCACAGGATTGGGGAAGTGTCCCATCTACCCGCAGTTCCCGAACTTTGATGTCCAGAGGGTGAGTAGCTGTGGTTTTTTCTTTACATTTGTACAGCCAGTGCACTAGGATAACCCGGCCAAGTAGTTGGTGCCATGTGCGGCAAATCAGTCAGGTCAAAAAAGGAGCATTAAAATAGTAATAAATTGCCTTAAATTTACAACCCTGGCGCCCCATTTGTATGGCCAACTAGTTAACGTCAAAAAAGGACTACGACGGTAGAGCTACGACTCCGGAGTCAATTTGCACTTATGGTCACGAGCATTAATATGTATACACTTTGGTACCATGTCACATTAACTTTTTTGACAAATTGAACTGTAAGTCTCACTAAATATCAAAATATGTTAGTGCGACAGAGTCCTAAAGTGGGTACATTGTAATGCTTATGACTGTACATGAGCGTTATTCGATATGAAGACTTTACAGCCTACCCTAATTAGGATGTAAACTATCACTATGCCAACCACACAGCTAAGCCACAAAACGAACTGATTCTGTAGTTGATTTCTATGACATTTCCGGAATGATAAGCATAAACGATTTTTTGTTTTAACACTGAATGAAACCCACAAAGAGATTTAATCGAAAAAGTCTGATTCGGACGGGATCCATCACACATGATTCGGGATTTATCACATGGGCAGGATGAGGACCCGGTAGTGTAATGGTTCGCTTGCTTGACAAGAGCTACGGGTTCAAGTTCGACGCGAGTCAGACTTTTACGAATTAATTTCCTTTTTGATAAGCATATCTACCTATGCTGCTATGCTTTGCTTCTATGCTGTTCTGGGAGCATATAAAAACATAGAACACGTTCAGCTGCTTCTCTTCCCGGGCATGTCGTAAAAACCGACAGAGGGATTGTGTCCTCTAACATGATGGAATAATGTTATGGGCGATAGGCTGATCCCTTATCACCATAAGGTTCATCCTGCAAGTTGTCTTTGATTACTTGTGGCTCTGCCCACCCCATTAGGGATTACGGGCGTGAGTTTATGTATGTATGTATGTATGTATATCTACCTACTTTCTGTTTTTTTCTTATTGTCCAAATCCAAAACAACACATTAGCAGCACTAGAAATAGCCTACTACCTATACCTATTGCAATCGCGTGTTGTCTTGCATATTTGAAGATACTATTCGTGCTATTACAATAATGTTGTTGTGAACGCGCAGAAATCAAGTGAGTTGAAAAATTACGCGAAAATGGCGGCAAAGTGAAGGCATTATCAACAAGTATCTTTAATTTTAAAACAATGACTGCATTGTGGATGTACATATTTATAAAACATCAGAAGTATCAGAACTTCAATGGCTCAGAACTTCATAAACAAAGGTACATCCCTGAGGTACAACCAAATCCTCCTCTTTAAAGATATCCCGTGTTCATACGGGGCCGTTAACCTGACCTGAAGATTTGACAGGTCTTTTGCAGAAGCGACGGCCTACCTGGCCTTCCGAACTCTATAGCAATAAGTAGTAACATTATTTAGACTCACCAGAAAATCGACGAATCGGCTGTAGATCTGAGTTAAATAGGGCCAAGATAAATTGTAAAATGCTTATCTAGAAATAGAACACAGTCACAGAAGAACAAAAATCTACCTCATAATTATTTGTGACTTATTTTCGAATTTTAAATATGAATTATGTACCAATAAGTACCATGTTTGAACGCCTTTATTGATGACGCCACACGTCAGTATTTCCATACAAACTCCAAATATAATGAGAAGTGGTAACTTTCTGACATTGCGATCGAGATGATCATGTGTCATGATGAAAATGTTGTTGGTGGGATGGCATATTGACTTATTCTTCATTAATTTAAGAGCCATGCTCTTGTCGGTGTAGCATTCTCCATTTTTAGGGAAAAATAGGGCAGTTGTTTCCCTCTTGCCGTGTACTCTGTTTGACGCGAGTGGGATGGCGCCCAGAGTAGTCTATTTCAAAGCCGTCCTCCGCTTCTGAACAGTACTGACAGTTACTGCTGCCCTCTGTCAGGTTCCAGATTACAGTCCTTCTGACCTGCACCTTACTGACTTGACTTATTGTTTAGAGAAAGTTATATTTCCATTGAAATGTCATGTAATATGTGCGTCTCGTACATGATACCTCGATGTATGTTTCCTTTATAACCTGCAGCGTAATACAAATATTTCGAAACGTCTCATTCCTTCTGTTCGGCACTTGTTATGTGAACTGTAGGTGAAGTAGATGGTAAGAGGTCGAGGGTTCTACTTCCACCAGTTTCTTCTTTGTCACTATTTATTTCATGATCATCATCACCAGCCCATTAACGTCCCCACTGCTGGGGCACGGGCCTTCCCTATGAATGGATAGGGAGATCGGGCCTTAAACCACCGCGCGGGCCCAGTTCGGATTGGTGGTTATTAACGACTGCTAATGCAGCCAGGACCAACGGCTTAAAGTGCCTTCCGAAGCACGAAGGAGCTCGAGATGAAAACTTTTTTTTTGTGGTCACCCATCCTATGACCGGCCTATTCGAAAGTTGTTACTATTTATTTATATTTTTATAATTGTTGCATTTTCGCGGGAGGCGTCGGCCATTCAGTTCGGTGCAATATTGCCATATAAAAAATATTCTTATAAATACTTGTGTTGCCAGCAACACCTTCTAGATAGACCTACCTACCGATAGCTCCTTGTGCTCAATTTTTCGGTGTTTACTAGATTTGGAATGTGATGAATATTCAACCCCGCTTTCGTGCATTGTCGCCGGTCGATGAACTCACAGATTTTACACTTACTTACACTACATTTTATGCTATGATAAATGACTGAAACTGGCGGGCTATAAGGGCATAAAAATGCCACTTATTTTTTTTATAATATACCACTTTTCCATATCGTCGCTTTATAGTAAAAACCACGTAACGTATTTTTCAAAAGGGCGCGGCGGCGTCATGTTTCCGCTGGTATCTCTAATAGGCTAGCACTCTGTCA
Organism: Pectinophora gossypiella; assembly: GCF_024362695.1. Classification (NCBI taxonomy): domain Eukaryota; kingdom Metazoa; phylum Arthropoda; class Insecta; order Lepidoptera; family Gelechiidae; genus Pectinophora; species Pectinophora gossypiella. The sequence goes on from NC_065409.1 coordinate 1,922,249, forward strand.
GTACTTGCTATTTGTCTGTACCCAGTTATACGAAAGTATTTAGACATACTTTAAATACATAACATAAACAGCCTAAATACATCCCACTGCTGTGCACACATCTCCCCTCAATCAACTGGAGGGGGTATGGAGCATACTACACCATGCCGTTCCACTATTGATCGAGGTGTTTTTTTGTTTTTTTGGCTGCGTGTGTGCGTGCGTGCGTGCGCGCGTGTGTGTGTGTGTGTGTGTTAATATATACCATAGCATCACACGTATATAAGCAGGTTTATAGTATTCACCCACTCCTCGTCAGCTATGTTCAACTCCCATCCCAAGATACTTCACATCACTAATTTAAGAGCCACGCTCTTCTCGGTGTAGCATTCTCCATGCTACTTTTTAGGGAAAAATAGAGCAGTGGTCCCTCTTGTCTTCCGCCTTGCAGTAAGTACTCTGTCTGATGCGAGTGGGATGGCGCCCAAAGTTGTCTATTTCAAAGCCGGTACAAAAAACGCAAGTAGATACTCAAAGTAGATAAGTACTTACCTATTTATTTTCTCGTTTTATCGATCCTAGTTTTCTAAAAATAAGAAGTGCGCTCAAGAACGTTTTTCAAGAAGTCACGTGTTGGTGCGCGCGCGCTTCACGCATACCATTCATGTTGTTGCTATGTTTGTAAAAGCTACTTTATTGTGCTAAACCTTTGTGCCAGTTTTCTTCGTGAGTGAACAGTGCACTCATTCATAAAAACATAGGCCATTCATAAATTCGCTATTCCGCTAAAAGGTTTATTTCCTCAACAGCCTCTGTGGTTTAGTGGTTAGAGCGTTAGGCTCCCGATCTGGAAATGCGGGTTCTATTCCCGATAGGGACATTGTAGAAATCACTTTGTGAGACTGTCTTTTGTTTGGTAAGGACATTGCAGGCTTAAATCACCCTGATATTCCGAAAAATAAGATGATTCCATGCTTCGGAGGGCACGTTAAGCCGTTGGTCCCGGCTATTAGGCCCCCGGCTATTATACATTTGCTAGATGAACGGATTTCAGATTCATCTTTAGCGTGTTCACGTGAATTCAGAGTGTTGAAAAGAAAAGGTTCAGTCAGCACCCCATAGTGTCCTCTCCAACAATGCCATCGGCAGTAAAATATCTGTTAACCACCATTTCATAATAATAATAATAATGACTTGGCTTCGGCCCCACCTACACCTTCCAAAAGTTCGGGACTCCATAGACCCGAGATATGGAAGCGACATACATAATAATAATTAAACACTTTATTGCACACAAATTTACAGAACATTTAGATACCGGATAAACTTATTCTAAGGTGGGCAAAGGCGGCCTTATCGCTAAGAGCGATCTCTTCCAGACAAAGGATATGGTACATTCATGTTGGTGTATTAAACAGACTCTATTTGTACAATACGTTAATCCTTAATATTGTTATTTAAACATGTTTCCCACTGGTTTTCCAGATGACAGGCACATGGTACGAAGTGGAGCGGTCGTTCTACCTGATGGAGATATCCGCCAGCTGCACCGAGCTGCAGGTGGCGCTTAATGACAGGGGGTACCTGCTCATCACAGTCAACACGCTTAACAGATGGTAAGATACATTGATGTATCATCATCATCATCAATCCCGCATCATCCTACTGCTGGGTATAGGCCTGCTCTATTTTGTACCACTCTTTCTGGTCCTGCGCTAACCACATCCACAATTTTCCCGCCGTTGCAACGATGTCTTCCGACCACCTGTGCCATGTTTATCAAAACTTACAAGTCTACACGTTCACAAGCTACAAGTTACTCACAAGTATGTACAAGTAAATTACGTTTATCAAAAAGTAGAGGGAATGTAAAATATACTTGTGAAATAAATATTGACACTTGTAACATGTAATTTACATATTGTGTAGTTTTGGTAAACACATTCTTGAATTTTTTTGGGGCTTGTGTTTTGATGAACAGGGTTCTGGCCGCTGGTCTATCCACTGACCTTTCCCCGTTTCGTGGCCAGCACTCTGTGACGGCCTTTGTCCATTGACCATCCTCGTGCGTAGCCAAGTGTCCGGCCATCTCCACTTCAGACTCGTGATGCGCCTACCCGAAGACTTGATTGATGTACAATCTAACATAACAACGACCTCTGTGGTTCAGTGGTTGGTTGGTCTCAGACTGTCTAGTATGCAATAAAGCGACTAAATATCCTTGTCGCAAAACCAGATCGCAAAATGACTACATACAACAGCTAAATGCTTCTGTGGCAGACCTAACTAGTTGGCAAGCTAGTTCCGCCCACATGCAACAGATGGCGCCACATTAAATAATGCAGTCTTCAAGCAGTCTTTTGGTTAATGGTATATAATATAAGATCTAGGTGAAATGATATCTAGTCTAGCAATATTGTTTTTTTAGGTGAATATTGCTTTGAAGTGGCCTTCTTAACCCCCAGCACGTACAGTCACGAGCAATACCCACTTTACAACCCTGTCGCACTATCATACATATTTGACATTTAATGACACTTACGGTTTAATTTGTCAAGAGTTAATGTGACATGGTATCGTGTATACATATTAGAACTCGTGACTGTACTTATAATTCACCTTGTAACAAATTCCTCTTCCTCTCGCCCAGGACAGGCAGTCCCTCGACGTCATACGGCATCGGTATCCCGAGCCACAACGGTTCCTCATCATTCCGCTATAAGCTGAACAACAGAATGCCGTACATCATCGGACGTATGTTGCCCGGAGCGGGGCAATATAACGTGCTGTTCACAGACTACGACACGTTCGCTATCGTGTGGTCCTGCTCTAGCGTCAGCGTCGCGCATTCCGGTTAGTATGTCCTTCTCTGTCATACCCACAGACTAAGTAAGTCATACCCCTGCCATACAAGATGGGCAGGGATCTTATTAGACCCACAGAATTATCTCTAGACTCGTTCGTCCTACTTTGTCCCTTTTGGCCTCTACGCTACTAACGTTCATTCTGGACGCGTATAAAATCATATTTGGGGGCCCTTAGACTTAAAAAAGAAAAAATGCATAAAATTAAAAAAAATATTGATTCATCGTAATTATCTATCTGTCACTTTTCCAAAATGTTTACAAACTATTCCACCGTTGAAGTAAACGACTTAACGAGGAAATCCCGCAGCCCGCGATAACCGATGTAGGGTGTTGTCAACTTTTAGAAAGCACGTTTTACGCGGGAAAAATTGAAATTGCTTTTTTTGTCGTTTGAAAAATAAAATAGAAGGTTTTATTAATTTTAATTAACCACGTTGGGGTCCCCCGTACCCCGGGAGTGGAAGGCAAGAGGGTAATCACTGCCTTATTTTTCCCTAAAAATGTAGGATGGAGCGTGGCTCTTAAATTAGTGATGATGAACGTATAACATTGGCCTTGATTCCTGTAGACACCTCCTAATTTTATTTTAAGTTATGCCCGTCATTTTCTTATCCGCCGAAAAGGAGAGGGATGGATGATTGGCCACAAGTTACTTTTAAAATGAATGATAACCCGTGCGAATAAAATAGGCATCTCGCTGGTATGCAATCCGTTTGACGTGCTGTCTACTTAATTCTGTCGGGTTATTGGCCGATGTATAAAAATAAAAATTTAGGCGGTTGTTTTAGTTTTCTGCTTAAAATTGACGTGTATTCTATAAATTTTATGCCTGTCGATTATCCGTCCCTTTCTTTTTCAACGGATAAGAAAATGACAGGTATAACAAAATAAAATTAGATGGCGTCTGCAGAATTTAACACCATTGACCAGGTAAAGATGCTTGTATTTTTACAGATCGGATGTGGGTACTGGGGCGGTCCCGCGAGATCGAAGCGCGTGTGCGTGCGCAGATCTACGCCATCCTAGAAGAGCTGCAGCTGGACCCGGACCGACTCATCATCTCCAAGAACAACAACTGCACCGACCAGCTCGTCGCCAATGTATTATAATTGTAATGTTAATAATAAACTTATATACGTATGTTGTGGCTATTTACTTGCAGGTGGCTTATTTGTTTTTTTAACTACTTGGCCGGACAAATTGGGAGCGCTGAAGGCTCTCACACGTACAGGGCGTCGTCAGAGAGGATAATATGTGAAAGGAAAGAAAAGAAAGAAAAAAAAATAAAAAAAAAAACAAAATGGGGAAAAAAAGAAGGAGAGAAGTGTCCTTTTTTGTATTCTGTGTTCTCGCGAATAAATTGATTTGATTTGAATTAATCGACCCTAGTGGGCCGGAATGAGAGAAATCGTCGACCACGCCAGCGGAGTCGGTATCAGTGGCCAATATCTTTTGATGGTGATATTCGTAAATCTGATTTTTATAGCACTTACCCGTGCGCGTGTTAACCATTACACCACCGGGTCCTCCTGTCCATGCGAAATTCTTTCGATCTATCTATAGTAATTAAGCCGACGTCTTAAATAATAGTACTACTCTATATTCTAGATAGATGGCGCCGGCTTTGCCTCACACACACACACACATACGGTCACGAGCATTAATATGTATACACTTTGGTACCATGTCACATTAACTTTTTTCACAAATTGAACTGTAAGTCTCACTAAATGTCAGATATGTTAGTGCGACAGAGTCCTAGAGTGGGTACATTATATTGCTCATGACTGTACATAGATCGAAAGAATTTCGCATGAACAGGTGGAGGACCCGGTGGCGTAATTGTTAACATGCTCGTCCCGGCTTGACAAGAGCAGCGGGTCCCGTCCGAGACAGAATTTCGTTCGATTTTAATTTTCTCTATTCGTCAATTTCCTCTCGTGTGGGTTGTGATTATAAGATCAATGACTGACCTCATCTACCCTGGTCTCAGGATTACTATTGACCATTTTTTTACTAACCAGTTAGTAAAGAATGCTGTGGTAAAAATATATCAATTCCATTGATTAAAATGGGAGGATGGATCTGTGTAACTGGTATCTATAATTAGAAATAAATAAGTGCTGAACGTGTTCTGGGAGTCTAAAAAGGCCACATTGAAGCAATTCATCTAAAAAACACTTTTTGTACATATAAAATTACCTTCAATGCGTTTACCCATAATAATTACGTTGTATAAATGAGTCCGATTTCTGTCAAATAGCAAAATTGATTTTTGAAGAAGCTACAATGAAGCAATTCATCTATGCTTCAATGTGGCCTCTTTAGACCCTCTGTTTTTACGAGTTTTTCACTTTACTCCCAATCCGACAGAGAATATATCGATGACAAAAATAAAACAAAAACATCGTCATCACACTTTCTATTTTTTTTGGAAAAATATTTTCTATTTACAACACTTTAGGTAAAAGTTAAAAGAGAGTAAAAAAGTCTTTGTGAGATTTTAACGATGATCGAAATGTGATGTCCGTCACTCAGGAATGTTATAGTCAAATGTTACAAGTTGTGCGGAAATCAACATTGAGTAGACACGGCAACAGTTTATTTTCGAATGTCTAGTTATATTATTTGCTAGTAACTTGTGTATCAAAGAAAGTTGAATATTTCATATAATTACTTCTATATTATATGGACTTCGTTACATTAATACCCTATTTATTTGGTTGATACTAAAGTCACGTGTCAAGACCGCGAAGCGTATTTTTGTTGAGACACACGAAATGTTGAATATTTGAACAGGTTTTCGTTTTACTTTGGGACTTTTTGACGAATCGAGATTAGACTAATGTTTTGAAAAGAACAAGTCACTTTTTTATAAAATGTGTTAGAAAAAAACACGCATTGCCGTCTGAACATCGTGGCTTATGATATAAACACCATACAAACATTCACATACAATAAAATTATAGAAATAACTCTACTGATCTATCTATTAGGAAATGTGCGATGATATGTACGTATGTAAATATTCATACACTGCTTATTTAAATTAATATTTATCGCCTTACCAAAAATATAAAAACCACGTAATAGATGCGATGTTACTGAATTTTTAATTTATTTAACGGATTTTTCGTAAAAAGATTGGCTTGTGATCCATGAATTTAGGCCAAAAACTACCAAAAAATGGTAGAAAAAGATAGTTCTTATTTTAAACGCAAAATGGCGGTTTTTATGTTTCTGGTTCAGCTTTTAATATGGAACAATATTTTGATATAATATTTGGCTTTGTTTTGGTTATAATGTCTCCGTACTAGAGGCGATCAGTACACGAACTATTCTAAGCCATGATCGTCGACGTCACATCTCACACTTACTAACTTGATCACGATTAATTCGAAACTACGAAATGTTTTGTACAGTGGGCAGTAAGCTTGTGTTAAGTCATATATAGCCACGTGTTACATGTGTTAGTGATTTATCTCTGTTGAGGGTAGACAAGGATAATGTAGTAGCAGATTATTTTTATTTTTCAAAGGAGAAGGCAAAGGAACACAGCCATACAGCCTGATCTGCAGGAGGATGTAAAGCTGGGATTTGTGGTACTCCTCACCCCGATAAGAATTATGGTCGTGTATTAGTCGCATCTTCCTGTCTAGACAAAGTGAAAACCGCAGAAAGTCGTGACGGCTCTGTTATAGTGCGTGAAATATGTGAAAAATGTTCTTGGGTTTAAAAGATTTACTTATCGTTGAGGTTACTACCGGTATTCGTTTATCATCGTCGAGTTGATCGTGATCAAAATATTCTTACATTATTGTCGCAGTAATTTGTAACGATACTGCTCTATGATAATTTTAAGATCAAAGTTAGGCCGTATAACTAGTAGTGGAGACGTTCGAGATAACAGAATGCCCAATCACAAAAGAATGCCCAATCACAAATAACCAACTTCCTATCTATGTCATAGTAAAATATACATCAAAAATCAATATACAGGCATTCGTCAAAACAAAAAAATAAAAAACCAATAACACGTGATCAAATCAACAAATAAATATATGTGCAAAACAAAAATAAAATACGAATAACACAACAAATAAATAAAATAATACTTTAAGTACCTAAATGCTGAGAACTCTCCTTACAAAAATTTACGTCAGACCGAACATGGTATAACAAAACCAGGTATACTCAATCCTATGAAAGGCCGCCATGTATGTTACATGAGTATTACCATTAAATTGGTATCTCCAACATTCCAAGGACTACTACTATTACTTGTCACATGTAAAAAAAAAATTAAAACCATAGGTAAATCTTTTACTAAAGGTCGTGGGTAATTTATTTTTTACGAAATGGAAACGCTGGATAGGATGACGTCAGCTGGGCTAACCTTGAAATGTTAGCTGTCACTTTTGAGCATACCTGGTTTTGTTATAGCATGAGAACGAAGACTATTTACAATAAGCCGGACAGATTATAAAAGGCATCCGGACACTCCGCACGCACGAAACTGAACACATATGAATTGCCATACGATCACTTGCAGTCTGGGGTTACCAATGCTATTAACTATTAGAAATTTTCTCTACTGACAACACAGTTTCTCACTTCGGTTATTCTGAGGCACTCGGCGTCGCGGTTGTTGTAGTCGTATGTGGAGAAGGAGGCTATCCTCTCCGCTGGGCTGTGGTTGGCCAGCTGCTGGTCGTTGGCGTTCGGCAACGTCTGGTTGATCCACAGGTGCTTCTGTTCCACCTCCTTGCTCACTATCACGAACATTTCCTTCTCCTTGCATTCCAGCTGCTCTTTGAGGTATGCTATGAGTTCGCTGCTCTGAAATTGGAAAAGAAAACAAATAAGACCAGTTTTAGGAGTAATGACAGAGCGTTGGTACCCTAGTTGGAACGCTTGACTCTCACTCGCGAGGTCGCGGGTTCGGATCCCAGCACGGGCGTAAACCTATGGTTTTCGGATTTGTTTTCAAATTTATGTTTGGATCATAAATTATTATCACGTTCTCAGCGGTGAAGGAAAACATCGCGAGGAAACCCTTCGAGTTGACAGGTCAGACAAGCCATCGCTTCTGAAAAACCGGATCTGTCAAATCTTCAGGTTAGGCAAGCGAACCCTGTGGAATGGGATATCGCTATAGAGACTATGATGAGGAGTGGTGGTAGATGTCGACTCTCATGGATATCAGTAGCCTATAAGGATCTTAAAGTCCTAGGTAGTCCTACTGTAGACCCCGATATGACATTTATAACCAGCTTTGGATTCTGTCATATTATATTTACGCCCAATCCTATATTCTTCTATTTGGGTTATGAGGAGCATTACCAACCTCATCGACCAACGTTATTATTGGTGTCCCTTATCCTAGCATTGCCACTATCACGGATCGGGATTCTGACTACACAGAAAATTTGTCGAAATTTGTCGCTAAATATATAAATACTCCTCGACACGCCGTTCAAAAGTTATATGTATAAGAGATTTTTTGTGACAGCGCCTACTAAATCCTTATTCCAGCATCACTTTCTTTGTTCTCGATAACTACAGCAGATAACGAGTGTCCCTTACACTTATTATTGAGCCGCCAAAGCTCCTCACATGTCCAGTAAGAACCACGGTTATAGGCCTTTGCAAACTTAATAATTTGAACATTGTTTTCTTGCGACTGTACTTGTTTTTTTTTTATCGACCTGCGCAGTAGTTTAATCGAGCATAAATTAGCAAGAATTTTTACTACCTCATAAAAACAGTGGAAATCGAAATGCGTATGCTAGGCGTCTAACTAACGCAACTAAAAACCATTATATGCATACCAACCATATATTATGTTTACCAAGCGGGCCCGGCACGGGTAGCACGCCGCGATGCCGCGATTTATATCGAAGTCTTCGCCCAATAGGCGTACGACATCTATCTACGTAGATAGCCAGTCACTGCGTCTAATGCTCGAAGCCTTCGATATAATTTGGAAACCGTCCGTGTCGCGGGCGCATCATGGTCTTATGAGTAGATAAATACAAACTCATCATATAAGAAACTGTATATGATGCTCGTAACTGTTGATGAGGGTGTCATCGGGTCATGACATGAGCTGAGCTTTCTGTCAGACCTACGTGATAGGTAGTGAGCCGTATCGCCGTCTATAATGCTCGAGCCAACTGTGTTAGTTAAAACTGCACTTAGGATAAATTAATACCTCATTGGTGCAAGTACGCTAATGAGGCATCATTTTAGAATGGACACATTATACATTTTACACAATATTTCACAATTTCAAGCCAATTGAGCATTGTTTGTCTAACCTTGTTGCCGCTCGCCGCAAGGTTGTTGTTGAATAAGAATTAGCCCCCGAGGTTAGACTAAATTAAAAATCGCACATGTTTTTAGCGAAATGTAACTAATTATCCGTAACGTTCACATTATGCCTAATGGGGTGGGCAGAGCTACAATGCAAGGTAGTTCGTAGATATTTTTAGTAAGAACGTCGATACAAATCATCATCTCCCTAGCGTTATCCCGTTTTCCCGTTACCTAACCTGACAAATTGTCAGGTCTGGCTTTTTACAGAAGCGACTGCCTGTCTGACCTTCCAACCCGCTAAGGAAAATTCGCCAAGCTTAATCAATAAACCGCTGGAAAAATCCGACAAAAACTAGTAAACTTGATGCATTTATTGAGTCCCAAAATGTTGAAGAAAGGCCTCCTTGTGCTTCTACAAGAGAATTTTCAAAACCAAATTTGGTTCTGCTAATGACGCTCATGCTCATGCAAGGGCCCAGGCTAACACTGGTGTCGCCGTCGACGGATACATCTGGTGGGACATCATCATCATCATAATTCATCTACGACGGCCAGTGGTGGCCCTAGCCAAATATTTAGGTGGTGCGGGCTCTTCAGCCTCTCAAAATACAAAACCCAATTGCTCCCCTCTAGATACGTGGCTGCTGGCCAGGGTGGACCAGTCTTGTTGATATTGACGTCACCGTATTTCGGCGCCCGGTGCGGTCGCACCGTTCGCACCGCCCTAGGGCGCCACTGACGACGGCAGAAACAATGACAGAGAGGAATGACGCACTCACCCTGCCTATAAGTTGTGGCACTTCCAGCTTAGAGTCGAGGTTGTAGAAATTGCCCTGGATCTGTCGGATGGCGATCCAGTGCCGGCGGCGCAGCGGGAGCATCACAAACCCCAGCTTGTAGTCCGACGGCACGTTCAGGATGAACCCGCTGATGTGCGACAGATTTAGGCACGCGGGGTCTCTGTTGAGTGGTCATCATGAATGTAAAGTTTGATTGATGATATAGGAGTGAGGGTCCAACGCGTTTTATTGTGAAAGTTGAAACGTCAGAGGCCTATGGCGGCTCAAGTGACGTCATCCACCTCTCACCCCACACAATAGAAGAAGTGACAAAGTGAATTAATAAATTCCGTGTGGAACCACAAGTTTTGTCGGCTCATTGGGAGTGAGATGATGATTTTGTCACATAATACAAAATACAGTACAGAAACTAAGTGACTAGCTGAACGAAGATTATATTCAGAGTAGATTCAAACCTTTGCAAGAAAGTAGCAATTTGTATACAATTATTATTACCCTTGTTTTATTATATATATTTTTAATGGTGCTAGTTCCTGTATACACCATCTAATTTTATTTTATGTTATACCTATCATTTTCTTTTCCGCTGAAAAAAAAAGGGACAGGTAATCGACAGGCTTAAAATTTATGGAACACACATCAATTTTAGGCAGAAATTTAAAAACCCTCCTAAAATTGTATATTGGCCCAACACAATTAAGTTGACAGCATACATTAAACTGAGGATTGCCTATTTTATTAGTCACACTTTAATTTTAAAATTAACAGTAATCAATCATCTGTCCTTTTCCTTTTAGGCAAATAAGAAAATTACGGCTATAACTTAAAATAAAATTAGGAGCTCCATGAGCATACATATGCCAACCAACAAGCGGACCTGGCGTTCGTTTCGCCTCCGTTATTTTAAAAGAAGATTTCCAAGAAAATACTCAATATCAGTTTTCAAACTCTTTATTCCACTTTAGTACTCTGTTATGAATTGCAAAGGTGGAGTTAAATGATTGATGATATGTATTGTTATAGTAATAAATGACATTCATCATTCACTTCAGTGCAAGTGTGTAAGTTACTTCAAAAGGGTAATAGCAAAATGCACCCACTCACAACATGCACATAGTTCTTTTTACTTTAGCAACTTAGATTATTAGCTAATAATGTCAATCATTAGACCAAAGATGACTCGTGTTCTATTAGAAATTGTTCATGATTTATAAATTGCTTATTTCATAAAATAATTTATTCAATTTATAATACTTGTTATACAATTTCAACAATCTTATTTCTTAATCTTCCAAATATTTCTAAAATAAAAAAATTGTTTAAAAACCTAATCTCCTTGTACAGATAATAAACATTTTTACACATACATACAAAAATTCACGCCTGTTTCCCACCAGGGTAAACAGAGACTATGGAATTCCATTTGTTTTGATCCTGACACACTTCTCTTGCTTCCTTCACATTCATCAATTAATAGACATTTTTACATTTTGTAAATTGCAAATGTCTTTTTAGTAAGTACGGCAAGAGTAATCATGACTTCCCCATTAAATTCAAAAGAATATTGAAGCCTCCACTAACCCACAGTGGAGCAGTGTGGTGGTTTTACCCACTCAAATTGATTAAGGGGATGCCTATGCCCAGTAGTGAAATGTAATTAGGGTGTTTATTGTTACTAATATGAGAATAATAAATAGCACTCACTTTCTCTTGTCAAACCAGATGGCCTCACAGTCTTTCTTCTGCAATGCCGCCATGATGACATTGATGTCGTAATTGCCGAGCCCCAGCATAGACCGGTGTGGGTTGATCCACACATTTGGTGACAACCGGCTGCATATTGCATCCAGTTCCGATTTAGAATATGAGCCTTTCTGCTGAAAGTCGCATCAACATCCATTACTTTTTAAATTAATAAGGATTTTTGCACACAAGAAATAAATATAATACTTATTTAACATTGAAGTAATAGGATTTTTAAGTCATTTTAAAGAACAAAAAATCGGATTTGTTACAAAATATATTATTTCAGAAATTAAAACATAATTCAAGTTGTACGAATAATTTAATAGCCGCTCAATTTTCTGTTTACATTACTAGTATTACTACATTATGATAGTGTGGAGTTCATGGTCAATACGACCTTGTTACGGAAATAATAACAAGCCGCTAACTTACCTGGAATAAATTGTTAAGTGCGTGCAAAGCACATAGCTCTTTAACCTGTTTTTCATGGTAAATTGTAGGTTTTGAACTCATCTCGTTTATGTCACATTTAACATGTTTTCTATCAACAAATACACATATTATATGTTCCGTCGGATTTTAATAATTATTCTATGTTAAGAAGAACTGTTTACACTACTTAATTTACAGAGAAAATAAGATAATTTAGCTTTCCCGATTTTTGCTGCACTTGACAATTTTGTAGACAATTTTGATTTTGACATTCTTTTTTTTTATTGTCGCTTATTCGAAACGTTCCATTCATCTTTATACAGCGTCACACACTTCATTCTACTTACCAAGACGAATAGTAACACAAATATATATCTTTTTGTTACAATATGTTATAACAAACAAAAGTTGCAAACAAATATACTTGGTACATTCAATAAATTATAAATTACAATCAATATGTCGTCAGACTAGGCTGCATGAGCTTTAAGGTTTTCCTTTTCCACCAGGAATAACCTTTGGGCAGAAAAAAAAGCGCGGGAAACATCGAATTTGGCGGTCGTGTTTTTTGGCTTTTTGTGTTAATTTTCTAATTTTAGTAGATTTCTGTAAGGTTTGGATCAGTAGGATCAATAAATATTGTGTATAGTGTTCTATAAATTGTTATTTTTGTATATATTTTATAATTTCTTTAGTTTCTGTGTCATATATATACTGGACTCTTGGTAAGTCTTTTACTGTATTTTTCTTATGGATCCCGTGGGGGATCCAGACCCGGGCGGGTCTGGTCACCCACCTTATGTAAGCCACACTGTAACTATATCCCAAAATGACGAGTCTAGCGTGGATACGGGCATGGATACTGATGGCTCCATGACCGTTGACCGCAGTACGTGTAAATCTCGTAAACGTCTTGCTCGTACTTCAGTATGTAGTCACTGCAATAAGCGAAGTCGCAAACATAAACGCAAACACGGAAATACCATGATTAATAGAGATGATGAGTGCCAATGCTCTACTACTTTAGAGTCGACTGAATTTATAGCTCCTCATACAATTCCTCATAGCAGGCCTGTCGTCACCACCACTCAATCTCCTAGTCAACAACCGGAACCATCCCTAAGCAACCCTGAAAAGTCTTTAACAAATCCCATTTCAAGAGGTGAATTTGTACAATCCGATGCAGCTCCTTATATTGTTCACATTCAAAAACAGCAAACTGATCCCAAGGACAGTGTTTCACTACATCCAGTTACTTTTGGCAAATTCCTTAAGAATCATTCTGTGCCAAGTATCATAAATGGTAGCCTGAAACGCATTGGCCGAAATCGGCTCTCTTTGTCGTTTTCAAAATACATGGATGCCAACCAATTTCTAAATAATCCAGCTTTAGTAGAGCAAAACTACAAAGTTTTCATTCCTTCCTTTTCCGTTACACGGGTTGGTATTGTACGTGGTGTGCCATCAGAGTGGTCAGATGATGAAGTCCAGGCAAACATTAATGTTCCGATTGGTTGCGGCCCAATATTAAAAATTAGAAGAATACGACGCAAAATAATTACTGAAGGTAAAGCTGAATTCAAAGCTACTGAGTCAGTGGTGGTAACTTTTGACGGACAAGTTTTGCCCAAGCGCATTTTTATGTGTTATACTTCTTTACCTGTAGAGTTGTACATTTTCCCGACAATACAATGTTTCAATTGTTGCCGCTTTGGTCATGTCAAAGATAACTGTCGTGCACATTCTGGGCCAAGGTGTTACAAATGCGGTCAAGGACATTCAGGAGCAAGTTGTGCAGTGTCAGAAGAACAAGCTTATTGTTGCTTATGTAAAGGTCCTCACTTTGCAAATAGCAAAAAATGTTTAGAATTTGAAAGACAAAGGTCCATAAAAGAATCTATGGCTAAGAACTGCCTGTCGTATCTGGAAGCAGCTAAGCTTCACCCGCCTATATCTCGGCTATCGTATGCGGATGCTTTATTGTCATCTCCGAGCGTGCCACCTTTGGCTTCGGCTTCTCGTAGTACCATAGAAAATGGCAGTCAACCTTCCAATACCAGCAATAATCATTTCTCGTACAAGAAAACTGTTTTTACCGAAAGAAAATCTTTACCTAAACCCGGAGTTGGCTACGACAAGGTAGCTCACGCTGCCTTGGTTGCTGATAGGAATATGCCTGCACCCTCCAATGGATGTGCCGTCATCCAAAATAATAATACATCTGAAATGTCAATCACAGATTTAATTATGGCTCTTATTAAATTATTGTCCCAATGTAATGTTAATAACAATAATGTACCGTCCAACGCTGCGTCTTTACTTGACACTTTTTCTAAAACACCATCCGTTAATGGACCAGTTGGCCATTGCACTGCAGTGGAATTGTCTAAGCATTAATGCTAGAAAAAATGAACTTGTTCATCTTGTAAATAAATATAAACCTTTTATAATAGGTTTACAGGAAACCTGGCTGAAACCTCAATATACATTTAAGATTTCAGGTTACGCTTGCCTCAGAGAAGATAGATCTGATGGTCATGACGGCGTAGCTCTACTTGTTCGTCATCCTCTTAATTTTTCTCATTTTATTCTTCCTCCTCATAGTACCAATTTGTTTATGATTGCAGCTATTGTAAATAATATTTGTTTTGTATCTATATATATACCTAAACCTTGTTCCGCAGTCTTTCGTGAACTAGATTCTATCATATCTATTTTACCTAAGCCGTTCGTTTTATTAGGCGACTTTAATGCCCAACATCCCTCTTGGGGAAGTACTGCACCAAATGCTTATGGTCCCCATATTTTGGATCTTATAGATTCTCACAATTTATGTATATTAAATAATGGCTCTCAAACCCGTCGAACTTCTCCTGCCCAAGGTTTTAGTGCTCCGGATCTTACTATCTGCTCTCCATCTCTAGCCCCTACAATTAGCTGGAGCCCCTTATCATCTACTTACGGTAGTGATCATTATCCAATATCTCTTACATTTCCATTCCGGTTGACCCCTAGTATTAAGCGTTCTTCCTTTCTAAAACATAATCTCAATAACGCGGATTGGGTTACTTTTAGTTCTATATTGGAAAGTAGAATTTGCTCTCTTCCGAAAATTGATCAGGACTCTGAAACACAATGTGCTGAAGCATTTGCCAAAGCATTTATTGAAGTTGCCGATGAAATTTTCCCAATAAAAAGCAGGCCCTCTGGTTACATCCCATCCCCTCCGTGGTGGGATAGTGATTGCACAGAAGCTATCAGAAGGAGAAAGAAAGCAGAAATAATATACCGTGAATTGTCTACAGATGAAAATTTTAATTCATTATCTATAATTATGAAAGAAACTAGAAAGTTATTTAAGAAAAAGAAGTATGAAAGTTGGAAGGATTTCTGCTTGGCTCTGTCTCCTGATACTCGGCCATCCCTAGTGTGGCAGAATATCAGAAGATTTAGATCCGCTTTCAGAGATACTAATTCAGGTTTCCTTCCTTCTTCTTTGGTTGATCCTTTCTTGGATCGGCTGGCGCCTCCTTTTGTGCCTCAGAACATTATATTACCGGCTATATCTCCGACTACTTTTGGTATCGGCAGTCTTTTTTCTCTTGAAGAGCTCAAGGGTGTTCTGTCACAGGTAAAAGATTCTGCCCCGGGCTGCGATGGGATCCCGTATTCCTTCTTGAGTCATTTAAATGATAAGGCCCTTTCATACTTTCTTGAACTCATCAATTCAATTCTAATCACTGGTAATATCCCATCTGCTTGGAAGATCCAAACAATAATCCCCATTCTCAAACCAAATAAAGATCCTTCTGAGGCTACCAATTACCGCCCCATTGCTTTATCTTCAGTTCTGATGAAGATTGCAGAGCATCTGGTTAAGATACGCCTTGAATGGTACATTGAAAATGGGAAGTTGCTGGGTAGCAGTCAGTTTGGTTTTAGAAGGGGTAGAAGCACAATTGACAACATTGCTATATTTGTGACTGACATTAGATTAGCTTTTACGCTTAACCATTCCGTCATAGCGGCTTTCTTAGATGTTAAGTCTGCTTATGATAGTGTTGACTTATCAATCCTTTTGTCTAAACTTAGGACTTTGAATGTCCCAAATATTCTGTCCAATTTTATTTATAATATGTTATCTGAAAGGTGTATTAATTTGCCTCTTGATAACTCTAACTCAACCACAAGACTAGTATGGAAGGGATTACCACAGGGATCTGTATTGAGTCCTTTATTGTATAACATTTTCACCCACGATTTAGAATCCTCAATCGGGGACAGG
The DNA here is from genome assembly GCF_024362695.1 of Pectinophora gossypiella. NCBI lineage: Eukaryota > Metazoa > Arthropoda > Insecta > Lepidoptera > Gelechiidae > Pectinophora > Pectinophora gossypiella. The sequence goes on from NC_065409.1 coordinate 1,938,676, forward strand.
GTAAGTATTCTTCAATTCGCTGACGATCTGTTGCTTTATTGCACAGATCGTGATATACCTGTTGCGTGTTCCTCTTTATCCTCTGCTCTCTCTGGACTTAAAACATGGCTTGATTCAAATGGCCTTGAGATAGCCCCATCTAAGAGTTCCGTTATGGTATTTACCAGAAAGAGAGCACCTCCTCCTTTCTTTGTCTACTATGATGGCTATTCTATCCCGGTTAGGAACGAAGTTAAGTTTTTAGGTGTTGTTTTGGATACCCACTTAACAGGGAAGGCCCACTGTGATTTCATAGTAGGTAAATGTGAACGTAATCTGAATATTTTAAGATGTTTGTCAGGTGTATGGTGGGGTGCCCATCCATTTACTCTTAAGCTTTTGTATAACGCTATCTTTAGAAGTGTAATAGATTATGGCTCTTTTGTACTGGCTCCTGGTAATAGCACTGCATTCGAAAAGCTGGATGTCATTCAGTCTAAAGCGTTACGGATAATCTGTGGAGCTATGAAATCTAGCCCCATTAATTGTCTTCAAATTGAATGTAATGAGGCTCCTTTATTCTTACGCCGACAGTATCAATCGGATAAATTTATTTTCAGAGCCTTTCAGTTGGTAAATCATCCTCTACGGTCTAAGTTAGAACAACTGTTTGACGATGTCAACTCGACAACATATTGGGCACATAAATCGATCCCTTGTTTAGTCAAAAGTTATCAAAAGTTTATTTACCTTAAAGCACCTACTCATCAAACTGTAGTTTACCCTCTATTTTGTAGCAGCTTCGTTTCCCTAATATTAACCCCTTCCATTCATCTCAATATTGGAATAAGTAAGAATGAACCAGAGGCGAAACATTCTTTCAATTTTGTCAAGGAACGCGATTGGTCTCATTTTCACCACATTTTTACTGATGCCTCGAAACAGTGTCAAAGTGGCTGTGTTGGTGTTGGCGTTTTCCATCAACAATTTAACATAGTCCAAAAGATTAAACTTCCTGCCGAAACTTCAGTATTCACAGGAGAATGTTTTGGTCTGTTTAAAGCCGTTGATTATATTTTGACGGTCAAACTTAAAGAAACGATTATTTTCTCTGATTCACTAAGTGCTCTTCAGGCTTTGGCTAAATTTCCTTTTAAATCAAAAATAGTTTATCCCATCATTATAGAAATCAGAAAGCTTCTTCACAGGTGCCATTTATTAGGTTTTTCAGTGGTGTTTGCTTGGGTTCCCAGTCACTGTGGCATTGGTGGGAATGATAGAGCTGATCATCTGGCTAAGGATGCAATAGAGTGTGGTGACATGGTGCCCTACAAAAATTATTCCCATGACTTAATGGCACTTCCTGCTTCGTTTCTCCACGATGCCTGGAAAGACGAATGGGAGAAAAGTAGTCGTAGCAAAGGCAAATTTTATGCTTTAATCCAACCTAGCTTACTTTCTAAACCGTGGTTTTTCCGATTTAAATTTAGTAAAAGGGCTACAAGTTGTCTTATCCGTATGCGGTTAGGACACACTTGTAGCCCAGCTCAACTCGCTAAATTTGGTATAATAGACTGTGCTATATGTGACTGCGGGCTGGACGTTGCCGATGTTAACCACATATTTCTTGCTTGTCCTATAAATAACACTAATTTTTTATATCGTAATTTACTTTCTATAAATATCCCTTTACCTACTAGTATCCCTATCCTTCTTTCATATAATAACTTTGATATATATAAATTCTTATCCATATTTATCTGTGTAAATGATATAAAATTATAATCCTATCTTATAATATATATCCCCATCCTCTGATCCTTCTTCCTAAATTCCTGTTTCACTAAATTCCTTTTATTTTTATGAAATGTTTCCTCGTTTTGTCGGTGGCAAATACGCAAACCGCGTCATGCCAAAAAAAAAAAAAAAAAAAAAAAAAAAAAAAAAAAAAAAAAACCTTTGGGCAAAGACCTTGTATAGAATAGACAGATAATATTTTAGAGTGACGATCAAACTATCACAGCTCTCTTTCTTCCCTATGGCAACAATCTCTGTGAAAAAAAAAAAACAAACATAGACAAAACACCGCTGTCTAGAACGTCAGTGTTGACCGTTTTGAGATGTTGTGGTAGCCAGCTGGATACCAAACCTGCCGTTAGTTTTTTGGTGTTTTGGGACGTTATTTTAACTTGTTATATAAAAAAATCTGTGAAATAGTTATTCATTATGAACCATGGCTTGCGAAGCTATTGGTTGTGAGAGTAGAATGGGTGTTATAATGGAGAACGATCCAATTATGTCTCACCATGGGTAAGTTATCGACCACATAATACATGTTTGTGTGCAAGAAATACATTACATGGTCTGGTTTTTGTAAAGTTTATTGAGCCCTAAACACGATGCAGACGCATATTTTCAGCAAAGCCGTCACATTTGTACAAATAATTGATTTCACATTTTACGTTAATCAGCTTTGACAGATCATGTACCCAAAGTATTATAAGTAGTGTTGTCCTTTGATGTCGATAACATAATATTATGTTTGAATGCAACATCTACATGTTGTGTTATTCTATTCACGTTTAATTTATTTTTCGACCTGTTTCCGATTTGGAAGAAGATTACATAAAGATATTGTATTTTCCAGATTTCCTAAATATCCTAATTTACGAAACAAGAAATAAAGAAACAATTAGATTCAGACCATGAAACGAGATGATTCTCTCTTCTGAAGGACGCCTTCTCCTTATTTAAGCCTGTGCTAATTACATTTTGATGTATCTTGCTTTCTATCGAGCAAGATACCAAACAAAAATATTACATAAAGATGCAGTACCAACAATATTCACTCACATATCTCACATAAGGTGAGTTTAAGTTTAGTTTTATAGATGAATTTGCAGCTATTTCGTTTTTGTATTCTACATAAGCATGGAAAAAATAATTCAATACAATACAAATATTCTCTATTGCACAAAGTAATTAGTATGAATAACTATTTTTGTAAGTACCTGTGATTATTCCTTCTATGTGCAATGTGTAAACATGCAATGCTTGTGTATTTGGGTGCTCCACGTTAATATGTGCCATTCTTGCAGGTAAAGTTATAACGACCAGAGCCGACACTATACACTTCTAAAGAAAGTGTACAAGAGGAAATATTTTTTTTTATCACCAAAAGTCGGAATTGTTCAGTGCTTCGTGGTCATTGTATTCTAACTATATTGAATAAAAATCTTATAAAGAAGTATTTGCTTTTATTCTTTAATCGCATTAAGATAATCGACGAAATACAGGGTGTTAGTGACATCGTAACGAAAAAAAAAAATGGAACGCCTATTTTATTGTACTAAAAACGATGGTGGGTGTCTTTCTTGTCGCAAATGTTTAATTAAGATTTTCAATTTTTACTGTGCCGCAATGTAAGTCGAACAACGCGCCACACAGACGCTAAACCTACGCGCGGCTACGTTACGCGTGCGTGATACGATGTTGATATCTAGGTAGGAGTTTTCATTCTCTTGTATTTAGATGCTTAGTGGTTCAACGTTTAAAAATGTTGTTTGTTGAAGTAGAACACTTACTGCCACGATTTTTCACACATGGTACCTACCTACCAGTTATTAAAATGTTCCTAACTTATTAACAATAAAAACCCTACTCTTACCTTACCTTAATTGTTATTCCTTCGGATGAAGTACCTAGGTAGGTACCTACCCTAGAACATATCACGTCACGTAGGTATGCAACATCGCGTTTCCTCCGCGGTAGGTAGGTATCACACGCACTCACAAACACAACACCTTGCTCTTTAATAAAACATCAACAATCTTCCATACTTTTGCGCAGTAAATGGTCTATGATCCATCATCACAGTCGACACTACTCATTTACAGAATAAAACAAACACAAAACACTCACAACCACGAAAAAAATATCCTCGAAAAACATCACGCGATTCGGGTCAAGCTTAGTATTCGACTGAGCGGAAGCGCGCGGCGGCGCGCGGCGTTAGCGCAAAGCATCAAAGGCGCCGACGACGCGCCGGCCGCGGCCGAGTCGAGCCGACGACTAGAGAGAGAGAGAGAAGTATGTTTACAGAGAAAGAAATAGTATCTGTTCGTAATGCCTACTTTATTGGCGCGCGTTGCCCTTGACCCGTGCGCCGGCTATTCACCTGTGCGGCTGTGCATAGCTGAAGTTGTAGGTACGTTATTATTTATTGATGACATTGATAAAATTTAATAATTAGTAATTTTTATTTGTTTATTTTAAATGTGCGTTCTATGCAGCTTAAAACACAATATGGGACTGAAAAGAATCTAAAATTTAAAATCTAAAAAAATAAAAAATCTAAATCTAAAAATCTAAAGGCCTATGTGGTCCAGTGGTTTAGCGATGGGTTCATGATCCGGAGGGTCCGGGTTCCTATTCCGGTGGGGACTTATCACAAAAATCTGTTTATAAGGCCGTTGGTTAGGACGTTACAGGCTTATCACCTGATTGTCCGAAAGTAAAAAGATCCGTGCTTCGGAAGGCACGTTAAGCCGTTGCTCCCGTCTACTACTTATGTAAGTAGGTACGTAGCCGTTACATGAGTATTGTACACAGAACAGGATAGGTTTAATTAGTTCTTTACTGATGATTTAACAATGAGATTTAAAACCACGAATAACTTAGTACTTAGTACCTCGGTACCAACATGTAACAAGAAAAATAAGATCACTCCCTCTCGGACATTTTTTTTTCTTTGAACATGCCGACATTGCCTACGCGGCGGAGTTGCCGAATTATCGATAGGTAGATTATCAATTGTTGAACTTGAAAATTGTCTAAACTATCGAAAGTAGTGATAGTACATTTAGAGCGATACTAGCGATAGTCGATAGATAGTCTTGCTTTGTAACAATAATGGTAGGTATTGATCTAAAAGATCTATCCTAGGTACCTATCGATAGAATATCGATAGGCAACACTCTGGCGGAGTGTCCGCCCAATTCTAGACGCGATCTCGCTCGATTTTTGTGTAGCGAGGTTTTGCGTAGGTACTTTCATACCTACTAAGTTGGTGGATGGTTGACGTAATAGGTAACTAATTACCTAATCTGTGGTGGTTGTGTTAGTTGGTTGTTAGTTATTCTAATGACAACAAAGAATACAATTATTTACTGTTTCAACTGTTTTAGGTAGATAATGGCCCCGATTCCTATGAGTAAATGAATGAATAACCCGGCTGAATCAAAAAGGCTGAATCTCGCTGGTATGCAAACCGTTTGACGTGTCCTGTCAACTTAATTCTGTCGGTTGTTTTAGATTTCTGCTTAAAATTGACGTGTATTCCATAAATTTTATGCCTGTCGATTATCCGTCCATTTAAGAATAAGAATAAAATAAATTTATAATTTACGATAGACAGAGAAAGAAATAGGATCGGTTCGTAGTGCCTACTTTGTAGGCCGCGCCGCCGCCGCCGCCGCGCTGCCGCCGGCGTGCGGAGCGGGGCGTGCGGAGTGGGTCGTACGGAGCGGGGCGCACGGCGTGTGGGCGTGTGCGTGTGGCCGTTAACCCGTTCGAGCAGCTGACTATGGATAGGTACCGCAAAATTGTAGTCTCCATTACATTGAAGATTTTCGAAAATTTGTCATTATTGTTTTTTTTATTGAAATTTGGGTTCTATGCAGCTTAAAACATAATATGGTATTGAAAATAATTAAAAACAAAACTCAAAATTTCATGAATTTTGCGACGGAAAATTCCACGAGATATTAACTCAGAATCATGGTCTGAATCATCCCTCTCAGTATTCGTTACGATGTCACTAACACCCAGTATACTAGAAGGTCGTTTGCTTCTTGTATCGAGAGCCGATTTGATTCCCGGTCAAGTTAATGAAAAACGTAGAAAACGTGTATTTAATTGTTATAAAATATTTTTGAATCAAGCATGATTTAGAGCGAAAACAAAACAAAGCGTTCTTCCCGGGGTAGGTATGTGATTTATAGCAACCTGGCCGCAATGTCGTATTAAAATGATACTATAGTATATTTGGACTAGATGGACCGTCCTGACCTCCTCATAACACCTTGCGAAATGACATAGATTCAGAAATGTTAAATTGACCTTTAACAAGTTTGTCGATGATAATTGCGGGGAACAAGTAAATCGTTTTAACTAATTTACTTGTGGTTCTACCCACCCAGATATGAATACTAGGTCGTTATTTCTGTATTTAATTAATCATTCAATTTGTAAAGTATAATTTTTTAGATCTTGGACTAACATGAAATATTTAGCCGATAATAATGTCGATAAAAACATGGAACGGCACTAGTGGTCTTGATACAAAAACATATACAATAGGTACGTTTCTATACAAACCCGCTACGCGAGTACAAAAGACGTACCGACGATAGTATATTTATCTCTTTTTAACTTATGACGGCTCATATGAGTGCGAAAGACAAAACCTATGTTTTTCTTTCGTCTTAAATATGCTCCGTCTATTCTATACAAGGTCTTTGCCTTTGGGAATAACAATAACGAAACAAAATGACAATTGATACAGGGTTGCCAATTTGTGTGAAATTCCTCAAAATGCGGGGAATCTCAAATTGATTGGGAACAGCATTATCAGAGGAAAATGCGGGTATTTTGACATCTCAACGTTAAAGACGTATTATTATTTATTTATGCAGTAATCGCGAGTCAAATGACGACAATTTTTCATAAATTTTATTGACAATTTGTTTGATAATATTTTGAAATTTTTAATAAGTTATTTGACTTATTCAAGTTATCTGCTTAGTAAAAATCTTAGCACATCCTCAGTTGTTTAATAGTTAGAGTTGGTCTCCCGATCTGGGGCCTGGTTAATAAAACTTACAATTGTAAATTACAATGACAATTTGATGTACATTGCGGAGTGTGTGATCACAAATATTTTGCAGTTTCATATTAGCTACGTAATGAACAACAAATTGTCGTAGTAATTTACAATTGTAAGTTTTATGAAACAGGCCCCTAGAGGTTCCGATGGGAACTGGGGAGTGGTGATATTGTTTTTGTCATTGACATTAAGCCGTGGAAAAACACTTATACCGATCTGCATGCATGAATTGAAACTCATTTCATTTTTAGTTGATTTTCCAGCTAATATTTCTCCCCAAGTTGGGCAATTTGACTTATCTATATTATTGGGGAATTTGACCTATTGTCATTGACAGCCTTGATTATAAGGCGAGTGAGTAGGTAGGTAGGCGGGAAACTGAAACGTTTGTTTTCCTTTATTTCCTTGCTTGAAAACCTCTGAAAATTGTTTTTATGGTTACCTACTTACAAGGTCTTTTACGTGAACACGTTGTTTATTTACAGAAAAATGTACGAAAGCAACAATTTAGAGGGTTTACTACCTGAAGATGTTGAAGAAAACAATTCATCTGTTCTGAATAAATCTTCCTTACAACAATATCGGCTATCTTTTAAAAGGTCTGTAATAAATCTATTAAGTAATGAAATTATGATTATACCAAGTATAAAGAATTATCTGTAAAGCATTTTCGTTCATTGAACATTTCTTGCTATTTAAATTATAACCTCTTTCTGAGATTTGTAGAAGTGTTGTAAAGGCTTTTGCCGGGATCATGGCGGGGAATCTAGAGTCCTATTGCCCTGCTTATCTACCGCCATCTTAACTTATGGTTCATCATAATATTGTGTATATATAAAATTGATAAGGAAGTATTTTTTATACAATTAATGCAATCTAACCAGACAATATTTATTCTTCTTATTCCAATTCCAAGTAGTTAATGCTATCTGCGGCAAATATACAATAAGTCACGTCAAAAAAAATATATTCTTATATTGTGTGGGTTGTGAGGTGAATTACCAACCCCATCAACTCAGTCAGTCAATATTTATTGATAAAAAAAAAGACTAGGCATCCCCCATAGGCTTTGTCAAAAATGTAATTCTAAACAGTCAATGAAATACACACAACCAAAGCTTCATCAAAATATTAATTGAATTGATTTCCAATTCCAGCTCAAACATCACATCAAATATTTTACTTAATGATGCATGGAGTGCAAACAATGAGCGGTTTAATGAGAAGACCATAAACTGTATCCTGAATTCAGCAAAGGTACTTTTGCAGAATGCTGATACCAGTAACATCAAGACTTGGAAAAGTAACTTGCAGTAAGTTTACAAAGAGTACCCTTTGTCCTATGTTAGTAAATTCATAAATAAAAAAAAATATAAATAATTAAATATACTTTTTCATATTCTCATATCAATTGTTATAATGTAGTATTTTTTTACTCAAACTAAGTCAGGCTTTTTTCCTTTCTCCCACCCGAGACCCTCAGGGAAAAGGTAGATCGGAATCCCTCTCTATAAACATAGTGTTCCCTACAACTTTTGTAAGTATTATTCTTGTGGGAATGGTGCCTTGTTTCTGTATGTGTATGTTTATATCTGCATCTAGTTGGTGGCAATATCTGTGTAAACTTTGATTGTAAATTGTAATATCATTATTTATTATTATTTCATTAATAATTCAGAAATAATTATTTAATTGTATTCTTCTGTTTCTACATAAATAATAAAAATATGTCTCTATTATAAAATGTAGGTGAATACTCTAGTATAATCTCATCAATGGAGTCTGTACGGTAAACGCGCCGCGCGCAGGGCGAGTTATACCGGGACTACGACCAATAAACGCAGCGAATGCTGTCTATGGATAGACGTTGTTCGTCTATTGGTCGGAACCCTCGATATAATTCGCGCCGCGCGGTTGCTATACCGCGAGGGTTCGCCTAATTATGAGCTTTTAATTCTTTACAGCAAATTCACAGATTCCGAATCTTTGCTTGAGAAGTCTCTGCTAACTTGCACAAAATGCGACAACCAAGATCACACTGGACTAGAAAACTTCCATAAGACTGAATGCAAATGTGATTTAGGAATTATACATACTAAAAAGAAACATGTAACCAACACAACATATTCTAAAAGCTCATCAGAGAAAGAAAGTGCGGGAAACACAAACCATTTTATCCAGAACTACGACAGCTCAAGCCAGGAAGCTAAATATGGCGACGACAAGCATTTCAAACCAAAAACACGCCAAAAATTCATCAGAAATACAGACTCTAAAACTATACATCAAGAGCCTAAAGTCATTCAACCAGAAGGCCAAAGATTTCCAGAATATAAATACACCACAGAAACAGAACTAGATAAAGAAGATGAAGAGAATAGAGCGCATAAGAGTAATGTAGCTAAAATTACCTTTAAAACTGCTAAAGAACAGTTGTTAGCTTCCAATCCAGCTGCTAAGAGGACTCTAGGGGCTTCCAGAAAAGCGCAAGGAAAGTTTGTATCGCCTATGATTGGAGCTCAGTAAGTATTTAAAGTTTTTGATTAATAATATCTTCAAGTGATAGTGTAATGAACATCCTCCTATGCTTTTTGTAATTATTTTGTAAAAAAAATTAAGTGATGTTATTGTCTTGTCTTTGTGTGTGGCATCCTTTTATAATCTTAGTGTTTATTCTTCCATATACAGATGATATTATGTACTATGCAACCAGCAACCTGTTTAGCTCTACACACCTAACTTATGTAACATTGTTAAGTTAGGTGTTGATGTGTACATCAGCTCCTTCCACTTAACGGGAATTCTGGAAGGCGTCGATTTTGACCGTCCATCGTCGTCGGCCCGTCGGCAGCTGTGTCCCACAGCTAGGCACAAGCCTCCCCTCAATCAACCATAGGGGGCATGGCGCACACCTATGTATTTAATATTGATTTGAAACTTCCAGAGACAACAAACAAGAAACCACCGAGCCCACTTATACAGACGAAAGACTCAAGAATATAGACCCTAAAATGATTGAGCTCATTGAAAGTGAGATCATTGATAAAGGAACACCGATCGGTAAGCTTTTGAATAATTGATATTATATTTGCATAATATAAGTTAGCAGAAAATAACAACGGCTCCAGAGGCAACGGCTGCAGAGGCGGAGAAGGGAGCCATCGGTACGGCAATGCAGGACGGAACGGGCGAGTCACAGGGACTGTAATCTGGAACCTGATAGAGGGCAGCAGTAACTGTCACTATTCAGAGGCAGAGGACAGGAGTTCTAATACGGCTTTGAAATAAGACTACTCTGCGCGCCATCCCACTCGCGTCAGACAGAGTACTGCGGGGCGGAAAGCAAGACCACTGCCCTATTTTTCCCGAAAAAGTAGCTGCTACACCGACAAGAGCGTTCTTAAATTAATGATGAGCAGAAAATAGTAACGGGATAAGTGAAATTGCAACATTCTCTGTTAACTTGTTAAACAAGTTTGTTTATATAAACAAGCGTAGATTAGAAAACTTATTGAAGTCATCATCCTAGCATCACGCTTATATCCCCGAAGGGGTAGGCAAAGGTGTACAGTACATTTTATTTTTTAAATTAAGATGGGTTTGCTCTTGACTTCGTTCTACACGCCCACTTCTCGCCAGCTATGTTTTAAGTCCCATGTAATAGTCGCCTCGACCCTCTTGTCATTAACCTTAGATTAATGATCCCGGTCTCTATGGTGTAAACGTGAATTCAAACTCATAAAGTCGAATTCAGTGGTTTAGAGCCCGACCTAAGGGCATCTCGCTGTTTGGACCGCCCGTCACGCGTTCTCCAAACAGGGCTATCACAGCAGGTCAAAACAAAACACGTTCTACAGGTTGGGAGGATATAGCAGGCCTTCAGATGGCGAAGTCAGTGATACAAGAAGCGGTGGTGTGGCCGCTGTTGCGACCTGACATCTTCACGGGGCTTCGCCGTCCGCCTAAGGGCATCTTGCTCTTTGGACCGCCCGGCACGGGGAAGACCTTGATTGGTAATGTTCTATTAAGTGACAGTAACATTTTTTTGTACAAATCACCAGTTCATTTCTATGAAGTACTAAAATACACTAAGGAAACCTTACAAAGTTATTACGCGTGTGAATGGGCATGGAATGGAATCTGTATGAAAAGGCACACTGTGACGTCATAGAAAAACGTGATTAAATGACTTACGTTTTTAGAAAAAAAGAAAATGATTTTCGTTAGTTTCAGAACGAACGAAACGAAAGAACTGCCTCCGTGGTCCAGTTGAGCGTTGGGCTCCAGATCCGGAGCCCCCGGGTTCGAATCCCGGTGGGGACATGTCACAAAAAACACTTTGTAATCCCTAGCTTGGTTAGGATATTACAGGCTGATCACCTGATTGTCCGAAAGTAGGATGATCTGTGTTTTGGAAGGCACGTTAGGCCGTTGGTCCCGGTTACTACTTACTGATGTAAGTATGTAGTCGTTACATGAGTCATGTCAGGGGCCTTTGGTGGTTCAATAATAACCCTGACACCAGGGTTGATGAGGTTGGTATTCCACCTCACAACCCACACGATAAGAAGAAGTTTTAGATCTGTCTTTATTTAGCAATCAGAATTTCATAATTTATCTTGAAACTAGTTTAACCCCTTTTTAAACCTTTTTAACCCCCCTGATCAGCCTAATTGGGAACATAGTCGCGAGCTTATGTTATGCGCAGGTAAGTGCGTGGCGGCGCAGTGCCGGGCGACGTTCTTCAGTATATCTGCGTCGTCGCTGACGTCCAAGTGGATCGGCGACGGAGAGAAGATGGTGCGCGCGCTCTTTGCCGTTGCACGCTGCCACCAGCCCGCTGTGAGTGGTACCTAATAAGAAAACCAGCTATACTCAAAAATTGTGGAATAAGGCATGAAGGAAACGATTATTCTTTCCATGATCCATAGTTCCTGCTTACCCCGGTGGGAAATAGGTGTGAGTTTATGTATGCATGTACTGGTTCAATGATAAATTATAAAATACTAATCTAGGAATGATCAAAAATCAACCTGATTTTTCGTTTTGATGAGCACAACGTTTGATGACGTCTTCGTTGTTTTTTTCCTCATAAGAACGCTATATGAATGTACCTTTATGTCATTTCTATGCCTGTGCTTCCTGCGGGGGGACGGACGGACATATTCCACCAAATATAACCCTGAAGGTTGTATTGACACTGTGATTGCAGGTGATATTCATAGACGAGATAGACTCGTTGCTGACGCAGCGCAGCGACACCGAGCACGAAGCCACCCGACGGATCAAGACTGAGTTCCTCGTGCAGTTTGATGGCGCCGCTACAGGTAAAGTCATCATCATCATCTCAGGCCTTTACATCTTTATCAGATGATTCAAACAGCGTACAGGTAAAGTAGAGTTTAAATAATTAAATAAAGGCATTCTTCTCGCATGTGTATTGTGAAGTCAATGATTGAGTTCTAAGCGTGCCGTAACGTGGTCTTTTCGACTAATCGGTTGATCAGCCTGCAATGTCCTAACCATCGATTCTCCACCGGGAATCGAACCTGGGACCTTGATTTTGAGACCAACGGACCAGGTGGAGAGACCAACGTTTTAACTATTAAACCACGTAGGCCGTTGGCCTTTAGATATAGTACTGGACGATTAGCGAGGCTGACGCAACGGAGTGATAGCGACCACGATGCGCACGCGCCGCACCGTTTGTTTCTTATCTCCAAGTTCTCAAAATTTGGTTCACCACCTTAATAATTTGAAAGTTAATCAAAATATTCTTCATTTTTGTAAGTTAGCATTTCTCTTTAGACTAAATCTGACTTTTTACGCATCGAATTAAATTTAATAATTATTGACCTACAAATAACATTCTCTAGTAACTTGTCAAACCCTGACTGCATGGTTTATGGGGTTGGTCGACCAACAACCCCATAAAAGAACTTGTCAAACAAGTTTCTAAGCTATAAACTTGTGTTTATATTATTAAGTTTTATGCTTTAGCGGAAGAAGACCGTATCCTGATAGTGGGTGCCACTAACCGACCGCAGGAGTTGGACGAAGCGGCGCGACGGCGCCTCGTCAAGCGGCTCTACATACCGCTGCCTGATGTACAAGTAAGGACCAGCAGGGTTAAAATGCCACATCGAAGCAATTCATCTAGAAAGCAATATTGCAATTTGACATTTGCGCATATAAAAGTAAGTGCGCAATGCAAACTGAATTTCGAAATTCTTATATGAATTGCTTCGATGTGGCCATTTTAACCCCCCAGTTTAAGCCTTCACACTCCGAAACACACATACTTGAACTCACCTTAATCCTTCCCAAAGCGTAGTCATGAGGTCACAAATTACCCTAAGCTTCAGTTTTTTCATTTCATCAACATCAATTTAAGAGCCACGCTGTTGTCGGTGTAGCATTTTCCATTCCAGTCTATCAAAGGCCAATTCCTTGACTTCCCTATAATACACGACGTTAACCTTTTCTTTAATCTGTTCCATGTAAGCTCTTCTTGGTCTTCCCCTTCCTCTCTTTCCTTCTAGCTTTCCTTCTATGATGTTTTTAATAAATTCGTCGTATCTTATTAGGTGTCCAATCATCTTGCCTCTTCTGTCCTCAATAATTCTCAGTATTTGTCTTTTTTCCCTTACTCTTACTAGCACTTCCTCATTTGTAACCCTTTCTGTCCAACTTATTCTTTCCAACCTCCTCCAACACCACATTTCAAAGGCCTCGAGTCTCTCTCTGTCCCTCTGTGTCAGTGTCCAAGTTTCACATCCATAGAGGGCTATACTCCATACGAAGGTTATGACACCTCTTTTTCTGATTGCTTTGGCAATCTTAGCCTTGAATATGCACCCCTTGTTATGGAAAGCTTCGGTCTTCGGGCTTGGGTCTTATTTATATGAGTATTTATGTAATAATTCTGACGCAACCGCGTGGGTAACGCAACCATAGAATAAAGATTAATACTACGTATAGAACGGTCAGACAGGCAGTCGCTTCTGTAAAAAACCGGACCTGTCAAATCTTCAGGTTAGGTAAGCGGACCCTGTGAAAATCGGTATAATGATGACTACGTATAGAACGGGAACTCTCCGCCCCGCACCAATTCGTATCAGGCGGCGACCTCACCCCCTCTGCACCGACGTTGGTCTTAAATGATATGCTGCTAAGGAGTATGAGGGAGCGCGCGGACTGTCTCGTTCGCACTTGAAGTAAGAATGAGATCACATAACATAAACAGCCTATATGTATACATCCTACTGCTGGGCACAGGCCTCCCCTCAACCGGAGGGGGTATGGAGCATACTCCACCAAGCTGCTCCACTGCTGGTTTAGTGGAGGTGTTTTTACAGCTAATAGCCGAGACCAACGGCCTAATGTGCCCTCCGAAACGGAATCATCTTACTTTTTCGGACAATCAGGTGATTCAAGGCTGAAAAGTCCTTACGAAACAAAGGACAGTCTCACGAAGTGATTTCGACAATGTCCCCATCGGGAATCGAACCCGGACCTCCAGATCGTGAGCCTAACGCTCTAACCACTAGGCCACGGAGGCTGTCGGTGAGATTATTGTATGGAATTTCCAAGGTGTGCCCATAGTGATTACAGGCGTGAGTTGTCTTCACGTCTGCGACAATAAATCTACCTTCCACCCGTAGGCCCGCCAGCAGATAATCACAAACCTCCTTGCAAATGAGAACAACGAGCTATCCCCAGAAGAAATAGAACAAGTGTCAACATTAACTGAGGGCTACTCTGGGGCTGACATGAAGTCTCTCTGCTCCGAGGCGGCTATGGGGCCTGTACGCGCGCTGCCTCTGCATCAGATCGCTACCATACATCGAGACAGTGTAAGTACTCATCGGGACTCCGGTCTTCTTCTGTCGTGTGGGTCGTGAGGTGAATTACCAACCTCATCAACCTCGTCAGGGTTATTACTGAGCCGCCAAAGGGCCCTGACATGACTCATGTAACGACTACTTACTTACATCAGTAAGTAATAACCGGGACCAACTGCAACGGCTTAACGTGCTTTCCGAAGCACGGATCATCTTACTTTTTGGACAATCAGGTGATCGGCCTGTAATGTCCTAACCAAACTAGGGATCACAAAGGGATTTTTGTGATATGTCCCCACCGGGATTCGAACCCGGGACCTCCGGATCGTGAGCCCAACGCTCAACCACTGGACCACGAAGGCCGTTGCTCTGGTTATCGTGCGCGTCCCTGTTTTTGTTCTTCCTTGAGTCTCAAACTATCTCCATACTCTATTTAAATACACACACGGACAAAAAATACATTCGCAATTAAAATATTAGTATTGAATAAAATGTAGCATAATGATGCTGTTTCATAGGTAATAATATTCTGTGCTAACTTGGAAGAAGTTTATTTTTTTTAATATATATTTACAGGTCCGCCCCGTGTGTGCTCAAGACTTCATCAACGCGCTACAAAGAGTGCGCCCGAGTGTGTCTCAAGACGATTTAGGTCAATACGTTAAATGGAACGAAACTT
Organism: Pectinophora gossypiella; assembly: GCF_024362695.1. Lineage (NCBI taxonomy): Eukaryota > Metazoa > Arthropoda > Insecta > Lepidoptera > Gelechiidae > Pectinophora > Pectinophora gossypiella. Next base: position 1,954,064 of record NC_065409.1, read on the forward strand.
ATGGACATGGAATGTAATAAACATTTGTCTTCATATAAAGCTTTTCCTTTTGTATCTTTTGGTAGTACAATGCATTCAATGATGTATCGTGGAATAAACGTAAATTAACTAAGTTTTTTTTTTATACATCTAAGAAGATATAGAGAAGACTCCGTCTATTCTACGGGCACACCCCATACACTTCCACAAAACTCGTTCTTTTTCTTTGGCATGACGCGGTTGCGTATTTGCCACATTCCCATCCGCTTTAGTTATTGTTCTGAGTTCTCATCTATATGTGACGTCTTGCGCACATAAATACGATTGAAGTTCTATACGTAAGTAAGTCGTATTGTTCATATTCTTTGCTACGGGGTAGGGGGTAGAGGTCTGCCAGAGGCCCATGTTGCTCTATGATGGCACTATAATAATATTTTAATAAAAATTTGCTCAGTTTACTTATCATTTAGTGCCGCAAATTTTATTTCGAGTTTTAAAATATTTTTCTGATGATTGATCAAATATCTCTGTTAACGAAACGCGTACCAGCTGATTATTTTGACAAGTGACGCAAGCAAACAAACATCAAAATGATTGTGTGCATTTATAGCGCGAAAAGAGTAAATAATGTTAAATAATAATTAAATAATGTGCTTTTGACCATTTTTTATAAGTAAATTTAATATATTATGTAATTTTTAAGATAATATTTAGTAGGCATATCTGAAATCGTCAGCAATGGAGCAAGAAAATAGAGTTGTTGTGCTCATCGATATGGATTGTTTTTATTGTCAAGTTGAGGAGAAACTTGATCCACAATTGAAAGGGAAACCCATTGCTGTGGTGCAGTATAACCCTTGGAAGGGCGGAGGGTCAGTAATTATTGCAATACTTGCAGTTTCTATAGTTTCATTTATCTTGTCCATGATAACCTCATATTCGACAAAAGGGTTTTTTTACCAACTAGCTGCTGTGTTCGTTATTCCATTTGTAAGTAAATACTTGTCATTCACGAGATAGACATGTTTTTGCTAGTTTCATCATCTTATGTATAGTGGTGCAGTCTTAGAACACAATTGGTTATAACATAATATGTCCCTCTCTGTATTTATTTGTAAAGCAGAGCAGAGATTTGTTTCAGAGTGAGAATAAAATTTAAAAAGGCAAAGTGTTATTCTTTTTATGCCAATTTCAAAGATTAGTAACTTTCCTTGGGAATATACTGCTAGTCTTCCCTCTACTTTTTTTATTTATTTCTTATTGTTATTCATTTTTGTACTTGTTGCTTAAAAACAACACCAAAAATATTGCTTGACACAGTTTAGGGCACAATTTTGAGCAATATATTTTTATATAAAAAATATATAAGAGAAATTATGTCATCATGTTTTTTTTTAGGATTATTGCAGTTAACTATGTAGCCAGAGCAATGGGCGTCACTCGACACATGCGTGGGGACGAGGCCAAGGAGAAGTGCCCTGAGATCGTACTGCCGTCTGTACCCTGCCTCAGAGGAAAAGCTGACATTTCCAAGTATGTACTAAAATCCCTTTGAAGAAATAAAGTGGCAAAAATGTGAAGACTTTATCATCACTTATTATCAGGTGTTGTCAATTGTCAACTTATTGTAAAAGTAAAAAAAGAAGAATACTCAAAGAACAATTAAAAGTTGCGAATTTTGTAGTGACATTCAGTTCAGTTAATCTTATTTCAGGTACAGGGATGCAGGCAAGGAAGTAGCTAGAGTGTTGCAGAAGTTCACTACTTTACTGGAAAGGGCATCCATTGACGAAGCTTACTTAGATATTACCGCTCCTGTAAGTTATATAGCTCAAGGTATATTCATTACATAAAGAGTAAGAAGAAAAAATCAGAAATATACAAAAATTATTAAAGTTAAAAATGCATGCTGTTATCTGCTACTTTTTTTTCTGATGATGATTGATGACTGATGATGAGAAAGCAACTGTTTCAAGGGCTGCCTTGAAACAATTGCTTTGTAAGTAATAAGGCCGTACTGCCTTATTTATATCTTTATTTTGTCCTAAATAAAGAATATATTTATTAACATAACATAACATAACAAATACTTTATTGCACAAACAGGAAAAAACAAAATACAAAAAGAGAAATAGAATTAGTACAATAGGCGGCCTTATTGCTAAGTAGCAATCTCTTCCAGGCAACCTTTAAGTATAGGAGATATTGAATATTAGGTATTTTATTCATTCTTAAAATTTTTCATCTATCCTTATCATTTCAGGTACAAGAAAGGCTGAAGTCTCTCAACGTTAACACAGTAACCACAGAAATTATACCAAACACATATGCTCTAGGCTATGACAGCGTGGAGGACTTTGTGTCAGATGTACATAGTTGTAGCAGCGACTCCATAGAGTTTGACTATGAGCACGCCAGACGGTTGTTAGTTGGAGCGGTCATTGTTAGTGAGATCAGAGCTGCAGTGTATGAAGAAACTGGTATACTAATGTTACTTTTTACTCATCATTTCTTAATTTAAGAGCCACGCTCTTGTTAGTGCAGCACTCTTCAATCAATCAATCAATAATACCACTCACTCACTCTACCACTCACTCACTATCACTCTTGTCTATCTAAGGCCAATTCTTTCTCTTCCTTATAAGACACGTTAGACACGACATTCACCTTCTCTTTAGTCTGTTCCATGTAAGCTCTTCTTGGTCTTTCCCTTCCTCTCTTTCCTTGTAACTTCCCTTCTAATGGTGTGTTCAATAAATTCGTCGTGATTTAGTAAGTGTCCAATCACATTGGATCATCTCTCCTCAATAACTATCAATATTTTCGCCTCTTTTCCCTTACTCTTACTAGCACTTCCTAAAGTAACGAGGGGAGGGGTTATATAGTTACTAAACGTCAATTTTAATTATGAACTACGAAATAATAAGTACGTCGTCTGACCATATTTATTGATGACGTCATGTGTCTATTTCCATACAAATTCCATAGAAATGTATTTTGACGTTTCGTAAAAAGTATCTCATTTGACTAGTTGCTCTTGCTTTTTCTCTCTTGTTATTGGGCAATACTTACCACTCTTACCACTTACTTACTTTTTATACCTTTAATCGATTCGATGCCTGATGCCGGGCAGCAGCGGTATCAGTACTGGTTGGAGGCCGAGGAAATGGATTCTGGTAGGGCTCTAGCTAGAATATCACCGATTGAGATATTGGTCGGTGTACTGCGAAACGGAAGGCGATTGGGGCGACCACAGTTCTACACGCCCTATCTATGGAGTAATGGCGATTACTCCACCGACAAGAGCGCAGCTCTTAAATAAAGAGAGAATCGATTCTTATACATGCACACAAGCACATTCATAAACTCACGCCTATTTCTCCTCGACTATTCGACACACTGGACACTCATACAAAACACATCGTTTTACATAGACAATACACATTGACATTATCGTACACGCGAATCTGTGTGTGTGACGTCTGATGCCCATACGATTGAAGACTAAAGTAAGACCGAGGGGGGTGAGGTAAACTTAGCTCAACCGCTGGCGGAGAGCGGATAGTTGCCGTTCTATACGTAGTATTATTCCTTATTCTATGCCACCGGGCTAAGCACACTATGGAATTCCATTTGCGTCGAAGCCAATCGTTATTTACTTGTATGTTTACAGGGTACAGGTGTTCAGCAGGCATAGCCCACAACAAGATCCTGGCCAAGCTGGTCTGCGGCATGAACAAGCCCAACAAGCAGACCCTGCTGCCCAAACACTCCGTCAACATTCTCTACAAGTATGTCAACATAAGTAATATCATTATAATAAAGAATAATACACAAAACCAAATAAATACTTGGCTTAAAGGTTGTGCAACCAGACCGTTAAATTCCAAAATCTGATGTGCTGTTCCCGGGAATGTTCATCATCATCATCACCAGCCCATTAACGTCCCCACTGCTGGGGCACGGGCCTTCCCTATGGATGGATAGGGAGATCGGGCCTTAAACCACCACGCGGGCCCAGTGCGGATTGGTGGTTATTAACGACTGCTAATGCAGCCGGGACCAACGACTTAACGTGCCTTCCGAAGCACGGAGGAGCTCGAGATGAAAACTTTTTTTTTCTGTGGTCACCCATCCTATGACCGGCCTTTTGCGAAAGTCGCTTAACTTCAACAATCGCAGACCGAGCGCGTTAACCGCTGCGCCACCGAGCTCCTCATGAATGTTCGTGTTGTAAAAACTCAGTACTAATAGTTCAGTGTCCACTGGCTGCTTCTTTTGCAAATTGTTTTCTGATCCTATCTAAATTTTTACATAGATTTTGCACCTGTTTACGCAAAGTGGGAACATTCCACTGGGGCACTTTACTCCAATAACCGTAACTCTCCGCCCCGCCCGCACCCATTCGTATCGGGCGCGAAGCTAGATTTACCTCACCCCCTCTGGGTCATACTTTAACCGTAAGCCGCTAAGAAGTAAGGGGAACGCAGTTAGTCTATCCAAGTTACCGGTGGTGACTAATGTATTATTTTCTTCACAGGACACTAGCCCTTAAAAAGGTGAAACACTTGGGAGGCAAGTTCGGCGACACTGTATGTGAAGTGCTGAAGATTACCAAAATGGGTGAACTGCAAAAATTCTCGGAGAAGGAACTACAAGCGAGATTCGATGAGAAAAACGGGTATGGTCCTTATATTTTTGAACACCATCATAATAATACGGCGGCGTTTTGCGAAGGATATAAAAGTAACTGAGTTCTCCCTCGCGACTTCGTCCGCCACACTAAGGTTGTTCGTCGCAGTACATCCTTGTAGTACATCCATACTTTCGCATCTATGACATTAGCACTGGATTTTCTAATTTCCAGGGCATGGCTCTACAACATAGCACGCGGCATCGACCTAGAACCGGTCCAAGCTAGATTCAACCCTAAAAGCATTGGTTGCTGTAAACAACTCCGCGGTAAAAGCGCTTTATACGACTTGGACGGCTTGAGGAAATGGCTGAAAGACCTTGGAGACGAGATCGAAGATAGACTGGAGAAAGACTCGTTGGAAAACAACAGGACACCGAAACAGATGGTGGTTAGTTTCACCACGCAAGCGCCAGATGGAAGGGACACCAGTAGCTCAAGGTCTTATAATTTTATAGCAGATGATGAATTGTGTGGCGACATGTTTGCTAATAAGGCTCTGGAGTTGGTTTTGGAGAGCTTAGAGGGTGCTAAAGTTATAGGTAAGGAAGGATCTTTTGTTGAGTTAGGTAGGTGGTATACACCTTGACAAAACGCGTAATCATTTAAAAGGCCTACTGCCGCAACACATTGGAGTCACATCCTGATATTTACAAAACGTAGGGTAACATTTTCCTAAAGTCCGTCTTTTGCTTGGTCTGGGACTAATGTGATGTCCTTGCAAGCAAATACCAAACGGTGGTTCGGTATATAATTAAAATGTATATGAATATTTCTTTTCAGATGGAGAAAGTAACAGAAAACTGAAAGCACCCATAAAATTTCTCGGCATAAGTGTGGGTAAGTTCGAAGACCACTCGGAAAGTAAGAAGATTAAGAAAATCGTGGACTATTTTGGTGCTGGCCCATCAAATGTAACCAAAAGTAAAGATGACGCGAAACCAAATGTGGTTAAAGATTCGAAGAACAAAGATAAAATGAATGAAGGTAAAGAATTTATAATGCAAAAGTTCTTGCAAAGAGCAGATAAATGCAAAGTACAAGATACCGGAACGAAGGAGGAACCTATAAAGGGTTGTATACAGCAAAATGAAGAAAATGACACAAAGAAAAATGGTAAAAAGAATGAAGGCAAAGAATTTATAATGCAAAAGTTTTTACAAGGAACAGATAAATGTAAAATACGAGAAAACGAAATAAAGGTGGAAAAGCAAAATGATGAATTTAAACCAGTTATCCAATCAACATTGGATAAACAAGAATCATTCTTCACTAAGTTTTTAAATGCAGGTCCAATGAAAGACCCTACTGTTTCACATCTTTCGACGGCTAATAACGATACTAACACAAATTCCTTACGACCCACAACTCCGCTTTGCAACGTAGTCAACTGCGGCGAAGACAGCAATGACTCAGAATACTCAGGATCTACAATAAATATGGAAATAAACAAAAGCATAGCATTGTTTGACGATGACCCTCAAGATGTAGCACGTGTTAGTAACATGAGAGACTTACTGAATAAATCCACAGCACGAGACGATAGTAACGAAGAATTACCCTTACCACCTGAAGCTAATACAATAGAGGCCGAACTAGTTAAACCTACTGTAATTAAAGAGACAACACCAGAAATTTTAGAGGAAGAAATGTTCGAATGCAATGAATGTAAGAAAAAAATACCAGCGCATATGTTCGAGACTCATGGAGACTACCATTTCGCATTAAAACTAAGAGAGGAAGAGAGACAGCGAGTTAGAAGCGAATTCAAAGAGAAAACGAAGTCAACTAGGCTGGCAGTGTCCAAAACCGTAACAACCAATGAGCAAGTAAAGAAAAAGAAAGTTACAGATGAACAAAGTAAGAATGATGCAGCATCTATATCAACTTTCTTCGTCAAAATAGATAACAGTACGCCTTCAGAAACATGTTCCGAATGTGGTAAAAGGGTGCCTTTAGATAAGTTTACAGAGCATTTAGACTTCCATGAAGCACAAAAGTTAAGTAGAGAATTGAACAAGAGAGATATACCCACAGTACCGAGTTATACTGCGACGCCTAGCGTGAAGAGAAAACGGAAAACGATATCGCCCGTTAAGAATCCCAAATTGTCTTGTTCTAGGTCAATAGATTCCTTCTTCAGATGATAATCAACTGATTTTATTACATCATAATAAAGTTGTGTATATTTTTATTATTCCGCTTTATATCTCATTACACCTTACTTGTTTTTCATACAAAAGTTGATGCAATACTATAGAGATTATAACATCGACAACGATGGCGAGGCGTCACGTTTGTGCAAATGCTTTTTTTTTTCCAGGGCGAAAGAATACATATATGAGCTTGTCCACAAAGGGCGAATCCGCCGCGAAACGATTCGCGCGTTAGTGAGATACTAGACAGCAATACATCGCGTCCACAAGCATCGCGCGAATTCAAAATACGCGCGTAAATCGCGTGCACTACGCCAGACTCTCGACTCGCGCGTATTGCGCGCCCAAAATTTTGACAAATGCTCGCGCGTTGGCACGTACCTTGTGGACGCAACGGTCGCGCGTAAAACGCGCGAGAAACGCGGCGAATTCGCCCTTTCTGGACAAGTTCTATCCCTTCGTGCTTTGGAGATATAAGATGTAGTGCGCAAGTTACTACAAATAGTTCTACGAACGCTATTCACGGACACAAAATTATTGTTGATTTTCTGTATTATGGCTGCATTGACTACTTTGCCAGACACGGGCCGCGTACGTTTGTAACTGTTGTAGATAAACTGTTTATGTGTGTGAATGAATGTAAATTAGTAATAAATAAGGGAATGGTTAAGCTATGAGGCTAACATACCGAAATAAAATCCAGAGCTACATTTTTACAGTTTTATTATAAGTCACGAGTGTTTAGACGCTGTAGATTTCAGTCTGCACCTTGCGCCACGAGTCGAGGGGGCCGTGCTCGGGGCGGTAGCGCACGTTGCAGCCGTCGTTGGCTAGGCGGCCCTCTTCGCGGAGGCGCTCGAACTCGTCCCGTTCGTACTTGGTGAAGCCCCACTTCTTCGAGACGTAGATCTGGAAACGAATAAAAAATTGTAGATTTTTAGCTAGAAGTTATGTAAGCGTAGGTATGAGTGTATTTATGTAAATACTTGGGGGCTGTTCAATCACAAAGCCAATCCATTCTGCATGATGCGTCAAGGTCACGGGCCTTCATGGGTTCGGCAATCGGGATCGTGTAGTCTAATAGTAAATTGGTTGGCGTAACCACGATCTCGAGCGAGTCTGATAGCGTCGATTTTCCCGGTCTCACTGCGTGATCCCTTGACGCATTGGGTTGGATAGTACCCATTTATGCTAAAAAAAGCTTTTTTTATTTTATTATTATTATTAACTCAGGCAGGCAGTTTTCACTGATAAGTGCCTGTATTCAACTATTCAGTTGTGTTTTCAAAAAGCTTTTTGACTGAAGATTTAGATTTTATTTACAAGAAATAATTAAATTCTAGGAAGTATATTGAGATCATCTAATAATTCAAAATGTTATACAATTTCAAATGCTTTTCATATGCATGCCTTTTTTTTCATACACAGGCGAAATATACGGCACTATTTAAAAAAATCTAAATACCTATCAATACCTGTTAAATACCTTTGCTTAGCAATAAAGATATTCTCATTCTGCATTTGACAATCAAGAGTGCCATTTTCAGTTTACAAAATAAACGAGGAGGAAGTGCTGTGCTGCTTGCTACCAGCCATGCTGTTCTCCTAAATAACAGTTTAACAATAAATGGCAATAACTCACCTTCTGGCGACCAGGGAACTTGAACTTGGCACGACGCAGAGCCTCGATGACCTGCGCCTTCCAGCGGTCACTGGAGCGCACGGACATGATGGGCTGTCCAATGCGCACGCGGGCTACGGTGCCTTGCGGTTTGCCGAACGCACCACGCATCCCAGTCTGGAGCCTGTAATGAAGATTTTGATACCAATAAATAATTGAACCTAGAATTCTTAAACATCTTTTGTCCCTTTCTAAAAGGACATTTTTGTAGAATGAGTGTGATGAAGAAGAGGACTTCTTTACATTTATCATCACCATTAGCCGCAAAATCTTGATAGATGACGGTAACAGTAGGTAGCTGTGTATCTGTCACATTATGCTGCAGGATCTACTGTGACTTTATCAAGCCAATAACAGCATGGCATATTTTCCCATATTTCACAGGTATTGGGGGGTCTTTATATAGTGCTTTACAGTTGCCAATCAACACTGGATTTGCTTTGGACTAAAAATACCTGATTTGTTATAATCAGAGATTCGAATCGGCCGGTCATTTCAAGTCTGCATAGAAGTGTTAATGGGGCTCATAATACTAGAATGCCTTTATCTTCATTATTCTGACAATTAGGGGTGGCTGTGGAGTCTATATTATTGAGGTGTAACTTTATATCTTATTTCTGTAAAAATAACTACCCAAATCAGGCACAGTGTGCCACAGGCACAATTAATGGCCATGTTTTTACCATACCATGCTATTGCTTTAAAACTAATTAGTCATAATTATGAGCTTGTTGCAGTGTCATTATGACTTGCAAAATAGTAGTGTGTAATAAAATATCATACAACAAATTTATATTTTAAAATGACAAACATTGAGGTTATGTTCTTATCATATCAATTAGAAACTCATAGTTGAGGTTACAACAAGAACAAGCACAAGCTGGATAAACAAATCTAGTAGCTCAAAACTGCTGTAGAATAGCCAAGTACTGGACAAGAGCCGTAATACAGGCATTCTATGGCAGTTAAGACATACAAGGCATGTTTACCCATGCCTTTGTGGTTGATTTTACAAAGACACTGAATCAAAAGTACTTACCTATCAGCTCCAGCGCACGATAACATTTTGTTGATGCGGATGACGTGGAATGGATGCAGCCTCATGCGGACGTGGAACTGATCCTTGCCGCAGTTCTTCACGAGGTACTTGTTGCAGCAAATACGGCCTGCCTCCAGCGCCTCCGAGGACAACTGCTCGTACTCATCGGACACCAAGTGCACGCATAGTGGGAAGTCGTCTACTGACGCCTTCTTCTTTCCCAAGTCGAAGATACGGATCTTAGGGTCCGGCACACCACGGCAAAACCGTGATTTCGGGTACGGTTTGTTTTTACAGTACCGGTAACTGAAAATTGATAATACATTCTAAAAAAAACCTGCTCAATAACACTACACAAAATGAAAGTTTGAGGGTTGCAAATATTTACCATCTAGCCGGACGGCGCCCCATTGTGATCTGAAATAAACCAAAAAACAAACTTAGTAACTAACACAGATCACGAATTATCAATATCACATTAAAATATGAGAAACTCCTTAAGATTTTAACAGATTTTATACAGAAAATTTGATAAGCACCTTCACAAAGTGACACCTTAACCTCGAAAAGAGATTGACAAAAGGAACTCGGCTGCTTGACGTTTTCGATTTCAATGTTGCCAATACAATAAAAATATCTAGATGCCCATTTATTTTCGCGGCTCGCTGAATGCATCCGACCGAAAGCTGAAAGAAAACTGAAATCAAATTATCAAAATAAAAATAAAAATTTTAGAAATTAGAAACCAAATAGAAATAAAATAAAAACAAAATATTTTTTTTCTGAACGATACTGATCAATCAAAACAAAAAAAATTACATATAATTTTAGAACGAATCTGGAAAAGTCAAAGTTTTTGTGTTGTTGTGGACGATAGACGACTTTTTCCCTATTTTCTGTAATATTTCTAAAAAAATATCTAATTTAGGGATAGGTCGTGAGCAAAAATGGGTGCTTTAACTAGCCGCCAGAATGCTGGCGTGGAAGAAGCAGATGTGGTGTCCAATCATGCTTACAAATACCCTCCGAGATCTGGTAAGCCCGTGACCTTTTTAGTATTGTGTTGATTTACTCAAGCAATTTGCATAATTTTCCTATTGTTAAACGACAAATTCCAATTACGCCTTATTTCTTATCATAAGGCTTATAGAAATACTTGAGAAAGAGTAGATATTGATAATTAAATTACTTTTTATTTTATTTAGACATGGATTAAGAGGATAAGCAAAGAGTTGTGAATATTTATAGGTAACTACTTCGGGAGCCACTTCATTATGGGAGGCGAAAGATTTGACACTCCTCAACCTGAGGCCTACCTCTTTGGAGAGAATGCTGATCTTAATTTTCTAGGCAGTAGACCCACACCTGTAAGTCATATTCTTTTTATACCTTTTCAACATTCATAAGTAAATATAGCGTCTGTGAAATCTAAATATGTCATATAGTGTCCTTGAAAATATATTTTTAAGCATAAAGTATTAATTAATAAAAAGAAATATTGTGTTATAAAGTTGCTAAAAACATTGTAAGTAAAGATTTTATTTGAAGTATGGAAAGGTAAAGGATAGATAGATAGATAGAATCTTTATTTAAAGGCCTCCTCCATCTTCCATAACTCCCTGTGTCTGCAATCATCCAATCTTGTAAAGCTTATTGGAGGAATCTTGTCAATCTTATAAGCTTAGAATCTTGTAAGCTTAAACGTTTATTGGTGGTAAATATACTTGTAAAGCATAGATTTCTTTTTGCTTCTACAGTCATGAACAATATAATGTACCCACTTTAGGACTCTGTTGCACTAACATATTTGACATTTAGTGAGACTTACAGTTCAATTTGTCAATAAAGTAAATGTGACATGGTTCCCAAGTGTATACATATTGATGCTTGTGACTGTGACACAGAAAATGATAAAAGAAATAATTCAGCAGGCTGTTTCTGATTATTTAATTTAGGTAGTTGCCATTTGTCTTATTCTTTAGAATGGGTTGTGAAATCAATGACTACAACTCCAAAAGACCCCTGATGTGGCTCAAAGTTGGGGTTGTTTGACCAACTGCATAATAAATAAAATATTTTTTACAGTTCCCATATCCTCCACCTCAATCAAATGAACCAACAAAAACTTTGAAAAGCTTAGTGAATATTCGTAAGGAGTCGTTACGCTTCGTCCGTTGCCCAGAACCGGTGGGCAAACTGGCGGAGAACAAGATTGGAGATGGAACAATAAAGGCTAATGACAACAATAGCAAGGGGACATACTATAACATTGAGTTCACATTTGACTGTGATGCACGATGTGCTATTACTGTATTTTATTTCTGCACTGAAGAAGTCACTCCAGCTGGTGTTGTGTGAGTATTATTTTACTGTTTAAGTATGCTAGCCTGTGCCCGCGGCTTCGCTCGCGCTAACTTCGGGGAAACATGGTTCCCCTTTCCTGCCTTGAATACTGCTAAAAGACCAGTATAAAATTTCAACCCCTCTTTGAAGGGGTTGGGGGCAGATTTCCAAAAAAATTATGCATTTTTTGTCAGTCACTAATAGTCCGCAATTTTTAGCTTTCTTCCTTCAAAATTGCAGAATGTTCCATACAAATTTCCACCCCCCATTTTAGAGGGGGGGGGGGGGGGGAGAAGGGGAAAGAGACAAAAAGTAGCCTATGTCATTCTCCATCCCTTCAACTGTCTCTATTTAAAAAATGACGATAATTCGTCGCTCCGTTTTGTTTTTACACTTTCCCATTTATAATATTAGTATAGATGTATGTACATTAAAAAAAATATAATCACACATAAACCTACTCACGTATTTTCAATAACGAAACAACGTCCAAGACATACAAGAGCTGGAAAAACATATTAACAACTTGGACGAATGGGCTGTAATTTTAAATTAATTTGAATTTGGAATATTGAGCTTTAAATTAGCCAGTATTGGAATATTGAACTGAACAGTATTGAAATAGCAATTTCATAGACAAATACCTAATATTATAGACTTTTCACGTCGTAATGTTCCCACAGGTACTACCCGCGCGACGCAGCGATGACGTCACAGACGTACCATTACAAAAAGGGCGCGAACCAGCAGTTCTGTCAGATTTCTCACGTGTTCGACCCGTCGAAGTATCCTGAAGAGGATCTGCTATACAACGCTGACCGGGAGATCATCCCCATCGCTATATACTGCGTGGTTGATGAGGGGCAGGAAGGTTGGTGTACTTGAAGTGTATGGATAGTGAAGGCTTGACTCAACAGTACGGGGAACCCTCAGGCCTGTAACCTTAAATTTTGTACTGGATGAGAGCCCTCAGCGCTTCCGATTTGTCCAGCCAATTAGTTAATACCATCTGATGCAAACCTACAATACACGTCAATAAACTCAAATCCAGGTGGAGCAATTCGCCTCAGTGTGACGAACGCATAAGATCGATTAGTCAGTCTCAGGCTATATTAATGCCTTAACTAAAGTCTTGCATCTACTGAGTGTACTAACTCTTGGTGATCCACACAGAAAAACGCCGAGTGCGTCACAAGCACACGTATTTGCACTGCACACTTACATAGCGTGTTTGATCAAGTGAAGGTTAGCTTAATATCGGCGTTGATATCGACGTCCAGTTCTTGCGGTACGGCAACACCGCGCCGCGCTACATATATCGAGGGCTTCGACCAATGGACGCAGCGAATGCTATCTACGTAGATAGACGACGTAGGGCTACTATTGGTCGAAGCCCCCGATATAAATCTAGCATCGCTCGATGTTGCCCTGCCGCAAAGACTGGACGTCGATATCGGCGCCGAGATTTAGCTCTAACCTTAACTGGCGCGAACGCCGTATGTATAATCATGAGAAATATCATATACCCACTTTACAACCCTGTCGCACTATCATATTTGTCATTTAATGAGACTTACGGTTTAATTTTTTAAAAATGTTAATGTGACATGGTTTCAAAGTGTATACACTTGTGACCGTAAGTGTCCAGTGCAAATACGTGTGCTTGTATCACACTCGGCGTTTTCCTGAGTGGATCACCAATAGTTAATACACTTGTTGTTGGTTGCCCTGCAGACCCTGCTGATGGTGACTATTTCTTTTTTTCCAGCGGAAATAAGGCAGTCGCACACGACGATAGCAGTAGTAGAGAAGCACTCGGACGGCACGTACGTGTTGAAGGCATTGAAACAGAAACTGTTCGTCGACGGACTCTGCTACCTGCTGCAGGAGATATACGGCATTGAGAACAAAAATCTTGATACCAAGGTATGGTGGTAGAATAAGCTCGGTGAGATGTGGGTACCTCTGACTATCCCAATTGGTAGTAGAATAGATTAAGTTTTATACACTTACGTTACGTTTTTTTCATACTTTTCACAGCCAAGCTCGGACGAGGAGACAGAGGACGGTGGTTCAGAGTGCGTGATATGCATGTGTGACGTGCGCGACACGCTCATCCTGCCGTGCCGCCATCTCTGTCTGTGCAACTCATGCGCAGATTCGCTGCGCTACCAGGCCAACAACTGCCCCATATGTCGCGCGCCCTTCCGCGCGCTACTGCAGATCAGAGCGCTCCAGAAGCTTACTGGAACGCCAGCTAATACTACTAATCCGCCTGATGTAAGTTATGTGTGCCTGGTACTTAGTCATTGACTTACCACTACCGTAGATACAGCGCTTGATACAAAAATGCGGCGAAAACTTGGCGCTTGTTTAGCGCAACTCACGTGGCTCATGTGACTACGTACTTACATCAGTAAGTAACCAGGTAATGAAATCAATAATGTGTCATCATCATCTCCATAGCATTCTTTCAGATTTGGCAGGGCGCTGGATTTGATTCTTTTACAGAAGCAACTTTCCGGATTGGAAAGTCGAGATAGGTCTGGAAGTCCAAAGCAGCTTAATTAAAAATGTATCATATTCTCCCTAGTGTTATCCCGTTTTTCACAGGCTCCGCTTATCTATTCTGAAGATTTGACAGGTCCGGTTTTATAGCCTATCTGCCCTTCCAAAACCAGCCCTATACAGTTTAAGTCACATACCTCCGTAACGCCTCTCTCAGGAATGTGAGTTTCTTCACCACTGATGTGATAAACATTTAAAGATCCAAACATGAATTCAAAAATCATTGGTTAAGGCCCGTGTTGGGATTCGGACCTGCGACCTCACAGTGAGAGCCAAGCGTTCTTCCAACTGGGCTACCACAGCTTTTCAATGTATACTGATGAAATGTTTTCTCTCCAGCAGGGCAGCATGGAGACCATCCCGCCGGGCTACGAGCCGGTGTCCCTGATCGAGGCGCTGAACGGACCGCACCCCGCACGGCCCATCCCGCCGCCGCCCACCATCGCGAGCCCCGACACCGATACTGCTTCACAGGTACCCATCATACATACATAAACAGCCTAAATACGTCCCACTGCTGGGCACAGGCCTCCCCTCAATCAACCGGAGGGGACCCATCAGACACAACATAAACCCACATATCCAATGCCAATACCACACCACAAACCAAATATCACATCCCAATACCAACACCATACAAAAGCAAATCCAACCAACCACACCATACCACCCGTTTTTACCTGTACAATTTTTTGTACAGGTAAAAACAGAACCATTATAGGACTAATTTTTTGTACAGGTAAAAATGGAACAATACGACCAATTATTTGTACACGTGAAAACGGAACCTTTATAGGACCGATTATTTGTACAGGTAAAAACGAAACTTTTATAAGACCTATTTTTTGTACAGGTAAAACGGAACAAGGACCAATTTTTTTGTACAAGTAAAAACGAAACTTTTATAGGACCAATTTTTTGTACAGGTAAAAACGGAACCTTTATAGGACCAATTTTTTCTACAGGTAAAAACGGAACAATACGACCAATTATTTGTACAAGTGAAAACGGAACCTTTATAGGACCAATTTTTTTGTCTGTCCTTTTCAGGTACGAAACCCTCAAAATGCCACAATAGATGTGGTTCTTCTCCCCTAATGAAAAACGTGTATCGCATTTTAGGCGGCAGAGATCCTGAACCGCTGCAACCTGGAACGCAGCTCGTCCACTAGCCTCGGCAGCAGCGGCAGCCGCAAGGGCAAGGTCGTGAAGGATGACAAGAGGGACCGCGTCGCTCCAGCTGTCACTCCCGAGGTAGGTGCACCTGTAGGGCTAACATGCACAACGTGATACGAAATTGTGACGGTCATTTTATCGAATCTGACGATATCATTATGTCGATTGGTGCTAATATGTGAACAAATAAATCATGTCGTTCTGTCAAAATACGAACAAAATCTTTCTCTTTCCTTTTCGGCGGATAAGAAAATGACAGGTTTAACTTAAATTAAAATTAGATGGTGTCTATAGGAACTAGCACCATTATAAACTATATCGTAAGGGTCACGACTTATAATAGAGTCAGACTAAGATCTAAAGGTGACTAATAACGTTTTCTTTTTTCTATTTAACTTATTTATGAATTTTAATAATGAAAAATGTAATCATAAGTGCGATATTTTGTCATGTTTTTCCATGACGTCACAGGTTGCTTTTTCATACAAATTCCGTAGTAATTTCGTGTTTTGCCGTTTAGTAAAAAGTAACTGATTTGACTAGTTGGAAACTACCCTTTTGTATAATATTCAGCAGGGGTAGCAGTCGTGAAAGTGGGCTATTTAATCTATGTCGGCCTCCGTGGTCCAGTGGTTGAGCGTTGTGCTCACGATCCGGAGGTCCGGGGTTCGAATCCCGGTGGGGACAAATCACAAAAATCACTTTGTGATCCCTAGTTTGGTTAGGACATTACAGGCTGATCACCTGATTGTCCAAAAACTAAGATGATCCGTGCTTCGGAAGGCACGTTAAGCCGTTGGTCCCGGTTACTACTTACTGATGTAAGTACGTAGTCGTCACATGAGTCATGTCAGGGGCCTATGGCGGCTCAATAATAACCCTGACACCAGGGTTGATGCGGTTGGTAATCCACCTCACAACCCACACGATAGAAGAAGAAGAATCTATGACACCTTACGGCCCCTGTAGTATCGGAGTGTTGTGTGTGCAGTTCCGCATGTCGGTGCTGCTGGCTCGCGAGGAGGAGGCCCGCGCCCGCGAGGAGAAGGCGGCGGCCACCAGCCCGCTGCTGTACACCCACCCCGCCGTCAACGGCACCGACAACGTCTCCAAGGTAACTCGTATTTTAACCTGCTGTAAAGTGTTTGGTCATAGATGTTAGAATAGGATAATGTTTATTTATCAAAAAACTTAAACACGTATACATTACTGGCGGACCTTTTTACTGCGGAAAATAAAATAAAGAATAATACTACGTTTACAAAGGTAACTCTCCCCGCACCAATTCGTACCGGGCGCCGACTTCACTCCTGTTTAGGGGTTGGGGGGGGGGGGGGGGTTTACTGTCTGTCTCTCTCACACTTACGCGGTAAGTAAGAATGTGATGATTGTATGGAGTGTCCGGGGTGTAATTTAGTTAGAGTCCTAAAGATGGCAGCGTGTCGAAGATCAGGGGGGTTAAAATGGACACATCGAAGCAATTCATTCAATTCAAGAAAGCAATATGCTATTTGACATTTGTTTGCATTTCGCACTTACTTTCATATGCGCAAATGTCAAATTGCAATGTTGCTTTTTTAGATGAATTGCTTCGATGTGGCCATTTTAACCCCCCTGTTTTTGCGACTAATGCATGTCGGAAATATGAATTGCTTATAACTCTAATCGACGTAGTTTCTGTAAAGAAGGAAGGAAGGAGAGGTATAGATGATTTTTATGTTAAAATAAAGTTTTTTAATGCAATGTCCACTTCTACCCTAGTCGTCCCTAAACTCTGAGTACGGCGGTGAAGAAGGCTCAGTCCAGTCGGCGTGTGCGTCGGAGGGCGAGGACGACGCGGCCGCCGCCGCCGCGCCGGGGGCGGAGCCCGACGCCGAGCCCGACAGCGACGCTGAGAGGCTGTCGCCGCTGTTGACGCATCTGCCCGCTAACGGGGTATGTTTAACCATGGTATAAGAAGACAGGTATGCTCAAAAGTGACAGTGACATTTCAAGGGTAGCCCAGCTGACATAACCCCCCCCCCCCCATAGGGGACGCCTGCGTTGCCATTTGGTAAAAAAAAATTACCACTAAGCTTATATTATGTTTCTCTTCACTTGTAAGAGGGTCCCTTCGAGATAATTAAAACACATAATAACGGGTTCTTACCGCGTTTAAATGGTCCCTTCGAGGACTGGTATACGAGTTGACTCATGTTCCAAACAGTGCGATGATGCAGGCTGATTGATGATGATCTCCCGTAGGTAATAAAAGGCGTGTGCGCAGCGGGCGCGGCGCTGCGGCTGTCGGCGCCCGCGCTGGCGCACATCGACGACACCGACACCGACGAGCCGGCACACAACCACCGCTGTACGTATACACCGCCACACTGGCACCGCCACGACGTCACGTCTTGTACGTACTGACGGAGGGTCTGTGCTAATAGGCTAGTTTCCAACTAGTCGAATCAGTTACTTTTTACTAAACGTCAAAACACGAAATTGCTTAGGAATTTGTATGAAAAAGCACACTGTGATGTCATAGAAAAACGTGATAAAATGTCGGACTTATTATTACGTTTTCATTGATCAAAAGTCATAAATAAGTTAAAAAAAAAGTTTGTCGTCAGTTTTAGATCTGTCTTTATTTAGTAATCAGAATTTCATAATTTATCTTTGACCTACGATACTACCCAAGAGTTACATTAGCAGTTACAAATTGCTCATCACTAATTTAAGAGCCACGCTCTTGTCGGTGTAGCATTCTCCATGATACTTTTTAGGGAAAAATAGGGCAGTGGGTTCCCTCTTGCCTTCCGCCCCGCAGTACTCTGTCTGACGTGGGATTGCGCCCAGAGTGGTCTATTACACAAACTGCACAAACCGAAAAGAAAGGAGAGATAGATAATTGATATCACGTGGTTTCTCGTGGCTCGCCCCCTAATGAATAAATAATAAATAAATAAACAGTTTATTGTCAACAGTTACAGTAACAATTTTTAGTACATTGAGCTTATTTTTAACTGGAACATGGTACAAAGCATGGTCCACTGACTTCCAAACTAAGTGGAAAACTTGGGACTTGGAAGGCAGAACATAGGAATTGATCATAGCTGGCTAGGATTGGGTGCATATACTATCTGCTTATCCCTTCTGGGACAGAGGCGTGATAGATAGAGCTAGTTGTAGCCTGTCAAATTAAGTTAAAATTAAGTTGATGGTTGCTCGAATCGGCGCCATTTTCAGTCGACTCCATCCATCTCTTTCATAAGAATATCTATCTTTACTATTCTCAGTGGCGCATGGCGCTTGCTTGGAAAAATATAGTTTTATAAATACGATTGGCTGTTAAAAGTTAAAATGTCGTAGTTCATCATACATGTAGTTACATTTGGATGGACATGCTTCTTCTGTACGTTTTGTTTTGTCATTGACATGTTGAATTACATTAATATAAAATGTATGTTATTTTTTAAATATGATGTGCCAGGTATGTCTTCACAGTGGCGGCCCTAGGGCGGTGCGAGGTGGCGCCAAAATCAACAAGACTGGTCCACCCTGGCCAGCAGCCCCGTATCTAGAGGGGAACAACTGGGTTTTGTATTTTGAGGGGCTGAGGGGTGCCACTTTCAGGTCTCGCACCACCTAGGCACCTAGGGCGGTGCGACCGCATCGGGCGCTACGTTTTAATAGGGGGGGGGGGGGGCTTAAATCAACAAGACTGGTCCACCCTGGCCAGCATCCCCGTATCTAGAGGGGAGCAACTGGGGTTTGTATTTTGAGGGGCTGAGGGGTGCCACTTTCAGGTCTCGCACCGCCCTAGGTGCCTAGGCGGTGCGACCGCACCGGGCGCTACGTTTTAATAGGGGGGGGGGGCTTAAATCAACAAGACTGGTCCACCCTGGCCAGCATCCCCGTATCTAGAGGGGAGCAACTGGGGTTTGTATTTTGAGGGGCTGAGGGGTGCCACTTTCAGGTCTCGCACCGCCCTAGGTGCCTAGGCGGTGCGACCGCACCGGGCGCCGCGCCTTGATAGGGGGGGCTTAAATCAACTAGACTGGTCCACCTTGGCCAGCAGCCCCGTATCTAGAGGGGAGCAACTGGGTTTTGTATTTTGAGGGGCTGAGGGGTGCCACTTTCAGGTCTCGCACCGCCTAAATCTTTGCTAGGGCCACCACTATGTCTTCAGAAGGTATCAACGTTAAGTTTTAAGGAAATAATCTGTTAGTTTAGTTGTATGTATGTTCGTTCGTCTTGTCATGCTTACGGTAATGTCATAGAATAAAGAATAATAATATAAAACGGTAATTCTCCGCCCCGCACCAATTCTTATCGGGTGCCGACCTCACCCCCTCTGGGAATAACTTTAGTCTTAAATGGCCGTAAGCCGCTAAGGAGTAAGAGGGACAGCGCGCGGACTGTGTCTCACTCGCACTTCCGCGCTAGGCAGTAAGGATGAGATTTTTGCGTGGAGTGTCTAGGGTGTGGCAATTTCAAAATAAAATTATAAAGTTAATGATTTCCGTCCTTCTTTTTCTTTGTATATGTTCTTACTAGAATAACATTTTTGAGGGTATTTAGTATGTGCTTGACATAACGGGTTGTGTTTGTGGTATGTCTAAACGGGGCTTAACCATACTGTCGGAAAGCAGGAAAGTCAACGCGAGTATGTAAACACGACATTCGTCCTACCACTATCGATGTTTTTCGCTACCTTAGCTGATGGTTTGAATTTGGAACCCAACGGCGTGGGAGCGAGATCGCAAGAGTGGCATAGCTTGCCTTAGGCGGACCCTGTATCAAAAGTTGTTGAACACCCCGGTAAAATGGGGCAGTGGGCAGTGGCAGAATGTAAACATAGCTGTGCTGGTCCCCGGCAGCCCCCGGGCCGCTCTCGCGTGCCGAGGCGGAGTCGCCGGCCGTTGGCGAGGACTCTGACTATTTCACGCCGGAAGACACCAACACCACCATACTGACCGTGCCAAAGGTGGCCAAGATGCCAGTAAGTGCGGCGGCCGGCCCGTCGACGGGTTAGCGAGGGGACGAATCTTAGGGTTGCGAGGTTGGGGTTTTGTGGGATTATCGAGACCGTAATTTCTCCATAGTAAAAAAAATGTGGTTAAAAAAAGCATATTTATTTTATATTTTTCGGTTGAATTTTAAAAACAGACTGACACAGTCGAATCTTAAAAGTAAGCTTCTGTAAAAGGGAGATTTTTGAAAAGTGGAAGTATGATATTATGATTTATTTGTGAAATAAATTAGCATAACCACTGAATTCGACTTTGTGAGTTTGCATTCGTGTTTGGATCATACATAATTGATATCCAGTTTCCGGGATTTTCCAGGGCAATGGCAAAATGCTCCCCCGACTTATACTTAAATGGGCGAGGATTCGAGGCCATATACTATACACCTCTGCCTAGCCCTTTGGGGATACAGACATGATCACGTGATGCTATGTGATGTATAATATAAAATATTGAATATTATACGGGGGGTAATTAAGCTCCATGAGGAGTGGGTATTTAGTGAATGTGGTCGTACATTCACTGCTAAGATCGGTTACGTCAGCCATCTAAGAGCGCATCTTAGGCGTTCCTAGATTGGAGACTTGTCGCCATGGCCGAATACGGCTGGAAGTATATATATATATTATATAGTCGTGAGTTTATGTTATGGGGGGGGGGGGGGGGTGTTGAAACGCCCCTGGATTCGTCCCTGTCGCCTGTGACGGAAGGCCGGCATCATCAGCTTGTTTGTTCGTTTCATTTTGTAGCGATATCCGTCTGTTCATTTGCGCAATCACGTCATTCAGCGTCGTCCATTTTGTTTCCGTTCTGTTGTCTGTGGTTTGTTTTTTTTTTATTAGTGTGTGGATTTGGACATATTTTTGTTCGTCAATAATGTATTTGTAATTTTTGAGACAGCCAGTGGCATTATTTTTCCATTTTAATACAGATCTTTAATTGAAACTATAATTAAACAGCTTACAAAAATATTTTCAAACCCACGAACGAACTGTTTTTGTAGCGTTATTTCACACAATTATTTCTCAATAAATATTTTACGGGGGTCTGTTTTATTCAGCTAATAAAGTTGTATTTCTGTTACGAGAATAAAAATAAAAAATAAATGTTGAGCTACGTCTGGCAACACCGCATCGCACTTTGCTTCTATCCTTTTCTGTCACTCACAACCGTCATTTGCTAGAGCGAGATAAATAGCGGGAGTGCGACCGCGTAACGGAGTCGTCGCATTATCTCGCTCTAGTAAGTAACGGTTCTGAGTGACAGAAAAGGATAAAAACAAATTGTATTGTGTTGCGGTCAGATGGTTCAACCCTTAGGGAGCGCAGATGTTCGGAGTAGACTTAACACTGCGTGCGAGAGAGAAGATGCTCTGTCGCTCTCTCTCTTGCGGTAATCAGGTAATTCCTGCACTGGCTTTAGTTGAACCGTACAGTCATGAGCAATATCATGTACCCACTTTAGAACCCTGTCACACTATCATATTCGACATTTAATGAGGATTACAGTTTAATTTGTCAATTAAGTTAATGTGACATGGTTGCAAAGTGTATACATATTAGTACTTGTGACCGTACCCCATACATGTAGCTGTGTAAAACCGACTCTCGTATAGTTTATATAATGCACTATTTATGTTAACCCGATCACGTCATCTCATTAGTGGTCACAGTATTGCCCGTTACAGACATTGAAGATTTTTTTGTTAGTTTTATTACTTTTAATTTTAGTCGAATTTGACAGTTATAATACCAGCACTTATTCATTTCGACGAACCCCCTTGCCGATAAAAATACACAAGCGTTGAACACGTATAACATAACATAACAAATACTTTATTGCACAAACAGGAAAAAACAAACTACAAAACAAAAGAGAAATAGAATGAGTACAATAGGCGGTCTTATTGCTAAGTAGCAATATGTATGTAAGTATTTTAACAGCCAAGTAATTTGAACCCAATTTTCAAATAGTTCGATTGTTTAATTTCTTTTTTATTAGTGAGGGGTTATGTGTAGAATGTACTGGGTTTAAATCTGGTGCTTGGGTAAACTAAACATCTGGATGGTTTCTTCCAGTTTTTACCGGGTTTTGCCTAAGTACTGGGTAAACCCAGTATAATATCATCTGTAAGCGTAAGTGCCGGTAATATTTTTGGAGCTGTCAAACTACGCTAAAATTAAATTGTATCCGCCAGTGGCCTTGATTCCTGCAGACACCTAATTTAATTTTAAGTTATACTATTATATTACAGGCTATTAGTGACATCGTAACGAATACTCAGGGGCATGATTCAGAGCGTGATTCTGAGTTAATATCAAGTGGAATTTTCCGTATTAACTCAGAATAATCAGCTGAATCACCCCTCTCAGTATTTTTTACGATGTCACTTATACCAATTACATTCCATACAAGTACATACAGATAGCCATACAAGTACGTATGGGTGTTAGTGACACCGTAACGAATACTGAGGGGGATGATTCAGACCATGATTCTGAGTCGATATCAAGTGCAATTTCCTGTCGGAAAAGTCATGAAAATTTTAGATTTTTTACCATTGATGGGTTTGCTCAAGAGCAAACCAAGGCTAAGGCCCCAGACATGCCCGAAGGCATTCGCCCAGAAGGTGCCTGTTCACTCTGGCTTTGAAAGCACCCGGGTTATATGCATTCGGAAACACAGAAGACGACAGAGAATTCCACTCCTTTTAATTAATTTCAACTCAGAATCATGGTCTGAACCATCCCCCAAAATTTTCGTTACGATGTTACTGACACCCGGTATAGTTAAAATAAAATTAGATGGTGTGTCGGAATCAGCACCAGTATTGCGAGCTTCACCGTGGGTACTAATAAGCTTATGTGTGGATTGTAGTGTGAGGGTACGTGATAGTAACAGATCTAATCTGTTGCAGGAGACTGCCAACAACGTGTCCGCGGAGTGCACCCCGCAGCGGTGGGCGCTGCCGCACCACGTCACTTCTTTACCAGGTAACTATTCACACTACTGCCGGCATACTCGTGGTCTAGTGGTTGAGCGCTGGGCTCACGATACGGAGGACCCGTGTTCGAATTGCGGTAGTCATATTTCGAAAAAATCACTGTGAGCCCTGGGTCGTTGCAGGCTGATTACCCGATTGTCCGAAAGTAAGTTGATCCGTGCGTCGGATGGCACATTAAGCGTTGGTCCCGGTTACTATTTGTGTTATAAAAGTTAAACTTTTCATTTTATCTGACATTTTAAATATAGTTCGCCCGTGGTTGTGTGCAAAGCAGTTTTACAGTGTTGAGGATTTGTTAATGAATGAGGGTAAATTGTGATAGTGGAATGTTAGTCTGTTTTAGATGTCCACAATTATAATTATTGGCATGTTTAATTTAGAATGTTTACATACATAAACAGCCTATATACGTCCCACTGCTGGGCACAGGCCTCCCCTCAATCAACCGGAGGGGGTATGGAGCATACTCGAATTTTGAATATTACAAATTAATATTTCTATGTTAATAAATATTGGTGTGCGTCAAGCTAGCGGCCTCAAAAAAAAAAATGGGCACGAAAAAATAATTTGACCATACCAAAAAATAGTACTCTTATTGAAAAAAATAGTACCTGTTGTAAAAAAATTAGTACCATCACGGTTCTGGATTTATAGCCATGTTTTATTGCACTTGCTAGCTTGACGGTGAGCGAAATTTGGCGAGAGTTAACGACAAGGTCTTTCGCTTTGATTTAAACGCCAAAAAATAGTACCGAAATAGTACTCACCCCCTGCAAAATACCGAAATGAGTACTTCAACGGTTCCAAAGTTATAAAGGCAGTTCTTTGATCCCGCTGGCTTGACGTTTTGAAAATACCTATTATCTGGGGAACGCTTGCATACTTCAGTATGTAACTAATGTCAATAAACTCGTATGAAATAGTACTTCCTACCATCATAATTTTTTAATCCGATTCTCTTTGTAGAAATATGTTAAAAAGTCATTATAACCTTTGTCATACATTTATCAAGACAGGTACAGTCGCGAACAAAATTATTACACATGCTCAAGAAGAATGTTGTCAGATTTTAGTATTTTTTCCCCATTTTTGGGTAAAAATTGGTGAAGTTCCAGGTTTGTCAGATGAAAGTAATATCATTGTTGAAACTCTTTGAGTTATTCTACAAATACTGCAAATTGTTTATTAACAAACTCTTCGATCCATAACAAATTGAACATGAAGGTATAAATTATAAAATAAAACAGCAGATTAAAAATGTATTATGATGTATTAAAATCACAGATTGTTTTCAACAAGAACTAGACCCATGCAGCCATTTTCTATTAAAATTATTGCATATGGGTGTATGCAATAGCATTTTTTTGTAATAGCAACACTGAAGTGCAAAGAAATGGTACGGTAGACCTCCAAAATGGCAATACTGGCGATGGCAATACTTACGAATAAATTGTGAGGTTATGTAATTGTCTACGTGACTGTATCAACAACAAATGTATGGCATAGGTTATGATGATTTTTTAACATATTTCTACAAAGAGAATCGGATCAAAATTATGATGGTAGGAAGTACTATTTCATACGAGTTTATTGACATTAGTTACATACTGAAGTATGCAAGCGTTCCCCAGATAATAGGTATTTTCAAAACGTCAAGCCAGCGGGATCAAAGAACTGCCTTTATAACTTTGGAACCGTTGAAGTACTCATTTCGGTATTTTGCAGGGGGTGAGTACTATTTCGGTACTATTTTTTGGCGTTTAAATCAAAGCGAAAGACCTTGTCGTTAACTCTCGCCAAATTTCGCTCACCGTCAAGCTAGCAAGTGCAATAAAACATGGCTATAAATCCAGAACCGTGATGGTACTAATTTTTTTACAACAGGTACTATTTTTTTCAATAAGAGTACTATTTTTTGGTATGGTCAAATTATTTTTTCGTGCCCATTTTTTTTTTGAGGCCGCTAGCTTGACGCACACAAATATTGTACACCTGAAAAGGTGAACTACAGAGAATGTCATACTATTAGCATAAGGCCTGCTATTTGTTTATCTATAGTTATACAATAAATGCATTTGATTTGATTCGTAGGTACACCACTATCTCAATCGAGCGTGCGTTCGTCGGGCGACTCGTACAGCTCGACGTCGTCGACGCGGCAGCTGCTGGCGGCGCCGGCGCCCGGCGTGGCCGCCGACCCCGCCTGCTAGCGGCAGGCCTCCGCCCCGCCCCGCGCCCCGCAGCTGCTGGCGCGCCCCACGCCTTATCCCTCACCTCTAGCTAACAACAGGGCGTATCCGTTGCCACCTTTTTGAGGGATTGCTGCCGTTTCTGGCTGGCTCAACTTAATTTGAACACAAGCTCACGACTATATCTCAAATGGAGAAGTCAGATGTACATCCATCGCAATGTGAACTAAGTACCCGTACCACACCGAGATTCGAGGCCAACGAGACAGGTAAAAGAACAGACAAACAGGGAAAACTAGCTCTATCCCAGTCTTGCATGTATTGCAAGTGAAGGATGGCACTAGTTTATGAGCTGTGAAATCAAAATAAGTTATGTTTGTGTTTGTCAGAATAGGCACCTATGTATATGGGCCGTCTTTGTATTTGACGGGGCCGGGAAGACCAGAGGAAGACTCCTCTTCGGGGCTTTCATATTAAACTTTATATTGTTACTGTAAAATCTCATCATCATTGGCCACAGCATCTATCGTAGATGATTGTTGCAGCACTTGTGAGTCTACTGTAAAATCTAGAACTACAGTAAATCTGAAGATTATCTGGTATAACTTAAGATTTACCAAGTGATAAAAGCCGATCTTTAATAATCGTTCATTTGAGCCGCCGCTACCGGCAAGCATTTGGTTATTCTTACAGACGTATCAAGCGTTACAATATTTTAAGTACAGGCGGGGAAGAATTAGCTTACAATAAGTATTGTAATATTAATATAACCTACCTTGTTTTATTCCTAAAACTCGTCAAATGGAATATTTACCGGTATTAGGCTTTTACAGTAACATAATATATATATATATATATATATATATATATATATATAAAATAAAATAAATATGTATATACACATAATATATTATATATAGTATAATATATACTTAGTTTTTGTCATAAGGCAATGATATTTGCGTTTGTATTTTTTGGCGGGTGATAACAATGTAATCTTTACTACACATGGCTATTACAATTACAACAGCAATTATGAAATGTAGTTTTATGGGATAAATCAAGATATAATTATGAATTTTTAATGTAATAATGGCCCCGATTCCTGCAGACATCTCTTAATTTTACTTTAAGTTATACCTGTCATTTTCTTATCCGCCGAAAAGGAAAGGGACGGATGATTGACAGCTCTTAATTTTAGGAAGAATGAGTAAATAAATGAATAACCCGGGCGAATTTTTAGACGGTTGTTTTAGATTTGTGCTTAAAATTGACGTGTGTTCCATAAATTTTATGCTTGTCGATTACCCGTCCCTTTCCTTTTCGGCGGATAAGAAAATGACAGATATAACTTAAAATAAAATTAGATGGTATTTACAGGAATTAGCACCATTATGACTGCGCGATTATACGCCAGATATAAGAAACATGTGTAAAAAAGTGTATCTGTTTAAGAAAGGCATAATCTATATCTACCATAGAATATGACTAAGATAAATGTTTTAGTTAAGATCCGTCCCTTATATTTTATATGATAAAGCTAGAATCTCTTTATTTTTTGGTGGTGTGTTCTCCTGCTTAGATTTATTTTATACACTTCTTTATTTCCAAAGTATTAAAAAAAAATCTTCATTATTTTTTATTATAAGGCGGGAACACACTTTCATACCAGTGCTAGTTTTATGTGTTAACTGGCATGCAAGTAGATTGCACACCTGTTTTTTGACATACTCTTTACAAAAGCTTGTAAATAAGAATAAAATAAATTTATTGCCAGTAACAATATACATTTGCTAAATGTATCAGCAGTGTGCCAAATGTGTGTTCCCGCCTTTATGGACTGTTAATTAAGTGTTGCCATTGCTTCAGTTCATTTCCAACTGAACTGAAGAAATCAATATAGTCTAGAATTTGTTATAGATTAAAGTCCACAGCTTATTTTACATGTACCATGAAAGATAATGGTGCTGATTCCTGTACACACCATCTAATTTTATTTTAAGTTATACCTGTCATTTTCGTATCCGCCGAAAAGGAAATCGACAGGCATAAAATTTATGGAACACATGTCAATTTTAGGCACAAATCTAAAACTTTTTGACATGATGACATAACTTAATGTGTATAAAAAAATGAGAGGTATAACTTAAAATAAAATTAGTATGTGTTTGCAGGAATTGGGGCTATTTATATATTTTTTTTTTGGGGTATTTATATGTTGCATTATTATGTATTGTAAGTGATATTGACAGTAGAATATATTGTATAAAAGAACTGACAACAACATTCCTAGAATATAGGGATATTTCAAATAGGTACATGTAATTTTATGAGGGTAGTCTAGCAAGACAACATGGCTGCATATTTTGTTTTTTACCCATCTAAGGAGAAAAAGATTTAAAGTTATACAGCCTTGTAACAAAATGTATATTGTAAAATCGTGTTTTGTAGCTTATGAAATATACTCTACGAGTTGAATCTCAAAATATTGTAAATATGTATCTTATTATGTGACAGAATCAAATTATTTAGAAAGGTACCTATATTCTGATAGTTTTAAGACATTATCAAATTACATAGTTATTACTGATTCAATAAACTTTTAAAAATATCTAGTGTTTCTGTTAACAATAAAACATCAGCAGCATTAAGTATGCAATCATAATTATAATTAAAATCTTGGTGCACACCCAGTAAACGGCACTTTTATTAATAAAAATAAAATTACAATAGTAAATGTGATGTTGACATGTGAAAAAGTAATAAATCTATAATATTCTTATTTTATTTACATTAACTTAAATTATCAAATGCATATATGGTGTAAAGCAACTGTTAACTCCACTAATAAAGTTTATTTTTTTGGTCAACCATCATGCCAGGGGATCATACTCTGCTGGAGTAGAGTCCTCTATTTGAGATTTGTCTGAGCTGCCTCGTTTTCTCATGGCATGCCTTTTAGCTGCATAAGCAGACATGCGTGTCAGTCGTGCTTTTCTCTGTTCAGGACTTTCTTGAGCAAGTCTTCTTGCAGCATAAGCAGACATACGAGCCAGACGTGTGGCTCTCTGCTCGCTGGTCTCATGGGCTAGCCTTCTAGCTGCATAAGCCGACATGCGCTTCAGCCTCAGTGCGCGCTGTTCCGCCGTCTCATTCGCCAGCCGGTTTGCGGCGTAAGCCGACATTTTGGCAAGTCTTGACGCTCTTTCTTCAGGCGACTCATTTTTTAGCGATCCCCTCGGACGTCGCATCTTCCCTGTCTCAACTAATAGAGGGTCACACTCCTGTACCATAGCATAAGAGTCCTCCCCTGCGATCAGATTGTTTTGATAACTTTGGCCAACTGCTTGTTGCGAATTTTCTCCTTTGAGATTATCTAAAGAACTATCTCCGTCGACACTTGTGTTTGCTGTATTGTCGTCTGGCCTTTCATTTTTAATAGTAGCCGTCCATTCGTTTTCCGACTTCGCTATCACCATTTTCTTCCAGGAGCATTCGGACGCGCTGAACTCACCCATACTGGTTATTCACTGATAACGATATCCACAGAATCATATTATTTGTACAAGTGCTTTTCTTGACGACTTCTTAGACCTAAAGGACAGCAGTAAATTATTCCTGTATATAATTGATTCTATTTTATGTAAAATATGTAAAGCTTGTAGAACTGAGTGAGCGATGCTTTCAGATCCAATTTCGATTTTGTAAATTGTATTTTTATCATGACAGCAGGACGGGCTGATATATTATACTGTTAGAAAGAAAAGGATAGCCAATCTAAATGGAACGCAGAAGAACGACGTTTCACATTCCCATCGGTGACAATAAAAAAAAAAAATAACAAATTCGAATACACGTATATACTGTACGGAAACGGAGCCAGATCGTCTTCAGAAGTACGGTCCGGTCCGGACATGGTCCGGACAGCTCAAAAATGCATGATCCAAAACTATTTTTTTTTGCCAACGAAGGGTGAGTGAGCGGAGCGCAGCGGCTGAGTTGTCAAAAAGTTGGCATTTGTTCCATCTGTTTTATTTAGCGGAATCTATTTTCATAACATAAACGTCGATTATTTTATTACCGAGTGAGTTTCAACGAAACCAAATTACAAGTTAATTCACTTCATGCCAAATGTATCCATTAAAAAACAGTAATTGTTTATGTGTCTGCTAAAATTTGGATGGAAGTCTGTGAGGGTTTTACCTTAGTTATTATCAGCGTTTCTCTTTGTTTTTTCGCCCTTTTGTGTGTATTGTGAATTTAATTTCGTTTTGTGATGTGGTTTTTAGCTAACTGGAGTCGAGGAGGGATGTTGTGAATGGAGTTACATGGTGACATAATGGTGTAATCGTTTGTGGTACTTTCGAAAAATTTGATCAATCATGGACGAGATGACGGATTCGCCAATAAAGACGAGCCCCACTGGCGTGGTCGAGGGTCTACCGGAGAATGAGACCGACTACTCTAGCATTAGGGGAAAGGTAGGTCCCACCTTATTTGTATTTGTCTAATTTGTTTACAAACATATGGTTCCCGCTCAAATGTCCCGCCCACTATTAATGTGTACATGCACGAAGATTATTAAAAAATCCGTGAATAACCAAGAAAATGTAATTGAAGTTTGATATAATATTGGTACAATCTTCACAAGAAATGTACTAAACTCAATCTCAGTACTTAGTTTCTATATACTTGCTTATCAAAGAAAAAAGTACATTCTAGCTAATCCAGAGTCGACAATACTATTTAACTTTTAATATGACTTCAAGGAGTTTGTGACTTTTTTATCTAAGCCATTTTTTTATAAGTACAAAAAGAAAACAAATGTGTAATTCATTTTTAAAAAATACCCCTATTTTTAATATTTCGTTTTAATGGCATTATATTACTCATGTCCTGTTGGTAGGGATAAGGTCACAGTCAGGACAACAACAGGGATGTAAACATATGCATGCTTATACATAAAGCATAAGCATGATGAAATTATTGTTGCATCATGTTTTCAACAGCCTACATGTTGGGTTACCCAGCTATTTTCAAACAGTTGTATTTCCTCTTTCAAATAGTGCAGTACATTCTTTAATATTTTAAATTGTCAAAGTGTTATTAAATACTTTATATAAGTCAAAAAATATGCAGTTGAAAGTAATTAATTTTATTAACACTTATAGATTATTATATTAAAACAAAACAACAGATTTCTTAGAATATTAAATTATCTTCTTTGATAAATTCTGATGAAATATCTAAAAATAGTATCAATTTTAATATTTTCGCGTGTTTGGGAGGTGCTTGAGGGACAGCGGTAGTGATCCCCGCACCAGCTCGTTCCTGGTTCAACAGGTTTCCTTGACAATAGTGTGTGGTAACAGGGCCAGTATAATGGGCACCTTTGAACCAGGTACGAGAGGGGGTGGTATTTTACACTAGCCTGCAGTGTTTGTGCAATAATTTGAAATGTTTTAATTGATTGTAATTTTAATTTATAAACAAATTCATTAAGTATATATACATATTTAAATATTTCTAATTAGATTCATATAGGAAAAAGTGATGTTCTTTAGAAAGTAAAAAAATACAAATTAATCTATATCAAAGAATTTAAAAACAAGTGGTCATGAACAATAGCTGTTACATTTTGTTAATTAATGTTAATGTACAAAAGACAAAAAGTAAATACGAAATAAATTAAGTATATAATAACAAATGTATCTTTTAGTTGGACCACAGCATGCAGGGTTGGTTGGATGAGATCTCTTTTAGAGATAATCATACCTTTTGTAACTAAGCTAATGTGTGTACAATAATGAGAATACTTGAGGCATTTGCCAAGTTGCAAAAGATTACGAAAAGTGACCGTGATAAAATTTTATGGGATTGACATAATGGGGTGAATTATGGGGTGAAAGGCCTATTCCATAATATTTCTGTCACTACATTGTTTAATACCGGGTTCTTAGCGCATTAATATCAGGGATATGAGACTCCCAATATTTCGACACTGACTGACTGTCGTCCTGTGATCATGGCACTTGCAAATAAAGGCTTTCTCAAAGGGAAGAAAAAAACAGTATTCAAATATCGGGAGTCTCATATACCTGATAATAATGCAGTAAGAACCAGGTATTATGTGTTTTAATTATTTCTGTCACTGTCGTTTATCGTTTACCTTTGCAACTTGGCTAACCCCCCTGTACAATTGATATCAGATAACTGTTACCATTAATATTAATGATATAACATAGATGGTGTTAGTGAGCCCGACGGCAGATGAGTTTGATCTGCTCCGCAAACAACTGGATGAACGGCTGGAGAGTGGCAATGGAGAAATTATATATGACATCGGACAAGGAGAGGGTGAATATACTTTTCCTTTTTTTTCTCTGTTACAAATTATTATACACAGGCATAATTATAAATTATATATAATTGTGCCTGTCAGCGCCATCTATATTGTTTTTGAGGAAAGTAGACTAGAAAATCCCTCATTGACTCATTAATACTAGGGTAATTAAATTTCATTTCATATATAGCGCAATTATGAAATATAGCAAAATTTTTTTTATGGTTTCATATGGGAGTTAAACATGGCTCACATTATACTAAACACCTTTTGCTATGTGGGGTGAATATCAAAATTTCAAGATTGGTGGCGAAATTTCATATTATTTTTTCGTGAAAAATTGGGTTCTGACACGAAAAAGATCCAAAAGGATCCTTTTTCATGTCTACCTGACACGAAAAAGATCCAAAAGGATCCTTTTTCATGTCTACCCAATTTTTCACGAAAAAATTATATGAAAGTTCGCCACCAAACTTGGTACATTTTGATATTCACCCTGTTATGCTATTATGTGATTTTTTAAAGGACTATGACCTTTAAGCGTGACTAATCAATCAGTTTATTTACCTTATTGCCATAAAATAAGTAAAGTACAAGTCTTTGTATACCAACAAGTAATTACATGATAAGCACATGAAACACTGCCAATCTTATCTCTGCTTTAATATCTATAGATATTGTGCCTTATCTTATTTCTCAATCACATTTCTGACACATCACTTTGCACAATTAATAGTGTTGTTACATTTCTGTTCACATGTCAGATATCAAAAGTGTTTTTTTTATTTGCCACCACACATGGTACAATGCAGTTAATTATATAGAACAAGCTACATTTTTTTTTAATTTTGGTAAAGCTAAATCGAAATGTACATATTCAAACTCACAGTCAAATATTTTTTGGTTTTTGTATTCATTAGGTAGATAGATAGATATAATACTTTATTGAACACATAACATAAACAGCCTATAGTATACGCCCCACTGCTGGGCACAGGCGTCCCCTCAATCAACTAGAGAGGGTATGGAGCATACTCCACCACACTGCTCCACTGTAATTATTGTACACAATACTTTTTTTATTTTTATTTACATAGTTCCACTTTGAATCACTTTCAATACAATACATACATATAAGATGCATTTTAACGGCCGTCATTCCTCTTCGGCTTGGCAGAACCACAAACTTGTGGTTACCAAGTGTAGCCATAATGTCCTAAAAGGAATATAATTGATGAACCACAGTAACAGGTTGTCAGCCCATATACATGAATCATCTTAAGGGTCTTTCGCGGCTCAGTAACCATGACACTAGGGTTGATGAGATCGGTCATTGACCTCACAACCCACACTGGCGAAGAAGAAGCCATATAGAAAGAATTAAGGCGTCATCGTTTGAACTACTCAACCGATCATCATACAATGTTTCTTATCTATCCTTTTCTGTTACTTAGAACCATCATTTGCTAGAGCGAGAGAGAGCGACTGCTCGCGGCAGAATCGACGAGGTTATAGCGTGCGGTCGCTATCTCTCGCTCTAGCAAATGACGGTTCTGAGTAGCAGAAAAGGATAGAAGCTTAGGAAAGTGCGATCAGTAGGTTCTGACGATATAATTATCTCGTTTTGTCGATATGTGAACCCAAAAAGTCATGTCGTTCTATCAAAATACGAACAAAATCACTTGGCACGCATGTTAGGGAAAAAAACGAACTTGTCGATTTCGATAAATTGAACCGATCGATAATTTTATCGCGTTGAGCATGTTAGCCCTGCCAGCAGACAGATGTAGTTCAACCCTAAGCCGTAGCCGTATAGTCGTTACGTGGACCATGTCAGGGGCCTTTGGCTGCTCAATAGTAACCCTGACACCAGGGTTGATGAGGTTGGTAATCCACCTCACAACCCATACGATAGGAGAAGAAGACCCTAAGCCAATCATTTAGTAAGATGAAACTGTGTCTACAGACGGGCGAGGGCTGACAGAAGACGAGTACAAGGCCTCAGTAGCAACGCTACAGTCGCTGGTCAGCGAGCGGGTCTCCTGCGTGGAGCTGCGCCGCTGGGACTGCGGAGGCGGCCTGTGCGGCCAGTACCTGCTGCGGACACAGCTCGACCACACCGACTTTATGGAGATCAGGTACATTCAACATTGGGGTAGGCAGAAACCACAGACTTTCCAAAATCGAATGTATTTATAAATTATTGTAACACCAAGATGGTAGCTGATGCCTATAGCACAGGCATCAGCTGAAAATATTATTTTGTAACTTCATTTGTGGTAATGTTTTTTTATTATGATAGTTTCTTGCGAAATGACGTAGATTCAAAAATGATAAATTGACCTTTAACAAGTTTATCTATGATTCTGGTTCTATAACAGTTAACTTCCCCTTCAGAGTAGCGGTAGTAGGCAACGTGGACGCGGGCAAGTCGACGCTGCTAGGGGTACTGACGCACGGCGAGCTGGACAACGGGCGAGGGTACGCGCGGCAGAGGCTCTTCCGGCACAAGCACGAGATGGAGTCAGGGCGCACCAGCTCCGTGGGGAACGATATCCTCGGCTTCGATAGCATGGGTGAGTGGTTGTTCATGATTACAGCCAAGTGGGGACCACAAAAAACACTTTTGTGATCCCTAGCTTGGTTAAGACATTACAGGCTGAACATCTGATTGACCGAAAGATGATCCGTATTTCGGAAGGCGCGTTAAGACGTTGGTCCCGGTTACTTAATTAGTTAGTAAGTAGTCGTTACATGAGTTATGTCAGGGGCCTTTGGCGGCTCAATAATAACTATGAGACCTGGGTTGATGTGGTTGGTTATCCACACACAAGCAAGTATGAAAACGATCTATATGACAGATACCTTTATTTTCGAAGGCTTCCGTTAGGTTAAGCCTAAGCTAGGATTCGAACCTGCGACCTCAAATTGAGAGTCAATCGTTCTACCAACTGGGCTACCACGGCACGGCTACACGCCCCACTAGAGGATATTGGGAAAAAAATTTCACCCACCACCAACGGCGGCCAATCCTACAAGAATCCAACTCCACTGGAAACGTCGCGTTGTCCTTTTAGCCCTTTACTTACCAATGACCGACTGCAGTAGTTTTAGGCGGATGAGCCGTTCGTTAAATAAAACATGGCGTTTCAAAGTGTAATTATGTTACCTATTGAGTAAAGATATTTAGAATATTTTGAATTTGAATTTTACCTCTCCAGGCAACGTGGTGAACAAGCCGGACCACGGCACGCTGGACTGGGTGAAGATCTGCGAGAAGTCCTCCAAGGTGATCACGTTCATCGACCTGGCGGGGCACGAGCGTTACCTCAAGACTACTGTCTTCGGCATGACTGGACACGCGCCTGACTTCGGGATGCTAATGGTAAGTACGCTCCAAGTTTTATTTATTTATATATTTGTACACAATAAAACAGACACAAGAAACAAACAAAGAAAACAGATACACGCACGTACGCATGCAAGCGTGCATGTACGCAAGTATGCACGTACGCAAATACGCGCGTACGTTCTACACGTTCGTTCACGTACGTTTGGGCTGCTTGTCCTTCAATGTTTGCCTCCAGACGGATTGCGTCTATCCAATCATGAGCAAAAACGGTCTCCCCAGTGGACCACTGGCTCCAGTGCGTGGGACTCTCAGTCTGGAGGTCCCAGGTTCGATTTGGAATGGACACATCTACCAAAAAGTCACTTTGTGAGACTATTTGCTTTGGCCAGGACATTGCGGGCTGATCACCGGATTATCCGGAAGTAAGACGATCCGTGCTTCGGAAGGCAGGTAGTCCCGGCTACTACTTGCTGATGTAAATACGTAGTCGTTGCAAGGCTTTGGCCTTTGGAGACAAATTAATAATCCTGACATTAGCCATCGCGTCGCGAACAGCTTCGACCAATGAAGAGCTTCAACCTACGACGTCTATTTGAATGGGTGACTGGAGATAGTATTCGCTGCGGCTATTGGTCGAAGCCCTCAATACAATTGGGTCGTGTATTAGGTTCAAGATAAATTATGAAATTCTGATTACTAAACAAAGGCAGATCTAGAAGTAACGAAAAACATTTTCTTTTTTAAGAAAACCGTAATAATAAGTCCGACATTTTACCACGTTTTTCTATGACGTCACCGTGTGCTTTTTCATACAGATTCCATAGTTTTGTGTTTTGACGTTTAGTAAAAAGTAACTGATTTGACTAGTTGGAAACTAGCCTATTGGCCGTGCAGACTGCAGAGCCCGCAGGGTTGCTGAGGTTAGTTATCCACCTCACAACCCACACGGTAGAAGAAGTCCACAGCTAAATGTTCAACCCCTTAATAGTGACATTTTGCCAATATAATCATATTTTCTGGAACCAGATCGGGGCGAACGCGGGCATTGTGGGCATGACTAAGGAGCACCTGGGGCTGGCGCTGGCGCTGTCGGTGCCCGTGTTCGTGGTCGTCACCAAGATTGACATGTGCCCGCCCAATGTGCTACAGGTATTAGTTCCATTGTTTTATACAATCTACCTACTCAGCCTGTATCCACCCACTGCTGGGTATAGGCCTCCTCTCTTTCACGCCATCCTTTCCGGTCGCTGGTGTTTGCTGCTGTTTCCCGCCATCCTTTCCGGTCCACAAGTCTCATCCCTTGCTTTCCGACGTACCTCACAATGTCATCCGACCACCGGGCTGGTGGTCTGCCTCGATGTCGCATACCATCCCTTGGCCACCATTCAGTAACAGCCTTAGTCAATCTTGTGTCTTCCCGTCTTGCCAAGTGTCCTGCCCATCTCAATTGAATCCTAACGTATCGTATACCTACATCTTCGACTTTACTGCGTTGTCGAGTTTCAACGATCTACCAGGTAGATGCCATTGATGAATAAAGAGTCCAATATACCCCAATATCCACCTATACCTACTCATATTTCTGGCGAACAATATAATGGAGCCCACGTTATATCTCAGGACAACCTGAAGCTGCTGATCAGGATCCTGAAGTCCTCGGGCTGCCGCAAGGTGCCCGTCATGGTCAAGAACAAGGATGACGTCATCGTTAGCGCCACCAACTTCGTCAGCCAAAGGTGAACACCTTTCTATTCTATGTATATTATTTATTGTATACCCACATAAACAGCCTATATACGTCCCACTGCTGAGCACAGGATTCCCCTCAGTCAATCGGAGGGGGTATGAAATATATTCTACCACGCTGTAAGCCGCCGCTTAAGGAGTAACGGGGAATGCGGTTTCGCGCGCTCTTACGCGATTTAGTGTGCCGACACGGTAAGAGTATTTTTGTATGTACTGCCCGAGGTGTGCTTTAGTCTAAGATCTTGCTCTGCATCTCAAGCAACAGAACGTCAGATACCAACAAACGATTGCAATATTGCATTTACCGATCTTCAGTAAAGCAGTCCCGATCAAGCTGTAGAGATTCCCAACGGGGACACTATCGAATATTACTTTGAGACTGTCCTTTGTTTGGCTAGGCCATTGCACGCTGAATCAGTTGGTTGTCCAAAAAAAAAAAAACAACTTCGGAAGGCACGTTAAGCCGTTGGTCCCGAGCTATTAGACCAATCCGCTTTGGAGCAGCGTGGTGGAGTATGCTCCATAACTCCTCCGGTTGATTAAGGGAAGGCCTGTGCTGTGCCCAGCAGTGGGACGTATATAGGCTATTTATGTTTTATGGAGTAAGCAAAGCAGCAGTGGTATAAAGCAGTGTGGTTGTGTATGATCAGCACTATTGTTAAACAAAACATCATTGAAACTGTATTGTCGTGCAGGCTATGTCCAATATTCCAAGTGTCGAACGTGACGGGTGAAAACCTGGAGCTGCTGACGATGTTCCTCAACCTGCTGAAGACGCGCATGCCGGCCCAGGACGACAAGCCCGCAGAGTTCCAGATCGATGACACCTACTCCGTACCTGTAAGTGCCGTCTCCATTGTGAATTATTGAAAAAAAAAAACTGGCTTATGTTTCCCCACGTGTTTTGATAATGAAATTTCCTCCGTTTGACCAGGGTGTGGGCACAGTGGTGTCAGGCACGACGCTGGCCGGCGTGATCCACGCGAACGAGACGCTGCTGCTGGGGCCCGACCCGCTGGGCCGCTTCCACCCCGTCACCGTCAAGAGCATCCACCGCAAGCGCATGCCCGTGCCCGAGGTGAGGGGAGGGCAGACCGCCAGCTTCGCGCTCAAGAAGGTTAGTCATGAAGATATATTGATCCGTATGGTTACAGGATTACAGCTTCCAGATGTCGCTGATAACTGACGCCAATAAAAGAAATTACCAAGATGATGTGACGACGAAACACGGTTTTTTTTCCGTTCCCGATTATGATACATAACAAACCAAAATGTACCAATTCTCATATCCTGTAAGTATATGTATTTCTTCACCATGTAGCCCATCGTGTCAGAGAAGAGAGGAACAGTGTGGTGCGGAATCGACAATTACAGCTTGCATTTATATCAATGTTATTTAAGGCCTTAATAATACATACATACATAAACAGCCTATATACGTCCCACTGCTGGGTACAGGCCTCTCCTCAATCAACCGGAGGGGGCATGGAGCATACTCCACCACGCTGCTCCAATGTTTTTACGGTTAATAGCCGGGACGAACGGCTCAACGTGCCCTTTGTTCGGTAAGGACTTTTCAGGCTTGAATCACCTGATTGTCTGAAAAAGTAAGATGATGCCGTGCTTCGGAAAGCAGGTGATTCAAGCCTGAAAAGTCCTTACCAAACAAAGGACAGTCTCACAAAGTGATTTCGACAATGTCCCCATAGGGAATCGAACCGGGACCTCCAGATCGTGAGCCTAACGCCCTAACCACTAGACCACGGAGGTTGTTGGCTGTGTGGCCTTAAGCATAATAAATAAACAAATAATAATAAGAGGACGAGAGAGATACGTCCCTCCCTCCCTCGCTGTGATTGGTCTATTTTCTCTGCTCCGCTCATCGTACTGCCGTTTGTGTTCCAGATCAAGCGTTCAGCGATCCGCAAGGGCATGGTGATGGTGTCCCCGGCGCTGAACCCGCAGGCCTGCTGGCAGTTCGAGGGGGAGATCCTCGTGCTGCACCACCCCACCACCATATCCTCGCGCTACCAGGCCATGGGTCAGTATGTCACCAAGCAAGGGATCTGCTGGTCTCAGGCTTCCACTCGATCAACCAATCAACTGGAGTGCGTATGGAGCATACTCCACCACGCTGCTCCACTGCGGGTTGGTGGAGGTGTTTAGAATAGTAGCCCCAAAGGCTTTACGTGCCTTCCACAGCACGCAATCATCTCAGTTTTCCGGGTAATCAGGTCGGCCTGCAGTGTCCTAGCCAA
The DNA here is from genome assembly GCF_024362695.1 of Pectinophora gossypiella. Taxonomy (NCBI): domain Eukaryota; kingdom Metazoa; phylum Arthropoda; class Insecta; order Lepidoptera; family Gelechiidae; genus Pectinophora; species Pectinophora gossypiella. Next base: position 1,993,600 of record NC_065409.1, read on the forward strand.
AGACAGGACAGTCTCACAAAGTGATTTCGAGATTGCTCCCATCAGGAATCGAACCCAGACCTCCAGATAGTGAGCCCAACGTAACTTAATCTTCTTCTATCGTGTGGCTGACATAGCTGACTGATCACCAGATTGTCCGAAAGTAAGATGGTCTGTGCTTCGGAAGGCACGTTAAGCCTTTGGTCTCGGTTACTACTTACTGATGTAAGTAAATAGTCGTTACATGAGCCTTTTGGCGGCTCAATAGTAATCCTAACACCAGGGTTGATGAGGTTGGTTCTCCACCTCACAACCCACACGATAGAAGAAGAAGGTAGCCATACTTGTGCTACCGTAACGAATACTGAGGGGGATGATTCAGACCATGATTCTGAGTTGATAATAAGTGGAATATCCTCTCGGAAAATTGATGAAAATTTTAGTGGGTTCTTTAAATTATTTTCAGTTCCCTATTTTTGCGACGGAAAGTTCCACTTGGTATCTATGGTCTGAATCATCTCTCAAATGTTTCATTACGATGTCACTTACACCCTGTATATGTTGCAGTACACTGCGGCAGTATCCGCCAGACGGCGTCGATCATGTCCATGTCCCGCGACTGCCTGCGCACGGGCGACAAGGCGCTCGTGCGCTTCCGGTTCATCAAGCACCCCGAGTACCTCAGGAGGGGGCAGAGGATGGTACGTATGAGGCCGACCCCGCCACCCCTGCAGTTACAGGACACGCTGAGTAGTATGACTAAACACCACCAACTAAGAATGTATCCACACTTTTTTACTTACCCTGGCCTTTTTTGGTGAACTGCGGCACCCATATACCTTTATGTTTTCCAACTAAATATTAATGCTATGTGTGTATATTTTAATGTTGTAAATGTATATGTGTGTCGTAGGTTTTACCTAAATAAACTTTATTATTATTATTTACTGTATCTATAATAAGGAATAATACTAAGTATAGAATGGCAACTCCCCGCTCCCCACCAGCAGCTGAGATAGGTCTAACCCCCTCGAACATAGTACATAGACTTGAGTCGTGAAGGCAGAGCGTGGACCGTCGTTTTAACGTTTTACCCGACTTCAACGAAGCAAAAAGGAGGGTTATGTGTTCCAACCTTACTTCTAAACCACCTGTCAAAATTTTACAAATGAGTTGTCACTAGAAGAGTCTTGATTGTCCGGTGGTTATAGGCTATGTGACGTTATGCTACATGTGGCGCCCTCTAGAGGACATAAACTGAGGAAGAAATAAATATTTTTTTCGAATGGTAATAAGTTGGGTATGAAATGATAAGTCTTAATTTACACATTTAAAATATGTACATATTACTATAGTAAGGCCAACGAGACGAGATAAAAAACGTAAACAAGCGGACCATTACTGATAGATTTTATTTGCGGGTTTCCTTGCATTTACTCGATAATTACGTTGAATTGATAACATGACTGCCCAGGCATGTTCTGGACAGGTTTTATTTCCAAATCATGTATCGGCAGTACGTTATCTTAATAAATATGACCCCAAAATAATATAAATAAAAATATAAGTTTAAAAACTAAAACCCGATTACGGAAAAATCACGCTCTAAAAAGTATGAAACAAAAAAATATTTATAAGCAAGGTATATTTCTCTGAAATGCTTCCGAATAGTGATGTTTAGAAGATAGCCGTGGTCGTATGCCGTGATAAGCGAACTCTAGGACATGAACATACGACCACTGAAGAATTTCAGAGAAATTACGTATTTTCTTGTTTAATACTTTTTAGAGCGTGTTTCCGTAGTCGGGTTTTAGTTTTTAAACGTATATTTTTTATCTGTTTAGTTTATATGTTCGAATTTTGAAATTGAATGAATGTGTGCGGCAGGTGTTCCGCGAGGGCCGCACCAAGGCCGTGGGCAACGTGCTGCGGCCCGAGCCGGCCAGCGCCGCGCCCAAGCACAAGCCCGCGCCGCGGGCGCCGCCCCGCGCCCTCGACGCAGGCGCCGCGCCCGCCGGCCCCGGACACATGGTGAGCGCCCATGGATCAATAATGCAACGTACAGAAGCGACACTCTCCGCCCCGTACCGATGAGTTCGGAGATTGACGTGACTTGGTAGATTTCCCGCTAATAGCATTAACTAGTTGGCTCCCGATACAAAATTTAAGACAACAGGCTTGAGCGCGAACCTCTGCTCAGGGCGTCGTCTGAGAGGAATATTTGAAATAAACGCTGGTAGAATCGGTATCGGGGTTTTGAAGTGTTTGTTGGCGAGAAGAACTTAATTTGCAACGTTACAAATGACATAATATAAACAGCCTGTATACGGCCGATTGCTCACATCACATGAAAGAAGGATTTTACTATGTATATCCACACATACTTATATAGCATTGTTCATTCTATAACGTAGTTCTAAGATGGAATGTGTTGATGAGTTTTTTAACATAACTCATAACTTTTTCCCAAAGTAACCACGGCTCACCGAGCTTTTTCAGTCCGTAAATCCGAAAAAAGGGTATCCAAAGATTTACTTTTAATAGCTTATTCTTTGACAAAGTATATCAAATTATCACCCTTATAAAATACATATTCAACGTAGTACTCGAGGCTACGTTCACAAAAAAAAATAGTTGTTCCAGTTCGTTCGTAACTGATGTAATTTGCAGGAGAACGAGGTGTCGGTGACGGCCACGGACTCCCCGTTCGAGGTGCAGCCCGACAAGCGCGCGGCCGGCCGCCGCGCCCGCCGCCGCCACGAGCCGCACGCGCCGCACGCGCAGCACGCGCCGCACGCGCCGCCCGACGCGCCTGCGCGCCTCGCCAACTAGGGCCACACGCCCGCGTGCCCGACAACACACCATTGAGCCTCATTCACTCAAAACAAACCAGCAATAATCAGTTGTGACACAGATAGACACAGTCGCACCAAAGGGTTCCTTTTTACTAATTTGATACGGAACCCTAAAATTGGAAAAGTTCGTAAATGACTAGGTCTTTTGCCTATATTTCACAAAAAACAAATAGTACTTATTTATAGTCACTTTATAAAAGTTGTAGCACTAGCGAAACAGCATTATTTTGTATCTCTTTTTTAGGCCTCCTCCTGTCTTTTCATTCGAATTTTAATCGAGGTAGGGTGAGAAAGGAAAAACATAAGACGTGTTGAAACGGAACGCACGCGAAGCACGGACGGCATCGATGGATCTTTTCCTAGCGAAAAGGTGAGAAACATCACGCTCCTACTCTAACAGACATCCTGTGAGACTACAGAGAAGTAACACCCGAAATGTAAGTAGAAATATACTTACGATCATAAGTACGCACGATACCCTTTAGAACGTCCAATTTATAGCTCTAGGTTGACATTTGACTTCCCTACTATTAAAATAGAATTGAACTCGAAATGTGATCAAATCTCATGATGTTGTAAAGGGTGAGTGACAATAGCGCGGCTAGATTCAGTCCACAAGCACTACATCAAAAGTACAAGGTACTTAGGTTTATTCTCTTTCTTATAATAAAAATAATATAGGCGTAGTAGACTACATACATCTACTATTTGTCTCTGACTTTTAGTCTCGACTATTTCATTGTAATGTAAATTTCATGTGAAAGAAACAAAGTATGTGAAATGCCGATCGAAAAGCAAGCCATTGCCAATATTGGTTATATGGTATGTAGTCTATTTCCCACGCGGTCTCAACAGATGGTTCCATATTTTTGAATATTAATCTTGTAGTAAAAATATAAGCGTTTACATTTTTGTCTTAAAAATTACTATTTTGTATTTTTAAGAATGTATTCTTCGCGGTCTAGAGACCGCACTCACTCGGCTATCTAAACTTTCTAGTATTTGTCATGTTACTATACTAGAATTAATAAATAAATAATTAAAGTACATTGACTGTGGTACCTAATTTATTTGTGTGGATTGGATTATTTATAATTATTATATTCATAATTGGAAATACAATTCGAAATTTTTATGTTATGTTTGACTTTCAAAAGTATATGTTAGGTGATAGTTATGTTGACATAGTAAAGAATGGGTTCGATAAATTGAACAACTATTTGTCGTGTCTTTGTACAGAAATTGTGAGTGTTCTAATTTGTAGCTGATTCAATATTGTCATATTCACATGTAACATGTTGAATATTGGGAATGAATATGGATCTATTTTCAACATAAAAGTATTGCTATTTTTGTATTTTCGACTTTTAAAACGGTATTTAGTTCCAATTTTATGTTGACAGTTTTTGTGCCAAAATCTGAAGTACTTGTGTACTTACCATTTTTAAAAACTAGATTCTGGCACACCATCTGTAAACATACTGCTGGGGCGTTAAAAAGTCTACATTGAAACATTTCATCTAAATAAGCAATATTGCTATTTGACATTTATTTGTCCATGAAAAATAAAATGTCAAATAGCAATATTGCTTATTTAGATGAATTGCTTCAATGTTGCCCTTTTTACCCCACCTGTTCTCAAGTATCAATATTTGCATGCATTGCATTCAATGGACATCTAAATATTTGAGTTTGAGTCTGGTTATATTAAAGACAAATAATTTTGAATAGTGATAGTGCTGCTAGCTCTCCCATATCATACAGTGTTTGATTGTTTGCAGTACCATTTTAATATTGTGATTTCCTAGTTTAAGTAAGAGGATATTTTTATTGATTTGTTCAGAGTGAGAGAAAATAAAGTAGCTCCAAATATCTGCCAAGTCTTATTTATTTTCTATCCCAACGTAATTACAGGTATATTCTATTGTTACATCTAAAGCAGTCTGGGTTCTGGAGACTATTTACATCAGCTCATTTCTTTATTTGTTTTTTCGCATCTTCAATACCCTCTTTTACATTCTGATTGAATCTTTTTAGGAAGGACATGAGTCTGTTTACTTTTTGCGGATCCATGCTATCGAGTTTTTCCTTGCCTCTGTAGAAGAATGAGACTGCGAGTTGCGCCGCACGTCTCACTGGGTATGACTCCGCAATCCGTTGAACAAGCTGTTCATTGTTTGCCAAGTACCTGAGCAGGGTACGTAAAGGCATTGTATAGATCACTTGAAAGATGTTTCAAAGGAGCACATGTTCCGGTATTTCTGCAGTAGCTCGCGTTTGAGCCGCAGCTGTGTGCGAAGAATTTCAAATTGCTTGAGCTGATCTTGTTTGTTGTACTCTATACCGGGCAGTTTCTTTATCTAAAATTTATTAAAAGTAAACAATGGCCCCGATTCCTGCAGACATCTCTTAATTTTACTTTAAGTTATACCTGTCATTTTCTTATCCGCCGAAAAGGAAAGGGACGGATGATTGACAGCTCTTAATTTTAGGAAGAATGAGTAAATAAATGAATAACCCGGGCGAATTTTTAGACGGTTGTTTTAGATTTGTGCTTAAAATTGACGTGTGTTCCATAAATTTTATGCTTGTCGATTACCCGTCCCTTTCCTTTTCGGCGGATAAGAAAATGACAGATATAACTTAAAATAAAATTAGATAGTGTTTACAGGAATTAGCACCATTATATATTATTCATCTGCCAAAACTGTTATGTAACAACGAATTGTAATCTGATGTTTACCAAGTATAGATAGATAACCCTTACCTGAGACCGAGCAATGTCAAGTTTCTTTTGTAATTCTAGCACCTTTTGACTGCAATCCTGAGACTCGCGCGCCTTGGCAGAATTGTCGTGAAAATCTCGTTCAACGCTGTAGACCAAAAATGAACGCACTAAAATATAAATAATACGTGGAAATATTGACGTTAATCTAAAAATAAGTGATAAAATATACCTGCGAATGATTTCGTACACAATAGGCAAGAAGTCTACGTCTACGTCTTGCACTGTTAAAGGAGTAAAATTGTTTTGCTCGGAATGGTCTGTGTTGTTTTCCATCATATGAATGAAGATGATACTAACATATAAACACAAATCATAAAAACTCACTTGCCTTTGAATAGAAAAGCGAAAAATAATTAAAATAATAAAATATAGAGGTTATGTGTCAGAACATACCATAGACATTTTTTTTTCTTCTTTCAATTTCAGATCATAGACAAAACAAATACATATTTTGAGAAGTGTGCACGTGTATCCGAACATTCCATAGACCAAAAATGCTTTTTTCCAAATAATGTGCTTTTTTGTGTAGGTTATAGAGTTGTTGGGAAATAAGTACCAATCCACCTTGTATTGCAAAACTTTTGTTGTCTCTTTCGCTAACCAAATTTTCAGCTAGAAAGCTGAAACTAAATCTGATTTATGGCGATGTGTTGTGTGTATTTGTGCAATGTTTTTAATATAATTTGAGCTACGTTTCTTTAATAAAATAAGTTAAAAATGGATGAAGTAGCAAAATTAGAGCACCTTTCATTGGTGTCAAAAATTTGCACTGAGTTGGACAATCATTTGGGGCTAAACGACAAAGATTTGGGTAAGTTGCTTTCTACACGCGCTTAGCCTTTATTTTTAGTGATTTCTTGTATGTATTATATTTGTCAATATATTCATATCATATCCAAACTCTATTTCCAACTTCCATGTTTTTAATAATGTTTTACGTTTTGTTCTTCAGCCGAATTCATCATTGACTTGGCGGACAAAAATCCGACGTTTGACGCATTTAAAAAGGCTCTGATTGAAAATGGGGCAGAGTTCTCGGACTCGTTCATGACGAATTTACTTCGTATTATCCAGCACATGAAACCAACAAACTCGGCCACTCAGAAATGTAATGAACCTTTAGAGAGCAAAGATCCCCTAGCTGCTAAGTTTCCTGGCTTAGCCATACCTAATGACAAACCTCAAAAATTTTCTTCCGATGAAGAGGTTAGTGAAGATGAAAAAGAAGAAAAGAAAGGCAAAAGATTAACTACAAAAGACATATTTAAAGAAGAAAAAGCAAAAGGTTCAGGTGACACAGTTGTTGACCAGGCAATGGCTGAATTAGAAGCATTAGCACCTTCAAATTCTATAAGTAAAAAGCAAGAGACCAAGAAAGAGGATGTCAAAAAACATGAAAGAAGTCCAAGCAGAGACCGCAAAGAGAGTAGAACCAAGAAAAGGGATTCTTCTAGAGATAGAGGCAGAAAGAGATCTCGGAGCAGAGACAGGAGGAGTCGTAGTAGAGACAGAAGAAGTCGTAGTAGAGACAGAAGGAGTCGTAGTAGAGACAGAAGGAGTAGGGATAGAGACAGGAGGAAAAGGTCAAGAAGTCGGCATCGGCACAGATCTAGGTCCCGTGACAGACATAGTAGATCGCAGTCAAGAAGCCGTAGATCCCGGTCTAGAGGAAAGAGACCTCATTCTAGAGAGAGAGATGAAAAAGACAGATATGGAGATTATGCGAAGAAGAGGAAGCGAAGCCCAGAACCAGAGATCAGTGATGATCCTGAGCCAGGCAAGGTAAGTCAGAAATGTTCTCAAGGCCTAAACTGCTTTAAAATATCAAACCTGTTTATTGACCCCCTCAATCAACCCCCTCCGGTTGATTGAGGGGAGGCCTGTGCCCAGCAGTGGGACGTATATAGGCAGTTTATGTATTATGTAGTGGGCTAGACATTATTAGAGGAGGCTAAATGGAGCAAAGTTGTTACACTATGGCACTCTAGTGGCCATTAGAGAAACAGGGGTAGGCAGTTTAAAAGGTGGCCCGATGAAATAATTTCAGTGGCTGGAAACACTAAAACATGGACCAGATTTTTTTTTTCTTTTTCAAAATTCCATAATAGTCACTACATAATTCTATAGCTTATCCACTCATAAAAATATTCAAAATAATAATGATATATTCCTTTATATAAAATTATGTTAAATTTGAACTTACTATATTAATATAAACTTACTATGTAAACACACCATATCATACCATGTCACATAATAATTTAAGATTAGTGCACAAAAAAGAAGAATGGAGAAAAATTGGGGAGGTCTTTGCCCGAAGGCACATAGATTTGGTTATCATACATTAAGGAAAAACTTTAAAATGTAATTTAAAAAACTTTAAAATAAAACTAAATATATATTAATGTGGTTAATGGGCCCATTTACTTAATTATCTATCATCAATAAAGTACAGCACAAACACTATTTCGTATCTGACAATATCTGTCCTACAGCTGGGCACAGGCTCATCATAATATATACATATATATGGGCATCTATAATATACTTGTATAATTTTATTTTTTTGTGATTTGTGTTGGATCCATTTTTAATAAGCAATAGATATTCAAACAAAGCAAGACTTAGTAAAAAATCATCATCATCAGCCTTACGACGCCCACTGCTGGGCATAGGCTTCCCCCGAAGGATCTCCACGACGATCGGTCCTGCGCTGCCCGCATCCAGCGGCTTCCCGCGACCTTCACCAGATCGTCGGTCCACCTTGTAGCGGGCCTACCCACTGAGCGTCGTCCGACGCGTGGTCGCCATTCTAGAACCTTTCCGCCCCAGTGGCCATCATTTCTCCTCGCTATGTGTCCTGCCCACTGCCACTACAGCTTTGCAATTCTCCGAGCTATGTCGGTGATTTTAGTAAAAAATATGATCTTTTATTTTGCAGATCTACAACGGACGAGTGGCAAACATAGTGCCGTTTGGGTGTTTCGTACAAATTGAGGGTGTACGTAAGAGATGGGAGGGATTGGTGCACATCTCACAACTGAGGTCCGAGGGCAGGGTCACCAACGTGGCTGAGGTAGTGTCTAGAGGAGATAAAGTCAAGGTAAGCTGGTAATACACTACATACTTGACATCCTTGTCAAATGAGATACCTTTTACGAAACGACAAACGAAAGGTTTCTTTGGAGTTAATATAAAAATACTATCAAATCAAAATACTTTATTGCACAGAACTAAAATTTCAACAATCAGACATAACACATCCTATCCACACACACATCCTATACACATACTATCCTGTGTCATCATCAATAAAAGCAGTCATAAGTCCTACTCATTGTTACTTAATACGTAAATAAAATTCGAAAATAAGTCGAAAAGCAAAATGAGATTGATTTTTGGTCACCTTAGTCTGGCTTCTATTTCTAGATTATCATTTTATAATTTATCTTTGACCCAGTCAAATACCTTATTACATACATAAGATCCATCGTATTAGGTGTGGAGCAGCTTGGTGGAGTATGCTCCATACCCCTTGTGGTTGATAGAGGGAAGGCCTATACCCAGCAGTGAGACATGCATTAGCTGTTTATGTTATGAGGGTATATAGATTGTTTATTATTTTTTATGCATGAAAGGAGCCTCCCCGAGCGGCGCATTGAAGTTTTCTCGCGCCCGGCGCACCCTGGTCTGCGGACGGTTTAGTCGGTAACGCAGACTGGCCGATCCTTTCACCACGATGGCGATCCAATGTGATTGGTCCTCATCAGGACCAAACAAAAGACCCTATGCAGGGAATTTATTAATCTATCGACTCGCAAAGAAGAAGATTTCTATTTTGTTTTAAGGTTCATAATATTTTATATCATGTCTGTGACGGATTCAGAGAGAGATCGCTTAGGACAGGGAGAAGTGGAAGCTTAGAAGGGAGACCTTCGTCCAGGAGTAGCACAATCTAGGCTTTTGATTTTTTTTTTAATTTGTGTTCCTCATATGGTGTTATTGTGAAGACACCGTTATTATCTATAAAGGCAATATTGCTATTTGTTATTTGCTTAACATGACACATTTACTCTTACGTAATGAAATAATAGAATTGCTTTATAAGATGAAATACTCAATTGAAATGTTTTTCAATTTCATTGTATTAGTTTATTTTTTTTCTTAACTGGCCAGTTACTGGCCTTTTGCAAGTTTTGGCTCTATCCACCCCGATCGGGATTACTATGTAGCGTAATAAATGTATGTATGTATGTAAGCAAAAACTGTTGACTCCTATACCACTGAATTGATGTCTTCCTATTACTTATATGACTCATAGAGAAGGTCTCTATGGGAAGTAGTTTGTACTTTTTCTATTGTGTGGATTGTGAGGTGGATCCCATCAATCCTGTTATTACTGAGCCGCCATAGGCCCCTGAAATGACTCGTGTAACAACTACGTACTTACATCAGTAAATAATAACCGGGACAAGCGGCTTAACGTGCCTTCCGAAGCACGAATCATCTTACTTTTTGTACAATAAGGTTAGCCTGTAATGTCCTAACCAAACTAGGGATCACAAAGTGATTTCTGTGATTTGTCCCCATCGGGATTTGAAACCGGGACCTCCGGATCGTGAGCACAACGCTCAACCACTGGACCACGAAGGTCGTACGTACAGTGAGTTATAAGTATATTTGTAATGTTTTAGGTGAAGGTGCTGTCAGTGACGGGGCAGAAGGTGTCTCTGACCATGAAGGATGTCTGTCAGGACACCGGGAAGGATCTGAACCCTACATCACATGCTCATCTGGAGGTTTGTATACTAAGTTCTATTATTCTTCTTTTCACAGTCAATCACACAGAGGGATTCTGTCCTTTCTTATATGATGGAGTAATCTTAAGTTTCGTCGATATATAATAAATAGTCTATCCCGCCCGTGTTATCAGTTATCACACAACCTTGTCAGCACGTTAGCGGCTCTTAGAAGCTTTTTTTTTAAAGAACGTCTAGGGCCCTATGCAGAGGTTTTTCTTGCAGCGTCTTTTCCCCAACTATACAGGTTGAGAAGCTGCAATAGTTTAAAACGGATGAGACGAAAAAATACGTTTCTAAGTGTAACTATGGTATCTACTGAATAAAGATAATTGTGAATTTGAATTAAGGGTGATAGGCCGTAGTGAAGCACGCATAATGGACCATCTTAGTCTTTTTTTTTTCCTTTTATTCTGCTAACATGCGATCGGTCCCTCGACCATAAGCAGTTCTATTATATTGCCAGTGGGATGTTAGGCATGCCTTTCCAGTGTCAGGTTGCCTTCATTTAGAGTTCACTTCTTAGAGTCTAAATGCGGAAAACTGAGTCCACTAACATAACATAACGTGTGCGATAGGCTGATCCCTTGTCATCATAAGTTTCATCTTCTTCTCTTTCAAAGAAGAGAAGAAGATAAGTTCCGTAACATCCATCTTAGAAAATTGTATCAACAGTGGCTGCAAGTTGTCTTTGAATACTTGTGGCTCTGCCCACCCCATTAGGGATTACGGGCGTGTGTTTATGTATGTATGTTAGTCATGATTATCCATGAAGGGTATTGTAAGGGTATAGGATAAGGGAGGGGTATATGAGGAGTGCCTGTAAATTTTCTTGTGACGATTTAGGCTGCGTGTCCATTGACGCGAAGCTGTGCGGAGATGAGCGAAGATGTGCAGGAATCGACCAATCACCGTGAGGGAGAGAGTGACAGAGCGTCTTCGTTTTTCGCTCTGTCGAACGCTGTGATTGGTCAAATCCGCACTTCTCCGCCCATCTCCGCGTCAGTGGAAATCCGTCCTTATGACTGTCCATCTCAAGTAGGGGTGATAGGCGTGAGTTTATTGTTCTGTTTTGAGAGCCCAACCTGCCTGCAATGAAGCAGCACCATGTGGGGAAGCCCCTATACAGTATTGGAGTAATAATAGGTCGGATTATTTTAAAATTGTGTCTTCTTCTATCATGTGGGTTGTGAGGTGGAGTACCAGCCTCATCAAACCTGGTGTCAGGGATACTATTGAGCCGCCAAAGGCCCCTGACATGGCTCATGTAACGACTGCTTTACTTACATCAGTAAGTAGCAACCGGGACCAACGGCTTAACGAGATCATCTTACTTTCCGACAATCTGGTGATCAGCCAGTAATGTCCTAGCCAAACTAGGGACCACAAAGTAATTTTTGTGTTATGTCCCCACCGGGAATCGAATTGCGTCAATTTTAAATAATAAAAAAAGCAAATTGCGTAATATTGTGCAATCATATACACTGACCTGCAAAAGTAAGTAGGTACTACACTTTTAACATTACAATAACTTTTTAGGTACATAAGATAAACTTTCGAAATAAAAAGGGTGAGAGCACTCTGTGCTCCCCATTTGTCCGGCCAAATAGTTAATGCCATTTGCGGTAAATCTACAATATGGCACGTCAAAAAAATAGAAAGGACTCGAAATGTTACTAATGTGTAGTTTAATAGTTACAAAGAAAGCCGAAAAAAATATCTATAAAACGTTTTTAGGGTTCCGAATCTCAACAGGGAAAACGGAACCCAACGGCTTTACAAATAAACCTGATATAACTTTTTATAGCGAGCATATTTTATTCTCATATATATATATTTTTTCATTTTTTATTCTTTTTTTTAATGCTACACCGACAAGAGCGTGGTCTTAAATTGATGATGATATTTTATTCTAAGAACAAATAAACTCGGAATAACTTATACCTAGCATAAGCTTCGTGTAACCGACTTCATTTTAAATCTCTAACTTCTATAGTTTAGAAAAAATGAAATTTGAAAAGTGTAAAAATGTAATGTAGTGTAATAATTTTGAATTCTTGTAGTACTTAGATTTGCAGGCCAATGTAAAATAATTAACTTTACACCACATTTACAAATGTGATGTAACTTTGAAGTACAGATAACTGGTAAATTCAGGGTCTCAAAGCCTTAGTACGGCCCGAACAGGACGCGACTAAGGTTAGTGTTGTAGTGCAAGATGGAAATTCCAAACATATATAGTGATACATTTTACTTTTTTATACCTACATTCATTTTGTTGGGGTTTATACTAGTTTTTGCACGAAAATTTCTAAGAAAAGTTGTTTACGTTATTACAAATTTTGGATCAACCAATGAGGTATGTAGATTAGTCATTACGTCGATATACAATAAATAGTCTATCCCGTGTTATAACACCACCTTGTCAGCACGTTAGCGGCTCTTAGAAGGTGTTTTTTAAAGAACGTCTATGGCCCTGTGTCGAGGTTTTTCAGTTTCTTTTCCCCGGCTATACCGGTTGTGAGAAGCTGCAGTAGTTTTAGACCAATGAGACGTTCGTTATGTAAAAAATGACGATTCAAAGTGTAACTATGTTACCTACTGAAAAATATATTTTTGAATTGAATTTGAATTGGCCGGGAGTTCGCGCAAGACCGGGATAGGAAAAGGATCGCAGTGGAAGGATAGTCCAGGGCGGTATAGATGTTTATTTTATTTATGGATCTTGTAATCCGATATAAAGAAATTAAGAATAATAATAAATGTTCGGCACTCCATAGACTCGAAATATGAAAATGACAGCTTACTTTATGTAAAAAATGCTTATTATAAGAATGATTATCTAAATGATAAAAAATCTTGGTATTAATGTGTTCCTCCAGTTATAATGTATACTTAACTTATAATGTATACTTATTCGGTGGCGAGGGTGTGCTGCCGTCAAAGGATGTTTTCGGGGTACCGAACTGAGCATAGTACCCCGCTAGTCACAAATTGGTAGTGTGACTAGGGATCCACGATCCAACAGTGTCATGTTGGAAGTTGTATATATGCGTCTCGTTGTGCAAACTTCGATATCGCGTTTTACGACGACATTATTGAATGGTGGCGCCATCTGTTACATGTGGGCGGAACTAGCTGGCCAACTAGTCGGGTCCGCCACACGTTTTAAAAGACGGGCTGTTGCAGTTTCTTGTAATATCTTTTCCTCAGCTATAACACTGCGAAATTACGTAGATTCAAAAATGTTAAATTGACCTTCAACAAGTTTATCTACTATAATTACGTTGAATAAATAACGAACATAACACAAGGCCACGAGTCCTATCCCAATTGGGGTTGTCAGAGGTACATCCATCGCAAAATGAACTAAGTACATACACCTCACCAAGTAATAATAATAAATTAATATTATACCCGGTATAAAGTAAGCGGGGTCGCGTGATCCACCCTAGACCACATCGCACGCTGTCCGCAGCACAAGAAAGAAATATGCTAAAAAGCACCTACTTTAAAAAGGTCATATCAGATAAAGCGGCACCTCTATCGCGCATCGATGTGATGGTTTCACTCTATTACACCTAAACAGTCATAGAATATAACATTTGACACGAGACGACTGGATCGCTGCCGGTCTTAAAGCACCAGAGAAAATTAGTTTTCGTTCCATAGTAAAAACACATTTGTCATCATATTTCGTTAAATATTAGTTTAACTGTAAAAATACAAGTGTTAAATATTGATTGTATTGATTTTTTCTATCGATTGGCATACCAAAATTTGTCATTTTGACAAAAAGTCTTTTTTTCAAATCCGATCCAGTGTGCATCGTCACTTACCATCAGGTGAGATTCTGGTCAAACGAAAGTCTATATTATTAAAAAAAAATTACAGGCAGAGCGTGAAGGCCGCAACCCGGACCGGCCGCCGCCCGCCGCCACGGTGCTGGCGGGGCTGCAGGGCGGGCTCGACCCCGACGAAGACTCCAGCAGGAAGAGGGTCACCAGAATATCCAGTCCTGAACGGTGGGAGATCAAACAGGTATCCAAAATAAATATTATTTTTATAATGTAGGATTAACACAGGATGCTGGAAGTAGTGCTGGTCACTGAATTGGGTCGTGTACGAGGTTAAAGATAAATTATGAAATTTTGATTACTAACTAAAGACAGATCTAAAACTAACGAAAACATTTTATTTTTTTCTATTTAAATTATTTATGTATTTTGTCACGGCATTTTATCACATTTTTCTATGACGTCACAGTGTGCTTTTTAACTAACTGGTGGTATGAGCGTGCGATGAGGGGGGAATATTACAAGAAAAAGTGATGATTACGAATGGGGACAAAAACTGCCTACTTCTCCATCAGGTGTCGCTACTGTTGAGTGTTCTTAAATTTTGACAGTTCCCCATACTATTTGAGCAAACAAACATATTGTTTATATTTTGACACTCACTGACTCACTGAAAGTCAAGACTGCCATTTTTAGTAGTGGTTGCCTGAAAGAAATTGCTCTCGAGCAATAAGTCCGCACAGTTGTACTGTATTCATGTGTCGTGTCTGCACGTGGAAATTGAGTTCTGTTTGTGCAATGAATTTGATTTTATTAACAATTCCATCTTTTATTCTCCAGATGATTTCATCGGGCGTGATCGACAAGAGCGAGCTGCCAGACTTTGACGAGGAGACAGGTCTACTGCCGAAAGACGAAGACGGAGAAGCTGACATCGAGATCGAACTGGTGGAGGAAGAGCCTCCCTTCCTGCAAGGCCACGGTAGAGCTCTCCACGACCTCTCTCCAGTGAGGATAGTAAAGAACCCTGACGGTTCGTTAGCCCAAGCCGCCATGATGCAATCAGCTCTAGCCAAAGAGAGAAGAGAACAGAAGATGATCCAAAGAGAACAAGAAATGGAAAGTCTTCCCACTGGCTTGAACAAGAACTGGATCGATCCGTTACCCGAGACGGATGGGAGGGCCTTAGCGGCGAACATGAGAGGGACGGGTATAACTCCTCAAGATCTGCCTGAGTGGAAGAAGCATGTCATTGGGGGGAAGAAGTCTTCGTTTGGCAAGAAGACTAACTTGTCGCTGTTGGAGCAGAGGCAGTCGCTGCCGATTTATAAGCTCAGAGATGAGTTGACCAAGGTAAGGGAGCAATAATGTTACTTTATTATAAGTTAAGTAATAAATAAATTAAGTTTTTTATGTAGATTTTTGGAGTTGTGAGGTGAATTACAAATCTCATCAACTCTGGTGTCAGGGTTATTATTGAGCCGCCAAAGGCCCCAAAGCGCCCACAGCCAACCCACACGATAGAAGATTTAAACGAACGTTTAGAAAAAAATAAACTGACTTTAATTCGACTTTCCAACACTCGCACAGAACCCGCATACTTGGAAAGACATGGGGGAGGCCTTTGCCAGTGGGATCACACAGGCTAATAATAATAATATAATTCGACTTTCCAGGCGGTGGCAGACAACCAGATCCTGATCGTGATCGGCGAGACAGGGTCGGGGAAGACGACCCAGATCACGCAGTACCTGGCGGAGTGCGGGCTCACGGCCCGCGGCAAGATCGCGTGCACGCAGCCGCGCCGCGTGGCCGCCATGTCCGTGGCCAAGAGGGTGGCCGAGGAGTTCGGCTGCCGCCTCGGCCAGGAGGTCGGGTACACCATCCGCTTCGAGGACTGCACCAGCCCCGAGACTGTTATCAAGTAAGTTCCTATAATCCTCTCAACGCCCAGATTTCCAGACATAGTTTTTTTAAGTTTTACCATGATGGTAAAATAATGAAGAGATTAATAATTAATAGTCAAACAACAGTAGGTCAGCTGGAAGAAATCTCTTTGTTTAGAGATAAGCTTACATGTACTATCTGTTTTCTTTGTATGTTCCTTGTGTATAAATAAAGAAAAGGTCCCTGTAAATCCCCCCCCTCGATCTCACTTTAGTCTAGATGACCGTAAGCCGTTAAGGAGTAAGCGAGCGCGCGCGGATTGTCTGTCTCGCTCGCATTTACGCGATAAGGTGACACACGGCAAGAATTTGTATTTTGGGTGGAGTTCCCAAGGAGATCTTTTAGTAATTTAGTAATTAACATTTCATACTTTATTATTGACCTAGGAGGCTACCCAATTGGCTACTTGACAGTTGTAACAATAACATATGAAATATGTCCGATAATTATCCAATGGTTTTTTTAAGAAAATTTTTAAATATTTTATTTTTACAAAATAAGAATGCGTTTTTATCTGTGTATTACAAAACCCTTGAGCTTCGTGTCACATTTCACAAAATAAACAAAAACTATCTGTAAGATATCAAGTTATACTTACTGTCAGACAGTTTCTTTGTTTGTTGGTGTGACGTCACTGGGCGAAATGTCACATGACCAACCGTTTTCGCGCGAAATTTAAAATAATTTACGAAAAATATATATTTTTTTATTATATAAATCTTTTTCGAGAAAATAAAATATTTGTAGAGGTTTAAAATAAGCGTCTATAATTTTTTAAATATTTATCCGAAAACTGTCAAGTATCCAATTGCCAATACAACAAAACTACCAACATACCATTGCTCCGTTCACAGGTACATGACAGACGGCATGTTGCTCCGGGAGTGTCTAATGGACCTGGACCTGAAGTCCTACTCAGTAATAATGTTAGACGAGGCCCACGAACGCACCATACACACAGACGTCCTCTTCGGCCTCCTCAAACAGGCCGTGCAAAAGCGTCCAGAACTAAAGTTAATAGTGACCTCGGCTACTCTAGACGCTGTCAAATTCTCCCAATACTTCTTCGAAGCTCCAATCTTCACTATACCAGGGAGGACGTTCCCTGTGGAAGTGTTGTACACGAAGGAACCGGAGACGGACTACTTGGATGCCTCGTTGATCACCTGCATGCAGATACATTTGCGAGAGCCGCCCGGAGATATCTTGCTGTTCTTGACAGGTAGGTTGTGTTTTATATCTAAACACGTTTGGCTATTGATTGCGACGTGTGTCTCGTTATTGTATGAAACATTTCTTTATCTTTATCTTTATTTCAAGCACTATTTTTCATGACATTTTTCAACAACAACAACAAACAAAATACACTTTATTGCACCAAAATAAAAGGAAATAATTACAAAAAGTCTCTTAACTAAGTACACGGGTACAAACTATACATACAACTTAACAATAACATAACATAAACTGCCTATATACGTCCCACTGCTGGGCACAGGCCACCCCTCAATCAACCGGACGGGGTATGGAGCATACTCCACCACGCTTAACAACTAACTTAACAATAAATACATGCAAATAAATATATAACATACTTATAAATTGTCCGAAAAAGTAAGATGATTCCGTGCTTCGGAGGGCACGTTAAGCTGTTGGTCCCGGCTATTAGCCGCAAAAAAACACCTCCACCAATCCGCAGTGGAGCAGCGTGGTGGAGTATGCTCCATACCCCCTCCGGTTGATTGAGGGGAGGCCTGTGCCCACCAGTGGGACGTATATAGGCAGTTTATGATATGACTTACAAATATAATATATACCTAACCTATTACATTCAACTGCTCGGACGGTTTACTTAACCTGAAGTTATGGAGAGCCAGCAGTTTTTTATACTTGAAAATTAAGTTAATTACCATCCATCATCTGCCGTACGACGCCCACTGCTGGGCATAGGCCTCCCCCAAGGATCTCCACGACGATCGGTCCTGTTCTGGTGAAGGTCGCGGGAAGCCGCTGGATGCGGGCAGCGCAGGACCGATCGTCGTGAAGTTAATTACAAGTCACAAAATTTGTTTTATTTTAAAGTGAAAGGCTAACTCCGGGATTATTGTTTCCTCGCGTTTTTTTTCTTCTCTAAAGGTTCTTAACAAAAGCATATATCATGGATTTATTTCCAATAAATTTGTTGATAAACACTACAATTCATATTTAGGGTTGAACCACATCTGGCAGCTCAGAACCGCAGTTGTCCCGCTGTCTGCCTGTGCCGAGGTTTTTCTTGCAGCTTCTTTTCCCCGGCTATACAGGTTGTGAGAAGCTGCAGTAGTTTTAGGCGGATGAGACGTTCGTTATGTAAAAATTGACGATTCAAAGTGTAACTATGTTACCTACTGAATAAAGATATTTTTGAATTTTTGAATTTGAATTTGTCGCGTTCTTTTGGCATTTGGTTTGCTTGCACTCGCGCCTCATTGATTCCATCCTTTTTCTTACTCTAGCAAATTACATTTCTGAGGGACAGAAAAAGATAGAAGCATAGGAAAGTGCGGCCAGATGTAATCTTCTTTCTTATAAAAGATGTATTGCTATTGCAGTTTTTTGTCATTTCTTCTCCTCAGCCTTGCGAAATTACGTAGATTCCAAAATGTTAAATTGACTTTCAACGAGTTTATCCATGATAATTACGTTGAATAAATGATTTGACTTAAATTGTACGTATTGAATTAAAATAATGTCATTGTAAAACCTTAGAGAAATGTTTAATTTTTGGTTTAAAAAAATTTGCTCACTGACCTACCGTCAACAGGCCAAGAGGAGATCGACACGGCCTGCGAGATCCTGTACGAGCGCATGAAGTCCCTGGGGCCAGACGTGCCCGAGCTGATCATCCTGCCGGTGTACTCGGCGCTGCCCTCGGAGATGCAGACGCGCATCTTCGAGCCCGCGCCGCCTGGCTCGCGCAAGGTCGTCATCGCCACCAACATCGCCGAGACCTCGCTCACCATCGACGGGATATACTACGTCGTGGACCCCGGCTTCGTCAAGCAGAAGGTGTACAACTCCAAGACGGGCATGGACTCGCTCGTCGTCACGCCTATCAGCCAGGTACATAACATACATAAACATAAACTGCCTATACACATCCCACTGCTGGGCACAGGCCTTCCCTTAATCAACCGGAGAGGGTATGGAACATACTCCACCACGCTGCTCCACAGCGGGTTGGTGGAGGCGTTTAAGCTGGTTGCTCGGGACCAACAGCTTGACGTGCCTTCCAAATCACGGAATCATCTTACTTTATCGGATAACCAGAGAATTTAACCCGTACCTCCGGCAGAGCCACGTAAGATGGGCTATGACTGTAATCTTCTAAATATATAAAAGGAGAAACTGACTGACTGACATATCAACGCACAGCCTAAACGGCTAAACGTAGGCACTTGAAATTTGGAAGGGACGTAGCTTAGGTACCGTAGAGGTGCACTAAGAAAGGAATTACCGGAATTCCCACGGGAACGGGAATTAGCGGGAAAAATCCTTCCACGCGGACGAAGTCGCGGGCAAAAGCTAGTACTACATATAGTACGGTAACTCCGCCCGACGCCGTTTCGTATCGAGCGACCTCACCCCCTCTTGAGTCCTAAATGGCCCTAAGCCGCTAAGGAGTAAAAGAGCGCGCAGACTGTCTGTCTCGCTCGCACTTACGCGTTATGCGGCTTGCGGTGAAAATTCCACCGACGAATTTTTGTATGGAGTGGCCGGGGTACGACGTGTAGTTTTCTCTCTCTCTCTCTCTCTCTCTCTCTCTCTCTCTCTCTATTTAAGAGCTGCGCTCTTGTCGGTGGAAGTAATCGCCATTCCTCTCTTCTTCCCGCCAAAACCTTCACCTCCCGATACGACACGACCTGCACCTTCTCTTTTATTTGTTTCATAAATGTTCTCCTAGGTCTACCCCTTCCTCTCTTCCCTTCAATTTTTCCTTCTATAATGTTTGTTATAAATGAATCGTGTCGTATCAGGTGGCCAATCATATTTCCTCTCCGGTTCTCTATAGTCTTCAATATATATTATATATTACTAAATCTAAAATGTATGTAAAATGTGGTATCTGTGTCCGCAGGCAGCGGCGAAGCAGCGTGCGGGTCGCGCGGGCCGCACTGGGCCGGGCAAGTGTTACCGCCTGTACACCGAGCGCGCGTACCGGGACGAAATGTTGCCCACACCCGTGCCCGAGATACAACGGACGAACTTGGCCACCACTGTGAGTATGAGTGTTCTTGTTATCGATATCATTGGCCCTAAGATGGCAGTGAATGTACACTATCATTATTATTTTGTCAATTTGTCATTTGCGCAAATAAAAGTAAGTGCGCAATGCAAACAAATGTCAAATAGCAATATTGCTTTCTTAGCCGCCCCATACACCTACAATAATATTGTACAATCCTTTAATAGGCTAGTTTCCAACTAGTCAAATCAGTTACTTTTTACTAAACGTCAAAACACGAAATTACTATGGAATTTGTATGAAAACGCACACTGTGACGTCATAGAAAAACGTAATAAAATGTCGAACTTATTATTACGTTTTTTTTTATTAAAATTCATAACTAAGTTAAATAAAATAAAGAAAATGCTTTTCGTTAGTTTCACATTTGTGTTTATTTAGTAATCAGAATTTCATAATTTATCTTGAACCTGGTACACGACCCAATTGTGCAATAATATTGAATAAGCCCTTTGATTCCAAACGTTCAATAAATTCTCTCAATAAAATTGACAAACCAGTCTGAACAATATTTTCGTGCGAGCAACATGTCTGACGACGAAGTTTTGGCGGCAGCCGCGCTGGTAATTTTGTTGAATAGAAAAAAAAAACGTATATGGGTTAAAGAATGGTTGAAAAGAAAGCCAGTTTACACTCATGAAAAAATAAAAGACTAAAAATAGAGTAAAAATATAAAAAAATACTACCGTGACTGACCGATCGCGATCGCTCCGAAAACTAAAATGAAAAATATTGCGCAATGTTAAAAATTAAGCTCGCTCAATCTTTTGTTCAATCATTGTGCAATGTTTCAATACTATCCCTAAACGTTCAATAATATTGTGCATGTAGATATATTGTGCAATATTATTGTAGGTGTATGGGGCGCGTTAGATGAATTGCTTCGATGTGGCCATTTTAACCTCTCTGATGGCAGGCAGTTTTATCCTCATTACCATATGGGAGTAATAAGGTATTAAAGTTGTCGAGCCGTGTCGTGTGTAAATGTTATTTTATTTTTATCGTTCTATTACTAACACTAGATTAAGTTGTTTATTGCTTGTTACTAACCACTATGGAACATGTCCGAAATAAACTCTTTTTATTTATTTATTTATTTAAAGTAACAAACTTCTTCCCCACAGGTGCTACAACTGAAGACGATGGGCATCAACGACTTGCTGCACTTCGACTTCATGGACGCACCGCCCGTGGAGTCTCTCATCATGGCGCTGGAGCAGCTGCACTCGCTGTCCGCGCTCGACTCCGAGGGCCTGCTCACCAGGCTGGGGCGCAGGGTCAGTGGGATTTAAATCACTTGCTTTTCTTTTCTCCACCAACCCGCAGTGGAGCAGCGTGGTGGAGTGTGCTCCATACCCCCTCCGGTTGATTGAGGGGAGGCCTGTGCCCAGCAGTGGGACGTATATAGGCAGTTTATGTTTCTTTTGTCCATAAAGGTTCAAGTTCTTTTATAGCTGATTCCTGGTTGTGGCTGCCTGGAAGAAATTGCTTCAGGGCAATAAGGCCATTTGTACTGTTTCTAAATGTTTGTATGTTTTGTTTGTTTGCGAGAAAGGATATTTGATTCGATTCATCATATACTTCTTAGGACTTCCTTTCAACAGTGGCTGCAAGTCTTTAATTACTTGTGGCTCTGCCCACCCCATTAGGGACTACAAGCGTGAGTTTAGTAGTTATGTATGTATGTGTTTATCTTTGTCTTCTATATACATAAAAAAACAATCAATCGTCATCAAACAAATATATATATAAAAATGAATTGTTGTTCGTCTGTCTCGCTAGAAATTTTGAACTGTTAATAAAAGATTTACGTACAGTTTTAATGATTTTTATATTATGTGACAAGTAACAGTAATTAAATACATCAGTCAGTAATTCACAAAATTTTCAATAATAAAATTTACGTCCTTGGAATGTTGGAGATACCAATGGAATGGTAACACTTACGTCATCAATGGGCTTGCAATGGCGGCTTGTCCTATGATGAACATACCTGGTTTTCTTATACCATGGGTTAGCCCAACTCGGCAGATTTTGGTTTCTAAATTTATGTCGTTGTCCAGGGTATGAATAATATGGAAAAGGGTAAAACGATACCGGGTCATCTAGGAGCAAATAAAAATTCTGACCACACTCCCCTTTACAGATGGCGGAATTCCCTCTGGAGCCGAACTTGTCCAAGATCCTCATCATGTCGGTGGCCCTACAATGCTCCGATGAGATCCTCACTATCGTCTCCATGCTCAGCGTTCAGAACGTGTTCTACCGCCCCAAGGACAAGCAAGCACTCGCCGACCAGAAGAAGGCAAAGTTCAACCAACCAGAAGGAGATCACTTAACTCTCCTAGCGGTGTACAACAGCTGGAGAAACAACAAGTTTTCGAACGCATGGTGCTATGAGAATTTCGTGCAGATAAGGACGCTGAAACGCGCGCAGGATGTCAGGAAACAGCTGCTTGGGATTATGGATAGGTAAGCTTTTGGATGGTTTCATGTAGATCTGGGGGGTTAAAAAGCCACATCGGAGCAATTCATCAAAAAAGCAATGTTTTTCGTCTATCCTGTGGGTTGTGAGGTGGATTACCAACGTCATCAACCCTGGTGTCAGGGTTACTATTGACCCGCCAAAGGCCCCTAGCATGACTCATGTAACGTCTACGTACTTACATCAGTAAGTAGTAACCGGTTAGTAACAGTTAGTACATTTTTAACAAAATGTATGAGATTAAGATTATATGCCATTTTAAAAAAAAATGCGTATGAAAATCTGTCCGGTCGTTATTGTGTTCATCACGTTCAGACAAATAGACAGGCAGACGTGGCGTAGGGACTTTGTTTTTTGTATTTCTTAAAAACTTTTTTAACTAACCTATCACATTGGTCTAACAGAAAGCTTAGTGAGGTGTGGGTACTTAGTTCATCTTATGATGGATGTACTTCTGACTAATCAAATTGAGTAGATGAACTGATACTTGTGAGCTTCTATTTATAACTAACTTGCAATTCTTGTCATCCACAGGCACAAACTGGACGTAGTATCGGCGGGTAAGAACACAGTTCGGATCCAGAAGACCATATGTTCCGGCTTCTTCCGGAACGCAGCCAAGAAGGACCCGCAGGAGGGGTACCGGACATTGGTCGACAGCCAGGTCGTCTACATACATCCTTCTAGCGCGCTGTTTAATAGGCAGCCTGAGTGGTAAGTTTTAATAAAATTATGGTAAAGTATTTTTGAGCCATTTTCTGAGGGTTCTGGCCAAGTAGTAGACTGGTAGAAAGGTTAGTAGTGTGATACTTTAGACCTAAGTTTGGTTTACCCTAGGCGCATAGAATAAATAATACGTACAGTACGTATAGAACGGTAACTCAAAAATGTTTTCTTTCCTTATTTTAGCCATGGTATAAGAACAGCAGGTATGCTCAAAACTGACAGCTAGCATTTCAAGGTTAGCCCAGCTGACGTCATCCTACCGTGCGTTGCCATTTCGTAAAAAAAAAAATTACCCACAACCATTGTTTTTTTTTTTTATATTTATTTTGCAAGGTAATTTTGAACTTTTAGTAATAGGGTTACTTACAGTTTTAATGACTTTTATATATGTGACAAGTAATGAAATACATTAGTCAGTCATTCACTTAATTTTCAATAATAAAATTAACGTCCTTGGAATATTGGAGAAATGGTAACACATACGTCATGAAGGGCTAGCAATGGAGGCTTATCATAGGATTGAGCATACCTGGTTTTCTTATACCATGATTTTAGGCTTCGAAATCATGCAATCTATCATTGAATTCTTTTGATATTTAGTGCCCATTTTTTTATCTTTGACAGTAATTCTAGTTTTGTAAAAAAAAAAATATGTTTAACTGTTTAATTATTTTCTGTGCAGGGTGATCTACCACGAGCTAGTGCAGACGACTAAGGAGTACATGCGCGAGGTGACCACCATCGACCCCAAGTGGCTGGTGGAGTTCGCGCCAGCCTTCTTCAAGTTCAGCGACCCCACCAAACTGTCCAAGTTCAAGAAGAACCAACGCCTCGAACCACTCTACAACAAATACGAGGAACCAAACGCCTGGAGGATCTCTCGAGTCCGCCGAAGAAGGAATTAAATAATAAAGTACTAAATGTACATTTTGTTGATGGCAACCCTAAAAAAATTAACACAAAAATGGCGGCATTATTTCTCTATTTTCTTTATTATAATTATGGATAAGCAAAGACTTTACGCCATGCAGCTTCATTTGAAGTCAGTGCTATTGTTCATGTTTATAAGAATATTTTAATGCCTGGAAAAACGATCAGCGTATTTAACGTAAAAAAAAAAACAAAAGCACCTAGTTACAATGTTTTTCCGGTAAATATGTCTGTCAATCAAATCCTGTATTTTATGAATATGTGTTGCTGTTGAGTTTCTTGTGCCACTTATTCTCCTCAGCTCATAACATCTGAAGCGGTAGCAGGGCACAAATTTTATTTTAAAAGCTCATCATCGTTATTTACTATTTAAACAAATATACATAATTCCTTTTTCCTGCTGTGTATAAAAGTCATACCTCAGTAGTTTTTGTGAGGCCGAAGAATATAAATTATGAAATTTTAAAGGTAGTTTTATTGAGTGATTTGCTAATGTCGCCTTTGTTTGAAGTCTGCTTCTGTGTAGCACTGAATATCGAGTGACTGTGGGTTCTCTTTTATAGATAACCTGTCCTTACCGCGTTATGGATGTGGGTGTGATCATATGGAGCACTCTCCAATGTAATACATACTTAGTGTAGTATTATATTGAGAAAATTTTACTATACTCACATACTACATTGCCTATTGTACTAATTCTATTTCTCTTTTGTTTTGTATTTTGTTTTTTCCTGTTTGTGCAATAAAGTATTTGTTATGTTATATTTTATCAATACAAGTATATATCAATATCTATAAAAATATAAATCAAAAGTTATTTTCATATTTTTTTGTAATCCTATCATCATTTGAAACGTGCGTTTTATTTTTGCAAGTTTCAATTCTTTTACAAGTACTGTCAGTATTAAATTTCGTTCCCTGCAATAACGAAACGCAAACTGTCAAATTCGCTTTGGTCCAACTTCGGTCCTCGATGGGAATTTTGTTAATTTTGCGGTAAATATGATGTAAAAACAAGAAGAAAAACAGTCGTAATACAACATTAAATTGCCTGTGGTAGTGTTTGTGATAAAGTTTTGGAAAATGGAATTTCTATCGGAGATTATTGGGGAGGCCGTTGTTTTGAGTATAGATACGCTTATTTTGGGCTTCTGTGTGAAACAGCTGAGCAAATGTAAACATATCCTGAACGCCTTGCAGGTTAGTAAGCTAAACATGTCAGCCGTATCTGTTACTTTAGTAAAGATCTTTAAATAGTTGGTTAACTTTTCAAATTTATTCTTACTAGATAAATATATTAAAACTGATTAAATAATCAAACTAATCAACTATGATTACATACATCCGTTCAACTATTTTGTGCTCTATTGTATGTGAAGACAATAGTCAAATTATCATTGTGCAAATCTATGATGTAATACTTTGATCATATAAATTTTGTTTACCACAACATAACCTACAATTAAGTAGATTTTTATGCATTATGTTTGTATGCGGAAAACATGTGCTAATTATATGTGCAGCGTAAAAATTCTAAACAACTTTTGTTATTAAATACAAAAGCTCTGTTTCAATGAGATAATCTTTCTTATCAATTTCAAAATGATCATTAACTTTGTGTTAAAAAATGCTGTATTTGAAATAAAATTCTTAATACATATTCACGCCTTTTTCCCGTCAGGGTAAGCAGAGACTATGGAATTCCAAATAAAAAATATAAAAATTACAGTCAAATGTTATCATCATTTCAGCCCACATATCTAAATTGTACTGGCCTCAAGCAAAATATTCATTCTGATTTATTTTCTTCTTTCAACCCAGAATGCACCAGTATTAGATTTGGATGCATCACTTGGTAAGGAGCTGAACCGTCACCCGAACAACACCATCCCTTATGTGGTCATCCGTGGCATCGTCAAGCCCCTGGGCAATCCCATCCACAGCAACTACAACAATACTGTCACCGGAGTTATTCAGAGGTCCTGGTTATGTTGTTTTACTGATTTTTTTTTAATTATTAAAAAAAGCATACACAAAAATACTGAAATAATAAAAGGAAATTGCTAGTACTTTTTTCCAGGTTTTTTTCAATGATAGTCTGCACAAACATGGTAAATAGTACTTGTCTAAAGGCATCACCAGTCACCAGTAGATATTGCTGGCTGGTTATGTAGGGCTCGAACAATAGATTTCCACAACTCGCGGTCTTTTGTAGCCTCTATAGCTTGGTTCCATGACATGCTGAGTTTTTAGTTCTCGGTCAACCAAGCGTCGCCAGGAAAAAAAATATCCTTATTGTTAAAATTCCAGGCTAACCATCAAGGAGCATGTGATCGCGCGAACATCCGCCGGGTTCTGGTCCGATCAGACGCGGACCATACATGAAGTATGCAACGCGACGCCGTTTGTGCTCACCGCCGGGCGACACAGCGTTGAGGTGGTCGATGCGCTCGCTGCGGAACTACTTGGTAAGTTGAGAGTAGCTGTAGTATGACAGACGCGAGATACACCACGGGTACCAACCATGCAACGGTTATCTATATCGCGACTACCAACACATACATACTACAAACTGGCAACTGACGAATTCAAATCGTGTGCACGAGTATGTACCACTCACACGCACGAACAATCGAACCTTTCTCCAAGTCCTATGAGGGTGCGCTCGTTGGGTGCGAGTCGGTCGTCGTACACTAGTGATCGTATCTATACGCGTACGCACGTACGTTGTATACGCATGCGTACACGCACGAAAATGCATCCAAATTACAACCGAATCATCATCCCCCTAGCATTATCCCGTTTTTCACAGTATCCGTTTACCTAACCTGAAGATTTGACAGGTCCGGTTTTTTACGGAAGCGACTGCCGGTCTGACCGTCCAACCCGCGAAGGGAAAACCAGCCTAATACAGGTTAGGTCGCATACCTCCGAAAATGCATTTCTCGGGAATGTGGGTTTCCTTCACCGTTGAGCACGTGATAATCGTTTATGATCCAAACATGAATTCGAAAACTTTGACAATCATTGATTTACGCCTATGCTGGATTCGAACCTGGGCTACCACGGCTCCGGCGTAAATTACAACCGGATCAATACCTCAATATAACCAACAGATATGGACGTGGTCTCGGACAAGTTTGAGCCGATGTCGCCGGGCGTGATCGACCACGTGTGGGGCTTCTTCTCGGGCGTGCGGCAGCGCGGCCTGCAGAACATGGAGGAGATGCTCCGGGACGGCTCCTACATCACCGCTATAGGTATGCATGGAAGTAGTTATTAATGTACAGGTATGCCTGTTTCCATAACCCGAATTCCAACGCCTAGTTGATTGATTTACTTCTAAATATAAACGTGTGCCGAACGATGTTTCTACCCGTCCAAGGATTCATTGATCCCGAGCGACGTGGATTCCTATATGCAGGGTGTTAGTGACATCGTAACGAACGTCGTCACTTAAACCTCGTACAAGTACGTACAGGTAGCCATACAAGTATGTCGTGTTAGTGACACCGTAACAAATAATGAGGGCGATGATTCTAAGTTGATATCGAGTGGAATGTCCGTCGAAAAATTCCTTAAAAAGGTTAGTGTTTTTTTTAGTTATTTTCAACTCCATACTTTTGCGACGGAAAATTCCACTTGGTAATTTTCGTTCATCTCAGGTCTTTACATCTTTATCAGATGATTCAAACAGCGTTTCTGTGGCAGCTTTCGTTCGATGTCACTAACTCCCTGTATGAATGTTGTCAGACGTCGGGGAAGGCTACGAAACAAATATTTTGACGAGCTGGATCGTTTTCTGGAACATTGTCACCAACAGACTGGGAACAGGGAGGCGTGGAAGAAAAGGAGAGAGGCCTTCGCCCTGCAGTGGGACACACATGGCCGCTTATCCATACTAATATAACAAATGGGAAGGTGTATGTATGTATGGGGCTGTCTGTTTATTTGTCCGTCTTTAACGGCAAAACTGAGCGACGAATTAATGTGATTTTTTAAGTGGAGATATTTGAAGGTATGGAGACTGACATAGGCTATTTTATATTTCTTTCTTTACGTTAAGAGCATACCGCAATTTTCAAGGTGGAAAGTTAAAAATTGGTATGCGGACTATTATGAACTAACAAAAAAGTCGTGCATATTTTTTAAGGAAATCTGACCCCAACCACTTCAAAGAGGGACTTTTCGCAGTTTTCAAGGTTGGAAGCTAAAAATTGGTATATTAGGAAAGGGGAATAGTGTTACCCTGAATGTAACGCGAGCGAAGCCGCGTTCAAAAGCTAGTGATAAATAATAATGAAAACAACTTATTTTTCGCAGGGGAACTTAGCAGGACCCACTCCGGCACGCTGAAGATACAGCCTCCCAAAGACGGGTTGCCACTGTATCTGACCACAGCCACCAAGTCCAGCTTGCTGAAACGACTCGCCAGCTCCCGAGACTTCCTTAGGTGAGTTACTTCTTCTTATCGTGTGGGTTGTGAGGTGGAATATCAACCTCATCAACCCTGGTGTCAGGGTTATTACCGAGCCGCCAAAGGCCCCTGACATGCCTCATGTAACGACTACATACTTACATCAGTAAGTAGTAACCGGGACCAACGGCTTAACGTGCCTCCGAAGCACGGATCATCTTTCTTTCGCACAATCAGGTAATCAGCCTGTAATGTCCTAACCAAACTAGGGATCAAAGTGATTTTTGTGATACGTCCCCACCGGGATTCGAACCCGGGGCCTCCGGATGGAAAGAACGTGTAGGGCCCTGTGCCGAGGTTTTTCTTGCAGCTTCTTTTCCCCGGCTATACATGTTGTGAGAAGCTGCAGTAGTTTTAGGCGGATGAGACGTTCGTTATGTAAAAATTGACGATTCAAAGTGTAACTAAGTTACCTACTGAATAAAGATATTTTTGAATTTGAATTTGTCAGTTGCGGCAAATCTACAATAAGTCACGTCAAGAAAAAGGTACAAACTAAGTTCTTAAAGAATTGTTAGCAGCATAGACTATTGACTTGGCCCGGCAATTGTGTGATATATGATGCGTGTGTCAATCAATTCATGTCGAGTGGTTTAATTGATGTCTGTCGCTCGGCATGTTTGAGACCACTGTGTAAGTTTCCAGTTGTTTTATTTAGAAGCTGTGGCATATTTCTTTTGTTGTGTGGAAGATGGTGGAACGAATGATGAAACGTGTGGTGTTAAATTAACCCGAAAGTTCGATAAAGATTTTTTGTGAACTATGTGCTTGATGGAAGCTTGTATTGTACCCGAGACAATGATGGATTGTTTATTATTATTTGAAAGTTGTGAGGGCCGGACTGAATGCAGCCCGCGAGATCACTGCGACCTTGACAGATCTATTGTGACCTAAAATCCCTACATTTAAATATCCTCCTCTAGACCGATCCGTTCGAAGAGATCCAACGTCTTTTTGGGAGAAAGCTCCATGACTTCCTGGGGGTCCATTATGTGGCCCCCAAGTGTACGGCTTCTACTATGTATGAGAGACTCACAGCTGCACAGCAGATGGATTTATTTGATTGTTGTTTTAAACGTATATTCCTTCCCAGTGGCGGCCCTAGATAAATATTTAGCTGGTGCGAGACCTCACAGTGGCACCCCTCAGTCCCTTAAAATACAAAATGTTTCGATTAGTTTACGGCGACCGAAATTTACCTGTTTAAATCTTTTAAAAAATGTTGTTTACGGCCACCCGGTATGAGTTTTATGTGGCCGCGATCTAACCCGATGAACTTAGTTTGCGGCCAGTGTTGGGTGATTTTGCCGTATCGCCATCTGTGATGGTCGAGTCAACTGTGTTAGTGGAAACTACACTTGAGATAAATTAATAACTCATACACTGGCCCCGATTCCTGCAGACATCTCTTAATTTTACTTTAAGTTATACCTGTCATTTTCTTATCCGCCGAAAAGGAAAGGGACGGATGATTGACAGCTCTTAATTTTAGGAAGAATGAGTAAATAAATGAATAACCCGGGCGAATTTTTAGACGGTTGTTTTAGATTTGTGCTTAAAATTGACGTGTGTTCCATAAATTTTATGCTTGTCGATTACCCGTCCCTTTCCTTTTCGG
The DNA here is from genome assembly GCF_024362695.1 of Pectinophora gossypiella. Classification (NCBI taxonomy): domain Eukaryota; kingdom Metazoa; phylum Arthropoda; class Insecta; order Lepidoptera; family Gelechiidae; genus Pectinophora; species Pectinophora gossypiella. Next base: position 2,024,286 of record NC_065409.1, read on the forward strand.
CGGATAAGAAAATGACAGATATAACCTAAAATAAAATTAGATGGTATTTACAGGAATTAGCACCACCGCCGACGTGATACGTCTTGACTTGTTTGCCAGTACAATTGAGTGTATAATAAATAAATAAATGTCTCCTCATTACATTGCATATAAGCTATTAAAGGCTGTGCGATCTATACAAGCAAACCAATGTTCCAGAATCCTGCTAGTAGTGTTCGGCACGGTGGCGCTGGCGGCGTCGGGGCGTGTGGCGTACAAGTACCTGAAGCGGCGCCGGCGCCGCGAGACGGAGGACAACATGAAGAAGCAGCTGGCGGCCGGCCGGCGCGAACGACGCGCGCATGCGCGGGAGAAGAACCTCAGCGACGTGCAGCTCTGCGTCGTCTGCACGGAGAACCCTAAAGAAGTACGTATACTGCCTACATATCAGCAGTGTCCGTAAATAACCCTTTCCCCCTTGGTGAGACTTCATCGGGAGATTTTCTACCACCCCTTAATCTCAGGTAAACAACACCAACAATGTGTGGTAAGTAATACTGAAAAAATCTGAACGCCACCGAAACGGTAAGAAGATCTCAGGTGAGATTGAGATTACATTAAACTGTGCTTATTTCTGTGTTGGACTATGTTGGTGTCTTAACAATCGAGGAGCTACTTTTCGGCGTTCACAGAACCGCGATAATTAATATTGTGTAGGTGACTATTAAAAGTGGACTATCACAAGTGGACAATTTTCCCAAAATATTAAGTTTGGGCATAAAATTGATACGAGAGTGCAACATACAAAAATACGACAATAGACGAAAAATGCCTTTAAAAGAGAAAGACTCGCCTAGGTGACCTGCTGAGACATACGCAGGCTCGATAACCAACAGCCAGGGAGGCTCCTGCAGTACCTTCAGCTCGCCGACTTACCTCAGGTTACCAAGTTACCTATAACTGTGGCAAAACACTCGAGCGATGGATTGCCTTCCCAATTTAAAGGCACTGTTGCACTAGAAATATTTTCGGCAATTACGATAAGCATTTGAAAAATTCAAAGTATTTCGTGGGTCACACGTCTGACCTCTATAACGACACGAAAGCAAGAGAGAGACGTTCCAAAACCAAAATTCTCAAAAAAGTTGTTTTTAAATTATGTTTGTAATGTTGCCAGGCGAAATATAATGTAAGTCTGAACAGTAGGATTTTAAAGTCAATCAAGTTTTCTCGCAATATTTGACTGTCTTGCGGAAAAAATAGTGATATTAGATAAGAATAATATATCAAATAAATATAAACATCTTTAGTGTGTTTACTCAAAGTGTATGCAATAGTCCGTGTTAACAAGTCAACAGAATATTCAACGAAGTATATTTTGTTCCAGGTAATATTGATGCCGTGCGGTCACGTGTGTCTGTGTGAAGACTGCTCGGACTACATCCGGGACCAGTGTCCGATATGCCGCGAGAGGATAGAGTCCAGAGCACCCGCGTTTATAACGTAGATTGTATCACTAGCCGCGACTGTACAGTATGTAGTTTTATTTCTAACAAAGACAAGAATGGGAATCATTCGGAAGTAAACACGGACATTGGTAGCTACTCTGACATATACAAAACATTATATAAACAGCCTATATACGTCCCACTGCTGGCCACAGGCTTTCCCTTAATCAACCGGAGGGAGTATGGAGCATACTCCACGCTGCTCCACTGCGGGTCAGGTGATTCAAGCCTGCAAAGTCCTTAACAAAAAAAGGACAGTCTCACAAAGTGATCTCGACAAAACTTAACCAGCCTATAATACGGTCCATAGCTAGGCGCAGGCCTCCCCTAAAAGATCCAGAGGTGGTATGGTATGGATCCTCCCCCTAGCTAACAAAAACTAATTTGATTTGACAGTTCTAAAACTAGCTCTTTCTTTCATGTGATTATCGTAACTGAAGGACAGTATTTTTAGAACTGTCAAATCAAATTCGTTTTTTACACGTCAGAGTTACAGTTTTTAGTTTTTTGTACGTCAGAATGGGTACCAGTGACAGTTAGAAACTAGCCATAGACAAAATCTTGTAAGGAAAATATCTATGGTACCAAACAAAATATTCGTCTATGGTTGCGTAAATACCCGCTTTTAGTCCCAAACTGTTCGCAGTGTAATTACTAATTACTTTGTTGACAAAGAGTACGATTATGTCTATCAGCTAGTTTGCAGGGAATCGTGTCTTTAAATGTAAATACGTACAAAATCATAATAATTAAGTTTAAGTTTATCACGGTGCGAGATATAGGAGACACGATGACCCGCCAGCTGTTTTTGAGGTTTTAAATACCTTAGTTTCGCTTTTATTTCACGGTGACTTGCTTAATTTAATGCATTTATTTCTATGTCTATAACTAAATCTACGTCTTACGACGTCGTCATCTAGTTTAGATGTATATATATAGTGTGGTGGACTTGAATGCTGACTGTACAGTATTAACCTGACATAAATCCTCACGAGCAGTAAATAAATATGATTTTTCTTCATGCTTTCCTACAAGTACTATCATCTGCAAGATATACTTTTTATCTCTCTCTCTCTCTGTTACATTATTCGATGGTGGGGTCTTCTTTTCGCCCCTATCTGTAAACTATTTTTCAAAAAGGAGCGAGTGAAGCAAAAAACATATTTCTTCTAGTTTACAAATGAATTTTCACAACGCTGACAGACATAATCTAAATCCTATTGAAATATTTTTTTAGATATTAATTTATTTTTGTTTGAAGTTGAATGGTAAACAATGTACTTATTTTTCGCCAAATAATTACATTATGTAACTTTTGATTTGCGCCAATGTTAATAGCCTCGCACGAGTGGTTTATAGGTAAAATAAAGAATTTATTAGAATTACTTTATTGTTTTATTGTATTTACATTATGTATAATGTTATGTTGTAACAACATTGTTATACAATGTTAAGTTGCGCGACATTATGTTGCAGTGATAAAAATATGAAATGCGCAATATTTAATATTATGTTATTAATAAAAAACGGCCTCGGAATCCCGGTGGGGACAAATCACAAAAATCACTGTGATCCCTAGTTTGTTTAGGACATTACAGGCTGATCACCTGATCACCTGATTGTGAAGGCACGTTAAGCCGTTGGTCCCGGTTATTATTTACTGACGTAAGTAAGTAAGTACGTAGTCGTTACATGAATCATGTCAGGGGCCTATGGCGGCTCAGTAATAACCCTGACACCAGGTTTGATGGGGTTGGTAATCCACCTCACAATCCACATGATAGAAGAAGAATAATAAAATCCCAACCCAGCAGGGGTTAAAAGAATAAAAAAAAGTACTGCATTATCGAAAGAGATAATTGATATAATTTGTCAGATATGTCAGCACCTCATCACACTTCCCTATGCTGCTATCCTTTTCTGTTACTCAGAACCGTAATTTGCTAGAGCAAGAGAGCGCGAACGCAAGCTTACGCGTGCCGTCGTTCTCTCAAATCTCTTTTTTTATTCTTATTTTTAACGAAGCTTTGAACACCCTGAGTGATCATGCCAGCCTCATAGGTGCTTTCATGTACCTAACCCTTAGAGCCTGTCCAGATGAGGCGTTTTACGCGTGTTGTCATACCACAGAGTACTTAACATCATACGGATACAGACGCATATCACCAAGCATGCAGGAATTTATAAAGTAATCAAATTATTCTGTGGTATGAAAACGCGAGTAAATCGCGCCTTCTGAACAAGGTCTTAGGCAAAGGATTGGTCAACCAGATAATATAAAGTAAAAGCCTTACATGATAGTGGCTCTGCCAACCAGCAATTGACTTCTCCGTTGCCAAGGGAAATCACATCCTGTGTCGCGGCGTTTCCGCGAGATATACATATTGTAATATAGCAACACTGATTATTAATTAGTGTCAACTTATTTAAAGTAATAAATGTGTTTCATACACTGGTAAACACCGCAGTTTATTGGAAAGTTATAATAAGCGGATATGAGTGGATAATCGAATACTGAACCAGCTTGATTGGAGCTGTGGGTACGCTGCAAATATATCTACCTACTGATTGTTATCAAAACGGATATAAGAAATTCATGTCTAACAATGGAGGAAATACTGATAAACAGGTTATCCAAATTTGTCCAAGAAATAAAGAACTTAACTGATCAAGGTAAGAGGCACAAATTGTAAAAACTAAACTTACGGCAATATTGTCACACTTTACCTGTGAATTATATAACTATTTCAAAATATGCAATAACTCTGACCCTGATGAGATATCACATTTCACTACTTATCAACTACAAGGAGAAGTCTTGGCAGCGTTGGACGCCAAGCTGAAAATTCACGCGGTTCAACCATCAACCTCGACAGAAGTTAATAAATCAGCAAGTTACCGGATTTGAAATTACCCGAATTCAGCGGAAATCTGCTCCAATTGTTATCATTTTGGGATCAGTTCACGTCTAATATAAGACGAAGAAATTTAAATGATGTGGACAAGCTGCTTTATCTCGAGAGTACACTCAAGGGAGATGCGGCAAGACTTGTAGATGGATTTGATACAACAAACCGTAGTTATAAACTTGCAGTTGATACTTTAAAAGCAAGATATCGGAAAGATAGCGAAATCATATTCGCTCACCATAAAGCACTTAGCATGATTAAACGAGCCGAAATATAGAAGAGTGTCGACAAACCTTAGACGAAGTCTGAGGACACCTTAGAATACTTCAGTCTATGAAGGAAAATACAAATACCAATCAGATTCAATATCTTATCATGGAAAAAAATCCTACTGATATCATTTATGAAATCAAAATGAGAGTGGATGCTGAGGCAAAAAACTCGATAGAGGAGATATTAAAACAACTCTCCAACACCTGCACTATTAAAGACCTGTACGAAGCCACTGACAATGCCGTAAGCGTGGCCAATTATTGGTCAGCAAAAAATTAGTTTCGATCGCCATTGACTCGCAAAGAAGAAGAATAGTGATATCGGCCAAGGAAGAAGCGAAGAGTTTCTCAAGTGAACACTTCAAACGAGACATCACCGTATGCATTTGAAACATTACATGTGAACGAAGCCAATAATCCGAAAACGAATTATAACTTTAATAGCACAAATCAATATAAGAACCAATGGAACGCTGCGAATCTTAGATCGTCTTCTTGGAATTCAAGACCAAATGATAAACCAACTTAAAGGAAATTCGATTCTAATCAAGAAATAGTAAATTTCATGGAAGTAAAAGGAAGAAATGGTTATGTGTATTCTGTGATGGAGATCACAAACGTGAATGTAATAAAGTTACTGCAATTGAAGAAAGGAAAGCAAAATTAAAGGCCAATGTTTTGGCTGTTTTAAAACTGGTCACTTAGTACATTACTGCAATGAGATGCAAAAATGCCAATATTGTGGACAGTTCGGTATCCATAATAAAGCATTATGTCCGAAGGGACTGCAAAACAAACACTAAGAGAAGTATCCTGAAAATGCATCTGTATGTAATCAAAATTACTTTTACAAGACTTATGGAAAATTAAAATAAAATGGGGCACACCATTACCCTAAGATATTATTGACAAATGGGTTGACATCAAACAACATTTGAATGAAATTGAGGAAATAAGTCTAGATAGATGTTACCTGAAAAATTCAAAGATCAAGGACATTTGAAAATACTCAACTCTAGGCGGCGATATCCTGAGAGCGAAAAACCCTTCGTCTCAAATTAGCAAATGACGCTATGTAACTGAGTAACAGAAAAGGATAGAAGCATAGGAAAGTGCTTCTTCTTCTTCTTATCTTAGAGGTGGAATACCAACCTCATCAACCCTGGCGTCAGGGTTGTGATTGAGCTGCCAAAGGCCCCTGACATGGCTCATGTAATGATTACTCACTTACATCAGTAAATAGTAACCGGGAACAACAACTTAACGTGCCTTCCGAAGCAGAGATCATCTTACTTTCGGACACTCAGGAGATCAGCCTGTAATGGCCTAACCAAACTAGGGATCACAAAGTGATTTTTGTGATATGTCCCCACCGGGACTCGAACCCAGGGCCTCCGAATCGTGAGTCCAACGCTCAACCACTGGACCTGGATACATGTGGTTCAACTAGAAGCTTATAACAGAGCCGCCACATGCGCCTGCGCAGGTATTTTCATCATCTTCATTTATAACTTCTACATCTGAATCCTCCTCTGTACCATTATTTAAACTCTCTTTATTATGTTCTATAGACTTGGACTCCTCTATTCCATACTCCTGCAGCAAATTATTTATTTTGGCATTACTAACTTCTCCATTACTTGTTTTATTATTGCAATTTCCTGTACATTCTGTGCTGCATTTCTGTTCATTATTTGCATTGCTTTGTACATTTTCTTTCTTACTTCTACATAGTCCTGTTCGACAGGGCTTTCCCTTATACTTACAACTGTCTGTATCTATGTCTAATTCTTTTACAGCCAATTCTAAAGAGTTTTCGTTCTTAGCATTATATTCTTCAAGCATCTTCTTAGCTTTGGAACTCTTGCCGACGCCAAGTCGAGGGAGGCCTTTGTTTAATCCTTCCAATAACACACAAGCTTTGCATACAGCCTGTGATGATACAAAATTACATCTGGTACATATTCTCTGAGCTGGTAGGGAGACTTCCTCCTTCACTTCCATGGTTTCACCTGAAATGTGAATTATTTTTAAGGGTTGAACTACAACTGGCCGCACCGCATCGCGCTTTCCTATGCTTCTATTCCTTTCCGTCACTCAGAACCGTAATTTGTTAGAGCGAGATAACGCGACCGCACGCGGCGGAATCGACGAAGGATCGAACGTGCGGCCGCATAGGCGGAATAAATGCGGTTCTGTGCCGCTAGATGTGGGTCAACCCTAATAGTAGAGTTGCACGTTCATGCAATGCAAATGTGCTGTATTCATGTATCTGATTGTTGAAATTTAGTTCTGTGCAATAAAGTATTTTGATTCATTTCCCTTGGCAAAGGAGAAGTCAATTGCTGGTTGGCAGACCCACTATAATGTAAGGCTTTTAGTTTATATTATCTGATTGACCAATCCTTTGCCTAAGGGAGAGGTACTTGAGATCACCTATGAGACTGGCATGATCACTAAGTGTGTTCAAAGCCTCATCAAAAAAAAAAGACCTGTTGGAAAATTTGATAATAAATGAGGATCTAGTCTACTTGGACTTTATATTCATACTGCAGTATAGAACTCCCAATATTTAAAATATAATATAGGCTCATGACTATATTCCATTTGGGGTAGTCAGAGGTTCATGCATCGCAAGATGAACTACCCACACCTCACAAAGCTTTCTGTTATACCATGATAGGTGATACATTGTTAGAAATATTTTATTATCATCTATTAAAACAAGTAGGTATACTATTTAATTAGAAGCAGAAATTATAATGCAATTCAATCACCTGAATAAATTATATCCATAATACAAGAAGGTCTAATTTTCTCCATATCTTTAAGGAGGGCTCGGGCATGTCCTCTGTAAGCATTCGGCGCAAACACACACTCTGTGGAGAAGTATACTAATTTCTTGTAGTGAGCATACATTACTATTTCCTTCTCATATGTGTACTTTAACGGTTTCACCCGAGGTATGCTGCCTTCACTACCCTGAAATCGTAAAATACTTATTAAAAAAATATTATGAAACATTGTTTTATTTCGAAAAAGGAAACTGTCTTTATGCATCTAAAACTTACAGTCCTTATTGCAGTACATCTTTTCAATCGGGCTATATCTCCTCTAAGCACATTCATGAGCACTGTCTCTGCAATATCATCAGCATTATGCCCCGTTGCTATACACTTCACCCCAAGCATGGCAGCACCACGGTCTAAAGCTTGACGTCTAAACACACCACAAAAAGTGCAGTTGTTTTTCCTGCCAATTTGGGCTACAATCTCATCCATAGTCCAACCATATAAGTCTTTGTATGAAAGAATTTTCAGCGGCATTTCATAGTCATCTCGGTTTTGTTTTACTGTTTCTAAACTGTCATCTCTGTAGCCCGTTATTCCTTCGTCAATAGACAGCAACAGCAAATTCAAACCGTAGTCGTATCTCTGGTTCAATGTTTTCATAACGTACGCGAGAACTGTCGAGTCTTTGCCACCAGACGCACCAATAGCGACCGAGTCGCCTCTTTTGAATAATTCTCCTTCTGTAATAGTGTAGTGGATTTCCGTCTCAAACGCCCAGAAGAAGCATTCTCTGCACAGCGCGTCACCTGTTTTCGGTCGCTGTGAAGAAGATTCAGTTAATTTTAGTACAGAACAAGGATTTTATAAAGTTTTCAATATATAAACATATGATAAAAACTAACCTTTAAAACTGCGTTCTTTCCACAACCTGTTCTACACAGTACAGGCATTGTGCTGTAGTATTATAAAACTAATTACCTAAAAAAAACGTTATTTATTGTAAAAGACAAGGAATTAATAATTATTTTGTTTAATAATTATGCTTGTAAAAACACATGCAATAACATTTTTTTTTTTTTTGGTTTGGTTTTCCCCGAAGGGTAAGGCAAAGGGAACTATGCCCATACAGCCATGTCTGACGTATTTTTTTTCTTGATGATTAATGAAATGATGAAAGGTGATGATGATGAAACCTAAGCCCCCACCCTCGGAGTAGACTCCTACTCCGAACCCCAAACGAATTAACTCAAAAGTCCGCATAAACTTTTGAGTTATGAAGCGGCTTCCTGACACGAAGCGAAAATAGGCAGATACACTTTGTTTATTGAATACTCCAATATAATAACACTCGCGAATGTCTTCCGACTAACTTAATGCGATCATTAACCACAAAACACCACTTCGTATTAATTATTTAGATTATTCAATGAAGAAAGCAACTGTCCCGTTCCCGCCTCCCGCCAAAAAGCCACATGCAATAACATCGCAACATTTCCATCCATCCATGAATGACAGTCAGGTTTTTTAAGATGTGAATTTTTGATCAAGAATCTAAAGTTTCTTGTTTTAAGTTATGAATAGAAAAAAACCCTTTCAGCATTTGTAGATTTTGTTTGGATATTTTTCTAATCTTTTGATACATTTTTAATGGTATGATAGTTTTTCAGTGAAAATTTTATAATTTTCATTTTATTAGCAAGGTAGAGGTATCAAAAAAAACCTAAAGCAAGTGATGACGTTGACGTCTGACATTTTTCTTTTTTTAAATATTCTTTTGAATATTTTTAAACGAAACAAGGTGAAAACGAACAAAAAAGGAATCATTAGTTTTTTTTATCAAAAATATATTGCAGATAGTTGCGTTATGTATAAAAATTTGATTCTAAGTCTATCAGGCTAAAGAATATTCATTAATTAGAAAAGCTCAAGATGAAACACAAAATAAAGTAATAAAATAAATATTGAGAGTTCATTGACATCTCTTAATAATATTTCAGAACGAAACCCGAAACCCACTTTGCATGTTTATCGCAGAGATTTCTCGCTCAATTTATTTTATTTTAACTATAATAGAAAGCTTAGTTGTTGCGGTTTTTTATGTAAAATGGTTTGTCTGTCACGCGGGGGTTAGATTATGATTGGTTTTGCGGTCAGGAGGTGGTATCGCAATGTATAGTTAGTGGAGAGTTGTGTTGATGTGTCGGTGTTTTTGGTGTGTGATGGTTGTGGAGTCGTGAGGAGTAGCAAGATGCACGAGCTTCTGAAGCACGTGCTGACGGAACGAGACCTGACGCGCGCCGGGGACCTATTCGCAATCCCTGACGCGGACATCGTAGATGACCTCAATGATGTGGTGAGTCTGCTCCCCTTTACGTATCCTGGTCAACTACCGTCTTTTTTACTGACCATCATTGACCTGTATTTTCCGAGAATGTTAAGATGAATAAACTTTGCATATAATTATTTGCTTATAAGAATGTTTATGTATTTTCCTTGAGGAGGTGACTTCTATTTATAAAACAATGTTGACGTTGAAGTTTTCCTCATGATAAAGACCAGAAGTAGTCGCATGATAGAGTCAGTATAATATAGTCGTATTCTATAAATCCTATGTACATATAAAATTAACTTCCTGGTGCATAATAAAACTCGGTTTGAAAGTTATTATGCAAGTAGACATAGATGTGGCTGACCTAGACTAAACTATAAGTATTATATATTAAGTATGTATAGATTCTGAGACACACCTTATGCTAAGTCAATATAACAGAGGCTGTTTTTATAATAAAAATGATTTGGCTTTGTTTATGTTGACATATCAGAAGATAAAATATGAAATAGAATATTGAATTGAGAGGTAGCTTTGATTAAGTTCTGGTTTTATGGTTATAAATAATAAAGATTTTCTTTGATTTATAATATATTAAAAGTTCACTAGATTGTTGAATGAATGTCAGTTATTGTAAAATTCATAATAAGGTATTTGTCTGGGTCAAAAAAAAAAATATAAAATGCTAATCTAGAAATATAATCTAGTCTAACATGATCAAAAATCAATCTCAGTTTTCATTTTGACTTATTTTCGAAATTTAATTATGAATTAAGTGAGAATAAGTATGACTTAACTGCTTTTACTGATGAAGTTACAGGCCAGTATATCCATATATAAAAAAATATATTTTGATGTTTCGTAAAAAGTATCTCATTTACTATGTTGCCAAATAGCCTATTGTAGGATTAACACTGAACTCTTATTTTACAACATTCATACATATTCAAATCTTCACAAAACTCAAATATTACAACCCTGTACATTCCAATCATATCTTAAGACATAATATATCTCAATCAGATCTTACATTCATAAATGTCCAAAACATTTATCATAAAATATTGATAATAATGATAAAATGGATGCATCATTGATAAAGTTATTTTTCACTTTCAGCTCAAGCAGATAACGGAGATTTCATCACGTCCGGACTATACTCGTAACGATCGTGATCAGGCACTCATAGAAATATGTGTAACAAGAGTGACATCGTGTATCAAGGAAACGGGAACATTGGACAAGTACTGTGGAACTCTGGTGTCATTACTTGAATCCTGTCTTCATCATAATCTGATGCCATTGGGGCATTTGAGAGATGACGACCCACCACATGCAAAGATCGCGTCTGACATCATTGCTTGCATAGTTCTGGTAAATTATACATTAATTTATTTAATTATTTATAGCCTTATATCAGACATAGAAGTTACATTTTAACGATTTTCTTTAATCTACGATAACCGAATCTGTGTGCCTTCGGGCAAAGGCCTCCCCCATTTTTCTCCATTCTTCCAGCCATTAAAATTATTGAAATGCTGAAATTATACATATGTTTTATTTTTAAATTTTACTCTATCTAAAGATTTTGTTTACTTAATATGGATTTTTTTTACATTTTAATCAATGGTTTTCATTTAGCTGCAGGAAGCTTTTGGCTAAATGTATTACAAAATACAAACATAAACAAACATCATTCTCTTACCTACATTTGGTCCGCTATGAATATCATCTAACTTTTTATAACTTATTTTATAATGAGGTTTTGATCATGTGGACCTCATAGATGCTTTTGCGTAATTAAGTTTTACATACATATATAAACTCACGCCTATTTCTCACTGGGGTAAGCATAAAATAATTTGCTTCAATCCTGATATACCTCTCTTGTTTCCTATACATCCTTTTTTTTTTCTCTTTTCCATCAAGCGATTAGTCTTACGACAGTAAACAGCTTTTTACATCAAAATACATAATATCACGCCGATTTCCTACCGGGGTTAGCAGAGACTATGGAATTCCATTAGCAATTGTTTTTTGTTTCATTATTATTTTTTTTATTTATAAATAGTTTTTTGTTATACAGGTTTTTGTTAATGGCGTGTTAGGCATGCCCGCCCATTGTTGAGAGGCCTGCATGTGGAGTATTGCAGACTGCTACAAGTTGTCCTAAGTGTAGGATTTCTACAGATGTAGGACTTAAAATATATTATTAGTATTTATGTTACTTAAGTAGTGCCCTCAAGAAACATCAAATTCAAAGTCTAAATTCAAAAATATCATTATTCAGTAGGTACATAGTTACATTTTGAATCGTCATTTTTTACATAACGAACGTCTCATCCGCCTGAAACTACTGCAGCTTCTCTCAACCCGTATAGCCGGCTAAAAGAAGCTGCAAGAAAACCTCTGCAAAGGGCACTAGAAATTCGTTTTTTTTTTTAAAATCTGTTATACAATTTAGTAATTTGGTTGCCTAATATCAGTTCCCAGACAGTTAATCCCATCATTCTTCTAGATAATCACTAAGCTTATATTAACCTTTTTTCATCCACTTTCATTCCAGGTATCGTTCCCAGTACAATCAGACAAAGAGAACTACGGTAACAAGAGTGTGATGGAGTTGTTCCTGCCGGTGGCCGTGCAGTTCCTTCACAAGGGCAACCGGGAGATATCACGACACATGGCACGTTACCTGTCTCTAGCTGCACTACATCACGCTGCGCTGTTGAAACCACATGTGCATACTATCATGGACTCTATTATGTCAGGTATGAATTTTTTTTTTTTCATTTTTGTGCCCAAACATGCGATCGGTCGACTGACCATAAGCAGTTTTGATGGTTTGGTTTTATTAACATGCAGGACAGGCCCCCTCATTAGAAGGCTGCCTTTATTAAGGTGCTACTGTATGTTATTCCATATGTGTGTCTTTTTGAGGCGTCTCATATAGTGGTTGTCACTTAAACTCCGGGCCAGTTTGTTTTGGTGATGAGTAATTCGATCTCTGTAAAGCCTTGTAGTGGTGGCAATTTCTTGCTTAACTGTCCTCATTCCAAGGTACTCGTGAAGTTCGTCCATGCGAGTGAACCAAGGTGCTCGCGCTATTGATTTGAGCACTCCGTTTTGGAAGCGTTGTAGTATTTTCATATTTGATGTTTTTGCAGCACCCCACAACTGAATGCCGTAAGTCCATACTGAAGGTATGAAGCAATGTGTCATTATTAAAAGTTGTTCACATTGTTATTATAATTTAAAATTTAAACACATATTGGTGCTAATTCCTTTTCACACCATCTAATTTTATTATAAGTTATATCTGTCATTTTCTTATCCGCCGAAAAGGAAAGGGACAGATAATCGACAAGCATAAAATTTACGGAACACACGTCAATTGTAAGCACAAATCTAAAATAACCATATAAAAATTTTGCATTGGCTAATAACCCGACAGAATTAAGTTGACAGCACACGTCAAACGGTTTGCATACCAGCGAGATACCTTTTTGTTTCGCCCGAGTTATTCATTACTCATTCTTCCTAAAATTAAGAGCTGTCAATAATCCGTCCCTTTCCTTTTCGGCGGATAAAAAAATGACAGGTATAACTTAAAGTAAAATTAGGAGCACATGTACCACGTACCACGCACACGAACATGTACCACGCTGCGCGAGACCGCTCCGCGAGGTACCGCGCCCCGTAGGGCTGCGAGACGCAGAGCCGCGCCGCCCAGTGCTGCGTCGCCTATTGCTGCGCCGGCCAGGGCTGCATCGCGCAGGGCTGCAACACGCAGAGCCGCACCGCCCATCGCCGCGTCGCCTATTGCTGCGCCGGCCAGGACTGCATCGCGTAGGGCTGCGACACGCAGAGCCGCGCCGCCCAGTGCCGCGTCGCCTAGTGCTGCGCCGGCAAGGGCCACATCGCGTAGGGTTGCGACACGCAGAGCCGCGCCGCCTATTGCCGCGTTGCCTAGTGCTGCGCCGGCAAGGGCCACACCGCGAAGAGCTGCGAAACGCGGTGCCGTGCTCCCCGACGGTGCGCCGCTGTCCGCAGTGATGTGCGACACCGCACCGCCCAACAACGAGCCGCCGTGTGCCGCGCTGCCGAGTGTCGCGCCGGCCGGTGATGTGCCGCCGGGAGCCGAGCCGCGGAGGGTCAGAGTCCGCGGAGCCTCGAGGCGCGGGGCGTCAGCGGCAGTGCCGCCGTCCGCGGCGCAAGCGCCTGCGGCGCCCCCGCCCGCTGCGCCGCCAGGTGGGGCGCTGCGAGGGCCCGGAAAGGTCGCGACCGCATTGCCGGACAACGTCGCGCCCCAGAAAGACTTTGTCCCGCGTCTAACGAAAAAGACTGTTGTGTTCTCGGACGATATAGGCATAGGTTTAGGACCACTTTTAAAAAACTCTTTTGATCATGACATTATTAATGTGTGCATGCCTGGCGCGTCATATTCACAAATCATCACAAAACTATTCCAGTGTAAATATGATGCGAACACTACCGTTATTCTTTTAGTAGGCAATAGTACAGGGCTCACAAAACAGCAGTTATCTAAGTATCATAGGTCGCTAATGACTGTTGAGTGTGGAAACTTAATTATTTGTTCGTTTCCATACTCAAATTCATTAGCTAGTGAGGAAAATAATTATATATTTTCTCTCAACCAACACCTTTACAACAGAACCTGTCATCACAGTAATATTATTTATTTAGATTTGAATAAGTTTATTCAAAATTGTTTAATAACGACAGATAGAATATATCTATCTAAGTACTTTAAAAAAATTATATGTTCAGTACTAGTTTTTTATATTACAGACATTTCTGCCAGACCAGGCAGTAAACTTATTGACTGTACTGTCTTCTACAGTACAAAACCTTTTATTGACGGTAGTCAGCCATGTACCACGAATGGTACTTCATCTTTAAACTAGACAATAAGACAAAAGAGAAGCTTGGAATATTAAAACTAGTTCACCAAAATATTCAAGGCTTCTCTGGCAAAGAATTGGACATAGAATTATTTTTAGAGACATTTTTTATTGACATTTTATGTATTACTGAGCATTGGTTTAAGGATTATGAATTGTTATTCGGTTTTGAAAATTATCATTTGGCTAGCGCTTTCTGTCGAAAGATCAAAATACGTGGTGGCTCCCTTATTTTTATCAGAAATAGTTTAAAATATAAAGAACGCAAAGATATTACTGGACTTTCGATAGAGGGCACTATGGAGATTTCATGTATAGAAACAGAGAAACATATTGTTGTGGCCGTATACAGACCCCCATACAGTGCTAACTTCACAGTTTTTGAATCAGTGATGGAAAATGTACTGAAGGTCATATCCAAAAGTAATAAATCCATTATAGTGTGTGGAGATTTTAACGTTGATTTATATGAAGTAGATTCAATTACAACTAGATTTCTAAGTTTGTTTACATCTTTTAACCTTGTTAATATATTTATGGAGCCAACTAGAATTACAGAAACAACTGCCTCATGTTTAGATAACATTTTTTGCAATTGTGATTTCCAAGATAACAGTATCCTTAACTGTTTTAAGTCTGATCACAGTGGGCAGTTGGTTAGTTTTCCAGTACTTAAAAATGTGCAAAAAATTAAATTTAGTACTCGACCCATCACTGATAATCGGATAGAGAAATATCGAAATAGTCTTATTAGTAACTTACCTTGTCCAAACTTTGATACAGACAATCCTGACGATTTTTACAGGGATTTCTTCACTATTATCCATAAAGAATTTGAAAATAATTTTCCTCAAAAGGTAGTTACCAACAGTCAATCATTCAAGTTCAGTGACTGGGCTACCGTAGGCATTCGCAAAAGTAGAAATACTCTTTATTCTTTATATGAGGAAAAAACGTATACACACGCTGATAGTTTCAAAAGCTACGTCAAAAATTATTCTAAAATATTTCGAAGAGTGTGTTATACAGCCAAACAGATGCATATTAGTAGTAAAATAAAGACCGCGGATAATAAAATAAAGGCAGTTTGGCAAGTAATAAATAGTGAAACAAAGGCTTCTAAACCGCGTGAATTAGAATACAATATAGAATCGGGCACTGGGTTAGTAAAACAAGATAAAGATGTAGCTGAAGTTTTTGATAAATTCTTCACGAACATCCCTGTAAAAACTACAGAATCTCTCAGGTCCTCTCCTGTTCAAGCTGATATATTATTAAAAAGTAATGTTACTGCTTGCACTGAATTATTTGATTTTAAACGCGTTGATCCGAGTAGTATTGTTAAAGTATTCAAACAGCTGAAACTTAAAACCTCGAAAGATTTATGGGGATTGTCTGTCAAATTGATGAGCTCTGTTATTGATATATTAGCACCATATCTAGCTTACATTTTTAATATGAGTGTTGAAAATGGCACTTTTCCAAATTTAATGAAAATCAGTAAAGTTATACCTCTTTTTAAATCGGGCACAAAATCAGACCCCACGAATTATAGACCGGTTTCTATTCTACCAGTACTTAGTAAAATTTTCGAGAAAATTATTCTCGACCAACTGCTATGTCATTTTAATTTAAATAACTTACTCCACAGCCAGCAGTTTGGTTTTACTAAGGGTCGGTCTACAACAGACGCGAGTGTGACATTTGTTCGACACATTTTCGATGCTTGGGAGAAGTCGCAAAATGCCGTAGGAGTATTCTGTGACTTGTCTAAGGCGTTCGACTGCGTGGATCACGAGACCTTGCTTTTGAAATTGAGGCACTATGGACTAAATAATGGAGCTCTCAGTTTGTTAAATTCATATCTAGGTGGTAGGATACAAAAGGTACAAATCAATAGTACAACTTCTTCGGGCTCTCATGTTCAAATGGGAGTTCCTCAAGGATCCATTTTGGGTCCGTTTCTTTTTTTAGTGTACATAAATGATTTACCTTATGTAGTACAGAACCAAGCTGACATTGTGCTGTTCGCGGATGACACTTCTCTTATATTTAAAATCGACAGAAAGTTAGAGGAATTTGACGAAGCAAACAGCGCTGTGTCGCAGGTTCTAAGTTGGTTTACAGTAAATAACCTAGTTCTAAATGCTAAGAAAACGAAGTGTATTAAATTTGTTCTACCAAACGTAAAGAAAGTAAATAATAACATTAAAATTAACGACGAGAAACTAGATTTTGTTGAACACACAGTTTTCTTAGGAATTACTGTAGATTCAAAACTTCAATGGGGCCCACATATTGTATCACTAGCGGGCAAGCTAAGTTCAGCAGCATATGCCGTCAGAAGGATCCGACAACTCACAGATGTACCCACTGCTAGACTTGTCTACTTCAGCTACTTCCACAGCATAATGTCTTACGGTATTTTGCTGTGGGGTCGAGCCGCTGATGTAGAAACTATTTTCATCATTCAAAAAAGAGCAGTTCGCGCTATTTATAAGCTGCGTTGTCGGGACTCTTTGAGGGAGCTGTTTAAAGAAATAAATATACTGACGGTCGCAAGTCAATATATATATGAAAACATTATGTATGTACGTAAAAACTTATCTCTCCTTCCGAGAAACTGTGAAAGGCATACTTACAATACAAGAAATAAACATAAAATTGCTATTCAAAATTCTAGATTAAGTAAATTAAATTCATCTTTTTTGGGGTTATGTATACGTTTTTACAATAAAATACCAGATAATATTTTAAATTTGTCAGAAAATAAATTTAAAGCTCACGTGAAGCTTACTTTATGTAAAAAAGCTTATTATAAGATTAATGACTACCTAAATGATAAAAATGTCTGGTATTGAATGTGTTCCTCTAGTTATTAAATAACTTGTAATGTATATCCTCATTGGTTTTTAAAAGATGTGTTGCTGTTGCAGTTTCTTGTCATTTCTTCTCCTCAGCCATAACACCTTGCGAAATGACGTAAATTCAAAAATGTTACATTGACCTTCAACAAGTTTATCCATGATAATTACGTTGAATAAATGATTCTGATTTCTGATTTCTGGAGGTGTCCGCAGGAATCGGGACCAATACCGGGTTCTTACCGCGTTAAAATCAGGGATATGAGACTCCCGATATTTCAACTGTTGCAAGTACCATGATCACGTGATGACTGATGAAATTTGCTTCGATCCTGACACACTTCTCTTGCTTCCTAGACATTCATCAATCGTTTCATGCACGCCAGTTCAGAGTAGATCGTACTGAACTTTTTCTAAGGACATCTCCAATTTGGTAAGAAAAAGTAAGAAAGAAAAGAAAGAAAAAATATTTATTCGGCATACTTAACATTAATTATCATAAACTTAGGTAATGAAATTACTTAATAATGGTAAATGTACGTCCTTCTAGGTCTTCCTCTGCCAGCCCTACCATCAACCTTCGCTTTGAATGATTTACAAGAAAAATCGTAATTTATCTGCCTTTCCAGGTAACTATCCTCTCTGCCGGATCTTGACGAACTTATACGAGGTGTGCCCTGAACCTCTGGAGGGCCACACGACGGCCCTCGTCTCTCTTCTTCCTCACGCCGAGCAAGTTGAGAAGAATTCTCTCTTCGCTTTGTTTGAGCAAATCGCTGTACGGAGGCCCGAGGCGCTGAAGACCTGTGTCCCGCAGCTGCTGTCGTACCTGTGTCCCAATACCGCGCCCCAATCCGACCCTGGCTGCATGTGCGTTGACATACTACAGGTAAATACCAGTTCCTTTCATACTCAAAATATATTTGTACATTTAAAATGTAACAAAGTTAACAAATGTACCAAAGTTACATTTTAAATCGTCAATCTTTACACAAATATATTCTTTATACATTGTTTTAAGTTTACGCGGTTATTATCATAATTAAAACACAGAATAACGCGTTTAAAATAGGGATATGACAGTCAGTCATCCCGTGATCATGGCTCTTGCAACAGTGTCGAAATATCGGGAGTCTCAGATCCCTATTTTAAACGCGGTAAGAACCCGTTATTATGTGCTTTAATAAATTCTTTGTCTTACGTCCCATCCGCCTGAAACTACTGCAAGAAAAACCATGGCAAACGGCCTTAGACATGCTTAAAAAAACAAGAAAATATTGACTATCATTTCAGTAGGTAATTTGGCTGCGTTTTAATTAGTTCGCAGGCGGTTATACTCATGCATTTCTATCTTCTAAATCAAATAGAATATAATCACTATTCTAAATACATTAACCTTATAATAAGAGAAAATTAAATCGAAGGAATTCTGACTCGGGCGGGACTTGAACACACAGCTCTTGTCAAGCCGGGACGAGCGTGTTAACCATTACACCGCCGGGTCCTCCTATCCATGCGAAAAACATTTTCTTTTTTCTATTTAACTTATTTATGAAATTTAATAGAAATTAACGAGGAGCTCGGTGACGCAGCGGTAAACGCGCTCGGTCTGCGATTGTTGAAGTTAAGCAACTTTCGCAAAGGCCGGTCATAGGATGGGTGACCATAAAAAAAAAAGTTTCATCTCGAGCTCCTCCGTGCTTCGGAAGGCACGTTAAGCCGTTGGTCCCGGCTACATTAGCAGTCGTTAATAACCATCAATCCGCACTGGGCCCGCGTTATGGTTTAAGGCCCGATCTCCCTATCCATCCATAGGGAAGGCCCGTGCCCCAGCAGTGGGGACGTTAATGGGCTGATGATGATGAAATTTAATCAAGAAAAACGTTATAATAAATCCGACATTTTGTTACGTTTTTCTATGACGAGTTTGCTTTTTCATACAAATTCAATAGTAATTACGTGTTTTGACGTTTAGTAAAAAGTAACTGATTTGACTACGCTATTGTTTTTTTGTTTATTGGCAAACTTAAATGTATAAGTATTATCTGTTCCACAGCTGATAGTCTGCCTGTCTCGAACCCGAGTGACGCTAGTGCTGGAGCACTCTGTCACAGTGAAACGCGCGTCCCGGCAGCCCCACGCCTCGCCGCAGGCCGTGGCTCTTGTGGCCACTGTACTAACACAACTCGGGTATACTGGCAGGGTGAGTGACCATTACAGGTTAGCAATTCCCAAGACGTAAGGTACTTACTTAATTCGCTCGGGTTATAGTCGCGACACTTGGGTACAATCAGCAAATTATTATATAGTTTGTCTATGGTCTCTCTGTGTAAACTCTGAGCGCCGTACGCCAGGTTGCAATTTGTTTTTTATGCAATACAGTAGGCAACGTTTTATTGCACGCAAAAGACACACATTACACGAGCAATTACAGACAGATAGGTAGGTTGGTTTTTATTTTTTATCGACTTACTTGCTTAATTTTATTTTACCATAGAAAACCTTGTTCATTTTATGGTAATTTAGGGGCCTTTAGGCTGTGACTACTACCTGAAATTCCTGATGTGGTTTTTTCTTGTTTTCTCAGGAGCGTGCACAAGAAGCCCTGAACTTCGTGCTAGAGAGTCTATCAACAGCGGACCGCAGCACGCACGCGGCTCTCATGCGGGAAGCCACGTCGCTCTGCAGTGCCTTCCCGGCCTTGTTCACTGACAAGGTGCTTACCGCTGTTCGGGCTAAGAACAGGTATGTGAATGTTTAGGTGCTATGTTCATTCTCAGGGCTATGCACAAGCCCGGAACTTTATGCTGAAAAAGTTTAAGCAGAAGGCACTGGTTGTTTTACGTTGTAACAAATATTAACTTAGCCCTAAGGCGCTTTTGCAAAAAAAGAGCCTGGAACATTCGGGTTTAACGATTTGATATTCGTTACCCACCATTTAAAAAATAAGTTATTAAATAACTTGTAATGTATACCCTCATTGATTTAAAAGATGTGTTGCTGTTGCAGTTTCTTGTCATTTCTTCTCCTCAGCCATAACAGCTTGCGAAATGTCGTATATTAAAATAGTTACATTGACCTTCAACAAGTTTATCCATGATAATTACGTTGAATAAATGATTCTGATTTCTAAGGTCCTATTCACAAAATTGTTGTATTATTACAGCACGCGTCCAAAGTCAACGATATCGAGTGAAGTCAACCGCACATCGGGCGGGGTCACCATCGTGAAGTTAGGCGGACCCACCCCCGCGCCGCCCGTGACGTTACCGCCGCCCGTGACGTCACAGCCACCAGTAACATCACCACCAGTAGCTGGATACACACGCCGGGCGAAACTGGGAGACTCAAGGAGTACTGGGAGGTTGCATCCCGGCCCTAATTCTCACAGGAGCATGACCCGGCTCAATGTTGCTGGTGAGAGTCTAGTCTGTAACGTCTCCCCTTTCCGTAACTCTATTCGTCCCTTAATAACCGTATTCGCCTCTACCGTAACGCAATTCGCCTCTTCCGTACCCCTATTTGCCACTTCCGTAACCGTATTCGCCTTCTCCGTAACCATATTCGTCCCTTTCATAACGATATTCATCCCTTCCGTAACTGTATTCGCCTTTTACGTAACCATATTTGTCCCTTCCGTAACCGTATTCGCCTCTTCCGTAATCGTATTCGCCTCTTCTGTAACCGTATTCGCCCTTCCGTAACGCTATTTATCCCTTTCCTAACCCTACTCGTCCTTTCCGCAATGCTATTCAAACCTTCCGTAACCCTATTATCCACTTCCGCAAGGCTATTCATCCCTTCTGTAATGCTATTCATCTCTTCCGTAACGCTATTCAACCCTTCCGTAACGCCATTTATCCCTTTCCTATCCCTACTCGTCCTATACGCAATGCTATTCAACCCTTCCGTAAAGCTATTCATCCCTTACGTAACCCTATTATCCACTTCCGTAAAGCTATTCATCCTTTCTGCAAATCACCCTTCCGCAAGGCAATTATTCAAATTCCTGCAAGATCTATTTACTCAAGGGATTTTGACGAAAATGCATGTTTTTACGTAGGTATACAACTATATTATTTGACGTTGATTTGTTTATGTTTGCAGGCGGTTCAGTAGGCGGTCTACATAAGAGCATGACGCGCCTGTCGTCATCTCAGCAGATAAACTCGCAACAGAACAACGCGGTTCCGCCTAACGCAGGTAACAACTCTCGTTAAGGTTGTGAGAAGCTGCAGTAGTTTTAGACGGATGAGACGTTCGTTATGTTTTAGTGGTTGTTTCAGTTCAAATAATTAGCAGTAAAATGTATAGGTAGAGAGCTCTGTACGGAGGTTTTTCTTGGAGCTTCTTTTCCCAGGCTGTGAGAAGCTGCAGTAGTTATAGGTGGATGAGAAGTACGTTAATGTAAAAAACGACGATTCAAAGTGCAACTGTATAATAATATAGAACATTAGAAGTGAAATTCAAAAATATTGAATTTCCTAAATTGTTCCTAAATTTTGACAGTTCTACATACTGTCCAGATAAAATTCGAGATAAATTGCTATACAATGTGGAGCAGAGGAGTAATCCCGTCTGGAGGATGAGTTCCGAAAAAAAAAAACAGTTTTGATTGAAAATAAGTTTTCTTTCCGATCTTTAGGGAATAAATATAACGCTATGATGTTAAACGCTGCGCAAAGGGTTATAGTGTAAAAATATAACCTGGACAATATGTTTGTTTGCTTAAAAAAGTATGGGGAACTGTCATAATTTAAAAACACTCAACAGTAGCCACGGGGGGGGGGGGGGGTGTTTAAACAGGCCACTTTAAAGCAATTCGTCTAAAAAAGGCAATTTGACATGTGCACTGTAATATGCCCTTTTTTAGCGCCCCTCATGGGAGGGATAGGCAGATTTTATCCTGATTATTTTTTCGTAACGAAGTCACTAACTCCCTGTGTGACGTCACTAGCGGTGAACGGCAAGGCGTCCAGCGGTACGGTGTCCACCGGCACGGCGGCGCCGCGGGCCCGCGCCCCGCCTGTCCGCCCGCACCACCACCATCACATACTCATTGGACCCTCCACCTCCACGGTAACTTGTACAGACGCACACACCGGACACTTCATACAAAAACCCCAAAGCAGAGATTATAGAATTCCATTTGCTTCGATCCCGACACACTTTTCTTGCTTCCTCCACATTCATCAATCGCTTCATACACGCACGCCGGTTCAGAGTAGATCGTACTAAACCTTTTCTAAGGACATCTCCAATTTGGTCAATGTAAGTCCTTCTAGCAGCTAGTCTTGACAGCCTCCGTGGTCTAGTGGTTAGAGCGTTAGGCTCACGATCTGGAGGTTCGGGTTCGATTCCCGATGGGGACATTGTCGAAATCACTTTGTGAGCCTGTCCTTTGTTTGGTAAGGACCAACCGGCGATTATCTCTCGACGTATATAGGCTGTTTATGTTATTCTGAAATTGGTAATACACTTCACAATCCACACAATGAAGAATTATTTTTAAAGTGTTATACTTTGTTGCAGACAACCGGCCCAACAATAATCTCAGGGTCCACCATACCCCCTCAGTCCATATCCATAAACCCCCTCACGTCAGGCAAATCCTCCGACGCCCTCACACCCATCACATCCGTCTCGATACAGCACTCCAACACAGCACTGGGTCACGTCTCAGTCATCACCTCCACCGCCAACTCCGGCCCGGCTATCATATCACAGACCGGCTCCGGCATATCCGTAGGGCCCAACCCTAATCCCAACCCTATCTCAATCTCTGGTCCGGTAACGGTAACGTCCCGACGCGCGAACAACACTAGCGTCACTATGATTAATGCGAGTTCCAACTCAAATAACAATTCCAACTCGAACCATAGGATAAGTGTGTTCGAACCTTATCCTATGCGGGACACAGTGCAACATTTCTGTGAGAAACATTTGGACAAAATTAAGGCGTATATGGATAACGTCTCGCTGAGGATACCGCCGCCAGCCAAGTGTACTATTGAAGGTGAGACAATTGGGTCGTGCACTAGGTTCAATAGAAATTATGAAATTCTGTTTACTAGGTAAAGACAGATCTAGAACTAACGAAAATCATTTTCTATTTAACTTATTTATGAATTTTATTCAAGAAAAACGTAATGAATAAGTCAGATATTTTATTAGCCCAGGTTCACGCCCAACGGGGCCTGAGGAGAAGAATATTTGAAAGAATTAATCGATCCTAGTGGGTCGATAGCGATAAGCGCTGAGTGAGGGAAATCGTCGACCACGCGGGGTCGGTATTAGGGTTCTGAAGTGTTTGGTGTCGCGAGCTGATTGGCCGCCTCTATGGCTAGAGTAATCGGGTCGTCGGAATCGTATATTACGGCCTTCGTGAAAACTAGCCCAATCCGTTGCCCGTCACAGAGAACTGATATCGACGTAACTTCCAGAACGCCGGTCAAAGAAGCTCGCCCGGCTTCAGTTCGCGTGCGGCCGCCGTGGGCCGCACTGCCTCTACTCCCGGACCTTATTCTCCATGCGGACCCGCGCCCCGAGAGTTTGGATCCACCTGATGTTCCTCGCGCTGCAGGCCCGGCACGCGTCAGCCCTCTCCTCGAGGGATCCCACGGTCGCTAGTCTGAAACACTGCTGGGACACGCTCAAGTGTGAGAACAAGACCTTCCTCACTCTGGTCACTAGCGCCTTCCCTAACTTCAAGGTAAGAGATACAGTTAATTCTACCCACTCCATTCCATCTATGGACAACTAGGCGTCGGCGGGCATTCCATCCTTATGTTGTGGATATACCACCAATCCGCACTAAGCATTTCGCCTCTTCCTTTTTGATGCGAACTGCAAAGAATTGGAACTGCCTGCCGTCGTCTGTTTTTCCAACTTGTTGTAATCTGGGCGTCTTCAAGGCTAGAGTGAATAGGCATTTGCTAGGTAAGCGTGATCCACCCTGGACAACATCGTCACTTACCATCAGGTGAGATTGTGGTCAAACGCGAGCCTATATTATTTAAAAAGCCTATGGGTTTAAACCTAGCCCAGCCGCTGTTAGGGCGCGGAGAGTTGCCGTTCTATACGTAGTATTATTCCTTATTCTATGATATAATAGTTAATAAGTGGGGTTTGGATTTTAAAAGGACATTTAGTGTTACGACTTTATTGAGCCTATTCTCCCCAGGAACAAGAGATGCTCCTGAACGAGCTTCGTTCAGCGGGGTTCTTCGACGTTTTCGAGTTAAACACCACTCGAACGGACGGAGTGACGGTCCCACCAACCCAGGCGACCTGGGGTTGTTTCCTCTGCAACCACCCTGAGAGGGCCGTGGGCTTCCTCGCGGCGGACGGGCAACCCGTTATAGAAGGACAGTTGAAGGAGAAGAAGGGAAGATGGCGCTTGTTTAGAAGGTGGCGGACGAGGTATTTCACCTTGTCTGGCGCGCATCTTTCTTGTAAAGGATCTGTGAGTATAATGTTTCTTCTATCTTCTGGATATTTTAGCTGTGCAGTGTTGTTGGAGGAAGCATTAGAATATCTTGCTTTATATCGATTTCTACTGAACCGCCTTCACTAGAGCGGGATCCCACGCTAGACATTGCTATGACAACTCCAACAAATACTGACGCTCCGTACGGTTAATGAATTTCGAAGTATCATACTTAAAAGAACGAATGATTCTGAGCGGAACGGAACGGTTATCTTGAGAATCTGAATCGTTCCAAAATAAGTTCAAAGATTTTAAAAATACAAGTTACATCACCAATGACCACATTGGTGGGCCGCTGACCGCTGGGTCCGACTGCACATAGTTACATAGCTGCCCACGGCATCGGTGACTTGGGCCTGTCCCGTGAAGATTATCGTTGTCTCATCTTTCATTCCTGTTTAATACTAGGTTAAGCTTTCTGTTACTAACATCTAGACAAGCGGGAGCTTGTCAAGTTCAGCAAGTAACAGAACTGGCGAGCAGCACATGAACCATTTGGAGCCCGTTTTGACCCCCAAAATTCAAAAACTATTACACATACACGTGTCATATTTGGCTGATAATATGACTACATGACCAGACTACACACTGACTACTGACTAGTTTACGATATAAAATATATGTATTTGAAAATCTGTTGAAATATTTCAATTTACATTTTATATTCTCTTCCACAGAGCGGCGGCGAAAGCATTGACATAAACCAAATCCGTTCAGTGAAGGTATCTCGCGGGGCGCGCAACATTCCGAAGGCCTTCGAGATCTTCACGGGAGACCAGACTCTGATCCTGAAGCCCAAAGACGGTAAGAACGCGGAGGAATGGGTGCAGTGCCTCAGTATAGCCGTGGCACATTCCCAGGCGAGAGATGTACCCGCTAAAGCTAACAGTTTGCCAGCTAGGGGACTTACGCTCAAGAGTTTTTGAAGTTTATCTGGTCTTTTGAATTTGGTAGCGTTTTACTGCTATCAACTACAAGACTTAATAGGAGGTCTAAAGCTACCCGAATACTAGGGAGATAATCCGACGTAATTATAATGGTACATTCGAGCTTGCGTACTGCAAGCAACTTCCTATTACGCGGATAGTCTTAAACGTCAGTAACACCGCGACAGTGTTCTAAAAACATCGTTGATAAGTAAAAAAGAACTGCAACCTTACAGAAATAAAGGATAGATTTGATTGCAAACTGTGAAAACACAGCTTTGTAATTGTACTTAATTTTAAGAGTGAGGCCATATAATGTTTCTTACGACTTTAAATGAATTTAAAACGAAATATTTTAAGCTAAATCTTTTAGAGAAGTATCTCGAACACTTCTCGAAAATATTTTGTTGTGTACTTAATTCGAATCGAAGGTAAATATATTTGACAATAATTATAACGGTCAACGAAAATAGTACACTATTTCATTGAACCTAAAAAACATACTTGAAAAGCATACGATTGTGACAAGTGACTGCGTATATAGATGACTTATCAGTACTAACTTGTCAGGCTTATAGCCTTTAAAAAACCAGTGCCTCAAAAGTGATTATCACGACGACTGCGTACTTTAGATCTCACTTTACTTGATATACAACTATTTAAATTATATCTATACTTAGATAACAAATTCGTAAACGCCGGATCAATATATCTCTAAGAATTGTATCGTTTTTGAGATAGTCTTCGATCATATATGTTGGTAGAAGCACAGTTCCATACAAAAATCAAAAAAAGTACCGTCCCCGCGACAATTCTGATGTAACTTCAAGTATTTCGAAAAAGCTCTGAAATGCCGGACGGTTTAATCTAATTTAAATCTTAAGTGACTGAGATAACTGTGGAAATGCGGCGCTCGAATAAGAAAGATACGAGGTATCGCTGTTAGAACGCTGTCATTTTTTAGGCGGCAACAGTGCTGCCAATATGATCGAATCGGAAGTTATTCTGTTTTCAAATTGTATTTTAAAACGTCCTTTCGCTGTCTCGACTCAACAGGTTGTCTAAAAGGCCAAAATAAATTTAATAAATGCTCATAAATTAAGGTGATAAAGTATCAATCACATTCCAGTTTTTAGTCGATTAGTTCTTTAGTTAGTTAGTCGGGGTTTTGGAAATTTCCGCGTAGCTTAGTCGTTTTTGATGTACTTACTTTTTTCATGTAGATTTTAGCGGTTTTTTTTTATCATAAGCAGTGCCTTAAGTGTTTGTGTTGTGAAAGTCGCTGTGCGTTTATACGGCTTGTTCATGGAATGAAGCTTTTGGGTAATCCCAGTTGACAGAAGTGCGGGTCTTAAAAGGCCACATTGAAGCAATCCGTCTAAAAACGCAATATTGCAGTTTGACATTTGCGCACTTTAAAGTAAGTGCGCAATGCAATCAAATGTCAAAGAGCGATATTGCTTTTTTAGATGAATTGCTTCAATGTGGCCTTTTTAACCCTGGAGTATTCTTACCGTGGTGGTCTTAGAATTTGTATTGATTACTTACAATGAGTGCAACATGGTTACAACAAAGTAAGAGCTCTAATTCTAGCGCTTATTTCCACCAACGGTGCCGATTCGATAACCGTCAACTTAAAACTAGCTCTTTCTCTTTCTTTCACCTATTGTAAGTGAAGGATGGCACTAGTTTAGAGAGAGAGAGAGAGAGAGAGCGGTTTGTGCGGGCCCGAAATGGCAACATTGGAAATGGGTGAAAAACATTCAATGTAGGTATAATAATTACAAATCAAAAGATGAGTCTACACCATTTTTCATGATGTTAATAACAGCATTAAAATAAAAGTAATTATTTTATCGCAAAGTATAAATGTTCAGCGACATTTAATACATTTGAAAGTTTTTAAAATTGTTGCCTACTTTTCTAACTTAACATTTTTGATGTATTTATGTTTTTTCGTATATCGTTTTAAATGTAGGTTAGTTCCTGTAATATAATGACGTGATAATTATAAGTTGGCTTGAAGTACAATTAAATTATACAGTTTGTTTAAGATTTAATTTTTCAACCTAGTATCCGTTTTATCAAGTTTTTTGTACAATTTTAAGTTTTACATGGCAACATTGATAAGTATGACTGGATGAATTATGAATGTTGCTAGTTTAAACGTGTGTGTATAAAATGAAATAGCTTTATGGGTTGGATGACGACTTTACAACAATTCATAATTATATATGAATTTATTTTAGTACTTTTATTATCTATGGTTGTATGTATGAC
Organism: Pectinophora gossypiella; assembly: GCF_024362695.1. NCBI lineage: Eukaryota > Metazoa > Arthropoda > Insecta > Lepidoptera > Gelechiidae > Pectinophora > Pectinophora gossypiella. The sequence continues at coordinate 2,052,559 of NC_065409.1, forward strand.
TAATTTCAAATGCTTATTATAATCTATACCTTTTGTAGATTGCTAGAATTAATATTTGGTATAATATTTTAATGTTGAAAATTTAATTCTGTATAATGATTAATGAACCTATACAAATATTATCAATTAAATTAAATTTGTTATGACAATCATAATTTGAAAAACAAAAAAGAATGCCAATTTTCGTAGCTTACGAATCTTAATCTAATTAATATATTAATAATATATTTGACCGATTTCAAAAGTTGGAAACAGTACTTTATTAATAAAATAACCAAAAGGAATTAAATTCAAATTCAGAAATATCTTTATTCAATAGATAACATAGTTACACATTGAATCGTCATTTTTTACATAACGAACGTCTCATCCGCCTAAAACTACTGCAGCTTCTCACAACCTGTATAGCCGGGGAAAAGAAACTGCAAGAAAAACCTCGGCAGAGGGTCGTAGACGTTCTTTGCCTATAAGTACCTATATATATTACTGCTAATTATTTGATCTGAGACACCCACTAAAACGACGAATATTCTGTGTTAGCCTAGCACATGTTACACTTTAGTACTGTTTCTAACTTTGATAATCGTTAACATTTATTATATCGTCGCTTTATATTGAAAACCTCATAAGCGCTTTTTTGAAAAATAACTTTCTGATGCTAGATTAACTTCAACACGTAACAATTGGGGTAGTCAGAGGTACATCCATCGCAAGATGAACTAAGTACCCAAACGTGACCGAGCTTTTTGTTAGACCAACGTGATAGATGGTGAGCCGTATCGCCGCTTATAATGGTCGAGCCAACTGTGTTAGTGAAAACTGCGCTTAAGGCAGCTTCAGTCCTACTGCAAGACTTTCATTCCAAGTAGAAACTCATCATTACTAATTTAAGAGCCATGCTCTTGTCGGTGTAGCATTCTCCATGCTACTTTTTAAGGAAAAATAGGGCTGTGGTTTCCCTCTTGCCTTCTGCCCCGCAGTACTCTGTGTGACGCGAGTGGGATGGCGCCCAGAGTAGTCTATTTCAAAGCCTAACTAGGACTCCTGTCCTCCGCCTCTGAATACTACTGACAGTTACTGCTGCCCTCTGTCAGGTTCCAGGTTACAGTTCCTGTGACTTGCCCCTTCCGTCCTGCATTGCCGTACCGATGACTCCCATCTCCACCTCTGCAACCGTTGAGGTCTTCACCCGTATCCCTGGGCAAGGGTTCTACGTCAGCCACCATCTCACTCCGGGCTACTGAAGAGGCGCCCACCCCTGCGGCAAGGACGCTCCGAAAAGGAATTGCCCCAGTAAAAATTGACACTACAAAATTTTGCCTGGGTTGAAACATCAGAATATATTTTTTTGCAAACAAGGCGCTTACGTCTTTTTCAATATAAAGCGACGATACCGAGGTTTTAAACGCCAGTTGCCTTTATAATAATAATCTAACAAATTATTGAGATTTTGTAAAAAGCTCGAAGACTGAAAGCTGGTCATATACTTAAATATAATATTGCGTTTGCGTATCTATATCTAGTGATTCAAAATTAACATTCCCTTTTTAAATTTCGAAGATTATTGTGGTCTCAAATTATATAAACGGCCAGTTTTGATTCAGATGGAGTTTGTTTGAAAATTGTAATCGTCTGATCAAGCCTGAAGATTTTTAACACGCCTGGCTTTTCACAGAAACGACTGCCTGTCTGACAATATAGTACACAATACTTTATTGCACAGAAGGAATATAATAATCTATGTTCTAAGTTAAATATCAAACGTAGTAAACGTAACGTAACGGTGTAGGGATGGATTCCATCCACATGTGGACATTCCTCCTCTTCGAACCGCTAGATTCGCTTCCTCCTTCATTATGCGGAATGCTAACTGAATGGAATTCTCTTTGCGTCATTGTCCCTGATCCATGCAGTTTAGAGATTTTCAAGGCAAGTGAATAGTGCGTACTCCCCCTTAAATCGCTGCTTAAGGCGGGGTCGTGGTTAAACGCACTCAACAATATTAGTGCTTAGTTATTACTATGTCACACCCCAGACACTTCATACAAACAACCTCATTTTACACAGACACTACACATTGACATTATCGTACACGCGCATCTGTGTGTGTGACGCCTGACACCATACGATTCAAGTCTAAACTGATCGAGGGAGGAGTGAGGTAAACCTAGCTCAGACGCTGGTGGGGAGCGGAGAGTTGCCTTTCTATACGTAGTATTATTCCTTATTCTATGACTATGTATAGTCGTACTCAGTGCAAAGTTGTAACAGTTTTATAAACTATTTGTTCTCGTGTACTATTCTTTTGATAAAAAAAAAAACAGCGTGAGAGAAATCTTTTTTGTACCATCAAACGAATTCCGTCGCATCATCGCTGGTCGTATCGGTTGTATTATAGAATGACATTAGATTTAGAACTAAATTATTCGTGGATAATTTTCATTTACACTTGCCAATTTGCATTTCGATTTGAAGCACAATGGAGAATGGATGAAAAAATTAAAGGGAAGTAGTTGAATATTTTTCTATGAGTAGGAATAACCTTTTTCGAGAACATAAAAAAGTTTCAGATTTTCCGGTTGCGTCAAACCGTTATAAAAAAGTAAAATGTTTTTTCCCGCCTTTAGGCGTATTAGTTATTATATTACGTCTGTATGAAAGATTTCCATAGGTTGAAACATTTTTATTTTCATGAAAAGGGTTATTCCTACTCATAGAAAAATATTCAAGCATTCTCCATTCTGATTCTTTTTGTACACTTGTATTTTTAGTTATACTTGTAATTTTGGACTGTGTTCTGAAGTAAATGGGAGCAGGTACAATGGTGCCAATTATGTCCGACATAAACTTAATTTGCCAAGACTATATTTCTATCTCTTTCTTATACTTGTGTAAGTGCAGGACGCCATTAGTTTAAGAGCTAGGAAACTAAAGTTATTAGCTTAAGTTTAACGCCGATATAAACATAAATTTATTTCAGTAAGACGGCTCTAACCGTCCTTAACCTACGATTAGTGCAAGAAAGAGATAGAGTTATTTCTAGAACTAATATCGTTGAAAATGAGATTCGAGTGAGTTTTAAAAAATCCGTCCGCCGTTTCTTTAGTTATAAACGGATAGATAGACAGATATTGTAGTTTGTAGTTTTGGAACACAGTCTCAGTATGTTAAAGCGCTTATTACAGGATCCTGTCCATCGGGCCCGATGCCTCAAGGTCTCGATGCATCGTGATCTGTGTAACAATAGCTCATCGGTGGGCGGAGCCACGAATCGCCATACATTTTATACCTACACCCGATGCGATGCCCGACGGATTGGGTAGTGTAATAAGCACTTTAGTAATTCGTTCAACTGTACCGTCACCAAATATCGAGTGTTCATTGGTTAACCAAATCTTTTTGTTCTTTATTGTCCCGCCCCTTGAGTGTTTGTCTCGTTAATAGTGTAATGGCGGCTGTAAACTCGGCGAGAGACCTCGTGCGGAATGCGAGAGTGTATATGACAGTTCTCGCCTGAATCCTCCCGCATAAACCTATCGGGCAAGAGCTCTCACCGAGACTAGACGAGCGCACTCGCTCTAGAATGTACAGCCACCATGATAGGGAAAATGATGTATTTAGCTATTCCCAAGGGGCTACTTATTTTTGAAATGGTGCTTATATTAAACAGTACGTTCGAAAACTCGACCTAATTTCGTTCGAAAAAAGAACATAGGTAATTTCTTATTTAAAATTCCAGGTTCTTAAATCCTGTTTTTGAACGTGCTTTAATTAACTTTTAACTTATTTTTTAAGAAATGTGACGTCCATTTAGTATAAGTTACTGACAATATTAGTGCTTAGTTATTACTATGTATAGTCACACTCAGTTCAAAGTTGTAACAGTTTTATAAACTATGTGTTCTCATGTACTAGGGACATTATCCTATTGGTATACGAAAAACTGTTTATCTACTTATAGGTACGGATTGTCGAAAAATTTCTTTTTTAATATTAAACATTTTTAAAGTTTAATTCTAGAATTAGCTCTGTCTCTTTCTTACACTAATCGTAAGTGAAGGATGGCACTATGTTTTTTAGAGATGTCGAACTAAATTAAGAATAAATAAGTTTTGAAAAAAGAACAAGTACAGTTGTCTTCCTGTGACACTTCTACTAACATGTGGGTTGTAAGGTGGATAACCAACCTCAGCAACCCTGGTTATTATTGACTCGCCAAAGGGGCCGCCAAAGGCCCACAACGTGGGGACGTCATGTCACGAGTTCGTGCTTACATCAGTAAGTAGTAACCGGGACCAATGGCTTAACGTGCTCTCAGAAGCACGAATAATCTTACTTTCCGACAACCAGGTCATCAGCCGTAATTTCCTAATCAAACTAGGATCACAAAGTGATTTTTGGAATTGTGATTCGAACCCGGGACCTCCGGATCGCGAGCCCAACGGTCATCCACTGGGCCACGGTGAAATTGTTCAACGAACATAACAGTAGTACAAATAGTTTTTCGTATAGTTTCTAGTTCACAGTTCTACTTTTATTAGCTCTCAAATCGTTGTAAATTCAAACATATGTATAAAAGCATATAATATTAATGTGCTTTACTCATTTCGAATATTACAATGTAAAGATCGACCTTACAGCATGTGTAGATAATAAATAATCAATTGTACAGATAGACGCATATTTATCAAATTTTATACATGTTGATTAAGTTTAAGTCTCCGGATACTTATGAAATTGGTGCTACATAATAATTTGTACCTTAATATTATTATAATTCAGCGCTTCCATATTACGTGGGGTCCTATTGTATCAGTAAATTATACACCTAGTGCCAAGGCCAGAGGGTCTAAAACGCCACATTGAAGCGAGTGAAAAGCAATATTATTAAGTGTGAAATGTTAACAAACGTCAAATAGCAATATTGCTTTTTGAGATTAATTGCTTCAATATGGCCTTTTAACCCTATTTGTTTTTGGCAAAAACAAGTCGACGTTTTTCTTTGCAAAAGGTACCAAGGGTAATATCATTATAGATGTATAAATACTAATACGTCCCACTACTGGGCACAGGCTTCCCCTCAATCAAACGGAGGGGGTATCATTCTGTCAATAATAAATTCACGCCTTTACTTCCTATCGGGTTGGACAGAGCCACACGTCATGGCAACATTGTGTGAAGATGAAACATGTTAGCAAATATTTTCTTACACGAAACAAAGAATTCCTATTAAGTACCCGACTCCGACGAAGTAAAAGGAGGGTTAGTGTTTGACCACTGTATTTAGTATTAAGAAAATAAAAGTAAAGTTGACTGGTACAATAGGACCCTTAGGACTCCTTATGTTTAAGACGAAAGAACATTACAGATATGACAAGTTGTAAGCGGACAGCTTTTAGAATAACAGGGCGCTTGTACTTAGATGCCTTATTTATGAGTAAAATAAAGTTCTGTTTGTATAAGCCTTCTTTTATTTACAATCTTATGTACAATCAAAGAGCAAAAGTTCAGTCACTGAACACACCGAATTATTTGTAAACAGTGGTGAATCATTAGTTGGATAATTATAAAATTTATGTTTTTGTAGGTTTTTTGGTCTATTACAGAAACGACATGTAACCAGGTCTTAAGTGCAACCAGCTAATTTATTACTTCGCAAGAAACTGATTGGACTTTTGCAGCTAATCGTACATCCACATTACTATTCTGAAACAAAATTTTACTATAAGTAATACTAATGATTTATTAAACTCAAAAACACTAAGTACGGTCACGAGCAATAATATGTATACACTTTGGTACCATGTCACATTAACTTTTTTGACAAATTGAACTGTAAGTCTCTCTAAATGTCAAATATGTTAGTGCGACAGAGTCCTAAAGTGGGTACATTATATTGCTCATGACTCATGACTGTACATACGCACGTGCGTACTAGGGTTTGCAGTACCGGAACTGAACTGGATTTTCGAATTCCCGGTACTGGAGCCTATCCAGTACCGGGAATTACCGGGAAGTTTCGAAACTTCGGTACCTACTGAAAAAAAATTAAATTCGTAATTATTTTATGAGTATGACGAAATTAAACACCAAAACGCTTTTTAAAATATTTAATCAACTTACTACTAAATATACTTACTAGTAAATACTAAATATACTTAGCTTTAAATTTGGTAATTGAGATCACGCACACATTACTTCTACATTCTGCTGTCCTGACACGCCTGTATCGCCTTTCTCTCGAACAAAGAACTGTGCCTAAATCCTGGAAGCTTGCTAACGTACAACCGGTGCCTAAGAAGGGTAGCCGTGCCGACCCGGCCAACTATAGACCGATCGCCATTACTTCCATCATTTGCAAAGTGATGGAGAGAGTCCTAAACAGTAAACTGCTGACGTACCTAGAGACAAACGATCTGCTTTGTGATCACCAATACGGTTTTCGCAGAGGTCGTTCAACCGGTGATCTTCTAGTGTACGTCACGCACTACTGGGGCGAGGCCATCGAGAAACACGGCGAGGCCCTGGCTGTGTCCTTGGACATCTCAAAGGCCTTCGACCGGGTATGGCACGCTGGCTTGTTAAGTAAGCTTCCAGCATACGGCATTCCCGCTGGCTTCAGCACCTGGATATCAGACTTCCTGAGTGAGCGATCGATAAGAGTAGTCATTGACGACGGCTCTTCTGACCTTATCGCTATTGATGCCGGGGTTCCTCAGGGGTCTGTCCTCTCTGCGACTCTCTTCCTGTTGCACATCAATGACTTGCTTATGTCAGGCATTGTTGGGTACGCTGATGACAGTACTGTCTTAGAGAGGTATGTGTCCGGTGCTGCAGCTACCGCGGAAGTAGTTCGATCTCTTCGAGAGGATTTGGTGGAACGAACGGATGAGATTCTGAAGCATGTGTCCCAATGGGGAGACAAAAATCTGGTAACGTTCAACTCTTCAAAAACACAGGCGTGTCTGTTCACCGCTAAGAAGAGTCCGTTCAACAGGACTCCTACTTTCCGAGGTGCATCTGTACCGATCACCGACCGTCTTGAGCTTCTTGGAATGGAGCTGACGTCTCGCCTCAACTTTGGAACCACCATTGAATCCAAAGCTCAAACTGCAGCCAAAAAACTGGGCATCCTAAATAGGGTTAAGCGGTACTTCTCACCTGGACAACTTTTGACCTTATATAAAGCACAAGTCCTTTCTTGCATGGAGTACTGTTCTCACCTTTGGGATGGCTCAGCTAAGTACCAACTTGCTGCGTTGGATTCTGTTGAGCGACGTGCTAAGAGGTTGATCGGCGACAGGAAGCTGGTGGAAGCCAAACTGCATAGCCTAGACCACCGCCGTAAAGTCGCCTGTCTGTCGGTTTTTTACAGATTGTACTTCGGGGAGTGTGCACAGGAGCTCCATCGGCTCATTCCACCAAGTCCATTCCATCTGAGGACATCCAGACGTACGGCGGGTTACCATCCTTACTTGGTTGACATACCACTAATCCGCACCAAGCGCTTCGCTTCATCCTTCATAATGCGCACAGCCAAGGAATGGAATGGGCTGCCGGCGTCGGTGTTTCCTGACTCTTATAACCTGGGGTCCTTTAAATCACGGGTGAATAGGCATTTTCTGGGTAAGCTCGTTCCAACGTCGACCTCTTCTTCTTGTAGAAGAACGAAGTCAAGAGCAAACCCATCTTAATTAAAAAAAAAAAAAAAAAAAAACATTAAAAAATAACAAGAAACAATGCAAAAGCCAAAGGAAACTAGCCGTGAACACACTGTGTTTATTTTATTGAATGATTCAAAGCATAAGGTTATTTATTATGCACAAAATATAACCTACAATATAAACAAACTACCTAGTTCACGATAAATAAACAAGGGTATATTAAAGTACTCACCAGTCTATTACTTTTAAACAAAACACTTACTACATCGTTGCTGTACCAAGATTGGGGCGGCACTGGCATGGCGGAACGGGCCGAGCGGCCAGAAGATGCCAGCGAGCTAACCGAAAACTGCCGAATATTACCGATTACTCTAGAGTACGTACGACTCGTGCACGTACTTCTATCTTGGTTGCGTGCGTTAGCGCGCCTCACGCGCGGTTTTAAAAATTAAAATTTCGTGGCAGTATAAGTGTTTGTACAGTACCGGTAATTACCGGGACATAGTTTAGATTTCCCGGTACTAAAAATTTTTGCATTTCCCGGGAATTCTCGGTATTTTCAGTACCGAGAATTCCCGGGAGCAAACCCTAGTGCGTACGCATTATCTCGCTCTGGCAAATGACAGTTCTGAGTGACAGAAAAGGATAGCATAGGAAAGTGGAGTTCCGTGCTGCCAGATGTAGTTCAACCCTAAGTACGAACTAAATAACTTCCCCAGGGTTCATATTCTTCAGTTGTCTCTTAAATCCAGCGTTAGGTTGAATTGCAGGCCTTATCTCTTTAACCAAATTATACGCTTCGTCAAAATTCATACTTTTATACTGCATTAAATACGCGATAGCTACCGTGGATGTACGAGAAACGCCTGCGTTGCAGTGTATTAGGATATTTTCTTTACGGTCTATAGCATTGTTGATGAAAGGCAAACTTTCTTTTAAAACAGCCTTTATATCCGTTTCAGGTAGATCTAAACATTCTACAAACTTATGATTGATATTTTCTTCTATATTCAAATTTATACCAAGACTGAGAACATTTTTAATATTATAGGATTGTAAGACCCTACTAGATGTACAATCTTGAGAACCGATGTATAGAAACTCAGCTATAAGTGCTGGTATATCATCCGGTTTGGTGTCAACTATGAACCCGTATGTATTGGGTGCTATGGCTTCTTTGGTTTCTCCTTTCTCTATAAATCGCTGGCCATCTGCATTTGTGACTACAGTTTCTGTTACTTTAAGTTTATTTTTTCGCTTTTTTAATTCGTCCAGAAAACTCATTTTTGCTGTATTTTATGGGCCAGTTGGAAAGGTTTTTTTGCACAGCGGTCTGTACTAAGTTGTCAGTTTTAGTGTAAACTTTTTAACACGTTCAACGCCACGCGGTCCTCAGGTGGGCCAAGAGAGAATACTCATTGTATTGCAGATGTATTATGATGGTATTCACACTTATAATTAATAAAAAAAAAATGACAACCTTTTGCACAAGCATTATTCTTTGATCCTCAATCAACTATAATCATTAGCTTAATTTCATTGGCTTTTTGGGTCTGTCAAATATTCAAGTCTTAATAACTCTATATTGTCTACACTTCACACTGTTTGATTCACTGATTCACTGTCATTATCACACTTTCTGTCTTGTGTGGGTTCGTGTATTCTTATGTTTTCATCATAAACCAAATCTTCTGGATTATATTCAACATTGGCTAAATACAACCCATCCGGGGGACAATTCTGTATAAAATTATGCCAGGAATGCTTCGATGGAACTTGAAGCATCACTTTTATCTCTTCTGGAGGTAGCTTTTCTGTTGCAACACTAATCAGTGTGCCCATCATACGACGAATCTAGAAAAAAATAGAGGGGATTTCAACAATTTACGTGATGTGATTGTGATAAGAAAATGATAATTATTCATATATATAATACAAGAGTAAGTAATTAAAATATAATTATTCAGTATATTTACGTTTATAGATATATACTTATGTAAGTACACACATGGTCGAATAAAACATTTCTATTTCTACAGTAAGTAACCGGGACCAACGGCTTAACGTGCCTTCCGAAGCACGGATCATCTTACTTTCGGACAATCAGGTGATCAGCCTGTAATGTCCTAACCAAACTAGGGATCACAAAGTAATTTTTTTGTGATATGTCCCCATCGGGAATCGAACCCAGGATCTCCGGATCGTGAGCCCAACGCTCAACCACTGGACCACAGAGGTCGTTTCTGAACTTATTGCAAGTGAAGGATGGGAAACTAAAATTAGATTCAATTTGTGTGCGTCAGAATAGGCAACAATAACTAACCTGATTATGCACAAATGCCCGTCCTTGGATCTCGACATCCCAATAGGTAAATGGAGGGTTGCTGCAGCTACTGACCAGCGGTTGCCCAGGCTTCACATCTATGCTGTATATCTCTCTCCGATTGTGCTTATATTGTTTTAATTTACCGAATCTCTTGAAAGTGGTAAAGTCGTGGTATCCTACTAGATACTTTGTGGCTTCTCTCATCAAGTCGATGTTGAAGTTTTGTAACCTGTATACGGTGTTTTTACAGTCACATTACTTGTTGGGAATGGTTAATAATACTAGTAATTTCTTTTGAAAATACATAAGTGCCCGTGTGGTTAACACAGTCACAAATCATATCAAATATACTTTATGGCACACAAACGAAACATACAAACAAACATTGATAATAAACTATACATAGACACATAACAGAATAAGTAGGGAAATATATAGAATACACAAATTTAAGTAATATAAGTCACACTCATATGAAACCGCATTACTCATTGCTATAGCCAAAATAAACATTTTTCTGCCCAATTAACAGAGACTGCTGAAAATATTTTTAAATTATAAATTTACTTGTATTATGTTCTGTAACTTTGGTAATGTTTATTAAGATTTTTTATTATATTTAAAGAGACATACATAAACTCACGCCTTTAATCCCTATGGGGTGGTCACAAGTTATCAGAAGGCAACAGCCACTTTTAATATGTAGCCCTAATATGCTTTGAAAGAAAATTAAATGAGAAATATAGAATTTCAGTTACCTAACAAAATAGCATCTCCTCCACTCCTCTATAGGTATGCATGAGGCCATGCCAACATTCTCTGGTAGTTGTACATCATCTTTCAATACTGCCAACCTGTAATTTTAAAACTTTTAGTAGGTAATGGTGTCAATTCTGACAGACATCAACATAATTTTTACCGACTTCAAAAAATTAGGAGGTTCTCAATTCAACCGTATATTTTTTTTTTACTTTATTTGAAAGGCAAGGCGAAGCCATTCAAGACAAAAAGCTTGATTTGACAGTCTCTAATTAGCTTTTTCAGTTCAGTGAGGCAAAGGTAACATAGCCCATACAACTAATTAGCTCAGCGGGCCTAGCACCGTAAGCACGCGACTCTTTCTCGCCGCGACAGAGATCGTCTGTCTCTTTCTGTGCAGTACTGTGAGAGAGTGACGGGTGACGTATGTCGAGGCGAGAAAGAGTCGCGCGCTTACGGTGCTAGTAGTACTGGGGCTGTTTTTGCATTTATTGTACTTAAAGGGCTTATAGAATTGTCAAAACACATTAAAATGAAGTTTGTCTGCCAGGTTTCGTACCAATGTAATCTAATCCACTCAAAAAACAAAACTTTCTATTTTTTATTTTATTTTGTACTTTTATTTAATAATTTGAATTTGGAACAATTAAAGAAGTTACTAATACTAGTTACCTGTACAGATATGTCCTCCTTATTGCATTATACCTAGCATTAAAGTTATCAGGAACTCTCAAACATTTCTTCACTATAATACTAATATCATTTTTATAGAAAAACTTATTTAAATTGTAAGTTATGCCAGTGGGTTCATATATATTAGAGCCAAATCTCTCCAAGTCAAAGTGTGCGCTGGAATTTAAGGCATGCACGCCACCATCTGTGCTGTGAAATAAAATAAAAAAAAAACAGTGTAATGGCCCCGATTCCTGCAGACACATCCTAATTTTATTTTAAGTTATACCTACCATTTTCTTATCCGCCGAAAAGGAAAGGGACGGATGATTAACAACTGTTAATTTTAAAATGAATGAATAACCCAATCTAATAAAATAGGCATCTCACTCATATGCAACATGTGTGCTGTCAACTTAATTCTGTCTGGTTATTCACCATTACAAAATTTCAGAAGGGTATTTTAAATTTCTGCCTAAAATTGATGTGTGTTCCACAAATTTTATGCCTATCGATTACTGGTCCCTTTCTTTTTCAGAGGATAAGAAAATGACAGGTATAACTTGGATGGTGTGTACAGGAAAAATCCTATTTTTAAAAAAAAATATTTATTATGAAACTTTTCAAATAGGTCAGCTAGATACGAATATTATTAATACGTAATGAAAAGTAAATGAATGGAGAGAAGTAACTCACCGGCTGGACAGAGTAACACTGGGGTAGTTAAGTGATTTCAATCTCTGTAAGCCTAGTTCCATAAGCCCTTGTACACTCTGAGGATCAGGATAGTGCTTCCCTTCTTTAAGCCATATTTTCTCCGACGACCTGCATTTAGTAATGATGGATGGACACACTAAAATTTCTATTAGATTATAACCAACAGTTAACGAATCTATACATTTAAGTTTCTGGAGATACCAACCTGAAAGTTGTGCCAATATATGAAAAAAATGTAAGGTATCTTGCTTTCATATTGATTTCAATTAATTAGTATTTGTTTAACATAACTTTCAATTAAATACTCATGAAAACTTTTTTCGTTTGTAGGTTATGTCCCCAGCTGTATTTGACGTTTTCATTTGGAGTGTGATTGTGAAACATGATCAAAGCAAGAATGAGATAGTGCTCTATTTATAAAAGTCTTTTGTCTTTTTTTTAACGTTCATTAGCGTTAATCGTATTTTACAAAAACGCGATCCGATTTTCTTGAATAATCTTGGTGATAAACAATACTTAAAACTGAATAGAATGGTAGAGCGTCATTTCTATGCTATGAATTATTGGTCACCAACGTGATTCAATTTAAACGATCTTTTGACGTTTGTTGTATATAGTTTTCTCTTTCGCACACGTCATTTCAGTGTTGAAAATGGCTCAACGGACGTGGCATATGTTTTCTGTAATAACACTTTTATTTACGATTTTATCACTTGTCGGCGATGTTTTGTCGAATACAGCGGCACCATGGTACGAAAATCTGCCGGCGGTGACAATGGATTACAAGGTTCACATCGATGCTGGCAAGGAAGACTGTTACTTTCAATATGTGCAGCCGGGTGCTACGTTTTACGCCAGTTACCAGGTAATTAGCTCACCTTTTCTCCATTAACCACATGTTATATGTTTCTTATCGACGTATGTAATGGTTAGTTTATCTTTAATTAAGTTTTTGTAGAAGTTAATGTAGTTTTTTTGTGATTGAAGTTGATTGGAAGTTGATGACTTTCACTTTGTTTGTAGGTGTTGAAGGGGGGTGATGGTATGTGTGGGTTCGCCGTGCGGCATCCGAACGGTCAGATCGTGCACCCTTACGAGTGGCGGCAGAGCGCGGAGTACGCCGACCAGACCTCCACCGGGGGTTACTACGCCGTCTGCATAGATAACCAGTTCTCTCGATTCGCGGGGAAACTCGTCAACTTATACTTGTCAGTGATCAGATACGACATGTGGGAGAAGTACGCGAAGGAAGTCGAAGAGTTGGACATGAACATCAAGAACTTCACTGTAAGTATAGTTTGTTTGGCAAACAAGTCAACTTGTGACACTAAGAAGTGACTCAAAAGAACATAGAATCAATTAGCTTAGCTTGTGTAATAAATCAATCAATGCTATCTCACACAAAGTTTGATAAAGTTGTATAATGTCAGTTTCCTGTATTTAGACTCTAAAGTGGTCTATTATGTATGAAAGCTGCATGATATAATTTTTATTTCAGAACTCCATCCAGTTCGTGGAGCGCAACATCAATGACATTCTCCAGTACCAATACCACTCGAGAGCTAGAGAGTCCCGTGATTACAATCTACTGCAGGACAACAACGCCTATGTATTGCGGTCAGTCACTGTTATTTCCCTTTACTGTCTAGATAAGAGTTTTCCTTAACACTGACAAAGTAAGACACACATGTGTGTTAACACACATACACACACTTAACACGTCATATAAGTTTCAAGAAACTATGTCTATACAATAAATAACACATATGTGCGACAAAGGGGTAGGCAGAAGTGTATCTTATATAAATACACACATTCTTCGCCAGCTATGTTTAAGTCCCGTGTAATAAGGAGCTTAAAACTGCATGATTTTATATTTTTTTTTTGTTTTGATTATTCGTAATTTTAAGTGACATACAGTTTTGAATAAAGAATAAATTTTATATATAATGGGTAGTGATGTCAGTGGTATAAGGGCAGAGCTGGGATTCAACCCAATTAAGAATTATCTTAACCTAAGTAAAATACTTTGAATTAGGACAACACATTACCTGACAATATTATGTCCAGGAATGTCTGTTTACAATGTAGACTAATTATATGAAATAACCTTGAACTTAACACATTTCTTCAATACATTTTTCCTGTCCAATATATAGGGTATTTAACTGGGTCATAAATAAATTATAAAATAGTAATCTAGAAATAGAAGCCATTCTAATATGAACCAAAATAAATCTCATTTTACTTTTCGACTTATTATCGAATTTTATTAATGAATTAAGTAACATTGAGTTAAGTCATTTGACCACTTTTAGTGATGACGTCACAGGACAGTATTTCCATACAGACTCCAAAGAAATCTTTTGTTTTGATGTTTCGTAAAATGTATCTCATTTCACTAGGTTATCAAGTAGCCCCATTATGTTTGCTAAATAACTTGACTTGTAGTTTACGCTTATTACACACACAATATCACCCTCACACACACCCACACTAACAAACTCACACACAAAATCACGCCTGTATTCCCAAAGGGTAAGGCAGAGGATTATAGTATATTTATACACCAACTCCTCGTCAGCTATGTTTTAAGCCCCATACTTACGCTTATTTGTGTTATTTAGGGCACTAATGGTATGTTTTTTTTCAGATGGTCCTTAATCCAAATTATCGCGATTGCGGCGACGGCGACCCTGCAAGTATATTTCTTAAGAAACCTCTTCGAAGTAAAGGACAACTCTTCAAAGACCAGAATTTGATTCCCTGTACTTGTAAGCTCAGCATCACCAATACTGACTGTCTATCATCATTCCACTCTGGATTTCACTAAACCTCTTTGATCTCTAAGCTTTTTTTTATATTCTGTGGAAGAGTAACTGAAATCCATTATTTTAGTATTTAATACTGATTGATGAATGAAAAAAAGAAAAAACATGTGACAGTTTCTTGGGCAATATCGTTCGCGCGTAATCTATTCTGAATTTCTGAATGACTGGTTTGATCACCTATTGACCTACGAATACCATTTTATTTGAAAAAGGAACTTATAATTTCTTATCCTTTTGCAAAATAAGCTACGTGAAGAACAAAGCGCGGAACAACTAGAATTTATTATTGAATCTCCATTCGTATTGAATTCGAATGAAAATATAAGTAAGTAGGAGTTTGCGTCATACATGCGCCCTGCTTTTGATCTGAATTGGCTAAAATGGTGCTGCTTCTGGCAGAAAATATTTACTTTTTAGTCTAATTGCTGTAAAAATAGTGCTGTCCCTCACTTACGACGAGTGCAAGACAAAGATAAAGCTATTTTTTTTTTTTTGTTTTGGTTTTCCCCGAAGGGTAAGGCAAAGGGAACTATGCCCATACAGCCATGTCTGACGTATTTTTTTCTTGATGATTAATGAAATGATGAAAGGTGATGATGATGAAACCTAAGCCCCCACCCTCGGAGTAGACTCCTACTCCGAACCCCAAACGAATTAACTCAAAAGTCCGCATAAACTTTTGAGTTATGAAGCGGCTTCCTGACACGAAGCGAAAATAGGCAGATACACTTTGTTTATTGAATACTCCACTAACTAACTTAATGCGATCATTAACCACAAAACACCACTTCGTATTAATTATTTAGATCATTCAATGAAGAAAGCAACTGTCCCGTTCCCGTTTCCCGCCAAAAAGCCAAGAGAAGATAAA
The DNA here is from genome assembly GCF_024362695.1 of Pectinophora gossypiella. NCBI lineage: Eukaryota > Metazoa > Arthropoda > Insecta > Lepidoptera > Gelechiidae > Pectinophora > Pectinophora gossypiella. The sequence goes on from NC_065409.1 coordinate 2,068,399, forward strand.
GCTAGTTTTAGAACTGTCAAACTGTTTTATCTTGTTTATTTCCTTGCGGAAAGGCAAAGACGAAACAGTTCAGCCATACTGTCAAAATAAAATAATATTAACTTCGTGTCTGTAGGAATCAACCTTATCATCATAAATCTCATCACATTGCTGACTTACATTAAGTAAACTAACGAATCTCCGTAGTGAGTGCCAACAAGAATTCATAGTTACTCTTCCAAGTATTTTTTACTCGCACTTCTCATGACTTTAATGGTATTCAGCCTATTTTGTATTTTTTTTTACTCCTAGCATAATTATAAACGTACAATTACTGCTTTTGATACAGTACATTTAATCCGGATAGCGCACAATGCTACTGCATTAAAAAGACTATTTTTGAGATTGTATTTTAAGATCTGAATGTTAAGCAAAGAAATATTTTAATATATAGGAATAGACTTTTTTAATATTTATTTGCTATTCCTGCGGGCCTAGCACCGTAACCACGCGACTCTTTCTCACCGCGACAGAAATCGTCTTGTCTCTTTCTGTGCAGTACTGTGAGAGAGTGACGGGTGACGGATGTCGAGGCGAGAGAGTCGCGCGCTTACTGTGATAAGCCCTCTGTTGACATGAAAATTATTTTTTTAATTTGTTACTTATTTTTTTTAGATTATGAATCTGTTCTAAAAGAGTTAAATCTCATTACGGTTTGTATAATGGCAAAGAGATTTACCTTTTGTATGAATTAACAATTGTATGAAGAATAAATGAATAGTTATATACTACAGTTGTTTATATTTAAGCATCTAGAATTGGAGTTTAACTCCGGTTCTTATTTTTCACGTTTTAGTTGCTTATCAGCTTTTATCGGCTTATATATAAATAATAAGTTAGTATTGGGTGCCTTACGCTTGTTAAATTGTAATAAAAATATTGATTAACTACAAGGTCAGGTCTGAACGATTACTGAAAAGTATTCGTTCCGTGCATGTACCAAGCGAAACGAAAAACTTAGGTAAGTACAATCGTGGTGTTGATTCTAATACACATCATCTAATTTTATTTTAAGTTATACCTGTCATTTTCTTATCCAATGAAAAGGACGGGCAATCGACAAGCATAAAATTTATGGAAAACACGTCAACTTTAGGCAGAAATTTAAAAAGCCCAAAATTTTATGAACCCGACAATTAAGTTGAGAGCACACCGCACGCAGATATCAGCGGGATGTCATTCATTTTAAAGTTAACGGTTGTCAATCATCCGTCCCCTTTCTTTTCGGCGGATAAGAAAATGGCGGGTATAACTTAAAATAAAATTAGGAGGTGTCTGCAGGAATCAGTGTGCTACTATACTGTTTGTAACGAACACAAGATGCATTCCCAATTGCCGAGATGTTAGTCCTATATACATAGATCAACACGGACCTCTGGCGTATATAATCGGCCATATGATCCGTGTCATTCAAAAATTGAAAAATATTTATTTTTCATAATTGACTTACAAAGTTAGCGCTTTTTGAACGTCAAAAAAATTAAATTACATTTTATGTAACTTGCTGTAAAACTACTACCACAAATACGTGGCCAGAAAACCTCCCAGCACAGGGCCCTAGTCCTACTTTTCATGTTTTCCTTTCTTTTTTTTAAAACCAGTCATGGCCGCGTAAGCACGAAAAAAATAAGTTCAACAATTTATAAAAAAGAAATTTGACATTTGCGCATATAAGAGTAAGTGCGCAATGCCCTTTTAATTCCCCAGAGCCAAGAAGAGATATTTAATAAAACCAAGCACTTGATACAGAATTTATATTTTAATCATCATCATAAACTATATATAAGTCCCAGCGACTGTTATACGACAATGTCTATATACACAACAATAATTTACTTAAGTACTTAAAATTACATTGAAATTTAATTTGTTACATTTTGTATTGGGTACAGCATACATAGTTACATAGAATGTGATTGACACGGAATGTGAAAATTTAAATATCTCTTAGAATCTCATGAAATCAAATGTGATTTTATCATTTTACTCATCCGCCAAATGACTAGGCAATTTTTGAAAATTAGCGGAAAGTGATGCTTTGCAGAACTACCTAATACATAGCCTAATAGATACAGTGATGCAAAACTTAATACAATCAGTAAACGTTCAATAAAACGAAAATTAATTTTACTCTGTACAATAAACTGATGCGAATCTCATACGTAACTGTACATCTCACACTTATACATATTAAAATACTCTTTGAGAGCATAAACGTACGATAACATTCAAAAAAATATTTTACTCCTATATAAATAAGCACCAAAGTTCATTTTTATTAAGGGTGCAATTCCACCATACATTGTCTACATAGATAAAATGCTCGAAAATACTAGTCTAAAATATAACATAAGGCAGTGTATGGACGGATCTGTTGTTCACCAAATCCTGCCGTCAGGCGTTACCTACACGAGCAAACGTGTACACTTACCACTGAATTCATTTTGTAATTATAATTAGGCATACGATCATTTGGGAAGCGAACAAAAGTGCGTTCGGCTACAAAACACTTAAAACGTGAAGTCAATAGAAAATGAGAACATTCTGCACAAACTTGACAGTAATCATTCGTTCTGAAATCGAGTTGTTTCTTTCATACATCAGTCCGCGTAGCATGCTGCACACATATCGCGCGCGCTGCGATAAATTATCTAACCAATGCGCTATGCGTTCGTTACGTTACGACTGTCGAAACAATGAAATGTGCACAAAAGTTCTTAAACTTACAAAACACTTAAAAGTGGTCAGTTCATGTTACTTTTATGAAGAGAGAAAGAATGCAGACAGTAGTCCAATAAGACATATTTAAGAATAAGTTAATATCGCTCCCGATGAAAAGTCGTTCCTCCAGTCGTATCGCGTAGATAAGAAAATAAATCTTAGTCGGTAAGTACCTACTTTTAAGTATTCCTATCGCAATTTATATCGCTCTGAAAATAGATCTTTCATAGAAATAGGGCTTTGAAATAGATGATCTCTTTTACCCAGGCGAGTTTTTTATCATTCGTACCAAAAAGAAAGTATACGTTCAGACAGGTCGCTTCTTCTGCCCAAGATATGTCCCGGAGAGGGCGAGCAGGCGGTACCGCTGGCGCAGGTTGCGCGCGCGCACGTGTGCGGAGGCGATCTCGGCGGTGTAGGCGCCGGGGAACCAGCCCGCCTCGCCGTCGCGGGTGCGCTCGCCGTAGAACCAACCTGGGGGAGACGGTCAGTTTAGCTGAAACTGGTTTTAAAATAGCGTAGAATAGACATGGGACAGATTTTGTAAAGTTTATCGTATAAAGAGGAAGAAGAATTATGGTAATTTCAGTGTTCATTGGAGAACAGTGTTGGCTGACGTTGAAATAAATTACAATACAAAACTAATCAATTAAAATTATTTAAAATTCTACATTTTTATTACTATAAAGAAAGATTAAAACTATATAACTAAACAGAAAGAATATTAAAACTTAAAACCACCCCAGAGAAAGATTATGAGCGAATTTTACATAACACAAGTAAGTATAGAGTATATTACGAGTAAACTACATTTACATGTAACGAGTAATTATTAACCTTTACGGTCGTTCATGCTACATTTCGTTAATGTTTATATTTAATTACACTATTACTTTTGACGTGAAGTTAAGAAATAAATGAAAATATTAGGCAGGTAAGTACTAAAAAAAACATCAAAGTAGGTACAACATGAGTACAACAATATACCTTGTGGTGGTGTTTTGTCAAGATCAGGCGTAAAATTGCGATCTTCGTGCCCTCTTCAGTACTATTAACAAGTGAAAATGTACTTTATGAGATACTTATAAGAACACTTAAATATATTAAAAAGTTTAATTATTATTGCTATGCATTATTATGTTACTATATTGCTTGCTTGAATAAGATACGACGCGCGTAAGGTTACATGACACGTTTAGAAAGAAGAACATGGAATGGAGATAAGTAATTTAGAAAGAGTCGTAAGTATGTGGGAGTAGAATGATAATTTGATGATGCTACTTGACAACCTAGTCGAATGAGACACTTTTTACGAAACGTCAAAAAGAGAGTTTTCTTCGGAGTTTGTGTGGAAATACCGTCCTGTGACGTTATCAATAAAAGCGCTCAAACGTCGTACTTAGGGTGGTATTAATAAACGAATCTCAACTGAGACTGCCCTCAAGATCATGCTCAAGTCTCTGTTTTTATATGAGAACTGTCACATTGACATGATCTTGAGGGCAGTCTCGAAGCTGAGATTAGTTTATTAATACCACCCTTAATGTTACTAATTCACATATAAAAACGTAAATATGTCTAAAAGTAAAATGAGATTGATTTTTGATCTTAGACTGGCTTCTATTTCTATATTAGCATTTTATGATTTATCTTTGACCCAGTCAAATACCCAATTGAGTCGTGTACCAGGTTCAAGATAAATTATGAAATTCTGATTACTTACTAAATAAAGGCAGATCTAAAACTTACGAAAAACATTTTCTTTTTTCTATTTAACTTCTTTATGCATTTTAATCAAGTAAAACGTAATAATAAATCAGACATTTTATCACGTTTTCAATGACGTCACAACGTGATTTTACGTAAAAAGTAATTGATTTGACTAGTTGGAAACCAGCCTATTGAGTCTTTTTCAACCATTTTGTATTTTCAAATAATTTATTTTAGATCTTTCGTGACAGTCCCAGGTTCAAACCAAAATGAATCCAGTCTATCACAAGAGTAGGTGAAAAAAAAAGCCAGATTCTCGTAACATTGATAATGTCTCCTTCAGTGAGCTGTATTATATTGATCAGTCTATCTCGCTTAGACAAGAGCGTAGCTATAGGATAAAGAAAGAGATAGGTATACTCCCTTACCTTCGCTAGTCTTCCTCGTAACATTGATAATGTCTCCCTCAGTCAGTTGCAGCTATACTCATGTATATATTTATGCTCTATCCACCAGGTTCAGTCTATCTCGTGCAGACAAGAGCAGAGCTATAGGTGAAAGAATGAGACAGATATACTCCCTTACCTTCGCTGGTCTTCCTCGTAACATTGATGATGTCTCCTTCAGTGAGCTGGAGCTCGTCTGGTTGTGCAGGGCTGTAGGCGTATAGCGCAGCCACTTGTGGGCAATCCCATCCGGCGTATACAGCCTCGCCGTCCACGCTGGTTGGTGGTACCAGTGCTTCTATCCATCTGGATGCGTCTGTCTCGCTTGGGCATGACATTAGCTGTTGACAGAGAGAGAGAGAGCATGAGATATGAAAACCGTAGAGTTATTAAAATGACATAAATCTTGGATCTTTCGTACGATAGTGTATATTTTTAGTGTGAAAGAGATATGTCTCTTACGCGCTAGGAAATTATATTTAGCCATTTCAGGGGCCGTTGGCGACTGAATAATTAAATTATATATTATTGAACCGCCAAAGGCCCCGGACATGGCTCATGTAACGACTACATACTTACGTCAGTAAGAAGTAACCGGGACCAACAGCTTAACGTGCCTTCCGAAGCACGGATCATCTTACTTTCGGTCAATCAGGTGATTAGCTTGTAATGTCCTAACCAAAACTAGGGGTCATGAAGTGATTTTTGTGATATGTCCCCACCGGGATTCAGACCCGGGGCCTCCGGATCGTGAGCCCGATGTTCAACCACTGTGCTGGCAACATTAAAGTCATATATTTTTACTGTAATATTTTGCTCTGGCAATATCACGCGAGTTACGCCACGGACTTTGCCGACTACTTACCTAGTTTTAATTCAGTACAGTCCATTTAACAAAATCACGGAGAGTTTTATCTACCGGAGCCACCATCGCCTCTAACACACTGGACCACAGAGGTCGTTAAATATATCGCAATAATTGATCGCAATGAAACGAAGGGATGCGTAGTCCTAGGTATCGCAAGGGTGATAATGAGATATGCATGAGACGATGCTAATACCAAGTGTTCCTTACCATCTCAACGGTGCGTCCCTCATGGTTCTCCAGCAGGGTGAGCAGCAGCGCGTGTTTGGCCTGCGCCGCTCCCCCCTCGCTGCTGCACACCTCCAGCAGCGACCGCGGGCAGTGGTCCACCGCTACGTACGACTCCTCCCTATAACGGGTTTTGTACACAGATAAAAAAACGCACTCTTAATGGTTTATTAGACAAAAGACTCATTGGCAAACGTACCTGCACTAGTATTTGGGCTCTTTCCTAAAATGCCCTATTCGTAAAATACCCTATTCGTGAAATTCCAAACATTATTTTAGGATATAAGTATAACCCATAGATACCCATAGTTCAAATATATAAGGAGTTTTAAGAATGGGTCCTTTTAAGAATAAGTCATTTGTTTACTAAACCTTCTTATTTGCAAAAATAAAATATGTGGAAATAAAGTGGGAAATAATTCAACAATTTTTCAGTTTTACATCTAATTTTCACCTTTCCATGTCAGAACACAAAAGTCAGATAGAAAAACAATATCGTATAAAAAAATAAAAAATATTCAAAATAAAAAGATTTTATACAAAAAAAAGGTTGTAAAAAGATTTGATACAAAAGTAACCTACACCACCCCCCTCCAGAGACCGTCAAGGGCGATAAAAATCACAAAATCTCACACGGCGTCCAGAGCGAGTAGTTCGCTCTGCACCCGGTGCGAATACCTGTGGTTGCAGCTCCTCACGGAAAGTGTTGCTATCCGTGGGAGTCGACAGTATATAGGCCGGCTTAAGGCGGTCTATAGATACCGTGACTTCCCTACCTTTAACAAGAAGCTTAAAGACTTTATCACCCCTGCTGATCACCTTATGAGGGCCGGTGTAAGCAGGTTGGAGAGAACCACGTATCGTATCCTCACGAATAAATACGTGTTCACAGGTCGGTAGTTCCTTAAAGACGAATACTTTGTTCTTGCTATGACGTGAAGCAGGAACCGGCCGTAGTCTCTGGGCGAATGAGCGGAGGCGAGCAGAAAATTCCGATATATCGGTAGTTCCACCGTCGCTACAATCGAAAAATTCGCCAGGGAGACGTAACGGTTCGCCATAGACTAGCTCCGCAGAAGAACACTGAAGCTCATCCTTAAAGGAAGTACGAACACCGAGCAAGACCCAAGGCAAGGACTCAGTCCACCGGTCATCCGCATGGCACATTATGGACGCCTTCAATTGCCGGTGGAAGCGCTCCACGAGACCATTGCACGATGGATGGTACGCGGTCGTTCGTTTATGTTCGAAGCCAGTAAGCTTCGACAAGCACTGAAACAAAGCAGACTCAAACTGACGACCGCGGTCCGTGACAATTTCCGTGGGACAACCAAACCGGGCTATCCAGGTGGAAAGCAAGGCTTTGGCTACTGTTTCAGCTGTGATGTCCTCTATTGGCACGACCTCCGGCCACCGAGTGAATCTATCAACAGCTGTTAAACAATATCTAAAACCTTGCGATAGTGGCAGCGGTCCTACGAGATCTATGTGGACCTGCCTAAAGCGAGCGCGGGGCAAGTTGAAAGTGCCGAGTGGGGCTGTCACATGACGGCTAACTTTGGCGCGTTGACAAGACAAGCAAGTTTGTGCCCAGGTCCTGCAGTCCTTTCGAATGCCTGGCCAAACAAAACGCTCTGCAACTAATTTGGCAGATGCGTTGGGCCCAGGGTGGCTGAGGGAATGTAAGCTATCAAAAATCTGCTTGCGGAAATATTTTGGTACATAAGGCCTGGAAGTCGGTGTGCTGATATCGCAGTACATAGCTAATTGACTTCCAGGTACGATACGTTTCTCCAAGCGCAGAGAAGAGCCGCCCTCGAGCAAATTCGCCAATTCCGGATCGGAAGACTGGCTGTTCGCTAGGGTTGCTAGGCTAACAGGCACTTCCAGTTCTTCAATGCGAGACAAGGCATCGGCCACAACATTGTCTTTGCCGGAAATGTGCCTGATGTCCGTAGTGAACTGGGAAATAAAATCGAGATGACGATACTGCCTAGGCGAACAGTTAGCCTTCCTCTCATGGAATGCAAAACTGATCGGCTTATGGTCAGTATATATGATAAAATGTCTCGCTTCAAGCATGTGCCTGAAGTACTTAATTGCCTCGTAGATCGCGAGTAATTCCCGGTCATAGGGGGAATACTTTTCCTGAGAAGAGGTCAGCTTGCGGGAAAAGAACGCCAGCGGTTGCCATGCATCATCTTTAAGCTGCTGTAAGACTGCGCCTATAGCTTTGTCAGACGCATCGGTCACCAAAGCAAGCTTAGCTGTGCAATCAGGGTGAAAAAGTAAAGCAGCATCAGAGAGGCTATCTTTAGTGGAAATAAAGGCTGTCATGGCTTCACCTGTCATGTTGATGGGCTGCGATCCCTTAACTGAGCCTGCCAACAAAGAATTTAGCGGGCCTTGAATTTCGGCTGCTCGAGGGAGGAACCTGCGGTAAAAGTTTACCATCCCCAGGAATCGCCTGAGCTGCCGGACGTTAGTGGGGGGAGGGTAATCTTTAATGGCCTGGATTTTAGAGTCCAGTGGTCTGGTGCCACTTGATGAGATACGATATCCTAAAAAGGTTACCTCAGGGACACCAAAAACACACTTAGATGTGTTCACCATCATGCCATACTCCTTCAACCTACTGAAAATGGACCTCAAATGCTCCTCGTGTTGCGCCTCGTCCTTGGAGAAAATTAGAAAATCGTCCAGGTAGCAGTATACGAAATCCAGTCCTCTGGTCATCTCGTCCACAAACCTCTGAAACGTTTGACCCGCGTTCCTGAGTCCAAACGTCATGAACGGAAACTCAAACAATCCGAACGGGGTCGTAATGGCCGTTTTCGGAATATCTTCTGGACTGACAGGTATCTGATTGTACGCCTTCACTAAATCCAGGGTACTAAATATTTTGCATCCAGTTAGGCTGTGAGCAAAATCGTGGATGTGTTTAATCGGATACCTGTCAGGCACAGTGCGGGCATTCAACATGCGGTAATCACCGCAGGGACGCCATCCGTTGTCCTTCTTCGGGGCTAAGTGCAGGGGCGATGACCAAGGGCTTTCAGAAGGTCTGGCTGTACCACTAGCCAGCATCGACTGAAACTCCTGCTGGGCGATTTTCAATTTATCCGGCGCTAAACGCCGAGGAGAGCATGCAACTGGGGGGCCTGGGGTCGTACGGATGTGATGGACTGTGTTGTGGGGTATAGTGCGATGGATACCAGCTGGACGAGTAATCTCGGGATAGTCGTCAAGAATGCGATGAAACTTCGTCTCACCAGTCACCACCTTTACAGAAGAAATATCGTCTAACTTACTACTAACAAGCATAGCACTAGTACATAACGAGGTGGCGTTGTCCATCAAGCGCTTGTTTCGGCAGTCTACTATCAAGTTATAGAAATTCAGAAAATCTACACCAATTATCGGTTTCGTCACATCAGCAACAATAAAACGCCAAGTGAAATTCCTACGGAGGCCGAAATCAAGTGTAAGATGAACAAAACCATACGTATAAATATCAGAACCATTAGCCGCATTTAACACATAATTAGTCCGTGCACGACGATCACGCAGCGAAGACCGGGGGAAGACACAGAGGTCGCTACCGGTGTCGACCAGAAATTGCGTCTTCGTCGCTCGGTCGGTGACGAACAGGCGACCAGCAGATGTCGGGCAATCGTCAGCCGCCATTAGCGACTGCCCCTGGCATTTTCCGACTTGTAGTCGCACGGGCGGATGCATCTACTCGCCTTCTCACCGTACTTCCAATGGTACCAGCACAGCGGAAATTTCCGGTAATTGGACTGGGATCTCGAAGTGGATCGGCTACGACTCTGTCGCCTGCCGCGCGACCGAGATTGTCTGCTGCTGCCACCGCTCAACTGCTGGAACTGCCTGCGAAGCTCTGCGATCTCGCGAGTGAGGTCACTCAGCACAGATCCCGGTATCCCTGTCTGCTGAGTCTGGCTTGTCGACGCTGCAGCTACCACCGGTGAAGAGGGTGCGATGTCGTTAACCCTATCAGCCAAGTCCGCCAGGTCGTCGAGTACAGCAGATGATGCCTGACCAGCTAGCACTGTCTGGATGCTTCTCGGTAGGCGGCTTGTCCAGATGGTTTTAATGAAGTCGTCGGGCACGTCATCACCAGCAAGGCTTTTCAGGTGTCGCAGGAACTGTGAAGGCTTGCGGTCACCTAGCTCCTCGTGCATCAGGAGCTGCTTAATCTTCTTTTCATTGGAAGCGGAGAGGCGCTTAATGAGCTCGGTCTTGAGCTTCTCGTACTTGCCAGTTGCGGGTGGTCGCACGATGATATCTTTCACCTCTCTGGAGTACCGGTTCTCCAGCTGTCCCAACACATAATAAAATTTGGTGGTGTCGCTGGTAATTCCGGAAATCAGGAACTGGCCCTCCACATTCGCGAACCATATCTCCGGCTCCTCTGGCCAAAACGGAGGAATCCGTACACCGACTTTATCAACATCGATGTTGACGGATGGTGTTGTAGAAACGCGATCTCTGACGTCAGCTGGGTCGTCGCTTCGTGCGTCTCTAAATTCCTTCTCCATGTTCTAACGGGGTCACCAGTGTGGAAATAAAGTGGGAAATAATTCAACAATTTTTCAGTTTTACATCTAATTTTCACCTTTCCATGTCAGAACACAAAAGTCAGATAGAAAAACAATATCGTATAAAAAAATAAAAAATATTCAAAATAAAAAGATTTTATACAAAAAAAAGGTTGTAAAAAGATTTGATACAAAAGTAACCTACAAATATTTAAAAATGATCTTAATAAAATAAAACTATGTCTTCTTCTATCGTGTGGATTGTGAGGTGAATTACCAACCCCATCAACCTCAGTTTAATAAAACTTACAATTGTAAATTACAACGACAATTTGGTGTTCATTACGTAGCTAATATGAAACTGCAAAATATTTGTGATCACAAACTCCGCAATGTACATCAAATTGTCATTGTAATTTACAATTTGCGTCATCCTTGCGCAGGGGCCATGCTAATCTTCTCTGTATCGTTCCAATTTTAGTATATGTACTGCCGAATAGAGAAAAAAAGAACAGGCCCCTGGTGTCAGAGTTATTACTGAGCCGCCATAGGACTATTGGATATTTATCGTTTAAATGATAAAATACCATATACGAGATATTTCATATTTTATTGTTACAACTGCCAAGTGGCCATTGAGGTATAATTATGTTTCGTAACGAACCCTTTCTTCTTGGTGATGACGAGGAGGTCGTTGAACAGGAACAGGTGCAGCGGGACCTTGTGGAACTTCTTGCCGAAGGTTAACTTTAGCTCGTCTGTCTTCCACACCAGCTGCGTCATCTCTCCGGACCGCACCAGCCAGCGGACTGGCCTGGAAACGTATTGTAACAACATTAGTATCGCATTTATAAAAAATACAAAAAAACACAGCATCACTCCTGTTACCCTGAAGTTTTAACACGTTCACTGTATATGAACCACATCATCATCAACATCAATTTAAGAGCCACGCTCTTGTCGGTGCAGCATTTTCCATGCTACTTTTTAGGGGAAAATAGGGCAGTGGTTTCCCTCTTGCCTTCCGCCCCGCAGTACTCTGTCTGACGCAAGTGGGATGGCGCCCAGAGTAGTCTATTACAAAGCCATACTAGGACTCCTGTCCTCCGCCTCATATGAACCACATATGAGGCAATAAATTTTAAACTCATACGTGCATGTCCCATATGTGGGGCACATTTTTTCTTGCCATATCGTAGGAAAATAAGAAAAATAATGTGTAAGTACCTTCTATCCCTGCGTGCGCAGGCGGGGCCGAGGTTGGGTGGCGCGCGCACGGCGGCGGGGAACTCGATGCTGTGCGCCAGCCGAAACATTTCTTCTATCCTTTCCGTGTTGCGGGCGCCTTCGTTACATTGTTGTACGAACTGTAAACAGATATACGATTATCACCAAAGTTACGAATGCAATCAAATGCTAAGCCAAGACAACCTAACTACACCCTGTACAAGTACATACAAGTAGATGGGGTGTTAGTGACATCGTAACAAATACCGAGGATGATTCAGACCATGATTCTGAGTTGATACCAAGTGGATTTTACGGTCGGAAAAATCATGAAAATTTTAGTGTTTTTTTTTTAAATTATTTTCCGTTTCATACTTTTGCGACGGAAAATTCCACTTGATATCAACTCAGAATCATGGCCTGAATCCTGCCTAAAAGTTTTCGTTACGATGTCACTAACACCCTGTATAGCATTTTGCTCTTTTTTACGTGTTTTATTGTAGATTTTCCGCTAATGGTATTAACTACTTGGCCGGACAAATCGGACGCGCTGAAGGTTCTCATCCGGTACAAATTGTAAGACAACAGGCCTGTGGGTGCCTACAGCTGTTTCTGAGAGGATTATGTTTGAGAGAATTGATCGACACTGGTGGGCCGATAGCAACAAGCGCTGAATGAAGGAAATCGCCAGCGGGGCCGGTAGTAATGTCCTGAAGTGTTCGTTGTCTATGGCTAGCATTTTGCTCACGATCTAGACTGGATTCCTCAAGTCCCTAATCCAAGCTGAAAAAGTGCCCAGTTAACAAAGACACTTCAATAGTAATTAAACACATACATTATTGAGCGTAGCGAGCGCGTGCATACAGCTCTCGTACTCGTGGTCGGTGTGTGCGAGGTTCTTCAGAACTGCGTCTAGCAACAGCGGTAGACGGGTCACTCGCTGCATCGGCAGCATCAGGAACGAATGGAGTGACAGGCTCTGGCACGCCGGGTGGCTTTCCAGTCTGGAATATACAAGATTCTGATTTGAAAACGCCGTCTTCTTCTGTCGTGTGGGTTGTGAAGTAGATTACCAACCTCAGCAACCGTGGTGTCAGGGTTATTATTGAGCCGCCAAGGGCCCCTTGCTTTCGATCAGCTTGCAATGTCCTAACCAAGCCCGGGCTTAGAAAGTGATTATTGTGATATATCCCCACCGGGATTCGACCCTGGGACCTCCGGATCGCGAGCCCAACGCTCAACCACTGGGCCACTGAGGCGTTTGAGAGAACGCCGTGATGATCTAGCTTGCGCTTGCGCTTGCCTACAGCTTCGAAGATTGTCATGATTGAAGTTATTGACTGGTAACGAGTGGTAATCTATAAGGACAAACTAGCCCGATACAGGAAATCATTTATTCAATTTAATTATCAAGGATAAACTTGTTGAAGGTCAATTTTACATTCATTGAATCTACGTCATAACGCAAGGTTTTATGGCTTAAAAGAAAAAATATACAAGAAATACAAAAAAATGCAACAGCTTCTAATCTTTTAAATCAAAATGTGTAGAATTATGAATACCAGGCATTTTTTTCGTTTAGACAATCAAGAAAAAAAAGAGAAAGGAGAGTTTACATGGAATAAATTAAAAAGAAGGCGACAGTCGTGTGTTCTAAGGAAGTCAAAGAATTGGCCCTTGATAGACAAGAATGGAGAATGCTACACCACAAGAGCGTGGCTCTTAACTTGATGCTGATGATAAGGTAATTATTAATGTTCAAATAAGGTTTTTATATAATGTACGCATAACTCATGTATATAGTGTTTATATGCTTCAGTTTTTACCTTCTAAGAGCTGTAGCGAATGAAGGCCTCTCTCGTAACCGCTGCAGAGCCTTGACCATCAGCGCCTGGTTCTCGCAGTACTTGACGTAAACGTGGAAGTGCTGCTCTGCGTGGCGCCGCACGATGTCGCAGATCCCCGTCAGGAGAATGTTCTCCTGCCAGCACTTCTCCAACTCATTCATCAGCAGCTGGGAGCATTTGCGGACTGGAAACGAAAGGTTATATGGTAAAATAATGATGAGATCATCATCATCCTCCTGCCCTTATCAATCAATCAATCAATAATACTTTATTGCACGACGAATAAAAATAATCACAATAGGCGGCCTTATTGCTAAACAGCAATTTCTGCCAGGCAACCTTACGGTGAAAGAAGTTTATGTATTGGAGCACGGGATGGTGCAAAAAACATATAATGATACCAACATAACTAAAAAATACCGTAAATAAAAATATATTTGTACCTCGTGTGTTCATAGGTTTTGAGACGAGATATAAAAACTTATTTTATCACTAAAGAGTGCTGGCAGGTAATTTTATACTTTTTAAATCCTTATCCTAAGTATAGAATAGATAAGAAATAGTTTACTAATTATAAAAGGACGCCACACATAAAAACAAGACAATAACATCATTTAAAATTTTCACAAAACAATTACAATAAAGCAAAACGGATGTTCGTCGAAATGAGCGTAAGGTGGACGTCTTGAGATAAAAGGGCCTCACTCAGCACAAGTCGCAGTACTCAGTCAAGTATATTTGATTTGATTTGAAGTCGCGGCGTGAACCATGACGCTGATATTATGTGGACCCTGTTGGGTGAGGCACGAACATCGTTTTCCATAAATACGTGTTAATGGTGTACATAGATTATAAGTAATACCAAATTACTTTAAAAGAAATAGATTGTAAGTACATAAACATAAATGGAGCTAAGTATTCGAACAAATTCATGGAACATGTATTCGTGTTTCGTTCAATTCTATATTGATATAGCCATTTATATTCTAATACAATAACAGTTTTTAAAGACAATTTCAGCTTCCGACCCTAGAGCAGGTAGTTATTTTGCCCAAAGGGTCAGTTTGGCGGTGCAGAGGGGCAACGTGGCTAGTATTCTGGGGACTTTGCCTCGATGTGGTGAGCTGGAGGACATTTTTTATTTATAGCTTTTTATCCCTTTTTTATGTTTTGTTTTTAATAATATGTGTGTTGTTACAATTGTAGTTGGATGGAATGTACTTGTTTATGTATTTTTATTTAATAAATAATTTGTCAATACAATAAAAATGTAATAATAAGTGATAAACATGGATATTAGAATTCGTGTGTATTCGCAAATGCGACGATTTCTGAATAGGCACTATAAAGGTAAAGTATACATAGGTGTATAATAGTATAAGTTACGTTATAATAATAGCCCTGGTGAATGTGCGATTGCAGAGTAAACACCTATTGTGCAGCTTTATTATAGGCTTCATGATGTCATGTGTATGAGGCGTAAACCCGAACCCGTTTACTTTGCACTCCTAAACAATAAATGACAGCACACTTAATGACGCATTGGGAATCCCTACGTTTTTGCTTGAGAAATCATGGTTGAGCGGATTTGACAGATATCGAAAAAAACCGGATGAGAGCAGAATGTCACTACTAGGCCGCAGGTCATTACTGTGCCGGAAGTCACTACTGTTCCGGAGGTCACTACTGGGCTGGAGGTCACTACTGGCCTGGAGGTCACTACTGTTCCGGAGGTCACTACTGGGCTGGAGGTCACTACTGGGCTGGAGGTCGCTACTGGGCCGGTGGTCACTACTGGGCCGGGTCTATGTTACTCACCTGGCAAAATAGTTGAGAACAGCGTGTCCCAGTCACAGCGCGGCAGGATATGTGTCTCTCTGAAGGCTGGGTGCGCTATGAAGTGAGCTTCTAGCACGTTGAGGGAGTTCAGGTAGGACGCTTCTGATGTTAGCAGCTCGAACTTCGCTTCTTGCAGGCGTTTCTGCGCGGGCGCAAGGGAGCCTGAAAGGGTACGAGTGTGTGTTTGAGGTCAATACAGTGATATTTCATATTGAAATCAGTCGTGAACAGTTTGTACTTTAACATAACATAAACAGCCTATATACGTACATATACGCACAGGCTCCCCTCAATCAACCGGAGGGGTATGGAGCATACTCCACTACGCTGCTCCACTACGGGCTGGTAGAGGTATTTTACGGCTAACAGCTGGGATTAACAGCTTAACGTGCGCTCCGAAGAACGGAATAATCTTACTTTTTCGGACAATCAGGTGATTCAAGCCTGCAATGTGATATCGACAATGTCCCCATCGGGAATCGAACCCGGACCTCAAAATCGTGAGCCTAACGCTCTAACCACTAGACAACGGAGGCTGTTAAGTACTTACTTTCTGTAACAATATTTTTAAGTACATTATTATTTATACATTATTTATTTTATGTTGACGAGAAAGCTTTCAAGACTTTATTGTAAAACACTTCCATTTTATGTATGTTTTACTGACACACTACTTAATTACTTTCTTAAGTAAATTGCTATAAGTAGGTACCTACCTAAGTGCTTTCAATTCTCAATTAATTCATTGTGCCTTTCCATTGACATATTTAATCTTTATATTATTAGAGGAGCAGTTCAGTTGAACTAACATAACAACATAAATTATAATACCCCCAGTGCTGGGTACAGACCTCCCCGCAGCCAACCGGAGGGGGTATGGAGCATACTTCACCACGCTGCTCTACTGCAGCTGAACTCATCATCTTGCTAGCATTATCCCGTTTTTCACAGGGTTACCTAACCTGAAGATTCGACAGGTCCGGTTTTTTACAGAAGCGACTACATGTCTGACCTTCCAACCCGAGAAGAAAACCAGCCCAATACAGGTTAGGTCACATATCTCCGAAAATGCATTCCTCGGGAATATGGGTTTCCTCAAAATGTTTTTCTTCGCCGCTGAGCACGTGGTAATCATTTACGATCCAAACATGAATTCGAAAACAAATTCGACAATCATTGGCTTAGGCCTGTGCTGGATTCGAATCTGCGACCTCAAAGGGAGAGGCAAGCGTTCTACAAACTGAGCTACCACGGTTTCACTGCAGCTGAACTAAACACAGATAAAATGGTAATGAATTATTTTGTACTTAATACTTATATAAAAAAGTACTTACTAAGAACAGTAGAATTGAGGACCTCAGGGACTTCGCACCAGAGGGTCCGCGCGGGGCCGCGGGGCGCCACGAGGGCCATGGCTGAGGGCCGCGCGCCCGGTGACGTCAGCGGCGCGGGCGCAGGCGCGGATGGACCGCCCGTTACTTCGTACGCGTCTGAATCTGAATCTCCTGTCTCTCGGCACACCGACTGTTGGAAGAAACATGTAGTTTATATGAATACAGAAAACAGAACTTTATTAATAACATGTCGTTACAAGTCAATTACAAAAAAATAAATATTGTCAAAAGGCAAAAACACCGATATACCAAGGGTAATATTAATATTATTAGATATTACTCATTAACTTATCAATGATTACATATTATTATAATATTTATTATCGATAACAATTATAATAATTAATTATATAACTTTTTTGTCAATTACGACTTGTTTTGTCATTTAAACTCTTTTATGTCATAAAATTGTTGTTCTAGTAGCCAAGACTTCAGTAGCACTTGACTACTGATCTTTGTATTACTAAGTAACATTTACTGTTTGTAGTATATCACCAACTAAGTTTTGTAACATAAAAATAAAATTAAGTACGAAACATTGTTTTCCCGATTTTGTGCACCCGAGCAATAAAAATAGGTATTAAATTATGTTAAATCTGTACAACGCCATCTACATTGGTTTAGGAGAACGTAGCCTGGAATGTCCCTCATATGATGAATCGTACAATGGTGTTTAGCGACGTTTCCCAACTTTTAGAAATATTATTTGTGGGCGCACCTTTATAAATCAGAAATCCGAATCATTTATTCAACGTAATTATCATGGATAAACTTGTTGAAGGTCAATATAACATTTTTGAATTTACGTCATTTCGCAAGGTGTTACGACTGAGGAGAAGAAATGACAAGAAACTGCAACAGCAACACATATTTTTAAAACCAATGAGGGTATCAGGGTATACATATACATTACAAGTTATTTAATAACTAGAGGAACACATTCAATAGCAGACATTTTTATCATTTAGGTAGTCATTAGATCTTATAATAAGCTTTTTTACATATTATATAAAATAAGCTTCACATGAGCTTTAAAATATATTTGTAAAACTAATTATTCGTACTGTGTTTTGTAAATAAAATGCTCCCAAAACAAGGAAACATGAGTGTTATCGTATTAATTCCGCTAATCTACAATTACAGCTCTAATTAGCACTGCAATAAGTGTAAAATTCCGCACTTAACCGTTTAACACGCTGCGCCGCCGGTAATTGCTGCAACCTTCATGGCTGACCTTAGGCCGATTTTGACATCGCATTATATAGTTATGATGTGCCTACTTCGAATTTAGAATTTATCTAAAAAACAAAGTAATAAAAAGATATATATGTACATATAGGTATAATAACATTCTTTTCAAAAGCCTTTGCGTTAATTTCTAGTATTACCTAAGCCAAAAATAATCGTCGTCCAAGTTGATTATAAATTATATAGTGAGTTATACAGTGAGTGTATAGTGTACGTAAAGATGTACAGTCATGAGCAATATAATGTACCCACTTTAGGACTCTGTCGCACTAACATATTTGACATTTAGTGAGACTTAGAGTTCAACTTGTCAAAAAAGTTAATGTGACATGGTACCAAAGTGTATCATATTAATGCTCGTGACCTGTTTGTGTTTTTCTTTTATAAGTTTTTTAAAGGCTATATAGCCTGAAAACGTTTTATTTTAATTTGATGTTTTTTTTCTCGCTGACTATGTTTTTATGAGTTAACATTTAAATTATTATTACTAATAAACAACTTTGAAAAACAAAACAAACTTCGATGGACTTTGGCTATCGCGCGCGGTATGTTTGCCATCCCTTTTAAAAGCAACAAAAAAAAAGTTTATTTAGGTAAAACTTACGACACACATATACATTTACAACATTAAAATATACACACATTGCATTAATATTTAGTTGGAAAACATAAAGGTATATGGGTGCCGCAGTTCACCAAAAAAGGCCAGGGTACAAAACTACAAAGTAACTGACCTCAACTTTAGCGGCGGTGTAAAACTGGTAGAGCGGTTCGTGTGGGAACAGCGAGTGTGGCAGTGGCGACGCGGGGTGGGAGCCCGAGGAGGCCCCCGACGATGACGATATGTTGCCAGCCTGGTACAGACCCGCCTCCGCGTACCTGCAACCAACGAGAGAAAAAACATTAAGCATATGGACTCTACAAGGATCCATAAGGGTACCAGGGGGGTGGTAAGGGTTAATGGCAGCCCCCGACGGATATTCCTCGGTTATGTATTATGGTAAAATTATTATCGCTACATTTAAGTATATCTTCGAGAAACAGACACGTTAGGAAAAAACTGTAAACATCCATATTCATTGTTTAGGTACTTAAGTATATCTATTACCGATGTCTCGAGATATCAACTCTTTTTTAGAAAGTATTTTTAAGTCTATTATTATAATATTTCGTTACATAATAATTGGGTTAAGTCGGAGGTTTTGAGTTATTTTATTCTTTTTCGATGAGATTTTTACCGTCGTGGGTTTTTTTTTCAAATTTTTTAATTTAGCTTAATTTTTGTTTTTGTTTATCCTCTTAAACGACGCCCTGAGCCAGGATTTGCGCCCAACTGGGCACCCTAAGGCCTGTTGTCTTGATTTTTTGTACCAAGCGTGAGTCTTCAGCTCTCCCCATTTGTCCAGCCAAGAAGATAACGCCATCCAGGGTAAATTTTACAAATACGTCGCGTTTAAAACTAACAGAAGAACGAAAAAAGCGCAGTAGGTGCGTATACGCTTGTTTTATATGACTTTTTTGAAGTTTTGCTTCGAACGGTATTCATTACAAAGCCGGAATGTGGGGATTTTGGAAAAAAGTGAGTACTTAATAAAAAATCCGTACCAAGATACATTAGACCCCGTCTGCACAGAGCCATCAGACCGTGGAAAAGTTTTAGCTTCACCCGAATATAGCCCACAAAAAGTGTAAGTTTTTAATTTTGTCTTCATTATTTAAATTCCCTTGCGTATTTATTATAGAGGTCATTAACCGACTTCACCAAAAAATATAAATACTTAGTCACTAATAGTTTACGTACTGCAGCGGTGAAAGCCAAACGAATACTATCTAAATTCCAGATTTGAATATTACCTATTCTTCAAGGCCTTCATTGTCTTTTATAGATGGTCAAGTCCTTGAGCCAGTTTCGAAGTAAAATCAATTGTCATCAACTACCACAGTTCAATGTTATTATAAATAATTATACCGAAGGTAAATCCAGTACGCGTCAACCTAAGTATACAGGGTGTTAGTGACATCGTAACGAATACTAAGGGCGATGATTCAGACCATGATTCTGAGTTAAAATTAAGTGTAATTTTCTCTCGGAAATTTAATTTTTTGTGTTTTATATTTTATTATTTTCAGTTCCATACTTTTGTTTTTTTGTCGTTTTCCCCCTTCGCGGGTTGAAAGGTCAGACAGGCAGTCGCTTCTGTAAAAAACCAGCGGGCTTAGCACCGTAAGCACGAGACTCTTTCTCGCCGCGATAGAGATCGTCTGTCTCTTTCTGTGCAGTACTGTGAGAGAGTGACGGGTGACGTATGTCGAGGCGAGAAAGAGGCGCGCGCTTACGGTGCTAAGCCGGCAGACCTTTCAAATCTTCAGGTTAGGTAAGCGGACCCTGTGAAAAACGGGATAATGGCAGAGAGATGATGATGAGTTCCATACTTTTGCCACGGTAAATTCCATTTGATATCAACTCAGAATCATGGGCTCCATTATCCCTTACTTTTCGTTACGATGTCACTAACACCCTGTATAAGGTAATTTCCAAGAAAATATCCATTGTTCTTGAATTAAATATGAGGAAGGTTAATAGTAAAAGTGTTTTTCATTATTCTAAGAACTGAGCCATTTCGTTTTAAGTTGCTTGTTTACAGAAGCGCTATAAGTAAGTAGTCATAAAGTATACATAAAGGTATGACTACGTAAAGTTCTAACTACATAACCAGCCCTATATACGTCCGTCCCACTGCTGGGTATAGGCTTCCCTTCAATCAACCGGAGGGAGGTGTTATACGGCTAATAGCCGGGACCAACGGCTTAACGTGCACTCCGAAGCACGGAATTATCTTACTTTTTCGGTCAATTAGGTGAGCCTGCAAAAATAACTGCCTATAATAATATATTTACACAACAGTAAATTGAGGGCAGGCTTGTGCCCAGCAGTGGGACGCATATCGTCGTTTTATTCCTACCTTGTGAACACACGTAAGCACCTTTTAAACCGACTTCAAAAAATGAGGAGGGTCGCAATTCGTCAGGATCTTTTTTTCATGTAAGTAATGTATGTACCCAGATTACTCGAAGACGCCTGACCGATTCGGAAAATTCTTTTTGAAAAAAACGCATTTGGTTGTGATTTTTTTTTAACAAAACCTCGCAATAGACTAGTTTCAATCCAGTAGGGCTAACATGCGCAACGTGATAAAATTTTTCATTTTATCGATTCTGACGATATAATTATGACGTTTTCTCGATTGGTGCTAGCTAATATGTGAATCCAAATAAGTCATGTCGTTCTGTCAGAATACGAATAATATCGCGTGGCAGTCCTGGCGCGCATGTTAGGGAAATAAACAAACTTATGAATTTCGACAAAATTTATTGAAGCGATCGAATAATCTTATCACATTGCGCATGTTAGCTCTAGTGGATTGAAACTAGTCTATTTCGAGGGTTTGTTAACAAAAATCACATCCAACAGCGTTTTTTCTAAAAGAATTTTCCGCATCGGCCGAATTACCCGAAATTAAAGTAATTGAAAGATATCGCGGTTTTTTTTGGATCACTTCAAAAAGGCACTTAAACGTGTTTTTTTATAAAGCGACTTTATTGGCTGTGCACATTTTACGTTTATAATACGATTAATAATAATAACTCACAAAACAGTAATCCCAATAAATCCTCAAGTTCCACAAAACAAACAATAACTGCACTTTCACTAGTTCACTAGACGTTCAAGCGTTGAAGACGTATTGATCGTGTAATGCTTCCGCGGCCACTGTCGACCGGCGCAGGCGCAGACATTCACGATGAAATACCCGCAACTTCGCAATCGTCCGATCACCTATACATAATACCTAAACGCGGTAACGATGGCGTTTGGGACGAGTCATAAGAGACAAATGACTAATTTATACATATAATAAGCATTTTATGTGCTAGTAAGAGTAAGGGAAAAGAGGCAAATATTGAGAGTTATTGAGGACAGAAGAGGCAAGATGATTGGACACTTAATAAGACACGACGAATTTATTAAAAACATCACAGAAGGGAAGCTATAAGGAAAGAGAGGAAGGGGAAGACCAAGAAGAGCTTACATGGAACAGATTAAAGAGAAGGCGGTGTGTCTTATAAGGAGGTGATGGAATTGGTCTTTGATAGACAAGAATGGAGAATGCTACACCGACAAGAGCGTGGCTCTTAAATTAGTGATGAAGCATTTTATCTACGTGTACACTTTGCGCTGTTAACGTCTCGAAAAAGTCGTAACAACTGACAGAGGGATTGTGTATAAAAACGTTTCTTCTAACATGGAGGATCATAATAATGGCGGACTTCCCAGACTACATTCCTGCATATCCAGTTTAGGACATTGTTTCAACAGACGTTGCAAGTTGTCTTTGATTAGTGGCTCTGCCTACCCCATTAGGGATTACGGGCGTGAGTTTATGTGTGTATGTAGAATGATTCCCGCTTCAGCTTATGTATCGGGCCGAGACTAACGGTCCGGGAACAGGCCGGTGAGTCACCGCGGCGGCGGCGCGCACTCCGTTGTAACGTCTGCGCTTTTGGCCTGTCTTACTTGTTTCCACTGGTTCTTATGGTCATTGGAAATGTCTGTAGATTCAGTATTTATTAGTGTGAAGCAGTAGCGGCCTTAGCACAATATTTATGGGAGGCGAGACATCAAAGTGGCACCCCTCAGTCCCTTAAAATAAAAAATGTCGTTTACGGCCGCCCGGTATGAGCAATCTAACCCGATGAAGTTAGCTTGCGGCCAGGGTGGACCAGTCTTGGTTGATTTTGGCGACTCCCCCCCCTTTTTGCCCTAGGGCCGCCACGGTGGTATAGTGTGGCGGGTCAACAGTTGGTGCTTACCTACCGCTTAGTAGTCTAATACAACGGTTCTTAAAATATTTTAACGAAAATATAAGTAATATTAAACAGAACGAACCAATTTAGTACAATTACTGATTATATTACATCCGTCTTGCTTTTTTTTGTAATTGTTTAGTGGAAATTTGATATGATGTTGTTGTCTTCTTTTTGTATGTGGCGCCCTTTTATAAAAATCTATTTCTATTCTATTCTATTCTATAAAGTAACATTTTACAATCGTCTCAATGCGCGGTAAGAATAAGATCTGTCAAAATATGCAAGCTAGTTTTGTGACGTTCATTAGCATAGTGACGTATCGTAAAAACGGGTATCTAATCTACCTATACACAATGCATGACGAGTCGTTGGACACAGGTACCTATCATCGCACGTACCGCACACCTACTACTTTAAACCATTACTTATATATGTCACGGCATCATACGATGACTCATTCAGTTCTCAGACCCTCGGACTAAAAGCAATGGCATCCGATTCCTACAGCTTGTCTTTACCGGATTGCCAAAGGAAGAGGGTAACGTTTTACTTATGTTTTTTTATATCTGTGGTTGAGTAGGCTTGGTTGTCTGGCTCAAATGTTTTTCTTTTTTTATGGTTCCGAACCTGATAGACTGAAATGTGCGAATGTACTTAAGGACTAATGGACAATGCAGCGCTGGTTGTATAGTTCAAAAACAGTGAAAATAACGGAACGGATCTGATAATATAGAATAGATTAGAATAGAATACTTAGATTAAATAATTACCAAGGGTTGGGGCCTGGTGACCTGTAGTGCAAGGGAAATCCTTTTACAAGCACCAGCTCCCTTAAAATACACTTGTATTGTACCACCATGTTAGGGATTCGAAGCCGGGGCCTCCGGATCGTGAGTCCAACGCTCAACCACTGGACCACAGAGGCTGTTATGTGACTTTAATGTCGATATGTGGTGTCTCAATGACACGTTGCCAAGTATCAACTCGTTCCTTCGCAATATCTATCGTCAAGGCAAGGTACAGGTTTTCCTCATCAAGCCTCAATGGAAGTAATTACCTGCAATACCAGCTGCAAGGCTATTCACGCATTATTTCCATTTTAATACGCCTTCAAGTCGAGATTTCTGATCGCCGATTCAATTATGTTTATAACGTTCATATTTTTTATCGTTTAGGTACCTATATTGATTGGCCGATTATGACATTGTAAAAAAGACTGACCTCTGAAGATTTATTATGCACCTTAACAACCAAAAGGTTTGAGTCGTCAAGTTAATTCGACGTTTACCTAGGGTTGAACTCTGGCCGCACCGCATCGCACTTTTCCGTTTTTCTATCCTTTTCTGTCACGCAGAGCCGTCATTTGCTAGAGTGAGATAATGCGACCGGACGTGGCGGAATCAACTAGGCTATTAGCCGTAAAACGCCTCCACCAACCCGCAGTGGAGCAGCGTGGCAGAGTATGCTTCATAACCCCTCCGGTTGATTGAGGCGAGGTCTGTGCCCAGCAGTGGGACGTATATGGGTTGTTTATGTTATGTTATGTGTGTTATGAATGTACTCACAGGTAAGATGTGAATGACGACAAATGCGTTTACCTTTTCCCTTCTGGCCTACATCAGACAAAGCGGTTGCCCAATAAGGGTGCGGGTGCTACATTATATTTCCCTTATGAGTAATGATTATAAGGGAAAACGACATATCCTAATATCCTGCAATTATTTTGTAGGAAAACGGTGGTGTAACTTACAGTGGTCGTGGCGCAGTTGTTTCATAAAATACAAAGTTTTAAGTGTTAGTTTTAAACGATTATTTTATGTTCTTTCGATAGCTGAGCTCAAGGGCCTTGGGTGTTACTTAGCCAAGTCGCAAACGATTGCGTAAATGACAGTGACAGTAATAAAAATATACATATAAGTATGTTGTGGACTTTTTGGCGGGAACGAAAACGGGACGGTTGCTTTCTTCATTGAATAATCTAAATAATTAATACGAAGTGGTGTTTTGTGGTTAATGAAAGCATTAAGTTAGTCGGAAAACATTCGCGATAGTGTTATTATATCGGAATTATTATATCGGAATATTCAATAAACAAGTGTATCTACCTATCTATTTTCGCTTCGTGCCAACAAGGCGCTTCATAACTCAAAAGTTTATGCGAACTTTTGAGTTAATTAATCGGAGTAGGAGTCTGCTCCGAGGGTGGGGGCTTAGGTTTCATCATTCATCGTCATCACCTTTCATCATTTCATTAATCAACATCAAGAAAAAATTACATAAGACATGGCTGTATGGGCATAGTTCCCTTTGCCTTGCCCTTCGGGGAAAACCACTAAATCGAGATCATCAGAATCGATACAGTGACCCTGACAAAGACAAAACTTTATCACGTTGCGCATGTTAGCCCTACAGATATGCCTTTAAATATATTTTAATACGTCACAAATTTTATCCATAAAAAAATGATCTTGAAGTCTATTTAGAAATTGTTACCCTATCTTAGGAATCATAAAGTCCTCTTTAATCCTTTCACGGACAGAGATCATGGGTCATTGATGGTTCATAATAGGTAGTATGACACCTTGGAATCGGAACGTATGTAGACGTTCTGTCCTTGAAAGTGTTAACATAATTTTGCCCTCGTGCTTTATTTCAGGTAGATGATGAGAGCTACGAATAAATAATGATGAGAGACTGTTTGCAGACGGCAAATAGCTGTAGTTAAAAAACAACTTTAACGTTAACACTTACCAAGAGGTATTGGAAGTATGCGTGGAGAGCGTGTCGCTTGCGCACTCCGCGTACCAGGAGGTGCGCGCGCGCGGCGCCTTGTCCTTGCGCGAGAGTGTTGGCAGCAGCCGCTTCAATTCTGTACACAGACATACAAATATTTTATATATGGCTTTCCTGATTGTGGTTTAAATAGTTCGTTTTCTTAGTACAGTCATGAATGAGCAATATCATGTACCCACATTAGAATTAGAACCCTGTCACACTAACATATTTGACATTTAGTGAGACTTACAGTTCAATTTGTCAAAGAAGTTATTGTGACGTGGTACTAAAGTGTATACATATTAGTGCTCGTGACTGTAGCATGTCTCTTTCGCACTTGGCTGGACTGCATCTTTCTGTCCTTGTCATAGATATTTATTATGCGATGCTAGAGCACAAATAGGATAATTTACTTAATATTTAATCTTGTTTCATAATAATAATTATATTTATGAAACAAGATATACTTAGAACGTTCGAGGGTTATTATCTTAATGACAACTTAAGAAGTAATTACTAATTACATTAGGCGATACTGCTACGACCACGAGCATTAATATGTATTAGTACCATGTCACATTAACTTTTTTGACAAATTGTACTGTAAGTCTCACTAAATGCCGAATACGTTAATGCGACAGGGTTCTAAAATGGGAAATGATTGTTTATGACTGTGCATAATACCTATCTACACAATATTATTTAGTGATGTGCTTAATTAAGCTCTTGGTATATGAAATTTACTTTAGTAAAAAAATTTATGCACGTGCAAAAGACATCAACGCATAGCAAAAACTTAACTAGTTTTAGAGGTTAAAAGATCATTAGAATAATAACCATGACGTAATACGGTCATCTCCGCATAGCTCCGCGTCAATGGAAATGCAGCCTTAACAGTAAAAAGGTAGAACCTGAATGCCACCGTTCAGGATCAATAAATATAAGTTTAAAATACAATAAAGGATTTGACGCCGTAACGATAACTCTGAGGGAAGATTCAGCTCATGATTCTGAGTTAATATCAAGTGGAATTTTCCATCGCAGAAGTATAGAATTGGAAATAATTAAAAAAAAAACACGAATTTTGCGACGGGAAATTCCAGATGATACTAACTCAGAATCGCTGAATCATCCCCCTCAGTATTCGGTACGGTGTCGCTAACACCCTGTTTATACTAACGTCTTAATTCTGAAATAGTTTAATTCTACAAATAAGAATATACACAAATAAGTAACTTTGAAATTGCCATTTCATATTTATTGTCTCCCTTATGGCGGCAACTTATGTGGTTAGTATCCAACAAGCATTTTGGCAACACTGAAATAAGCTGTTTTATAACTTAAAGTGATAAAAACACACTATAAAGGTGATTTAAAAGAACGTGCAATTAAATTCAAGTTATAACTTAGTTATTGGCTCCGAGTCCTGCAAACACCTCCTAATTTTATTTTAAGCTATACCTGTCATTTTCTTATCCGCCGAAGTGGAAAGGGAGGGATGATTGACAACTATAAATTTGAAAATTAATGAAATAAATGAAAAAAGCGAATCAAATAGGTATCTCGCTGGTATGAAAACCGTTTGACATGTGCTGTCAACGTAATTCTGTCGGGTTTTTGGCCAATGTAAATTTTTAGAAGGTTGTTTTTTTGTGTTTAAAATTGACGTGAGTTCCATAAATTTTATGCTTGTCGATCACCCGTCCCTTTCCTTTTCGGTGGATAAGAAAATGACAGGTATAACATAAAATAAAATTAAATGGTGTGTACAGTCATGAGCAATATAATGTACCCACTTTAGGACTCTGTCGCACTAACATATTTGACATTTAGTGAGACTTACAGTTCAATTTTTCAAAAAAGTTAATGTGACATAGTACCAAAGTGTATACATATTAATGCTCGTGACCGTACTGAAATCAGCACCATTGCTGCTTATTCATTCTTACAACTCCTAAACTAGTGTTGTCCTTCACTTACAAAAAGAAAAAAGCTTTGGACCCGTCAAATTAATATTAAATTAATTAGTGTTGCCCGAAACGGCAACATTGAACTTCCAAAATTTTTTTTTGGTTCAGTTCTAAAGTTATCATCATCAATTTAAGAGCCACGCTCTTTCGGTGTAGCCTTTTAAAATAAAAAGTTTAAGTTCTAAAGTACTTCTAAGTCAAATCATTAACACGACTAACACAGATTAACACATATTTCTTGTGCAATACTAACATAAAAGACAATCGATTGTTCATATAATAGCATTATCAACATAAATATGAATAGGTATTCATTTTAATTATACTAAAACTTGTATAATGTTACGAAATGAACTGTTAAGTGAAACAAGGGCTATTCTTATGAACTATTGACAGTCCGTTGAAAGATGAGTTCAATGACAATTGATGTTTAGTAATTGTTTACACGAAATGCTCTTGTCCGCATATAACAACTAATTGGAAACCTTTCAACCCAAGATGTACCCTTAGTGAAATGGACCCTATGCCCAAAACGTATCTTTCGCAGTATGTACGGTCACGAGCATTAATATGTATACACTTTGGTACCATGTCACATTAACTTTTTTGCCAAATTGAACTGTAGGTCTCACTAAATGTCAAATGTGTTAGTGCGACAGAGTCCTAAAGTGGGTACATTACATTGCTCATGACTGTACAATCAAAAAGCATAAGTTAGTCACTGAGCCTAGCGAATTATTACAGCTTATATACGTCCCACTACTGGGCACAGGCCTCCCCTCAATCAACTGGAGGGGTATGGACCTGCTCCACTGCGAGTTGGTGGAAGTGTTTTTACGGCTAAACTCACGCGTCGATAATCTTACTGCTGTGGTCATGAAACATAAAATAACTTGCACACTTTAAACCTACACTTTAAGTTATGCGATTTAAAATATATTATAATGATGCTCTATACAATGGCGAGGCACCCACCAGCTATTGTCTACGATAATGGCCATCACTTGAAGTGACGTAATTGATTGGTGAACTTGTATTTACCATTGTCTAACCTGACAGCTTGATGCATTTTCTTAGTCTTTAAACAAAAAAACATATTTTTCCTTGGTTTAAATGAAAACCAATCCACTAGACTATAAGCAGTTTCGTTGTGTGGAATAAGTGACGAAGAGCAACTTAACAATTATTTAGCTAGGTAGATAGATAGATAGATAGATAAAATACTTTATAGGTACACAGCCGCTACATTTTACAACTTTAACATAATATTATATTGTCGCCAAACGAAGTAAATACTCCTTTAGCTAAAACTCTATAGTCCACTGCTTTAAAAAGAAACATAATGGCGGACATTTTTAAAAAGAAAAGAAGAGAGTTGACGATCGGGAGGATCGGGAGCGAAAAGGATTGGTCATGGTTGAACTAAAGATTGGGTCGTGTTGGTTCAAGATAAATTATGAACTTCTGATTACTAAATAAAGACAGATCTAAAACTAACGAAAAACATTTTCTTTTTTCTATTTAAGTACCTTATTTAAGAATTTTAATCAACAAAAACGTAATCATAAGTCCGACATTTTATCAGGTTTTTCTGTGACGTCAGAGTGTGCTTTTTCGTCAAGGACCAAGTACTTTCATACAATATCTTGTTTTGACGTTTTTTTTAAAAGTAACTGATTTGACTAGTTGGAAACTAGCCTATTATAGTCGCATTGAATAAATACTGGTAATTGGTAGATAATCGAAGCAAATGTAAGTGTATAATGAAAGTTGCATGTCAATATAAATGTGTATGAACTAATATGGGTTTTCTTTAATACATAGCATCACGCCTAGCGCCTGTATCTCTGAAGGGGTAGGCAGAGGTGTAATAGTTTTTTATATAGCCTTTATAATGCCTCTTTATATCCTAAAGTTGTAAAAGAAGGTTGGTGTGTCATCAAAATGTTTGTTAAGTCGCAATTTATAAAAAAAAAACACTAATAGCTACTAATGTTTTTAAATTACTTACTGATAAATGAATTTCGCAATTTGCCTACCATTTAGCTTTAGTAAGTAAATGCGTAGGTTTCCAACGAAGGTCTTAGTCGTTATGCAAAAATAGAGAGGTGATACTTATAAGATACCTAGTATAGAGTACGGGTTAAAAACCAGTTACTATTTAACTATCTACAGAGATTAAATCTTAAGATTTTAATACCAAAATTCTTAAATAAGGTAAATAGAAAAAAAAACTTAAACATTGCAAGTTGTTTTTTTTTTAAATTTGTGGCTCTGTCTACACCAGTAAGCTTTATAGGCGTGAGTTTATTTCTAAAACGAATACGGTACAGTGATCTACTAAAATATCATCCAGTAAAGTTTTGATTTTGACTTATAGCAGCACCCAGTTCTTTTTTCAAAAGACAAATACGAAAAAAGTTAAAAAAGTTAATAAAAAATAATAAACAATTACCAAACAACATTTGCAGTTTTCTCTCCAGAATTTGAAAATAGAACATAATTGAACAATCACATGCACAAACACATCACGTCACTCGATGACGTCACACAGTAGCCACCCATAGTAGGTAATCATGAACTTTTATTACTCATCTGTTAGGTTACCATAAAAAAATACACGAGTTGTTAGTACTACGTGCACTAACCGAGAGGCTCGGAGGATAACTGAGGTAATGTTATTGTGAAGTGCGTGTTAGGGCTGTCACTTACTATATTCTGATGAATATTTATTTATAATGATTTAATTTCTGTTTGCTATATAAATTTGTTCTGATATTTATGATTAATTTATGTGATGTAGGGAAATATGTTTGATAAAGCTTTAGTATTGTATAAAGTAGGGAATTTGGGACTGACTAATGTAATGTCGATAAACTTTAGAAATTAGACAATTTATTTATGCGCCAAATATCGTTCTATACTAGTCTGGGAGCGAATGAAAAACCAAAACGCGCTCAACTGTTTCTTTCCGGGTATGTCGTAAAAACCGACAGAGGAATTGTGTCTTTTTTATCATGATGGGGTGTTCACCTGTCACCATACGGTTCATCATGTCCGTCTTAGTTTCGTTATGTTTCATAAAATACGCGGTCAAACACATAACCCTCCTTTTTGTGTTTATATTTATGTTTGTACTTATAAATGGTCAGACACAAGCAGATACAAAAAAGTAAAACTAAATGTGAAACTAGAGTGTGGCAACCCTAAACACATGCAAACGTTACGATGCCGTTAGTGGAGGTCACAAATAATAATCGCCATGCAAAGGTCTGCTTTGCCTTAACGAATCCAACCCCGACGCAACAAGGTTTAATATGCCATAACCTAACAAAAATGTGACATTTCACGTCTAACGTAAAATAGGTGTAATTTTAAAAAAAAGTGTGTTGAAAGACAAAGAAACAAAGACAGTGCAAACAAAGACATTCAAGTGAACAGTAAACCGCACCCAACCCTACGCTCGATGGAAATATCTAGCTTAATACAATGCTACAATTGTAGGTACGTAGTTGTTGAAGTCAAAACAGTTATTGTATTTTTAAATACTATAGTTGAAAGAGCGATTACGTGGGAAGTAACCTACTACGGAAGTAGTTAAGGAGTAGAATAGGCAGAGGCTTAGTAGAGTACTCTATAACGGTAGGTACGTACCTTGGCCTTTATTATAAATAAGAAAGTAACTCTGTCTGTCAGTTACGTTTTCACGCCAAAACTACTTAACTGATTTTGATGAAATTTGGTACAGGGTTAGATTAAACTTTGGGAAAGTACATAGGATGGTTTTTAAATGACTCAGGGGTAGACTAGACATGTCGCGCGCGATAAGGATATTCCAGCGGGCAGAGTCGCGGGTGGAATGCTAGTAATATAATAAGTAAGCTAGTTATTTTCAGCGAACGTAGGCACTGACCTCCGTTAGCGCTGTCTTCGCTATCGATCAAATATATATTCTCACAGAGAATAGATCACTCATATCGGCCAATAATACATTTCACATTTAAATTGTAACCGACAGACGTCAACTGTAATGATAAATCTATTTTATTAATAGCAATTTATATTAATAAACATTATTTTATTATCTGAGTGTAGTGGCAGAATAGGCAATGCCTTTGCCTGGTTTGGGGTGACACAAGGGGGGTTAAAAAGTCCACATAAAAGCAAAACATCTAAAAAAGCAATATTGCTTTTAGTCATTTTTTGATATTGCCCACTTGTATATGTGCAAATGTGAAATTGCAATATTGCTTTAATCATATAATCATAATCATAATCATATCATTTATTGCGTTCCACTTTTTTAGATGAATTGCTTCGATATTGCCTTTTAAACCCTCCAGGGGCTTCTTTAGCCAAGTTGTAAACGAATATGCCAATAGACAAGGACAGGGATAAAAATGTAAACGATTAAATATATAACTTCAGGTATTTGGGTGTTGTAGGCAAATATAGATAGAGGTAAATATAGAATTTAGTTAAGAAGAAAACGGAAAATA
The DNA here is from genome assembly GCF_024362695.1 of Pectinophora gossypiella. Lineage (NCBI taxonomy): Eukaryota > Metazoa > Arthropoda > Insecta > Lepidoptera > Gelechiidae > Pectinophora > Pectinophora gossypiella. The sequence continues at coordinate 2,100,635 of NC_065409.1, forward strand.
ACTGAAAAAGACTTTTAAGTTAGGAAAGAAATGTATATTTACTTTTTTATTTATTTGTTTATCATTATCTAAATAATTATTGACATTTATTATATACCATTTGGCTATTGTATACATAGGTAATTTAGGATTTAATTTTCTTAATAAGTTAATAATGATTTAATTATCTTTTGAATGTAGGGAATATAAATCTCATTATAAGCTACTTATCATCAAACTGGTACAACAATTTAGGTAAGTACCTACGAGAACTGTAATTAGGTAGGTATGTTTTACTTATTTAATTATAGTTCTTACTAAAAGTAAAATAAAGTATAACTATTGTAGGCGTTAAAGGCTTTTTAGGCAGTATCATAAATGTACTGATGCGTTTTTAATTTTTAAGTACTTAACGCCTTCCTCACAAAAAAAAAACAAATAAAAAATAAACTTTTTCGTTTCATTTCTTTGACAGTCGGTCAAATTGAATCTAATTATCCAATAACAATTGAACTTTGCGAGTGGCTGTCAAATACTTAAAATGTTCGCCGCTTGTTTATTTTGTTGGTAAGGCCGAAGATATATTAGGCTTGGCACAATGCCTTTTGATCCTCAACAATTTGATTACTTTTATTTTTATTACTGTAATTATGTGCCATTGATGTATCTATTTTTTCAACAGATTAAAAATGTTATTTGTCCAGTTGACGCCTGTTACCTTCGTTGACAGCGCTAAGGTCAGTGGTGGGGGCGGCTGGCGGCGGCGGTGGGGGCACGGCCGGGCGCTCCAGGGCGAGGCAGGGCGAGGACTCCGCCCAGCCCGCACGCAGCCTACCCTGCTCGCGGCGGCGCGGCGCCAGTGTCTCCGTGCTGCCCGGCGGGCCGTCGCTGCTGCGGGGAAGATGTTGAGTTGATTATTTATTTCTTATAATACTGGGTGTTAGTGACGCGTACCGAATACCGAGTTTACCGGAGCTTATGATTCTGAGGTAATATCAAAAGTTCGGTTAGATTAGGTCATGGATGTACCTCTGACTACCCCGTTAGGATATAGTCGTGAGCTTATGTTATGTTATGCTAGTAAAGTGGTTGGTGGAATTAAGATTACAACAACAGCCTCCATGGTCTAGTGGTTAGGGCGCTAGGCTCACGATCTGGAGGTCCGAGTTCGATTCCCGATGGGGACATTGTCGAAATCACTTTGTGAGACTGTCCTTTGTTTGGAAAAGACTTTTCAGGCTTGAATCACCTGATTGTCCGAAAAAGTAAGACGATTCCGTGCTTCGGAGGGCACGTTAAGCGGTTGGTCCCGGCTATTAGCCGTAAAAACACCTCCACCAACCCGCATTGGAGCAGCGTGGTGGAGTATGCTTCATACCCCCTCCGGTTGATTGAGGGGAGGCCTATGCCCAGCAGTGGGACGTATATACGCAGTTTATGTTATATGTATGTACCTGTGACTACCCCGTTAGGATATAGTCGTGAGCTTATAAATGTTATGTCATGCTAGTAAAGTGGTTTGTGGAATTAAGATTGCAAGTTGCGTTTATGCTCACTAGATGGCGCTGTGCGGGCAATATATCGACGCACAGATGGCGCAACGCGCGTTTTCAATATTAATTATTATTACCGACCGGAATATAAACTAACACCAGAATTCTAAGATGTTCTCTCGAACCTTTCTCGACTCGTCCTCAGCATAAATTCGGCATTCTTAGACAGCGCTTCCAGTAAGGCATGGCGTTATTAATTTCGTATTTTTTCGTTTGCAGTCTTCTTCTATCGTGTGGGTTGTGAGGTGGATTACCAACCCCGTCAACCCTGGTGTCAGGGTTACTATTGAGTCGCCAAAGGCCCCTCATGCCTCATGTAACGACTACTAACATACATCAGTAAGTAGTAACCGGTACCAAAGGCTTAACGTGCCTTCCGAAGCACGGATCATCTCACTTTTTGGACAATCAGGTGATAAAGCCGGTAATGTCCTATAACCAAACTAGGGATTACAATCGACTGAACAGAACATCTTAGAATACGGGAGTCAGACATAAGCATAATGGCTGTAACGACTTAACCTTAACCTTAAAACGTTATTCTTAAATAATGCATAATAAATTACCCACCAATTACTAAATCCGGAATCACCGTCCATAGAGTCAGTCAGGTAGAAAGTCGAGTTAGTTATCTTCAAAGCACTCGGCACTTCCGAATTGATATCCACCGCTAAGGACGACGCTCTTCTGAACCTCGACTTGAAAGAGAAGTAAGCTTTCCTTGACAAAGTCCCGTTATCTTTCTTACTTTCTGTAGGAGTCGTGGGTTTTTCCGGAGGAGGTTTCTCTGGTAAAGGAGGTGGTATATCCCCGTTGCTTAGCCTTTTTTCCCCTATAACAGTCTTTAGTTCATCCTTAAACCCGTTGGGCTTCACAGGAGTTTCAGTCTTAAGTACAGGCCTGGTGTCGTTGAAGTTAATGTTGCTATAAATGTGCTGGATTTCAGGTTTCTCATAGTTGGCGTAGATGGGGGACTTTTTTGTCTTAGGCACGTCATATGTACCGTTAGATTGGCTGTTTGATGACAACTTGCTGAATGGTTTGCCGTCCATTGCCACTGTAAAAAAGAAAATGTACGTAAATATTTGTAAAAAAAGTCTGACAGCTTAAATAAGGATAGACAATAGAAAATCGATCCTGGCTGAAATCAACCACCAACAACCGGCTCATGCCGGTGAGGTGTGGGTACGTTGTTCATCTTGCGATGGATGTACGGTCACGAGCATCAATATGTATACACTTTGGTACCATGTCACATTAACTTTTTTGAAAAATTGAACTGTAAGTCTCACTAAATGTCAAATATGTTAGTGTGACAGAGTCCTAAAGTGGGTACATTCTATTGCTCATGACTGTACATCTGACTACCCTAATTGGGATAATAATAATATAGTCGTGAGCTTGTGTGAAATGATTAAAAAAGTAAAAGCTTGAAAGACAAAGTAATGTTTTGAGTACCTACGTATTATGTATGCAAGTGTGAGTGTGATTAAATTGTTATTATTAATTTTATACAAAAACAAAAACTTTGTTAATACAATCTTAAACATAGTGATTACAGAAACTGGTTCTTAATTTGAGTCGAACCATCAACATCCGATATGGTCTAGTGGCTAGGATACCTGGCTCTCACCCAGGAGGCTCGGGTTCGATTCCCGGTATCGGAATAATCTTTTTGACTTTTATTTTTTTCGTGTTATGTTTTTTCGAGTTTTAGTTATATGGGTTTTAGGAACGTAGTCATATACTAATTTATTTTTTGTTAATCAATTATAATTTTTGCCTTAAAAGTATCAGCAGGTGGTTAGTTTCATTAACAATTTTCATTTCTTTGTTTTAGGTTCAGATAGGTTCGTTTCTTCATTCAAATCAAATCAAATCAAATCAATTTATTTGCGAGAACACATAGATACAATAAAGGTGGTAAAATAATTTAAATAACAATGTTGTGATGTGTTCGGCCTGCATGCAGGCGTACAAATATACATAAGAAAATAAAAAATAAAGAAATGGTACATTGAAAGAAAATTATTGAAAATATACTTATTATTAAAAAATTACAAAATTTATTTATTTTTATGTTCAAAATATTCCTTCAAATTATAGTAACATTTGTCCATAAGCCATTTCGTTAAGTTATTCTTGAACTTGTTTCCAGTTAGTATTTTCAATTCATTTGGCAGATTATTATATAATTCAATGCACATATTTGATGCATTTCTTTTATGCATGTTGGTTGGAGTCTGTGGTTGATGTAGTACATTAGCAAAACATGACCTATTTTGTCTCTGGTGAACGTCACTGTATTTTTTAAAGTAATAAGGATACTCCCTAACAAAACAGCATGCTGCTCTGATGTAAGCACATGGGACTGGCAAGATATTTAATTGTTTGAATAAAGGCCTGCAACTTTCTCTAAATCCGACTCTACATATTGCACGTATTCATTCTTCTACATCATTTAAAAAAATAATTATTTTAAAGAAGTGTTTTTTTTTTGTTGTGATTGTATCTTGCGATCAGTCTCATTGACTATAAGCAGATGATCTTTTTAGACGACGTATGGTTTCTGGACGAAGAACCAAGAAGAGGGTTCCACGATTGCTTATATCTTCTTTGACCATAGGTACATATAGAATTTCGTGCACTTCTGTTGTTAATGAACCATAGTGTATTGAACAAATGTTTTGATATGTAGTTTTGCAACTTTTTTTAAATTTTTTTTTTTCAGCGGTGGTCACGGGTCGTCTCGCATTGGGTGCCTCATGACGGGTACAGGCGTCGTGGTAGACCTCGAAAGAGATGGCGTGACGACTTGGACGCTTGCTGAAGGGACTGACCGGAGTACGCACAGGACCTCGAAAAATGGAAAGAGGAAGGGGAGGCCTTTGTCCAGCAGTGGGATTTTGTAGGCTAGATTTTTTTACCACTTTTAGATATTTTTTGGTGTTAGAAAGGATATTATTGCGCATATCTACTAAGTCAATATTTAAACATATTAGACTTACCAGAATATCGTTTAGTGAGATTCCGTTTGATCTGCCTCATTTTGCGCTGCGCCGCGCTGGCTATCTTAGTCAGCGTGTACTGCCCACTAGTGGGCGGGTTGGGCAGCCGCGACGCGGGCAGCGCTGGGGCTTGCGTGTGCGCAGACTGGAGATAAAGGAGAAATAATAGGTACAGTAAAAACTGGCCAACTGAGACATCAATTATAAAATATCAAACTAAAAAAAGTCAGAAAAAAAAACGAGCAACAGAAGTGTGTCAGGATCGAAGCAAATGGAATTCCATAGACCCTGCTTACCCCGGTCGGAAATAGGCATGAGTTTATGTATGTATGCATTAATAATAATCAATGGTAATTGTTTATGTTACGTGTTTTTGAGTTATTGTATTTTATCGTATCAATGGAGCAGAACTTTGTCGCACTTAAGTAGGTGACCCCCTTACCCAGTGTCTTAGCTGTATCCAGGTATAAATAATAAATAAACTCACACCTATTTCCCACCAAGCTTAAGCAATCCTGACACACTTCCCTTGCTTCCTCCACATTCATCAATCGATCCATAAACGCACGCCGCGCCGGTTTAGTATATCGTACCTTGCTAAGACTTCCTAAACCATTTCTAAGGACAATTCAAATCCCCAAATACCATTAATAGAGTTAAGAATTCTTAGATATTTTAAATATTTTGTAATCTAGTAAAATAAGAGTGATACATCTCTCGTCTCTTCACATCATTAATTTAAGAGCCACGCTCTTGTCGGTGTAGCATTCTCCTAACTCTCCATGCTACTTTTTTAGTTTAAAATAGGGCAGTGGTTTCCCTCTTGCCTTCCGCCTCGCAGTACTCTGTCTGACGCAAGTGGAATGGCGCCCAGAGTAGTCTATTTCAAAGCCGTACTCCTCTCTTATCAAACCTTAAATTAGAATTTGGTATTCGAACCCTTGACACTGCGATGTAAGTCACTCGTTCTACGAACAGGGCCATCAGGCTATTAAGGATTTTTCCTACGAACATTTTCCAGCTAATCTACCAACTGTGCGGAGAGTAGTAACAGTACTACGGTCACGAGCATTAATATGTATACACTTTGGTACCATCTCACATTAACTTTTTTGACAAATTGAACTGTAAATCTCACTAAATGTCAAATATGTTAGTGCGACAGAGTCCTACAGTGGGTACATTATATTGCTCATGACTGTACATACGGTCATAAACGGTGTACAACCATCATCATCATCATCATCAGCCCATTAACGTCCCCACTGCTGGGGCACGGGCCTTCCCTATGGATGGATAGGGAGATCGGGCCTTAAACCATCACGCGGGGCCAGTGCGGACTGGTGGTTATTAACGACTGCTAATGCAGCCGGGACCAACGGCGTAACGTGCCTTCCGAAGCACGGAGGAGCTCAGGATGAATACTTTTTTTTGTGGTCACCCATCCTATGACCGGCCTTTGCAAAAGTTGCTTAACTTTAACAATCGCAGACCGAGCGAGTTTACCGCTGCGCCACCGAGCTCCTCACAACCATAGTACTTGCAAATTCTTGTATGTTCTACCATTTTCAATGGACCATTAAACGTTTCCCATGCATTACCTTCACGCCTCTACATGTAGCCGCCACAGTATCTAGTATTATGATGTTTTATGAATACAATTCTTATCTCACGGCGCGACTTGGTAGATCAGATGTAACATACTGGATAGCTTGGGAAGATCCTATGAAGGATCTTTACGGTTTTCATTTACAATTCGTTCCTTTTAAGGCGTCGTAGAACAAGAAACTATATTACATTGTTTTAAGTTTACGCGGTTATTATCATAATTAAAACATATAATAACGGGTTCTTACCGCGCTTAAAACGGCGATATGAGACTCCCGATATTTCGATATTTCGTATCGGGAACCCGTTATTATGTGTCTTAATTAAGAAACTATATTGTTGCCTTTTTGCATAGAATAGCATAGAAAAACACCGACACCCGACACCAGATGCACCGACAAGAGCGTGGCTCTTAAATTGATGATGATGATAACATAGAATAAGGAATAATACTACGTGCTTACAGTGAAAACCTATCATAAAGCCGTCCGTCCTTGGTATTTCGATGGGTTAATAACTGTCACTATACAGGGTGTAAGTGACATCGTAACGAAAACTTTGACGAGTGATTCAGACCATGATTCTGAGTTAATATCAAGTGGAATTTTCAAAAGTATGGAACAGAAAATGAATTAAAAAAAAAACAAAAAATTTCATTAATTTTCCGACAGGAAAACTTGATATCAACTCAGAATCATGGTCAGAATCATCCCCCTCAGTATTTGTTACGATGTCACTAACACTATCTACTTGTATGTACTTGTAAGGGTTTTAAGTGACATAGTAACGAATACTGAGGGGGATGATTCCGACTATGATTCTGAGTTAATATCAAGTGGAATTTTCCGGTCGAAAAATGTGTAAGAAACCCACCAGTTGACTGTGTAAATTGAGTATTAAAAACAAAACAAAGTTATAGTATTATTACTGGCAGAACAAAACGTTTTACCTAGTTATCACCTTGAAGGTAATACTAATCTATATCTAGCAGATAATGTAAATGACTGTTCGTTAAAATATAGCAATAACTAGTATTAAACTAACTAACAATAACTAGTAATAACTAGTATTTTCCGTGTGGTTTCTGTCCTGTGTTAAATGTAATGTACCTGTCTGTCTGTGTCTGTGGTGTCCGGAAGTAATAAATGTTTCTTTCTTTCTTTCTTTCTTTTATTAATATGTAGCTATATTATCCTCACCTTATCATGGTCCTCGTTCTCGGAGTCGCTGTCGAAGGAGTCGAAGTCGTCGTCAAGCGGCGCGTGCGCATGGGCGGCGTGCGGTGGCGCCTGCGCCGGCTCCAGCGACTCGTACACGTGGCCCGAGTCGCTGCTGTCGCAATCTGGGGGTAGAAGAGAGGTCACCGTTTAGTATGAATCTTACTGTTGTCATTACAAAGGGATTTCTTTGGTATAACATTAACCATCGTAATGATAAAAATAAAATAATTAACAAGGGCAAGTGCCGGCAAAGTGCCAGCTGATGGGTTTCTAGCTAAAGTATATACTTACAGGTTGTGAGAAGTTGCAGTTGCAAAGTGTAACTATGATACTTATTTATTTATTTATTAATGGATAACTTACAGCTATGCACATTATAACATTTACTTAGGACACAATAAAACAAAGTAAAACAGTACTGTGTGTAAGCCAATTACAAGTGAACACAACATTCATCATAAAAAAACAACATCTAGTCTGTTGAGGCTAACTTCTCAGCAGCTAAAATCTTACTAATAACATTAATATATCATATCATTGCCTACTGAACACCTACTGTTACTGTTTTTATATTTTTGAATTTGAATTAGATTTCCATATCCCCCCCCCCCCCCCCCCCGGTTGATTGAGGTGAGGCCCTAAAATTGAACTTATACCTGGTTGTTTTATTCTTAATTTTATGGTTATACTAAACAGCCTATTACAAAAAGAAAATTAAATTGTTAAAAAAAAACCTTTAAAAATAGTTTTATTATTATATTGGCTAAGACATGGAGAAAACGTGACAGCTACACAGCCACTGTTACCATCATCTGTCAAGATGTACTGGCCAATGATGGTGTTGGTGAATTATACTTATCTACTTTCTTTTTTACCTAGTTAGGACTATATGTAAAGGAAATAAGTACCTATTAATTATTTCTCACACAATTCTCGCCAGTAGCCAATCGAAAAAGCCTCATCAAATATTTTCAAAGCACAAAATGTCAAGGTCCTCGCTCCCCTTACATAACACCTGACCACATCGCGCACCGGTATGTAGTAAGCGCCCGCTGGCCTTTCGCAACTGACCGCATCATAGTGGTCTATGTTTACTAGAGATACATACTATTATTACTACATACATAAGGAGAGAGTTATTTGGCTTTTTGCGAGAAGATTTCCTGTTGTGTTTCGAGATTTGATTTACTGTTTTGTTTTTTCTATTTTTTTTTTATTTTTGTGTGATAGTTTACTTTTTAATTTTATAATTGTAACTTTTAGTGTTTTTCGTGTTATTTGATTTGTAGTTTTATTTTTCTTTTTGTTTCTTTTTTCATTCATTGTTTATTTTTGTATATTAGTTTTTATATTGTTTTCTCGTTATACAGCGCATTGAGTTACTCTAATAAATACTTTATTGTACAAATAGGAAAATACAAAATACAAAACAAAACAGAAATAGAAAGAGTACAATAGGTGGCCTTATTGTTAAGTAGCAATATACAAACACAAATACGAAATACGGTCCTATTACGGGACTATTTTTTTATTTTGGTGCAATAAAGTACATTTGTATTTTGTACTGCACATATTGTTAGATAGTAAAGAATCGATAGGCTTAATCGCGACTGATACATCACTATGTTAATGAACGTCAGAACACTAGCTTACGTACTTTGACAGATCTAATTTTTACCGCGCATTGAAAAACAAACCTAAAATAAAATTCTTCTGACATAAAAACTGTTCGTTATAAATAAGTATACCTAAGTACCTATTTACGCTCACGTAATTTACGTTCGTTGCGCACGAGTGCCGTTTCGGGTTTAAGTTTTCTTAGAAAAAGTAAGAAAATATACGATAAGCAAGTAAGATAAAGTGTGCTTAATAGTTTCATGTCATTGAACGAAACGCCGCACACGCATTCACGATGATGCCGATGGTTTATCTTTATTGTGTTAATACATGAACACATTTTTATATCAATAATTATCATCTCGTACCATGACATTATATTTTTTCTTCTTCTATCTACTCCTTTTATCCTCTGTTGAGATGTAGGGCTCGAATAACAGATTTCCGCTCCTCGCGATCTTTTGCAGCTTCTAAAGCTTGCTTCCATGACGTGCAGAGAGTTTTCAACCCTCGGTCAACCGAGCGTCGCCAGGTCTCTTTGGGCTGTCCCCTTTTGCGTTTACCACGCGTACTCCAGTATGGCTAACATGTTTGTCACGCTCATTTTATCGATTCCGACAACATAATTATGTCATTTTGTCAATTCGTGCTAATGTATGAACCCAAATAAGTCGTGTCGTTCTCTCAAAATACGAAAAAATCAAGTAACGCATATTATGGAAAAACACAAACTTATCGATTTCGACAAGATTTATTGAATCGAACGATTATTTTATCACGTTGCGCATGGGTCACCAGGGACATATTTCATAAAACTTACAATTGTAAATTACAAAGACAATTTGATGTACATTGTGGAGTGTGTGATCACAAATATTTTGCAGCTTCATATTAGCTACGTATTGAACACCAAATTGTCGTTGTAATTTACAATTGTAAGTTTTATAAAACAGGCCCCTGGTCGCAGACAACCTATCTCCGTAGAGAATTCGTCCCTGACACCGCATAAGGGCGTATCTCAGTTTTTTGCAAAAATGAGTTACTTATACCATTTTGATCGTCTAAACGAGATCTACAACGTCGCAAAAGGGTGTAGCTCTAATCACAGTATTTAAGAATTTAAGGGAAGGGCTTATCTCAAATCACGAAAAAAAAGAGCAATGCAAAAGGACGTAATTGAAATACGCCATTATGTCGTACTTCTTCAACTTGAGATACGCCCTTACTCAGTGACTTCATTATCGTTTATTTGTTTACTTGCGCCCGCATGAAGTAAATATCTTCCGGTGTTATTAACAGAATATATATTTTTTAAGTGCCTCCAAGTAAAATTTTGTGTGCCACCGAATGTCCAACTCACAGGTAAGTTGTAAAAATTCAGGTAATCCTTTGACTTCTAATAAAGAAGATAATGAAAATGATTATGACAATTTAAACCATCTTTCTGTTTCATCCATTGCACTGTCGACAGCTGAAGTAGAAACCACAGACAGTATGATGGCAATTGCCAGTTTTATTACTTCCAGCTTAAATAATTTCGACGATGATGATTTACGTGATTTAAGCACGCTTGAATTGAAGACACAGCAATGCTTCGTACAGACAACCCAATTTTTTCCAATTCCATACAACCAGTCTTAGATGTCACAACAGAAAAAATCATTTTATTCGAATCAAGTCTTAGAACAAACAAAAATGAAAACGAGAGTTTTCCTGATAATATTCAAAACCTGTTAAAAATTCATGAAAATATGAATTCAGCTCAGCTAGTGGTATGTAAGATTATAGATCGTGATTACGAAGATGCTGAAACTTTCTGCCCCTCTAATAGTTTTACGCCTGAATTGTTTGGAGACCTCGGTGGCCTAAATGATCCTGACTACATGCCTGATTATATGACGTCTCATAAATCATCAAAATATATATTATATCTGCTCCAGATTGTAACAACCACCAATCATGTGAAGTAGGACATTGTAAAGAAATGTTTTCGATGCTCCGTTCTTCTCTGCAAAGTGCATTTCGAAGAAGACGATCTACAATGTACAACGCATGGATCCAAAAAATTGCACAACATAGGCTACGGAAACTTTGTATATGTACCGCAATCATGTGAAGTCACAGATTGAATGAATGAAGTATTCAGCTCGTGTCATCGATGCTCTATCTAGACACGCGGTAGCGTGTCAAGCCAAGTTCAAGAAACAGAACTAGCGAGCCACACCGTGTGTAATATTACACGAACCATTTGGAGCCACTTTTGATATCCTCATAAATCAAAAACTTTTTCACATAAACGTATCAAATTTGGCTCATATATTGAGACTTGCGAGGTACATAATATTTATGTAACACATATTATGTGTTCTAAATTTCATAAGCTTATCTCAAACGGTTTTATTTACTATTTACGGTTATTGACTGACTGAATGACATATATATTAAAACTCTAACCCAGTTCTAGATGACCAAGAGAGTTAAAATTTGGTATGCTAATAGGTAATTAGATGAATACAAAGGAATATATAAAAAACTGGCAATTTTCTTTTTTTCAAAAACATAAATGTGATATGAGAGCCAAGTTCAATATAATGATAAATGCCTTGGTTGTTGACTTCAACGACAAAAGAAGTGAGATCTAAATGGGTGCCAAGTTCAATGGACCAGATCAGTCCTGGAATTTATGTATAAGTAACAGTAGGTATAACATAAAAAACAATAAAGATCTAAGATCTGTGCAATTAAGAAACAAAATATTCTTAAAACTAAAGAGATCAAAATTTCAGACAGACCTTAGGCTACAATACATTAATAATAACATACTTAATAATATAATATCATATCTTGTTATAACATAAGATAATGTATTGTAGCCTAAGGTCTGTCTGAAATTTTGATCTCTTTAGTTTTAAGAATATTTTGTTTCTTAATTGCACAGATCTTAGATCTTTAATGTTTTTGTTTTTTTTTTGGATACGATATAAAATATTACACATGAAAGTACATTTAAACACGCACATACACACACACACACACACACACACGCAATCGCTTTTATATACAAACAAACAAACACATAAATACATACAAACGCGTACACACACACGCACATTTTAACTTCTTATGTTCCTACGTTCCATATTTTTTAAAAGTGTTTTTAAATGATGACAAATTGTGTTTTCGACATCAAATATAGATAATTTGCCGTTCGTAATGAATTTGTTTTATTTAAAATATAGGATAATTAGTAACACTTTCTACTTGCACCCATATTCAACTCTCCATACCTATTAAGAGAGGCGCCACAAAGGGGCGTTAGTGACTTTCAGGCCTTTTTTTCAGGAAACCATGCATTTCACGGAACTGTAAGAACTATAAATCTATGCCTTAATTCAACCTTTATCCACCTTATAAATTTCATGGCTGTATCTATATTACTTTAGATTTTATGAACTGAAAACCTGAGGAACTCGGAGAAAAAAACAGTTTTTACGCTCTCCTGAAAAGTTAGGAAAACTGAGATACGCCCTTATGCTTTGTCAGGGACGAATTAGATAAAATTGCAGTGGCCACCCATGATCCAAACCTGTCGCCCACCTGGATCAGTCCATAGCTAATAAGAAGATAATCGTAATCTTACTGCCTTTAAAAAAGTACTAAATTAAGTTGCATACCAAGTCGTAGTAACTTGTATAGAGTGACGTGTGATGTGATGATAGGCATCTGTATTTACATGAAAGTCGGAAGTTTTGATAAGACGTCAATGAAGGACTGACACGTAATGAAAAGTTGAACAAAAACAAGACTCCTGTTGTTGAGGAGTTTCTTGTACACTTTTTTACCCTCAGCCGTTAAGCCGAAGCGATAGAAAAGTAAAACAAAAATAAACTAAAGAAGAAGAAGAAGTTAGTTTGAATTTCGAATGAAATGGTAAATTTTAATTACAACACAATGAAATTTACTTTAAAAATAAACTATTCAAAAGAAGTTAGTTTGAATTTCGAATGAAATGGTAAATTTTCATTACATCACATTGATTATAGTGTCACGTGACATAGACCACCACCACCGGACAATGAAGACGCTTCTAGTGACACCTCAATAAGGGACTTTCCATGCTACGTTCACCATAAACAATATAGATGGCGTTGTTCAGCTTTAACGTGATAATTACCTAGTATTTTCTCATTACTCGGGTACATAATAAAAAGGTGCATATATAAAAATAATTGTTGCTTGATATTTGGATCACATTATGTATAGAATTATGATGCAACCTATATTGCTTCGCTTCATTTTGATTAGAATAATAATGGGTGGAGGATGCGTTGTGCCTGGGTGTAATAACAAGGGTTATCATTTAAACCTTCCTTTAAACCTATAAGGTAGATTACCAACCTCATCAACCCTGGTGTCGGGTTATTATTGAGCCGCCAAAGGCAACTGACATGGCTCATGTAACGATTACAGCTGAGCTTATGAGCTTTCTGTTTTACCAAAGTGATAGGTGGTGAGGCGTATCGCCGTCTATTATGATCGAGCCAACTGTGTTTATAGAACCACAGAAGCATAGTTTAATGTTTTATTTACACGAAATCGCGTTTATTATACCTTATCGACATTTTATAACCACCTATCCGTCATATCGCTTGTATTTGATTATATACAACGATTGCTTAAAATTTAATGTACGTCGTTATTTCCAGTAATAATCCCAAATTACCATTGTTATGTATGCGAAATAGGTTTTTTTATGTGTTGTGTAAAGGCCATGTAAAATATTTCTATTAACTTTAACAACCTAGGCATAAAAATATGAAAGTGCAGGCGAATTATTGTGATAAGAGAGACTCTTCGAGGTCAAATTGTTTGTTAGTTTTTATCGGATTATGATTTACCTAATTGGGTAGTGTACATGGTTCAAGATAAATTATGAAATTCTGATTACTAAATAAAGACGGATCTAAAACTAACGAAAAACATTTACTTTTTTCTATTTAACTTATTTATGAATTTTAAACAAGAAAAACGTAATAAAAAGTCCGCCATTTTATCACATTTTCCTATGACGTCACAGTGTGCTTTTTAAAGCAAATTCCATGTAATTTCGTGTTTTGACGTTTGGTTAATAGTAACCGATTTGACTAGTTGGAAACTAGCCTACTTAACAATGTGGGACTTAATTAAAGCACATAATAACGGGTTCTTACCGCGTTTTAATGGGGATATGAGACTCCCGATATTTCGACACTGTTGCAAGTGCCATGATCACGGGATGACCGATGAGATTGGAGTGGAGTAGGTAGATCCATAATTTTCTACGGGCAGACATATCTGTCTACCCTCTTTCTTTGCCGCTTGTTTATGTTTTTGATATCGGAATGTGGGACTTTCCAGGATAGGTTTCCCAAAAAAATAAAGATGGTGTTGTTCATTACCTATTTAGTTATTGCTCGGGGTACATTAAAAAAATATAATATAAGCGCAGAGGCATATATAAAAATAATTGTTGCTTGATATTTGGATCAGATATGTATAGAATTATGTTTATACATATATATTTCTTATCATTATTTTGATCAGAATAATAATGGGTGGAAGACGTGTTGTGCCTGGGTGTAACAAGGGGGCATACCACGTTGAACACACCGGTTCTTCTCCGATCACCGAAGTTAAGCAACGTCGGGCGCGGTTAGTACTTGGATGGGTGACCGCCTGGGAATACCGCGTAATGTTGGCTTTTTCATCCGCCGGCGGGGACGCGGTTGTGTGCAATTGCGTTCCCGTATCCCCGCCACACGGCGGCAAAGAGGAACACCGTTGGGTTTTAGTGGGTATACCGGGTGGCGATACCCGGGGAGTCCCACATAACCACGTCGTCCCCCCGGGCGGCGTGGTATGCGTAACGTATTTCCCAACGTCAAAAAAAAAGGGTGTAACAAGGGTCATCATTTATACCTACCCAAAAATAACAGGAGTGCATTTGTACTTATTCGACAAAGATTTTAGAAAGCAATGTGTTTTCCATTATGAAACCAATCGATATAGATTTTTGCTATTAGTGTTCATTTAAGTATTCATTTACCGCGTGAGTAAGTTCGTTTTGTTTAGTTAATAAAGCGATAAATTACAATTTTCGTTTCTTTGTGTACTTTTAACTAGTTTTTGATTGCCAAGCAAAGAAGAGCAGTGAGATTGGCTTATTAAATGTAGCTTTTCGAAGCAAAATATATACTATAGACTTTTTCCGTTAATCTTTTCGGTTGATTTCGTTCTAATACAGGTATATTAAACGAAGACAAAAGTTCCTATAATTAATAAGTACATAATAAAAAAACATCCTAGCTGGATTTTTTAAAAAATCCAGGCGCGTTTTTTTTTAAATAAGTTAATGTTTGAATTACTTTTTTTATTTGGTGATTTTCGATTTTGACAACTCCGAGTACCTGAGAAGGTGTTATTTGATCCATTACAGTATCTATACAGGGTGTTAGTGACAACGTAACGAATACTGAGGGGGATGATTCAGACCATGATTCCGAGTTAATATCAAGTGGAATTTTACGTCGCAAAAGTATGGAACAAAAATAATTAAAAAAATAGTAAAAAAATCATGAATTTATGCGAATTCTAGGTCATAATATAAATGTTACTATTTGAACTTTATCAGATTTCTAGATATTAACTTTATAAGTATCTACAGCATAGCGTTGTAGTAACTACCTATAAAGTTGTCGCTAATTAACCATGACGAGACGTAAGAGTTATGTGATACCCTTTAAAGCTAAAAGCAATTTACAGGTCTATTAATATGGTACACTAAACTTGATCTTTAAATTAAGTTATGATCTCAACCTGCACAGCTCGTTCAAGCGGATGCAGATGTTAGTTAAACAAAAAGACTGCAGATCTTCATGGTCTCTCTGTTAAAGTCATTAACTCCGTGATTGATTGCATAGCTCCCTATCTATCATGTATATGTTACCGGCCAAACCCGATTTTAGGCCAAACTAGTTTTGCCTAGGCTAAACTAGTTCATCCTATGTGCGATCGGATAAACCGGTACAGACTAGGCCAAACTGGTCTGTCCTAAGGGTGATAGGAGAAACTAGTTTATCCTAGGAGGAACTAGTTGAGCCTAATAAAAATAAGTTCACTTCAGGATAAACTAGTCTGGCCTAGTCTATACTAATATTTCCTAGTCAGAAATGTTTAAAGTCGGCGCCGTATTTACCTGGACTAGAATGACAGTTATGTTTTAAGCTAAAGTAGTCTTTACGAACGAGACACAAAGTGTATTATGCGTTGTGTTCATTGTCGAGCCATACTTATGGCAAAATAAGCTTTGATTGTTCGGTAGTAAAGTCGTTGTCGTCGAGGATGACCTTAGACAAGTTATCGAAGATGATTCGGAATGTAACCAGAGTGAAGATGGCGATGGCGGCGTTATGGAAATTGACACACAAAACATTAAAGATGCTAGAAGAAGTGCGGCAGAAAATCTTGAAAAGCAAGCAAAAAGAATGAAAGCTTCTTCTGACAAATCCCATCCACCTGCCAACATAGGAGACAATGTAACTATACCAATTCCAGACGTAGACAAAGGCAGAGGTGATCTTAGAAATATAATTGGGGTTATTCTTCAGAGAAACGATGAGGGCTTTTACAAAATTGGCACCAAACATGGTGTATTGCAAAAATTTTATAACTAGTATTTCTGGTATTTTATTATTCCCTGTTAGCATAAAATAGGCTAAGCTAACTAGCTTTCTTGACGTGTACCCATTCATAGAAGGCCCAACCAGTTTCTCCTAGGCCAGACTAGTTTATCCTGAAGTGAACTTATTTTTATTAGGCTCAACTAGTTCCTCCTAGGATAAACTAGTTCCTCCTATCACCCTTAGGACAGACCAGTTTGGCCTAGTCTGTACCGGTTTATCCGATCGCATATAGAATGAACTAGTTTAGCCTAGGCAAAACTAGTTTGGCCTAAAATCGGGTTTGGCCGGTAACATATATTTAATAAATGTGTAGACAATGGTGTGTTTCCAGATTTAATGAAGCACAGTAAAGTCATTCCATTGTTTAAAGCTGGTAGTACTTCTGACCCTACTAATTTTAGACCAATATCTATACTACCCACGCTTAGTAAAATATTTGAAAAAATTTTATTACTGCAATTACTTCAACATTTCAATTTAAACAATTTAATGTCTAATAAACAATTTGGTTTCACAAAGGGTCGCTCAACAATCGATGCTGGTGTTGAGTTAATAAATCATGTTTTTCAGGCTTGGGAGGAGTCCAAAGATGCTATTGGTGTCTTTTGCGACCTTTCCAAAGCCTTCGATTGCGTTTGTCATGATATCTTGATTGCGAAACTTCGTCACTATGGAATAACTGATAATGCCATCGCTCTTTTGGAGTCATACCTTAGTGGCCGCGTTCAGAGGGTTGATGTGCATGGCTGCAGATCGTGTGGATCTAACGTCACTATAGGCGTCCCGCAGGGCTCAATTCTAGGTCCATTTCTATTCCTAGTTTACATAAACGACCTACCTAGTCTTGTAAAACATGAGGTGGTGCTGTTTGCAGATGATACCTCCTTACTTTTTAAAGTAAAGAGACGACAAGATTCCTTTGACGATGTAAACAACGCCATTTCAGAGGTAGTGGATTGGTTTACTGTAAACAACCTGCTACTTAATGAAAATAAAACAAAATATGTTTATTTTACGTTATCGAATGTTAGTAGGCGCCTCGATTCTATTATTGTAAAAAATAAGGAATTGGACTTCACGGATACTGCTGTATTTTTGGGAATTACTTTGGACGCTAAGTTGCAATGGAGTCCTCATATTGATAAGTTGTCCAAAAGGCTCAGCTCAGCAGCATTCGCGGTCAAAAAAATTCGTTTAATAACCGATGTAGAAACCGCGCGATTAGTTTATTTTGCCTACTTCCACAGTCTAATGTCGTACGGCATCTTGCTGTGGGGTCATGCTGCAGATATGAACAGCATTTTTGTTCTGCAAAAGCGAGCCATTCGGGCGATTTACAAATTGGGACCCAAGATGTCACTTAGAAATAAATTTAAAGAAATTAATATTTTAACTTTGGCATCACAATATATCTTTGAAAACTTAATATATGTAAAAAAACATATAGGATTATTTGCAAAAAATAGCGATCGGCACATTGTTAATACCAGGAATAAAAATAAACTTGCTTTACAAGTCAGTCGATTACATAAGATTACTAAATCTTTTAAGGGGCAATGTATACGTTTTTACAATAAGATTCCCATTGACATTCAGAATTTGCCTTTCAACTGTTTTAAGACAGTAGTTAAACAAAAACTTTACAAAAAAGGTTATTATAAAGTTAGTGATTATTTAGAAGATATGAATGCATGGGATTAACTGTCTGAGAACTGATATTAGGCAGCTAAATTACTCAATTGTATACCAATATTTTATGTTTTATGTTTATTTTTATTTTTT
This sequence comes from Pectinophora gossypiella, assembly GCF_024362695.1. Lineage (NCBI taxonomy): Eukaryota > Metazoa > Arthropoda > Insecta > Lepidoptera > Gelechiidae > Pectinophora > Pectinophora gossypiella. Next base: position 2,119,123 of record NC_065409.1, read on the forward strand.
TAAAGAACGTCTAGGGCCCTGTGCCGAGGTTTTTCTTGCAGCTTCTTTTCCCCGGCTATACAGGTTGTGAGAAGCTGCAGTAGTTTTAGGCGGATGAGACGTTCGTTATGTAAAATTGACGATTCAAAGTGTAACTATGTTACCTACTGAATAAAGATATTTTTGAATTTGAATTTGAATTAAACGTAAGCATTCATATTATAATTGAAATGTCGTGGAAACTACTTATTAGGTACATTCTCGAAGATTCTCGAAAGATTTATTAACTACGACCTGTGACCTGTTATTACAAATTAAATATTAAATTTAATGAATAATAACTAAACGACTAAAAATAAATAATAAATAAATTCTTATGTTATGATATTTTTTTTTGCTTAACGTGCCTTCCGAAGTACGGAACATCACGTGATCACAAACCACAAACTAGGGATCACAAAGTGATTTTTGTTATTTGTCCCTGCCGAAATGCGAATCCAGGGCCTCCGGATCGTGAGCGCTCAACCACTGGACCACGGAGGCCGTTGCATGCAAGGTAAACGAACTAAAACAGCAATCGCTCTTCATATAATCAATAGAAACTTATCCACACGCATTACGCTCTTAATATCGATTGAGAAAATTCAATTCCATAACCTGTCAGGTTGAACGCTCTCATAGAAAGTAATGTGAGGTAAAAGTATGAAACAGGTAACATATAATAGCAGTAAAACTTGGACATTAAGTGCTAATAGAGCTATGATAGGGGGGAAATTGTGTGTTATGTCCGGCGGATCTGGCAGTAATGTTGGTAAACAAGCCACTGGTGCGTTCCATCCAAACATACCTATTGGCTTCGACTTGTAAACGTACACTTCTCGTTGGTGTAAACACATAATACATATGCTAATGCCCGTTATTCCTAATGGAATGGGCGGAGCCACTTATAATCAAAGAAAAACAGAAAAAAAGTAAAGCGCTAAATCACTTTGGTGCTCGTCATAAGCGTTAAAATGTACACTTAGGTATATTTTGTTAAAATTGGTTATAAAAAATGTGTTAATATCCTTAATATATACAAGGTGTTAGTTATATCGTAACTAATACTGAGGGGGATGATTTTCTCTCAGAATCTTGATCTGAATCATCCTCCTCAGTATTCGTTAAGATGTAACTAACACCCTGTATAATTATATATAGTTGTTTTCATTTACGGTAAATGTTGTGTGCGCATGTAATTGGCAAACATATATTTTATAATGCTATCTGTAAAAGTTTATATTACTGCTGTATGTCTACCTAAATAAATAAGTCATCTTGCAGCCAGTATTGATACGATGAACCAATCTGGCTGGTTGGTTAGTGTACACTGTACAGGTAGATATATTTAAGGCCTACCTTATGAAACTATCCAATCTGCCTTATGAGTTAAAATTGACAAAATAATTACTTGATTACAACTTTAAACTTTGTGTAAGGTCGGCATACTTAGTATGATTTTGTACAACCACACTTTTGCACCAATAAGGATAACTTTAATAATTTTTTCAACTCACAAATAAAACAATACGCTAAAATTTATTCGTAAAATTAAACGATTTATGTATTAAACTTAACGAAGTCAGGATCGTGTTGTGTTTGCTAAGAACCATAAGTTACGCATTCTTGTGCAATATCCTATTCATATGCCGCATTCTTAAGGTCACTTGACCAAAACGATATGCAAGTTACACGAAACTTGACTCAACAGTCAACTGTGAAAACCCTTGTAAAATTTCATGTAGGTATCCTCCTGTTAAGTATGGAAACAAAATGTATTTTATACTGGTACATACTTAAAGGAGAGATTTAGGTATTTGATTTTATCATAATATCAACCAAGATCTTGCTATTTGATCATGTTATTTATAAAATCCGACAGAGGGATTGTGTCCTTGACAACATGATAGACTAATGTTATCGGCGATAGGCTGATCCCTTATCACCATAAGGTTCAGCATATCCAGCTTACATCGTATCAACAGTGGCTGCAAGTTGTCTTTGATTACTCGTGGCTCTGCCCACCCCATTAAGGATTACAGGTGTGAGTTTATGTAAAATATTGAGAGTTATTGAGGACAGAAGCAAGATGATTGGAGACTTAATGAGACACGACGAATTTATTAAAAACATCGTAGAAGGGAAGCTACAAGGGAAGACAGGAAGGGGAAGACCAAGAAGAGATTACATTGAACAGATTAAAGAGAAGGCGAACGTCGTGTCTTATAAGGAAGTGAAGGAATTGGTCTTTGATAGACAAGAATGAAGAATGCTACACCGAAAAGAGCGTGGTTCTTAAATTAGTGATGGTGATGATGATTTAATGTCAACACACCCAAAGGGCATGCATGAAGTCTTTGATGAGAGTGGAAGAAGTGAAACTGGTGTGTCAGGATCGTAGTAAGTGGAATTCCGTGGTCTCTGCCTACCCCAACGGGAAATAGGCGTGATCTTATATATGCATGTGTACGGTCACGAGTACTTAATATGTATACATTTTGCAACCATGTCACATTAACTTTTTTGACAAATTAAACCGTAATCCTCATTAAATGTCGAATATGATAGTGCGACAGGGTTCTAAAGTGGCTACATGATATTGCTCATGACTGTACACCTACAGATGTGAAAAACAATTATTGTAAGTTACGAAAGTTCACTTCGCAGTACGCAGCAGGTAGGTAATAGCATAGTGTTTGTTCATAAATTGAATAATATTTCGTGCGATCTTAATGAATTAGATTCAGTTACAGAATAATAAGCGGAAACAAATGTATTTACCGATAAACGCGACTAGATCTTGAACTTCGAACTCTCCTTCGCGCAGCACCGTTCTCATGTTCATCCATGATTTGTATTCCAATACATCTATCAGTCTCACACTTTCTTCCAGCTCTTTATGCGCTTTCCTATCTTCCTTCTCTTTTAGTCTTCTTGCTTCTTCGTCGTTCTGACTGTAGTAAGGACACTTTATACAAGTGCCGATGAAGACTTTTGTTGGAGACGATATGGACACTAGAAAAGACCCGGGTGTTACAGGCTTAGTAATTCTATTGTATCAGAAGATGAGCTTGACGCAGACAATTACAAGTGTAACAAGGAGAATGATTCTATAGATTTTGATCTAGCTAAGCTGTTTCAGGAAGATAAATTTAATAACTTCATTTAAGTAATTATACTTAGTAAATTCTACAAAATAATTTACTTTTACAGAAAATAAATCTAAGGAAATACAATCCTGTTCAAAACACGATAGCAAAAGATTAGAACTCAGGGGTACAAATATAAATAATCACTCAATGTCATAACATTGACAATTATTATTGAGTCATTTTCGAAAGCCGGTTTGTCTGCGCCGTCTCAGGTCTTGTAATCAACAAAATTAAAATAGCCTAAGGCCTTAGTTTATAACAAAAATGGAAGATATGTTATCGACTCTTTTAACTGTTTAAAATAATAGTGTTGGTTTTCTGAGTATTTTCATAAACACTACAGTGCTAGGATTTCAATGGCTAGGACCTCTTGGGCCCTTCGTAAACATAAGTGACAGGAATGAGGATATTCCCAGAATAAAATACTTCTTTTTATTGTGTGGGCTGTGAGGTGGAATACCAACCTCATCAACCCTGGTGTCAGGGTTATTATTGAGCCGCCAAAGACCCATAACATGGCTCATATAACGACTACATACTTGCATCAGTAAGTAGTACACGGGATCAACCACTTAACGTGCCTTACGAAGCACGGATCATCTTACTTCTTATGTCCTAACCAAACTAGGGATCACAAAGTGATTTTTGTGTCATGTGCCCATCGGGATTCGAACCCGGGACCTCCGGATAGTGAATCTAACGCTCAACCACTGTACCACAGAGACCGTTGAAACATAAAGATAAAATACTCGCTCAACAGAGTAACCCTTGCAATGCTGCAGTACCTAATACAAGAGTGTAACAAATCTTCCGTTTTTGTTTTATGGAGGCCTAGTGCACCTTGGTCTCCGATGTTTCGCCTGAAAGTCCGCGGCCTCGGCGGCGGGGGCGGGCCCACGCCACCGTTCACTGGAGGCCTCTCCGATACCATTTTTTAACATTTTCACTACATCACTTCACTTATCAGTTCCACTTCAATCCACTTCACTTAAGAATTCGCCGTTTCACACATGATTGCACTCGCCATCTGTTGTAAACAAGTATTTAAGCTTCGTTCATGTTGTTGAGCGCAGGCGCGAGATAAAAACTAGTATAACCTATTTGATAGAAACTTCCGTGACGGTCAAGTGGAGTAAAAAACGAATAAACCGGCCTCTCCGGGCGTTCAGGGTCGACTGGCTCCGTCCGCAGACATTGCTTACCTACTCCTAGCGCGAGAATAGCTTGTTTTTTATCCGACTCAATGTTAAATGTTAAGTTGCACAAATCGTCTCGTTTATCACGAACAACTCTTCTTGGATTTTCTGTCTAGTTGTTATAGTGAAGATAGGACTTAAGCTTGCAAGGGAATAGCATTTGTACATTTAATGTTATAAATAAACAAAATTATATTTTATACTCAGTTTCTCTGTGTTATTAGGATCCAAATTAGGACGTTCTATACGTCAAAATGTCGTCACAGTTACAAAATCAGTTTGCGGTTTATCAGCAGACAGAAGCTGTATATGGTGCAGTTGCAAAACTAACAGATACTGATACGTGTGTGTATAGGCATGGCTTTGCAATCAGAGCATTGCAACTTGCGAAACAATGAAGGCTAGCATAATCTGTTCCGAGGAAGGGGAACTGTTAAATCAATTACGTACTATCTGATTTAGAGCAAATTGTTTGATACTATAACACTGCAAGTAATGCTAGAAATGCAGCTGCATTCACTGGAGGATATAATTCTAGTCTTATTGTTACAGAAAAACCGGTTGTTAAACGCTATACTTTAACAGGTAATGTTCACGATTAGGAAATGAATTGGTGCTTTAAATGCGAATCTGTGAAAGTGTTTTTGGCTAACCAGATGAAGTTGATAAATTCTGCACAGGAAAAGAAATCTCGCCTTGAACGAACGTTGGAGATGGCGAAACCGGTTACTGTCTGTGAGCTGTAGTAAACTGAATGCACAAAGAAGATAAATTTGTTAAAGGGGTAAGACTACCTAAAACACTCATCGAAGTTACCGTTGAACAAGATAAGCTTTCAGTAATAGCTTTAACGGTTTGGCTGATTATCAAGATCAGTTCACGTCGCGTAAATCGTATCGATCCAGATAACGAAATGCGTGCAGAAGTGCAAAGTAAACTTTCTAAGGCCGAAGATAGAAAACGTTGACAATACTACGCCTCTATTCTCGTGGCCTCCAACATTGTAATACATAGTAATTTAACCTATTAGCATTTTTTGCCGTAGAAAGCGAAGTAATTTAGGTGATTGCTAAAGATTACAGACTACATGACAATAATGAAGACTTTGAAAAACAGATTCCAATGGCAGATAAAAGTAACAATTACTCGGACTTTAGCCAAGAATGTAGGGTGTTTGTAAATAATAATGCGATTGTTGAATGAGTACGGTCGTTTGTTTGTTATTTAAACTGATACGTCAACAGACCATTGTAATAAAGAAATTAAAAGCAAGACCTTCAAAATTTTTCTGCTATAAATATAATTTTGGGAAAACCAACCAGGTAAATGAACTTGAACCTAACAGCAATGCACTTAAGTACGATAATTTCGCCGAGCCAAGACTCAGTGATACAAAACAAGGAATTTACATAATCTTGGATAGATCAAATACAGTAACATTCGTGGTGAATTCCATTCTGTTCGTGTCATGTTCTGCACAGTTGGAGATCCAGTCGGCTGCGACCGGCGGATGCAGATCTGACTCCGTACATACACGAACATGAAACAATATGTAGATGCAAACGCTGTATGACGAAAGATCTACAACGCCGGTTGAATTTTTGCAATTCTATGAAGATTTATGCGTTAAAGGATTTATGATAATAAAAAAGGAAGTGATGAGACTTAATAAAAAAATAAAAGAGGTATTTAATCTTGTATAGGTAGTTAATGTTTTCTTAGTAATAGAGCTATATACCGCAGGTCATTAGCGAATCTGTCCAAGGTGCTACAATTATGTCAAAGATAACGTAATTGAGAATATTAACGCAAACGATGCCATTAACATTTGAATTGGTTTACCAGTTTTGTAACTGGAGAGCTCAAGGTAGACCACACAAATGTAAATGAAAATATATGCAATAAAGGCACGGGCTGAACACAACTAACTTTGATGGACCGAAGCGGAGCGTGACGAGACGCAACTACTGAATAAATGATAAAGAAACACCGAGAAAGTGAACTAAACAGTATAACATTGTCAACTCAACACTATCGTTTTCGTTACATGTTTGGCAGCCGAAAAATTCGGCGGCAGCGTGCAAAATTTAACAGATTTGATGGCCAAACCCGGCCGGCCTGACTGCCGATGTCATGCACTTGCAGGGCTTGCGACACTCAACAATATGAACGGTTTCAACACAAAACAAGCACTGATGATTTGCGGCACAAATTGGCATATTACTTCATGAGCATATATCCACGATTGTATTGTTAAATGTGTGTAAGCACGAAAAACCACTTTCACTATCGTGGCGGTGGCAGCGCGAGCACGGGTCGCGCGTCCGTTCAAGTGCGCGGGCGCAGGCCAGACTCGCGCGCCGCCGCGCCGCCGTCCCTCTCCCACGCGGGCCTTAAGCGGCAACTTGCACTCGCAACTGTAGCACCAGAATTGCCATTTATGTAGCACCCCCTTGAAACATGTTTCATATTCGCAACATATGCCGAATAAAACAACCACGATAGCAATAACGTCATCGCAGCTTGCCTGCACTTATGGTCGGACATCAAAAACAAGTCCTTCTTTATGCATTCCGTTTATTATTGAACTTTATTCAAGTGGTGGCTGCAGAACTGGCGGAAATGACTGTACAGTCATGAGCAATATAATGTACCCACTTTAGGACGCTGTCGCACTAACATATTTGACATTTAGTTAGACTTACAGTTCAATTTGTCAAAAAAGTTAATGTGACATGGTACCAAAGTGTATACATATTAATGCTCGTGACCGTACCTGTATATTGCAAAGATAGAACATTTGCACACCACGTAAATAAAGGCATTAGCTTTATCAGTAAACGTCTACAAAGCCGATACTGTGAAACGAACCAATTCAGGAGTTGCATTTAGAAAACTGGTCCTGAGAGACAGACGGAGCAGGAATGTGGAGCGATACGATATCAATTAACCTATAAATTACAAATTGAACAATGGAACTAAGACGGAGCCGTGTTGCAACTTTAGGAACTAAATGTTAGCAGTAGTTGCCCGTAGTTTTGCGAGATATGTAGGCCGATGATCTGGTTCGTGTGTTGAACTCGTGACATAACGCGTGGTCGCTTCAACTGGAGCAGGTAAATAATTGGTCCCACGTTCGATTTCGTGCACAGTTCGGTAGTTGCAACATGCATATTGCAAACTTTGTGCATCGTTTCGTATTCGCCAAGTTCGTTCAGATGGGGGTTAAAAATGGCACATCAAAGCAATTCATCTAAAAAAGCAATATTGCAATATGACATTTGCGCATATAAAAGTAATATTGCAATGCAAACAAATGTCAAAAAGCAATATTTTTTAAGTGAATATTCTTTATGTGGCCTTTTAAACCCCCAGGTTTCCGATATACTTACCTATACTTGCAAAGGCCAATCGCGATGGCTTCCTGCTTGCTAAAGATATGCATATTTATCATATCAAGATCTAGGTAAGCCACCTCGTTACTATACAATCAATTGACACAGCTTTCTACTGCCTATGAATTATGACGGATTAAAAGATATATTTATAAACAGATATCATTGAAAGAAAGATTCATGTGAAAGTAGCGTATGACAGGTGTCACAGCAACAATACAAAGGAAGCGCGGTACGTCATTAAAAGCAATTTTGCACAATCAACCGCTGGTCAAATGAATGATGACGATTTTACATGAATGATCACAAGTTGACAAATTTTCTACATCATAACAACGATATGAAATTTCAAACTTGTTACCACGGACGTAACCTATTGTTATCATCAAAGGCTCCCACGATTATTCTCTTTATCCGCCATTTGTTTAAAATTGCTCAGCGAAAGTAGTAAATTTTGTAAATTTTAGAATTAATTTCGTAATTGCGTGCTAAATCGTGTGCTCCTTGAACGAGACGCTTTTTCTCAAGCTTGGCTTGATTTATGTTTATCAAGGTTACAGACAATCTCTTCATATGCAGAATGACAAGGTGCATTTACAAGTATTCACCTCGCAGTACCAGTAAAACCATTTCTGATTTTTTATTGCAGACACAACTATTTCTTGACATATCATTTTCTTTTACAGTAATAGCATCCATTTCGTATTCGCCCTTTACCTTTAATGTCGTAAGAACGAATGCCCTTTTAAAATCCAAAACCCACCGTTTAACTACTGTGTCTGGAAATTTCGGCTTTAGGAGTTTAAGCTCCTATTATTACAGGATAAAAACTAAAGTGTACACAAAATAACGAAGTCATGTGTAAGCAATAAGACCGTTTGTTGTGCCTGTCTGTATCTGTTGTCCTTATCTCTGTATGTTATGTCCACTGTGCTTAATAAAGTATTTCATTTATCTATCTCATCATTTCCCTAGTATTATCTTGTTTTTCACAGTGTCCGGTTACCTAACCTAAATATTTCACAGGTCCAGTTTCTTACAGAAGCGATTGCCTGTCTGACCTTCCAAACCGCGAAGGGAAAACCAGCCCAATACAAGTTACGTCACATACCTCCGAAAATGCATTTCTCAGGAATGTGGATTTCCTCACGATGTTTTCCTTTACCGCTGAGCGCGTGATGATTATGACCCAAACACGAATTCGAAAACAAATTCGACAATCATTATTTTAGGCCTCTGCTGGATGCAAATCTGCGACCTCAAAGTGAGAGGCAAACGTTCTGCCAACTGGGCTACCACTACTTATTTTTTATTTACCTATTTTTTATCTATCTATCTATCTATGTACTAATTACCGCCACGCCTATTGTACTAATTCTATTTCTCTTTTGTTTTGTATTTTTTTTTCCTGTTTGTGCAATAAAGTATTTGTTATGTTATGCTATGTTTCAAAACATCTACGTCACATGCTCTTGCATGTATTATGGTGTTAATGATTCCGCCTTCTATTTCAACAATGTTACCGATGGAAATAAATTTCCTTTGGAGAGATGTGTCGGTTTCCCGTATTGTGCGGTGTGACAACGTAGTTTTTGCTTTGACACTGTGGGAGAGGACTTTCAAGTGCTTTATTGTCATTAGTACTGTGTTGTAAGTCTTGCATACCACCTGGCTGTGTATCGATAGCTGAGAAAGTTTGATATTTGACTAGTCTATGGTGTAGGCACAATCCCTTTGTTACAAGTATGAATACCTTTAACAGCTTCCGTATAAAAGCCTCCGTGGTCTAGTGGTTAGAGCGTTAGGCTCACGATCTGGAGGTCCAGGTTCGATTCCCGATGGGGACATTGTCGAAATCACTTTGTGAGACTGTCCTTTGTTTGGTAAGGATTTTTCAGGCTTGAATCACCTGATTGTCCGAAAAAGTAAGATAATTCCGTGCTTCGGAGGGCACGTTAAGCCGTTGGTCCCGGCTGTTAGCCGTAAAAACACCTCCACCAACCCGCATTGGAGCAGCGTGGTGCAGTATGCTGCATTATGTATGAATACGAAGTTGGAATTTAACAATGGAGATTAAAACGTTTATTCGTATTATCGGTCCAATAGGCTAGTTTCCAAGTAGTCATTTACTAAACGTCAAAACACAAAATTAGTATGGAATTTGTACGAAAAGCACACCGTGTGAAAATGTGGCTCATGTTATTGCATATTTCTTGATTAAAATTCAATAGAATCTATCTTTATTTAGTTATCAGTATTTCATAATTTATCTTTGACCCGGGAAATAACTCGATTGTGATGTAAAAAGGAACTACTATAATTTTATCTTATAATATTTCAATCTGCATTCAATTGGTAATCTTAGCAAACTCTTACGATAAATGGCTGCTTATTTTAAACTTGCATATCACTGTAATGATACAAGTCATCTAGCGTTCAGACGTGTTAAACCGACCAGTTTGAAAAGGCATACGTTGGCAATAATCTTTGTTACAAACTTGTAACAGCAGAGCTTGAATCACGGGTCTGTGTAAGTTGGGCAGCTTATAGGACTTTATTTTGCGGTCAAGGATGAATATTATAATACAGAGTCAGTGCGGTTCATCGTGAGAATCGTTTTTATGCGCCGAATGACAATACGGCGAGGAATTCTTTTGTTAAAGGCTCTTATATATTATGACGTTTGTAAATCAACAAGGCTTAGATGTAACTAGTACTTTGGATTTAAAGCCAAGATAGAAAGAGTAAGATTTCTTTATGAACATATACAGGGTGTTAGTGACATCGTAACGAAAACTTTGAGGGGTGGTTCAGGCCATGATTCTGAGTTGATATCAAGTAGAAATTTCCGTCGCAAAAGTATGGATTGGAAAATAATTAAAAAGAAAAGAAAAATTTTCATGAATTTTTTGACACGAAATTCCACTTGATATCAACTCAGAATCATGGTCTGAACCATCCCCCTCAGTATTCGTTACGGTGTCACTAACACCCATACCTACTTATATGGCTACCGTATGTACTTGTACGGGGTGTAAGTGTCATCGTAACGAATACTGAGAGGGATGATTCATCTGATTATTCTGAGTTAATTATCAAGTGGAATTTTCCATCGCAAAAGTATAGAATTGAAAATAATTTAAAAAAACTAAAAAAAAATCATGAATTTTGCGACGGAAAATTCCACTTGATTTTAACTCAGAATCATGGTCTGAATCAACCCCCTCAGTATTCGTTACGATGTCACTAACACCCAGTATAAATAAAGTAAGCTATGGTGACAATAATTTCGAAACCGGATTTGAGGCAATAGAAATTCCTTCAAAGGTACTCAATGAATATGTTTTGATGTTACACACACACACACACACACACAAACTATAAGAATTAAGAATTAACCTATGTACCATTTCTGTCTGTCTGTCTTCAAGGACTTAAAATTCATTTTAAGCTTCTCATTTGTCTTTAATTTAGTGTTTACAACTGTGTAAATGCCAGGTACAACAACGCTGTGTCTACAACGCTATGACCTATAATACAGGTTTCCACCTAGTATAGGCATCGGCCCTCCACAAAGAGATGCTGTACTCTTAACTATAAGTCAATTGTTACTGTATTTGTCTTTTTGTGGATTCTAATAAATTTTACTTTACTTTGTGAAAGGACAGACAAAAGGAAAGGAAAAAATATTAATATATTAAAATTATTAATTATCGAAAAGGGCGGAGGACAGGAGTCCTAGTACGGCTTTGTAATAGACTACTCTGGGCGTCATCTCACTTGTGTCAAACAGAGTACCGCGGGGCGAAAGGCAAGAGGGTAACCACTGTCTTATTATTCCCTAAAAAGTAGCATGGAGAATGCTACACCGACAAGAGCGTTGTTCTTAAATTAGTGATGATTATTGTAAGTTATTTCACTAGTACGTAATACTTACACTTAAAATATAAAGCGAAAGTAAGCCTATTACCAGTCAATATTCCGCTTCTTATCGGCTTATTTAAATCGGCCAAGTGCGAGTCGGACTCCCGCACGAATGGTTCCGTACCGTTGCCTAAGTAAACAACAGTAGGTACAAAAATGTCATATTGCCTACCTGTTACCATTATTCATATCGAGCAAAAAAATCGCGTTAAGAAACCCGCTATGGGAGGAACCCCCTTAAATATTTAATTTTATTTTTTGTATTTGTTGTTATATCGGTAACAGAAATGCATTAACTATTACAGTTCTTGAGATACAGCCCGATGACAGTCAGACGGACGGACAGATAGACAGTAAAGTCTTAGTAACTCCTTATTCTATTGTAATGGTCCTATTTTTACCCTTTGGGTATCGAACCCTAAAAATTTGCTTGAAGAAATTCGAAGCCAATTAGGAAACCGATAGGAATCGAAATGAGGAACATGATATAGGTAATTAGGTTCATGCATTCGTGTCTTCTGACGCTAATTAGGCTTCGTAATGTAATTCTAGTAGGTAGGAAGTGATTATGACGAGTGTGGAGACACGAAGGTGAACTAGAGGAGTGATAATAAAGATGAGTGATCATAATAGGGCCATAGAGCACAATGGCTGACGGAGATACTTAGCATTTATCATAATTTATATACGTAGGCAAGGCTAATGAGGTCCGTGTGTTGCTAACCCGGGGTGGGAGAACATTATTACATGTCGGATTTGCCTTTACTCTCCACAGGAATGATAAAAAATCAAGTGTGTGGACATGTGTCAATAAAACTAAAAGAAATAGCAAGTGCAGTAGCTCCGTAAAATTGAGTGAATCCATTTGATTGAGTGATTGAATCCATTTTGAATTAAACATTTTTATAAAAAGTAACTTTGCTATCTGACTGTACTTTGGATAAAAATATTCAACTAATAAATTTTATCGCACTAAAACGAAATCGGGTTAGTACAGTCATGAGCAATATAATGTACCCACTTTAGGACTCTGTCGCACTAACATATTTGACAGTTAGTGAGACTTACAGTTCAATTTGACAAAAAAGTTAATGTGACATGATACCAAAGTATATACATATTAATGCTCGTGACCGTACACCCCGGGTTCAAAACACACCGGGTTAGCAACACACGGACCTAATGACTGTGTTACAGTAGGTATATTTTGTCCGTTATCGTAATAATCATACATAATTTATTGCCACATAACTCTAAACATAATAAACTAAAACTAAAAAACTAAACTCACGCCCGTAATCCCTAATGGGGTGGGCAGAGCCACAAGTAATCAAAGGCAACTTGCAGCCACTGTTGATACGATGTCGTAAGCTGGATATGATGAACCTTATGGTGATAAGGGATCAGCCTATCGCCCATAACATTAGTCCATCATGTTAGAGGACACAATCCCTCTGTCGGTTTTTACGACATGCCCGGAAAGACAAGCAGCTGAACGTTTTCTATGTTTTTTATTTGCTCCCAGAACAGCATAGAAGCAAAACATAAACATAATGTTTATTATATATACAAAGTTATTTTTACATATGCTTCTGGCATTACATTGTATTTTGGAATAATTTTGTACTCAAATAATGAGAAAATAGGTAATTATCACTTTAAAGCTGTACAACGCCATCTATATAGTTTATGGTGAACGTAGCGTGGAAAGTCCCTCTTTGCATGTTATGTTGTAAGGGTACCGACTACTAAGGAATCGTAACATGTAGGGCGTATAGAGAAATTGGCTAAACTCATTTGTATGCTAATGTATTGCGATAACTACGATTAAAGTTATCTGTCGGTGCAAATGGAAAAAGAAATGTTTTTCTTTTTAGTTTCTATGGTAATTCTATTCCATAGTCTCTGCTTACCCCGGTGGGAAATAGGCGTGGGTTTATGTATGTATGTTTAGAGTCTATGCTAGACTAACTACGATTAAAGTTATCTGTAGGTGCAAAAGGAAAATTTTGCTTTTTTTAGTTTCTATGGAAACTAAATTCCATAGTCTCTGCTTACCCCGGTGGGAAATAGGCGTGAGTTTATGTAAGTATGTTTAGGTAAACCCCGTAAACCTACCTCAGCCGCTGGTGGGGAGCGGAGAGTTGCCGTTCTATACGAAGTATTATTCCTAATTCAATGATCAAAAACTCAAAGTTGTAAGTACCTACAATTGTGTACTTTAAGAACTATGACATAAAGTAGTTATAGGTATTTTGATATATTTCTATGACAACGTATAAATTCAACGTTCAATATTACAAGTCAAAAGCCTATCATAATCCTTCAACTAAAATTTGATTTTCCGAAACAAGACAATTCAACGCTCATTTAAAAGAAGGAGCGGCATATAATTTCGTGTACACACAATGGGTAATGGTCACGGAGGCTGCGCGCGCGCACCCAATAAGGAAGTCCACTCTAATAGGCAGGCACAATATGAGAGCGTTACGAAATTAATGAGACACACCCGAGCCTCGAATATGGAAATATCCTAAAAAGAATCATTACAATTTGTGATAAGCTTAGAATATAATGACGAACTAAACATGATGGGCGATCTATTTGGATGATGCCAATGGACTGGTAACCTATGCGCATGCGGTTCGTCAATCCAACTTAGAACAAATCGAGAATGGCTGCGGGTTTTCTTATTGATTGGCGACGTCTTGTGTGTATTTTTTACTAAGGGCGTAAAATGTGTCAAAATCAAAATCAAAACTTATTTATTTACCAAAAATCAATACAATCCTCGTGTCTGGGACAACTTTTAAGCAAATATTTACTTGTGTTAGTAGCCCCGCTCTTCTATGTGATACATTGGTATTGGTAATAAAGTAAACATAAAGAAGTATATTATGTCAGAAACAAATTGACAGGAGTTGTTTTTGGGGCTTCCGCAGACGACGCGTCGGTGCGATCTTTTTGACTGCGATGCAATAATAAGCGCATTGGGGCACCTAGCCAGCAGACACATAATGTAACTCAGTGTGGATACCCAGCGGGCATTGGCGGCGCGGTCTTTTTGAACGAGGCTTGTCAGTATACGATTCCCTTAATTCTAACGTTCGCACCGAAATTTTTCGACCTGCCCTGCACGGTTGTCTGCTTAGGCCCTCAGTGAATCACATCCAGGTTATGAATCGCAATTTGTGATACATTACGATAGATGCAGTTAAACAAGGGCACCTGAACATATTTCAAACTACAAGGTGATAAGATTTAAAACCTGTCAGCGTTAGTGTCCTAAACCGGAAAAACCTTGACGTCTTTTGAGTTGACTCATACACCACTAGAAAGTCCAAGGGTGATTTAAATTGGTCGATTTATAATGACGAATAAATTCGTCATTAAACTTGCGAAACAAAACGCGGTCACATACAGACGTCACTGCTAATTATTACAAGTTTTGACGGTCAAATTAAAAAGTAAACACGATAATTTTGCATGTTACTATTATCTATTATTACTTGTTAGATCTAAGTAGGTGTTAATGTTAATTACGGAAGTAAATTGGCAAATAATAGAATGGGAATACTATCAGCGCTAACACGTAGGTAGGTATATAGTTTGAAGTTCTGAACCCTGTCGCATTAACATATTTTGGCATTTAGTGAGCCTTTGTTTCAATCTGTCAAATGAGTTAACGCGACATGGTTCTATTCTGTATGTAAAATTACAATATACATTAACATTTCTCATGAAAATAATTTTGAAACCTTACTGTGATGGAATGCTACTTAGGTTCTCTGACAATCTTGTGACGTAGCGAGTTGGCGCCGCTACTTCAAAAGCGCACCCCTGATGCCGGGCAGCAGCGGTATCAGTACTGGTTGGAGGCCGAGGAAATGGATTCTGTTAGGGCTCTAGCTAGAACATCACCGATTGAGAAATTGGTCGGTGTACTGCGGAACGGAAGGCGATTGGGGCAAACACCGTTCTACACGCCCTGTCTATGGAGTAATGAAAATGGAGGCGATTACTCCACCGACAAGAGCGCAGCTCTTAAATAAAGAGAAAGAGAGAGACTATGATGGGTCTATGCCACTATCGGTTGAATAAGGGGAGGCCTGTGCCCAGCAGTGGGACGAAAATTGGTGTGTATAGTTTACTTACTAAGTACGAAAACAACGCGTTCTTTCGCTGCTATTTCTTTTTCACGCTCACGACTACATCCCAATTGGGGTAGTGAGAGGTACATCCATCGCAAGATGAACTAAGTACCCACACCTCACCGAGATTTCTGTTAGACCAACGTGATAAGTGAGCGGTATCACCGTCTATAATGGTCGAGTGAAAACTGTGTAAGTGAAAATTAAATTAATGACTAATTGATGAAAATCCGGTACCGGGGTTCAAACTGGTGCTCCTCGTTTGAGAAGCAAGCCAGTGGACCGCAGCACCACAATGAGTTTTTTTTTGCTATTTCTTGACGCCTATATATGTAAAGAAAATATGAAATAACACTTATTTCTTTTTCTTCAATCGGTTTTATAACTATACTTACATAAAAACAAATCTCAAAAAAATCTCAATTATTTATGGCATTTTATGTAGTACAATGTGGTGTTACATTATAGAAGGAAAAATTGAAGGGAAGAGAGGAAGGGGTAGACCTAGGATAACATTTATGAAACAAATAAAAGAGAAGGTGCAGGTCGTGTCGTATCGGGAAGTGAAGGTTTTGGCGGGAAGAAGAGAGGAATGGCGGTTACTCCACCGACAAGAGCGCAGCTCTTAAACAGAGAGAGAATGGGGTGTTACATAGGCATAGGAACTAAAACATAACCCTGTAGGGCACAACAACTTTGAAGGGAAGAGAGGAAGTGTGTATTAAAATTAAAACTTATCATTTAAAAATTCGTCTACTGTATAATAGCTCTTTTTAATCAGGTAAGTATTGATAATGTCTGGGTTTTCACAACGGCTGAAAGTTGCGTGCGCAAGAGTTTAATGCCACGCAAATAACCCAGACGACAGTCGATTGCCTATTACATATAAGCATAAAACCAACAATTCAGATTTACATGCTAAATGTGCTCCTGTCACTTTTTTAATTAGTGATGAATTACTAATTATTTCCGTCATAAAGATAGTGATTATGAGATAGTCATTTATATTAATTAATAGTGTAGTGTAGCTATACACCTTTGTTTTGTTATACGTTTTGGTTTAATACAAGACCATAAACCCGGCCCCTATGGGGGACAGAGTCTTCTCTGCTCTCCACTGGGGCACACCACACACTTCATACCAACAAGAGAAAGAATTTATTTAGTTTACTTTATCAATTACCTACGTTCAGAATAGATTAAAGCAAAAAACAAAAACACTTACCAACTGGTAAATAGATTTCAGAGAGTAAATAGATTTCACAAAAACAAAATTTTCCTTTTCTTTTTAATTCCACAAAAATTCACAATTGTCTGTAAGGTAACAAACCCTGATCTTTCTCAAGAGTAAGTAATTAAAAAAACACAAAAGAAAAACAAATTAAAAATAAATATGCGCGGAATATAAGGGATATTTTTTTACAATTGAGTACTTATTAATTTTCTCTTGTGTACTGTTTCGTACAAATGTATGAATAATATTGATAAGTAAATATACTGCAGGTGTTTCAGTAGGCAGTTCTTATCTAAGTAGGCCACTGGTATCAGATCGATTTTAACCCGTGTTACCTACATATCGTTTCGTTTTGCTAGTAATCGATACCTACGCTGCAGCTCACGTGCTGTTTGAGGACATTGGAGTTGGTCATGGTATAAGAAGACAGGTATTAAAGGGTCAAATTAAGTTGGTCGTTGCCCAAACTTAGAAATTAACACCAACGTCAAAAAGGGCTTTAAGTTATTGTCTGAAACCTCTCCTCTTAAGCTTGCTTCACATAGAGGCTTGTGGGCAACACGGGTGTTGCCCCACACAACACGAGTCGGGAATATTTTTTTCGCCGTACGATGCGTTCTCATACACTCCTCAGCCCGCAACTTTCGCGGTAGCGCCTGTATGTAACGGGGCTTAGTTATGTATTACGTTATTTAACTAACCAATTTCAAAACCTGAATAACAATCAGCACAAAACTACGACACCAAATTTAACATAACTAACAATAAGTAGAGCTAGTAAATCCTAATCTAAGCCGGGGTAGGCACGCGTCGGTGCGCGGGCGCAGGAATCCGGCAGCCATTACTGCCCGCCCACCGCGCATGCGCCGCGTGGTCCCTGAACTTGTATTGCAACATGGAGTTTAGTCTAGGCACTAGATTAAGTATTATTGCCGTGATTACGATTGTTTTATAGGTCTATAAACAATTATGGATGTTGACATCCGTGTAATAACTTCGCCGGATAACTTTGTCTTTAAGCTTAATATACACAGCGTCGCCGGGAAAGCTGAAGAACGGGAAATCGCAAACAATATCCCGCGCTATCCCGGCTCTGTGTGCAGCAAGCATAGTCACATCATAATATCATGGAGCACAGCCTCCGTGGTTTAATGGTTAGAGCGTTAGGCTCACGATCTGGAGGTCCAGGTTCGATTCCCGATGGGGACATTGTCGAAATTGCTTTGTGAGAATCACCTTATTGGCCGAAAAAGTAAGATGAATCCGTGCTTCGGAGGGCACGTTAAGCAGTTGGTCCCGGCTATTAGCCGTAAAAAAACACCTCCACCAACCCGCATTGGAGCAGCGTGGTGGAGTATGCTCCATACTCTCTCCGGTTCATTGAGGGGAGGCCTGTGCCCAGCAGTGGGACGTATATAGGCTGTTTATGTACTGTTATGTAATATCATGGAGTAGTTGACAAGAGTACCTACCTATATGAATAGAGTACAATGCTAGAAGTAGATTGTAGGGAATGTAATCCCGATGTTGCGGGATCCCGACCTTGCGAGATGTCGTTTAATATTATGATGAGATCACATTCGAGATTGTCGGCGCGAAGGCGAATCTCCTTGAGTTATACTTTTTGTTTTGATTATGCTGATTTCCAAAGAAAACTTAATTATTTAGTTAGTAATATTGAGAAAAAATATTTTGTTTTAATTAACCTCACTGTCGCAACCACACAGTTTTCATCGTTTTCAGCCATCCTAACTTTTATTTTTTTTATGAACTAAACGAGATCCCGAAAATTTCGAGATCTCGCGGGATTGATATTTCCAGCCTGCGGGATCTCGAATTTGCGATTTCGAGTCGGGATTGCATTCCGTAGTAGATTCGGAAAGAGAGCGCTTAGGTAAGACTTATAAATCTTAATAAGATTTTTATAATACAATTTACGACCTATACAATTAAGTAAACAAAGGAAGTAGGTGTTATGTCACATTGGCAGCAATGAAAAACGCAATTTAATGGGTTCTCGGAAGACTGAAGTTAGGTAAGTGTCTATGTATTATGCATGTTAACGAAACATTGGATAGAGAAAATATTAAAACACATAATAACGGGTTCTTACCGCGTTTAAATGGGGATATGTGCCGTTATTATGTGTTTTAATTATGATAATAACCGCGTAAACTTAAAACAAGAGAAAATATTATTAAAGAAAAACTATTACTAAATCATAATCTAAAATGAAGATGAATCATCCTATTTAAAAACACTTTGATGACGTATAGTCTACAAATTCTGCTACAAACAAGCATAAATTAAAAACTATTTCGTATAATGTGATTCCCCGAAGGATAAAGCGGTAACCTAGAAAACGTAGAGCCTACAAAAACGTGCGATAAAATCAATAAAACCGCTTCAAATCCGTGAGCTATGCGCGTAGGACGCCTGTCGCCACCTTTGCGCAACTGGCGGCAAAATCGTGCGTTTGCGCAAGTCCGCCTGTTGTCACTTGCATTGCACTTAACACTTGTAAATTTGCAAGTCTATTTATGAACTTGCATCCGAAAAAATACAAAATTAGTTGCGCAAACTTTATAAAAGAAAATGATGATGGGATTTAGTAGGTAGTAATCAGGTTAGGTATATCATTTAGAAACATTACATTAGAATCTGTTAAAAATATTATTTTAAAATATTGTAGCATTGTAGGTCAAAAATCATAAATAAACATTGTAATATAATCATGTATGTAAAATGTAGTAGATTTAAATACGATGCAGTATCGCCATCTGTTGTCGATCACCGTAAGTTGCGTACAGTTTCGTAACGATCACTACCTAGCGTTACGTGAATAGGAACATAGATGGCGCTGTGTCAACAATCTTTTTGCGAGGCAATACAGTACACATTCTTTAAATTGCAGTTTATTAAGCGTAGCTAATTTCAAGTCGCGTGTTTTCAAGTAATAGCATGCAATTTTACCTTTATCGCCGTTCTTTTGTTTCGGTGTTTTCTGCCATTGATGTCTGACCTTCTGCGACCAGCTGACGGGACTCTTTCTTCCTCGACTTCTTTCTCGAACACTGCAACGCACAATTTCCATATTTGAAATATAAAAAAGAAATATAGCTGCAGATAGGTAAGCCACTCTTCCGGCCTATTCCTGAACTGAGTTGTCTGCAAATAGCGAAAGTGTTGTTTTATCACAGATAAGAATGTTTGCGTTTCTCTTTGGAACTCTGATTACAATTCCCCTCTTATTTGACCGGAGTAACTTTATTAGGTCACCTGTTATGATACCAAATATTGATCTAGCAGTTTTATCAGAATTACATTAGACAGATGTTTTTGTAAACAGCTTTGTTACTATAATATGACTACTATTATTTATCTTTTTGTTTTGTGTGTACATTTTCGATGTTTTTAATATCGATTGCAATATTTGCATATATATTTTATTCGGAAATATCATGTCTTCATGTTGCGCTACGTGTATTAATTCGTCACCTTGGCTTACCACCACGTCACGATTCTAGTAATTAATATTATGCATAGAAATTCAACACACTACCTACTTGCATGTACTTTCTTATCTTCAATTTCTACGCATGCTTGGCCAATAACCGTAACAAATTCATACACGTTCAAATTACAACATTCATTGGTTGAAGTAAGTTTTACTTATACTTACATGATGATCTTTTGTTCTTCGTTCTTTTCCTCATCAGACACGTCAACCCAGTCGTCACTTCTGTCGCTGCCACTTGCGCTGACTTCACTGCTTGGCACTTGGAAAGCAATCTCCTGCCCATTGTAGCTGATCACAGACCTCTGTCCATATATGCTATTCGTTTTCTGCTCACTGGATAAAGTAGATTGGCTTATGTTCGACACTGTATCAAAGGACAGGCGTTTCTGTGCCGCAGATGATAGCTGTTTCCTCAAATTATTCCTCAGCTTCACCATACTCGGACTATTAGGGATGCTCTCGTAGCAATGAGACAAAGAAGCCCCATCACCGTGCTTGATCGTGTCGTAGATATTTTCACTGTCATTGTAGCCCGTGTAGTCCGAAGTGGACACGAAAGAATGCCTGTTGCTGTAGCTCGGACTACTGCCTTTAGATTTTGACTGATGTGCTGGAATCTTTTCGTAAATCCTGTCGGAACCTATTTTCTCATAACTTACAGTGGATGTTCCACTTACTGATTTTGAAATCGTGTAGTTCTTATCGTTTCCTTTAGAATAGGGCTGGTAGCCTTCGGCAATCTGGATACCAGAACTAGAAGTTAAGCAATAAGGTTTAATGGGGGATTTACAGTATTCGTAACCGTCGTCACTGTCTCCATCCCCTCGTGTTCTCTCTTCCAACTGCTCTTCGCAAAGTTCGTAGTTATGTATACTACTCTCGTCGCCCTCAGGGTGCGACCTCATTTCTAATAAGCACTGGTAAATGTTCTCCTTTCCGTCCCTCTGTGGCGACTCTGGTGGCGTCTGTGTCGTCACTTTAGGTATTTCCGGCAACGGACAGTTAATCTTCGAAGATCTATCGGCACTTTTAATCGGTATTACTAAAACGTTTTCGACGTTTTTGGGTTCTAATGGTTCGTAGTCATCATCGGGTACTGGTTCTTTCTTCGGTTTACTTGTAAATCCAACAAGGATTTCTTTATTGTATGCTTCAACCAAATTACTTTCAAAATCTGAATCGGTTTTACTTTCGTTTTTTGTAACTGTTACTTGAGATTCTGTGATAATTTCAAATGATTGAGATTCGTCTTTGACTGAGATTTCTTCTGGATCGTCTGAGCAAGTGATTGTATTTTCATTCATAGTAATACTAATAAAACTATAAGGACTGTCCGATATGGACTTTTCACTGTCCGAGTATATTTGAGTACTACTCTTTCGCCTCCAGAGAAAAGATTCGTTAGGTGTTATTTGAGACGTCAGCTCCTGATATGATTTTTCGTCTTCTTTAGAGTAGTTTTTGTCCGGAGTAAGCAAATCTTGTTCATTGGTATTTGTTATCGTAACGTTATTTTCATTAATATCTTCTTGAATTATTTCAACAACATGAAGGGGCAATTTCACGGAATGTATGTAATTTGTTTTGTATTTCTTTTTGTCATAAATTGGTTCCTTCTTTCTAAGAGCTTCTATATTTTGTTCTTTACTCACTTCCTGCTTTGAAGATGTATCGTTGGGAAGAGGTTTAACTGTCTTAATTTTCGGAACACCATCTTTCACAACAAGATTTTTCGTTAATACTAATGTCGATTTCTTTTCAGGTACTTTAGGTTTTTCTTTAATAGGTATTGTACTTTTCTTTACATCGGTTTGTCTTTTCAAAGTATTATTGTAGGTTGATTGGGCGTTTATTTCACATTCGAATTTCTTGATGACATTTTTTACTACGTTTCTTTCTTGAGGTTGTTTGTCTTTGGGAGATTCAGAAGGTTTTGGTTTAGTTGGAGTGCCATCAACGGAATCTGATCCACTTTGTTGTTCACTTGAATCTTGGTATTTTAATCTTTTTTTGGGCGATTTAGGAATTTTGTTGCCGTCGGATTTTGATCGTATAACACGAATTTTAGCTGAGGAATTGTCTGAAATTATTAGTTTGTCTATTGAGTCCATGCTGGAACATCTTTTTCTATTGTTCCTCTTTTTAGAGCCTCTTCTTTGACGTACTACTATCTTGATATTTGGACTTGAACTGAGTGTGGATGAGGGAGTTGAACTATTGCTAGCGCACCGTGACGTAGACTGCAGATCTTCTATTGTTTTCACAAGTTTAGACTGTTTGATTGGTCCGTTTTGAGAATCAGTCATTAAGTCATTGAACTTTTTTGTAAGTTCCGAGACTTTAGTGCTTGGTATTGTCACAGTTTTCGTAGCTAGCGGTGGCCGTCGATACGACGCGGATGCATTTTTTATTTTAAAACTCACTTTCCTTGGTTGTGGTTCCACCTTTTTCTTAATGTTTGGTGACATGTCTACTGGTAGAGTGCTTACTTTGTGTTTGATTGTATTTATGGTTGGTTTAATTTCTTTCCCACCGCCAGTGCTTCTGGTATCTTCATCCGTGGTGATAGCGATCTGTGCGTAGTGCAATGTCGGTTCTTTCTTTAAGTAAGTACGTGGTAAGGTTGGGATTGGATTAACAGTAGAGTTCAGGAAGGCCTGTTTAGCTTCGTTGATCGACTTTGACCTTTCAGTGACGGGTGGTTTGACGGGGATAGTGTAGACGTATTTTTCGCTTTGGTTTTGTTTGATAGCCATGTTGTCTTCAGGTAGGATGAAGTTTTTGAGTAAAGCCTTGATTGTTCCGTGTTCCCTGCCGTCGCCGTTGAGTCTCTTGATGGAAGACAGGAGGTTGCTCGTGCTTATCGTGTCGCCTTCCATCAGGGTGTTGATAAGCATTTGTGTTGGTAATCTCTGAACGCTTTCCTACTCCATCTGAAACAATTACAAATGAATAATTAGTCAACAGATAGTAGGAAGTGATTTCATTTTTAAAAGTAGGTTGTAGACATGATAAAAAGACTGATTAATGATTACGTATGTACAAATAGATAATCGAGTTAATAAGGAGATAATTAATGGCTTGGAGGTAAAAGTTGTAACATCGAGATGTGACCCTGTGATGGTAAGTTTACAACTCATTATGTAACCTAATTTAATGTCTCGCTTGCATTCGCCTGTGCCTGCCAATAGTTACTGCTTCGGTGTATCCGTACCTGAAGAATTCCTTGGGTGTCGGGGCGGTGGTATTTTATTTACCAAATAAAACAGCAGCGTTGTTCTTGTGTTGTATCGAGAGAAGAAAGAGCGGAAGCTCCGCGAACGAATGCAATTATAAAGTGTTTCCATATTTAAAAATCTTAATCTAGACACGCGGTAGCTTGTCAAGCCAAGTTCAAGAAACAGAACTGGCGAGCCGCACCGACGGATAATTCCACTTGATATCAACTCAGAATCATGGTCTGAATCATCCCTCAAATTTTTCATTACGATGTCACTAATACCCCATATTTGGTTTTTTAATAAAATAAATAAATATACTATATCATAGAGATTGTGTCTGATTTGTCCCGGTACAGTCAGTGAAAGTACGTGTCCATAGCAAGGTTTCCACAGTTTTCCATCGTCTGAATAGTGTATTATGGTACAAAGAGTTTCTCACGAGATTGCACAGATATGTTCCTTGTTAAGCTGCCGACATGTACGGTCGTTAACTAAATGATGTGAGATATGTGGAGGTGAGTGATTGCAGTTGTTTGGATGTAGGTCGTATGGCGTACTATACATTGGGAATAACTGTTGATTAATATAAAAACATATTGGGGGGGGGGTTTGGACCATAAGCCCACCGCGCTGGTCCAGTGCGTGTTGGTGGGTCGCCAGAGCCTCTTTCGTTGAATAGCAGGATGTACCGCGTGCAGGCGAGGTTGGCTTCAACATCAACGGCGAGTACCTGACGCACCTTCGATTTGCCGATGATATAGTCCTAATGGCTGAGACCCTGGAAGACCTGAACACCATGCTCGAGCATCTCAGTAACGCATCCCAACGTGTGGGTCTTAGCATGAACATGGCAAAGACAAAAATTATGTCCAACGACCATGTCGCACCCACTCCAGTTCAGGTTGGGAACGTTACACTCGAAGTTGTAGACCAGTACATTTACCTAGGACAAATAATCCAGTTAGGTAAGTCCAACTTCGAGAAAGAGATCTCTCGTCGGATCCAACTCGGATGGGCAGCGTTCGGGAAGCTGCGGAATATCTTCTCGTCCAGAATACCTCAGTGTCTCAAGACGAAAGTCTTTGACCAGTGCGTGTTGCCAGTGATGACCTACGGCAGTGAGACGTGGCCGCTTACTATGGGTCTCGTGAGGAGGCTCGGTGTCGCTCAGCGGGCAATGGAGAGAGCTATGCTCGGTATTTCCCTGCTGGATCGAATCAGAAATGAGGAGATCCGCAGGAGAACTAAAGTCACCGACATAGCTCGGAGAATTGCAAAGCTGAAGTGGCAGTGGGCAGGACACATAGCGAGGAGAACCGATGGCCGATGGGGCGGAAAGGTTCTGGAGTGGCGACCACGTGTCGGACGACGCTCAGTGGGTAGGCCCGCTACAAGGTGGACCGACGATCTGGTGAAGGTCGCGGGAAGCCGCTGGATGCGGGCAGCGCAGGACCGATCGTCGTGGAGATCCTTGGGGGAGGCCTATGCCCAGCAGTGGGCGTCATACGGCTGATGAATATAAAAACATTGTTTTATATTAAACCTAAGAACCAAAGAAGACCTAGAAGGACGTTGACCAAATTGGAGATGTCCTTAGAAAAGGTACAGTACAGTTCTACTCTTAACCGGCGTGCGTGTATGAAACATTTGATGAATGTGGATGAAGCCACGATCGAAGCAAATGGAATTCCATAGTCTCTGCTTACCCCGGTGGGAAATAGGCGTGAGTTTATGTATGTTTTTTTAAATGGTTGTTGTATTATGAATGTATTTTTTATCCATCGAAAGAGATTGTCACCACGCAGAACCACGCTTACGAGTATAACATATTCTTGAAAAAGGCGAGCTTAAATTCACAAATTTAGATTTTGTAAAAATGAAATCCAATGTTATATTATAGCTTTATGGGTGCCCTCAGCGCACTTTCCCACTGGTGGGGTGGTCTTTTTGATTAGACTTATACATTTTGGACATGTACCTACATTCATTGTAATTTGTATTCATCAACATCACTAATTTAAGAGCCACGCTCTTGTCGGTGTAGCATTCTCCATGCTACTTTTTAGGGGAAAATAGGGCAGTGGTTTCCGTCTTGCCTTCCGCCCCGCAGTACTCTGTCTGACGGGAGTGGGATGGCGCCCAGAGCAGTCTATTTCCTCCGACTCTGAATGGTACTGACAGATACTGCTGTCCTCCGTCAGATTCCAGGTTACAGTCCCTGTGACTCGTCCCTTCCGACCTGCATTGCCGTACCAATGGCTCCCATCTCTGCCTCTGCAACCGTTGAGGTCTTCACGCGTATCCCTGGGCAAGGGTACTACGTTGTACCCCGTAGGTGAGAGGTAGGTAGGGTATTACGTTTAAGGAAATCGTCATTAACACGCAAACCCAGAAAACTGAGACATGATTCTCACAGACGGTTTTCGCCTTTATAAGCTACCACCAATAAAAATGCAAATAAAACTGTAATATAAAGTGAGCGACATGTTTCCAATAGTTCAGGATTTCACGGTCCGTTTGCGACACAATGTCGGTGGAATGCGCACGAGTTGGTGGACAAAGAAACTTGATGTTTTGCTACTTTACCATTTAAATAGATTCACGACTTTTTGAAGATCGCCATTGTCTTTGCAACAGGAAATTAGTCTTAAAATAATAAAATAAGTTGTGTATAAACTACATAATCAGGTAGTAGTAGTTAGAAATAAGGTACAAGATAGGTTACTGGTCTCTGAACTAGGCTGAGCCTATGTTTCAAACGATAAAGTAACTAAATACTAACATGGGTAAATAAATTAATTTAATTAAATAACATTGGAAAGAGTTGAAGAAAAGAGAACCATAATGAAGACTATAGAGAACTGGAGAGGAAATATGATTGGCCACCTGATACGACATGATTCATTTATAACAAACATTATAGAAGGAAGAGAGGAAGGAGTAGACCTAGGAGAACGTTTATGAAACAAATAAAAGTGAAGGTGCAGGTCGTGTCGTATCAGGAGGTAAAGGATTTGGCGGGAAGAAGAGAGGAATGGCGATTACTCCACCGACAAGAGCGCAGCTCTTAAATAAAGAGAGAGAAAAAAACATTGTTTCTCTCCAGGTCAAAAGTGTTTGAAATTTGTACCTAGAATGATATTAATTGAAAGAAATCGACGTTTAAATAGACATAATCTATATATGCAAATAAATATACCTATAATAATAAAATATAAGTTCATGACTATATTTCACATAGAAAATCAGAGGCACAGACATCACACGACGATAATTTTTAGTAATACTCGCGTAAAAATACCTACATTTTAAACTCATAATCATACTTGTAATTAGTAATTAACCCACAACATGCAATATATTCCCACATAAGTTATGGCCCTTTGTGAGTGCGGTGTAGGGTTAACAGATAAAGCAGGTGGGGTCAAACATGGCCCGCTTTCACTGGGACTTGGCTGTAACACGACTGATTGACACGATAATATGTGCCAAGTACAGGGCTGGTTGCAATGTGCTTGGTTAAGGTATTATGTAGATGACTTACTAATGCTGTATCGACTGATTACATTAGGTAGGTACCTTTCCGCCCTATAGAAAAATGAAGACTAAAGATAATGGCCCCGATTCCTGCATACACCTCCTAATTTTATTTTAAGTTATACCTGTCATTTTCTTATCCACCGAAAAGGAAAGGGACGGATGATTGACAGCTCTTAATTTTAGGAAGAATGAGTAAATGAATGAATAACCCGGGCGAATCAAAAATGTATCTCGCTGGTATGCAAACCGGTTGACGTCTGCTGTCAACTTAATTCTATCGGGTTATCACCGAAATTATAGTAGGTAACATCTTTAAATTAAGAAATAAACTACAATAAACATGCATAACAAATGCGTCGCGTTTAGTGTTACGAACAACACGTGTGCCGCGTTTAGATCACCAATTTCATTTACAACTTGCGCCTGCACATGCAAAGCTCGAGAAAGTCCTTCGAATACGTGATGGAAATCAGACTGCTATATGTTGAATGCCGTTTTACAAAGCCATTACAGCATGCCAGTTATCTAACCAACATTTATATTGTTATACTTAGTGGTGCTGGTTCTATCAAACAACATGAAAACTTTTTAAAATTAAATTTACTGTTCTAAAATTAGCTCTATCTCTTTCTTGTACTTATCGTATATGAAGGACGGCGCTATGGAGCTGTCAAAATTAAAATTAAAGTTTGTTCTAGTGAACCTGATTCCTGCAGACCTAATTATATTTTAAGTTATACCGGTAATTTTCTTATTCGTCAAAAAGAAAAGGGACGGATGATTCAATTCAATTCTTGATGAATGGCTTCTGTGTAAGGGACGGATGATTGATTGACAGCTGTTAATTTTAGGAGGGTTGTTTAAGATTTCTGCCAAAAATGTAAGTGTGCTCTATAAATTTTATGCCTGTTTACTTATTATTACCCGTCCCTTTCTTTTTCGGCGGATAAGAATATGACAGGTATACAGGAATTAGTATTATAGTCTCTAAAATTGAGTTGATAGATTTTAACGCTATTTCGCATCAAATTTTCTGTATGGAAGTTTCTTTTTAGTGGTTGTCTGAAATAATTTACTCTAGAGCAATACACCCTTTGTATTCCTTGAGTAAAACAATGTATAAGTTTTTGTTTTGTACTGTTATGTGCAATAAATTATGTTTTATTTGATTACAAATCAGTCTGATTTTACGAGGCTATTACAGCACGCGTGTTATCCAACGAACGTTTATATGTTATGGAGCCATTTTAGTTTTCCCAATTAAGCACCGTGCAACTGACCGCGCACGCGTATGGTCGAGCACAACAAAACGTATTTCCAACGACCCGGTTTGGAAACTAAAGTGTTTTTTAACGAATTTTAACCGCAAAACATAGTATTTAGGGAGCCGTGGTAACCCAGTTGGTAGAACGCTTGCCTCTCACTTTGAGGTCGCACGTTCGAATCCAGCACAGGCCTAAACCAATTGTCGAATTTGTTTTCCAATTGATATTGGGATCATAACTGATTATCACGTGCTCAGCGGTGAAGGAAAACATCGTGAAACCCAAATTCCCGAGAAATGGATTTTAGGAGGTATGTGGCCTAACCTGTATTGGACTGGTTTTCCCTTCGCAGGTTGGAAGGTCAGACAGGCAGTCGCTTCTGTAAAAAACCGGATCTGTCAAATCTTCAGGTTAGGTAAGCGGACCGTATGAGAAACGGGATGATGAACTGTAAAACATATTATTTATTACCTGTTTTTTGCAAATACTTAGTCACTTTTTCACTTTCGTATATTACGCGTGGAGTAATTTTAAATCAATTTAGTAAATAAATGTAGCGCGGCTATCGAGTTTGACCACAACATTACATCTTGATGTTGCTATTTACCCGACTGCCACGAAGCGAAATGGAGGCGCCAAAAAATAATCGAATAAGTATTGTGTTGGGTTAAGTGGTGGTATATTTCTCTATGTTCCTGGCCTTTTTTGGTGAGCTGCGGCACCCATATAACCTTTATGTTTACCATCTAAATATTAATGTGTGTATATTTTAATGTTATAAATGTATATATATGTGTGTCGTGGGTTTTACCTGGATAAACTTTTTTAATTATTATTTCTTTATGTTTAGTAAATAGCCGTGGTAAACATCGCTATTCGAAAGAATTTCAGAGAAATATATCAATTTTCTTGATTCATACTTTTAGAGCGTGATTTTTCCGTAGTCGGATTTTAGTTTTTAAATTTATATTTTTATTGGCATTTTATTTAGGTCTTATGATCTTAGCCTGATCTTTAAATAGGCGTTTGGGAGTGGCTAGCCAGGTGTTGAAGAAAAAACAGTCGGATCTCAGGGTAATCTTTTACAATATATTCAGATTACACGGGTTCTTTACAAGTTTGGCACACTAAAATTAAGAAAGGGCGCGTATAGTGTGCGCGTGGTTCGCAATCGTCCAGAGAAGAGAAAAAATATGAAAGTGACAGATAGCGGGGGCGCGCGGACATAGCGCGTTGCTATAGCGTAATAAAAAGGACAGTCTCACAAAAAAAGTCATATTGACAATGTTACTATGGGGAATCGAAGACGTACCTCCAGATCGAGAGCCCCACGCTCTAACAATTAGACCACGGAACGAACTATGACGAAATATTATATTATACTTGACAAGTAGAATGACAATGTGACAGTGATTAAGTCTCAAGTCATGTTTAAGTCTCCATTCATCGTCAATAGGTACTGTGTCTTTGATTATGATTATGAATACCTTGCCTCACGGCCCTGTCAGCTTTCTCATTCAAATCGTGACCTTGGCTTGATTACTGTAACGGCTAAAGTTGGGCTTAGGAATGTCGTTAGATTACATGTTGAGAGAAACAAACTCTTTGGTAGATAAACGGAAACAAAAAACAATTATTTGTAGACAAGAGTACATAAACAGCCTATATACGTCCCACTGCTGGGCACAGGCCTCCCTTCAATCAACCGGAGGGGATATGGAGCATACTCCACCACGCTGCTCCACTGCGGTTTGGTGGAGGTGTTTTTATGGCTAAAAGCCGGGACCAACGGCTTAACGTGCCCTCCGAAACACGGAATCATCTTACTTTTTCGGACAATCAGGTGATTCAAGCCTGAAAAGTCCTTACCAAACAAAGGACAGTCTTTGTGAGTTTCTAATAATAAGAAATAAAAAAAACATTTCAATAGCAAAGTCAGTAGCTTCAGACTATTCAAACCTGAAGAAAATAGGAAGGGTCTATAATATTTTTATTGTTTGTATTCTTCTATCGTGTGGGTTGTGAGGTGGAGTACCAACTGCATCAACCCTGGTGTCAGGGTTGCTATTGTTTGTAGGTTCTCTAGACCTTCAAGTAGTGGTAAAAAGGTGTGGAGTTCATTTAGCTTAGTTAACCTATGACAAAAAAAATCGATCACCGAATGGTGTGGCTATTCTTACACCATTTAATGTCGCCGAAAATTACATAGCGAGGGTCCTAACACCTAAGGGAAAACATAAATCATTGAACTTAATGAAAAACGAACAATCGTTTGTTGTGAAAATAATTCTCTCTAGCAAACAACCACCATTTCAAAAGAAAGTCCGACCTAATCCACAAACGGATACAAAAACAATACACATATTCACGGCAACACAGAAACCCATATATTGACAAAAGCGTTCAGAATTCGACAGACGCGAACCATTTGAAGCGCCATTGGCCAGTTTGTATAACTGTCGGTAACGGAACCTGCGCCCGCGCCGATGAATCGCAAACAGCTAAAGTAAGAGATTCCGACACGGAACAGACGGGGGAAAAGTAAAAAGGAGCGTGAGATATGAGCGCAGGCGTTATCACGGTTGTTGTCTTAGCGGGGTGGGCAGAGTAAAAAAATCAGAAGACAACTTGTAGCCACTATGGGGCAATACGTTCTCTAGGTAAGCATGTCCCACCCTCGACCCCATCGTCACTTACTATATGGAGAGATTGCTAACGATTATGAAAATTGTCAGTGATAAAAATGTATGGGATTGACATAAGGTGACATGCCAATCCCATATATTTTTATCACTGTCACTGTCGATTGTTCCCTCATTCAGCGCTTATCGCTATCGAACCACTAGGGTCGATTAATTCTTTCAAATATTTTTTCCTCTCAGACGACGCCCTGAGCCGAGGTTCGCGCCCAACTGGGCACCCTCAGGCCTGTTGTCTTAAACGTTGTACCGGGTGAGAGCTTTCAGCGCTCCCCATTTGTCCGGACAAGTAGTTAATGCCACCTGCGGCAAATCTACAATAAGTAACGTCAAAGAAAAAAAAAACTGTCGATTGTCACAACTGTTGCAACTTGGCTAAGGCCCCTGATGAGATTGAAGTCTAATGCTTACGTATCAATATATAATTATATATAAGTATAAATAAAAAAAAGCATTTTTCTGAGTTTGCAAATGTTCAAAATTGCTACTGTGATTTGAGTTTATTGTAAACTTGTATACCTACCTCATTAAATTAGGAAGTAAGCATGTAAATAACAAAATATCACGATTACAAGAATAAACGTAGGATTAGTTTGTCAGTTGTACCATACGTTATGCGCATAGACAGATTTTCCAGCCATATACTCGAATGATTCATAATGATTACTTGTCAACATGCATTATGAAGCAGTAAATGACATTTTAGATAGCTGTGGGCCGACGGAGAGCGCTCTACACGCAATTTACTATAATTTCTAATTTGACGTCGTCGTGTTTGAGATTAGACTTGTAGTTTCTTAGTATGAGTAGTAAAATTATAAATTAGGTACGCGATACAAGGGTTAAGTAAGTTAGTAAAGTTCACTTCGCAGTACGCAGCAGGTAGGCTAAGGCTAATAGCATAGTGTTTGTCCATAAATTGAATAATATTTCGAGCGAGGTTAATGAATTCGCTCTTAAGTTTATTATGGTATATGGATCTGCGGCCGACAGACTCGGTATAATATTTATACATGTATACAGAATTTTATTCACTTTATGAATAGACATAAAGCAACATAGTATAAGCTCCGTGATTTCTCTAAATGCGACCTAAAGGGCCAACTTATTGGAAAATATTGACGAATATATACGAATAATATATTAACATATCCATGACAACTTTCACTTAGAAACGGAACTTAGAGAACTGCATATTTTATGACATTTACACATACATAAACCCACGACCGCAATTCCCAATGGGGTGCGCAGAACCGCAAGAAATTAAAGAGATCTTGACTGTTGATACGAAGTTTTAAGATGGATATGATGAACCTTATGGTGACGAAATGGAGTGGAGTGGAGTGGTGGAGGTGGTGGTTGTCCATAACAATTATCCATCATGATGGAAAGGATAACATCCTAAGGCCTTACTAACGGATCCCGAATATGACTACCACGGATTCATATCACGGATCATAATTTATAGTAATTCAATAGGACATCAGAATCATTTATTCAACGTAATTAGTATAGATAAACTTGCTGAAGGTCCATATATATTTTTTTGAATTTAGGTATTATTTCGCAAGGTGTTATGGCTAAGGAGAAGAAATGACAAGAAACTGCAACAGCAACACTTCTTTTAAATCAATGAGGGTATACCTATACCTACATTGCAAGTTATTTAATAACTAGAGGAACACATTTAATACACAGACATTTTTAACATTTATAGGTAACCTTTTATCTTACAATAAGCATATTTTTCCATAAAGTAAGATTCACATGAACTTTCAATTTATTTTCTGACAAATTAAAAATATTATCTGGTATTTTATTGTAAACACGTATACATAACCCCAAAAAAGATGAATTTAATTTATTTAATCTAGAATTTTGAATAGAAATTTTATTTTTATTCCTTGTATTGTAAGTATCCTAGAATACTACTGCCGTTACAAAGAGAAATGGCGAAAAAAATTCTGACTCGGACGGGACTAGAACCCGTAGCTCTTGTCAAGCCGGGACGGGCGTGTTAACCGTTACACCACCGGGTCCTCCTCCTGTCTGTCCATGTGAAATTCTTCGATCTATGTATAGTCATTAAGCCGCGACTTCGACAGTCATTGGTTTATGTTGTGGTCTCTTTCTCTATTTGTAGAGTAATCGCCATTCCTCTCTTCTTCCAGCCAAAACCTTCACCTCCCGATACGACACAACCTGCACCTTCTCTTTTATTTGTTTCATAAATGTTCTCCTAGGTCTACCCCTTTCTCTTTTCCCTTCAATTTTTCCTTCTATAATGTTTGTTATAAATGAATCGTGTCGTATAAGGTGGCCAATCATATTTCCTCTCCGGTTCTCTATAGTCTTCAATATATATGTTGTGTTAAAATGTAAATATTATACAACAGTTGGGAATACATTTCTTACACACTATTGTGGTTACTTTCGCGAATGGAAGTAAAAAACGGAAGAGAACTTACATCATAGCTACTTATCTATCTCTTTACAATACATAATATTTTTTGTTTGTTTTTAAATTAGTGGTTATGTTAGTGCTATTTGAAAGTCTAATATGTTCGACAACCGTTTCGAAAGGTGTTATGGCTGTGGAAGAAACGAAAGATTCGTTTCTGATGCGTTTTTTTACATATAAAGTATATAAATCATCAAACCTGTGTCATAAAAGGGGTAGGCAGAAGTGTAAAATACAGACTGTTCCTCCTCGCCAGTTATGTTTAAGTCCCATGTAATAGGGGCCGTGTCTATTGCGTATGTAATTGTTAGGGGCCGTCCATTATGATGTTTTTTTTTGGCATTTTTAACCCCCCCCTCCCTTGGTGATACATGGTGAGGTTCAAGACTACCCCCCGCCCTATCCTATATCACGTGTATTTTTAGTACCTACCAAAATAATTGCACGAAACGCCACTTTTCGGTTCAGTATCGCGCGTTTGCCGAAAAAATAAATACTCGTGATATATTACTACACCCCCCTTCCCCCTTATGATATTTCGCGATTTTTTTCATGGACCCCTCCCCCCTCTCGAGCCTCGCATGATTAATGGACGGCCCTTTAACAGGTCAAATATATAAATAATCGTTTTTTTTTTTAATTTTAGACTTGTTTCTTTTGGAATAGTCTAGATTGTGGTCCTGTGGTTCACTGGCTTGTTTCACAAACGGGGAGCGCCAGTTCGAACCCCGGTACCGCACGTGCACCAATGAGTTATTAATTTATCTAAGTGCAGTTTTCCCTAACACAGTTGGCTCGACCATTAGACGGCGATACGGCTCACCGCCTATCACGTTCGTCTAACACAAAGCTCGGTGAGGTGTGGATACTTAATTCTGACGCGAGTTGGATGGCGCCCAGAGTAGTCTATTCCAAAGCCGTATCAAGACTCCTGTCCCCCGCCTCTGAATAGTACTGATATTTACTGCTGCCCTCTGATAATAAAAATAAATAAATATAAAAAATAATAAATAAATAAAATCATCATCATTAATTTAAGAGCCACGCTCTTGTCGGTGTAGCATTTTCCATTCCAGTCTGGTTTATTCCAGTGTAATAAATAAATATTATATTAATAATATATATGTAATATTCTTCCCTGATATACATACCGGAAATACCTTATTTATAATTTACAAAGTACCACCACTTCTTTTCCCGTCCTTATTATGACGTCACCTGAATCACGGAAAAAGTAAAGTTGTTTCCATGTAAAATAATATTTAATTCGTCAGTTTGTTGGCACAGGCTGTCTTAATGGTTCATTGTTCTTTAATTAAGGAACGTTTAAATGAGGCTCGACTGTTGATTTATTGTTGAGGCCTCTAGGGTACCTAGTTATTGTAACACGACCTAGGTTATTCCCTGTCCTCGTCATAGTTCCTAATTCCTTATTTATTTATTTTATTCGAGATTGTTTTACATAAAGATATTAAGTTATACAATGTAATTCCTGTAAACACCATCTAATTTTATTTTAAGTTATATCTATCATTTACTTATCCGCCAAAAAGGAAAGGGACGGGTAATCGACAAGCCGACGGGTAATCAATAAAATTTATGGAACACACGTCAATTTTAAGCACAAATCTAAAACAACCGTCTAAAAATTTTACACTGGCCAATAACCCGACAGAATAATGTTGACAGCACACGTCAAACGGTTTGCATACCAGCGAGATACCTTTTTGATTGGCCCGGGTTATTCATTCATTTGCTCATTCTTCCTAAAATTAAGAGCTGTCAATCATCCGTCCCTGGTATGCAAACCGTTTGACGTGTGCTGTCAAATTAATTCTGTCGAGTTATCGGCCATTGTAAAATTTTTAGAGGGTTTTATTATTATGTTAGAATGCATTAACCCGCTACTATTATTATTTGTACAAAATTTTCCTGTACCCAAAGGTTGACTGGAAGAAATTTCTACATGAGCAATAAGGCCGCCTGTTGTGCTTTTCTGTATATGTTGTCCTTATCTCTGTATTTTGTGTCAATTGTGCTCAATACTCGTAAAGTATTTTATCTATCTATCTATCTATAAAATAAAAAGTCAAGGGTCATTTTAAATTGGTTGGGTTATAATCATCAGTGGTCAGAAGACAATGGACGGATGCTTGTTGTGATTGAATGTGTTTAGACAGCCAATGACAGGAAAGTTAAGACGACTTTGACTTTTAACCGACTTCAAAAAGAAGAAGGTTATAAAGATGCGGAAGGAAGTCCTACAGACAGTCCTACAGTACCTATACATAATCTCACGACAGTTATAACTATCGGGGAATCGGCCTATCCGGAGCGACCTATCAAAAAAATCACTCTTGAGATCTCTGGTTTGCTTAGGACATGCAAAAAAAAATATAAACCAAAACACTTGAGGGAATCACCAAAACAAAACAGGTAAAACATACGGGTTAAAACTTTCCATTGGGATTTGGGATTCACCGCGAGACCGCTTGTCTTTACTTTTTTAAGTTTTCAAAGAATTGAGATTACGGCACTACTGATGATGTAGGTATAATATTATGTTTTAACATTGGATGGCACAGAAACTTTAACGTATTGATCGTCGTGTACTAGATTCAAGATAAATTATTAAATTCTGATTACTAAATAAAGACAAATCTAAAACTAACGAAAAACATTTTCTTTTTTCTATTTAACTTATTTAAGAATTTTAATCAAGAAAAAGGTAATAATAAGTCCGACATTTTATCACGTTGAATAGGCTAGTTTCCAACTAGTCAAATCAGTTACTTTTTACTAAACGTCAAAACACAGAACTACTACGGAATTTGTATGAAATAGCACAGTGTGACGTCATAGAAAAACGTGATAAAATGTCGGACTTAGTATTACGTTTTTCTTGATTAAAATTCATACATACATACATACATAAACTCACGCCCGTAATCCCTAATGGGGTGGGCAGAGCCACAAGTAATCAAAGACAACTTGCAGCCACTGTTGATACGATGTCGTAAGCTATGATGAACCTTATGGTGATAAGGGATCAGCCTATCGCCCATAATATTAGCCCATCATGTTAGAGGACACAATCCCTCTGTCGGTTTTTACGACATGCCCGGGAAGACAAGCACGTTTTCTATGTTTTTTAAAATTCATAAATAAGTTAAATTGAAAAAGAAAATGATTTTCGTTAATTCTAGGTCCGTCTTTATTTAGTACTTAATCAGAATTTCATTATTTATCTCGAACCTAGTACACGACCCAATTAAGTAACAATGAGTAGGTACGGCGTTTGACAGCTTTTATTGATGACGTCACTGGACAATATTTCTATACAAACTCCGAAGAAAACTTTGGTTTTGACGTTTCGTAAAAAGTATCTCATTTGACTAGGTTGTCAAGTAGCCTATTGGGACTAAGTATAGTCCTGAGCTTATCTGTGTTATGTTTATGTTCATAGTACACGATGTCGAAAGGGAATCTCAATTCACTTCCAAACGGAATCAAGGCTGTCTAAACGGCCGGACACGGCGCGTACAATAAGTATTGTGTAGGAACAATACAATAGCCACAACATACAGTTACATGGTATTTAATACCTGCTACCGATGTGTGAAGGCTTTAGTTCGAACTCTAGTGTTAAAAGGGAGAGTTCACCCAAGGTAGTCTGCATACATTAGTAATAAGTTACAATTTCCGTTCTGAAATACGATATCTGTAAATCGATGAATACATTAAGTTGAATTGATTAACAAGTTCATACTTAGTTGGCGTGAACCTCAGTTCAGGGTGTCTACTCCTGAGTCGAAGAGAGGATTAAATTTGAACGGATCTATCGACGCAAGCGGAGTTGATAGTTTTTTTCTTGATGTGATTTATTGTAGATTTGCCGCAGATGGCATTAACTACTTGGCGGGACAAATCGGGAGCGTTGAAAATTTAAGACAAGAGGCCTGAAAGTGGCCAGTTGGGCACAAAGCTCGAAGGGGTGATAGAGATAAGCGCTGAAGGAGGGAAAATGTTGACTACGCCAGCGGGATCGGTATGGGACACGGAATAGAAGAAAGAGGTTGGAAAGGCCCTAATGCGCATTTTGTATGAGAACCGCTGTCGCCGGCTCAACTC
This sequence comes from Pectinophora gossypiella, assembly GCF_024362695.1. Lineage (NCBI taxonomy): Eukaryota > Metazoa > Arthropoda > Insecta > Lepidoptera > Gelechiidae > Pectinophora > Pectinophora gossypiella. The sequence goes on from NC_065409.1 coordinate 2,157,033, forward strand.
CACTGTCTTTTACCACTACTCCTGCAAACAGATAACTACGATAGCTCCACTGCTTCTCAAATTCGATAGCCACTTTACCAATCTATATTTCATGTGATAGGTTGCGTTGATGTGGTGTGTGAATTTATCATTTCTTTTCGTAAGATAGGTACTCCATACACAAGTATTTTAAAAAAAATAAATATCCGATTATATATTAAGGTTTTCAGCTTTCCTGTGATAAGGATGGGATCACCTTGCATGATAGTCGATATTTGATTTTTGGCCCTGCAGGTTACAATGCCAACTTTTTAATATATTTTCGCGCGCAGAGCTCCGTGTGTCGTAAAGTTTGCGTACGAGTGGAGTTCAAAGTTGAAGTACTTATGAACTATTTGCTCATACTAAGCCCTTCCAACCTCATTCTTCTATTCCGTGGTATCGGGAACCTGAAGTGTTGTTGTCGCGAGCTGTTTAGCCGCCTCTTTGACTTGAGTAATCGGGTCGTCAGGATCGTATATTACGTCCTTCGGCTCGTCATAACCAAAGGCAGTTCATTTAAATGGTAATTTTCATTAATGCCAATCACAGCCAATCAGCTCAGTATTACATTAACGGTTACAATGCATCAAACAGTTACTTACGTTACACTACATGTTACTTCACAGTGGTCGGTAATTGAGCCCACTGGTGCATGACTGCAGATGACCTTAATATCTGAACGTTGCATGCTTGGATATACAGTACATTACAGTGATTCTATTTTCTTAATGTCCCTGGGCAATTATCGTTTTTCCGAATACAAACGAATGCTAATTTCCATGTTCAAAAATTATTAGATTTTTCGTGTGTCAGAATTTGAATTTAGAAACTGATCCTATATTGTTATGTTGTTCATTCGGAAATCAAAACAAAACAACAATAAAGTAGCTCGGCAATTATCGTTTTTCCGAATACAAACGAATGCTAATTTCCATGTTCAAAAATGATTAGAGTTTTCGTGTATCAGAATTTGAATTTAGAAACTTAGTCCTATATTGTTAAAGTTGTTCAAGCGAAAAACAAAACAAAACAACAATAAAGTAGGCACTTAGTTTTGAATTCAAATTCTGATAACGATAAATCGAATATTGATGAAAATGGAAATTAGCATTCGAGTATATTTGGAAATGGGATGATTCCCGGGCACATTATACTGGAAATGCGTACAAACAAGAGGTAAACGTTAAAGCATTGTTTGTCCTGTTTGCTCTGCAGCAATTATTTCCTAGTTGAAAAACCTGCCACATTAGGTGCGATGTGGTGCAAAAATGGAAATCATATAAAATAAAATCAGAAGTATTTTCTCAAAAGCTTTACCATCTAATTAACCCTCAGATTCGTATATAATAATTCTCCTATTGAGTCAAATAAAGGCAATTAGAGGTTTGAAAGAAATTAAGTAATTAATATACGGTCTTGTGACGTCATTACGTGGGTAGATGTTCGTTTAACACGAGTAGTACTTGAAGTTATAATTATTTTAATGGACCAAGCCAATTTTTGATCGAAATTTAAATCCGACTGAGCTTGATTGTAGTTAGTAATTTTATAGATAAAAAATATTTCACTTCAACACATTTAATCTTTACTGCATATCATATGCATATAAATATTTAGCAAGAAAGATGCCCTTGTGGTTAAAAGGCAATTTCTAATGATGTAAATAAAGATAACGAGTTAATAGTATTTTCATTGTTGTGCAAAATGGCGGACTTTAAATATTAGAACTTTCTTACTTTCAAACATCGTTTATTTTAAATGATTATTATGAGATAACAAAAATATACTTCATTGAACATAACAGATATAAGATAAAGAAATCATCATACCAGATACAGCAAAGCACAATAGGCGGATAAAGGGGTGGAGGGGGGATGTCCATTATGTAATTCTCTGTGGAGATAGGTTGTCTGCCACCTGGTGGGCCCCCTGATATAAAAGCTGGATTCGCTCCTGGAAAGCTCATGCAGCAATTTTTATCCAGGCAACCTTTGGTTACAGGAAAATTATATCTACTGTAGCGTTCATTTTAATTCAATGTGGCATAACAGAGTTAATAAACACAATGATATGTCGAATCTAATCAAGCATGTGGCATATGCAATTGCATATATAGTTTCCTTTTTTATATTTAGTTTTATCAGTATTGCAGTAACGTGTGACATTGTTGTTGATTTGTAGAGCGGTTTCAAAATCAAAATACGATGTTTAGAGCTGTAAAAAAGTAGAAAGTAGGTAAAGGACTTACTAAACCAGTTACTTTATATATTTTTTATCTATAGGATAGGGGGCAGACGTGAAGTCGGATCGCCTGATAGTAACCACTTACCATCGCACATAGATATTGGCAACACCGTGAGTTTTATAAATTAATCCTTTACTGTATATACGTAATTTTGCCGAGCAGGTGTGGGGGGAGTATGCGCTGCTGCATTGGATAAATACGTAGACCCTAGTATTTTTTAGAAAAGTTCGATTATTATATCGACTCGATCGGGAATCGATTCCGTGACGTCTAGTTTGGATCACTTCATTGTAATCATACTTGCTAGACAGCTTTGATGTGATTGCACTGAAGTACGAAATTTAATTTCAAATCCTACAAAACTTGAACCAATGAACCAACAATTCCATGAAATATTTCTCCATCATTAAAAACCTGACCCTTATCCGCCTCTAACAAGCATGACAACCAGAAAAGCGTTTTCATCTGGAAATGGTGTTAGGAAACCGACACAAATGTATTGAAACTTGACTGACAATTGCTGGTTTGTATCAATGCCAAGTCAACATTCTTGGTCAGAATTGGTGAGTCATCAATCATTATCTGTCAGTGTGAGTTTTGTCTCGAAACTGAAAGTCATCAGGTGCAATAGTCGCCCAAAGGCCAATGTTGCCATGTGTCCGTAATGATACGGATGGTAGAGTCGGGTTTAGAAATAAATGTATTTTTTATTTACTATTTATAAATATGTTGATATTTTCAAGCCGTCGAGCCATGGTAGCTCAATTATTGTCGAATTTGTTTTCAAATTCATTTTTGGACCATAAATGATTGTCAAGTGCTCAACATCGCGAGGAAACCCACATTCCCGAGAAATGAATTTTCGGAGGTATGAGACCAAACCTGTATTGGGCTGGTTTTGCCATCGCGGGTTGGAAGGTCAGACAGGCAGTCGCTTCTGTAAGAGACGGGACCTGTCAAATCTTCAGGTTAGGTAACAGGACAATTCTAGAGAGATGATGAAATACTCGTCGATATTTTCTGCATAGGATTGTATAGTTAGAAATAGAAATAAGTTCTTTATTTGCTTTTGAAAAGGGTACATTAATAGATGGATGCTCATAAAAGTCTCTCCTTATCAGCTATCAACAATAGCATGCAAATATTGTTACATAAACATTTCCAATAATTATCATTTATATTATTTATACCACATTTTTCCAATTCAATATTTTGAATAGTTGAATGAAAAAGGGATTCAAAAAGATGATAAGAATGAAACTGAAGTAGAAGCTACAGGGGTGTTAACAATGAACAATCTTTTAGAAACTTTGAAAATGTAGAAAAATTACATCATTATATTTACCCGACGGCGACGAAGCAAAAAGGAGGATTATTTAGAGTTAGATCAAAATACAGGAGTATGCTTTTTTCGTTCAAAAAAAAAAAAACAGAAACAAAGACTATATAAATATGAATTGAACAAGAATGTTGTCGGACAGTTTAGCTTGGCAAATGTATACAATCCAAACTGAACGTCTAAGTAGAAAGAAATAGTAACAGTGACAAGTAATAGTATCTCCTAAGTTACTTTCACTCGTTTAAGAGAACAAGGGAACAAATAATACACTAGGAGCTATAAAACCTGAGCACTTTCGATTATTAGATAACAGACGTGTCTAATGCACCTGGAAACTACCAGGAATCGATCGATTGTCTTTACGACTTTGACTTTGTTTGCTGTATACTGTAATGTTTTCTTCTTATTTGCAGTCTTGTTAAGTTTCGTGTAGTGTTTTCTTTACATATTTCGCTATAATCTCTGTTTAGAAGATATATCTTTTAGCAACGAACCCCCAATTGGATCATTGTTGTTTTTTGTTATATCTAGGTTCTTGTTTTGCGTGTTTTCGTAATGTAAAGTAAAGTAAAGTTTATTATTAGAATCCACAAAAAGACAAATACAGTAACAATTGACTTATAGTTAAGAGTACAGCATCTCTTTGTGGAGGGCCGATGCCTATGCTAGGTGGAAACCTGTATTATAGGTCATCGGGTGTGTGTACATTATTATAAAACTAATAGCATTAATTTCTAAATCCACTTATCATGTATACTTTAAAAAGCAATGTTTGTCAATGATTTTCATAACATAGAGCCGAATTTACGATCTTAACGTTCTCTATTAAACAAACAGCATTTTCGGAGTCAATAACACTAACTTTCTAGCATTAATAGGTAATTATAAGTTCAAACAATTGCTAATTTACGTAATTCGCTTTCATTTCATCCGATGATAGTCGAAAATTCGATGCAATATAATATATCAACATACCTGGGTGGTCGGTAGAAAAAATCCGTATAAAATGCTCACTGAACGCACTATCACTGGTAAACATTTGCGTCACAAACACTCATCTTTCCGTTAATTTTAATGATTAATACATTTATTTTTATAGTTAGTAGACGTTGCTCAGCGGGTGGTTTCCGAACGTAAATAGAAAATGGCGGCGGCGCGCGCACATGCGTTCGCTGTGGCGGTCGGAACGAGTATGACGGACGTCTCACGAGTTCGAAACTTGAATCGAGCGAGTAGCATGCAGGACTGCGGTCTCATAATTTAATATGACCCAGTGGAAATTGGGTGAAGACGCCGGAACGTACCTGCCTGACCAAATTCTCAAGAACTTATCTCAATCCTATTAACGTTCATTGTCCGGTAATTAAGGAATGCCATGGGAATACCGACCTTTTGTATGACATTAGCTGGGAATTTTGCAAAGGATTTCTGTTGAAGATAAATACATGCGACCCTATTTTATTTTTGGAGTTTTCTAGCATGTAAAAAGCCATGAAAAGTTACTTGAAATGCAAGCATCCATTCAGCCTTTTTACACCAACTTCTAATTCCGGATCATCATTTGCAATATCATTACCGGCGTTAATGTTACAAATAAGTAGCGTATTATCAAAATCCTTATCATGACCTTGGAATATTACCACAATAGAAGAAATATCATTGTTCGATCCATTGCCTACCGTGGCACGTCGAGCCACCTACAATTTTACAATTACTATGGAATGTGGGTCAGCATTGCTTCACTCGTGGTGTTTTTGCTGTAAACCCATGGTTATACTTATACTAGAATGAGGTGGTAAAATGCACTTTCTTATGAACAATTTTTCTATTATTTACTCATATTGCGATGTCTAGTTTCTCATCATTATTTGCGCATTATCTATTAATGTTTGTGATTAGCTCTCTGGTGTTTGTCAACAGGCAACTGTTTGGTTGGTTTATTGAGGTACTTGTTTTTTACTACTTTTTAATAAGTCACTATTATATTCCACAGAGATTTCCCCTCGTTTTCCCTTTTGATTGCAAAAGCAGGTTGTCTGCTCTCACGTACAAAGTTCTAAAGAGGAAAAGAGACAAAATAAAAATATGTTTCAACCGGGCAATAATGACGAATTACTAGTATCAGTACCCGATATTCATTATGAGAACTTAAGACCGTAACAATAGCATCATTGTTGTTCAGAAGTTAAGACAGATAATCTTAGTTGAGATATCATACAGAAATAAGAGATATTTACTGCGTTCACTTTGTGAATTGTAGTATTTAAAGTGAAGATAAGACAAGTTCATTCTTGTACCTGTTGGCAATAGTTTCGCAATGTTCCAGCATTGATTTTGAAAACAGACTGATTTAAAAATAATAAGAAGACTTCCGTTTTGTTTGGAGGCAGTTTGAAAAGATGTAGAGAATGCTGTTTTAATTTTTTTTTTTTGAATAAACTGTTCCAATTAAGTCAAAACTATTAACTTTCTTTATTCAGTTACTTTTACAGCCTCCGTGATCTAGTGGTTCGAGCGTTAGGCTCACGATCTGGAGGTCCGGGTTCGATTCCTGATGGGGACATTGTCGAAATCACTTTGTGAGACTGTCCTTTGTTTGGTAAGGACTTTTCAGGCTTGAATCACCTGATTGTCCGAAAAAGTAAGATGATTCCGTGCTTCGGAGGGCACGTTAAGCCGTTGGTCCCGGCTATTAGCCGTAAAAACACCTCCACCAACCCGCAGTGGAGCAGCGTGGTGGAGTATGCTCCATACCCCCCCCGGTTGATTGAGGGGAGGCCTGTGCCCAGCAGTGGGACGTATATAGGCAGTTTATGTTATGTATTCAGTTACTTAAGGTAGGTACTTCGTACAACCAGACCGCAATTGTAACCAACATATTTGTAACATTAAGTAATGAACGTAGATGATAGATAACAACGTAAATACATATCGTACATCTAATATTAGACATACCTAAGTAGATTAAAACATCATGCAGATGTTTTTGAATAGACATTCTTCAACAGTGAAGCAACGCATAGAAGATGAGCATGTAATAACAACTTTTTATTAAGCCTTTATTCTCGTGACTTCTTGAACCTTTATTACCTCATACAATCGACGGAAAATAAGTTATAATGAGCTAGCAACGCTGGCTTAAAAAAAAGAAGTATTCTTAACGATGTATACAATCATTCCTACGATAATAAAACCATTTTTGTATTGAAATTTGTTATAATAAGCCTGTCCACAGTTTCAAAAGTGTGTTTCACTTGTAAGTTGGCAGTATACATTGACTTCATCGGTTTGTATGTGAATCTTCTTAACATAATGGGACATCTGACTGGACCTCACAAGGTCGTGGGTCTAGGCAGACGATGGAGAGATGAGCTGGACGTTTTCCGGTACACCTGGTAGAGTGATGTCCAGGACAGAGAAGACTGGAAAAAGAAGGGCCTTTGCCCAACAGTAGACACAAACAGGCTATAAAAAACATAATAGGTGCCCCGAGAATGTAACAGCCGTTGAGATAGACTCCCACTGACGAAACTCAGCGGTTAACGCAGAGATTTTTTTAAAGTGGTAGAGTCAATGACCTACTAAATCACGTTGATCGGAGGCTTAGGCCAGGCATTATGAAATCGATTAACATGGTTTTTGTCACCTTCCTTTAAAGTCATGGTCAAGTTGATGATAAAACAACGACGCTAATAAATAAGTGTAGAACATTTTTTTTCGCTTGAGGTCAAAGGCGACGTTTTTTAGTGATTTGATGTGTTCACGGCTTTGATGAGGGTATAATCTATTTTTAACAGAAATGCTTATTTGGTGTCAATAAAATAAATTGACTTTCGTTTCCAAGTTCAATCGATTTTAACTAGGCTGTATGGGCTAAGTTCCCTTTGCCTGCCCGAATGGGCAAATAATTAAAAAAAAAAAAAACAATCGATTTCATGTTTACTTTTTAAAAAATATTTAATGAATATTTATTTTATTTAATTTAATTTTTAAGTTAATTGGTTTACTTTTTAATTTCTTTTTCATATTTTTTAAATCATATTTGTTACTTCTATGCTGGACTGGGATCAGATACAAAACAGAACGCGTGCAGCTGCATCTTCTCATTCATCTAGTGTCATCCCGTTTTCACACAGTCTATTCTGCTTACCCAACGTGAAGACTGGACAGGATATGTCCTGTTTTCTCAACAGAAGCAGGTTACGTCACATACCTCCGAGACGCATTTCTTAGGAATAATGCTTTCCTCAGGCTTTTTTCCATCACCGCTGAGCACGTGATAAAAAAAATTGAATTTATGATCCAAACATGAATTCGAAAACAATTTTAAAAGTCATTGGTTTGTTACCCGTGTTGGGACTGGAACTCTCACGGTAGACGACAACATGGCTTTTCACCTCATTGTTAATTGAAACCAAACGCTCCAAGTAAAATGTCTTTCAGGCAAGAACCTGCACCAAGCCTGTGTCCCATGTCTAATCTAAGTATTGGATTACTATTCGAGGAAGCCACGCGAGTGAGGAAGCGAGTATACGTGTCTCTTGCAAGGTTTCCTTCCGTGGCTCACCCTGTATTATCTATACTAGGGTTGCCACCAACACTATATTACTTAGTCCCCAATGGGGTCTCACCCGGTGGGCTAGACCGCGAAGGCGGGGCCAATACACAGGGACCCTTCCGTAGTAGCGGAAGGCGCGGAATGCAACCTTAAGGGGCAGGAGCCCCAGAAGGTTTCCCCATACTTAAGTGTGTGAGAAGACAACGACGCCATTTTTATATTACTTAGTATCTATTTCCTACCCGATTCTATAATTTATTAAAAATTTACAATACAAAAAGACTATCCACCACAGGTTTCGTCAAAATGTAATTATAAAAGCTTCGTCAAAGTATCTTAATATATTTTAGTGCACCTTAAACCACCTGGTTAACGATTATTAAGAGGGATATGAAATTGCTTAAGAACAATAAGGTCGCATCTGTATTATCTTTGTGTTGTGTAAGTTTTGAATGATTTTATTTTAGCAATAAAGTATATTTGATTTGAAGGCGCTAGGACTCCCTCTATGAAATTAATGTTACGTGTATTGAACACAATGAATATAAAGTTGAGAACGTAGTACATACATAAACAGCCTATATACGTCCCACAGCATGGGCACAGGCCTCCCCTCAATCAACCGGAGGGGGTATGGAGCATACTCCACCACGCTGCTCCATAGTAACGAACGTACGAACGAGAACGTAGTAATCGAATCGAAAGTTGTTTTTTTTTATTTTCCGAAACTTCTTGTCTGTAGTAAAAAAAACTGATTTCTGTTAAAAATAGCAGCAACCCTAATCTACTTGTTATACAGCATGCGACAACGACCGATTGTTGCGTCAATACTTCTCATTTGCTTTTGCTTGTTTTACATCATGGCAATAAAAATATCAATTGCTATGTACATACAAACGCAACCAGTGATACAACCCGTCATGTAATGAAAGAAAATCGGCCCTTCATTTGTTATGTCACAGATATAATTGTGGGTAAGTAAGATTATGAGATCGATAAGGAAGTATTGGCTCACATATCGATTACTCTAATACGTGAAATGAAACAGTTTAAATGAAATTGATTTAGGTTTATTACAGTTACATGTAACACCTACTTTTGATTTAAGATGATGATTAATTCTTCTTCCGGGGTAACTAAATCTAAATTCAGAACGAAATTGATTGATTATTGAAGGTTTCATAATTTCGATATTTCCAAAATATAAGATATCTTCTATAGGTGTACATAATGTAGTCTTCTAATAAATGTAGATAATTAAAAAAATACTATTTGACTTTGTAATCCTAATATCGAACCTTGGGGAAGCCTCTAAAAATTAGACAGAAGTTGCTGTAGTAAATGAATTCATAAATCTTAAGACACTGCTCTGAATCGTTGTTGTAATTGTAACACATGACTAAAGAAGAATGAAGGATATGCACACCAAATATAGAAAGTAAGTATAGCGATAACAATTGAAGTACAGTAAAAGTTGCCAATGTAGATCCATTTGTATTCAACGAATATGCAAATGGTAATGGTGAATTATTTATTTCCACTGCTTCATTCGAAACTCTTAAGCAACAGCTGTCTTCTACTTAAGAAATAGATTGCAAAACGAACACACACCTATAATTACATATAGGTATACTGGTGCGTAATGTATGATTGCCGTTACAAATGTAACAATGGTGCCAATACTATGTGAAGAATGTGAGTTCCTACAATTATGCCTTCAGTTTTACGCAATCTCTAGTGAGATGTCGAGCTGACAATTTGATTATGGAATGGCAGAAAAAAGTATAAGGAATCTGGTTCTTGTCTTTCGAAAGTTAAATCGTCTGAAGACAGAGAAATAGTTTCTATTGAATAATGTTGTAGGTATTGAATGAATGAAGTAAATGCCTCTTAAACTACAAATTTACAGATATGGATATAGACACAGCTCAGGTCTTACCCCTATCGAAGCAAACCCAGAAATTGTTAGAAAACGTTGAAGTGGGCAAACATTTTACATGTCCTCACAGGGATTCGAACCCAAAACTTCCGGATCGTGGCCCTAATGCTCCACTGCACTACGAACTCCGTTTATCACTTAGACGCTGTTTGAGAATGATAGGTAAGCAAAACTAAACCAAATTCTCAATTAATTCCATTTGGCACTTTGTTTGGCTTTCATTATTCATAAACAGTGTTTAAAAATTCTAAACATTTTTATAGAATAGTCGATTGCGTTTTTTTATTACCAGACCATCGAAGAGGTTGCAAAGTAACTCATTGTGTAAACACATTTTTTTAAAATTAAAATGCTAATATTCGAAGCAAATGTTCGTACGTACGTACGTAGTATTAATGACACGTGCAATAGCAGAAGCGATTTTTAATTAACGTTGCAATATCGTGCTGTTAAGAAATTGATGGCTAGGTCAAGTATAAGAGTTATTAAGATAAACAACCGCCAATTATGGAGGTACTTTTCAAGCTATAAAATAGACCGTAAATTGAAATATTGTTTTAGGAACATTGCTACAGCTTGTGTGTCATGTTGTCGGTCTCACGTTTACAACTTTTCAGACATACACATCATTATCACACTTTTCGTTCTGTACATTTTTGTTATCGTGTTTCTAGCATAAACGTGTTTCACAGTATATAATTAAGTAGTCATGAAAGTAATAACGAGGGAAGATCAGGGGCAAACTGGTTGTAAAGGGCAAGAAGCAAATGTCACTGAACAGGATGCATCTTCTATGGCTGTTAGCAACTAGTAGTTAGTGATCATAAACATATTCCTGAGGTCACACCTTGGGGAGGTGCGACTGGTATTCAGAGAACCCGCTACTGAACAGGTTATAGGTAATAGACCGTTTGTTTATGATAATAGTATTTTAGAATACCTAGCAATGCTTTTCGCTTTCGTTAGAGCAGAATAGAATGAAAATGTACAAGAGATAAATCCGAAAAAGGAGAGAAATAAAATGCTAGTAAGAGTAAGAGAAAGAAAACGAATATTGAGAATTATCGATGATTGAAGAGGCAAGACGATTGGACACTTAATATGAAACGACGAATTTATTACAAACATCATTGAAGGGAAGATAGAAGAAAAGAAAGGAAGGGGAAGACCAAGAAGAGCTTACAAGGAAAAAAAAATAACGTATGTCAATCCTATTGTTTGAGGATAATAAGGTTCATCATCTCCATAGCGTTATTATTTCCGCTTATGTAACCCGAAGATCTGACAGATCCGGTCTTTTGCAGAAGTGACTGCCTATCTGATCGCCCCGAGGGACCAACCAAGAACCCATGGCGTTAATGTGATGATTAAGCTGTCTAGCCACAGAGGTTGTTTTTTCGAACGACGTAGAAGGTAAAATCATATTATTTGTTCTGCGGTAAAATGCAATAACCCGAGCCGCGACAATAAGCTATAAAGGCTGTACAAAAGTGACTCGAACAGGGAAAGCTGAAAGTTCAACGAACGCTGCACCTCCATACTTCTATAAATATCGAGGGTTCTCATCATTCATACATAACATAGCTTCACGCAAATTATCTCCAAAGGTGTAAGCAGAGGTATACAGTACATTAATAAATCCACTTCTCGCTATGTCTAAGTATCCAGGAAACCCATCCCATCATTCATAAACACTATAAAATTTCCATCGTAATCTTCACGGAGTAGAAACACAAGATGATCAAGGGGGTTAAAAAGGCCACATAGATGCAATTCACCTAAAAGCAAATTTGCAATTTGACATTTGCGCATATAAAAGTAGGCGCGCAATGTCAAATAGCAATATTGCTTTTTTAGATGAATTGCTTTAGTGTGGGCATTTTAACCCCTCAGATGACGACTATAATTACCAATTTCTCGTCTGTAATACGGCGATAAAAAAGTGCATTACTTCAAAACAATCACGTCATAAAACTGAAATAGACTGGGTACGAACCCAACAACTTTAGTGTTACAATTGTGATAATACTACTGCTCTCAGGTGGGGAGGTGCCCGTCGTAATCAAACAATTCAGCAATTCTCTTGAATAATGTTATATTTTCATAAACAATGTTAACTCTCCAACTCTTCATAACATTATTACCGCAACCGAACAAAATTCCGTCACCGAATTTTAAAAAAGGCGGGAAAACGTTCCCGTTCGAAAAAGAAGAAATCAAAATAAAAACAAATGATATAATATGCCAGTTCCAAATTAAAAAATAATGAAGTCGTGACACAGATTCACGACTTTATTCCGTCTGTTATTAAGTTATATCATCTAATAATAATTAAATAATAAAATAAACATTACGAACCCTAACACAATTTATATTATACCTAGCTTTATTTCGCGTATCACTTTGCCAGCCTATCTCAAAATGAATTCCGGAGTTCATTATGTATACACATACAAAATATATTTATCAAATGTTAGGGCTGTGTTCACTTCAGAACAGATTACAAAATGTTCCATATAACAGGACATAGTCCTACCAATGTTTAACACAGTTATCTTCCGATGCATAATGTTGCTATTCCAACGAACTGTTTTCGATAGCAGTTCTTAGTAGACGATTGTTTCGCGTATGTTTTTAAATAACTTCATTGTTTAATTGTTTAACCTTTGGAGATTCATTCAATGTTCGGAGAGGGAAATGTCTTTGATAATACGTAGGACGTTCGATTGCATGACTAGGAACAAACAGTTTGAAAGATCTTTAAACCACAGAGGCCGTTAAGATTACCAGCAGTCCACAGTGAGTACACATAGACGGTACAGTGCACTGCAGCAGTGGGGTCTTGTTTTGCCTGTACCTTGATGCAAACAGCAAAGGACTGGAACTGTCTGCCGTCGTCTGTTTTTCCAACCCGTTATAATCTGGGTGTCTTCAAGGTCTTCAAAGTCTTTTCGTCCAGTGAATAGGCATTTCTAGGTAAGCGTGATATACCCTAGACCATATCGTCACTTACCAAAAAAAAAACATTCCATACGGCATTTTTTGACGTATTGTAGATTTGTCGCAGATGGCATTAACTACTTGGCCGGACAAATGGGGAGCGACCACGGCTCAGGGCGTCGTCTGAGAGATATTTGAAAGAATTATGCCATAAGGCAGAATGGTGAATGGATTTACCTTCTAGATGCAAAGCCTACTCATTAGGGATAACCTTTTAAAACTGTTTACCTTTATCCTAGACTTTACATAACAAATATTTGCGGTTAATAACGTTATTGTGTTTTCTCTGGCAAGCTATAGTTTCGTAAACTACACTTTCTGTTATTTCCTTATTAAGTGACGCATAATTTCTGAGAAAGAGTCATGATTTACTACTTGTATTTACTAATGACGTAACAACCTAACTCATAACCTATGATAATAGTAATTTTATTGTTTAATGTAATTAAAGAACCTTGTTTTTTGGCGTGACTTATTGTAGATTTCCCGCAAATGGCATTAAGTACTTGTTCGGACTAATGAGAAGCGCTGAGGGCTCACACCCGTTACAAAATTTAAGACAACAGGCCTGAGGTTGCCCAGTTGGGCGCGAACCTCGGCTCAAGGCGTCGTCTAAGAGGAAGAATATTTGAAAGAATTAATCGTCCCTAATGGGTCGATAGCGATAAGCGCTGATTGAGGGAAAATTAAAGAAACACCTATCACGTTGGTCTAACAGAAAGCTCGGCGAGGTGTGAGTACTTAGGTAGTTGCGATAGATTTACCTCTGACTACCCCAATTGGGATATAGTCGTGAGCTTATGTGTTGTGTTGTAAAATTGTAAATAAAAAATACTTAAATGTAAATAAAAAAAATATATTTTAAGAAAAATACAGTTTCATTTGATCTTTTCATTGTAAAAGTAGTAAGTATACTTACTTTTAGTTAGTTACTCGTAGTTAGCGGGCTCTGTTTTCCGCATTTAGACTCTAAGATGGCCCATTCCGCAGGAGAACTAAAGTCACCGATATAGCTCGGAGAATTGCAAAGCTGAAGTGGCAGTGGGCAGGACACATAGCGAGGAGAACCGATGGCCGCTGGGGCGGAAAGGTTCTAGAATGGCGACCACGTGTCGGACGACGCTCAGTGGGTAGGCCCGCTACAAGGTGGACCGACGATCTGGTGAAGGTCGCGGGAAGCCGCTGGATGCAGGCAGCGTAGGACCGATTGTCGTGGAGATCCGTGAGGGAGGCCTATGCCCAGCAGTGGGCGTCGTACGGCTGATGATGATGATGGCCCATTATGCGTGCTATTGTTGACTACGTAAGCCAACCTAACTCCATTCAGAAGCTCAGAAGCCTCCTGGGGTTTCCACAGGCTTCGCGGAGCGACCATATTCCTTTGAGGATTTTTACCCGTTGTGCTGACACTCCCGTGCATTCCAGGATTACACGGGGGGCAGTTTCTTCTGCATCCAGGCAGCCTCTACAAAGTGGGCTGGCCGTTACCCGTAAATTAAATAGAAAATTGAATAGATTTTTGTATACTTACCTTAACTATGTACTAAAGAAATCATAGTTGATTGGTTCACTTCTAAAATTCACACTTTCAGTACAAATGTCTGTCTGTCTGTCAGTATTTATGTAGTGAAAGTGTGTTACATTTGGCAATGCAGTCTCAATGAGTTGCGCTTACGCATTCGAATGAAAATAGTGCTAGACTCGGATTGCACTAATTAGCGAGTCAGTATTCGGTATTGGTTAATACTAATTAAGCTATGATTGCCTGCGATTGACTTAAATTATGTCGATAAGTTACGACTTATGATGCGCATGAGTTTTTTTTTTACACATAGTCCCATATTATATCGAAAAACGTTACACAACTTTAAATGGAAACTTCCTTTAAATCATCTGGAGAAAAGAGTAAAGACAACAGCTTCTGTGGTTTAGTGGTTAGAACATTGGGCACTATCGAAAATCACTTTTTGAGACTGTATTTATTTTATTTGTTTGGACATTGCAGGTTGAATTACCTGCTTGTCTGAAAATTTTATGTTTCGGAAGGCATGTTGAACCCTACCGAAAACCTTCGTTTTATATGATTAGACTGTAGTTTTTCGTAATATTTTGCAACTTGGCTGACTTTAGTTTGTGTTTGCTTTTTTGTGTTCATCAAGTTTCGTATTAATTTGTAGTTATATTGATGAAGCGATTTTTGCATAACTGCCATCATAGGGTTCCGCTAGTTAAAACCTGACACAGCGAAATCAGTGGGTTCGATTCCCGGTGGGGACAAATCACAAATAATCACTTTGTGATCCCTAGTTTGGTTAGGACACTACAGGCTGATCACCTGATTGTACAAAAAATAAGATTATCTGTGCTTCGGAAGGCACGTTAAGCCGTTGGTCCTGGTTACTACTTACTTACTGATGTAAGTACGTAGTCGTTACATGAGTCATGTCAGGGGCCTATGGCGGCTCAATAATAACCCTGACATCAGGGTTGATGGGGTTGGTGATCCACCTCACAACCAACACGATAGAAGGAGACAGTGAAATCTACCCGTATGTAAGTATTTTTTTACTTACACTTACTCGTGTCACAGATAATACTAGCCCGTACACTCATAGCTGCAAGAAAAGTTGTATTCGTGTAAGTGTCATAGTTAATATTAGTTTTAATGTTTTAGAAATCGCGGATGTGTGGGCGTTTAAGAAAATTAGCGACTTAGAAGTAGGTACGTCTATATAATGTTTGTTTGTCACACTCACGAGAGTTTAATGCCAGTGGTTCCTAACTAGTTAAAAGGTGGACTGAAGTTTTTAATACCAGTGGTTGTAAAAACCAACGTAGTTGAACTAGAGAAATAAGGCGTTAGGTGTAGAGAGATGTTTTGAAAGTATGCTGTAAATTCTCGTTTGTGAATTTAGTTACGAGTTCACTTTACTAGACTAGGGTGTAAAGAAAAGCTTCAACAAAGGAGGGTTAAAAAGGCCATATTTAAGCAATTCACATACTTGTTTATATGTATAAAAAAGCAATATTGCTATTTGACATTAAAGTGGACATTCCGCATATACTTTTACACGCACAAAACGTTAAATTGCATTATTGTTTTTACATTAATTGCTTCCATGTAGCCTTTTTAGATTTGGGATTAAAAAAAGTTTCCTATTATCTATCCGTGACACCACAATAAGGTAAACTTCTGTTCCACTAATGATTTCAAGCTAAATAGCGTTAAAAGAATGAGTTGACCATCTTTGAATGGAACACAAGAGTGACTTTCTCCGTAAAAAAACGTTGTCGAAAAACAAGTTTATTTTTTTTACTATCAAGGAATTCAGTGCATCAGAATGTGTATGTGTAATGTGTATGATGTAACAATTTTTATATACCTAATTATAAAAATAAATACAGAACAAATGCGTTATGCGTTACGAAAGGCTCCTATGCTCCGACTTTTTTCTGTCTTTGATTTTAAAAGATATATGGGTCGTTCTTCTTTTTTATCGACAATAAAAAGACATTTTCTCGATTTATCGGATTTAACATATTTAAAATTATAACGGCAATAAATATTTTAAAACATCATATAAAGATGTGTCTGTAGAGGACTATTTAGTGGTTCTCTTTATCTTGGTAACATACTTTTCTTTGCAGGCGCATTCCAAAAAATATTGTGACAGAGTGGCCCTTGTCATCGGAGACAGCATTTCAATTTACCACTCTGTCACATAATTTTGTGAAAAACGATCAAGCTACGTTAATAACTAATTGAGGAACCGATTAGTATTTTGCTTGTATTTTGAGTATAATAAGATAACTATATTTTTGGACAATCAAAACATGAAATAAAATTCTAAAACATAACTTATCAGAAGCAGAACGAAGGACAGATCATTGTCGATAATTTTTTTTCTTCTTTTGAAGAACAACCCATATACAACAGGTATAATCATATACTTGATCATTACATGTATAAAAAGGTTACAATTGTGGGTCAAAACTAGATTGAAACCCGAAACGCATATGTAAAGAGCTCCAAACATACCGTGTATACATGGTGAAAACCTACCATTTTTGAGGAAGTTTCGGAAAGTTCAAAATTTAAATTTTCGAAAAAAATATCCAGAGTCTTACATAACTTATTTAAATAATACTTATGACTGCACGCATAATATACGTAATGCTTAGCCTCCGCGGCACAGCAACTACGCCGCGCGTGGCGCGAATTGACAACATTTCAAATTTTTAAGCCGTGGTTTTTTTGTGCTATTTCGAAAGTACTTGTTTAAATAGAAGACACGTATTTTTTTCTTTTCAAGATTTTTCCACTAGAAGTTACAAAAAATATTTTTTGAAAATTGGATTCTGCCATTGATAGAATGAAGGCAGTATACTGTAATGTACCTTTGCATGCGGTATTTAAAACAAGTCGCAAACAAAGTGTCATGTTATGTATGACATTTCCTTTTTTTATAATTTTTATGTAAAGGGCTGAACTTATTATGCCTTCCTCTTCTGACCTCGTGGATTTTTCAATATATTTCTATTATTACTGAATTAAAAAATCTGAAAAAATGTGTTTTGTGTAAATCATAGAAATATCTCGAAATGGTTTTCGATTTAAGGCACCTTAGTAAAAATTAAATGTTGTCAATTACATTGAGGGCTTCGTCCAATAGCCGCACGTTTATTTTGCATAGATAGCGGCGTGGTTGCTGTGCAGCGGGGGCACGTTACATTATACGAAGGCTTATCATATGCCGAGAGAAACAGGGAAGATCGCTTCACACGCCCAATTTCATAACACGTTTCCTTTTTAAAAATAATTGCACCTTTTTAGCCGTTGTTTCCGAAGACGAAGTTATGTCCAGTTATTGTTGGCTGTATGGGATGTTTCCGAAGTCATGCGAACGAGTAATTACAATTACTTCTGGCATTTAGGTTGGTCACGCTTGCTATGAGCTTTAAGGTTGGTCAGATTGTGAGCGAGTAGCGAGTTTTTAAGTTGAAGTGACTACCTACAGGTAGGTTCTACCAATGGTAGGTATTGATGCGAACATACACCTTATTCTATTTTAAATTATAAAGTTAAGGAAAGGGATGGGCAATCGACATGCTAAAAATAAACACACACGTCAATTTTAGACAAAAATCTTAAACAACCTTTTCATAATTTTAAAGTTAGCGTATAAACTGGCAGAATGGAATTGACAGCACACGTCTAATAGAATTTGCATAAATGACATCTGGCCACGTAAGTAGTTTAGGTTAACTTTATCGCGCTATGTATTGATTGAGGGAGGCTTTTCGGCGGGAAACGGGAACGGGACAGTTGCTTTCTTCATTGAGTAATCTAAATAATTAATACGAAGTGGTGTTTTGTGGTTAATGATCGCATGAAGTTAGTCAGAAGACATTCGCGAGTGTTATTATATTGGAGTATTCAATGAACAAAGTGTATCTGCCTATTTTCGCTTCGTGCCGGGAAGCCGCTTCATAACTCAAAAGTTTATGCGGACTTTTGAGTTAATTCGTTTGGGGTTCGGAGTAGGAGTCTACTCCGAGGGTGGGGGCTTAGGTTTCATCATCATCATTCATCACCTTTCATCATTTCATTAATCATCAAGAAAAAAAAATACGTAAGACATGGCTGTATGGGCATAGTTCCCTTTGCCTTACCATTCGGGGAAAACAAAAAAAAAAAATTGATTGAGGGAAAAATGTGTTATTCTACTTTGACACATAATCGCTGTCATTTATTTACGGGAAGGATAGTTCTCAATTGGGTCGTGTCCTAGGTTCAAAATAAAATTAAATAAAACGAATTTTACTAATGAAATCTGTAATAATAAGTGCGACATTTTGTCACGTTTTCTATGACGTCATAGTGTGCTTTTTCGTACTAAATTCCATAGTAATTTCGGGTTTTGACGTTTAGTAAAAAGTAACTGATTTCACTTGTTGGAAACTAGCCTATTAGTGCTAAGCCTGTTATTTTGTTACATTTCAAAGAAATTCCTACTAATGTAGGTATTGCTTTAACGCCAGAAATGGGCACATGCTATTAAAAAAAAATGTTCCCGCGTAAAACGTGCTCATGACATTTTTACGCGCGCAAAAAGTTATGACATAACCTCACTTTCTTTCATGAATCGAGTCGGTTTAACATGAATCGTGTCGCGTTTTCTTATTGTAACCTCTTTTGTATGAGGAAATTATTTTAATAAAAAAAGCGATAAAAAGCGTAGTTGGTAATTGAATTATAGGAGCAAAACTTGTAAAACTAGTTTTGTTGTCAGCCGTCTTATAGCCTTCAGTATTTTTAGGGTACCGTGCCGGGAACTCTTTGACTAAGGCCGTCTGTTATATGATAAAAGTGTGTGTAAAGGGTTCTAACTTTCAAATAATTGAAATAATTTTTGGTTCGTATTCAACATTATAATTAGGTCAAAAACCGGTTTAAATTAGAATAAGTAGGTAGTTCCTCTGACTATCCTAATCAGTCGCTTTATACTTAATCTTGCTCAAACACCTACTCCAACCCGCACTGGAGCAGCGTGGTACAGTATGCTCCATACCCCCTCCGGTTGATGTTGGAGGCCTGTGCCCAGCAGTGAGACGTATATGGGTGAATATCAAAATTTCAAGTTTGGTGGCGAAATTTCATATTATTTTTTCGTGAAAAATTGGGTTCCGACATGAAAAAGATCCATAAGGATCCTCGGTTCGGAAATTTTTCACGAAAAAATTATATGACAGTTCGCCACCAAACTTGGCACATTTTGATATTCACCCATATAAGCTATTTATGTTATATTACTTAATCTTTCAAAGTTTTCAAACTATAATAAAGTCGTTAATAAACACGTTGGCGGTTCGCTTTGTTTTAAGCCATATTGGGTCGTTTGTCGTTTGAAGCAAAACACAAACCTGTCCGGCCGGTTTCGGAGTAGACTCGTTTTAATTTGGCTAGGATATTCAGACAGACTTGACAGCCTCCGTGGTCTAGTGGTTAGAGTGTTAGGCTAACGATCTGGAGGTCCGGGTTCGATTCCTGATGGGGACATTGTCGAAATCACTTTGTAAGACTGTCCTTTGTTTGGTAAGGACTTTTCAAGCTTGAGTCACCTGATTGTCCGAAAAAGTAAGATGATTCCGTGCTTCGGAAGGCACGTTAAGCCGTTGGTCCCAACAGCCAAATGGCTTTTGTTTTTTTTTTAAGTATTCTCTTAATAAATAGACCAAGACAGAAGTTGATTAAAACAAAACCAGTCGAGCCGGTTCGATGTTTAGGTGTCTTGGAATTCGGCTACGATCTTCAGACTCAGACGAAATGTTTAAAAATCCTAGAGCAATACGGTCTTTGGTAAATATAGGTTAGGTTAGGTGATAATCTAATAGGTGATTGTCACGGTCCTTTTTATCGATTCTGACGATATAATTATGTCTTTTTGTCGATTGGTGCTAATATGTGAACTCAAATAAGTCATTTCGTTCTGTCGAAGCACGAACAAAATCACGCATGTTAGGGAAAGAAACAAAGTTATCGATTACGATAAAATTTATTTAATCGATCGATAATTTTATCATATTGCGCATGTTAATCCTGCGCTGGTGAACGTTAATGATTGTTCTGTAAGTATACTTCTTTTTAGAGGGTCTGCTTTTACGATTGTAATAATACTTAGATATTTATTTTTGAGGAGCTCGGTGGCGCAGCGGTAAACGCGCTCGGGCTGCAATTGTTGAAGTTAAGCAACTTTCGCAAAAGCCGGTCATAGGATGGGTGACCACAAAAAAAAAGTTTTCATCTCGAGCTCCTCCGTACTTCGGAAGGCACGTTAAGCCGTTGGTCCCGGATGCATTAGCACTCGTTAATAACCACCAATCTGCACTGGGCCCGCGTGGTGGTTTAAGGCCCGATCTCCCTATCTATCCATAGGGAAGGCCCGTGCCCCAGCAGTGGGAACGTTAATGGGCTGGTGATGATGACTTGTTTTGCAAGAGACTTCAACTTTGAGGGTGTGGGGGGTAAATTTTATTCTCATTACCCATTAAAGTGTAGTGTTGCTTATCTTAAATAAAAATATTTGTAAAAATTACCTGCTGTGAGAACGCTTGAGGGAGTCGACAGCACAATCTGAAACAACCAATAAAGACCTTAATAAAACCCCACAAAGGTATGTAGAAATAACGAAGTTGCAATGTCTTTCTCACGAGAATATAAACAGATAATTAAAGTAATAAATAACAATTACAGCAAAATAGAATTAATCATGATTTGTGGACCTTTGCTCTTTCATAAGGCACGCGTTATTATGATAAATTGACTTATCATTCTGAATGTCTCGTAAGTTACCTTTCATCATTATCGATATGGTCTAAGGTGTATCACGCTTACCTAGCAATGCCTATTCACTAGGGTGACTTTGAAGACCTTGAAGACTCCCAGATTATAACGAGTTGGAAAAACAGACGACGGCAGACAGTTCCAGTCCTTTGCTGTTTGTATTGAGGCAGAGGCAAAACTTATATCTTGTAATAATATAAAACGGAGACTAAATAGAGGTATAATAGCAGGTTTAAAATATAGTCCGCGCTGAGAGAGAAGTCCCACGGCCAAGGCTCTAGTATTGCAGATTCTACATAGATCTATTGTAATATTTATAACTTGTCAATTCATCATTACCTCACTTTTTCACGAGTTGATAAGGTTGCTAATGCACCTCACAACCCACACGATAGAAGACAAAAACTTTATTGGACACAGGAAACACAAAACAAAGGAGAAATAGAAAGAGTGCAACAGGCGGCCTTATACATCATCATCACCAGCCCATTAACGTCCTCATTGCTGGGGCACGGGCATTCCCTATGGATGGATAGGGAGATCGGGCCTTAAACCACCACGCGGGCCCAGTGCGGATTGATGGTTATTAACGACTGCTAATGCAGCCAAACCAACCAACGGCTTAACGTGCCTTCCGAAGCACGGAGGAGCTCGAGATGAAAACTTTTATACATAAGATCACCTATTTCCCATTGGAATAGGCAGACACCTCGGAATTCCATTTACTACGATTCTGACACGTTTTTCGCTTCTTCCATACTCGTCAAAACCAAGTGGGCAT
Source organism: Pectinophora gossypiella (assembly GCF_024362695.1). Taxonomy (NCBI): domain Eukaryota; kingdom Metazoa; phylum Arthropoda; class Insecta; order Lepidoptera; family Gelechiidae; genus Pectinophora; species Pectinophora gossypiella. Next base: position 2,179,260 of record NC_065409.1, read on the forward strand.
AAAATAATCTCAGACATGTCCTTAAATCTCCTAAGGCCGAGATTTCTAGACACAATCGTTAAACAATTAGGATTTTAAAAGGTCTTGTCTGTCCCACTCGCGTCAGAGAGAGCACTGCAGGGCGGAATGCAAGAGGAAAACCACTGCCCTATTTTTCCCTAAAAAAGTAGCATGGAAAATGCTACACCGACAAATACGTGGCTCTGAAATTAGTGATGATGATTCGGTTACGACTTTAAGGTTTTAAGGTAAAAGAAAACCTTCATGCGATTATTAATTCAACTCTGAAGCTGAACCTAGACTGTATATATACCTACACAGTTAGCCTTGATTTTAAGGCGCTTAATTTAAATATAATTCTAATTGTACCGAACATTTTAAAGTATAATTACTTACTTATTATTATATTCTTCCGTATTGTTAAACATGATAAAAGAACAATCGTATTAAAGATTGGAATGCCAGTTAACCCCATAACAAAACGTTTCGCCAATAAACATCAATTTTAAAATATTTTATGTGACTGTGTTTTTGTTAAGTATCAAATATAAAAAGCGAAATATTCACACATAAAATAAAAGTATAAAAGAGGGAACATATAACGATTTCCTTTTTTTTTTAAAGAAAAATGTAAATTTTTACCCATAATGAAATTAATTGAAAAAAATCGAGGTCTTGCTGAAAAAATAAATAACACAGAATGTGACTTTTCAAAATGGCGATTACGTGGTTTTCACTGTAAGGCGGGAACGGTATGTTCCCGCGGTTTATTGGGCGATTCTAATTCCATCATCGTAATGTTGGCATCACGTTGGCATATTTTTTGGCCGGCTTCCGTGGTCCAGTGGTTGAGCGTTAGGCTCACGATCCGGAGGTCCCGGGTTCGAATCCCGGTGGGGAAATACAAAAAATACTTTTTGATCCCTAGTTTGGTTAGAACATTACAGGCTGATCACCTGATTGTCCGAAAGTAAGAAGATCCGTGCTTCGGAAGGCGGTTACTGCTTACTGATGTAAGTAGTCATTACATAAGTCATGTCAGGGGCCTTTCGCGGCTCAATAGTAACCCTGACACCAGGGTTGATGGGGTTGGTGAAACACCTCACAACCCACACGAGAGAAGAAGAAAATCGTAATGTTCATCCAACTTCCCAGCAACCACAGATAGGAAGCAGTATCAACAAGTATCAAGTAATAAGAAACTTCATATGCGGCGTATAATTTGCGCACTGACATAGGCAGGCATGCGCTTGAGGCATCCGTGTTGCGCGCGGAAGAGATGCATTGTGTTGGCACTTATTGTCTCGATGAATTAGAGATGGGATGATGTACTAGTATTTCAGATACCTAAGCATAAGTAACAGTGTCATGTACTAGGAAATAACAACCTCTTCTGTTATACTGTAGCACACAAACTCCTGAAAGTGATGGGCCGGGTCACAAATCTGTGAATAGTTTGCAGAGACTTTTGATAAAAATATCTAACATTGATATGATTGTATTATATGATATTTACGGTGTATCACCATGTGTCGTCGTCCCACGGAAATTGGTAAATCATGTAACCGCCCTGATTCCTCACTAGTTCTGATTACCTACTAAATATAAAGACAGATCTAAAGGTGTAAAAAAACGTTTTCTTTTTTTATTTAATAAAGAAAGATGTAATAATAAGTGCGACATTTTGTCACGTTTTTCTATGACGTCACTGTAGGGAGCGCTGGTAATTTTAATAAAACCCCACACAAACAATTGAATGAACTGTATTACTTTGGATATTAATTAAATTACAAGATCCAAACATTGAGACGCGTTGGCTCGCTCGCGCTAGAGATGTGACTGACCATAAATGGTAGACTATTAGGTATGTCCCATACAGTCACAGGTTGCTTTGTCATACAAATTCCATAGTAATTTCGTGTTTTGACGTTTAGTAAAAAGTAACTTATTTGACTAGTTGGAAACTAGCCTATTAGGTACTCTAAAGTTGAATAGTTTCATATTGTTGTATTGTTAGCGGAAAAAACGCTTGTTTACTTATAATGGTTGGCGAGATTACCTACATTTAGTCACATAGATAAGAAACACAAGAATACAAAACAAATTAATTACACAAAGTGTACTCAAGATTACAAAAATGAAAATACTTACACATACATTGTGAATATTATGATTCACAGTAACATCCGGTAACAGTTAAATGAAGTATCTGAAGCGGTAAAAGTAACACTAGTATTTAATGAATCTCTAACGAGAAGTTTTTCCGCTAGCAATGTAATTGCGTGCACACAATAATTGCGTATTTGTGATTGTTTTATCAATATCACTTCCGCATGTATTGATATTCAATAAAATGTGAGCGCAACGCAATTTGTGCGCAAGAACGTAAATGACGGTTAATTGTTTCTTCTTCTATCGTACGGGTTGTGAAGTGGAGTACCAACCTCTTCAACTCTGGTGTCAGGGTTGTTATTGAGTCGCCAAAGTCCCCTAACATAGCTCATATAGCGACTATTTACGGTCACGAGCATTAATATGTACATACACCTTGGTACCATGTCATATTATCTTTTTTGACAAATTGAACTGTAAGTCTCACTAAATGTCAAATATGTTAGTGCAACAGAGTCCTAAAGTGGGTACATTATATTGCTCATGACTGTACTTACATTCGTTTCGATAGTGTGAGAATGAGAATATTTCGAGAATATTGTTGCCTTGCTGCATAGTGTACATTCATGTCACAGAACTACGTTAATAGTATTCATGTTTAAAGAGCAAGTTGTTGTTTGATGAATTGTCTCTTAAAATGTAATTTACGGAACTTTTCTTTTGCGTGACTTATTGTAAATTAGCCGCAAGTGGCTTAGAACTTTAATAAGGCGCTTATCACTGGACACTGTTAAGAATCGAGGGTATACATACAAACATAGAATAAGGAATAATACTACGTATAGAACGGTAACTGTCCGCTCCCCACCAGCGGCTGACCTAGGTTTACCTCACGCCCCGAGGGGCCGAGGGGGTTACTTTAGTCTTCAATCGCATGGATTCGAACATGCGACCTCAAAGTAAGAGACAAGCGTTCTACCAACTGAGCTACCACGAATAATTCAGTTTACATAATTAGTAGGTTCATTTATCGTGAGTTCTTGGGCCATTCCTCAGGAATTCCTTTCCGCTATTCAACCATTATTCGTTTATCTTCGTGCAAAATCTACACCAGTTAATATTCATTAATTTTGAAGTTAATTGCAATAAGCAACATAAGTTAGTTGCCTATTTAATTTATCGTTGATATATTGACTCGAGTGTTGCTAGAAGGTTAATAGACCGTTTTATTTTTGTTGCTACAATGAATTGTCTGAATTAAGAAATATTTTTCAAATCGCTTATTCCAAGTTGCGAAGATTTACTTGATCCTCACGACTATATTAAAATTGAGCTAATCAGGTGTGACCATGAAATGAACTCAGTATCTACGCTTCACCGAGCTATCTGTAAGACCAAGAAGATGGTGAGCCGCATCGCCATCGATAATGGTCCAGCCAACCGTGTTAGTGAAAACTGCACTTAAGATAAATTAATAACTCATTGGTGCAAGTCCGGTACCGGGGTTCGAACTGGCGCTGCCCGATTGAAGAGCAAGCCGGTGTACGGTCACGAGCATTAATATGTATACACTTTGGTACCATGTCACATTAACTTTTTTGACAAATTGAACTGTAAGTCTCACTAAATGTAAAATTATGTTAGTGCGACAGAGTCCTAAAGTGGGTACATTATATTGCTCATGACGTACTAAGATGTATAGTACGATGAACAGTATGCTGACAGTTGACAAGCCTCTCCGCCCTTAGAGGGATATTACATATATCCAAAATTCGTCAATCATAACTTTTTGTTGAAACAAAAAACGACCTTATTATTACTGCATTATTGTAGGGTCGTATGCGTGCATGCACCCATAGACAAAATCATTGACGACGATGTTAGAAAACTCCTTACAAATAACAATCGCAGCGCAGTAATAACAAGGTCGATTTTCTAAATTTCGTCGGCAATAATTTTGTCTATGGGTGATCGTGGTATTTCCATGATTATTTTCCCATATAATCTCGGGTGGAACCTTTTAGTTAAGAAAAAACAAGGACGATGCTATGCGTCTGAAAAGAGAAAGAAGGATTACGGTGACGTTCCAGAACTCTCTGGTTGCGGTGTTTAATGATCCATCATGTTAAGAAAGATCTACTCTGAACCGGCGTGCGTGTATGAAGCGATTGTTGAATGTGGAGGAAGCAAGAGAAGTGTGCCAGGATCGAAGCAAATGGAATTCTATAGTCTCTGCTTACCCCGGTGGGAAATAGGCGTGAGTTTATGTATGTATGTTAAGAAAGAGTACATACAATCCCTTAATCTGTTTTTACATGCCCGGGAAGATAAGCTGCTGAACGCGACATGTTTTAGAATCAGTCCTGGTGCAGTCATGAGCATTATAATGTACCCACTTTAGGACTCTGTCGCACTAACATATTTGACATTTAGTGAGACTTACAGTTAAATTTGTCTAAAAAGTTAATGTGACATGGTATCAAAGTGTATACATATTAATGCTCGTGACCGTACAGCATAGAACTATAAAACTTTTACTTTTAGAGTCAGTTTCTAAACACTACATAACCTTATCAGATATAAAGATACGAAGAAGTTATACCGAAGATACGTGTTATGCAAATACAGTTCGATGGGCCGTAATATGCGACTGAATATAAAAAATTAACAACTTTCTCTTGTAACATCTTTCACTGTAATATATAACACTATGTTATGTTATTTTTGTAATGAGGAAGTTATAAATTACTTTGATTTATTTAAAATGTCTAGAGCTTAGCTTGGGTGTCTTAAAGACTTTTTAGTCAACCGAAAAGTCAAAATAATTCATATATATCCTTATGGTTTTTTGCACGGAGTATGCCAATTTGTGTTACTGTGTAGTTGGGCTGGTTATCCCACGGGTTAGAAGGTCTGATGGCAGTTGCTTTTGTGAAAAACTGGAGCTATACTGGACTTCGGTTAACAGATCCATGGGGAAATGAAAAATATTTTATTTCACTTTCGTACAATAGTGTTTCTAAGTTAGGGTTGATGACTCCTTTTAAGCATAAAAGCCTGTGTTAGGAGCCAACGCTCTTCCGTAGTAACAAGTGAATATTTGTAAGATTAGGGACGGATTAGGGGAGGGTTTGGAAGCTATAATAAACGCTAAGAAGATATTATATGTATATAACCTGTTTTATATATTTATTTTATTTGCAGAACTTACCGACTACATACACATTCTTTTTCTGTTGTGTAGGTTGTGAGGTGTATTACCAACCCTATCAACCCTGGTGTTAGGGTTACTATTGAGCCGCCAAAGGCCCCTGACACCAGGGTTGACGGGGTTGGTAATCCACCTGACAACACATACGATATACATTAAATGAACTAAATATGCATAAGATGATGCTAATAACAAGTTTCCGCCAATAGAGAATAATGTCATATAGTAGTCATGATCGAAGTTGATTGAGGGGAAGCTTGTGCCCAACAGTGGGACGTGTTTGCTGTGTTTTATACACAGAAGATAGAGGTTTCTACAGGTATTGGATACTAGGAACTATTAGAGCAGCAGAACTTAGTGAAAGGCGTCAAAACAAACTCAATATTCTCACATACTTACGAACTACATCTGAATTTACATAGTTCAGTCGGCCACACGGATCTCATGAGTCATGCATAGTCGATAATACATCATTGTAGTCCATGTTTCTGGCGAACGTACATATATAAACTGACGCCTACTTCACACCGGTGTATGCAGAGACTATGGAATTCCTTTTGCTTCAATCCTTACACATTTGTGGCGAACAAAACTTAATTTTAATTTAGTTTGACAGTTTAAATAGTGACCGTTTATAAATAGTGCTGCCCATTACTCAATAATAATAACTCAATCAATAATAACCCTGACACTAGGGTTGGTGTGGTTGGTCATCCACCTCACAACCCACACGATAGAAGACAAGAAGTCCAAGAAAGAGATTGAGTTATAAAAATAACTTATTTTTATTAAAATTAACTGTGTCTGCCAGAATCAGCATCTAATAATATTTGCAATTAAGTATTTTAAATGTCAAGTTATGGGTGCGTCTTCATCATGCTAACATAACATGCCGAGGTCAACAGCTGTTTCGACTTGGAACATGTTTGCCTGATGACGGTATATACAAATGATACAAGCATAACATAAGCTCACGGCTATATCCAATTGGGGTAGTCAGAGGCCCCGATTCCTGCAGACACCTCCTAATAGTACTTTAAGTTATACCTGTCATTTTCTTATCCGCCGAAAAGGAAAGGGACGGAGGACAGACGTTTAGTAAAAAGTAACTGATTTGACTCTTAGTTGGAAATTGGTCGTTATTATTGGCATTAGGCTGATTCTATCATATCCATCGACCTCGTATCAACAGTTGCAGTAAGTTGTATTTGATTACTGGTGGCTCTATATATGGGCGTGAGTTTATGTTTGTATGCGCCTCAGAGGCAACCAATCAGCTCGCGACACCAAACGCTTCAAGACCCCGAAACCGACCCCGCCTGCGTAGTCGACGATTTCCCTCAATCAGCGCTTATCGCTATCGACCCACTAGAGTCGATTAATTCTTACAAATATATTTCCTCTCAGACGACTCCCTGAGCCGAGGTTCGCGCCCAACTGGACACCCTCAGGCCTGTTGTCTTAAACGTTGTACCGGGTGAGAGCCTTCAGCGCTCTGCATTTGTCCGGCCAAGTAGATAATGCCATCTGCGGCAAATCTACAATAATCACGTGAAAAAAAATAAAAAAAATGTTTGCATGTGTCTACGTAATACATGTTTTTATGTAAAAATAAAACCTGAAATACAATATTATGATTGTACTTAATGACTTCAGTGTATAGTGTATTTATTAGTCATTGTGACACAATTTAACATAAGTGCGCAAGAATGTATTACATAGGTAAGTATCATATTGCGGTAGGTACGGTGACTCAATTAATGCAAACATAAATATTATCCTTTTTGTATTGTGTTATTAATTAATATATAGTGTCCTACAATGTGCACTTAGCTATAAGGCTGTCGATTGTGCTTCTCTTGTCAATTTTGTAATTGTTTTTATTGTCGTGTTCATACAGGGTTTTAGTGACATCGTAATGAAAATTTTGAGGGATGATTCAGACCATGATTCTGAGTTGATATCAAGTGGAATTTTCCGTCGCAAAAGTATGGAACTGAAAATAATTAAAAAAAATGACATAAATTTTCCGACAGGAAATTCCACTTGATATCAACTTAGAATCATGGTCTCAACCATCCCCCTGAGTATTCATTAGGTACGTTGTCACTAACACCCATACCTACTTGTATGGCTAATTGGCTACCTAAAATAAATAGATACTCATACTCAACTGCTTGCACGGGGTGTAAATGACATCATAACGAATACTGAGAGGGAGGGAGGGATTCAGCTCATTATTCTGAGTTAATATCAAGCGGAATTTTTCATCGCAAAAGTATAGAATTGAAAATAATATTAAAAAAAACTAAAAGAAAATTCCACTTGATATCAACTCAGAATCATGGTCTGAATCATCCCCCTCAGTATTCGTTACGGTGACACTAACACCCTGTATGTGCATTGCAATAAAACGTTTTTGTGTTGTCTTGTATTGTGCACTTGCATTTTAAAGACCACAAATCATAGAATAGAACTATTTACCAATTTCATCAGTCACACACAGTTGGCTCGCCCAATTTTGACCACCTATCAAGTTGGTCTAACAGAAAGCTCGGTGCACCGTGGATACTCAGTTCATCTTGTGATAGATGAATCTTTGACAACCCTCATTGGGGGTGCAGTAAAAAACAAAAAGTCTAGGCAGCTACCACAGGCTTCGTCAAAAACAACAACCTATTTAAACAATTATTTCTTTCAGTAAATGCCTTTGAATGGTGATACCGAATTTAAAGACGAACGTAATAACAGACATATACGTATAATGTTAACTCACGCCTGTTATCATTAGCGAGGTGGACAGAGCTATTAACTAGTTATTAGAAGACAACATACAGCCACTAATCTCCTGCCACTGACTCCACTAACAAAGTTAGTGATTCAAATCATTAGTAAAAAATATCAAAATTACATAAACGTTTTCACTTTCATTGACATGATTTTTACATCTACCATCTGCAGCTAATTAATCATTTTACTCAATTTATATAATGTGCATTCATTCGGAATGTTAAACTCATCAAAAACATAAATGTGAAATGAGAGCCAAGTTCAATATTATAGTATACCTATACCTTGGTTGTTGACTTCAACGTCAAAATAAGTGAGATCTAAATAGGTGCCAAGTTATTTAAGTTGTTTAGTAAAGATATTTCTTTTTGTTAGTTTCTGAAATCCTAGAATATTACCGCAATAAACATTTTTTTTGTTGAATAAACATTTTCTCTCTCTCTCTCTCTCTCTCTCTCACAATTTCGGAATGTGTTCGAAGAAGCGATGCGGCCTAGGTACGACTAACTCCAACATACAGTGATAACTTCAACTTTCAACTTTATGGTTGTATGGACATACAGTGATAAATATACCAAGCGCCTCTGTTAATAGAAATGAGTGTGACGTAATACGTTAAAAAAAAACAAAAAATATTAAAAAAAAAATGTATAAAATGTATATTAAGCGTAAGCTGTTTATGAATCAAAAAACGTCAAAAAAGAAAAACAAAATAAACATTTAAAAATTAAATATAAAATACATATTAAGTGTAAGCTGTTTATGAATCGAAAAACGTCAAAAATAAATAACAGTAAAAATTTAAAAATATATATAAAATTAAAATTAAGTATAAGCTGTTTATGAATCGAAAAAGGTAAAAAAGAAACAAAATATATATTTTTTTAAATTATAAAATTTATATTAAGTGTAAGCCGTTTATGAATCAGCTGTTATACATATTATAAGTCACGTCACAAAACTCACAAATCATTCACCACTCGTGTTTTACGTCACAAGTTCCTACTACGGTCAGAACCGATGACCTACAAAATTGCTTGTTTACCAATTTCAACAGTGATTCATACTTTGGAAATGTAAATTGAGAAGGTCTTCCTAAGCAGATTTCTCAATTGTGTGTAAATTAAATATAGAAATGTTCAGTTGAAGTGGCAAAGGTCTTACCACGGAACTAGTGCTAAAGAAAATGAAAAAGTATTTGATAAGACTAAAATACAAGATACTTACATAGAGATTTATGGTATGCCCACTGTGTTGATTACCCGTCCCTTTCCTTTTCAGCGGATAAAAAAAATTAAAGGTATAACTTAAAATAAAATTAGATGCTGTCTACAGGAATTAACACTATTGTTACACACACAATCAACGTTGATAAGAAATACAGTAGTAAGTACTTAAAATAAAATTAGGAGGTGTCTACAGGAGTTAGTACCAATAAGCTCAAACTATAAAATTAGTCCTAGAAGCGAACAAATAAACCTACCTAAATCAAAAATAAAATTAGCATAAGTAACTATTTATATAGATACTTATGTGGAGAAAGGAGAGATGACAATCTAAACAATGGCCGATCGAAGCATTGTCATACTCAATCATATTCACAATTATAATCAACGCCAGAGGAGGTCACTTCAAAATACTTTCACTAAGCAAACATGGGGTCCAGATAAAAGCGACGTATAAATCAATTTGAGCAGATATCCCGATCAGGTGCGCGATGCTATCTGCGCACGTTATCATCAATCACAATGCGATGGCGCAACCGCTGAAAGTGAATGGTTTCCGTTTTGGCGTTGAGAAAAAAGTAAGTTTGAATTGCACGCCGTGTGGTCAATGGGTCCCGTAAGTTTTTGATTTGAATTTGGTGTTCCAAAACATTCGAAATTCAATAAAGTTTTTAATACGGATTTTGAAATTAGAACAACAATGTATTTTTTGAATGAAGCAAAGATAATGGTAATATCGGCGAGATGGTAACGAGAAGCGGGAATAAAAAAAGTTTAAGATTTGTAGTAAACAAAACGTCAAATATATTAAAATACGAGATCTTATACGCTATCCAATCGGTAAATAGGTATATCAAATGCTAAAAATAATGAACACAAAATAGCAAGTATTTTAAAGATAAATAACACCAAATCTACATCTAATTTGCAAATAGGCATAAGAAATGCAGCCTATAAAAGGCAAAAATCGATGACTGCCACCGACCAAAAATAGTTTAAATTCAGCTATTCGATTGCGGAACCAACTTAGCCAACTCACATAACTTCGGATTAGTCACAACCAAGCACAGATGTTCTAAGTACAGAGCTAGCATGTCGTGCAGACAGCCATTTTCGGCATCGGTGTCCGAAAATAAGCAATATGACGAACTCTAGTGACATAGACCATCACCAGAGACTCCTTCAAATCACCTAACTATATCCTTGAAAGAAAGGACACATACAGAAAGCTCGTTGAGGTGTGGGTACTTAGTACATCTGACCACCCCAATTGGGATATAGTCGTGAGCTTATGTTATGCCCTTGAAATAGGGCTTTCAAATATTTTATTGCCAATTTGAAGTTGTTGAATTCACATAAAGTACATTTTCAAATTCTTGAAATTATTGGCAGCGATAACAAAGTAACCCCTCGCGTCTGTCTGTAACATTTATTTCATAAAATGCTAACGAAAAACAATTTGAATTTGGAATCCAACAATCCAATGGATCCCTAAAACCAGCCACAGTTTTTTGCAGATTTTGAATATGACGCGAATACCATTTTGGAAAGGAATTCAGGCGTGGTAGTTGTTACATCATTCATTCATTCGGAACATTTTATTACTTTTTAATTACATATTGTTACTGATCATTGCATTGGTGACTCAAACCACTTTCTTATTACACGCACAGTACAGCGCCATCTGTATTGTTTTTGAAAAAAGTATCCTGGAAAGTCCCTCATTGAAAGAAATTGAGATTGTTGAAGAAAATCACTTGGAGAATGTGAATTGTCAAAAAGACACTTATGTGGTTTTGTGTATCAGGGGGTTAAAATGGCCACATCGAAGCAATTCATCTAAGAAAGCAATATTTAAATTTGACATTTGCGCATATAAAAGTAAGTGCGCAATGCACACGAATGTCGATCCAATAGCAATATTGCTTTCTTAGATGAATTGCTTCGATGTGGCCATTTTAACCCCCCAGGCCACGTAATTCATAATTCGACGTCAAGAATACCAATTGGACATGCACATAGATTACTTTTAATGAGTTTTGACATTAAAAACGATAAGTATGCCGTTATCTATCATGATAGGTAATGTAATTATGATGGTAGACTGCTAGACGTCTTTTAAAAACGATATTTTCAAGAGGATATTAGAAAATATTATACCTACTAACCAATGCCATTACAAAAAGCAAAAATTGTGGTCTCAAAAAGTGGTTGTTAAATCTTCTTGTCATTTCGATGGCATTCAGATTTTTTCAGCCCAGTATTTTGCCTCCCGGACAGCATTTTCAGCAGCATTCATAAGCTCCTCCCGCGTACAACTATCAAGCCATGCGGAGAAGACGTCAAATGAGCCATCGTCTGTGGCGTAACACCACACTCGCAATGCAGGTCCAAACCGTTCAGAAAACCCCACTTCCCCAACCATCAACCCCACACAAGTTATCACACAATCGGAGGCTATAGAATTCAATTTGCTTCGATCCTGACTCCTGACATACTCTTGCTTCCTCCAGATTAATCAATACTTTCATACACACACGCCGGTTCGCAGTAGATTGCACTAAACCTTTCTAAGGATATCTCCAATTTGGTCGATGGGCGTCCTTCTAGGTCTTCCTCTGTCAGCCCTACCAAAAACCTTTGCTTTATATACCGCTTTCGTAATCCTATTATCCTTCATCCGCTCTACGTGTCCAAACCTACTTCAACCTACTACATTCCCTTTTCAATCTTCTTACTCTTCTACTCAATTGTTTCTTACTCTATCACACAACACCTCAGATGCTAAGCAACGACCTAATTTCTACGGCGTTAATCCTACTTTCATTCTTCATCTTCCTGGTCTTTACATGATCAATATTCTAATACAATGCAAATAGACCGGTCGAACCAATAACAACAACAAGAAATACAAGTGAACAATACAATACACTAAGCCCCACACACTTTCTACATAATCAATTGTGACATAGACCACACCCAGTCCTAATCACTTGGTAGAATATGATAACAAACAATACATCATTATTCACCATTTCTCGCGTCAATGGTGACCAAATGGACTGTTGAATATTTATTAAATTAGTTTAAGAGTAACGGCCTCCGTGGTCCAGTGGTTTGAGCGTTGAGCTCACGTTACGGAGGTCCCGGGTTCGAACCCCGGTGGGGACATATCACAAAAATCATTTTGTGATCCCTAGTTTGGTAAGGACATTACAGGCTGATCACCTGATTGTCCGAAAGTTAGATGATCCGTGCTTCGGAAGGCACGTTAAGCCGTTGGTCCCGGTTACTACTCACTGATGTAAGTAGTCGTTACATGAGCCATCTCAGGGGCCTTTGGCGGCTCAATAATAACCCTGAAACCAGGGTTGATGGGGTTGGTATTCCACCTTACAACCCACACGATAGAAGAAGAAGTAGTTCTAATTGAATATTTGAAAAAGACAATAGATTCTAAGATATTATTGTGTTTCGAACGCACAAATATCAACTCATGGTGTACGAAGTTCTACCCGGTAGCTTGCGCACTACATTCATCCGATATCTCATACTTAATAATTTTCTACTGTCCGGCGTTCTCGGACACGGGTCGGATAAGAATCGGATGTAGATGCCCTTAGTACGACATTCCAACGCGATTTGACTAGCAATTCTACTGCCCAGTAAAAGATTGAAGCAGAGAATTTCACGTACATTGCTTGTACAGCATTAACACCAATCCATACATTAATTTTAAGACTAAGAATTCATATTTAATTCAAGAATAATTCAATTTGGAGAGGAGAGAAGTTGGTTCTCTGTATGTTCGGACTAATCTTACGAACCATTGAATGAATTTGCATGCGGTTTTATTACAGATCATAGAAACAAATCTCTCAATAAGAACTGTTACCATAACATAAACAACGCAATATATTTATATATATCATACTATTGTTATGATCTGTATTTCTCTAAATCAAACCAAACAAGTTTTCACAAAGCAAATCAAATAAATTCAAATTAAAATCAAATTCAAATTTAGTTTTTTAAATTGTTTTTTTTTTCTTTTTTTTTTGTGCTCAATAAAGTATTTTATCTATCTAGCTATCTCTACGAAGACTATAAGGTAAAAATTATCACCAGACGAAGCCATTAGAAGTCGCTAGTGAACATGTAAGGCTTAAGAAAACCACGCAATGGAACGCGAAGGAAAGTTGGACGATAAAGTGTAGCAGAATCAAGACGAGTGATCTGATGTATACGGTCGATCGAGACATTATTGACGAGATGTGCCTTTTTTAGCCAAAACACATTTGTCATGGAAAAGGTGAAGAAACTTCGGTTTTCTCTAAAAGAAAAAAACGTGATATCTGGAATCCGTGTCGATTTTCAAGTTCACAGTTTCTAATATAACTTTGTAGCGTGAATAATGCGAGGTTTGATTAAAATAGCTTTGAAATAAGATGCAAAAACAAATAGGTAACATTATAATGCTGTAAAGTTATAGAGTTTTTTAGTAATTGAAAAATAAGTAACGCTTCCAGAAGACCTAGGGTCCAAAAAAGCCATATTTTAGCAATCCATCAAACAAGCAATAAGTAGGTACTGCAATTAGTGATTTCTTACATTTTCCTACGTAAAATTAAGTGCGCAATGTCAACAATAATTGATCTCATTACTGCTTTGTACCATGCTCTCAATGAACTTGATTAAGTTGTGTCTAAAAGACTTAATTACCAAGAAAACCTGATGTTGTTACAAAAGTTGCCTGTATAAACTCACCCAACCGAGAACCAAACCCGTAATCTCTGATATGGTGGACTAGCCCCATTCTACACGCATAACGCGCGCGTTACTATAAATGAAGCAACCTAACCAACGCTATCGCTCGTTAGCTATTGGTTTAACGATAAATAAACAAATTCTATTGGCTCAATAAACGCGTCGCGCGCAGGCAGAAGGACTAAGCAAAAGACGTCGTCATAATTTAAAATTCGAATTCAAGGGGGTAAAACCCAACGTTCGAAATACTGAGAGGAAATTATCGTTACGAATACTAACTCTTTAGGGAGGTAAGATCCTTCGATATTACATATGCAAGAAGAATATAAAACATGTCGCAATTTTTCATTGCCTTGGGTTTTCCCGTAGTACTTAAGCTAAAACATTAAAGTAGGTATGTTTGGAATTGCGACGCTGCCGATATAGTAATATTATTTTCTTTTATTTTTTCTTGGGAAAACTCTTCATGTAAAATCCTTTACGTTTGATGCAAAAAGAATTGTTGAGTTGATTGAAACACGGAAACAAACTCTTTCAGATGCATTTTACTTAATGATTATTTTTAACAGCCTCCGTGATCTAGTGGTTAGAGCTTTAGGCTCACGATCTGGAGATCCAGGTTCGATTCTCGATGGGGACATTGGCGAAATCACGCTGAGACTGTCCTTTGTTTGGAGGACATTGCAGGCTTCAATTACCTGATTGTCCGAAAAAGTAAGATGATTCCGTGCTTTGGAGGGCACGTTAAGCCGTTGGTAAAAAACACCTCCAACAACCAGCAGTGGAGCAGCGTGGTAGAGTATGCTCCATATGCCTTCTGTTTAATTGATGGGAGGATTGTGTCCTGCAGTGGGACGTATTAGCGGGCTGGTCACATTTGTCGCAGAACCGACGACTGCTGGTGCAAGCGAGTTCTGGAGTGGAGACCGCGTCCAGAGAAACGCAGTGGGGGATGACCCCTGGCAAGATGACGGGACGACTTGTAGAAGGTGGCTGGAAGCAACTGGATGTGTAAAGTTGAGGATAGGGCTTTGTGGCGCGCCTTGGGAGAGGCCAGCAGTGGACTGCTGTGGGATGATGATGATGATGATATTTTAGTTTGACAGTGCTATCTATCTCTCTTTTTCTTTCACTAATCGTTTAAGTGAAGATCGGTATTATTTTGAAAGCATTGTATTTTAAAGGTACGTCAATGATATTAAGTCGTCAAGTAGGGAAATCAGAAGCGTTTCACCTCGTAAAATTCGCGTTAAATATTGACTTGACGACTCGAGTTAAATATCGAATGTATGAACAAACTGGCACTGCAAAGCATACACGAAATAAGAATACGCAACAAGAAATAATTGCATAATCCAACCATTAACCCGCAGTGGAGCAAAGTGTACCTACTCCACAGTATGCTCCGTACCCCCTTCGCTTGATTGAGGGGAGGCCTGTGCCCAGCAATGGGACGTATATAGGGTTTATGTTATGTGTTAATGTTATATGATATGTCCAACTATTATTAATAAAAACACATAAACAGCCTATTATAGGCAATATAATGTACCCACTTTAGGACTCTGTCGCACTACCATATTTGACATTTAGTGAGACTTACAGTTCAATTTGTCAAAAAAGTTAATGTGACATGGTACCAAAGTGTATACATATTTAATACTCGTGACTGTACATGCCTGCCTTCAATCAAGCGAAGCGGCTATGGAGAGGACTCCACCACGTTGCATAATTTAAAATAATGATAGGTAAATTCGAAATTCTAACAGATTTGAATTGATTTACGATACCCACAGATATAGGCAAGAGTGATTGGAGCGTTCATCCAACAATTTAAAAAAGATCTTTTTTTAATTATTCGTTGTCTATTGACTTATTTCGATTTGTTTTCGAATTCATGACGAGCTCAGCGGTGAAGGAAAATGTTGTGAGGACCCACATTTTTGTGAAATGCTTTTCGGAGGTATATGACCTAACCTGTTATGGGCTGATTTTCCCTTAGGGTTGGAATGTCAGACAAGCAGTCGCTTCTGACGCGAGAAAAACGCGACCTGTTAAATCTTCAGGTACTTAAGGTTTGTTTTGCGAAAACGGGATAACTTTAGGGAGATGACGATAATGAATCTATTGATTTATTTATTGATCTTAACGGTACAATACTTATACTATCGATTGCAACGACTGTATTAACGTTTTTTTTTAACAGCAAGGGAAAGTCAGGTAAACAGCCCACTTTAAAGCGAGTAAGAAAGAGGCTTACGGTGAATTTGTTGGTGAAACGTGACGTTTCGTGTATTCGATACAGACAAACATTAGGTTCGGTATAGTTATATGTAGAGTAGATCGAACGTTTGATGAATGTGGAAGAAGCAAGAGAGGTGTGTCAGGATCGAAGCAAATGGGATTCCATTAAATTCATCTTTTTTGGGGTTATGTATACGTTTTTACAATAAAATACCAGATAATATTTTAAATTTGTCAGAGAATAAATTTAAAGCTCACGTGAAGCTTACTTTATGTAAAAAGCTTATTATAAGATTAATGATTACCTAAATGATAAAAATGGTATTGAATGTGTTCCTCTAGTTATTAAATAACTTGTAATGTACCCTCATTGATTTAAAAGATGTTTTGCTGACAAGAAATTGCAACCAGTTTCTTGTCATTTCTTCTCCTCAGCCATAACACCTTGTGAAATGACGTAAATTCAAAAATGTTACACTGATTCAACTAGTTTATCCATGATAATTACGTTAAATAAATGATTCTGATAGTCTCTGCTTACCCCGGTGGGAAATAGGCGTGAGTTTAGGTATGTACCTAAACTACATACATACATACAATTGTATATGTAGAGTAGGACAAGCTGTAAGCACGAGTGTATCCACATAGGTAATCAAACATTTTATGGGCTACAGTGATCGAAGCAGTAATATATACATACATAAACTCACGCCTATTTCCCACCGGGGTAAGCAGAGACTACAGAATTCCATTTGCTTCGACCCTGACACACTTGTCTTGCTTCCTCCACATTCATCAATCGCTTCATACACGCACGCCGGTTCAGAGTAGATCGTATTAAACCTTTTCTAAGGACATCTCCAATTTGGTCAATGTGTCCTAGGTCTTTCTCTGCCAGCCCTACCATCAACTTTCGCTTTTTATACTGATTTCGCAATTCTATTATCCTTCATCCGCTCTATGTGTCCAAACCAAATTCAAATTCTAAATTCAAATTCGTTTATTGCAAAAAATGTGGTACATATATGGCAGTAAAAGTAGTAAAATTATAGTTTCACACATTCAATCCAATCTAACATTCCCCTATATTTCAGTAACAAAAAAAAGCTTTATACTATACATCTCTGCCTATCCCTTCAGGAATACAGGTGTGACGCTATATATCATCATCATCATCTCCCTAGCATTACCCGTTTTTCACAGGGTCCGCTTACCTAACCTGAAGATTTGACAGGTCCGGTTTTTTACAGAAGCGACTGCCTGTCTGACCCTCCAACCCGCGAAGGGAAAACCCGCCCAATACAAATTAGGTCACATACCTCCGAAAATGCACATCTCGGGAATGTGGTTCGATGTTTTCCTTCACCGCTGAACACGTGATAATCATTTATGATCCAAACATGAAATCGAAACTGACAATCATTGTTTTAGGCCTGGGCTGGATTCGAACCTGCGACCGCAAAGTGGGAGGCAAGCGTTCCAACTGGGCTAACACGGCTCCCACGCTATGTATGTGTATAGTAAATTTTACTTAACACTTTCAAGGGCAGAACGTTTACGGAAGTTCCGATTGCTAGGTGTCATACTATAAGTAGTATGACACCTAGGAATCGGAACGTCCGACCAGACACCATGGGTCATTGATGGTTCATATAATAAGTTATATGAACCATACATACATACATACACAACATAATTCATACAATATATGTTCATATAATATATGAACCATCAATGACCCATGGTGTCTGTCCGTGAAGGGGTTAAGTACTGCTTGTTCCACTGTGCTGTGGAGAAGCGTGGTGGAGTATTTTACATACTCCCTCCGGTAGATTAAATGGAAAGCCTATGCCCAGCAGTGGGACGTATATATAAGCTATATAATTATGTTGTGTATGTATGTATGTACTGCTTATTATGCCGTAACACCTTGCACATATTTCCGTTTTCGTATCATTGCTTTATGGAAAAACAAAGCGATGTTAGATAAAGTATCTAAGTAAGAAATATAGTTCAACGGAGCATAAATAGGCGGGCAGTTGCTTAAACGTGAAATACCCATGTTCGTTCGCGCATGCGTGAAGATGATGGTGTTCAAGTCGAAATATGTGCGCAAGAATTTTTACAACTTGTGGTTATAGCGTTGAATGTTAGGTAAGGATTAGATATAGCGGACCCCGTAAAAGAGCTAATTTATAACCTTCAATAGAGACAGTGGTAGTATCTTTTTTGTTTTTTATCGTTGGGAAAAGCGTCCTATATAGTTTAGTATTAATATAGTTTGTTTGTTTTCATTTACGGTGAATGTTGTGTACGCATGTAATCGGCAAGCATATATACCAAGTCTTTCTATTTATAATGCTGTCTGTAAAAGTTTAATATGTATTGCTGTATGTGTACCTAAATAAATAAAGCGTTACGCATATCCTGGGTGTCATGGTTATGTGGGACTCCCTGGATGGAGACACCCGGTATACCCACTGAAACCCCACGGTGTTCCTGCCTGCACCTTTCCAGGCTACGTTCCCCAAAAAAAAAATTGATGGCGCTGTTTAGATTTAACGTGGTTTTTACTTATTTTCTCATTTCTCGGGGTACATAATTATAAAAAAATATAATATAATACGAGTTAGACCGCTTCTCGAAACGGTGGCGCGAGCAAGCTGGGGACAGGGAGGAGTGGAAGAAGGGAAGAGAGGCCTTTGCCCTGCAGTGGGACATTGAGGGCTATTAATAATAATAATAATATAATGGCAGAGCCATATATAAATGTAATTGTTGCTTGATATTTGGATCAGATACGTATAGAATTATGTTGCTACCTAATTAAACAATGTTCACTTTATTTTACTTGTTTCACTTTATTTTGATCAGAATGTCCCTTTGTGTTTTGACTCTCATGTGGGCCGATACGACATTAGCCGAGCTGGTTAACCTCTTTAGTTTTAAGTCTTACATTACCAATATAGGCTCCGGACACAGGTTGGCCGCTGTAAGGGGATGCCTGGTTGATGGTTGCGATGATTGCGAGTGTGGAGTATCACCACAAACTATGGCTCACCTTTTGTGCTGTCCTAAGTGCCCTAACTGCTGCATTATTAAAGACCTTCACGAAGCCACTGACAAATTATTGGTCAGCAAAAATTTAGTATCGATCGCCATCGACTCGCAAAGAAGAAGAAAATTACCAATATGTTCTTTTAATATTAAGAAGTTAATGTAACGTCTTAAACTTAAATAAAGGATAATAATGGGTCATCATTTATACCCAAAAACAAAGGTAAAAGATACATATGACTGTTATACATGAAATTAGAAGGTTAAATGAAGGCGCCATCTATTTTTTTTGGGGAACATGACCTGAAAAGTTCTTCATTATTCGTCTATTTGAGAATGGTAGTACCTAATATAAAGTACCTTCTAAGTCCGTGCCACAGAGTTCTCATGATACAGAGATGCCGCGGAAGCATAGCCGGTTAGCCTTAAATATGCACAAAACGATCATAAATCGCATTGTAAAACTTTTCACATCATTCGCTTCTTTGGTATCGCGCAACCACAACTAGCGCTTGTGTTAATACGCAATGAACGGCGGGCCTGCAAGAAATATCTTCACACGTCGACATGTGGACTCGTGTAATTTACTGCTGAAGGCATATCTCCTGTTTTCGTGATCTGTGGCCAGAATCTTATCGTCATAACAGATAATTGACGTCACAAAAGGCATAATCTTTAAGTTTTTGTGTTTGTAGTGACAACGTGATTAACTTAATGTATTGAAATCTACTAATCAGTTATCATTATTAATGCTACAGATAAAGAAAGCACGAGTTATCGCATGTGCATACTAAAATTTTATATCAGCAGTTAGGATTATGATGCAACGCTTTATTTGCATTGGAATTCAATTATTTAACTTCTTCTTCTTCTATCGTGTGGGTTGTGAGGTGGAATACCAACCTCATCACCCCTGGTGTCAAGGTTACTATTGAGCCGCCAAAGGCCCCTGACATGGCTCAAGGTAATGACTACTTATTTACATCAGTAAGTAGTAACCGGGACCAACGGCTTAACGTGCTTTCCGAAGCACGGACCATCTTACTTTCGGACAATCTGGTGATCAGCCAGTAATGTCCTAACCAAACTAGGGACCACAAAGTATTTTTTGTGATATGCCCCACCGGGAATCGAATCCGGGACCTCCGGATCGTGAGCCCAACGCTCAGCCACTGGACCACGGAGGTCGTTGTTTTATTATTTAACTTATAAATTATGTATTATCAACGTTCCATAGCATCACGCCTGTCTCCCCGATGGGGTAGGCAGAGGCACACCCCAGACATTTCCTACAAACAACTTCGTTTTACTTAGACACTACACATTGACGTTATCGTACACACGCATCTGTGTGTGTGGCGTCAGACGCCGTACGATTCAAGTCTAAACTATGTTCGAAGGGGTGAGGTAAACCTAGCTCAGACGCTGGTGGGGAGCGGAGTGTTGTCGTTCTATATGTAGTATTATTCTTTATTCTATGACAGAGGTGTATAGTTGGTAAATACAACCAGTCCTCGCCTATGTTTAAGTCCCATGTAATAGGGGGCGACCAAATTGCCATTATCTGCGCAGAAATCTTGGTAATCACGTGATATCAATCATATAAGATCCTACATAACATAAACTGCCTATATAGGTACGTCCCACTGCTGGGCACAGGCCTCTTCTCAATCAACCGGAGAGGGTATGGAGCATACTCCACCACGCTGCTCCACTGCGGGTTGGTGGAGGTGTTTTTACGGCTAATAGCCGGGACCAACGGCTTAACGTGCCCTCCGTAGCACGGAATCAACTTACTTTTTCGGACAATCAGGTGATTCAAGCCTGAAAAGTCCTTACCAAACAAAGGACAGTCTCACAAAGTGATTTCGACAATGTCCCCATCGGGAATCGAACCCGGACCTCCAGATCGTTAGATATAAGATCCTAACTGGAACTCATTTACAGCCCGAACCGGGATTCGAACCGGTGATACTATGGTGTAAGTCATGAGTTCTCTGAACTGGGTTATCACGGATTTTTACGGAACTCTATCATACATGGATCTCTATCACGTAGAAGTTGTGTATTATCATATATTTAAGATACGATAAAAATGAGTAGGTAGGTATATGGTCGTAAGGCCCAAAGTCCTTTTAAAATCCAAATCCCATTGTTTAACTATTGTGTCTGGGAATCCGGGCCTTACGAGGATATAAATTGAAAAACGTCTAGGGCCCTGTGCCGAGGTTTTTCTTGCAGCTTCTTTTCCCCGGCTATACAGGTTGTGAGAAGCTGCAATATCTTTAGGCGGATGAGATGCCCGTTATGTAAAAATTGACGATTCAAAGTGTAACTGTGTTACCTACTGAATAAAGATATTTTTGATTGACACCATTTAAAGGTAAGTGATTACTTTTTCATTAAGAAAATAGTTTTGTGTTTAACCACTACCCCACCTAATACCTAGGAAAGTGAAAATGTGGCGTAAGGTGGCAGAAAATACTATTCAGATCTGCTAATTTTAATCTACAGTCTTTATGTTGTTGATTTATGCAAAAAAATGTTTAATTTCTTTCCATTCTTAGATGAAGAAATCAATCTATACGGCACCGACCGCCCAGCCGGTGCGGCCGAGTACTGCGGGGCGGAAGGCAAGAGGAAACCGCTGCCCTATATTTCCCTAAAAAGTAGCATGGTGAATGCTACACCGACTACAGCGTCGCTCTTAATTTTTTTTTAAAGAACGTCTAGGGCCCTGTGCCGAGGTTTTTCTTGCAGCTTCTTTTCTCCGGCTATACAGGTTGTGAGAAGCTGCAGTAGTTTTAGGCGGATGAGACGTTCGTTATGTAAAAATTGACGATCCAAAATGTAAACATGTTACCTACTGAATAAATATATTTCTGAATTGAATTAATGATAAGGATATACGGCACCAAAACTGAAAATTCGGCTTAGGTGACGAATATGCCGAACACCAATAGTATATATTCGGCGAATACTCCTATTCCCAGTCTTACCAGTTGAACTACTGGGAATTTCCTTCCCAATAGACTTACTGAATAGGAAGACTTTGCTTTTCCCATTAGTTTAACTATGTCAAAATTTTTAAATCAGAAATCAGAATCATTTATTCAACGTAATTATCATGGATAAACTTGTTGAAGGTCAATGTAACATTTTTGAATTTACGTCATTTAAAACATAGTCCTTATAGGGCACATACTTATTCTAAACTAACTTTACCCTCTGAAAAGTTTCACTATCAACATTTTGTTTTTAAGGAGACTTGATTATATTTGCCCCGAATGGCCTTAACTCTACTTGGTCGGAAAACTCACTATCAATCGAACTACTAATACTTATTGGTTTTCTTCTCATTTGAGTACTAGTCACTGCATTCCAATGTGTAAAATAAATATCTAAAGAACTTACCTTTATGTCGACATATCGAGCGAATACAGCATAAGTATAGGTACCTGAAAGAAACAGCTGTGTAAATAAAATAAATTCAATTACTCATACTAAAACTGCAAGGAATTCCACAAATTAGATAATAATTGTACTTTTTTTCTTTTTTTTAGTGTGTCAGGTTCGAAGCAAATGGAATTCTATAGTCTCTGCTTACCCCGGTGGGAAATAGGCGTGAGTTTATGTATGTTGTTCTTTTTCTCTAGCATCGTGTCCCACTGCTCTGCTGAGCAAATGCCTCCTCTCTTCTCTGCCACAGTTCCTTATTCAGGAATATGTCTTACCAGTCCCCTTCAAAGGCGTACATACACATACATACATAAACTCACGCCCGTAATCCCTAATAGGGTGGGCAGAGCCACAAGTAATATAATCAAAGACAACTTGCAGCCACTGTTGATACGTTGCAAAAGGCGTCCAGATCGTATTTCCACCTTCTTTTTTTAATTGTATTTAGTTCTTCAACTTCAACTTTATGGTTGTATGGCAACCGGTCGTTTGTACTTAGTTAAATTTATGTTAAATTTTATTATCTTACTCGTCATATAGACTGATGTCAGAAGATGCTTATTTGACGTGACCTTAGCATAACGTTGTTACTACTTGTTACTAACTTTGACCGTAGACAGAACACGCTAGAGGCTATTAATATTCCATAAGGTAAAGGCAAATGGCCTGTCGATGCCAACTTACCGCAGAAAGCTAAAGAGATTGAACACAGATCCGAAAAGAACATCTATCCCTTTATCGGAGAAATAAAGAGAAGAAGATCACACACACACACACAATCCAGATATGTCACAGCACTATTTTCGATATTTGAAATTTAAAAAGTTTGGTATTGACCGTTGCGCGCGAGTGCGCCCGCGCGCGACCGTTGGTGAACTGTCGGCAGCCTTCCATCGAAAGGCTTATTTTTTTCTGAGATGGCGCGCTTTGCGTAACCGATCCGTCGGATCGTAATTAATACTCAATAAAGCCAAATAGACTATTTTTGAATAGGAAATTGATATTGCCGAGTGTACAAATAATTGCTTCATATTTTTATGTGTAGGTTTATCGAATACTGGAGTTCGTTGTGTGTTAATGTGCAAATAGCAAAGGATCGTAAGTTCGAATTCAGATTTGTTGTTTTTATTACACTCTAATAAACAGTTATAGGTACTTTTCTTTTAATTAATCGTAGTTTTGTGCGATAATGGTTTGGTTAAATAAGCTAAGTCAATCATTATAATTATTTAAATAGTAGAGAGAGCAAAGTCGTTAATATAAGTTTTAATTCGGATCGAGTACAATAGGTATTAGCACTATTGAAGACCTGTACGAAGCCACTGACAATGCCGTAAGCGTGGCCAATTATTGGTCAGCAAAAATCTAGCTTCGATCGCCATCGACTCGCAAAGAAGAAGAATATACGTAAGTTAGTAATATAAGTAAGTATATCCATTGATGCTCACCCCTAAGTTAGTTGTAGGTACACTAAAATTAGTGTGCCCATAGCTTTAATGAAAAAAAAAAAAAGCTTTAATGACGCTGGAAATAGGACTGACGTTATCAATGTAGGTACTCACGCGCATCTGTGGCCTGCACCTGTTGTTACACAGTAAACACCTTGCAAACAAAGTACGACATGAGCCACGGATTTTGAACCTATGGTGGTATTAATAAACTAATCTCAGTTGAGACTGCCCTCAAGATCATGCTCAAGTCCCTGTTTTTATATAAGAACTGTCACTTTGACATGATCTTGAGGGCAGTCTCGAAGCTGAGATTAGTTTATTAATACCACCCCTAGACGCTTTATTTAGATACTTCTAAAACTTCTTCTTCTAAGTCTTCTTATCGTGTTGGTTGCAGGAATCGGGGCCATTATCTTGGTAACATAAAAATCAAAACGACAAAACTTTCGTATGGAGTATAACCTTCTATGGATGTGAAACGTAGACGCTGACTTAGAAAGACAGAGAGAGACTCGAGGCTTTTCAAATGTGGTGTTGGAGGAGGATGGAAACTATACGTTGGACTGGAAGAGTTACTAATGAGGAAGTGCTAGTAACACACACACATACATAAACTCACGCCCGTAATCCCTAATGGGGTGGGCAGAGCCACAAGTAATCAAAGACAACTTGCAGCCACTGTTGATACGAAGTCCAAAGATGGATATGATGAACCTTATGGTGATAAGGGATCAGCCTATCACCCACAACATTAGTCCATCATGTTAGAGGAAGTGCTAGTAAGAGTAAGGGAAAAGAGGCAAATATTGAGAGTTATTGAGAACAGAAGAGGTAAGATAAGCCACTTAATAAGACACGACGAATTGATTAAAAACATCATAGAAGGGAAGCTACAAGGAAACAGAGGAAGGGGAAGACCAAGAAGAGCTTACATGGAACAGATTAAAGAGAAGGCGAACGTCGTGTCTTATAAGGAAGTGAAGGAATCGGTCTTTGATAGACAAAAATGGAGAATGCTACACCGACAAGAGCGTGGCTCTTAAGTCAGTGATGATGAACATAAAAATATACAAAAAAATAATAGAAAAAATCAAAATATACTAAGTCTTCCAAATTAAGAGTACTTTGTTGTATGTAAAGACTCTAATACCTATTGTACTCGATCCGAATTAAAATATGCAAGGCATGACATCACTAGGCCTTTTAAGGATTGAATACAAACCGATCAATATGAACGGAATGTTAATTTCAAATATCTATACCTAATATTAATGTTATTATTTCGTATCAATTTCACACATTGTAACTATAGACTTTAGCCAAGGCTGTATTGCTCGTGAGTCTTTGCTTGTTAAAACAGAACTACATATGTAATTTAAGAAATAAAAATCTCCTCTATGTTTTTCGGTTTATTTACGGCGAAGAGATTGCCTTTTTATTTGAAACAAATTCTTAGAAGCCCAAGCTTCATTTTTCATCAATTGCACAGTTTTCAAGTTAGTTTCTTTCGTTATTCATTATACAGAGATGGCGTTCACATTACTTTAGGAAAACTGTATGGCGTTCCCATATTCACGGGATGTTATCTAGTAATATATAAACAATTTTAAACAACATTTCTTTTTATAGGTAGCGAATGATGCAAATAAATGGACAGTTTAATTTTGTTTTCATTTATTAGATTGACCGGCGTGCGCGTAAGATGCGATTGATGAATGTGGAGGAAGCAAGAGAAGTGTGTCAGGATCGAAGCAAATGGAATTCTATAGCCTCTGCTTACCCCGGTGGGAAATAGGCGTGAGTTTATGTATGTATGTTATATATTGTTTTGTGGTAGTCTCATATCCCTATTTTAGACGCAGTAAGAACCCGTTATTATGTGTTTTAATTATGTATGTTTGTGTATGTGTGTTTTATGTTTGTTTGTTTGTTTTTATTCAATCAAAAATGATTGAATAAACTTCCAAAAGTGATTTGAGCGTCATCTCGTTTTATTGAAAGAACTAAAATTTACTATACATGGAAAACTGCTCATTCGTAAGGCCTAAAATTTGAACTTACATGCAGCCTACCTGCCACATTCCTAAACGGGGTCACGGCATTGTTTCATTATCGAGGTTCATGAGCTGTTGACGAACTAAATATAAAACAGAAAGAACTTGGCCAACGTTTGTTGTAATCTTAGTACGAGTCTGTGGTGTCAATTTTATTATTTAAATGGATTTTGGTTACTTACGTTTTGTGCCTACGAACCGCCTTATTAGAAGACGAAGACAAAAGATAAACTAGGTTTCAAATAATACGCGCCACGAAAAACGTCGACGGATTTCAATAAAACTTCTTCTATCGTGTGGGTTGTGAGGTGGATTACCAACCTCATCAACCCTGGTGTCAAGGTTACTATTGAGCCGCCAAAGGCCCCTGACATGGCTCATGTTTTTTTTTTTACGTGACTTATTGTAGATTTGCCGCAGATGGCATTAACTACTTGGCCGGACAAATGGGGAGCGCTGAAGGCTCTCACCCGGTACAACGTTTAAGACAACAGGCCTGAGGGTGCCCAGTTGGGCGCGAACCTCGGCTCAGGGCGTCGTCTGAGAGGAAAAATATTTGAAAGAATTAATCGACCCTAGTGGGTCGATAGCGATAAGCGCTGAATGAGGGAAATCGTCGACCACGCCGGCGGGGTCGGTATCGGGGACCTGAAGTGCATGGCTCATGTAACGACTACGTATTTACATCAGTAAGTCGTAACCGGGACCAACGGCTTAAAGTGCCTAATTGACAAGTTATAAACAAAGAAGGACTTTCCAGGCTAAGTTCACCAAAAACATTACTCGGGTACATAATTAATTCTAAAATACAATGTAATGGCAGAAGCACATATAAAAATAATTGTTGCTTGATATTTCGATCACATTATGTATAGAATTACATTGCTACCTATATTTATTTTCTTTATTATGATCAGAATCATAATGGGTGGAAGATGCAATTGTGTCTAGTTGTAAATAGGGTCATCATTTATACCTAAAAACAAAGATAAAAGATGCATATGTCTGTCTGTGTGTCAGGATCGAAGCAAATGGAATTCTATAGTCTCTGCTTACCCCGGTGGGAAATAGGCGTGAGTTTATGTATGTATGAGTTTAAAAGATGTGTTGCTGTTGCAGTTTCTTGTCATTTCTTCTCCTCAGCCATAACACCTAGCGAAATGACGTAAATTCAAATGTTACATTGACCTTCAACAAGTTTATCCATGATAATTACGTTGAATAAATGATTCTGATTCTATGTCTGTCTGTTACCCATGAAATTAGAAGGTTAACCGAAGGAAAATCTGTACAGCGCCATCTATATTGTTCTGGGGAACATAGCCTAGAATGTCCCTCATTGACAAGTTATAGTAAGTAATTAGAATCTGCGATAGGAGGGCCGCGGCCACCTGTGGACGGTGGTCGGGGGACCGCCGTCCACAACATAGGTCTCGTGCTGTAGGGCTCCCCAAGTGTTCCGGGCAGCCCTCGGCGGAGGGGGAGGCGCTTGACGCGCTCCCATGGGCGCTGGGCCCCAAAGGGCATCCGCCGGCGGGGACGCGGTTGTGTGCAATTGCGTTCCCGTATCCCCGCCACAGGGCGGCAAGGAGGAACACCGTTGGGTTTTAGTGGGTATACCGGGTGGCGACACCCGGGGAGTCCCACATAACCACGTCGTCCCCCCCGGGCGGCGTGGTATGCGTAATGCATTTCCCAACGTTAAAAAAAAAAAGGAGGGCCGCGGCCGCGAGATTTCTTTCCTGTCTCGTGAGTATATTTTAAACATATCTTTTAGTAAAAAAAATCAACCAGTGAGTATAAATAAATCAAACAGTGTCAATTGTACATAATTTATTTTGAGTTTTGTTTATTTGTTTTAGTTTTATTTAATTTTATTTTTGTTTTGTTTCATATTTTTGTTCTGTAACTGTTTAAACGTACTCTTTTAGTATTTATTTTGTAATATATAAAGCGGTTCATATCTACTGTTACAGAAATTAAGTCACGTTCAGACACTACTATCTAGAATAGTCCATAACGACCTCCGTGGTCCAGTGGTTGAGCGCTGGGCTCACGATCCGGACGTCCCGGGTTCGATTCCCAGTGGGGACATATCACAAAATTACTTTGTGATCCCTAGTTTGGTTAGGACAATACTGGCTGATCACCAGATTGTCCGAAAGTAAGACGATCCGTGCTTCGGAAGGCACGTTAAGCCGTTGGTCCCGGTTACTACTTACTGATGTAAGTTAGTCGTTACATGACCCGTGTCAGGGGCCTTTGGCGGATCAATAGTAACCCTGACGCCAGGGTTGATGAGGTTGGTACTCCACCTCACAACCCACACGATAGGAGAATGTCTAACAACTCATTATGATAAGTTATTCTGTTCCTGTTCCCAAGGCTCCGATTGTGATTCTACAACGTCTCTGGCAGTTGTGTAAATGATGGATTGTTAGTATTTATACTGCGTGGTGACTTTCTCAACGTCCATTAAATGCCATAATAATGGCCTAACCGCAATGATTACGACTTATATGGAGTAGCCGTAGGGACGATAAAAGTGTGGATAAAAATGAAAGTTGCCGTAATATAGCTCTAGTTAGAGTCTACGTAATGTTGATGGGTTTTGTATTTTATGTGCTCCGATTTGTAGACTTTGATTTATTCCAAGTAACGTGGCGTGGGAGTGAGCATAAGAAAAGTACCCTGCGCTTTACATCATCTAAGAAACGATTAATAAACGATTTCGGATTTATGTGAAGTAGATTACTTATATTCTGATATTACGTGATTACATGATGAAGACAACACAGATGATAAGATATAAAACATTTCACAGTTGAAGACCTTGACATGTGGAAGAAGTTGACGGCGATACGGCTTACCTCCTATCACGTTGGTATACGTAACAGAAAGCTCGGTGAGGTGTGGGTACGTAGTTCATCTTGTGATGGATGTACCTCTTAACTACCCTGTATGCGATATATCTAATAGTCTATCGTTTATGGTCAGTCACATCTCTAGCGCGAGCAGCCAACGCGTCTCAATGTTTGGATCTTGTAATTTAATTAATATCTTAATCTTTCGAACGCCTGAACGCGGATCTCGACCAGACACAATGTAAAATCTATTGTGTCTGGTATCTCGGCATATGAGAGGTTAAGTAATACAGTTCATTCAATTATTTGTGTGGGTTTTATTACAATTTACCAGCGCTCCCTACATACCCTAATTGGGACATAGTTGTGAGCTTGTATTATGTTGAAGAGCTTGGTAGAATGTATGTAATTATTTTTCTTTCCCATTAATAACACGGTTTTTTACAACAATTAATTATAATAGGTACTATAGAGAAGAATAAAAAAGAAAGGAAAACATGAAACAGTAGGACTAGGGCCCTGTGCTGGGAGGTTTTCTGGCCACGTCTTTCCCTCAGCGTTACAGATTCCGATGTGGTAGTAGTTTTACAGCTAGTTACATAATATGTAATTTAATTATGTTTGACGTTCAAAAAGCGCTAACTTTGTAAGCCAATTTTGAAAAATAAGTATTTTTGAATTTTGAATTTTTGAGAGCAAAATAAGCGCGCCACCTATTGGTATTAATCGCGCGCTAAATAAGCGCACTGTGTCCGCCTGCTAGCTAACGCCTACCCTACCGCTGGCCATAGTTTTGTGTTAAATGATCTTAATTTTATGATAATATCCTTTATTTCAAGGTTGTAAACACTTCTAGAGTGAATAATTAGAAAATAAAATAAGATAGAAAAGAAAAAAAATACACAATTAAAGCACATAATAATGGGTTCTTACCGCGTTTAAATGGGGATATGAGACTCATATCCCCATGTGCTTCATGTGCTTTAATTATGATTATAACCGCGTAAACTTAAAACAATGTAAAAAAATACACAACAAACAAGTGCAGAAGTATATTTATTCGAGAGAACAAGGAAAGAATAAAAATAAAAATAAACTACCTATTTGTAAGGCTGCGTTTCCATTGACGCGGAGCCGTGCGGATATGAGCGGAGATGTGCAGGAATCGACCAATCACCGTGAGGGAGAGAGTGACAGAGCGTCTTCGTTTTTCGCTCTCTCGAACGCCGTGATTGGTCAAATCCGCACATCTCCGCTCTTACCTAATTTTCAGTAAAAAAACGAGCTATTTCACATTGACGGTGACGCAACAACAGTACTTACTGTAAGAAAAAAGCTTTGATTATTATTATAAACACTTTCTTCACTTATCTACTTATCCATTAGCACGTCTCAAGTATTATCTAAACAATTAATTTTTCAATTTGCCACTACAGGTGAGGCCACACGTAACATCCATAAGTGACTGGCCAAAACACTCATTGACGTATCACTTAAATTTTAATACACAATAGCACCCGTTGCGAGGTTCTTTGTTACGACAAATAAGATGGAAAGTTAGAAGAAATGTTCCCAGGGTCGTGACAAATGAAATGTTATCTCATTTTGGCGATACTGTTGAAACAATGAAAGTGAAGTGACGCAACGTACACGTAATAGCTGTGGGAATTAGGGAACAGATGAAAGGATTAGCGGATGACACTGATTAACAGATAAGAGATGAATTAGATGAGATTCGCACAACAAAATGCATAAAAAGTGCAGTACATTAGCAGCAAAGTGTACTTTATTGCGTTGACTTTTAAACGTCGCGACGGAGTTAAATTGACAGTGGTAGTCGCTTCTATAAGAAACCGAACCTGTCTAATCTACAGGTTAGGTAAGCGAACCCTGTGAACAACGGGTTAACTAGGGAGATAGGGCTTCTGTGGTCCAGTGGATGAGCGTAGGGCTCACGATCCGCAGGTCCCGGGTTCGAATCCCGGTGGGGACATATCGCAAACATCACTTTGTGATCCCTAATTTGGTTAGAACATTACAGGCTGATCACCTGATTGTCCGAAAGTAAGATGATCCATGCTTCGGAAAGCACGTTAAGTCGTTGGTCCCGGTTACTACTTACTGATGTAAGTGAGTAAACGTTACATGAGCCATGTCAGGGGCCTTTGGTGGCTCAATAGTGACACCAGGGGTGCTGAGGTTGGTAATCCACCTCACAACCCACACGATAGAAGAAGACAAGGGAGATGATGACTTGAACACAGACGAATGCTTGCGCTCCCGAGTCCCTCCAATTGGCAAGTCTCCACCCGGGGAGTCACACAAAACCATGTCGTCTCTCCAGAGATAATGAGTGATGACTAGTGAAAGAATTCCCTAATTTTGAAGAAATCAGAAAATAATAACGTTCAATTAACGACTTCCCTCAGTCGATAAGTGTTTAAAGAGTTAAAGATCGTAAGTCGAGTTACAAAATTGAAAGTTAAGTACCGGTTTCAGAACGTCCATCATAAAGCTGATCACAGAAATATGAAGTATACGTTTAAGCGACAAACCCGAGCATACTTGTAGCAATAAATAATCAATTAGAACAGAACCTGCCCTTATCTAGAATCTAGACTACAAATTAATGTGTCCGAAGCTGCATTCCCTTCGATTCGAAAGCCAACGAAAGTGGCGAGGAAAGTGGTTTTGATATCAATGGAACTAGACATGAACTGTTGAGATCTTAAATCTGTGCATTTAGCTTGGCCTGTTTAGTCACTAATAAATTCGATTCTCCGTCTCTAAAATACATACAAATACTACATTTATTGCATACATACATACAGCTTACATACGCCCCACTGCTGGGCACCGGTTTCCCCTCAAGAATCTGATGGGGGTTTGAAGCATACTCCTCCACGCTGCTCCACTGCGGTTTGGTGAAGGTATTTGAACAGTACCCCAGGACCAACGGCTTAATGTACCGTCTCACTTTTTTGGATAATCAGGGATATTCAGCCTGCAATGTCCTAGGCAAACATAGGACGGCCTCACAAGGTAATTTCGACAATGTCCCCATCGGGAATCGAACCCGACCCTCCAGACCGTGAGCACAACACTCTGACCGCTAGACTACGGAGACTTACTACATTGACTAAACCTTTATCGGAGAGATTGGCCGGAGATAGCGCGGAGTGGAAGAATCAAGGGGCCTTTGCCCAGCATGAATAAATCACCGACCTTATTATGTTTGTCTGTAATCTTAACGAGTCGTGTTGATTATGTGGCCCAGATACAAGATCACAATTTAGCAGATTAACAGCAGATAACGTACTGACAACTAAGGTGTGGCGTATCCTGTCAATGACGTCTGTTTCCTTAAGATTAGGTTCTGGTCCATGCAACCGACATTGGAACCTATTCTGGTGAAGAAAAAACTTATTTTAGTTTAACAGTTTTGGAAATATGAGTACTGTCCTTCACGCATTATAAGTGCAGAATCTGCGACAGTGGTGCCTTCTTTCGTGACGTGATGACGTCTGTTTCCTTTAGATTAGGTTCTGGTCCATGCAACCGATATTGGAGCCTATTCTGGCGGACAATAAACTAAATTTTAGTTTAATAGTTCTGAGACTAGTACTGTCCTTCATGTTTAATAAGTGGAAGAAAGGGTTAGAACTAGTCTTGTCAAATTACCTTAGCTTAGTTCTTGTTGAAGACAAGATATAATATGACTACATCGGTATATTTCATCAGATGAGACGCCAAAGACATACCAATTTTGAATTAAAGAAAGGAGATGGGTGGAATTATGATATCATCGGATTAAATAAAATCACGCCAATTTCTCATCGGTAAGCAGTGAGTCTTTTTATTTAAGAGCTGCGCTCTTGTCGATGGAGTAATTGCCATTACTCCATAGATAGGGCGTGTAGAACGGTGGTTGCCCCAATCGCCCTCCGTTCCGCAGTACACCGACCAATTTCTCAATCGGTGATGTTCTAGCTAGAGCCCTACCAGAATCCATTAATAATATAGAAAAGCAATAATAAGAGAGAGAGAAGCAGTGACTATGGAATTCCATGTGCTTCGATTCTAATATGGGTAACTTTTCTTCCTTACCCTATTCTGTTTTTATTATCTTTACTTCGGGTTAAGTTAACTAATCCTAGGATTTTGGGAAAAGATTTAACATCTTTTGAAGTATCATATTCAACATTTCAACTGAGCAACTGAACACACATCATCGAAGACCTCAATCGGCAGAGAGATCTGAGCAAACAACGATATCAAATCAAACACCATAAGACCCATAAAAGAAAGTTCACCAAATATTAACAAGAGGAAATCGTTCGTGATAAAATTCGTAAAACAAAACATTGTTTTACACAGTGAAAGCAATAGTCTATATATCCATACTAATATTGTAAATGGGAAAGTGTATTTGCGTGTCCGTCTGTTTGTCCGTCTTTCACGGCAAAAAGGAGCGACGAATTGACGTGATTTTTAAGTGGTTGAAGGGATGGAAAGTGACATAGGCTGCTTTATGTCTCTTTTTAACCCCCCACTTTCCTAAAATGGTGGTGGAAGTTTATATGGAGCATTCCGCAATTTTCAGGGTAGAAAGCTAAAAATGGGTCTGTGGACTATTTGTGACTAACGAAAAAATTGTGCATATTTTTTTTAATCTGCCGCCACCTCGTGTAAAGAGGGGGTGAATTTATATGGGAGTTTTCACAGTTTTCAAGATAGGAAGCTAAAAAGTGCTCTCTGAGAGGGTATTTTGTGCAAATCAACCCCTAAAAGGGTAATAAGGGCTTCTTTAGTTTTAATAGGAGGGTTCACGCGACCGTGGTCGCGGGTAACAGCTAGTTTATACATATAATACGAGTAGATACCCGATTACATAGACAGTGTAAAAAATAGAAATAATCAATAAGTTACAACTCGACAACCTAGTTTTGTTAACGACACTGAAATATTGAATTAACAATGACACAACTCCCTATTTCAGTCGGGGTTGGGATCAATAAGTAAATAACCTCCTTCCTTTTTAAATCAACTAATTAAAATTAGGAGTCAACTTCTGTTGTGCGAATCGTTTGTCAGTTTGTACGTAATACAACTCAAATAGATATCTGTATGCGGTTACTTATTACTGTGGCGTCCAATATGGAAATAAACATTTTCTTTCTTTCTTCTTTCTATAAATGGATATTAGTTTATCTTCAGTTACTATTGAATAATCATTAATGCTGTAAGTTACCCGAAGAAAATAAAATAAAGTAAAAATAAAATATTTCACTTTCGCTCCTTCCACTATGATCAGTCTCTATGCATGTTCGCCGGTTTAGAGTACTTTTAACCAGGTATTGCTTTAAAACGTCCTGGATCTGATGGAGGTGTGTACCCCCAGGCCTTCCTCTTCCAATTCTACCACTTACACCCACATACTACTACTGCTTATTAGTTGTTTTGGGATTCTGAGGCTGATATTATAAACTAATTTTGGTCTTCTTCTTATCGTGTGGGTTGTGAGTGGAATACCAGCCTCATCAACCCTGGTGTCAGGGTTGTGATTGAGCCGCCAAGGCCCCTGACATGGCTCACGTAACGATTACTCACGTACATCAGTAAATAGTAACCGGGACCAACGGCTTAACGTGCCTTCCGAGGCACGGATCATCTTACTTTCGAAAAATCAGGTGATCAGCCTGTAACGTCCTAACCAAACTAGGGATCACAATTGGTTTTTTTATGATTGAAAAATATTGAATGATAATAATATTTAATGCGTAGGTCACCACACGCATGGAGAAATGTAAATATTGATCAGTCGCGGCCAGAGACAAGTGTGGCGAGAACAAAAGGAAGTTTTAAAATAAAAACGTACTACGGATGATGAGTACGCGCAGGTGTTCCAATTATAAATAGCAATTAAAGTACTACCTACTCTTGTAGTAATAGTATGCAAAGTAAGATGATCCGTGCTTCGGAAGGCGCGTTAAGCCGTTGGTCCCGGTTACTACTTACTGATGTAAGTATGTAGTCGTTACACGAGTCATGTCAGGGGCCTATGGGGGCTCAATAATAACCCTGACACCAGGGTTGATGAGGTTGGTATTCCACCTCACAACTCACACGATAAGAAGAAGTATTTCAAGTTCAGATTTTTTTTATTTTCTTTTTAACGCGTGATTTCTTTGGAGAACGCGTCACGAGCAGTGACTTGCGGGTTCATTTCCCGATGGATACGGAGGGCAGATTAAGCTGTTGGGCCAGTGGCGGTGCCAGTGCGATTGCACCGGGCGCCGTTTTAGTGGTGGGACGGGGGGTGTAAAATCAACCAAGACGGGACCACCCTAGCTGGCAGCCCTGGATCTACAGGGGAGTAACTGGATTGGGCACACCTGCACTGTGAATTAGACCTCTTAGTGGCCACATAAAACTAAAATATTGCTATTAAACAATAATAATGAATAAAAAAAAACTTATTAATGTTATTTTATTTATTTTGGCTATTTAATGGGTGGTCTTAAACGTCATTTTTACAAGATTTAATTATGTAGGTAAACGATCGCCATCGACTCGCAAAGAAGAAGAAGATTCGATGACCGTAAACAAATCGAAAAAAAAGCTGTACTTTGAGGGTCACCACAATGAGGTTTCGCACCTCTTAAATATTTTACTAGGGCTGCCACGCGGCTTCTATTTAGGTATGTTTTGTAGTCGTTATTTACATATATTCCTTTGGCGGTTGTATATTACCAACCCTGACACTAAGGTTGTTGAAATCCATCATTGATTCACAATCAAAACGACATGCGTATGGAATTATTTCATATATCCCGTAGCAAATATACAGTTGGCTCATTTCATTATGGGCGTTGTACGGTCACGAGCATTAATATGTATGACGCTTTGGTACCATGTCACATTAACTTTTTTGACAAATTGAACTGTAAGTCTCACTAAATGTCAAATATGATGTCAAGTCCTAAAGTGGGTACATTATATTGCTCATGACTGTACGGACTCATGCTACGGCTGCAGAAGCGAGCAGTCTCACAGAAATGCAGTTGAGCCACTCTAAATGCCATCGACCAACGAGTTCAACTGCAGCTGTCAAGGAGTGGCTACTCTTTATGGAGTCTGAAGGTCACACAAACGACAGCAAAAAACTGGATGTGAAAACGAAAGGTTCGGTATTCATCGGTATCATTATGACTGAAATACTTTAATCAATATAAGTACAAAAACCAATAAAAAATAGTTCCTTGTCTTTTTATTTTCTTTTTTTACCTACGTAAGTACTTATTTATATATATTTTTTTGCTAACGGGTAATTATTTTCACTGAAGTAGGTACCTATATGTACCGCTTTGAATGAAAGGTGAGTCGGAGAAAACATACATGCGACATGCCTATATTACGAGACACACGCAACTGGATAACAACATTGGTGCTAATTCCTGTAGACACCATCTAATTTTATTTTAAGTTATACCTGTCATTATCTTATTCGGCGAAAAAGAAAGGGACGCAGCCAGCAATGGTTGGGGTACATCATCATCACTAATTCAAGAGCCACGCTCTTGTCGGTGTAGCATTCTCCATTCTTGTCTATCAAAGACCAATTCCTTCACTTCCTTATAAGACACGACGTTCGCCTTCTCTTTAATCTGTTCCATGTAAGCATTCTGGGTCTTCCCCTTCCTCTCTTTACTTGTAACTTCCCTTCTATGATGGTTTTTATAAATTCGTCGTGTCTTATTAAGTGTCCAATCAATAACTCTCAATATTTGCCTCTTTTCCCTTACTCTTCCTAGCACTTCCTCATTAGTAATTCTTTCGATCCTGCTCCAACTCGAGTCTCTCTCTCTCTGTCTTTCTGAGTCAGCGTCCACGTTTCACAACCATAGAGGGCTATACTCCAGGCTGGGGTATATAATTATTAAAAAATGTAATGTAATATAATTTTTTTATAAAAATTTTATACACAAAAACAAAGATAAAAGATGCATATGTCTGTTATCCATGAAATTAGAAGTTTAAACGAAGAAAAAACTTAACAACGCCATCTATCGTGTTTTTGGGGAACGCCGATTGGAAAGTCCTTCATTGCGATATAGTCATTATCTTATGTTATGTTAATTTAAAACTAAGAGTAGTAGTACCTAAGTACTAAATACCGACGAAGTACATTCAAACATCATAACCTTACCAACGAGGTCATTGACATCATCGTTTAAGTAGGTAAGTTCGAAAAAGGCGCTAACTTTTCCTTGACGATTTTTGTATTTGCGAGAATGAATCAGGTATAACGGGAGAGTTCACGTTTATATTTAGAGAGATGACAGTAAAAACGAATTGATTAATTGCATAGGTGGCTAAGACGACTTTATGTATTGTAAGTAGCTATCTGTTTATTTTAATATAACTATCTCTCTAGTCTTATCCTGTATATCACAGGGTCCGCTTACCTAACCTAAAGATTTGACAGGTCCGGTTTTTACAGAAGCGACAGCCTGTATGACCTTTCAAGCCGAAGGGAAATCCAGCTCAATACAGGTTAGATCACATACCTCCGAAACGTATTTCTTGGACGTGTAGGTTTCCTCACGAAGTTTTCCTTCACCGCTGAGCACGTGATTTTTTTTCATTTTGGTTTAGGCCCGTGTTGGGATTCGAACCTTTGACCTCATAGTGAGAGTCAAGCACTATTCTAACTGAGCTACCATGACTATCTATTTAGTAGTTATTGTTGGATACAGGTTAATAGTGTGAAATTTCTTTAGGGTATAGAGGTAAAGCTCTATAAACACCCCTGAATAGATTGAAGAACATTTTCGTGCATTTGTTTTTTTCGGATTTGAACGAGAACAGGACTATAGGTGCTTGTAAATGAGATATCCGATATACTTCTGGCTATATAAATGACAACGAAAGCAGACTTCTAAAACGCAAGACATAGGTAACACCTTCGTTTAAAGACAGTAAAAAACAATTCTAACAGAGCCGTGTTCAGGCTTAAATTAAATCCTCCAATATACCGATGCTCTTCAAATATGCTGAAATATGAATACGTGCCTATCAATATTTATCCTCGTGTGGCATGTTTTATTTCTGCAAGTTGGTACCACATGGCACGGCCTGCGCATTATAAGATGTACCTATATCTGGTTTCGTACTAAAAATAAACCAACTTAGGTTGTAAACTTACATCTGCGTTGCTATTTCTGAGTTCAGGGACCTATTGTGTGTCTTAATTGGTTTGTTTATATCCTCGTGTGTGAATTGCTAGCGTTGAATTGTGGTCGTGAATATTAAGTATGTAGTAGTAAAAGCAAAAGTAAATTCAGTAATGATCCAAAGATTCCTGATATAATTTTGTTATAGAAGGACAAGTTAGAAACTTCTCTTGTGTTTTAATGTTAGATGAACGCTCGAAAATATAATATAGTTAATGAATCCAACGCGCTTGTCCAACGATACACAGGAAAACAAGATATTGTCCATGACTTCATTGTGTGTTCTGCTTATACGGATTCTGAATGATAAGCAGACGAGATAGCAAGCCTTTGCACGGAGTATAAATACCTACCTACATGTGCAAAACTGTACAATCGAATACAGGTTTTAAGGAACAAACAGTAATTGCGCAATTGGCTTTCACTGGCGTCTCACCCTCTTACCAGCAAACGTCATTTCTTCAAATTGACAGCGAGAAAAAAACGAAAGTGATCGTTTTACCACTCAAAGCGTCAACTGATACTGGAAAGGCGATAATTAATACTAGAGTTGTACGAATCACGTACCTACAGTTCATTGTTGATCGTCTTTGGTCGTTGTAAGCGATCGATGACGCGCGACGAATCACAATCGAGAATTCGAAATGAGAATGTCCTTGCGAGTCGAAAGCTAATGCCATTTTGCAAGAGTGTTCGTAACGGGCGATGTCCTGCGCATACCGCATTCCGTATTTGAATGTTTATTTTATGGCTGCATCGACTACAATTGTAAACATTGAAACGACTAGGCAGAATATCGAATACCTATTGCCTATTAATTTACATTTATGAACAAAAAAGAAACACTTAAAATGGCGACGAGAAATAAATCGATCATCGCATTAAGTTTAATGAGAAATTAGTGCTTTTAGTGATGAAGGTACCGTTATTCATTGATACCGTGACAATTAAGTAAATTGATGTAAGTATTTGTCCGGTTTTCCAAGATCGATTTAAAGTAATAATAGAAATACCGTTGGTTTTACAATAACGTTTGATGGCAGGCGTTTATTTTTCATTTTGTGTGGGAAATGTAATTTAACTTTCTTACGCTTGGTTGGTCAAGTAAAATATTTATACTATTAAAAGCAATTACGCATTTTATGATAATGGATGTAACCCTTTGACATAGATCATAAAGTACTTACGTAGATACTTAGGTGAGAAGATATTTTTTTTCAGACATGTAAATTAGGTTGTAGTACCTTTCTTCTAACTTTTTTTAGTAGAGTTATGTGAAACTATAAGTAAGTATCTAGGTAGTTATTGGCTATTCATCTATACACTAAGAACACAAATTCAAACTTAAAAATATCTTAATTCAGTCGGTTAACATTTGAATCGTCAGTTTTTATATAAATATATTTTTGTCGAACGTCTCATTCGCCTAAAACTACTGCAACTTCTCAACCCTTGTTAAAAGTAGCTCCAAGAAAAACCTCAGCATAGGACCTAAGACGTTCTTAGAGAAAGTAATAAAATTTCAGTACTTTCAGTAAATGCCTAATACTGATACACACAAAGTTGTCTTTGATTACTTGTGGCTCTGCCTACCCCTTTAGGTATTACAGGCGTGAGTTTATGTACGTATGTAAGTATGTTGAATACCTCCAGTCATGACTTTCTCAAATCTATATAGGAGAAGGCACGCGAGTGTGAACTCCTCTCGACACCTATCTTATAATGCTAATTATTGGGAAGCTAATGATCTAACGAGATGCTTTTCTAAAATGGTACTATTTAATCTAACAACGAACTCGTCAAACTATACCTATTAATTCCGCATAGCCTTACACAACATCTTAAGTATATACGGTTATTTGTGCAAAATACGGCAAAGTCAACAAACGGCGAGGTGTTTAACCGCATTATGTTTAGCAGGCACGTCCATAAACAACGTCGGCCTTATATGCTCCTGCGCACACAGCCGGGCCCCTGGTAAGGCTTGCTGTGGACCGAACGACTTTTTTTGTAAATACGTATAGAATAGGTGTGAATTGATTTCCTGTATCAGAAAGAAAGTAAGTGTGGAGTTTTTTTTTATTGATTGAGTGGAACGAGACAGGGCCTGTTTCTTCACTTGCTGATGAACTGCGAATAGCAGCTCTATTTAATTCAGTATTTAATAAGAGTCGTGGCAGCCCAGTTGGAAAGACGCTTGACTCGTGACTTTGAGGTCGCAGGTTCGAATCACAGCACGGGCCAATGATTTTCGAATTTGTTTATGAATTCATGTTTGTATTATAAATTACTATCACGTGCTCAGCATCGAAGGAAAAGATTGTGAGGAAACCCACATACCTAAGAATCTGAAGTATGTGACCTAACCTGTATTGGGCTGGTTTATCCTTCGCGGATTGAAAGGTCAGAAAGGAGGTCGCTTCTGTAAAGAAACCGAACCTGTCAAATCTTCAGGTTTGGAGGGGGACCTTGTGAATAACAGGATAACGCTAGGGAGGTGAGCAGCTGTACTTAACACTTTTCTACATGCTAAAGCCAAACCTGAATGGCGTTAACTATTTGATCGGACAAATGGCTGTCACTCGGAACGAAATTTAAGACAATAGTTCTGGCTGAGGGTGCCCAGTTGGGCGCGAACTTCGTCTCAGCGTGTTGTCTGAGAGGATTATAAGTATTGAAAGAATTAATCGGTACTAGTGGGCTGATAACGATAAACGCTGAAATCGTCTACCAGCAGATCGGTAGTTAATGGCCCCGATTCCTGCAGACATCTCTTAATTTTACTTTAAGTTATACCTGTCATTTTCTTATCCGCCGAAAAGGAAAGGGACGGATGATTGACAGCTCTTAATTTTAGGAAGAATGAGTAAATAAATGAATAACCCGGGCGAATTTTTAGACGGTTGTTTTAGATTTGTGCTTAAAATTGACGTGTGTTCCATAAATTTTATGCTTGTCGATTACCCGTCCCTTTCCTTTTCGGCGGATAAGAAAATGACAGATATAACTTAAAATAAAATTAGATGGTGTTTACAGGAATTAGCACCAATTTTATATAATATTCTTCAAACAACACTATTCTTATTCATAATGATTTATACCGTGAACATTTATAGTATATGTAGATGTTGGAGCTCCAGGATTACGGGTATTATAATAAGTACCTATAATACATATAACATTATCTAAAGAGAGTATGTTAAAATGTGTGTGGATTGATTAGTTTCACCAGTCGTAGACTGTAGTAAAGAAAACGCTGATTGTTTTGCCACTTCGCATATAATTTAAGTAGGTAATTACAAAGGTTACAAACACGTCCACCAATAAGAGATAGATCGATGAATATAAAAAATACTTATTTAAAAAGGTAAGAATTAAAATTTTTATAACCTTTTCCTAAAAGGTATTTTTATGTTGCCATTGTCAACAGAGTATTACAAACAAAGTAAATAAAAATTAAGCGTAAGTAATATTAAAATAAACTACTACTAAATGATAGTGTGTGAGTATGATTGTATGTGTGCGTGGTTTACGTTAAATTCACGTTTTGCCTTCCATACCACGCTTTACTTCAAGAGTAAACAAGGAAGACAGTTAATGTGATATTATCATTATTCGTACGTGTAATACGAAACCATCTGGGTTTGCGTACCTTAAGAAGGTGCTTGAACCAGACATTAACCCTAGAGTAAAGAAATAGTAAATGAGATTCATAAGGAAGTGTTGTGGTGTCAAAGAAAATGTAATGACGAGAATTGAGAAAAGGATACTTAGATGGAAATTAGATCGGAAATTTAGTGAGAATGAAGAAAGTAGATTTACAAAAAATGTATACAAGGTGTTAATGACATCGTAACGAATACTCAGACCATGCTTCTGAGTAAATATCAAGTGGAATTTTACGATGTCACTGACACCACAGGGTGTTGATGATACGGGTGTAAGTGGTAGAGTTGGAAGAGGAAGGCCTAGGCGTAGGTACAGTCAGAAGCAAATAGTGACAGTCAAGGTATACATAGGTATAGTTAGCAACATCCAGAGTGTCCAATAATTAGGGACGTTCAAGGTGGCGGTGTAGATAGTACATTCTAAGTGACCAAAAAGTTCGGCACAACCTGCGTGTTCAAAAAGTTGGCAACAACCTGATCGTCCACATATTTTTGAATATCTTGACTGCTTGGATACCATTGGCGCAGTGAGTGATATCATATTTACGACGACATAATTGAGCCAAACTATTCGACATTGTGAACGTCTCGCGAATCTGGACGATTAGGTAGTTGCCAACTTTTTGAACACGCAGGTTGTGCCGATGTTTTTGGTCACTTAGCGTGTTACTGGACATTCTGGATGTTGCTAACTATAATACCTTGACTGTCACTATCTGTTTGCTTCTGACTATACATACCGCGATCAAATCCAGGATATTTTAAAGAAAGGCCAGGAAAAGAGCACTCTAAACCGGCGAGCGTACATGAACACTTTTTTGAGAGTGGAAGAAGCGAAAGTGGTCTGTCAGGATCGTATTAAGTGGAATTCCGTTGTCTCTACTTACCCTAACGGGGAATAGGAAACGTATAATACCAATCAGACATTAAAAGTGTCTAATATAAATAACAAGGCGCTTTGTGGCTTTACCCACCCCTATAGGGATAAGAATAAGAAGAATAAAGAATAAAATAAATTTATTGCCAGTAACAATTTACATTTGCTATACGAACTAGGTAATTATGAATATTGCGAATACGAGCCATGCCATGGCGCCATCCAGCGCTGGTTTTCAGTCATTTCCTCTTCCTGGGATATTGTGCGGAGGTAATTGTCAACGAGGGCTAGAGGACATTCAATAGAAATATACAGTAGCTAACAGGCATGAGTTTATGTATGCACCTCTCTATAGGTATAAGGTAAAAAGCGCTTTGACTTGCATGCTGTTGCATTCAAGCGTAACAGGAGACTGCGGTCGTTAACCCCGAGGTGGTTAAGCTTAGTACAAATTGGGTGGTTTGGGTAATTGTATATCAATGGGTTGGGTATTGGCTAGATAGAAATTCCGTGATAGTTCTGATGACAAAATAGATACATAAAATACTTTATTGAGCACAATGGACACAAAATACAGAGATAAGGACGATATATACAGAAAAGCACAACAGGCGGCCTTATAGCTCATGCAGCAATAAAAAAATAGCTATATAAAAAAATTATTATAAAATAGCTTTATTATCTAACCTTTAGACAGATACATACATAAACTCACGCCTATTTCCCACCGAGGTAAGTAAGGAATTTAATTTGCTTCGATCCTTACACACTTAATTCTGGCGAACAAAACTTAATTTTAATTTAGTTTCACCGTTTCATAAATAGCTGCAACTGCTGCTGTCCTTTCATCATCATCAATTTAAGAGCCACGCTCTTGTCGGTGCAGCATTTTCCATGCTACTTTTTTAGGGGAAAATAGGGCAGTGGTTTCCCTCTTGCCTTCCGCCCAACCTTGCCTTGGCTCTTGCCTTGCGTGCTGTCCTTTACTCAATCAATAATGACCCTGACACTAGTGTTCCTGAAGTTGGTCATCCACCTCACCATCCACACGACAGACAAGAAGTCCAAGAAAGAGATTGAGTTAGTTTTATTAACATTAACTTTGCGTCTGCTAGAATCGGCTCCTAATAATATTTGCAATGTTTTAAATGTCAATGTTCACATAATCTTTAGGCAGATAGGATCAGAGTACAAAAAAAACATAAACATAAATAGCCTATATACGTCCCACTGCTGGGCACAGGCCTCCCCTCAATCAACCGGAGGGGGTATGGAGCATACTCCACCACGCTGCTCCAATGCGGGTTGGTGGAGGTGTTTTTACGGGTAATAGCCGGGACCAACGGCTTAACGTGCCCTCCAAAGCACGGAATCATCTTACTTTTTCGGACAATCAGGTGATTCAAGCCTGAAAAGTCCTTACCAAACAAAGGACAATCTCACAAAGTGATTTCGACAATGTCCCCATCGGGAATCGAACCCGGACCTGACGGATCGTGAGCCTAACGCTCTAACCACTAGACCACGGAGGCTGTTGACAAAAAAAAACAATTTGAAAAAAAAAAGTAGCCAGTGTCTTTACTATTAAAGAGTTTCTGCAACAGAAACATTCCTACTTTTGGAACATTTCCGGGTACAGCTCATCACTGGTCAGATGCCTATCATCTCCGCGCCTGCGCAATGCATTGGATAGCATACTGCAGACATCCGGCGGTAAGCAATTTGCCGTGCCGCCATCGCGTTGCCGCAGCGTGCGCAGTGCATTAGCTAACTCTTTGATGTTCTTCAATTGACTTACTGTTATAGGACAGGATTATACGTACTTAGTATCTACTTACCTAGGTAACTATGTTGGTTGCAAA
The DNA here is from genome assembly GCF_024362695.1 of Pectinophora gossypiella. NCBI lineage: Eukaryota > Metazoa > Arthropoda > Insecta > Lepidoptera > Gelechiidae > Pectinophora > Pectinophora gossypiella. The sequence goes on from NC_065409.1 coordinate 2,224,138, forward strand.
TGGACATAGAATTAAATTAATCACCATCTAATTTTATTTTAAGTTATATCTGTCATTTTCTTATCCGCCGAAAAGGAAAGGGACGGGTAATCGACAAGCATAAAATGTATAGAACACACGTCAATTTTAAGCATAAATATAAAACAACCGTCTAAAAATTTTACATTGGCCAATAACCCGACAGAATTAAGTTGACAGCACACGTCAAACAGCTTGCATACCACCGAGATACCTTTTTGATTCGCCGGGTTATTCATTCATTTACTCAAACAAACCATAAAAACGTTTAAAAAAATACGGGTAATATCTTCTTCTATTCAACCCTCGTGTCAGGGTTATTATTGAGCCGCCAAAGGCCCCTGACATGGCTCATGTAACGACTACTTACGGTACCAACGGCTTAACGTGTTTTCCGAAGTACGGATCATCTTACTTTTTCACAAAGTGATTTTTGTGATGTCCCCACCGGGACTCGAACTCGGAACCTCTGGATCATGAGCCCAACGATCAACCACTGGACCACGGAGGCCGTTACGAGTAAAATTACTCGGGTTATATAAAGTATTAATCATTATACCTAATTAAATTACGTATAACAATCAAGAAGAAAAGTTCATCAAACCAAACCTACTGGCGTTATTTAAACGGAACACAACAACACATTCTGTAGACACCTATAAGCTAATAAAAATCGGCTGCTGTGCAAACGGTAACCCTATTTTATAAACCATACTGTATCGAACGGCTTACACTTCGAACGATAACCCATGCAGAACCCTTGTAGTCGTTATGCGGATTTCACCGCTTCATTCATGACTTAAGAGTCATTTTGGATTGGCGGCCGTGTCAGTCGGATGAGGAGAGGGGCGAGACGATTCAAGGACATTCACCGCGCGCCGCGTTGCCGTGTTCACTTGTTTTGCAGTGTTATAACGTTAATTGTTGAAAAAACATGTGTTTTTAATAAAAACCGGTAAAGCGAATGCATTTAAGTGATATTATTCGTTCATGTGTTAATTAAGTATTTGTTTTACGTCCTACGATTACGTCATCGCCTCGTATAGTTGTATATTAGTTCATTCGCAGTAAAATTCGCAAAATGCCACAACAAAAACGCGACGCCGTTCACAGGTATTTTACATTCGAAGCTTCAAGTAACTACAGTCAATGCAAACTGTGCGGTAATAAGTTGAAAGTAAGTACTACTTACGATAGGTACCTATTTAATTTACCTGTTGAGTGTTTTGAAGTACCTATTGTAGTAGGTAGTTATTAAATAATAAATAAATAAAAATGTTTTTATTAAAGGTAAAAACCCAATAATTACATAATAAATATAATTGTATAATACAAATTACTTAAAGGTACAATAGTACCTACCGTCTATAACACAAAAAAATTAAAACAACACAAAATAAAGTTAGTACCTAATATATTAGGTATTTTTTTTCTATTAATGTGTACAAAAAGTGTAATCAGTCAAATAAAGGGTTTTTATTTTAGACGCGTAAGGTCTTGAGTTGTTAATTTTACATAACTATATTTATATTATTTAAATGTACATTGTTGTCATTGAAAAGTTATATAATTATAACGTATATTGTTTTTATTTTAGGGTTTATTTTTCTTCTAAAGTGTTTACTAGTCTAATAGTGCGTAACCGGTGTGGTATTAGTGCCCTTTCATATTTACCCGACTGCGGCAGAGCAAAAAGGAGGGTTATGCGTTTGACCGCTATCTATACTTATAATAAATCTGTAGAGAGGTCAATTCTGTACATTAAATATTTTTTCAAAATAACTATCAGGGGGTGATAAGTGGTCGATACTGATGCCAAAAATGCAATCAGTAAAATTTTTGTCTGTCTGTCTGTCTGTCTGTCTGTATGTTCCTTATAGAAACAAAAACTACTGGACGGATTTTAATGAAACTTGGTACAATTATTCTTCACACTCCTGGACAGGTTATAGTATACTTTTCATCACGCTACAATCAATAGGAGCAGAGTAGTGAAGGGAAATCCTTTTGTATGAAAAATCTAAACCACTCAAGTTAGACGTTTGAAATTTGGCATGCAGGTACCTTAGATATTGTAGAGGTGCACTAAGAAAGGAATTCCCGAAATTCCTACGGGAACGGGAATTAACGGGAAAATCCTTTTGTATGAAAAATCTAAACCACTCAAGTTAGACGTTTGAAATTTGGCATGCAGGTGCCTTAGATACCGTAGAGGTGCACTAAGAAAGGAATTCCCGACATTCCTACGGGAACGGGAATTAACGGGAAAATCCTTTTGTATGAAAAATCTAAACCACTCAAGTTAAACGTTTGAAATTTGGCATGCAGGTACCTTAGATACCGTAGAGGTACACTACATAAACATAAACTGCCTATATACGTCCCACTGCTGGGCACAGGCCTCCCCTCAATCAACCGGAGGGGGTAAGGAGCATACTCCACCACGCTGCTCCAATGCGGGTTGGTGGAGGTGTTTTTACGGCTAACACACACACTAAGGAGCGGAGCGGAGGTACACTAAGAAAGGAATTCCCGAAATCCCCACGGGAACGGGAATTAGCGGGAAAATCCTTTTGTATGAAAAATCTAAACCACTCAAGTTAGACGTTTGAAATTTGTCATGCAGGTACCTTAGGTACCGTAGAGGTGCACTAAGAAAGGAATTCCCGAAATTCCCACGAGAACGGGAATTAGCGGGAAAATCCTTTTGTATGAAAAATCTAAACCACTCAAGTTAGACGTTTGAAATTTGGCATGCAGGTACCATAGGTACCGTAGAGGTGCATTAAGAAAGGAATTCCTAAAATTCTCACGGGAACAAGAATTAGCGGGAAAATCCTTTTGTATGAAAAATCTAAACCACTCAAGTTAGACGTTTGAAATTTGGCATGCAGATACCTTAAGTACCGTAGAGGTGCACTAAGAAAGGAATTCCCGAAATTCCCACGAGAACGGGAATTAACGGGAAAATCCTTTTGTATGAAAAATCTAAACGACTCAAGTAAGACGTTTGAAATTTGGCATGCAGATACTTTAGTAAACTTAAAGCTTAGTTGCAACAGGATATTGCAAAATTCCCACGGAAACGGGAGTAAGCGGGAAAAAAACATTTGTATGAAAAAATCTAAACCGCGTAAGATAGATGTTTTCAATTCAATTCAATTAAATTATTTATTGCATTCCATGTAGTACAATGGGGTGTTACATAGGCATAGGAACTAAAACATGGACCCTGTAGGGCACAGCAACGTTGAAGGGAAGAGAGGAAGTGTGTATTAAAATTAAAACTCAATGAACAATCAATTTAAAAAAAAATCAATTCAATCAATTGATTCAGTCTAGCATGCATGTATACCTTAGTAAATTTAAAGTTTATTTTTGGCTGTATTTTGAAAAATGGGAGGTATTGGGAAAAAAATTGTATGAAAAAATCTAAACTGCATAAGTATGCACTCCCACACACACAAAGATCTCTCTCTTATATAAGACGCCACGCGGACGAAGTCGCGGGCAAAAGCTAGTGTATGAATATGTGTATGCACGTCTGTTCCAACGTAACTTCAAAACCACCTGTCAGAATTTTACAAATGAGGTGTCAATAGAAGCGTCTTGATTGTCTGGTAGTTAAAGGCTATGTGACGTTAAGCTAAATTCAATGTGGCGCCCTCAAGGGCACAGAAAGTGAGGCCGAAAAAAAAAAATTCGGTTGGTAGTGTATTGGGTATGAAATGAAAGGGCTTAATTTGCAAATTTCAAATATGTACACATTACTAAATTTTACGTGCGGGTTTTCTTGTATTTACTCGATAATGAATTGATAACATGACTGCTCAGACATGTTCCGGATAGGTTTTATTTTTACATTTTGCATAAAACACGTATCGTAAATACGTTATCTTAATAAATATGACCACAACATAATATTATAAAAATAGAGTTTAAAGTTTAGAGCATGATCTTTACGTAGTCGGGTTTTAGTTTTTAAACTTATATTTTATCAATTATTCTGTTAATTATCCAACTTAATGCTGTTATTTAGAAGAATGCACTTTTATAACCTTTGCATTTTTTTTGTAGGGGAAACATACCAGCAACTTGAAAAATCATTTGGCAGGGAAACATGTCAACACATACAAAGAAGTGTCAAACCTAAACAAAGCACGTAGACCACAGAAAGACAATACGAATAAACCTGATAATGTAAGAGCTCTGTGCGTGCAATTAGTGGCTGTATATGGTCGCCCTCTTGACATGATAGACGACGAGCCTTTTCAAAAACTATTGCGTTTAGCAGCACCCTCTATCTCCAAAGTTATAAACAAAGGAACAATTGAAAAAATGATACCTGAGGTTTCCTATAAATTAAAATTGAAGATTACCTCTGAAATTAATCAGAAACTGATCATTTTGAAACTAGACACGGTTATATGCGTAGAACGTAAGTTCCTTGGCATTAACGTCCAATACGTCAAGGACAACAAAATAGTGGTGAGAAATCTGGCGGTTTTGGAAATACATAGAAGTCCAACAGAAGAATATTTAACAGAGAGGGTCTTAGAAGTATTGCAAGATTTCGCAATACCGATAGAACAGGTTTATGCTATAACTACAGACAACGGCAGCAACTTGAAGAGACCGGCAATATTGATGGGAGGAAATTACTATGCAGAAGATTTTATGGATACGAAGGAAGATAATGATCAATGGGATATATTTGATGATGATGATATTGATGATAGCGAAGATGAAGAACAAGACATAGAACTTATAGCCGAACGATCACAATATTTTGAATTTTCTCACAATGCTATTTTACATAATCTTACACCTGACATCAAAACGGGGTTCAGAATCCGGGGAATGTTGTGCGCGGCACATACCCTACAAATTACTATTAAAGATGCTATAAATGAAAACGGCAAAGTGCAACACATATTAGAAATGGCTAGAAGAGTTGTGAAAATTCTACGCAACACATTCAACAAAAACGTAATAAAGCAGGCAAATTTACGGGCACCAATTATCGACTGTCCTAGTAGATGGACATCTACTTTCACCATGTTAGTGCGATTAGCCTCACTCCGAACTTTATGTGAAAATATTGACGAAGTGACTGAAATTATTTCGTCTACATTCTGGTCTGAAATAGATGCCTTAATAAATTGCTTAGAGACTCTTTATAAATGCTCTTTAGTTGTTCAAAAAAAGCAACTAACTGTTGGGGATTTCTTCATCACGTGGTTGAAGTGCAAGACACACATTGAATGCATAAAACATCATCTTGCAGAAAGCATTCATAAAGCAATGGAGATAAAAGAAAAGGGCCTATTGGAATCAGATATTATTTTGGAAGCCCTTTACTTAGATGGTCGTTTAAACGTTGTCCTAACGGACGAACAGAGTCAGAGAGCTCAATGCCTTCTGAAGCAAACGTGGTTGCAAATACAGATGCTGAATCAGTCCAGTTCATCAGCAACAAACCTAAAAATACCAAGTCCCACGCAACCAGGCACCAGCAACATCCAATCTCATCAAATTGAAAGGATTGATATATGTGTTGAACCGTCTACAGACGACTCGGAGAACTGCCGGAAAAATGATTTGTCAAGAATTCAGGATATGCTGGACAGAAAAGAAATGTCTCGAAAGATGAGCACTAGAGAAGCGAGTTCTTTTGAAGAAGGTTTGCTAGAATTTAGAAGCTCACCAAGATTAGCACTAGATACCGATATAATTCGTCACTGGAACGTCAACACTGCTGCTAATTCCGACATCGCAATGGTCGCTAACACCGTGATGGCAACTCCTGTAACTCAACTTTCAGTAAAAAGACTACTCTCATCATTAAAATTTATACTAAGTCCTCTAAGAAACGATTTACCACGAAGTTTGTTACAGAATATTTTACTCTTAAGGTCTAATAAAGACTTGTTAGAATAGGTATTAACTTCACCTCCACCAACCCGCAATGAAGCACCATGGTGGAGTATAGTCCATGCTTCCTCAGGTTGATTGAGGGGAGGCATGTACCCAGCAGTGGGACGTATATAGGCTGTTTGTTTTTTTTATGTTTATGTATTAAATATATAAATACATAATAATAATGTATAATTTTTGGCTCTCAAATAATTGTTATGGCTGTCAGACAGCATTAGTCTGGTTTTAAACGGATATCTATACCTCTAGTTTCATTGATGCAACATAATAAATACTGTCGTATTGAATAAGCCTATTGTGTTATTTTCTAAACTAACAGCTCGCATATAAAAGTTATTAAATTAACAGTCACGACAGGGTTTCCTATTCGGAAAGAGTTACCTATTAATTCGGTGCCAACAAAAAGTTACTAAACTATTCAATGAGTTTTTGTAAAGCAACGTCTATAATTCAAATTAAAAAAATATGCCCCAGCAGTGAGGACTTTAATGGGCTGATGATGATGATGACGACTATAGGTTTCAAGCACAAGCACTACTTCTTCTGCAAAAAAGGACGCTACTGATGATTTAAGACTGCAAGAAGCATGTTTATTCGCTTCGTTTATCTTTGACAGACTAGCACAATCTAAGCCTAAATCTTTTAATCGCATCTGTCTGCATAACGTATTCATTACGTTATGTAAAACCCATCTGCAGCGAAGTAGCTAATCTAATATCACAGGCAACACAAGCGCAGGCGCATCCATTAATCTGTTAATTGACGTGTAAACTCTCAATAAATTGAAGACTATGTATAGTTCCGGATTTCATGCGCTCGGACATTCCATTGAGTTAGGGTTGGAGTGATGGCTTCAATAATTAATATTCAATACAATTCAATTTCATACATTGAAATATTGATATTCAAAAGTCGTAAAGTACCTAGGTAAACGCAGTTTTTTATTTACATTAATGCAATCCTGACTCTAGATCACAAATTCGGGATCTCGTCTAGTTCATAAAAAAATGTAAAATTAGGAAAACTATGAAAAGTGCTTGTTTGTGACAGTGAGATAAATTAAAACAAAAAAAAGTATGTATTCCTCAATATTCATAACTAACTGTACCCCAGGAGTGTTGGCAAGTTTTATTACGGAAATCAGCATAATCAAAACAAAAAGTATAACTAAAGGAGATTCGCCCAATCCCGTCAATCTCGAACGGGATCTCGTCATATTATTAGGGATTGATCCCGAAAAATTAGACGAGATCTCGTGAGATCGGGATTGCATTCCCTACTTTACATATCGTCCTTTATATAATATCCTTTTGGAATAATCACATTCTGACATCAGAATTTTGCCCGCGAAGACCGGGATTTCTTTCAATTAATTTCATTCGTGGTAACTAGCGTGTCCGCAGGGTTTTGTTAACAAAAACACATCCAAATGTGATTTTTCAAAGACGCTTACGTAATTTATTATAAGGCGACATCCGCAGTCTAGTTTATGCACATACAAAATTTAGAACAAGTCGTGGCAACCCTACCAGTAAGATTAAACTGAAGATATTAATCATACTTGATACTTACTAATAAAATTATATAAATAAGGAGATAGGTACTTGAAAAATTATCGCATGTTAATAAGAAAGAAAATACGTACTTTGTGGTCCCTAGTTTGGACATTACAGGCTGATCATCTGATTGTCCGACAGTAAGATGATCCATGCTTCGGAAGGCACGTTAAGCCGTTGGTCCCGGTTACTACTTCCTATGCTATGCTATGTAAGTTGTCGTTACATGAACCATGTCAGGGGCCTTTGGCGGCTCAATAATAACTCTGACACCAGGGTTGAATAGAAGAAGATATTACTCGTATTTTTTTAAACGTTTTAAGGGTTTGTTTGAGTAAATGAATGAATAACCCGGGCGAATCAAAAGTGAGCTCAATAGTGACCCTGACACCAGGGTTGATGTGGTTGGTACTCTACCTCACAGCCCACACAATAGAAGAAGAATAAGAAAGAGGTTTCTTGCTTCAATATCCATCGAAAATAACGTTGATTAGGTCTTTGGTCTCCCCAAGCACGGGTAGTACTATAAAAGTAAAATCAGCTTTAATTATTATTAGTATTTTTACGAGAATTTCACTTATCCTGCCTACTATTAAATCTCGAATCTACTCAGTTAATTGGTCATTAGAGAAGAGGGTCGGCCACTAGATGTTATCATTTATCATACAGTCACGTCTCGCGTGTGACCGCGTGGGGAGGCGTGTGGTGGCGTGTGACAGATTGCACAGATTATATCTGTAGGTCAGTTCGGTGAACTACTTAGAACATACCTAGTAACTGTAATAGAGTTGACAGCGCTACAAGTATTTAGAAGACAGATGGTAGCCACTATGAAACCATCATTAATCAACCGGAGGGGGTATGGAGCATACTCTCCATTGCGGGTTGGTGGAGATGTTGGGTAGTCAAGCCTCCGAAGACCCCAGACTTAGCTTAACGACTATTAACGTATCTCAAGGGCGCGAAATGAAAGCTACTAAACTCATCCCAAGCCTGACCTCTCGACAATGCTCAACTTTGTAGTTTGGTACCAATAATACTATAATTGGAGGGTTAGCCAAGTTGCGAACGATTTCGTAAAGCGACGCGACAGTGACAGCGATAAAAAAGTATAAGTTAGGCTAGTTTGCAGCTAGTCAAATCAGTTACTAGGTTAAATTAATCTCCTCCCTCACCGATGTAATGCTCGGAAATGTAACATTACATTGCAGGCGAATGTTCGCGGTGAGGGAGTACCATAACGTATTTATATGTAATTAAATTATAATTGTTAGCGAGGTATGATGTGATTAGAACTGTAACCCTGAGTGGCAAGCGGAAGGAATAAGATAACCCATCATACTGTACTGGCTGGCGGTATCCGTTTATTGGGCCAAGGATGTTCGGTTGCATGCCCATGCGCAGACTATTATAGTAATTAGATCAATTGGAGATGTTTACGTTGCTGTTAGTCGGTAATTATGGGGGTTTTTGGAAGGAAATTAGCTACGTAAGCATGTAGCACCAGGCCGTCACTTATCAACAGGTCAGATTAGAACGGCCTCTGTGATCCAGTGGTTGAGCGTTGGACTCACGATCCGGATGCCCGGGTTCGAATCCCGGTAGGGACATATCACAAAAATAACTTTGTGATCCCTAGTTTGGTTAGGACATTACAGACTGATCACTTGATTTTCCGAAAGTAAGATGATCCGTGCTTCGGAAGGCACGTTAAGCCGATCGTCCCGGTTACGTGAGCCATGTCAATTGCCTTTGGCGGCTCAATCATAGCCCTGACACCAGGGTTGATGAGGCTGGTTTTCCACCTCACAACCCACACGATAAGAAGAAGAAAAGGCCAGGACTGAGTACCCACGCGTCATCGGACATTTTTGTTACCTACAACGCGCAACGCTCCAGGTGATAAGTGACGAGCCGTATCGCAGTCTATAACGTTATGGATTATTAGCATTGGCAACAAAAAAACAGCATCACTTCTGTATCCCCAAGGGGTAGGCAGAAGTTAATAGTACACTCCTCGCCAGCTATGTTTAATTCCCATGAAAACGACACGAGCCCATTGACATTAACCGGGCACAAAATCTGGAAACAAAGTGACATGAATTATCTATGATCTGATTTTAAACTGACTTTCACTGTGAGGTCGCAGGTTCGAATCCAGCATGATTTTAGAAATCGTTTTTCGAATTCATGTTTGGATCATAAATGATTATCACATGTTCAGCGGTGAAGAAAAACATCGTAAGGAAACCCACATACCCGAGAAATGTGTTTCGGAGGTATGTGACCGAACTTGTATTAGGCTGGTTTTCCCTTCGCGGGTTCGAAGGTCAGACGGGCAATCGCTTCTGTAATATGTAAAACTGTGAAAACGGGATAACGCTATGGAGATGATGAGGTATAGAAAAGACACTCCCGCACCAATACTGTCTTGGAACGAGCTTGAATTTAAACTCATAAAGTCGAATTTAGTGGTTTTAAGCCCGAACCGAGCCGCGCACAGCCTTCACGATTCAGATCTTAACTATTTTCGGGGGGTGAGGTAAATATAGCACAGACGCTTGTGGGGATCGGAGAGTAGCCTACGTAACCTAGCTATAACCTAGGTATACCTACGTAATATTATTCCATATTCTATGATGCTACCAAATTTTCTGGCTTTATGCTTTAATTCTCTCGCGCCTGCACGCTCGGGTTATCGTGTGCTGCCATCTGTGACATTTGCGGAGGGGAATGATCGTCAGTTGACAGGTTAATGATCTAAACGCCGGGTAATGACGAAAATCTACTAAATACAAAGTAAAAACCGCTAAGTTGGCAGGTGAAAACCACTCAGATTCCAGAGGGTAGTTTGGAATTTTTCAATAGTGAGGACTTCCTTGTAGCTCTGCTCACACCATTAGGAAGTACGGTCTCAGGTATGTCTGTCTGGAGAGTTTTGTGATTGTTTTTACTAATAACATTATCGAGGAAGTGTGCTATCATCAATGTATACTTACTGCGAAGAATAAATTACTAAAGTCAAGGCTGTATGGTCCTGAGATCTTTGCCTGCATTAGTTAAGGCGAATTTAAACAAAAACAACCGATATGCTTTGGACACTTCTATTTGAAGTAGGTAAAGATTGTAATCAAGATTTTGTTTTTACGTGGTTTTTACCTAGATTAAAATGCTTAGAGTAATACCTGAGGACCTATTCTGTTGATACCTAGATACGTTTGTTCAATTTGCATTTTCCGGACAGATATTTTAGAAGCATTTAATATTTTGCCGGTTTAGTTTAACGCCATACATTCTATATTAGTAATTGATACAATTTTGATGGTCATAATTGTAAACTGGAGTAAGTAAACAAGGTGAAGTTATTTCCTGAGGAAATTCCGGTTTTTAATCTTATTAAATAAGGAACTAAAATTAAATACAGTGCAGTGACCTTTTCAATCCATTTTGTTTGATATATCGTATCAATTTTGAATTGGGGACGGATACACCCACGTTGTGTTTTATCCACAATTTAAAAGCAAAAAATATTTTTTTCAATTAATTTAAAAGAAATGAATTTTATCGTTACTTGGTGGATCATTTAGGAGCGAAAAATCTCTCTCTCTCCTTGGCATTTATTATTCCCATCTGATGGTGGGGTCTGCCTTCTTCGTACTTATGTTCCACTTCGCTCTATCAGACTATGAGTGAGATTAGGAGCGATAAATAATTATTGTAATAATCGTTTTCGTGAATGGTTGCAGTAGCTTGACGTCGGTTACGATTGGACAAGACTTCGCAGTAAAATCTTTTGCGGTAAGTACCTACAGTTTTTCGATGTAACGAAACAGCGGAGTAACAAGATATCTATATAAGAAGGCGTCGCAGTATGGTGAAGAAACAAAATTCGATATTGCTAGGGCTTTCGCACGAAAGAAGGAAAACCGTCTTCGTTGGCTACGCTTCCGAGCAAATATACTTAGATTGTTTTAATAAAACATTAAAGCAATTCTGGGTTAACCCATAAGGTTCACATTAGATCGATCTGAAGCAAATCTCAAGTAATCTAATATTAATGCATATCGGATATTTCACATCTGAATGGCTGAGTGGAATGCGTTTAGATGCAATATCCAGCCAGAGCACAATCTCGACAGATATCCGTTCAATAGCGGCGCTGCGCCGCGCCGTATCATTTTCAACGGTTTTTCGTCCGTTCCATAAACACAGAGCAGGACTTAGACAACATAGGGGTCTAAGGGTGGTATTAATAAACTAATCTCAGCTGAGACTGCCCTTAAGATCATGCTGAAGTCTCTGTTTTATACGAGAACTTAACATTGACATGATCTTGAGGGCAGTCTCGAAGTTGAGATTAGTTTATTAATACCATCCTACATTTCTTTTTAATTCAAAATGGCCGACATTGATCACAATCTCCGATGGTAAATAACATGGCGGTAATAATTTAATATAATAATACAGGTAGGTAATAATATTATTTTGTACCTAGATTGCTTATTGTTCGTAAGATTTTGTTTTTAAATAATCATTTCGTTCTACAATGAAAATCAAGTCATACCTGTGCATTGATTTGTGGCACAAACATCTCTCTGGATTCGCCCGACGGTAATCATAATCGATTTAGTCTATTTTAACGGTTAAATAATCAATTAAACCGATTATTTTTTTGGTACGGTAAACAACGTTGCAAGTCAAACAGAAAGAAAAATGCAGAACAAAAGTACTTTGATCTATACAGTTCTTCAGAATCAAGTAACTAATTGATTACCCTACATCAATGGATTATTTCATCGAAGAATATAACATAACTGTTAAAGCCATAACAAGTGATCTTGGGACTTAGGTCCTTATTAAAAAGATAGAAAACGGTCACGCGTTCGACCATTCCTAACTACTGTCTTCATGACTTACGAGCATTCGTTAGTGTAAGATTACAAATTGGATTTCGAGCATTGCATTCACAATCACTCGCCTGCATTAATGTTACAAGTTGTAAGTATCAAGATATTAGATAGATTGTGTTGACAGATTTTCGTTACATGTAATGCTCGACGTTACAAGTTGTAAGTATCAAAATATTAGACAGATGGTGTTGATAGATTGTCTACTGTAAAATGATACTGTAGACTGTAAAATTATATAATAGACATTGTGTAATATAAAAGGACGCCACACACTAAAAACAAGACAATAACATCATCAAATTTTTTCACAGGATAATTACAAAAAAGCATACTTATAGGATGTTCATTAGAATGATCATAAGGTGGTGGCGGACGTCCTGAGATAAAAAGGAACTCAGTACTAATCGCGGCGTGAACCACGACCGTGGTATTGGCCCCGATTCCTGCAGACACCGCCTTATTTTATTTTGTTATATCCGTCATTTTCATATCCGTCGAAAAGGAAAGGGACGGATGATTCACAGCTCTTAATTTTAGGAAGAATGAGTAAATGAATGAATAACCCGGGCGAATCAAAAGGTACGTCGCTGGTATGCAATCCATTTGACGTGCTGTCTACTTAACTGTGTCGGGTTATTGACGGATGTAAAATTTTTAAACGGTTGGTTTAGATTTGTGCTTAAAATTGACTTGTGTTCCATAAATTTTATGCTTGTCGATTACCCGTCCCTTTCCTTTTCGGCGGATAAGAAAATGACAGATATAACTTAAAATAAAATTAGATGGTATTTACAGGAATTAGCACCATTATGTGGACCCTGCTGGGTGAGGTACGAACGTCATGTTCCATAAATATACGTTACATTACATTACATGTGGGTATTGCGCTCAGTTCTACTCCCTGGCTAATCAATGTATCTATCGGATTTGTAACATTTACATTACAAGCGAATACTCGCAGGTGAAGGAGCAGCCCAAGGCGAACAAAATGGCAATTCATTTTTCAACGTAAACATGATAAATGTTTGTATAAACCAGAAGTTATTCAGTTGAACGACACGATACCGCAACGAATTTGCATCTCACTGGAATGCGCCGTGACTGCAACAGAGGCGTAATTGTACAAGTTGGTACGCCAACTTCGCAGACAAAGTAAAATAAAGGTCGATACCGATACTAAAATCGAAACGTATTTTTCACAAAGGAGAAGTTACTGCTAATCGGAGTCATATGATTATGACTCGTGGCTCTCATGTTTTTTTAAATATCAAACGGTTTGTGGGAGTTAGATTTTCATTTGTGTTAGGCTGAATTGTTCGTCGACAGTTATAAGACATTTTTCTATAAATGGCAACACAAGAATGGGGTTGTCAAATCGGACGGATTGATACACGCTCTCTTGCGTTGGGGACCTTGTCGACATCGGACGTGTTTACCAAGTTAAGTGTTATTTGATACCAGAATAAATAAGTGTGATTACTGTTCTTCCGTATTTTTACTACATATCAGAAGTGGTAAGTACCTACGTTTTTGGAATGTTTTGTTGCCACGCGTGACCATTTTTCAAGCTGGATAGTTTGTAAGTTTAACTGTGGAAAAGTGTTGTTTGAATTATAATTATTCTTTAATTATTAGTGAGACTCTAATTGTTTCAATTATGCATAGTCAACTTTTATTTCAAATAGTAGGTACCTATAGTTATTTAACCTGTCTTTATTTCGAAGAGTTACCCACATTCTAAACATTACTTACGGATTACAGAAAATAAACAAAAATGAATGTATTACTATTGATATGTTCAACTTCAATGAATGACCTAATTAATCCAATGCTACGTACATACCTACATTTAAAAAAAAATTAAAAATAAAATATACTAAAGGAAATAATAGTGAAATTTTGTCGTAAAGGGTTATTATGTTTGGTAAAGATTAATTCTAATGAATACAGCGGTAACAAAAATTTCGTTGTTATTGCGACCAGACATATAAGTAGTTTACAAGATAATTTATGTGTTGTTTTACATTTTTTTTTCTTATAGGCCACATAATATGGTGGTTTGGTATGTATGGTATCTTAGGATTTCGTATCAACAGTGGCTGCAAGCTGTGTTTGATTACTTGTGGCGCTGACCACCCCATTAGAGATTACAGGCGTGAGTATATGTATGTAAGTACATATGTAATATGGTCCGGTAAATCTGGTTTCAGTAATTGAATCTTTATTATAATTTAGTAAAATTATAAAATGTAATTATTTTGTTTGGCCTAATATCATTAAGAGTCATTGTAATTATTATCATAAATTAGTAGAACTTGCTGGTATTGAGGGTTATAAGGGATTACTGAAAATGTCGTTTGTAAGGTCACATGCATAGTTTACGAGATTTTTACACAAATATTTTTAACTTTTACGTTTTTGTGAATAAAATGTTATCATAGCCTTATTATCCATCCCCTAGCAGGTTTTGGGTGTTCTTTAGTAACAATAATAGATCCTATATGAACAGCACATGTGATGATACCAGGTTGAGGTTACGGAGGTTGATGAAAGGGGTCAAACATATTGTCTATTTTCTCTAGATGCACCTAGGGCATGCTGTCCGGATATCCGGACGACCGAACACTCCGGATTGTTCTTCGGATTTATTATCGGGATGGTAGAATCTGGCGGATAATTATGTGCCCCGGACGCACCATTTTCGAGTTATCATCAAAAACAGTAAAATTAGATTCTTTAAAATTCAAATGTTGGTTAGTCATTAATGGTTACAATTTTATTCTACGAGTTCTAGGAAATGGACGGAGGAGACGGAGTCCGTAGTCTGGAGACTTCTAGGAGGAGCCGTTCACGTGCCAGACGCAGCCGCGGCCGCGGTGAAAGCCGCAGCCGCAGTCGCTGCTTGCTTGATCGCGAGCTGGCTTTGAGAAGAGAGCAAGAGAAGGTTGTCGAACTAATTAAAACTATTAAAGATGCTCTCCCATCGCAGCCGTTAAATCAAAGCGCACCATCAGTAAATAAAAATTTGGATTACAAAAATATTCTTCCGGAATTTAATCCGTCTCTGAAAAGCCAACGCATAGACATGTGGCTAAAAAAGGTAAATCAGTGCGCGGAGGTTTACGGCTGGGATGAGAGGACAGTAGTGCATTTCGCAATGCAGAAATTGGGCATTCGAAGGTTGGCGGCGAAAGTATATGGAACTTGGCTAGTCCACGTGGCGTTGAATAGTTTGTTTTTACCGTTGGAGCGGTAATTGTTTACCAAGATATGCAACAACGTGATGAATCTGAAGCTCAGAGGCGACGCGACGGAGCCTTACAACTCTCGAGATCCAGACATCCGAGCAGTCACGTGAAAGGCGCACCGACCGTGATGTGCATACCGAGGGTGGACTTCACTCTAATTGCAATGACTCAAGTAAGATACGTAGTACAAGTCGTAGACGTAGTCCAAGCCGTTCGCGTCGTCACCGCAGCAAAACGCGAACCAGAAGCCGTAGACGTGTATTCCAAGCTATTGTAGACGTAAATCGAGCTGTTCTCATCGTCACAGTAAGACGCGAAGCAGAAGTAGAAGACGTAGTCCTAGCTCCACTCTCTACCACCGTAATCGCAGTGTAAGTCGCCAACAAAGTAGAACTAGGAATAGTTCGAGTATACAGGAGCGAGAACAATTGTAGCGCGAGAGCGAGCACGGCTGCAGTTCCTTTAAGATCAACTTCAACGTGACCGTGCACGTAGTAGACTACCAGACAGAAATGACGGCAATCATGGGATGACACGTCCGCATACAGATGCACATGACGAAGGAATTAATACCGCGCATCGGTCTAGACGGTTAGATAGTCCTACATTCACGTCCAAGGATGTTATAGACATACTAAACTCAATAAAGCCCCAGCCGACGCCGGCAGGCGCACCCAGTCACTCTAATAACCCCAATCCTAAGAATATACTTCCAGATTTTGACCCGTCATCGAAAGGACAGCGAATAGATGTTTGGTTAAAAAAAAACGTGAATGAGTGCGCCACCGTCTACGGTTGGGACGAAAGAACTACAATTCATTTCGCGTTGCCAGAAACGGCAGGGACTGGCTAAATCGTGGTATGATAGTCTAGAAACCATAATGTATACTTGGGTAGAATGGCAACAAAAGTTGTGTAGTGCATTCCCATTTGAGCAAAACTATGGCCAGTCCTTGGAGTACATGCTAAAGCGCAAAAGTATGTTCCAGGAACCAAATCGTAGTGTAATTTTACGAGAAATTGGCAATGTTGAACCAGTGCAATATCGGCAAACGCGCGGTAGGTTGTCTGATACACGGGTTGAGTGACAAAACTACAAAGTCGAATGCTTTGGCGTTACGGTGCACAGAACCTGAACAGTTATTAGAATTCCTAATGAGTAATAAGGAGACAAATATCCCAGAACGTTTCAATTTTAGGAATAGGCCAAACGTAGGGTTCAATACAACTAGCGGCAGCAATGGTAATAGAGCTAGTGGTTTCAAGATAAAATCAGTACCGAATGACACCGGTATATTTTGTTTTAATTGTAAGGGATCAGGTCACCCATTTCGAATGTGCCCGAAACCACTTATTCAATGTACTCGGTGCAACAAAGTAGGCCATAAAATAGACAGTTGTTTTATGAAACCCGACGAGTAGCGTGATAGTAAGGCTACCAATTCTCAAAAGACGATGTGCATATCCACGTCTACTCTGAACTTGAAGTTCTATAAAGAAGTTTTTATTAACGGGGTTCCAGTGAAAGCTTTTGTAGATTTCGGCAGTGAGGTTTCTCTTTTGGCAAATTCAGAATTAACACATTTGGGCCTTCAACACAACAACGTAACGACAGCTTTAAGGGGATTTGGCAACGAAGTTGTTTATTCGTTAGGGAAGGTGACGATTAGCTTCACACCCTGCAGTTAGGCGATAGTGAATTATGCCGGATTCGAGAGATACTTTCATCTGACTTAGATGCTAATGGATTAAAAGAAATAAAGGAAAATGTTGTTATCAAGGATAACAAGTTATACAGGTGTGTTAATTG
The DNA here is from genome assembly GCF_024362695.1 of Pectinophora gossypiella. Taxonomy (NCBI): domain Eukaryota; kingdom Metazoa; phylum Arthropoda; class Insecta; order Lepidoptera; family Gelechiidae; genus Pectinophora; species Pectinophora gossypiella. The sequence continues at coordinate 2,241,617 of NC_065409.1, forward strand.
TAATAGATCTGATTTGCGTTGGGTGGTGCCGAAGGGGGCAAGGTGGCAGCTATGACTTTGGCCTAGAGAACACTGGATCGGTTGAAGAGGACATATTGGTTTTCCTAAGATGTCAAGATTCGTGAAAAAAAATATATGTGGATGCTTGCATCGAATGCGCATGTTCTGGGAATATGCGCATATTCTAAGAATATGCGCATGTTCTGAGAATGTGCGCATTAGTAGAGATTACGTCTACAAATTTTAAAAATGATGGAAGAAGTAAAAAGTTACTACCACAATTATTCGGATCCATATCGTGTTATTGCAGTACTCGGTAATGACCGGTATAAAATCGCGGCGACACCAGGTTTAAGTAATAGTAGACATAAGCGTAAAACTACAATCGCTGCCGATCGTTATGTTGCCCTGGGTTCATGTAGCAGCCTTAAGCATAAATGAAAGTGACACGGATCTTGAAAATATTGACAGTGAACATGATTTTTAACAGCGTTTATTGTTGTTGATCATGACTTAGAGTTACGAATCAAATTTAAATCAACGATATTACATCTTTTGTATTTAGTATAAATATCAATATGTGTAAAATGTGTATGAAGGTATCACTATACGATAAGATTAAAGGTATTATGACAATAGTTTGTTAAGGTAGCGACCATGTGATTGACTCCTTAAATTTAAAGTATAAAGTACTATGTGATTGGTTAGGTAATATTTGAGAAACAGAGAACCATGTGATTGGTTCGTTAAATTTAAGGTATAAAGAACCATGTGATTGGTTCGTTAAATTTAAGGTATGAAGAACCATGTGATTGGTTAACTAATATTAGAGAAACAGACGACCATGTGATTGGCTCGTTGGTATTGAAATAAAAAGGACCATGTGATTGGTTCGTTAGAACTGAGATAGAATGGACCATGTGATTGGTTCGTTAGAACTGAGATAGAATGGACCATGTGATTGGTTCATCATCAGCCGTATGACGCCCACTGCTGGGCATAGGCCTCCCCCAAGGATCTCCACGACGATCGGTCCTGCGCTGCCCGCATCCAGCGGCTTCCCGCGACCTTCACCAGATCGTCGGTCCACCTTGTAGCGGGCCTACCCACTGAGCGTCGTCCGACACGTGGTCGCCACTCCAGAACCTTTCCGCCCCATCGGCCATCGGTTCTCCTCGCTATGTGTCCTGCCCACTGCCACTTCAGCTTTGCAATTCTCCGAGCTATGTCGGTGACTTTAGTTCTCCTGCGGATCTCCTCATTTCTGATTCGATCCAGCAGGGAAATACCGAGCATAGCTCTCTCCATTGCCCGCTGAGCGACACCGAGCCTCCTCACGAGACCCATAGTAAGCGGCCACGTCTCACTGCCGTAGGTCATCACTGGCAACACGCACTGGTCAAAGACTTTCGTCTTGAGACACTGAGGTATTCTGGACGAGAAGATATTCCGCAGCTTCCCGAACGCTGCCCATCCGAGTTGGATCCGACGAGAGATCTCTTTCTCGAAGTTGGACTTACCTAACTGGATTATTTGTCCTAGGTAAATGTACTGGTCTACAACTTCGAGTGTAACGTTCCCAACCTGAACTGGAGTGGGTGCGACATGGTCGTTGGACATAATTTTTGTCTTTGCCATGTTCATGCTAAGACCCACTCGTTGGGATGCGTTACTGAGATGCTCGAGCATGGTGTTCAGGTCTTCCAGGGTCTCAGCCATTAGGACTATATCATCGGCAAATCGAAGGTGCGTCAGGTACTCGCCGTTGATGTTGATGCCAAATCCTTTCCAGTCCAGAAGCTTAAAAAAAAATTGATTGGTTCATTAGTATGTAATATAGATTAATTTAATTGTAAACAAAATCTATTACCTTACATCTAAATATCTTGAATTGTTATTCTGTGCAGCTAATTAAAATTACCTTTGTACCACCATAAATCGGTAGCTATTACCCACGGCTAGAAAGCATTTTTGTGGGTTCATATAAATCTATACCTATTACCGGTCATTCTATATTACCAACATTCTTAATTTGAATATAAATATTTTCTTTTACATTAATGGACGTAAAACCCAATGTTGAGTTAAATCGAATCTCTATCATTTAATTATTGCGTCTAGAAAACCGGGTCTTACGATTAAAATCTTTGTATAGTGAATTTCAAAATGAACAACCTCATGTCTATTCAAAAACTTAACTGCTCTATGAAACTGTGTGAAAAGATTGAAATGAAATGAAATGAAATGAACTGAAATGAAATTTATTCTGTGCATTTATTGTGTGATTAACTTAAATATACTTTGTTAATTAGATACATTAAGCTGGAAGCGTGCATCAATCAGCCGAGTGTTAGGCTCATCTGTCGACGTGTATGGGGACATACACGCGGTCAGGATGAACGAGTGTTAGGCTGAATTGTTCGTCGACAGTTATAAGACATTTTTCTATAAATGGCAACACAAGAATGGGGTTGTCAAATCGGACGGATTGATACACGCTCTCTTGCGTTGGGGACCTTGTCGACATCGGACGTGTTTACCAAGTTAAGTGTTATTTGATACCAGAATAAATAAGTGTGATTACTGTTCTTCCGTATTTTTACTACATTTGTTTGTTCCAGTTTTTGTTACATTGGGGTCACGATCTCGAGGTCCGAATACGAGTTTAGGGTTTTGTCGAAATCACTATGTGAGAGTGTCCTTAGTTTGGTAAGGACATTGCAAGCTTGAATCACCTGATTGTCCAAAAAAAAGTAAAAATGTTCCGTGCTTCGGTGCTTAGAGGAAGACCTAGCTAGAAAGCCTACATTAACGTAATTGGAGATGTCCTTAGAAAAGGTTCAGTACAATCTACTCTGAACCGGCGAAAAAAAAAAAACATTTTTATTTTAAATTATTGCAATGGGCGTCACGGGCTTGAAATTAAGCAGCATTTTAGCCAACAGACCATTTGGGATAATTTATTTTGTGACCTGCGTCTAAAGTGAATTAGTGACACAGTTTAAAACAATATAGTCTTACAGTCTAATAAAATCGCAGATTATTGTTCGACCTGAAGAATGCATTTAGAACAAGCCTGCAAGGTTGGTTACCCAATGAGGGGCAAGGTCGCTTTCTTTGCCTCGCCTTGGTGGGTCCCGCATCTTTTTTATGAATAGGTACGTACTTACCTATAGATTATATATATATATATATAATTTATATAGAGTCTATATAAATAATCTATAGGTAATCTATAGGTATGTAATCTATATTATAGACGATATAGACGTGTTTACTTAAACACGTATAATCTGTAACTACCTGAGACATTCGAAAATAATACTTAAAAGTCAGAGGTTCGAAACCGGCATGCGTGTGGAGGAAGCAATAGAAGTGTCAAGATCGAAGCGAACTGAATTTGATAGTTTCGACATAGACGTTGCAAGCTTGAATCCCCTGATTGTCCGAAAAAATAAAACTATTCCTTGCTTCGGTGCCTAGAGGATGACCTAGAAGGTCTATTTATTTATTTTTATTTATTTATTTATCATAGATACAATTTAATGCTACATTTTAAATAGTTAACATCGGAAAACCCTAAAAGGGTTTGTCCCGACATTAAAGTCTATATTGACCTAATTGGATATGTCCTTAGTAACCTATTATCTATTATCTACTATCTATTAAGGTTTAGTATGATCTGCTCTGAACCGGGGTGCGTATATGAAACGATTGATGAATGCGGAGGAAGCAAGAGAAGTGTCAGGATTGAAGCGAACGGAATTCCATAGTATCTGCTTACTCCGGTGGGAAAAAAGCGTGAGTTTATGTATGACTGGAATTCCATTTGTCATCCGTTAAATATCAATAGGCTAAAAAAAGGGCAGCCTTTTCTCTAAAACCCGGATGATTTGAATTTGCGAAATTACGCTGTTATAAATTATTCCACTACCAATTTTAAAGCGATACCTAAAGGCACATAGCTTACTGGAGACATACATATATTTATGTCATTTTTGTATAATAATATGTCCTATAGATCACAGATTGTGGAAACAATAGAATGGAGGCGACATTACATTCGCTGCGTGCAAACTTTGCACCCAGATAAAGAGCATAATTCTCTAGCTTAGGTATAACATTCACGCTAGCATAAGTACAGTCATGAGCAATATAATGTACCCACTTTAGGGCTCTGTCGCACTAACATATTTGACATTCAGTGAGATTTACGGTTTAATTTGTCAAAAAAGTTAATGTGACATGGTACCAAAGTGTATACATATTAATGCTCGTGACCGTACGTGTTTTCTTTAAAACGAATATGAAGATATTTTTTGACGGGACTTGTCATTATAGTGCCCTCACAGGGTTCCTGTTTGTACTTTCCTCTATTTTAAGACCTCCGTAAAAACATCAGGAACGCAATAAATATCTTATCTTACCTTATCTTAAGTAGATTTGTCGCATAAGATGTAGAGACGTTTAGCAGATAGCCGTGGTCGCATGCCGTGGTAAGCAAACTCTTAGGACAGATTGGCATTCGACCATAGTGACCTGCTAAACATCACTATTCGGAAGAATTCCAGACTATAGAAGAGAATATTTTCTGGTTTCATACTTTTTAGAGCGTGATTTTAGTTCTTAGTCGTTACATGAGTCACGTCAGGGGCCTTTGGCGGCTCAATAATAACCCTGACACCAGGGTTGATGTGGTTGGTAATCCACCTCACAACCCACACGACAGAAGATGCGCGTGATTTTTCCGTAGTCACGCTTTAGTATTCAAAAATATATTTTTTTTGAGACCCAACCCGCAGTGAAGCAGCGTGGTTGAAATATGCTCCATACCCCCTCCAGTTGATTGAGGGGAGGTCTGTGCCCAGTAGTGGGACATATATAGGCTGTTTATATTTTATGTAACTATTAATATATTCCATACATGGTAAGCCATGCAGCCATCACCTTAATGTTTTTATTACTAAAATAAAACACTAAAAATATTATACCTACTGAACTAAACAGCATTTCCCTAATAGTAATAACCATTCTCATTAATGTTGCAAACCAATCACCTCTGTTTCTATCCAAACCGGTTTCTGAGTCACTGGGATATAAGATAATTTCCTCCCAAGGAGATAGCAAATAAAAATAAAATAAACTGGTCACACCACTCACAGGTTTCCTTTCTGATGAGTCATCCTAGTTCTTATTAATGCTGTTTTGTTGGTATCATTGGAATTCCTTCTAAAAAAGTAAGTGTAGAAATATGAAAAAAGATAAAAGTTTCTATATTTTTTTTTTAAACTATTTACTGTTACCTATTAATTTTAATGAGGGACTTTCCAAGCTATGTCTGCAAATAAAATATAGATAGGTAATGCTGTTTAGAGTTGCCTATTTAACCTTTAACCTTCAATTTCATAGAACAGACATATGCATTTTTTATCTTTATTTGGGTATAAGTCATGACCTTGTTAAATATTACCCCCAGGCACAATACATCTTTACATTATTCTGATCAGAATAAACTGAAGCAATATAGGTAGCAACAACGGTACGAGAGGGGGCGGTATTTTAGACTGACCTGCAGTGTTTGTACTGACTAATGTATTTAATGACTATTATTAAGATAAATTGTTACTAGCAAAATATGATTGTGTACTGAAATAAATTAATTTATTAAGGTAGCAACATAATTCTATACATAATCTGATCAAAATATCAAGCAACTATTATTTTTATATAGAGGCTTCTGCTATTACCTTTTTTAATAATTATGTAGGTACCTGACTAATAATTATTAGGTAATGGACATCTTGCCATCTATATTATTTTCGGATAACATAGCCCGGAAAGTCCTTTATTATTATTATTGCTCAGTCCACTGACTATAAGCATTTCTGTAGCTTAAATAAAATAAATGTGGCCATAGCCAGGACCAGTATAACTCCTGTAATACCTATACAATGTTGACAAACTAACATTTTTTCTATCCAAGTTTTCATGAAACAAGTAAAATATTGAACCTACAGTACAGACTTCAGAATAAAGTTTTTATTTGTTTAATTGCAATAATATAAAAGAATGCGGAATTCGATTGGGTTGATAACACGTGCTATTTATAGACGCAGATGTTGTTTCGAAACTGTGTGAAAAACTTGTAATTTTATAACAAACTCCATTTATTAGGTATAGGTAAACTTTAAAGAAGTTCTTTGTTTTTATTTTTATTTTCTTTTATAGTCTTCATTATTCTCTCCGAAACTAGGGATTCTTTTTGAATAAACAGACCCTTTCATTCTTCTTGAAAAATAAACATTAGTCCTTGAAATTGAAGAGTTAATTAGACACAACTTAACAAATAAAATAGGAAACAAACAGACTTACCGAGCACACAAACTTTCATAGTTCCATCAAAAAAGCACTCGTGAAAGCGATATACAGTCCTTTATGGATAAAACACTAAAATAACTTTATAAAAGTTTGCTAAAATGAATTCTTGCCCTCACTCACTAACACCAACATCACGACATTTTTTTTTTTTTTTGTTTTGGTTTTCCCCAAAGGGTAAGGCAAAGGGAACTATGCCCATACAGCCATGTCTGACGTATTTTTTTTCTTGATGATTAATGAAATGATGAAAGGTGATGATGATGAAACCTAAGCCCCCACCCTCGGAGTAGACTCCTACTCCGAACCCCAAACGAATTAACTCAAAAGTCCGCATAAACTTTTGAGTTATGAAGCGGCTTCCCAGCACGAAGCGAAAATAGGCAGATACACTTTGTTTATTGAATACTCCAATATAATAACACTCGCGAATGTCTTCCGACTAACTTAATGCGATCATTAACCACAAAACACCACTTCGTATTAATTATTTAGATTACTCAATGAAGAAAGCAACTGTCCCGTTCCCGTTTCCCGCCGAAAAGCCCCAACATCACGACAAAACAAAACAAACAAACGGAAACGTCAAACTTGAAGGTTCTGAATGTGAATAATGAATAATTATAATCAAATCACATTAAATTGTAACAATTGTAACTACTTACTTTAGAAGTTTAAACTTTCAAAGAAAACGGGAATATTACACTACATATTAGAATACCGATATTTAACTTGTTATTTATTTTAACTTAAAATAAATAGGAGTAAAATAAATGTTTTTCATAGCTAAGTTTTTAGTTCAATTATATTTAGTGGAACTATCCACTGTCTAAAGGTCTCAGAACGCACGCGACGTTCGTTTCATTGTTAAAATGTTTATTCCCCACTAGGTTGTGTACTTCGATTGAAATTAATATTTAAATTCAGTTTTATGTTTTTGTAGACACTTTATTAAAGCAAGCAAATGTATTTTTTATTGTTTAATACATGATTTCATGTTACCCAGTTTTAATAATTTTAAATCTGAAAAAAATATATTAATGGAACGATCAACCCTATCAAAACTTTGACAGGAATAGTTGTCAAACTGTTACTATGGTAACGGGGTGCCGCGATTTGTGTAAACTTTAAATTCTTCAAAAATTTTAGTTTTATTATTTAATAAATATGGGTACAATAACGCGTTGGTTAGATGTGGAAGTAGGCACAGATGAGATAGACTTAAATACTTTGCCGTTAGACGTGGCTCTGGTGGATTTACACAATGATAATGAGATCAAACTACTAATTGGCGATTTGGGTCGTGGAGATGATAGTCCGAAATTGAAGGTAAGTAATTTTTTCTTCTTATAAAACTCCATTTTATCAGAATTGAACTTATTGAAGGTCAACTTATTCGAGCCAATAGTATTTAGTAGTCCAAATACTACTTGATATTTTTCATACTTTTAACAGATTTTCAAAGGAGCCATGCAGATATCCGACATGGTGTTGCCAGACTTACCACTTGGTGTTGTGGGGTTGTACTCGAGCGAGACGTCTCCTCAAAGTCTGCCTCTGATAGCTATAGCATTTGGTTCTTGTGTCTATATCTATAGGAATATGAAGCTGTTCTATAAATACTTTCTGCCTGCCTTCGAGCTAAACTCCAGTGAGTTGGATGTTTGGAAACAGGTAGGTGTTACGATTTGAAATATTTTAAAGGATTTTTGTATATTTTTTAAAATATATTTGTTATTTATAAGCAATTGAAGTAAAGAGGTGTCTTAAAAGAGGGATTTAAGAGTTTATTTTCGTAATAACAAATCTGTAGAGAAACTTAAGAGCAATGAAAATTCAGTTTTATTATCTGAGAAACTATAATGTTTGCTTATATCATTTTTATTATAATCAGTCTGCATTATGCCACAACTAAGGCATAGTTACCCTTTCAGTCACTTTCATAGTGTAGGTTCTATTAAACAATACTCAATTATTTATAAACTCCTGTAATATAACTTTAAAGTCTTTATAAATCTTTTTTCCAGCTAACAGACCCATTAAACCATACAGCTGAAGCAGTACACCCGCTAACAGAGAGTTTGAAAGCAATTCCTCAGAAGGCCCTCAGTCTTCAGTCTCGGGGCTTCATTTCCATGTCTCCTGATCAGAAGTTGGAGTATCTCGAACAGGTTTTTAAATATTTCCATGAGTAACCAACAACTTATGAAATTTGGGGTAGAGTAGCGGAGGACAGAAAAGCGTGGAAGAGGTTGGACGCCTTTGCCAACTAAGTCACAAATGTGACTACTAAATGAAACATCTGAATGAAGGCTTAATCAAATCAAATCAAAAATTATTTATTTACGAAAAATCAATACAATCCTCGTGTTTGGGACTACTTTTAAGCAAATATTTACTTGTGTTAGTAGCCCCGCTCTTCTATGTGATACATTGGTAATAAAGTAAACGTAAAAGAAGTACATAATAAACGAAAAGTATATTATTATTATAATAAGAAGTTTAAAATAAAATAAACTGCATTTTTTTCGTTTTAACACACAAACAGAATCCGACACTGCCAGAGAAGAGAGTGCCTGAGATAGCCTGCATAGCAACTATGAAGATGAACTCAGTGGACAGATATGGCGTGAGTTGTCTCGTTGTGGGCTCGGAAGATGGTGAAGTCTTCATCTTAGACCCGCAGACATTTACTCAAATGTCACAGGTAAATGCTAAACAATTTGTCTATGGACTATTATATCGGTGGTTACAGGCACACCTTGGGCACTCCATACAAAAAATCTTTGGTAAGGCTCCACAAGATGAGAACGATATTTTTATAAGGAGTGTCCGGGCTGTGGTATTGGCGTAGTGCTCCCGTATATTATACAGTCATGAATCAAAGTGCCTCACAGGCTGTGCTTAAATCCTCTTAGGTACATACATGATGGAATCTGGCTAGCGAGAGCTGTCCAAGAGATTCAGGGCAATTAAAAAAAATATGTAACTTAAGACAGTAAGAATACACTGCCCAAATGGATTTGATACTAGATATATAATTTTCCGTAGTATCTAGTATCAACTCCACTGGGCAGTTTATATAGTGAAGTTAGCTACATTTTTTTAAAATTACCGTCGGTTCTCTTAGACTGGTTTCCCAAGCCAGACTCTATGATGATTGGCTTAATACTTGTCATCAATAATTAATAAAATTGGCAGGCTAAAATCTGTGCTGCAAAGAAAACGCCGCATCAAATGGTGACAACTGGCCTCTATAATGTTGACTACAGAATCACAATAGCTACAAGGTGTCAAGTAACCATATTATACAGTGCACAAAAGTTAGCGCAGCACACAAAATCAGTTTTTTAGCACAGTGCACAAAAGAGTATTTTTAGCAAAGTGTACAAAAGGGTATTTTAGTACAGTGCACAAAAGGTTTTTTTAGCACAGTGCACAAAAGGGTATTTTTAGCACAGTGCAAAAAAGGTTTTTTAGCACAGAGAAAATATATTAATATTATATTATTGTTTCATTATTATTATTATTGTTTAATGTGTCATTTATATAACTATTCAAAGTTTTACACTTCTAGAGAGAAATGCGTGTGCCTTCTGAAACGCGACTGGCCGGAAGGTCGGATCCTGTTCACAGCAGATGACCACATCATAGCTATAGAGGTGATGCCCACTGACTACAGTGTCATGGTCATATGTGCTGACCATACCTTGGCCTGTTATGGCAAAAAGGTAGGTGTTAATATTACCAGGGGATCAAAAAGGCCACATCGAAGCAATTCATCTAAAAAAGCAATATTGCAATTTGACATTTGCGCATATAATAGTAAGTGCGCAATGCAAACAAATGTCAAATAGCATTATTGCTTCGATCTTTTTAATCCCCCAGTTTGCAGAGAATGTTCTTGACAACACTATCAGTTTGAGTATTGGAAATAAAAGAAAAGCAAAGGTATTGTTGTAAAAACTCTTTAATAATAAGGACACTGGATGTTTTTTTGATATGACGTTTATCTACTTGTATTTAAAAAAAAAACCATTTTTCACACTCATACTGTCTCCCTAAAGGCTAGGTAATAAAGTCATGACTGTACTTAGTTTATCTTCCGATGGATGTACTTGAAATCCCATTGGAATGTGGTCGAGATGTTACGTTATTTTTTCCTTTTAAAATAATAATAATAAAAAAAAAACTTTATTCGTTTTAGACGATATTTTCTTTTAAATGCTAGTTGACCCAAGCCCCTCTTTAAACTGGGAAAGTCTGTGTTAGGAGGCTTGGCTCTTCCTTATCTTAACTTACTTAATTAGTGACTTATTATACCAAATATGTATGTATTATATCTATGTCTTTTCTTAATTAATTTCTTTCAGGGCAAGAAGCAATGGTCACTAAGTCTGGAACACAGGCCGATCTCGATAACACTGCTGCCCATCATGCATCTTGGAGTAACTCTAATTGGAGTAGCGTTGGCGTCAGGGCATGTACACTTGTATGACGGCAAGGCTAAAAGGGATTCGCTGTTTATAAGAGGTAAAAATCACTAGTCTGGATTGCCACTCTTCTGAGCAAACGCCTGTCCTCTCTCTGTCCTGAGCGATCTCTCTACAAGTCGTCTCAAACGCGTTCAATCAATAAAAACTCAAAATCAATTTTCAGACGACCTCAATTGGCATATAGTCCAAAGATACATACGCAAGACGATACATAAATGTCATACATCTATTGACCTATTCATCTACATAAAGCGACAAAATATCGCGGTTAAGTTCTACAACTTATGTATTTGTAGCGGTACCTAGTTTAAATGTTCTCTCTCTTTATTTAAGAGCTGCGATCTTGTCGGTGAGGTAATCGCCATTACTCCATAGATAGGGCGTGTAGAACGTTGGTTGCCCCAATTGCCTTCCGTTCCGCAGTACACCGACCAATTTCTCAATCGGTGATGTTCTAGCTAGAGCCCTACCAGAATCCATTTCGGCCTCCAACCAGTACTGATACCGCTGCTGTTCGGCATCAGGGGTGCGCTTTTGAAGTAGCGGCGCCTACTCGCTACGTCACAAAATCGTCATAGAACCTAAGTAGCATTTTATAGGTTAGCCCGTCCCAGTGAGCTACCCACTACGTTCTGCTAATCCTGTCGCTGTTTGGTCGGGGACTGCTTATTTTTATATTCGCAGCTAACCATCATATCTGATGGCCGTTCCACTATCCGCCACTCCCCACCCCCGTAGATGGCCTACAGCTCAGCCTACTACTGTACTGCTGTACTGTACTAGTTTAAATGATATAGTGCCTTTTAATTGCAGACGTGGCATCTGTTATGAAATTCGGTCAACTTGGCCAGGAAGAGCATGTGTTTATTATTATTACTGCCAGTAAGTACCTATGCCATTATATAATTTTATTTTACGACTCATTTGTACACAAGGCATAGAATAGGGAATAATGCTACGTATACAAAGGCAACTCTCCACCAGTGGCTGAGCTCGGTTTAAATTACCCTGTACTCATTAACAGCTTACGGCCATAAGACTAAAATAAGCTCCACAGGGGGTGAGGTCGGCCCCCGATACAAATTGGTGCGGAGCGGGGAGTTACCGTTCTACACGTAGTATTCTTCTTTATTCTTTGCTACTCTGAGCAAATAAAAATAATAGAACATATGCAGCATGTGTGCTAGTCTCCCCGGGTCCTCTTGACATGATGGACAATTGTCATGGGGCTAATTGTCATATAATGGTGTTCACGCCAACGTGAACGCACCAATAACAATATTGAAAAACGGCAACCCCGATGACGTTCTTCTGGTCTCGGTCTATATTATCTGTGCTCTCTACCTCTCTATCTATCTCGGCTCACGTCACGACCAACGATCGCGTAGTACGCGCGTAAAAATGTAATATACTTACCATATAAGTAACAAGTCAATAAACAATCCCCCTCAAGTAACGAAGCTTTTATTGAAGTGATTCCATCCTCCATCAAAACAAACAATACAACCACGCCGGAGCTACTGCAGCGCCGACAAATGGTCATCATATTCATGTTAGGACAGTGGCTGCAAGTCATCTTCTGAATACTTGGGGCTCTGCCCATCCTAATGGATTACGGGCGTGAGTTTACAGTGTCTATTTCAGGTGGCAACCTAATGCTGAAGATATTGAAAAGGACGGCGGATTTTAACGCTCACACAGCAGGCGTGGACTCCTCCAATACTGGAGTCACGCAGAAGCCCTGGCTCATACCGAAAAAGTCCAAGTTGTTTCTAGAACAGTCTGTCAGGGAACGGGAAAATGCTGTTGGTATGTGTTCTGGTAAAATATTGGTTTACTAAAAGAAGGTAACAGTTGGATGAACGCTTGATTCTCTCTTTGAAGTCGCAGGTTTTTAACCAGTGATTTTCGAATTCATTTTTGGATCATAAATGATTATCACGTGCTTAGCGGTGAAGGAAAATATCGTGTGGAAACCCACATACATACATAAACTCACGCCTATTTCCCACCGGGGTAAGCAGAGACTATAGAATTCCATTTGCTTCGATCCTGACACACTTCTCTTGGTTCCTCCACATTTATCAACCGCTTCATACACGCACCCACGCCCCTCATAGTAGGAAACCCACATTCCCGAGAAATACGTTTTGGAGGTATGTGACGTAATCTGTGTTGCACTGTTTTTTCATTTGCGGGTTGGAAGGTCAGGCAGTAGCTTCTGTAAAAACCCGGACCTGTCTAATCTTCAGGTTATGTAAGTGGACCCTGTATAAACGGGATAACGCTATGGAGATAATGACTGAAAGTAGGTAATCATTTTATAAACGCCTGTGGCGTTTTTTATAGCAATGTACTTAAATGCGTTTTGCTGTCAATATAAGAACAGGCGCTGCTATCTAAAAATGAAAGATTACGTATCGTTGCTTTATTTATAGCGAAAACCTCATAAGCACCTTCGTAAAAAATCTCATTCTAAAGTTATTTTCTTCAACAAAACCTCCATTACGTGAAAGAAATCGATTCCTTGTTTTACGTAGTAGTATATTATTTACCATATTAACGATCTTCGTGGTTAAGCGTTGGGCTCACGATCCGGAGATCCCGGGTTCGATTCCCAGTGGGGACATACCACAAAAATACTTTTTGATCTCTAGTTTGTTTAGTACATTACAGGCTGATCACCTGATTGTCTGAGAGTAAAATGATCCGTGGTTCGGAAGGCACGGGAAGCGGTTGTTCCGGGTTACTACTTACTGATGTAAGTAGTCGTTACATGAGCCATGTCACGGGCGTTTAGCGGCTCAATAGTAACCCTTGAGGGTTGATGAGGTTGATAATCCACCTGACAACCCACACGATAGAAGAGTTTATGATTTTACCATTACAGGGATGCACGAGGTGTTCCAGCATGAGCTGAGTCGACTCCGGCTGGTGGCTGCGAAGACTCTGCTAGACGCCCACGTCAAGTCTGACAACTCTATCGGAGTGGGTGCTCTTGAACCTGTCAGGTTGTCCGCTGAGGTAAAGTATACAGGGTGTTAGTGACAACGAAACAAAAAGAAATTAGAACGTCTAATTCATTGTTTTTTTTTATTGAGAGTTATTGAGGATAGAAGAGGGAAGATTGCTTCTATGCTGTTCTGGGAGCATATAAAAAACATAGAACACGTTCAGCTGCTTCTCTTCCCGGGCATGTCGTAAAAACCGACAGAGGGATTGTGTCCTCTAACATGATGGACTAATGTTATGGGCGATAGGCTGATCCCTTATCACCATAAGGTTCATCATATCCATCTTTGGAATTCGTATCAACAGTGGCTGCAAGTTGTCTTTGATTACTTGTGGCTCTGCCCACCCCATTAGGGATTACGAGGGTGAGTTTATGTATGTATGTATGTATGTATGTAAGAGGGAAGATGATCGGACACTAAACAAACAAAAGACAACAAAAAAATACAGGACCCCGATACCGACCCCGCCGGCGTGGTCGACGATTTCCCTCAATCAGCACTTATCGCTATCGACCCACTAGGGTCGACTAATTCTTTCAAATATCTTTCCGGTTACATACTTACTGATTTAAGTATCTTACGTGTTTGTTACGTGGACCATGTCAGAGGCCTTTTACCGCTCAATAATGACCTTGGCACGAGGGTTGCTGAGGTGAAAAATTACTTAGTGATCCCTAGTTTGGTTAGGACATTGCAGTCTGATCACCCGATTGTCCGAAAGTAAGATTTCCGCTTTCATGGGGTTGGTCCTCACCTCACAACCCACACTTTAAAGGAAATCAATAAAATCCTTTGTCTTCAGGTTGAAGGCCTGGGGCCAGTGTTCAGAGTGACGCTGATAATAGAGAACACATCAACTGAGAAGGCGGTGATGGGCTTGTCCATACTGTTCCACGTCCAGCCAACAGACTATAAGGTCTCCAACCCTTATATCAAGGTAGGTTTATTTGAAAGAAAGAAAGAAAACATTATTTCCATATTGGACGCCACATTAACAAACTGACATACTTAAAAAAAAGACATAAATAATTAACATAAACATAAACTGCCTATATACGTCCCACTGCTGGGCACAGGCCTCCCCTCAATCAACCGGAGGGGGTATGGAGCATACTCCACCACGCTGCTCCACTGCGGGTTGGTGGAGGTGTTTTTACGGCTAATAGCCGGGACCAACGGCTTAACGTGCCCAAATAAATAATTAAGTATATTAAATATCTACACAATGGAGGCGCCCAAAATAAAAAAAAGATCTTCCTCAGCGTAATGCCGTGATAGGTACGTGCTAGCACGGGCCGCGGCGCTGGTGTTATGGGAGACTTATCGTGAGCCACGGACATACCAAACTCAATTACGTACCTATTTGAGGAGCTCGATGGCGCAGTTAACGCGCTCGGTGTGCGATTGTTGAAGTTAAGCAACTTTCGCAAAGGCCGGTTATAGGATGGGTGACCACAAAAAAAAAGTTTTCATCTCGAGCTCCTCCGTGCTTCGGAAGGCACATTAGCAATCGTTAATAACCATCAATCCGCACTGGGCCCGCGTGATGGTTTAAGGCCCGATCTCCCTACCCATCCATAGGGAAGGCCCGTGCCCCAGCAGTGGGGACGTTAATGGGCTGGTGATGATGAAATATCTACACAATGGAGGCGCCCAAAATAAAAAAAAGGATCTCCCTCAGCATAATGCCGCGGCCCTGGTGTTATGGGAGACTTATCGTGAGCCACGGACATATCAAACTCAATTACGTACCTATTTGAGGAGCTCGATGGCGCAGCGGTTAACGCGCTCGGTGTGCGATTGTTGAAGTTATGCAACTTTCGCAAAGGCCGGTTATAGGATGGGTGACCACAAAAAAAAAGTTTTCATCTCGAGCTCCTCCGTGCTTCGGAAGGCACGTTAAGCCGTTGGTCCCGGCTGCATTAGCAGTCGTTAATAACCATCAATCCGCACTGCACACGCGTGGTGGTTTAAGGCCCGATTTCCCTATCCATCCATAGGGAAGGCCCGTGCCCCAGCAGTGGGGACGTTAATGGGCTGATGATGATACAAGTAAATCCATACATCGTAGTATAACCTTACTTACGTTACACACCGGACACTTCATACAAAACACCTCGTTTTACACAGACACTACACATTGACGTTATCGTACACGCGCATCTGTGTGTGACGTCTGACGCCCATACGATTAAAGACTAAACTATGTCCGAGGGGGGTGAGGTAAACCTAGCTCAGCCGCTGGTGGGGAGCGGAGAGTTGCCGTTCTATACGTAGTATTATTCCTTATTCTATGGTTATGTATCTATTTTAGAAAGATATGCTGTTATTTTATAATGGAAGCAAGGTATCAAAGTATTTACGCAAAGAGATTTCACACGAACGGAGTCGTGAGCAACAGTTAGTATTAAATCAAATGTGACGTCACTTCTGCCAACAGTGCCAACTCACACGACTTGCAACTTCAGATTAAGTATAAATAATCTGCGATTGCAACGAAAATTATCTTTCTGATATCATATCAATAGATACTTTTTTTACAATACCTAACCTACCTCGGGACTCAAATGACTTTGTGTATCTTGATACTTATATTATAAAAATACCTAAGTATACAGGTTAAATTAATGATATCGAACGAAATTTTACCGTCGGACAGGGATGTTGTGTCCTATATTTTTCTTTTACCCTTGACGGGGTCAGGACCCCGATACCGCCCCCTCCGGAGTGGTCGACAATTTCCCTCAATCAGCGCTTATCGCTATCGACCCACTGGGGTCGATTAATTCTTTCAAATATTTTTTCCTCTCAGACGACGCCCTGAGCCGAGGTTCGCGCCCAACTGGGCACCCTCAGGCCTGTTGTCTTAAACTTTGTACCGGGTGAAAGCCTTCAGCGCTCCCCATTTGTCCGACCAAGAAGTTAATGCCATCTGCGGCAAATAAACAATAAGTCAAGTAAAAAAAAAGATAGGTTTGCTCTTGGCCCCAGATTTGCCCGAAGGTGTTGACGAGGCCTAAGATGGAGGGAGCTCGCTCAGAAGGTGCCTGTTCACTCTGGCCTTGAAAGCACCTGGGTTATATGCATTCGGAAATACAGAAAACGGCAGAGAATTCCACTCCTTAGCACTGCGCAGAATGAAGGACGAAGCGAAGCGCTTTGTGCGAATAGTTGGGATATCCACCAAATAGGGATGGAACCCGGCCTTACCTCTGGAAGTATAATCCGTTGGATCATTACTATCATTAGACTTGTTTCACACAAGAGTTTTTTCTTCAACGGACAACCTCACTGTATACTTTAACTATTTTATGTTACGGTTATTTAACAGGTACCCCTCTTATCTCCTGGTGCAAAACTTCAATTCCCTACAAAAATCGAGGAGGTATTCTCTGAGAGTGTAAACCCTGAGGTTTTCTTCCGCTCAGTGAGTGGGCAGGCCGGTGAGAGGTCGCTGGTAAAGGTGTTACTGCTGAAGGAAGGTAAGGTATAAGGGTAGGGCTGTCCATTTGCATTGTGAGGGGGTGTGATGTTGTGTGTAGGTAAGGATTTTTCTTGTGAATATTGTAGCAGAGTACAAACTCTGCACATACTGGCCTTTCTTTCTGACCGTCAATCATTTTAAATTTCGAAATTCTCATGCCATTACGCATTTCCTTTCATTTTACACTGACTCATTGCATCCCAGACCTTCATAAGAACAACATAAATATATTATACTGTTTAGCTCTGGCCGAGCCCTCTAGTTTTGGATTTAATCTTATATCTAAGCATCGTTATAATTTGGTTTTGTAGTGTTGTTAATAAACTATATTACTGTATAAAAAATAAAATAATAAAATAAAATAATTGTTTATTGTCATAGAAAAGATCGACACAACATTGGGTGCTACAGCTAGGACACACAAATGCTACAGAAGTATAACCCTGCTACCTGAACTAGGAGACCTGTATCTCAGGGAGCAGTGTTCAGCAATTACATCTTTTATAACATCAGTTTAGGCAGACCATTGTTAAACTGAATTTATTTGACAATAAACTGTGCTTAAATAAGAACAAATAAACATGCATTTTGTATGTAAATTGGGTTTGTGTGTGTGTGTGTGTGTATGTGTATATATTAGTGTGTGTGTGTGTTTGTGTGTAACTGTGTGAGTGTTTGCGATAGCCCTACGACTTAAATGTTGTCTTGGGTTCAGAAACTGCTATCGTGCTATAAGCAGCTGTATATATGTATATATAACTATATATTCTGTTGGATTTAAAACGTTACGTTATTTTTTCATCGTTATTACCAATCATCCCACTACTTTGCCGGCATGACGGGACTCCATCACCACCCATCATGCCGCAATATACACAAACATCCCCTCACATAGTATATTTTTAAGTCAAATTCAATTCAAAATCAAAAAATATCTTTATTCAGTAGGTAACATGGTTACACTTTGAATCGTCATTTTTTATATAACGAACGTCTCGTCCGCCTAAAACTACTGCAGCTTCAAACAACCTGTATAGCCGGGGAAAAGAAGCTGCAAGAAAAACCTCGGCATAACCCTGAATAAAGATATTTTTGAATTTGAATAAGTTTTATATGTTTCTCTATATTTGTATTTGAAGGTCAAACACGGCCGGTGCTCGCGGCCACAGTCCAGATGCCACCCACTGATCCTATGATGCTGCCCTTCGACAAACTGCAAGCTACGGCATTAGGCGGGGAACAGTTCGAGCAATAAATAACACATCAGGGTCGTTACATGAGCCGTGTCAGGGGCCTTTGACGGCTCAGTAATAACCCTTACGCCAGGTTTGATGAGGTTAGTAATTCGCCTCATAACCCAAACGATAGAAGAAGAAGAAGAGGGTAGAACGACTATGTAAGAGTAATCTAACGCGACGGAAGAAAAAGTGGTGTGTCAGGGTGGTAATAATAATAGCCGGGACCAACGGTTTAACGTGCTCTCCGAAGCATGTAATTATCTTACTTTTTCGGCCAATCAGGTGATTCAAGCCTGCAAAGTCTTTAAAATAACACAAAAAGAATCATGAACCTTGCGACGGAAAATTCCACTTGATATTAACTCAATCTACCCCCTCAGTATTCGGTACGATGTCTCTAACTAAATATTGTAAAAATGTATCTTAAATAAAGTTAATAAGGCCACAGAAATGTGCAGGTCATTTAAGATGTATGATTGAATTATGTTTTTAATTATTAATGTTGATTACGTGCGTTAAACAAACATTATCAATTATGTATTATTCATTTATCGGATGGTTTATTACTAAATTACTTATGTCTCTAAATATTATATAAATTTATACTTTAATAAAGTTAATAAGGCCACAGAAATGTGCAGGTCATTTAGGATGTATCTAAGATTGAATTATGTTTTTAATTAATAATGTTGATTACGTACGTTAAATAAACATTATCAATTATGTATTACTCAGTTTATTGGATGTTTTATTACCTAATTTCAATTTTCATTAGCGATAATAAGTAAGTAGGTTAGGTACCTAAAAGAACGATTATAAGGACGTGTGATAAAATTGTTCGCTTTATAATCCATTATTTGTTTTATCCGGCAGTAAAATCCGCGGGATTTCTTTCGAAGCATCCACACATACATAAACTCACGCCCGTAATCCCTAATGGGGCGGGCAGAGACAAAGTAATCAATGACAACTTGCAGCCACTGTTGATACGATGTCGTAAGCTGGATATGATAAACCTTATAGTGATAAGGGATCAGCCGATCGCCCATAACATTAGTCCATCATGTTAGAGGACACAATTCCTCTGTCGGTTTTTACGACATGCCCGGGAAGACAAGCAGCTGAACGTGTTCTATATTTTTTATGTGCTCCCAGAACAGCATAGAAGCAATTACCTTTAGTAGTCATCATCATCAGCCCATTAACGTCCCCACTGCTGGGGCACGGGCCTTCCCTATGGATGGATAGAAAGATCGGGCCTAAACCATCACGCGGGCCCAGTGCGGATTGATGGTTATTAACGACTGCTAATGCAGCCGGGACCAACGGCTTAACGTGCCTTCCGAAGCACGGAGGAGCTCGAGATGAAAACTTCTTTTTGGTCAACCATCCTATGACCGGCCTTTGCGAAAGTTGCTTAACATCTACGCCACCGAGCACCTTTAGTAGTACTTACGTATTATACTTACCTATGTTTAAGTCTCAAGTAATAGGGGGCGAACCTACTGCCATTAACCGGGCACAAATCTGAAAAACTACGCGATATCATAATCATTTGTTGCAAGTCACAGTTTTACATAGGTGGTATATAGGATATGCTAGGTACGGTCACGAGTATTAACACTTTTTTTTTTTTGACGTGACTTGTTGTAGATTTGCCGCAGATGGCATTAACTACTTGGCCGGACAAATGGGGAGCGCTGAAGGCTCTCACCCGGTACAACGTTTAAGACAACAGGCCTGAGGGTGCCCAGTTGGGCGCGAACCTCGGCTCAGGGCGTCGTCTGAGAGGAAGAATATTGAAAGGATTAATCGACCCTAGTGGGTCGATAGCGATAACCGCTGAATGAGGGAAATCGTCGACCACGCCGGCGGGGTCGGTATCGGGGTTCTGAAGTGTTTGGTGTCGCGAGCTGATTGGCTGCCTCTATGGCTAGAGTAATCGGGTCGTCGGGATCGTATGTTACGTCCTTCGGACTCCGATACTTGTCAGTACCGTCCCTAAGCGGGATGTAGTATTAACACTTCAGCTGCTAGACCCATGTGACAAATATGCGCATATGGACACTCGAGGCGTGCTCTACGCACACGCGTAGCTATCACGAAAGTTGTACCAACGAATGTGCTACCGACACGCCAGCTGTGTCTCGCTGTCCACACGAATGTGCGCACCGGTAACGCGTAGTGTGTTCATACAAACGCATCGACGGACCGGCCGACGCGCCACGCCGGTCCATACAATCTCGATACAATAGGTACTGCGCGGCCGTCTCGCTTACGGTGTGTTCACACTGCACTTATCTAACGCCTTTTTATTGAAATTGTATAATATATTTCTACATATTATATACCTAACTTTTAAATTACCTTGTGTTTGTATACACTTTTGTATGTATACACTTTTGTACCATGTCACAATAACTTTTTTGACAAATTGAACTGTAAGTCTCACTAAATGTCAAATATGTTAGTGCGACAGAGTCCTAAAGTGGGTACATTATATTGCTCATGACTACATTGTGACGCCCCGCTGGGGCACAACAACTTAAGCATAACATTGTTAAGTGGTCAGAATTTATACGTACATATCAATTATCCATGATCGGAAAAGTGGCTTTAAAGCCCGAGCCGGAATTGGCTATCACGGATTTTCAAAATTAAAGATAAGTAAGTAGGATGGTCCCAACCACGGAATAGAAGAAATAAGTTGGAAGGGCCAAGTGACCGCGAAACAAGCCCATACAAGTATGAGCAAATAGTTCATAAGTACTTCAACTTTGCACTCAACTCGACCGCAAACTTTACGACGCACGGAGCTCTCCAAAATATATTCTAAGGTCGTCTTGTGTATTATTTACCCTGCAGGGCAATAAGTCAAATATCGACTATCATGCAAGGAGATCCTCTTTATCACGGGAGATCTAAAAACCTTACTATGATCGCCAATTTATCAAAAAACCTTTTGTATACAGTATCGTACGAAAAGTGATGATAAAATTGTAGCCTATTATATAAAATATACATTGTCGGCAAAGTGGCTATAGAATTTGAGAATCAGTACCTACTTAGAGCTGTCGTAGCTATCTGTTTGCAGGAGTAGTAGAAAAAGAGTGGGGTTGAACCGGCGACAGCGGTTCTCATACAAAGTGCCTTAGGGCCTTTCCAAGCTCATTCTTCTGTTTCCTGAGTAGGACCTACTTAAGTTTTATACGAAGAATAGAAACCCGTCATCCTTAATTCTATTCTCTTTGTGTCGTCCAACGTCATGGCCACAGACTAAAATCATCATCATCATCATGCCCCACAAACCGTATCCGGCGACGGCGACTCCTAAATAGCTCTCCCGGGTCGTTGTGGTAGGCTCCGATGTGGCTAGCGAAACCTTTTTTTTGCCGTGACTTATTGTAGATTTGCCACAGATGGCATTAACTACTTGGCCGGACATATGGGGAGCGCTGAAGGCTCTCACCTGGTACAACGTTTAAGACAGGCCTGAGGGTGCCCAGTTGGGCGCGAACCTCGGCTCTGCGTCGTCTGAGAGGAAAAATATTTGAAAGAATTAATCAACCCTAGTGGGTCGATAGCGATAAGCGCTGATTGAGGGAAATCGTCGATCACGCCGGCGGGGTCAGTATCGGGGTCCTGAAGGCTAGCGAAACCGAACTTCGACCTGGAGTTGCGGTCACATGGCACATAGTAAAGCTGGCCTGACGAATTGAGTGTATAGTACTAGCAGACTAAAATAGTTCAATGATAGATAAGTATTAAGTATATTTTTTATAAGATTTCATCAATTTATTATCACAAACTTCGATAAGGATAAAGGATGAATAAATTCAATGTCAATGAGATAACTTTGAAAACTTGTAGGTCAATGCTAGTTCTTCTCTCCCAAGTGCAAGAATACTTTGCTCATATTATGGTGGGGGGTACCCATCCCGGCAACCGCTAACTACTCTGCATGTTAAATAAAAAGCAGATTTTATGAACTGTATTGTATTCAACCGTTCGATACAGCGAAAAAGTAAAAAAGTGTCATTCTAAACCAAAGACAAAAAACGAAATATATAGACATAAAATCATAAAGAACCTTAATTCCTTTAATGGAAACAATATGAAGTTTATGTTTAATTAAATTATTAAACATAGTAGGGCCAGAGCCACAATAAGCAAACTACAAAATAAATGGTAATAGAGACTAATACACATGCAGTATTATACACCTACATAAAAGTTACAAAGGTTTAGTTTAAAGTTAGAGTTTTAAATTACTTAAGATATGAAATTGGTAATGGACACAATTTTCTAAAAGATCTTATATCATTCTTATTATCTTCTACTATCGTGTGGGTTGTGAGGTGGAGGACCAACCTCATCAAGCCTGGTGTCAGGGAAATTATATAGCCGCCAAAGGCCCCTGACGTGACTCAAGTAACGACTACGTACTTACATCAGTAAGTAGTAACCGGAACCAACGGTTTAACGTGCCTTTCGAAGCACCACGGACCTTACTTCTGGACAATCAGGTGACCAGCCAGTTCTAACCAAACTAGGGATCATAAAGTGATTAGTCCCCACCGGGATTCGAACTCGGGACCTCCGGATCATGAACAGAACGCTCAACCACTGGACCACGGAGGCTGTTATCGTTATTTTAATTATTAAGTAGACATTTTAATTTCTGCCACTCTTACTCTAACATCTGGCCCTGGCAGCACACCCTCGGTGCCAAAGGAGCATAGTACCCCGCTAGCCACAAGTTGGTAGTGTGACTAGGGATCAACGATTCAACGGGTAGGTATATACTTATGCGCCGCACTGTGCATTTCAAATTCGTCTTGCGATTGATGCACCTTCTGTTTAAGTACCTCTCCAAGTTATTATTTAGGTCATAGAGTTCCCTCCAAAATAGGTAATAGATACTTAGTAATATGCGATAAAAGTTTTGTAATGTTTATACCTACGTATTACTGATATCTACTTATTTATATGTCCGTAAAATAAATTATATCACCGCTAACGACAATAAGATAATAAAGATATGACAAGGATGTTGATAATACTGTTTTATCGTTGATTTGCGACGCTTTGCTGTTGGGATTACCTACAACATTTTGAAAGGAAGATTGATATTCTTCTACAACTACTTATAGGTGTAAGTAGGTATGACAAGTACGAATAGGTATCTACATAATATATCAAGTCACGTCGGTAATACCTGCAGGGGGTGATCAAAGTCCCCTATCTACCTACCCCCTATATTTTCCTAGTCAGTGATTAGTCGGGAAAACGGTCAACTAGTCGGCATTAGAAAACACAATCAGTAACATATAAACAGTACTTATTTTATTAGTTCCAAGTAGTAGCTGGACAGTACGGAATAGAAGAAAGACGATGGAAAGGCCTTTTTTTTGACGTGACTTATTGTAGATTTGCCGCAGATGGCATTAACTATTTGGCCGGACAAATAGGGAGCGCTGAAGGCTCTCACCCGGTACAACGTTTAAGACAACAGGCCTGAGGGTGCCCAGTTGGGCGCGAACCTCGGCTTAGGGCGTCGTCTGAGAGGAAAATTTGAAAGAATTAATCGACCCTAGCGGGTCGATAGCGATAAGCGCTGTTTGGGGGAAATCGTCGACCACGCCAACGGGGTCGGTATCGGGGTCCTGAAGTGTTTGGTGTCGCCTCTATGGCTAGAGTAATCGGGTCGTCGGGATCGCATATTACGTCCTTCGGACGCCGATACTTTTCGATAGAAAGACCCTAACGCGCATTTTGTATGAGAACCGCTGTCGCCGGTTCAACCCCACTCTCTTTTATTAAATTTATCTCTTTTTTTAAATATGAAATATATTCAATAATTGAGGCCCAAAATACTTATGAACCTCACAAGGTTCATGTTTAGACTTTGTAACCGTGGCTGCAGTTATTTTTGAATACTTGCGGTTCTGTCCAACCCATTAGCAATTATAGGCGTGAATTTATGTACCTATAGGTATGTAGGTAACAGATATTACTTATCACTAGGTACCTAACTGAATATTTCGGGTGTGTCGTCTACAATAATACTTATATCCCCCGCGATGTAGGTAGATACTTATCTACTAAGCTATCGGGACACTTGAAGTTTGCGAAAATTATGACAACATGGTACTGTGGTATACTGGCAGGGTTGCCAACGATGAAAATCTCGTAAATTGGGTTTAAAACCAATTTGAAACCTCGTACGTTCGTTAAAATAAAAAAACTAAACATGGCGTAGGTACTTTACCCTATCTACCTATCAAATGAGTACTTATGAATTCTGTGAATTTAATAGCCATTTGTTAGACTGGTCGACCTAAGTTTTTTTTTTTTGACGTGACTTATTGTAGATTTGCCGCAGATAGCATTAACTACTTAGCCGGACAAATGGGGAGCGCTGAAGGCTCTCACCCGGTACAACGTTTAAGACAACAGGCCTGAGGGTGCTCAGTTGGGCGCGAACCTCCTCTCAGGGCGTCGTCTGAGGGGAAGAATATTTGAAAGAATTAATCGACCCTAGCGGGTCGATAGTGATAAGCGCTGAATGAGGGAAATTTGGTGTTTGGTGTCGCGAGCTGATTGGCCGCCTCTATGGCTAGAGTAATCGGGTCATCGGGATCGTATATTACGGCCTTCGGACGCCGATACTTTTCAGTACCGTCCCTACGCGGGATGTATTTGGAAGCCGCAAGTACCAGGGGATTTGGGTGGTGCGGGGCAGAATCGAAAAACCGTTTTGAAGCTAATTTGAGCCATTGGGCAATGGTTGGCAGAAGTACCTAAGTATGTATTGCGTGGTGTGACAAAAGTAAAGTAAAAAATAACGTGCTACAAAACGTTCGTCATCTTCCTGGCAATATTCCCGTTTTCAGGTTGCCTGCTCTTAAACATGATTCATGGGTATTTAATCTCCTTATCAAATCAAAATCAAATCAAATATACTTTATTGCACACAACATACAAAACAAATTAACACTTTCGGCTGACCGGACGGCTATTTAAAAAAATGTATTATGACACATTAATTTTCCATACAAAATTAAGAGACGCTGAAGGACGTTCTGATTTTGTTATAATCAAGAATAATGTGAAATATGACACAAACGTTACTAAACGTCGTCGTATATAAGCGTTCTATCATAACCGTTATACTACGATCATTAGTAAAAGGAACAACGTCTAACAACGTCATCGTTTATAGAAGTTGCGTCACATGCGGGTAACATAATGTTTACAGTTTAACTAACAACATCTAATGACGCGGACGTTTGAATACGTTCTGTCACGCAATACTCAAATATCATTATTTATTATTTTGACAACGTTTATAAACGTCGTCGTCAATAGACGCTTTTCTAAATATTTATTATAAAAATCAATAAAAAAAGTTATATTTTGATCACTGAGTAAGTAAAAATATTATTTGCAACAAGAGAATAAGTCGACTTTTTCAATATACGTGTATCGGATGGTTCTACTTCTCAGAGATATAATGCAACTCTATCAGCAGATATAATAGAAGGTCATCGCGGAGCACCGCTGCATACAGTGATGGAGTGGGAGTCCACTCAACATCCCGCGCGACAACGCCGCCTGCAAAAATAGAAAGGTTCCTAAGGTAGAAATAGGCACGTTACTGCAGTTAACACTTAACCTGAACCTGCCGTGGACCACCCTCTGCCTTCTGGATTGTTGGCGCCTGCAGAAAACCACCCAACACCTGCCGCGTCAGCGCAACCTGCATACACTGCGGACTATCCAATACCTTCTACGTTGCTGCAGATATAGAGACTAATTCAGCATCTCCTGCCTGACCATCGCTTGCTGATACAGAGGGCAACCCAGGACCCTCTGCGTCGTCAACATCTGCAGATATAGATAATAGTCTAGCATCTCGACAATTTCGCAGTCATTCCAGAGCTCTGAACAGTGTTCAAGCAAACGAGAGGCAGCCAGCAAGACGCAGAACACTTTTTTTTTGACGTGACTTATTGTAGATTTGCTGCAGATGGCATTAATTACTTGGCCGGACAAATGGGGAGCGCTGAAGGCTCTCACCCAGAAAAACGCAGAACATTATATTCAGTAAGAACCTAAACAGTTCATAAGAACATCGCCCATTTCGAAGCCGCTCCCGCGACATACAAACCAGCAGGCAGCGAGGACCAAGGCGCTGAACACCGCCTCGAGCTACATGTGATTGAGAAAAACCACATTAGATATAGTACCAACATTGTATTTTGATAATGTTTCTACAGGTGCTCAATTTGAATTTGATCCGTCTACTTCTGTTATAACGAATTCAAATTCAATTAAATGTTTCCCTCACACGTTGTAGACTTCTTACCGAGCACCCGTAACTGAGGATGATGTTCGACGTCCTGGTCGTTGTCTGTCGCTTGATTATACGTTTCGAGAACGGCCACGAGACGGGCAACGTTCCCACTGGAGGAACCGTTCCGCGTCCCGCCAGCCGCCTCCCATTCACTTCAGCATCTCTTGAATAACTTCGAGATTGACGAGGTGCTGAATTATCCTCTATATATCAGCAAACAGTGGCGATACAAGAGATGTCGGGTCACTCTCTATGCCTACAAGTGGTGGCGATGCAGGACGATGACGAAGAATTATCCACAATATCTACAAGTTGCGGTGACGCAGGAAGCGTCGAGTGGCCCTCCGCAGGCGCGAGCAATATAGCAGGTACAGAGGTGATGTAACAGTTGTCAAAAAGTCTGTTGCTGCTGAAAGTGGTAACGTAGGCATTTATGAGGGACCCTCGATATCTGCAAGCGGCGGTGACACGCGAGACGCTGAGCAGACTTCCACCCCTGCACGCAGCAGGGACCCAGGACGAGTCCCCAATACATCTGTTGATGAAGTATCCGCTTATTACGATATCACGTAAAATTGACACATAAGACGTCTACAATGGCGTAGAGCTTACAGGATGACGTCCATCAACGTTGTGATTGTATGCGTAATAAATGTGTATGTGTGAGTGACCTCTATAAAATGACGGTAAAAACGAATGCAGCGCGGCGCTAGAGATTTGGGAATCTGATGTGTTGTGGCGCAATGACGTAGCTAATAGAATTTAGTATCGGCTGTCAGCGCGCTATCACGTAGTGGGAATAAAATCATATTTTTCTTTGACGGGAATATACGTTGCGTCAATTTGGGTGTTTTTATTTTGACGTATAATGACGTTGCTCAGCCGAAAGTGTTAACACAGATGATGATAGATACAGTACAATCGGGCGGCCTTATTGCTAAACAGCAATTTCTTCCAGGCAACCAGTGGATAGGAAACATTATTACAATCTCGAACGTACGAACCTGATTGTACCCTTGTTCCAATCACGTATTAGTAGGAAGATCCTCCTAAGATTTTTTTTCCTGGCTATATCTGCAATCAGTATCTTTTTTTTTTCCTCTTACGATTGGCAACCTTGGATGTGGGAGCGGTTTAGGCGCGACATGGGGTACTTATAGGAAAGTTTGTCTTATCGAATTACGTAGAAAGAGGCCTGGCCCACTTGAATTTGTGACCTAATTCTCATTTTTGATAATCTGTTATGATAAATTACATAAGTACCTACCTAATGAAAGTGTATATTTCTGTTATTTATTTAGTTTTCAACAGCCTCCGTGGTCTAGTGGTTAGAGCGTTAGGCTCACGATCTGGTCCGGGTTCGATTCCCGATGGGGACATTGTCGAAATCACTTTGTGAGACTGTCCTTTGTTTGGTAAGGACTTTTCAGGCTTGAATCACCTGATTGTCCGAAAAAGTAAGATGATTCCGTGCTTCGGAGGGCACGTTATACCGTTGGTCCCGGCTATTAGCCGTAAAAACACCTCCACCAACCCGCATTGGAGCAGCGTGGTGGAGTATGCTCCATACCCCCTCCAGTTGATTGAGGGGAGGCCTGTGCCCAGCAGTGGTACGTATATAGGCTGTTTATTATTATAATGTTTTATTTCTAACCTGTAAACTTCCAGAACCTAAACTAACAAGTTTTATAAGTTCACTAATGGAACGCAATAAATATGCAATTTTACACATACTTTTAACGGATTAACGATTAACGTTAACTTGCGTTAATTCTTCCGTTAACGCTTTAACGTTTAACGAAGCTAACTTTTTTTGTAGCGGATTAACGATTAACGAAGTTAACTATGCGGTTAACGGTGCCCAGCTATGAATAAAAGTACCTAAGTAGGTACCTACAAAGAGCAACACAGACCATGCTCTTTGATTATTATTCTATGTCGTTCATTATACATGTTGTCAATGATGCAGATTCCAGGTCATCATCATCATCATCATCAGCCCATTAACGTCCCCACTGCTGGGGCACGGGCCTTCCCTATGGATGGATAGGGAGATCGGGCTTTAAACCACCACGCGGGCCCAGTGCGGATTGGATTCCAGGTCAGCAGACCATCTAATTTTATTTTAAGTCATACCTGTCATTTTCTTATTGCAGGGAATGCAATTCCGATCTCGCGGGATCCTGGGAGGTTAAAATGGCCACATCGAAGCAATTCATCTAACTTCAACTTTATGGTTGTATGGCAACCGGTCGTCATACAATTCATCTAAGAAAGCAATATTGCAATTTGTCATTTGTTTGCATTGCGCACTTACTTTTATATAATGCGCAAATGTCAAATTACAATATTGCTTTCTTAGATGAATTGCTTCGTTGTGGCCATTTAACCCCCCAGGATTTAGCAACTTGGGGGTTTGCGACCCTAGTAGAGATTATACAGGGTGTTAGTGACATCGTAACGAAAACTTTGAGGGATGATTCAGGCCATAATTCTGAGTTGATATCAAGTGGAATTTTCCGTCGCAAAAGTATGTAACGGAAAATAATTTAAATAAGCTCTAAAATTTTCATGACTTCTCCGACAGGAAATTCCACTTGATATCGTCTCAGAATCATGGTCTGAATCATCCCCTTCAGTATTCGTTACAGTGTCACTAACACCCATACCTACTTGTATGGCTACTGTATGTACTTGTATGGGGTGTAAGTGACATCGTAACGAATACTGAGAGAGATGATTCAGCTGATTATTCTGAGTTAATATCAAGTGGAATTTTCCATCGCAAAAGTATAGAATTGAAAATAATAAAAAAAAACTAAAAAATAACATGAATTTTGCGACGGAAAATTCCACTTGATATTAACTCAGAATCATGGTCTGAATCATCCCTCTGAGTATTCGTTACGATGTCACTAACACCCTGTATAGGCGATGTTTTTTGAACTAGGTATACTAAAAACCCGTTACATTTAAAAATTGATTTAATATTTATGTATCGACTTAGTAGTTGCTTCTATGCTGTTCTGGGAGCAAATAAAAAACATAGAACACGTTCAGCTGCTTGTCTTCCCGGGCATGTCGTAAAAACCGACAGAGGGATTGCGTCCTCTAACATGATGGACTAATGTTATGGGCGATAGGCTGATCCCTTATCACCATAAGGTTCATCATATCCATCTTAGGACTTCGTATCAACAGTGGCTGCAAGTTGTCTTTGATTACTTGTGGCTCTGCCCACCCCATTTGGGATTACGGGCGTGAGTTTATGTATGTATGTATGTATCGACTTAGTAGTTTGGGTGATTGAAGAAATCCTTGGGTGGTGATTTTGTGATGATAAAATAAAGCAACAGCGTCATGATTGTTGTGTATTTAGACAAGAGAAAAAGCGGAAATCCGCGAACGAATGTTTTAACAAAAATGTTTCCATATTCAAAAAATGCTCTTAAATTATTTATTATGTTTTCAACAGTGATTCAAATAATAAAAAAATATTAAGTCTTCTTCTTCTAGTATGAGTTTTTGTTGTGAGATGGACTACCAACCTCATCAACCAGGGAGTCAGTGTTATTATTGAGCCGCCGAAGGCCCCTGACATGACTCATATAACGACTACTTTCTTACACCATTAAGTATAGTAACAGAGACCAACTTGACGTGTCTTCCAAACCACGGATCATCTTACTTTTCGGACAATCAGGTGATCAGCCTGTAATGACCTTACCAAACTAGGGATCACAAACTGGTTTTTGTGTCCCCACCGGGATTCGAACCCGGAACTTCCGGATAGTGAGCACAACGCTCAACCACTAGACCACGGAGGCAGTAAGTAATTTAAACTTTTATATTTTGTATTGGGTGCCTACAATAGTGGGTCTGGCTTTCTTCATGTTATTGGCCGTACTACTTAGATTCTGGTTATAAATAATCTATTTAGATTGTTTCGATTGAGGATTATTAACGCTATGCGTGAGAATATCGTTATACTTATATATTTTATCAGGCCATTGTACTTACTCATTAGCG
This sequence comes from Pectinophora gossypiella, assembly GCF_024362695.1. Lineage (NCBI taxonomy): Eukaryota > Metazoa > Arthropoda > Insecta > Lepidoptera > Gelechiidae > Pectinophora > Pectinophora gossypiella. The sequence continues at coordinate 2,272,612 of NC_065409.1, forward strand.
TTTTTCATGTTTTAAAAGACAAAACGTATTTTTTTTGTGCCTAATGAAATGATAATGATGTTGAATATAGGTGCTTACTTACACTGTTAAGTTGTGAGGGGTAATACCTATCTGTGTGTTTTAGATTACCATTGATAAACTCGCTATATTTTTTATTGGCCGATACGATATGTTTTATTTATATTTATGACGTGCTTATCCTGGTAGGGTTGACATTTATTTTCGTAATGGACAGGTGAATAAAAGCGCAATATGGATGGAAAATGAACCTGGGGGGTTAAAATGGCCACATCATAGCAATTCATCTAAGAAAGCAATATTGCAATTTGACATTTGCGCATATAAAAGTAAGTATGCAATGCAGACAAATGTCAAATACCTAACAATATTGCTTTCTTAGATAAAATCATAAACGTCTCTAAAACGCGTATCAAAACAAAACAGTCACACAAAAAACAAAAAACGAACGATCGTTCATGTACTAAGTACTTATCGGCAGATGGTTACCTAATGCGTGCGCTTCGCAACACCCATTTATAATTTCTCTGAAAACACAAGATGTTATTTTTTTTCATTTTTGTGCCCAAACATGCGATTGGTCGACTGACCATAAGCAGTTTTGATGGTTTGGTTTTAGTAACGTGCAAGACAGGCCCCCTCATTAGAAGGCTGCCTTCATTAAGGTGCTACTGTATGTTATCCCATATGTGCGTCCTTTTGAGGCGTCTCATATAGTGGTTGTCACTTAAACTCCGGGCCAGTTTGTTTTGGTGATGAGTAATTCGATCTCTGTATAGCCTTGTGATGGTGGCAATTTCTTGCTTAACTGTCCTCATTCCAAGGTACTCGTGAAGTTCGTCCATGCGAGTGAACCAAGGTGCTCGCGCTATTGATTTGAGCACTCCGTTTTGGAAGCGTTGTAGTATTTCCATATTTGATGTTTTTGCAGCACCCATACCACCCAACACAAGATGTAATTATATAGTACTTAAATATGAATTTCAAATATTTAAAATTAAAGTGTGACAGCCCTGGGCCTCGTCGGATTTTCAGGACCGAATCGCGGGAATTTAACGCGAGAGCTGATGCGAAGTTTTTCAGTCATTGTGCCGAGCTCGCACCAGCTTCTCTTTAACTTAGGTGAGTTGTTCGTTTTTCAAAAGTTTTTTTCTCTTTTTATTACTTTCCAGCATAGTTCCTGATTACTTATTTTGTACTTATTTGCCATCGAGACAAACCAGTCGTGGTTTAGCGATGCTACGTGTCAGAACTGTAATTCAAAGGTGCATTAAGTAAACAAAAAAAAACCTTAGGTAACTGTTGTTAGTTTTCCAAATAACATAGGTACCTAACAAATATTTTGCTGCCTAAGTTTTTTACCATAATTTCACTTAGTTTTTTGTTTACGTACCTACTACGTAGTTATTTGATGGTAAACGACTTTCTGTAACACCTACATACTAATTGTGTTTCTGATGTGAATTCTTTGCATTGATTTAACCCAGAAAAAAAACAGTTTATATAGCAAATCTTTGAGATTTATGAATAACTGTGGACTTTGTAAATGGAAATGATAAAATGCTAATAGAATTCTATAGTCTCTGCTTATCACAGTGGGAAGTAGACGTGAGTTATGTGTGTTGTAGACTTTTTAAGTTATTTAGTTCTAAACAAAAATACGTATAATTAAACTGCGTATTTGCTAATCGAGCCTGTTATTTTGTAAAATGGCAGTCTAATCAGGCAGGTACAACTGTTTGTAAATGGAATATTGACGTATTATCTCTATTTCGACGTTTCAGGCTTACTAATGATTAATGATGTTGATGAAACAATAATATCTAACTGATACGTAGTCGTAGTTAATATGTTTGGCAATCGATCAGATTCAAGGACCAAAAATTTTACAATTTCGCGAATTTTGCGTAGTGTGTTAGGTGTCAAACGAATTGATCGAGTCCGAAACACAACATTGTGTTCAAAAACGGGACTCGCTGATGTGGGACGAAAAGCCGCCAGCCTTAAGTGGGATTGGGCCGGACATGTTTGTCGCATGCACCCTGAGCGGTGGGCACGGATCGTCACGCATTTGGTGCCTAATGACGAGTACAGGCGTCGTGGTAGACCTCGAAAGAGATGGCGTGACGACTTGGATGCTTGCCGGAGAGACTGGCCGGAGTACGCACAGGACCGCGAAAAATGGAAAGAGGAAGGGGAGGCCTTTGCCCAGCAGTGGGATCTTGTAGGCTAGATTAGATTAGATTTTACAATTTCTGTTTGATCCAGTCATCCAAAAGACACTGGGTGATCTCAGGCAACTTTTACGACATGCTTTCTAAGTTTACCTAACATCGACCACGCACATAAATAAGAGCAAAATACATCCCTATACACTTACCATAGTATACATTATTGTTAAAACTGGTGTCAACGCGTTGGAAAGCAGTAATGGCTCCAGTTTCCGCTGCCAACCCGGTCATCGAACCCGCGGAATGTTAAAAGCGGCGCGTGCGCAACGGGCCCGCAAACCAAATACGTTACCTACATTTCATTTTATAAGTAGGTAACACTGCAATTCCTTGCGAATTCTTCAGATTGTGAACAAAGATGTGTCTTGTTTGTGATTTTTCTGACATACGTACGCTGTAGCATCACGTCTGTAGTCCCATAGGGGTAAGCAGACTTTTATAGATGTAACGTACACCTGATACACCCACACCTTGCCAGCTATGTTTAAGTCCCATGTTATTGCTGTTAACCGGGCACAAGTACGGGAGTCTGTACTTAATTCAAACTCAAATTTAAATGCAGTGTTTTAGAGACCAAGTCGGGATTCGAACCCTACTACGATGTAAGACACGCGTACTCCCAACAGTAGAACTATCACGAGTAGTCGCTACATGAGCAATGTTTGTCAGGGCCTGTGGCGGCTCAATAGTAACCTGCTTTTCCTTAAATAAATAACTACGTACTTACTTATTTATTTAAAGGATAATGACCGTAACTATATGAGACCCGTCCCCCTCTTCCAACAGATACTTTATACGTGTAAGTAGTTTCATTAGTGTCTATAAAAAGACTACCAATTGATTTTAGCTTCCACATCCATGGGGTTTAGGAATCAAATAAAACACTGATGTACCAGGAGGTATCCAAAATCATAATTAAAAACCCGAAAGTCGCCATAGAAGAAAAATATCAACTCGCTAAGACGCTTCAAATGAGATATGTCTGGATTCCGTTGGTGGAGGGGGACGTTTTGACTCATTGTCCATAAAATAAAACTGTTTGTTTCCCAAAGAAACTAAAATAAATAAAAATATACTTAAGTTTAAAAACTAAAACCCGCCCACGGAAAAATTACGATCTAAAAAGTATGAAAGAAGAAAATAGGCATACCTATTCCTCAGAAATTCTGTTATAACTTTGAATATGTTTTGTTACAGATCTCAATCAAATAAACACCAACCATGTCTCTGGATGAGGTGAGTTAAACAGTACCAAGACCTGAATATTATTTTTATTTACTTTAGCTACTAACCTAAAGACTAAATCAAATCAAATGATTTATTTGAGAGCTGCAATGTGCAAACAATAATTTGTTACATAGGAAAGAAAGTATGTTATACAAAATTAATTATAAGTAGTTCTACTTATAAAAACTACTAAGGAGGTACCTACCTACCTATGAGTTTCCTACCTACTCATCTAACTTCTATATATGATTTTAAAAGTATCACAGAGCTAATTCTATTACACATTCACTCAAAAGATAAAATCATTATGACTTTGGTACCATGTCACATTAACTTTTTTGGCAAATTTAACTGTAAGTCTCACTAAATGTCAAATATGTTAGTGCGACAGCGCAGCGTCCTAAAGTGAGTACATATATTGTTCATGACTGTACAAGATGTTAATATTGTAACTTGATACAGACATCTACTTAGTTACATTATGTAAGTAGATATAACTTTTTCCTCACGCAGTACTTTTCTAAGAAACTTTCAATTTTCCGTTACTTCCAAGATTCTCAAGAACTGGTTTTGTTGTAGCAATTCAAGCAAGTCTCCGACTCCGTGAGGAACTGGAAGACCAAGCCCTCAGACGATGAGAACCTGGCTCTCTACTCCCTCTTCAAACAGGCCAACTTCGGAGATGTCAACATCAGTAAGTATTGAATAACAGATATTAAATAAGTCATAAGAAGATGAAATTACCAAAAATGTTTGCATCTAAAACAAGTAGATATTGGTATTTAACATTGTCGACATTTTGCGCTGCGCATTTACTTTTATATGCGCAAATGTAAAATTGCAATATTGCTTTTTATCAGATGAAGAGTTTCAAAGTGGCCTTTTTTAAATTCCCAGGTGTTATGATAACTGCTTTAAATCATATCTATGTCTATGTCTAGACTAGAGATAGTAAGCATGGTATATTAGTGATAAGCATATATCCTTCAATTATGAGTCAAAACTTATCGTTTCGATATGCAATAACTATTTACATTAGACACGACGATTTACCCGATTGTTCGAACAAAGGGGACAAGTCACAACACAATGGGGTGACTAATAAAAAATAATCAGGTTGAATGAGTATGATTTTATGAGTCACGGTATTGATGTTAATTACTTATTGATTTTTTTGACGTGGCCTGGTTTGGCCGGGCAAATGGGGAGCGCTGAGCGCGGCTCTCACCCGGTACAAAATTTAGACAACAGGTCTGAGGGTGCCCAGTTGGGCGCGAACCTCGGCTCAGGGCGTCGTCTGAGACGGAGAATATACGAAAAAAATAACCGACCCTAATAAGCGCTGAATGAGGGAAATCGCCGGCGGGGTCGGTATCGGGGTTCTGAAGTGTTTGGTGTCGCGAACTGATTGACCGCCTCTATTGCTAGGTAATCGGGTCGCGTCGGGATCGTATATTATGTCCTTCGGACGCCGATACTTTTCAGTACCGTCCCTGAGCGGGATGTTTTCGGAAGCCGCAACTACCAGGGGATTTGGTAAAAACGTTTTGAAGATAATTTGAGCCATTGGGTGGTTAGCAGAATAGTGTAGTGGCGAATAGTGAATGCATGCATGGGATTCATTGTCTGGGAACTGATATTAGGCAGCCAAATTACTAAATACGTACCTACTTACTTACAATATTTTACGGGTTTTTTAAAGTACGTCTAAGGCATTGTGCCGACGTTTTTCTTGCAGCTTCTTTTCCCGGATAGTGAGACTCAATAAAGATATTTTGTGAATTTAAATTTGAATGTCACCCGGGGTAAATCGACATTAATTGAACGAGGTTAATTCACCTCACCTCCGATGGGGTCATTAGTTTAGTCTATTTACGCCTTAAGTCGTTAAGGAGTAAGTGAGCGCGCACGGGGTAAGGCAGTGTTTCGTATGCAGTATTCGAGCTGTCGAGAAATGTGGCCTAAACAATTCAGAGATAATAATAACCTTAACCTCAAGAGTTAAAAGAAAAAAGCCAGTCAAGTGCGACTCGCGCACCGAGGGTTCCTTACATAAAAATAGATCGCGATTGGATAAGATAATATATTTATTGCATTCCTGATGTTTTTACAGAGGTCTTAAAAGTAGAGGAAAGCACTGCAACAACAACTCAAAATAACTTCTAAAGTTTGTAATTGCAAAAATATTATTTTTTCGGGTGAAAAACTGCTTATACATCGACATAGGCCGTGATTAGCTTATCAACTGCGCGAGTTTGTACCTAATCGCAAAAACTTTTTTTTGTGATGGAACAACAAAACGATTTTTGGATGTTTAATCAACTTGATACACACGCGTTTCCGAGAAAATGGTCTTGACAGACAGACGGGCGGACAACAGAGTGATCCGTTTTTCATTTTAAGGTTCAGAACCCTAAAATAGAAGTCAGGTGGTCAGTTTAAGTGCGATTCAGCAAAGGTACAATTTGCGGTTACTGCGAGCAGACGTCTACGCCACAAAATAGGTGCATTCACGTCAAAATATTGCGTAATTTTAACGTTCATGGTCATAAGATAATTGTATAAGTAGTCGCAGCAAGTTTATGACGTTTTTTGTACTTACCTTAGTTGTTATAAGATGCTCATATATATACCTACAGACTGCAGACGTAATAATGGACTTTTTCGAACTCATGTTTTAGTCTCGTTTTTACCTTATAATTTTTTACCTTATAGAGTGAGAAGGGAATGTTTTAAGTTGGTTTGGACACGTAGAGCAAACGAAGGATTATAGGATTGTTTAAGGTTTACCCGGTTATTATCATAATTAAAACACATAATACTGAGTTGTTACCACGTTATTATCAGGGATATGTACGGGAGTCTGATATCCTTGATAGTAACGTGGTAAGAACCCGTTATTATGTGTTTTAATTAGGATAATAGGATTACGAAAGCCAGTATATAAAGCGAAGGTTGATGGTAGGGCTGGCAGAGGAAGACCTAGTCGGACGTACATTGACCAAATTTGAGATTTCCCTAGAAAAATATCAGTACCTACGATCTGAACCGTCGTCGTGCGCGTATGAAGCGTTTGTTGAATGTGGACGAAGCAAGAAAAGTGTGTCAGGATTGAAGCAAATTATTTTTTAAATTTTTCTTTCGTGTACTCTGGTCTTATGTTCGTAGAGGTTAGGTAATAAAGTTCTTTTTAAGGCTTTTTTACTGCCGCGATCGCACACATCCGCAAGATGATACCACACCCCGGACACTTCATACAAACAACCACTGTTTTACACAGACACCACACATTGTCGTTATCGTACACGCGCATCTGTGTGTGTGACGTCTGATGCTCTACGATTAAAGTCTAAACTGTCCGAGGGGAGGTGAGGTAAACCTATCTCAGACGCTGGTGGGGAGCGGAAAGTTGCCGTTCTATACGTAGTATTATACCTTATTCTATGATGATGCCAGGATGCAACTATGTAAAAGTTAGTGATTATTTAGAAGATATGAATGCATGAGATTTACTGTCTGAGAACTGATATTGGTGCCGATTCCGGCAGGCAAACTTAACTAAGTTACTCAATTGTATAAAACTATTTTAAGTTTATTTTTTTAAAGAACGTCTAGGGCCTTGTGCCGAGGGTTTTCTTGCAGCTTCTTTTCCCCGGCTATACAGGTTGTCAGAAGCTGCAGTAGTTTTAGGCGGATGAGACGTTCGTTATGTAAAAGTTGACGATTCACAGTGTAACTATGTTACTGTGTTACCTACTGAATAAATATATTTTTTAATTTGAATTTGTAGTAAATGTTTTTTTTGTCTCCAGGTGAACCCAGTGGTCTGGTGGAGAAGGCGAAGTTCAAGGCGTGGACAAACCGCAAGGGTATGTCTCCCGATGAGGCCAAGAAGCAGTACATCGAAATCGCACAGAAACTCCAAGCCAAATACGCATAAATTACCCTTAGGTTAACTATTTAATCTATAGTTATTATTTTATTTTAAAAAATGTAATATATCTACCAATCAACTTGAAAATTAAATTGATCCACTCGATATTTCGATCACCGCAATTTTTTTCAAATTATGAGTGGATTTCTCATATTTGTAATTAGTATCTCAAATAAAAATATGTTAAGCTAAATCTTGTCATTTTATTTTAGAGTGCTAACAAAGTACTTATGCTTTGAAAAGCAGGTTGTTATAGCCGGACGAGAAAATGTAGTTTATGGGTAGTTTTTCGAACACCGGAAGTCGCTGGCCCCGATTCCTGCAGATCCCTCCTAATTTTATTTTAAGTAAAAAATAAGATGATTCTGTGCTTCGGAGGGCACGTTAAGCCTTGGTCCCGGCTATTAGCCGTTAAAACACCTCCAGCAAACCGCAGTGAAGCAGCGTGGTGGAGTATGCTCCATAACCCCTCCGGTTGATTGAGGGGAGGCCTGTGCCCAGCAGTGGGACGCATAGAGGCTGTTTATGTGTTATTTACCGTAAACGCTAAAATATTTTAGATATTTTTTGTCTTTTTGCAAATATCCAGTTAGAACTTATACATTAAATACGTAAGTTACCTATAGTTATAGAGATCTCAATTTTTTATCTGTAGCGAGGTAGGTAGCGAGTCTGTTGTGACTTGTAAGGTTTTGCTGACAAAAATCACATTAGAATGTAATTTATCAATAAAGCCCTACGTGGTTATCACTATACCCAGGGCTCATTATATCCACTTATTCCCTAGACACCGCGCACTGTAAGTATTAAAAACCCCTGCAGTTTGACTACTGATTAGCCACTTGTGGGATGGCCCATTAGGGATTGCTAGCGGCGCGCGTGTGTGTATGAACCTCATCACTAATTAAAGAGCCACGCTCTTGTCGGTGTAGCATCCTCCATGTTACTTTTTAGGGAAAAATAGAGCAGTGATCCCTCTTGCCTACTGCCCCGCAGTACTCTGTCTGACGCGAGTGGAATTGCGCCCAGATTAGTCTATTTCAAAGCCGTACTAGGACTCCTGGAGGACAGGCTCCGGCCTAAATAGTACTGACAGTTACTGCTGCCCTCTGTCAGTTTCCAGGTTACAGTCCCCGTGACTCGCCTCTTCCATCCTGCAATGCCGTACCGATGGCTCCCATCTTCGCCTCTGCAACCGTTGAGGTCTTCATCCGTATCCCGGGCAAGGGTTCTACATTATACCCCGTAGGTCTGGGTCCCTATCCGAACTCAGCCACTATCTTACTCGTACTCCGGCCTACTGAAGTAAGAGGCCGATTCGGTACCTACTGATGTATGGACCTATGACGTGTATTTTTTGCAGGTTTCTACAAATTATCAGGCATTTCATCATCACAAGAATGTTTCATACTCATTGGTACACGTATTAACAGTAGGTAAATATAGAAACATGACTATGTGGTAGACTTTACCCCATCTGTCCATGATTCATGTTATTATGAATTTGTGATTTATGTATGACTAGCTTTTGCCCGCGGCTTCGCTCGCGTTAAATTCGGTGAAACCCCCTTTTGCTAATCTACCAATTGTTAGCTTCCTACCTTATTGAAAATTGTGAAAAGTCCCATATAAAATATGACCCACTCTTTGCAGGATTCGCGGGCCAAATTAAAAAAAAAATGATGCACGATTTTTTGTTAGTCACAACGCCTGCATACCAATTTTTAGCTTTCTAATACCTTGAAAATTGCGGAATGCTCCATACAAACTTACACCCCCCATTGTAGGGAAGTTGGAGGTTGGTTAGAAAGAGACAAAAAGTAGCCTATGTCTTCTCCATCCCTCCAACTACCTGTCTCCACTTAAAAAATCACGTCAATTCGTAGCTCCGCTTTGCCGTGAAAGACGGGCAAGCAAACAGACACACACTTGCACACATTTATAATATTAGTAGATACAACTTCAACACAAGTGTTAACTCTAGTACTTATGACGTGAATCTAAGAAAAAAACAAAGAATTATTATTTACATTTTATTAACTTATAAAAAAAATATATTATCGAAAATTAAATTAAAAGACTAACGCAACGCGATGTAAAATATATTTTAGGTATTTTTAGAGTTCCGTGCCCAAAGGGTAAAAAATGGGACCCTATTCCTATTACTAAGACTCCGCTGTTCGTTCGTCCGTCCATCTGTCACCAGGCTGTATCTCAAGAACTTCGATAGCTAGACAGTTTAATATTCACCAAATATGTATTGCCGCTATAACAAGAAAATAATACAAAAAAAATAAAGTACTTACTTAAATATTTAAGGGGACACCCACCCACCATACAACAAAGTGAATTTTTTGCTTGATATCAAGAAATTGAGATACCAACTTACAAAATAGTCAGTTGTTTTTACTTTAATAATAAACAATAAAATATATTAACGAGACCCACTTAATTATGTATTATACAAAAATGGCATTTTTTGCTTATTTTTGCTTGATATCAAAAAGGTTACAATATATTTGTGTAGGTACCTACCTGATGTTGTTTTCCTAGTCAATGATACGGAACCCTTCATGCGCGAGCCCGACTCGCACTTGGCCAGTTTTTAATATACCTTGCCTATTAGCTAGTAAGCTGTAAATGTAATAAATGTAAAATAGGTATAAAGTGTACCTAAAAACCGAAACTAATATCTACCTAATTAGTTCCTATAATAGGTAAGTACCTATAAAAGGTTATTTTGCGCCCCAACGCAAAAGGTCCTCCTTTTTTGAAGTCGGTTAATAAGTGAAATAAAACTTAAAACGCCTGCTTGATGCTACTGGATTACTATTTGTAGTTCTACTTTAGTTTCTATTTATATCCCAAGAATATCACAGATGCAGAAATAACCAAGAAAATGTTTGGCTGTAAAAATGAGTTCAGTGCTTTTATTTAAAAAAACAAGACGTCAGTTGTCAAAATTGTCAAATTAAATTTTCCATAATTTCCATTGTATCTCTGTAATTTTCTTACGTACCATTTATTTCTCTAGTTTTTCGCAATCAAAATAATCAAATATTAATTTTCGATAGCGGGTGTAGATGTGCAAAGTTTGATCCGCCGATAACCCGTCATACATCGCTTGCTGTACGGTTTCCTGACTTTCTTCATTCAGTTTGTTACGAGCATTCGTGCCAAGCGGTCAGTCCCACTTTAGTACGAAGTAAGTTTGTGACGTTTTCCTGTTCTTCAATTTGCTTATTCACTTGATTAAAATAGTATTTCACACTTGATAATCGCCATGAAATTGCAGTAATTACTTGATAGGTTATTTTTGAAGTGTAATTTTAGCTAAATTTGATTGTAGAAGCAACCTGCAAACCGGGTTTTGACCTGTAAGAGTTCAATGATAAATTAATTCGACGAAACCGCTCACGTAGATTGTATAATATTTGTAATTATAGTGTATTTACGTGTAGAATTTAGTATTTTTGGTGTGTTTTTAGGTTAGCTAGTCCAGTCAATCACACAACATGTCTCTCCAAGAGGTAAGTGGATTTTTCCTTGTTATAACTGTTAAGACTCAAAGTGCTATTTATAATGTGTTTAGTTTTTCTCTGGTTATTAAATTATGACTGTCGCCTGTATACTCACTCTATGTATTTTATTATGTTATGTATTTTATTTACTTAGAGGGTATCCAATTGACCTCTACACAATATTGATACCATACATGTGATAATACCTATACCTACATAACACTAAATATATGAAAAAAATATGTATATTTTTCTATAAACGAACAGTAATGAAGAAAGCAAACCTACTTTTTTCGGTCTAATGATTATATACCTATTATTACTTTCAATGAGCCTCATTGAAACAAGTCATTTGTGTTTTGTACCTTACTAACATTTCTAAATGTAGAACTTGTCATCAAATACCCACTTCATAGCTATTATCTTCAAAATGTATTCCTAATAGGTAATAAATTTTTTATCAATAATTGCGTAGCAACAGGGTTCTTATAAGAAAATTATATCTAACTGTGTCTTGATTAATGACTGCATTTATCAATTAATTCATAATTTTTTGGTTATCATTAGCACTTAACCGTTTTTCAAAGACGTCCACCTACCTAACCTGAAGATTTGACAGGTCCGGATTTTTAAAGACTAATAATTTTAAAAATTTAAAATTATTTTATTACACTAGCACTATGTTCTACATCTGTATTATGAGTTAATTATAAAAAAAAAACCATCAGTAATTGTACATAAACATAACATAAACAGCCTGTATACGTCCCACTGCTGGGCACAGGCCTCCGCTCAATTAATTTGTATTTGTTCAATGCTAAAATTAAGTAACATAAAGGTGAATGCTAATTGACGGAACAAAGATGCCTTTTGCCTTGACTTGTGACGTTACAATGAATAATGCAAACAAGTGATGTTATTAGATTGTGCTGTTGGGTTGCAACGAGAAATCTACGCTAATTGCTGACGGCAATTACATAGCCTCACTGTGATGGCTACCGGTTTCTATTAAATTGATGGTGTACAGTCATGAGCAATATCATGTACCCACTTTAGAACCTTGTCGAACTATCATATTTGACATTTAATGAGAGTTACAGGTTTCATTTGCAAAAAAGTTAATGTGACATGGTTTCAAAGTGATGAAGATGAAGTTATTAAACCTTCGTCTTCATTTCCCATATGCTTTGGAACACCTTTTACTTAATAAGTTTATTGACTAACATCCTTACTTATAGAATATAAACAAGCAGTATTTATTTATTTATATGTGTGTATCAGTATTTGACAGCCAAGTAAATTTCAATAGAATTATGTGAGAGACTTTCCAGAGTATGTTCGTCAAAATAAATATAAATGGCGTTGTACAGCTTTAACATGATAACTACCTATTTTCTCATTACTCGGGTACATAATTATTCCAAAATACAATGTAATTGCAGAAGCATTATAAACATGTTCACTGTTTTTCTTATTTTTTATTTGTACTTAAGGCGGATTTTTTTTAAATATATTAGTTACGATTTTAGATGGCAAAAATATTATGATTCAAATCAAAATTCTAGGGCCTATAAACAGCTGAAAATTTTCTTAACTTTTTCTTTATTCCAATACATTAAAGAAGTTAAGGTATTAAAACTGTAAGCATCTATTCCACTACAAATTCAGCCTGGTGTAGTGAATACAAAATGTTATGTCATTATTTGAATTTGCATTGAACTTGACCCTGACAACAGTTCAAAGTTTTGCCTCCATAGCATTCTGCTTTAAATGCGTAGACTATTTAAATGTACTGCAAGGCATAATTTGCTGCGTCATTTAGAAACCATCGTCTGGTAGGTATATACCTATTACAATTTGGTAAACGGAAAGTCGATAAAAAGTTTATACGTACGTAACGTTGAGCGTTGGGCTCACGATCCGTCCCCGGATGGCCCGGGAGGCCCCGAGTTCGAATCCCGGTGGGGACATATCACAAAAATCACTTTGCGATCCCTAGTTTGGTTAGGACATTACAGGCTGATCACTTGATTGTACTGATCACCTGAAGGCACATTAAGCAGTACTACTGACTGATGTAAGTACGTTGTCGTTACTTGAGTCACGTCAGGGGCCTTTGGCGGCTCAATAATAATCCTGACACCAGGGATGATGAGGTTGGTCATCCACCTCACAACCCACACAATAGAAGAAGAATACAAATATACTTACATACATACATACATAAACTCACGCCCGTAATCCCAAATGGGGTGGGCAGAGCCACAAGTAATCAAAGACAACTTGCAGTGCAGCCACTGTTGATACGAAGTCCTAAGATGGATATGATGAACCTCATGGTGATAAGGGATCAGCCTATCGCCCATAACATTAGTCCATCATGTTAGAGGACGCAATCCCTCTGTCGGTTTTTACGACATGCCCGGGAAGACAAGCAACTGAACGTGTTCTATGTTTTTTATTTGCTCCCAGAACAGCATAGAAGCGAATATACAAATATACTTTATTGCACCAAAAATACTCTTTAACTAGGTACATGGCAAATGGTGGCCTCATCGCTTAAAGCGATCTACCAGGTGGATGCCTAACATATTGGCGCGCTCCACAGCCCGTTGTGCCACTCTAATTTCATAAATGTGCTCTTTCGTGAGCGGCCATGTTTCGGCACTATAAGTGAGTATGGGCAGCACACCATGGTTAAATACCATGGATTTCAGGCATTGCGGAAGTTTTGATGCGATAACATCCTGCAGTTTCCCAAATGCGCCTTGTCCTAATTGGATTCGCCTACCGATCTCTTAGTTGTGAGTTTCGGTCAAAAGATAGACAATCTTCTTCCCCCTATACGTGTCTCTTCTGTACGCAATATAATAATTGTTTATTCTATGCTATTAAGTGATAAAAACAAGTAATACTCATAAAGCAATTTGAATAGCTGTTTCGTCACACTTAAGTGCGAATAATTGTTTAAACTATACATGAGAAACATGATAGCGATATTAATTATTAAAGTCTTGAATGTTAAAGAAAATTAAAAACTCAATTTTAATATCGTATAATTAGAAGACAAATTGCAGTGAAGGAAAACGTCGGGAACCTTCCCGAGAAATGCGTTGCGGGGGTACGCAAGTCACTTATAGTATCATCACTACATAGTATAAAACAAAGTCACTTTTTCTGTCCCTATATCTCTATGTACGCTTAAATCTTCAAAACTACGCAACGGATTTTGATGCGGTTTTTTTAATAGATAGAGTGATTCAAGAGGAAGGTTTATATGTATAATAACATCCTTTAAATAGTGGAGAAGTACTGTTATTTTTGAGGATTTTAATGTGATGTCGTAAATAATTTAATTTTTTCTTCAGCACCCGAACGGAGCCGGGGCGGGTCGCTAGTAATATTATATAACGTGACATAACATGTATTGGACTGGTTTTCTCTTCGCGGGTTGGAAGGTCGGACAGGCTGTCGCTTCTGTGAAAAACCGGACCTGTCGATTTGTTAGGTTATGTGAGCGGAGCCTGTGAAAACGGGTTAACCAGAGAGATGATGTCTTGCACACGGACGAATGCTTGCGTGCGCGTGCTCTTATGTCCCGCCAATGAGAGACTTTCTATGCTACGTTCCTCAAAAAAAATATGGATGGCGCTGTACAGATTTGCCTTCGTTTAATCTTCTAATTTTATGGATAACAGGCATATAAGCAACTTTTATATTTGTTTTTGGGTATACATATGATAACTTCGAAGACTTCTAATAGTCGTGCAAAGTATCGTCTTACTATTGGCCATGGATTCTTTTCTTTTCTTCCTTCGACTGGGTTATGAGTTATGGTGGATTGCCAACATCATCAACTGAAGGCCCCTGACATGACTCATGTAACTACTACGTACTTACATCAGCTAGTGTAGCCGGGACCAACGGCTTAGTGTAACTGGTCATGGATTGAGAGTTTTTAGGGTTCCGTACCGAACCAAAATGCTAAAAACGCATCCCCCCCCTCTTAATTTATTCCAGATCGTGTTCTGTTTCCTTTTTTCTTAGTTTTTTAACGTTTTATCTTCTCGTTTCCAGCAATTCGACAAGGCTGCCGCCGATGTCAAGAACCTCAAGTCGCTGCCCAGCGACAACGACCTGCTGGAGCTGTACGCTCTCTTCAAACAGGCCACCGTTGGTGACGCCGACCCTGCCAGTAAGTTGACATCATCATCATACGTAACTAAGAATTCCTACTTTTAACTTTTGGTTACTACTTACTTTTGGTTACTACTTACTTTGGTTACTACTTACTTTGGTTAAGTACTTACTTTTGGTTACTAATAATAATAATAATAAAACACTTTATTGCACACAAATTCACAAAACATTTACATTTACTGATGTAAGTAAGTAGTCGTTACATGAGCCATGTCAGGGGCCTGGCGGCTTAATAGTAACCCTGACACCAGGGTTGGTTGGTACTCCATCTCACAACCCACACGATAGAGGAAGACTAAGAATTCCTTCAGATCATGCTGGCCCAAAATTCATAAATTCAAATTTAGAAATTAAATTTCAAATATCTATTCATTAGGTAACATAGTCACATTTTGAATCGTCAATTTTTACGTAAAGAACGTCTCATCCGCCTAAAACTACAGTTTCTCACAACCTGTATAGCCGGGGAAAAGAAGCTGCAAGAAAAACCTCTGTGAAGGGCTCTAGACGTTCTTAAAAAAAACATAAAATCCGTAGGTTAACTCTCATTCTATGTAAGTTAATATTTTATTTTATTGTATATTTTATTTTTTACTTTTTATTTTTATTTATTCTGTATATTTATTTTTTTGTAAATTTTCTATAACTATGGGTTTATTGGCTGAAATAAATGAGTATTATTATTATTTATTTGGGATGAGACACATGTCCATTCGTTAAAGAGGCATAACACAGCTTCACGCCTATAACTCCGAAAGGGGTAGTCACGAGGTGTTTAATATACACCCACTTCTCGCCAGCTATGTCTAAGTCCCATGTCACAGGGGGAGAGCCTATTGCCAATAACCGGGCACAAATCCCGTAAACCACGTTATATCAATTATCTATCTTCTCTCTTGTGAGTTGTATGGTGGATTACCAACCTCATCAACCCTGGTGTCAAGGTTACTATCAGTGATGTTCCGAATATCCGTATCCGTATCCGCGGATATCCGAGATAAAATAAAAATCCGTATTCGTATCCGTGTCCGTTACTTTTCACGCGGATCTTTTTCAGGTGATTAAGTAGAATTATTAAATAAAAAACTATAAAATTCCATTCAGATTCTTTTTATTTCTTAAAATCAAATATATGGCTCCTTTATATTGCAAACATTTAGATAGATAGATCTTTATAATGAAAGCAAGATATAATATCACTTTTATAACAATGAAATAACTAAAACTTTTTGTTTAAGAAAATAAAGATCCGTATCCGTATCCGTATCCGCGGATCTTTACACTAAATATCCGTATTCAGATCCGTATCCGCGGATATACATTTTTAACGATCCGGCACATCACTAGTTACTATTCAGCCGCCGAAGGCCCCTGACATGTCTCATGTAACGACTACTTACTTCCATCAGCAGCATTATCTTTGATCCAAATAGAAATCAAACTCATAAAGTCGATTTCAGTGGTTTATAGCCAGAGTCGGGATTGGAAGCCATGATACTAAAATGTAAGACATTCCTTACCACAGATTTTAAAAAATAAACATCTCTAAAATATCACGTAATTAGTACATGTTAGCAGTTTAGTGATATCTACTATTAAATCTTTCCCTAATCTGTAAAAACGACTTCGATACGGCACTATGATATGGATCACTTGGATAAATACTTATTAATCGATTTATCATTTAATTCTTTACTATCTGATTCAAATATCAAGCAACAATTATTTATATATTGCCTCTGCTATTACATTATATTTTTGAACGATTATGGACCAGATGGCCTAACATGCGTAACGTATGTGGCTTGGCTGTTTCGCTACCATCACATGAACTTAAGGTGAAAAAACTATTTCGCTATCGCCACCATTCTGTTATAACGTGCTTCTTATAGTAACGAAACGGCCAAGCCCCATATTTTGCCTAACGTCTGTAGAGTTTGTGAACTTATAGTTTGTATAATTAGGACGTGTAGAGTTAGAAACTTGGCGCTACATGAGATCTGATGACCTGGGGTCTGTTTAATAAAACTTACAATTGTAAATTACAACGACAATTTGATGTTCATTACGTAGCTAATATGAAACTGCAAAATATTCGTGATCACACACTCCGCAATGTACATCAAATTGTCATTGTAATTTACAATTGTAAGTTTTATTAAGCAGGCCCCTGGTGATCGATATGATCTCGTCGTGGCAACATTTTTACATGAAAATGTTTTTGTTGGGATTAACCTTACTGAGCAATGAGAAAGTAAGTCAAATCTTAGAAATCCAAATAAACTAAGACAGGAGTTTACTCCTAGAACTACAGTTTATTATAAAAATTGACATTCTATGTGTGTGAGAACATATAACGCCATTCCGTCCTATATTAAAGAGCTACCCCATCTAAAGTTTAGATCCCAACTCAAAAAGTGGTTAAAGGGGAAGCAGTTTTATAGCATAAGTGAGTTTTTCAGTTTATAAATAGGTTTTTTTTTCTTTTCTTTCTTTTTTTTATATAGATAAATGTTTTTGTAATATTTTTTAGTAATTATTATTGTATGTCACAACATGACTAAATGTGCTGAGCGCTATAAGCTTTACTTCCATCGATATACTTACCACATTTATGACAATAAATTTCATTTCATTTCATTAAATCTGTACAACGCCATCTATATATATAGTTTTTGGTGAACGTAGCCTGGAAAGTCGCTCATTAATGTCAATTTATAAGCGGCCGCAGTACTAGTTAAAATATTCAAAGTTATCGATTTCTATCGACACAAACACGTACGATACTGAAGTCATTCGTGCATGTTTTATGTATGACTCAATTATGTATACTGTGTGATGGACCGGTGACCTGTAAAACACCTTTCCACTAATCTTCTTTTATCGTGTTGCTTCTATACTGTTCTGGGAGCAAATAAAAAACATAAAACACGTTCAGCTGCTTGTCTTCCCGGGCATGTCGTAAAATCCGACAGAGGGATCGTGTCCTCTAACATGATGGACTAATGTTATAAGATAAGATAAGATAAGATAGATAAGATAATCGTTTATTTGCGAGAATACATGATATAAATTAGATATTAGTTACATAGTCCAGTACAGTATTCGGCTTACAAGCAAGCATGCAAATGTATTTTTTTTTATATTTAGCGTCTAAGTAATATTATTAATACAATTCATGTCATTATATTACTAACATTAATAAAAGATAAAAATCACAATTACAAAAAAAAAAAAAAAAAAATACAGTCAATCAGTCAATATTTTAAATATCATGAATTTACATTTTTCCATTGCATGTATTCCTTAATGCTATAAAAACAATGATCCATTAACCAATAGTGCAATTTCATTTTAAATTTATTAACTTGTGTTTCCTTAATATCATCAGGTAAATTATTATAAACTACGATACACATATTATAAACATTGTTCTTGTACATATTTGAGCAACAACGTGGTTGGTAAATCAACTTACTATACATAGTTCTCTGTTGCCTTAGCATCACTTCATTACGACTTTTAAAGTACTTTGGATGCAATTTAACAAAGGTGCATATCTCTTTAATATATGTACAAGGCAGTGGAAGTACTTTTAATTGTTTAAATAAAGGTTTGCAAGAGTCCATGTACCACGCATTACATATTGCTCGAATGCACTTCTTTTGTAATTTAAAGGCTTTATCGAAATCTGTCGAATTCCCCAAATTATTATTCCGTAACTAAGAACGGACGAGACGTAGCCGTGGTATGCGTTTAACGCTGCTTCTTTGGATACCGTATTTCTTAGTTTTTTAAGAGCGAAGACAAACCGATTAAGTCTACTGCAAACATTGTCTATATGCTGTTTCCAGTTTAAGTTTTCATCAATTGTGATGCCTAAAAACTGAAAATTGTTGACTTCCTCTAGTTGCACATTGTCCTGAATTATACGTAGATTCCTTTTTTTGGTGTTATATGAGTGAAACTGCATCAATTTAGTTTTATTTATATTTACCTGTAGGTTATTAGCAATAAGCCAGTCTATCGTGTCTTTTAGAGCACTATTAATTTCCACTTCCCATGTACTGCTGTCATTAGACTTTATTGACAAAGTGGTGTCGTCAGCATAAAGTACACATTTATGTGATAAAACTTGTGGAAGCTCATTTATGTAGAGCAAGAACATTAATGGCCCTATAATACTTCCCTGTGGAACTCCTGTATTATTAACCTTTAATGTAGATCTAAACTTTTGTTTAACTAGTGACTTGCCAACTTTAACAATCTTAGATATTTCCGTACATTGTGCTCTATCGACTAAAAATGACTCTAGCCAATCTCTCGCTTTTCCTCTTATTCCCAAAAGTTCAACTTTATGCAACAGTTTAGAATTATTAACAAAATCGAACGCTTTGCTCATATCTAGGAATACTGACATTATAGGCGTTTTTGTATTAATAAACTCTGTGACTATCTTAATAAAATTAAAACAAGCTAATGTGGTAGAACTTCCTTTCCGAAAGCCAAATTGTTGGACGTTTAATACGTTATGCTTTGTTATGAAATCGTTCAATCGATTACACATACATTTCTCTAGGATTTTTGACAAAATTGGCACAATAGTGATAGGCCTATAATTATTTAAATCTGTCTTACTTCCTTTTTTATGTAGTGGCTTCACTATAGAGACCTTTAGAATTTTTGGAAAAATGCCCTGACTGAACGATAAATTAATTACATGCGACAGAGGGTCACTGATGTCTCTAGCACAGAGTTTTAAAAGTGTTGTATTTATGTCATCGTATCCACTAGAGCGACTATTTTTCAAAGACATGATAATTTTCAAAACTTCGTCCCTGCTAGTTGGTTTCAGAAAAATGGTATGTCTGTTGAAAAGGCGGTATTTTGCGTTAATATTATTAGTCGAATTTTGATTATTAGTTACATTAATAAAATAATTATTGAAAATTTCGCATATATCTTGGCTTCATAATAAGTGTCATTATTAAAATATATTGAATCTATATTGTCATAATTTTCTACAGTTGCCACGGAGGATGAAATCGCGTCCCACGTTGCTTTACATTTGTTTTTATGATTTGTGATATATTTAGTATTACAGAGTCTCTGTGACATCCATAAACACCTTTGTAAAGTCCTGTTATACATTTTATACGTTAATTTATTCTGTTTCTTGTTCCTATCTTCCATTCTATATTTTAAGTACAAATGGGCGATAGGCTGATCCTTTATCACCATAAGGTTCATCATATCCAGCTTACGATATCGTATCAACAGTGGCTGCAAGTTGTCTTTGATTACTTGTGGGTCTGCCCACCCCATTAGGGATTACGGGCGTGAGTTTATGTATGTATGTTCTTCTATCGTGTGGGTTGTGAGATGAATTGTCAACCTTATCAACCCTGTAGGCTCTGCACGATAACCGCGCCGCGCGCGGCGCGAATTATATCGAGGCCTACATCCAATAGCCGTTTGACATTCATCTACGTAGATAGCATTCGTATCGTTTATTGGTCGAACCACTCAATATAATTGGCGGCGCGCGCGGCGCGGTTGTCATGCAGACCCGGCCGCCAGGGGCCCCTGACATGACCAATGTAAAGATTACTCACTTATCAGTAAATAGTAACCGGGACGAACGGCTTCACGTGCCGAAGCAAGGATCATCTTACTTTCCGACAATCAGGTGATCAGCCTGTAACGTCCTAACTAACTAGGGATCACAAAATTATTCTTGTGATATGTCCCCACCGGGATTCGTACGCGGGACCTCCAACATGTACCTCTGATTACCCCAAATGGGATATAGTTGTGAGCTTATCATATTTTTTATGAATAATAAACGTGTTAAAGCAGCTTTATCGGAGGTCCCGGGTTCGAATCCCGGTAGGGACATGTCACAAAAATCACTTTGTGATCCCTAGTTTGGTTAGGACATTACAGGCTGATCACCTGATTCCTCTGATGTCCAAAAAGTAAGATGATCCGTGCTTCGGAAGGCACGCTAAGCCGTTGGTCCCGGTTACTACTTACAGATGTAAGTAAGTAGTCGTTACACGAGCCATGTCAGGGGCCTTTGGCGGCTCAATAATAACCCTGACACCAGGGTTGGTGAGGTTGATAATTCACTTCACAACCCACACGATAGAAGAAGAGAAGATCGGAGTTTATATTGGATCCCGTTATCCCCCAGTCTCCAGTACTCCTAACCTGGCCTTTCTTTAAAACTTGGTTACTTTTTTATTTTATGCTGATCATTATTTACGCTTTAACTACTTACCTATGTGTATGTAGGTATGTTGTCCGATATGTATTAGACCGTGGTACCTAATGCCAAGCTTATCGATATTTAGATTATAATCGCTAACACGCGAGGTCCGAATGTTTGCGGCGAATCGATTTATATCGCCGAGGCATAGGTACTTGGTTCGCCATGCGATGAATATATCTCTGACTAACCCAAAAAAATACATGAAAGTTATGTAAATTGATAAAATTTCCAGTCCTTTCTAGACTACCTGCACAATATTATCGCCATAACGTCGCCTTAAAGTGAAAACCACGTTAACTCCATTTTTTACCTTTGATGGGTTTGCTCGAAGTTTTTTTGGCCCCAGACTTGCCCGAAGGCATTGACGAGGCCTAAGATGGAGCGAGCTCGCCCAGAAGGTGCCTGTTCATTGTGGCCTTGACTTTTTTTTTTTCAAAATCCGCCATCTACATTTGTTTTTTGGAATCGTAACCTGTAATGTCCCTCATTGAAAGAAATCGAAGAAAACCACCTTAGAATGTAATTCTACAACAAAAGCGCTGACACGTAATTAACAAAGAGTTAATTTGACATTTGCGCCTATAAAAAGTAAACAATACAATACAATACACTACAATACAATACACTTTATTGCACCAAAATAAAAAGAAATAATTACAAAAAGTCTCTTAACTAAGTACACGCGCACGTAAGTAAACGCGCAGTGTCAACAAATGTCAAATAGCTATATTGCTTGTTTGCGGAATACTGGAAATATTGTTGTTTCTAATAGATCGTGGTATACTATACGATACAATACACCTCTGCCTACCCCTTCGTGGATACACACTTGCCATTCCCCTTCTATGGTATGGGTTATGAGGTGAATCACCAACCTCATCAACCCTGGTGGGTTAATAATAAGCGCCAAAGGCCCCCGAGATGACTCATATAACAACTACGTAGTAACTGGGACCAACGGCTTCACGTGCCTTCCCAAAAGCACGGATCATGTCAGTTTCGGACAATCGGGTGATCAGCTTGTAATGTCTTAATCAAACTATATCCTAAAGTGATCTTTTTAATTATGTCCATACGCCCAAGTAGAAAATCATAACGCTCACGACTATATAGTCTTTTGAGATATCCCAATGGGGTAGTCAAAGGCACATCCAACGGAAGATGTAACGTAACTAAGTACCCACACCTCACCGAACTTTCTGTTAGACCAATCATCAAAAAAAATGTGATGACTAATTGTATTTTTTCTCTTTTTTCAGATAAGCCCGGTATGCTAGACCTGAAAGGCAAGGCGAAGTACGCCGCGTGGGAGAAGAAGAAGGGGACTTCCAAGGAGGACGCCCAGAAGGCCTACATCGCGAAGGCAGAGAGCCTCATCGCGTCCATCGGCCTCCAGTAGACGACTCAGTACAGACCGCTCGTAAAGAACTCCTCCTACCCCATTGGCCACTCTTCCTAACGTCGATACCATTAGCCAATCGCGTTACTTCATGACGTGATCAGGAGACGATGTGATAGGTTGATAAGTTGTCGACGTATCTCGACCAATGGGTAGTCTTTCTTTACAGCACGTTTATTTCAACAGTGTAGTTTGTTTGACTTAACATAAATTGTTTTAGACAATTTACATTACGTACAACAAATACACTGATTTGTTTTTTAATGAGCGGATTGCGTACAAATACAAATATGTGATAGGGTTGTGAAGACTATATTTATTATCTATGCACTGTGAACAGTTTATGTCACTGTCAAAATAATTATGGCCGTCCGTCTCATTAAAAAAATCTAGTATTTATTTTTCGGTATAGGCTGTTAGGTTATATACAGGTGTAAAACATCACATAATAATGTAAGAATAAGTTTTTATTCCTTTTTTTCTACACAAATCTGGTGCTCCAAAATCAAGCTTATTTATTGTTTTTCGATGTTGCATTTTTTGTTTAAAAATATTTTGTATTATACTGATTAAACCAGTTGGGTACTGTCACATTGCATTTTGTATTTATTATTATAATATGCGATAGTATGATTCGTCGCTAGATATGCCAAAAAAATTAAAACAAAGAGGTTTTTATACATCCTATACGATAGGGACACAAATAAATGTTCCTGGTTTGAATAGCTCAAAAAATATTTTTTATCACCATTAAACACAAAAAATAAATAAACCATTTTGTTTTTCATCCACTTTTAAGGCAATCACTTAATTTTTTCCAGCAATTCAAACCAGTTTTTACGCGAAGGAATTATTAAAAAGAAAGTAGAAAAGAGTTCGGATATATTTTACAAAAGCGATAAATCTGTCATACAGTTCAGAAATATTCAAATATAAAAAAAGATAATTCTAAAACTGGTTAGTTCAAATAGCCGATGATGCCACAAGCGACTGCCGGTCCTGAGGTACCAGTTAAGGCACTGTCTTCGGTACTAGATCTGCCGTAATCGTCTTCACCTTGAGAAATAGCCAATGATCGTCCTACGATCGACCGTGGTCCCGCCAAAGAGATGAGATGGTCGACTATTTTCACGTTGAGAGTGGCGCCCTCTTCCGCTTTAATGTTCCCGAGGTCACCAACATGGCGGATGTGATCGCGAGGCCCGCCGTGGCGACCCTGAAAATATAAGTTCACAGGCTGAATGAGGAAGTTCCTGTGTCATTGTCTCGTAAGTGACTTTTTATTGGCGGGAATCATGACTTGAACTTAATAGTTTTGAAGTAGGCATTATATTATTACCTATGTAAGTTTTTAGTAATCTGTGGTATTGTTATATCACTCGTAATGCGTTAATGAGCTCATAAAACGAATAAAAAGTAATTCTAATATTATAGTAATATATTTTTATATGTTGACAGCCTCCGTGGTCTAGTGGTTAGAGCGTTAGGCTCACGATCTGGAGGTCCGGGTTCGATTCCCGATGGGGACATTGTCGAAATCACTTTGTGAACTGTCCTTTGTTTGGTAAGGACTTTTCAGGCTTGAATCACCTGATTGTCCGAAAAAGTAAGATGATTCCGTGCTTCGAAGGGCACGTTAAGCCGTTGGTCCCGGCTATTAGCTGTAAAAACACCTCCACCAACCCGCAGTGGAGCAGCGTGGTGGAGTATGCTCCATACCCCCTCCGGTTGATTGAGGTGAGGCCTGTGCCCAGCAGTGGGACGTATATAGGCAGTTTATGTTTTATGTTATATTTTTAATGCCGTGCCGTGGGTCCCGGCTATTAGCCGTAAAAATACCTCTACCTAGCTCCGCAGTGGAGCAGCGTGGTAGAGTATGCTCCATACCCCCTCCGGTTGATTGAGGGGAGGCCTGTGCCCAGTGTGCGTTACCCCAACAAGAAAGTATCTCCTAGAGTTATATGAGTAGAACGTATAGTTGGTGCCTTATCTGCTGTAAATGTGCCCCCACATAAAAAATGTGTGCCCCCTGTCGTTTCGAAAAAAAATCGAAAAAACGATTCTTGCTGGGGTAACGTTTTTCTAGCAGGAAAATTCTAAACGAATGATCGGAGAGAGAAAAACTGTGCATGGCCAGATAGCTTATATGTGTGCCAAAATGTGCCCCCAAAAATAAAATCTGTGCCCCTTCAGATTTTCGAGATATTGCATTTCCTGCTGGAGTAACGTTTTGATGAATAGTATATCTCTAAAACCATTGCATGTGCCCCTGTAGAATAAACATACGCGAGTAGCTCTTAATGTGTGCCCCTTTGTGCCCCAATTAGATTTTAGAAAATATTTATAGTTTTCAAGTTATCGCGGTTTTATGAAAACCCGAAAAAACATCGCAGCGCCTAAATGAGACAAGGCATAACTTCGCTGAAAACTGTATTCGGTCTTTCTTGACGCTAATAATAACCATACAAAGTTTCAAAAATGTTCATGCATGCGTTTTTGAATAATCTTGCTAAAAGTAAAAACGATGGTGTCATAACTTTGACGGCAAAATACAAGGAACTGGCACAATCCCAGATGTGTAGGTGTAAACCAAAATCTTGTGCCTTTAGTCAAAAATATATGGTGAAAATATTGAGCTTCAAATGTTACGCATTAAGTAAATATAAACAAAAAACCAAAATATGTAAACAACGGCTGGTTATCCGACCAAATCTGAATGACTACTAAAAAGCGACGGATTCATACATATCGATGACCTTCTTTACTTTACTCACTAACCGGTTCACACGTGTTGTGCCTGAGTACACTGAAGTAGAAAAGTAATAACTAATAAAATAAAGTTGTTATTGGATTATATTTTAATAGCTGTTTCTATGACCTTACACATGATACAGTACATTTTATAAGAGCCATTTTCAAATAAAATGTACATGTGACTAACATGCTCAAAATCGTGACCAAACTGTTTTGTGACATACCTGTATTTTTATACTAATGTAAGTCACATTTATTGTAAAGCAGAGTTAAAACTATGTCCTACTGCTCAAATTGAGCAGGGTCCGGCAGGGAGCTAAAATGCAGGTTTAATGATCAAATTTAGCATTTATTCGAAACCTCCAAATTATTATTTTAAAAAATTACACTAAAACTCTTTTATATCTATTTTCCGTAAATGTCGGATTTATTTATTAGTGAAACGTTTTGTATGGAGATAAAATTTAATATTTTTTTACACAATATTATTCTTATACTTAATATTGATCTGTGATTTTTTGTGATGTTTACTAATTATAATTATGTTAGGCTATGAAAAACTGATCTGTGATTTAAATAATAATGACTACACAACGTGCAAATAATTTATAATATTTATAGGTAGGAAATTTCATCTGTGATTTGATGCAATAATTACTTTAAGAATTAAAATTAAGGGAATAAAAATAATAATTTCCACATCAACAAGCTGTTTCATTTATATAGTCACAAGGTGCATTTAATATATTTTTTAATTAGCCCTCAAAACTTTTGAACGCGACTGTAAGGACAACAGCTTAGGTATAATACGTCCAATAAAGAAGGTCCTCGTTAAGTATGAATCCGTCGCTTTTTAGTAGTCATTCAGATTTGGTCGGATAACCAGCCGTTGTTTACATATTTTGGTTTTTTGTTTATATTTACTTAATGCGTAACATTTGAAGCTCAATATTTTCACCATATATTTTTGACTAAAGGCACAAGATTTTGGTTTACACCTACACATCTGGGATTGTGCCAGTTCCTTGTATTTTGCCGTCAAAGTTATGACACCATCGTTTTTACTTTTAGCAAGATTATTCAAAAACGCATGCATGAACATTTTTGAAACTTTGTATGGTTATTATTAGCGTCAAGAAAGACCGAATACAGTTTTCAGCGAAGTTATGCCTTGTCTCATTTAGGCGCTGCGATGTTTTTTCGGGTTTTCATAAAACCGCGATAACTTGAAAACTATAAATATTTTCTAAAATCTAATTGGGGCACAAAGGGGCACACATTAAGAGCTACTCGCGTATGTTTATTCTACAGGGGCACATGCAATGGTTTTAGAGATATACTATTCATCAAAACGTTACTCCAGCAGGAAATGCAATATCTCGAAAATCTGAAGGGGCACAGATTTTATTTTTGGGGGCACATTTTGGCACACATATAAGCTATCTGGCCATGCACAGTTTTTCTCTCTCCGATCATTCGTTTAGAATTTTCCTGCTAGAAAAACGTTACCCCAGCAAGAATCGTTTTTTCGATTTTTTTTCGAAACGACAGGGGGCACACATTTTTTATGTGGGGGCACATTTACAGCAGATAAGGCACCAACTATACGTTCTACTCATATAACTCTAGGAGATACTTTCTTGTTGGGGTAACGCACACCTGTGCCCAGCAGTGGGACGTATATAGGCTATTTATGTTATGTATGTATATTTTTAATGAGGTACTTTCCAGGCTACGTTCTCCAAAGACAATATAAATGGCGTTGTACATACATATTTAACGACGGTACTTATATAATTATTCAAAAATATCATGTAATGGCAGAAGCTTATATTGCTTGATAATTGGAACAGATTATGTATAGAATTATGTTGCTACCTAAATTGCTTCACTTAATTTTGTTTAGAATCATACCGTTTGGAAGATGTGTTGTGCCTGGGTGTAATAACACATTTATACCCAAAAACGAAGTTAAAAGATGCATACGTCTGTTATCCATGAAATTAGAGGGTTAAACGAAGGAAAATCTTTAGAGCGTCATCTATATATTTTATTCCAGGAACTAAGCCTAGAAAGTCCCTTATTAGGTAGGTGAGTATTAATAAGACAAAAGCATTTTATAGTAAATGGACGTTAACTTTATAGCTCTTGTTTTTGACGTGACTTATAGGTTTGCCACAGATGGCACTTACCACTTGGCCGGACAAATGGGGAGCGTTGAGGGTGCCGCGAATCACAGCGCAGTAATTTGAAAGAATCAATCGACCTTATATCAAAATCTGCCTTATGTGCAAAAACAGAACCGCAGTTGAGGTAAGACCTTTGCGTTCCCATTTGTTCGGCCAAGTAGCCACGTCAAAAAATAAAAGAGATCCACACAATTACACTTTCATACTTACATAATAAGCAATAAAATGCGGGCCGATATCTTTGCAGGTATCCTTAATCGCGCCTGTCTGGTGCACATGCAGCCCATGCAAGCCTGGGGTCAGGCCTGTGATGTTGCCCTCTATGGTCACGGGGCCATTGGGCACTATTTGTGTGAACACCAGCTCGCCACCGACTCCTGAGCCGTCGTCTGCTATAAGGTTGACTGTTGCTTGAAGGCCAGGGACTGACCGCGGGGCCTGTAAAGAAAGTTAGATAATACTTGAGTTATTATCTGATTGAGTTGAAATAGTTTAAAAATAAAACATATAAACAATACGTGTGTGCGTTACGTGAGCCATGTCAGGGGCCTTTGGCGGCTCAATCATAACCCTGACACCAGGGTTGATGAAGCTGGTATTCTACCTCACAACCCATACGATAAGAAGATTAAAACACGGCCACAAAGAATTGAAGACACGCGTTTCATGTCAATGTAATTATTTGCGCCTGATAAAAAGTGAAAACTAATACATGTTTGTCTGACATTCGTTAAATAATTTCGTAGGAACTTCACGCTGTTTATGTAGGTACCCTAGTTTTTTGTTTACTTCTGCCTATTGCAAGTTTTTGCCGATATTATAAAAATATTAATAATAAAGTTTAATTATGACTCATCTAATTACAGTATCCTCGTTACAATCGGTTTTTTTATTGACAAAAAATGTTTTTTGTCCATAAACATCAGATTGATTGAGGAAGCGCTGTAAAGTATAATAAATAGTAATCTATAACAAAGGTGTAATTGGAGCTTGTTTTTGGCAATATAATTAAATATGTTTTATGATATTATTGTATGTGTTATAAAATAATAATAATAAAATATATTTATTTACCAAAAACATTTTTAACAAGTTACACAAAGAAACAATATAAGTTGAAGTTATACATAGTCAATGCTTTCCTGCCTTCTAAACTAGGGGAACGTGTGTCTTAGGAGGCAGTGTTCATCCGTGAGCTTGTTATTAACTTACAAGTTTATGCTCTTGTTGGGTTAAAATGTTTGGAAGGTGTGTTTGGATGGGTGTTTGTATTCATGTGTGTATGTATGTTTGTTTGTGTGATAATATTATGTGGTTATGATAATATAATAATATATTATTCTAACGCAGTACCTACTGTTAGATAGAAAATAGTCGTTCGACCTAATAACGACTGATGCATCAATATACTAATGAAGGTCACAACACTAGCTTACGTACTTTGACAGATATAATTCTTACCGCGCATAAATACGATTGCAAAATGTTATCTTATTAAAATATAATCAATAATTGTGCAGTCATGCATGAGCAATATAATGTACCCACTTTAGGACTCTGTCGCACTAACATAATATGTGACATTTAGTGAGACTTACATACAGTTCAATTTGTCAAAAAAGTTAATGTGACGTGGTACCAAAGTGTATACATATTAATGCTCGTGACGTGACCGTACTGAACTGGTGGTTCTGTTTAATACTACCTACCTTTGTGTATTATTGTGATATGTTCTGGTATAATATCCACCAGGAAATCATAATAAAAAGATAAAACAATATGATACCTACTTAGTATTCGAAAGTAGGATGATCCGTGCTTCAGGGGGTGCAACGGCCTCCGTGGTCCAGTGGTTGAGCGTTGGGCTCACGAACCGGAGGTCCCGAATTCGAATACCGGTGGGGACATGTCACAAAAATCACTTTGTGATCCCTAGTTTGGTTAGGACATTACGTCCACAACGTTACGTGCACAAGGCACGTTAAGCCGTTGGTCCCGGTTACATACTTACTGATGTAAAAAAGTATGCAATCGTTACATGAGTCATGTCAGGGGCCTTTGGGGGCTCAATATTATTAATACCAACTTCATCAACCCTGGTATCAGGGATAATCCTGACACCAGGGTTGATGACGTTGGTATTCCACCTCACAACCCACACGATAAGAAGAAGAAGAAGAGGGTGCGTTGAGTGAGCAGTGTATTTTATTTACTCATCTTGCGAACATTGCACCAAACCATACACCTTTGCCTCCCTTTTCTGGGATACAGGCGTGTATGTATGGGGGCCTTTGGCGGCTCAATAATAACCCTGACACCAGGGTTGATGAGGTTGGTAATTCACCTCACAACCCAAGCGATAGAAGAAGAAGAAGATCAATATTCCAACCTTAAAACTAAGTTACACCAATCGTCTTCATACACCAAAGCAAGCCAATCAAGGGTCCTTGGCATAGAGCAGCATCTCTAGACACGAGTCGGTTATTATACGCACGCGATGTCGCGTCGCCAGTAAAAAATAACATGTCAATTAGTGTCTATTACGATCACTAATCTGTGGTATAATGCTATCATTTAAATGGAGGTAAATAATGCTTTTTGAGATGTTTCGTTGGTGAGCAAGTGTGTTATATCTTCTAAATTTAAATTTTCTTCGAATTCTAAATTTACCACATGTTTTACTGGGTTTTATTTTTGATATATCTTTTTAAAAAGCGAAGGTTGGTGGTAGGGCTGGCAGAGGAAGACCTAGAAGGACGTACAGTCATGAGCAATATAATGTACCCACTTTAGGACTCTGTCGCACTAACATATTTGACATTTAGTGAGACTTACAGTTCAATTTGTCAAAAAAGTTAGAAAGAAAGAAAAATATTTATTTCCCCACACAAACACTTAATGTGACATGAGTTAATGTGACAAAAGTTAATGTGACATGGTACCCAAGTGTATACATATTAATGCTCGTGACCGTACAGCCACATTGGAGATGTCCCTAGAAAAGGTTCAGTACGATCTACTCTGAACCGGCGCGCGTGTATGAAGCGATTATGAATGTGGAGGAAGCAAGAGAACTGTGTGATCGAAGCAAATGAAATTCCGTAGTCTCTGCTTACCCCGGTGGGAAATAGGCGTGAGTTTATGTATATATGTAATTTTAATAACACGTTAGGTATAATGATAGACTTAAATCTAATTTACATAATTATGCAATTATTGTATCCTGTCGTTTTCCTTGAGATATTGGTATCATGCGACACTGGTAAGACAAACTCAAAACACAGCAAGGCAGCAGGGCCAGAGAGTATATGGTTAGTCCGACGCTGGAACTAGAAGCATAGAATAAGGAATACGTATAGAACGGCAACTCTCCGCTCCCCACCAGCGTCTGAGCTAGGTTTACCTCACCCCCTCGGTCATAGCTTAATATTCAATCGTATGGTGTCAGACGTCACACACACAGACGCGCGTGTACGATAGCGTCAATGTGTTGTGTCTGTGTAAAACGAGATGTTTTGTATGAAGTGTCTGGGGTGTGGTAGAAGTGAAATATAGTTTAATAACAATGATTTGATCATTTGATTTGACTGGTTGCAACTTATATTAACGTCAATTTTATTTTTGCATGCTTACGTGTAAGCTGAAAACACTGGTCATAATATTGTAACAACATCTTATTGTATCTACTGTTTTCTGGCAAATAAACTATTATATTATATTTAAACTAAAAATTGTTCAACATAAATATAAATAAAACTGCTAGTAAAACGATCTAATCGCAATAAATGCACATTTTATTCAAATTCCATTGCACATTTACCGGCGTTTCAAAACGTTGCTTATGAGTTCGTAGTTCCTAATTATGTAATTAGGCAAAGGCTTAATTAAATTAGGCTTTGTCTGCAAATTAGACATGCTGAGTGCCTTGAGGTAACCTTACGGCACAGGATGCTGTGATTAGAGTAATGTAATCTGCTATCTATCGTGTGGATTGTGAGGTGAATTACCAACCCCATCAATCCTGGTGTCAGGGTTATTATTGAGCCGCCATAGGCCCCTGACATGACTCATGTAACGACTACATACTTACATCAGTAAGTAATAACCGGGACCAACGGTTTAACATGCCTTCCGAAGCACGGATCTTTTTGCTTTTTGGACAATCAGGTGATCAGCCTGTAATGTCGTAACCAAACTAGGGATCACAAATAATTTAAATTTTGTGATTTGTCCCCACCGGGATTCGAACCCGGGGCCTCCGGATTGTGAGCACAACGCTCAACCACTGGACCACGGAGGCCGTTATAGAAGAAGTAATGTAATGATACCTTCGTTACCACTGAAGAGTGTTGAGCTTTTGTTGAGTTACATGACCCATGTCAGGGGCCTATGGCGGCTCAATTTTTAACCCGGACGCCAGGGTTGCTGGGGTTGGTCATCCACGTTGCAACCCTCGACAGAAAAAGAATCGGGGAAGCCATAACCGTGGACGCCTCTAATTCAATAAAGATAAAAAAGCCGTGACCATTATACGTCGTAACCGGTAGGTAGGTACCTGCATGAGGTTTGGACTTGTTGCTTCAGTAATCTGGGGGTACGGTAGTAGACGAGCAAAGCGAAGCGCAAGGGCAGGCACTACCTACCTTTTCTCGAAACGTTTCGCCGATTTTTTGGACCCTCGTAACTCAAGTTTGGATTACAGTAGATAAACTATACTCTTAGGATATGTTGCCAGATGTAGACTTATTAAACCTATAAAGTTTCAAGTGCATAGCTATTATACTTTAAAATTTTATTGATATGTAAAAAACCCCGTTTTTGACACTCACCGACATACTTCCAGATGTCTTAGAAGGCCAAGCCCCATATTTTGCCTAACGTGTAGAGTTTGTGAACTTATAGTTTATAATAATTAGGACATGTAGAGTTAGAAACGGAGCTACATGAGATTTGATGACTTT
This sequence comes from Pectinophora gossypiella, assembly GCF_024362695.1. Taxonomy (NCBI): domain Eukaryota; kingdom Metazoa; phylum Arthropoda; class Insecta; order Lepidoptera; family Gelechiidae; genus Pectinophora; species Pectinophora gossypiella. The sequence continues at coordinate 2,305,320 of NC_065409.1, forward strand.
TTGACATTGTGATCGATAGGATCTCGGCAACATTTTACATGAAAATGTTTTTGTTGGGATTTTATCTACATCACCATCTCCCTAGCATTATCCCGTTGGCATGGGGTTCGCATACCGAACCTGAAAATTTGATAAGTCCGGTATTCATTCGCCACGCCATCTAACTTTATTTTAGTTATATCTGTCATTTTCTTATCCGCCGAAAAGGAAAGAGACGGGCAATCGACAGGCATAACATTTATGGAACACACGTTAATTTTAGGCAGAAAAAAACCCCTTCCAAAATTTTATATTGGCCAATAAACGCCCGAAAGAATTAAGTTGATAGCACATGTCATGTCAAACAGGATGTATATCAGCGGGATGCCTATTTTATTCGCTTGGGTTATTCATTAATTTTAAAATAAACAGTTGTCCATCCCTTTCCTTTTCGGCGGATAAGAAAAAGACGGGTATAACTTAAAATAAAATTAGGAGGTGTCTACAGGAACCGGGGCCAAATATGTAAGTAAGTACTTTTACCTCATATTATACCTATGTTTTCAACGCTATTCGGAGGGATTGGCCGGAGATAGCACAAAGTCGAGAGGAATGAAAGAGTCATGAGCCTTTGCTCAAGTAGTGCGATCAAATAGTCTTGATAAAATAAAGATAAGCCACTGTACGTATTTTGTCCTGGGGGGTTAAAAGGCCTTTTTTTTGACGTGACTTATTGTAGATTTGCCGGAGATGGCATTAACTACTTGGCCGGAAGTTAAAAAGGCCACATCGAGGCAATTCATCTAAAAAAACAATATTGCAATTTGGAATTTGAGTGTAAGCAAATGGCAAATAGTAACATTGCTTTTTTATATGATGAATTGCTGTGATGTGGCCTTTTTAACCCCACTGTAACTATACAAGGCCCAGGAAAAATCTTTGGAAGGAAACGGCACAGATGACGTAACAGGCTCGTGACCAGCGTATCCATTGAGCCGCGATGATGCAGCGCTGATTTTGTCCAAATATTCAATGTTATTGCCAGTCCAGTCACGATATCGTGTAAACATTGTTAACTGTGTAATTTACACGCCAATGAATACTTGTAATATAAACTTTGTAGTAAAACTTTATGGAAATTAGGATTGCTGCTAGGGTAATGTTATGTTGTTTTTTGTTGCGAGTAATTCGGACAGCTATGTGCTTATGTAAATTTTTATTGAATACTTACATTTTTACGTAAATAAATTAATATATCTATTTATATATATATTTACTTCAAACAAAGGACAGTCTCACAAAGAATCGAACACGGACCTCCAGTAGGGCTAATATGCGCAACGTGATTAAATTTTGTCACGGTCATTTTATCGATTCTGACGATATAATTATGTCGTTTCGTCTATTGGTGCTAATATGTGAACCCAAATAAGTCACGTTGTTCTGTCAAAATACGAACAAAATCAGGTGGCACGCATGTAAGGCCGGGTTTCCACTGACGCGGAGATGGGCGGAGAAGAGCGGAGGTGTGCGGATTTGACCAATCACAGCGTTCGAGAGGGCGAAAAACGAAGACGCTCTGTCACTCTCTCCCTCACGGTGATTGGTCGATCCCTGCACATCTCCGCTCATCTCTGCACAGCTCCGTGTCAATGGAAACGCAGCCTTAAGGTGCTGACAGACTTGAGCATTCACTTGTTACAGAACATCGAGCATTCGCCGCTTATATATTTGTCGAACTGAACAACGAGCCGAGCGAAGCATAGAGCCAAACATTGCTATGAACGTTTTCATAAGCAAGAACACTATAGAATGCTCGCTAAAAGTTCTCGTATTTTTCTCGTATTGTAACATTCGCACAAATGCTCCTTACAAGTGAACGCTCTTTAGGGGAAAAAGCAAACTTTTCGACAAAGTTTATTGACTCGATCGATCATTTTTATCACGTTGTGTATGTTAGCCCTGCTGATCGTGATCCCAACGCTCTAACGACTAGACCACAGCTGTTACGGATTAATCTATGTGAACTAAATAACCTTACCCAACGTAACTTACCAAAGCCAAATCGATTTGTTTCTGATTACGTTCCCCAGATACTGGATACACTGGTCTGGAGAGGTCCTGAAAAAGAAACCCATTCGTGGACATTCTACGTGGTCTTTGAGAGAAGACAAGAAAACGGCAGGAGACTAGAGAAGAAACCGAATTAGAGAAGATGGATAAAATAAAAATGCAGAGAGAAGAATTTGTGCTCATAAAGAGTGGAAACAGAAATAGAATCTTCTAGAATTATGATGAGAAGAAGTGCAGAATGTGTGTTTGACATGAGAAAATTAATTTTAACAAAATATGAAAATAGAGATGACGAAGTAGAAGGAAGATGATGACAAAATCTTAGCCGTAACGAGGAAGAGTAAGAGAATATTCTAGAAGTGAGATATGAAAAGGGAACAATCATTGACAATGGGCGAGTAGGAAAGAAGTGCAAGTATCTAATGCGTGTTCAACATTCAACAATTCGATCATATAGGTATATATTGATAGATGCATTGTATCATGCAAAATTAAACAAAATACCCTTGTATGATCGAAGGTTCAACATACGAAATTTGTTTTAGATACTTAATGAAAATATAGCAAATTTATATGCTGAACCGGCGCGCGTTTGTGAAACGACTGCTGACAACGGAGAAAGCAAGAGAAGTACTTATGCTGAAACAAATGAAAATCCATATAGTCTCCGCTTACCCCGGTGGGAAATAGGCGTGAGTAGGTAAAGCAATGATAAAAGAGAAATGTGCTAATGACAAAGAAAGATTGTAGGTGATGAAAACATTTTAAATTAGTAGGATGACCTAAGAAATTCAGAATCCTAAAAAGGTACAAGAAAGGTCTACATTTTCAAATTATGGAAAATTTACCCCCGTTATGCTAGTAATTGCGTGACAATTTAAACTAAGTATATTAGAAAACCATATACATAATTTTATTGTGACCATAAGCAAAACTCCGCAAATTGTCCAATTTTAAGAGTTCAGAAACCTTAGCAAAAAATTTAGAATTTGAGTAAATTCTGCTGTTGATACGGTTACTGGACTCAGTTCAAAAAACTTTCATAAAAAGTTAGGCAGCTATACTTATTTAGTTCCTAGGTTTCAGAAAAAATAGCTACTAAGTAATGATTCAGTTTGAAGATGAAATAACAGTAACCCCGGTTAAGTTCATTTTTTTACAATTACGTACAATGTAGAGTCAACAATAGAGGCAATGAAGACATTTCAGGCTATGTTCCTCAAAAACAATATATAGATGGCGTTGCAGAGATTTTTTTTCGTTTAACTATCTAATTTCGTGGATAACAGACATACGCATCTTTTATCTTTGTATTTGGGCATAATGATGACCCTTTTTATTACACCCAGGCACAATTACAACTTCCACCCATTATTATTCTGATCAAAATAAAGAGAAGCAATATAGGTAGCAATATGCATAATGTGATCCAAATATAAAGCAACAACTATTTTTATATATCGACGGTAAAAAGCAATCCTGCTGTAAACCACACCCTGGCCAAAAATTTTTTATTTTTGATTTAGAATCAGAAAAAAATTCTGCGTCGAATGGTCCTATTCCCATGGCTCTACGACCTCTAGAAATTTCTGTACAGCGTTGGGATTTTGCTTATTTTTCCAAAAAGACAACTGAATATTTGCTGTAAATAGCATTAAAAACAGCATTTTTCTGTGATATGTCTTTTACACCAATTTTGTTTTTGCAAATAATTTGATCTTTGTAGTTACAGCACTATTAAATGGTGAACAGTGCGGGTTACAGCATAATTGCATAACACATTTAAGTAACGTACTGTGTTTACTACATTTATTAGACAATAATCTGTTGATCGGCGTTGTTTACTACATTTTAAACAAGTATGATTTTACAGACAATGACAACTTACACCAATTTAAAAACATCGTTATTTACTGGTCATGCGCATTTACCGCCATTATAATACGCGCTCGCGCGTATATGACCGCGGGTTACCGCGTCGCTCAGTTACTCCGCGACAGTCGGGAAGGAGTGACATATTTGCTGTAACTATGTTTCGCTAGCAATATGGAGTCATTTTTTTAATTATTTATTATTACTTATACGAATGGGTCACGGGATTGTCCATTTGGAGTTGGTCTAATCCTTATTTCTACCACTGTGAGGTCGAGCCCACCGGGTGGTTACCCGTTGGGGTAGGCCCGGTGAGCGCACGTCAACTTGTGGCGATGGTCGAGTCCGGTGTTGGAGGGCTGCTCCGTCATATTGCTCGGTCTGAAGAAGGTAGACGCTTTGGGGCGACGACTGTTAACTACCATTTGGAAACGTCACTCACCGTCGAAGGTGACCACAATACTAACTATTCTGCGAAGAGTAGTAGATGTGGACAGCCAGTCCAGTCGTTGGCAGTCCAATGGAGATGTTCAATACCGCCACTGAACTGGATTAGTAGTGAGGTAAAGCCTCTCACTATAATGGGCACCGAGTCTATCTTGCTTCGGATGGCGTCCAGGATATCGTAGAGTAGCTGAATAGTCTGCTCCAGCATCTCCAGATTATTCAGTGTAGGAAGTAATGTCTCCGCCTGGCCTTCTTCTCCTATGGAGGGGCGGCGACCGCTGTTATTGTTGCGGTTGGTGTTGGTCGTGGTGGTTCGGAATCCACAGCGGCAGACAGGGCAGGTTTTGCCTTCTTGCGTGAGGGCTTCGACCTGTGCGGTTTATGCCCATCTGGACGGTTGCCGCTGCCATGTGCGAATTCTGGGCTGTCAGTTCGCTGGGATGCTTCGTGACGGTAGCTGCTGCTGTGGGTTTCGAGGCTCTTGCACTCGTTGATGGCGTAGTGCCCTCCATTCGTGTTGCCAGCTCGCGCACCTTTACCGGGCAGGATGAGCTGTTAGCCGGGTAAAGTCCGCTGCAGTTGCAACAGGTAGCCGGTTCCTCACGGGGAGGCATGCAGTCTTTCGCCGCATGGCTTTTACCGCATCGCACGCAGGCTATGGGACGATGACAGTTGTGGCTGCAGTGCCGGAATTATTGGCAGTGGTGGCACTGTGGCGCTTGGGTCTTCTCTATGCTTTGACTTTTATACCAGGCCCCAGTGTTTGCCGGATCTCCACGAAGAAAATGCAACCAGGCTTGCCTGTGCGGGCCTGGATGGGGCGGATATACACCTGTTCGTAGCCTCGGTTCTTCAGCTCCTCCTCGAGTTTTGCGATGTCGGTATCCACCGGTAATCCGCGGGTCGCCAGTTTCAGCGAATGTTCCATAGGGGGTGTGTACGTGAACCAAAAGAGACCAGTGTCTTTCTCCAGGTTGGTGACGTAACGCTGGTAAAGCCTGAACTCCTCATTGGTTTTCGCCAGGAAGGGTACTCTTTTGCCGTACGGACGCGCATTGGGGACATGGCCTAACTTATCCCACACCTGTCGGAATTGGTGCGTCCAATTGGGCAGATGATCCACCACTGTGGGCGGAACCTTCTTGCTCGCAAATGTGAGCAGTGGTTGCAAACTCAGCGGGCGCAGGCGTGGGCGTCATCCGCAGGGATGGACATGGAGGCGCATGTGGGGGTGAGCCAGGGGTAGTGTAAACCGCCGCGTATGAGCGCGGTGGTGTCGTCTCCATGTCCAAGGAGGGCATGGAGAAACCGGAGATCGGTATAGGTTTTGGTGCGTTGGCTACCGTTCTGGCGGTGTTGTTATCCTCTTATTCCCGACGTGTTCTGCTCTAGGGAGTTGGGGTAGGGGCACTGGAAAAGGATATGACCGAAGATCTCCGCCAGCGAAGTATGGCGTGGGCGTCGTATTTGGTGTGCGGCGAGTTGCGGCTCGAGACAGCAGCTGGCGCCATAGGGATGCGCGAGCGAACAAATGTGCGCGTTCGTTCCTTTGTCACGCCTGCCATTGGGAGAGCCATGCTTCGACCTTAACGGCCTAGGCGTGGCAGGACTGTACTATTACGAAGCCTAGCGGGCCGTCCCACAGAGCACTAGCTACCACTCCCTTCCCGGTGAGACTAGCTGGTTTAGGAGCGTTAACGGTGGTATCGTTTGTCACCGCGCAAGAGAGTACTTTAAAATACACCTCCTACTTCACGCCTCAGGGCGCAGAGTGGGTAGCCGCAGAAAAAGGTTGGCTCCGAGTACCTTCAAAGCTTTAAGTACAGCGGCTAATCTGCCTAACTGGGCACCCTCAACCCTGTTGTCTTATATTTTGTACCGGGTACGAGCCCTCAGCGCCCCCCATTTGTCTAGCCAAGTAAATAATGCCATTTGCGGCAAATCAACAGAAGTATTTTCTTCATTAGATGCCTAGGTAGGAGTAGTGTATAATGTTTTTGATCTCACAATTCGCACCCCCCGTGGAAAAACGCAGTAAGTGGACTAGCGACATTTTTTTTTTATTGCACCATTCAATTCAGCGTACACGAATACACCTTCTCACAAATTTTCATTACGATATCAGTAAAAATGAAGAAAATATTACAAAAATAATGAAATTGTGCAACATTGATAAAAATATTTTTCCCCCATAATAAGAAAGTAAGTATAAATACATGATTTTTTTTTCTAATTTTCCCATATAGTAAAGTCATAATAACACTTACGTCGATTTTACACGAAAGTTTTTTAGGATGGTCGAGTCGTAAGTAAACGTACTGACATGTTTCACGACATTATACGACACGACAATGGTTGTACGTCTAGTTACTTCGTTCTTTCACGAATCTTGTAGCGTTACTTTTTGGTGTAACTCCAGCTACTTGCCTATTCTGCGAATCTTTTAGCGTAACGGTTTGGTGTAAATATAAATACGTAGTTTTTTCCAAGCAAGGTTTGATATTACTATTACGTTATTTCATTTAACTTCATTTTTCGATGACATATTTTACACTATACTCTTCGTAAATATGAATACAATTCTTTTAAAGGCAATAATTTGAATCATTTGTCGTGTTATTCTAATTACCTACAAATATATACTACTTATTAATGTCCTAAATAAATTTAATATACTTAGTTATCACTAGCGTAAATCCCTACGTTTTATTTGGTTACTGTACTTACGCCGCGCCGGCGATATTAGAGAGGTATTACATCTATCCACCAATTTTTTGTCAATCTCGACTTTTTATTCAACCAAAAATCGACCCTATTATTACTGTACTGTGATCTTTATTTGTAGGGTCGTATGCTGATCGTGGTTTTACCACGGTAAAACAAAGATCACCCATAGACAAAATTATTGCCGACGAAGTTTATAAAAAAACGACCTTATTAATATTTCACTGTGATCGTTATTTGTAGAGTGAAAGCTGATTGTCTATTTGTGATCGTGGTTTTACCACGGTATTCCGTCAGTCAGCATACGACCCTACAAATAACGATCGCATTGTAGTAATAATAAGGTCGATTTTTGTTAGAATAAAAAGTCATGATTGACGAATGTTGGATAGATGTAATAATTATCTCTCTATTTAATTTGTTCATGGTGGCTACTCGAAGCGTGTATATCTTTGTGTGGAAGTAAAAAACCCAAGGATTATACGTATGCTCAACTTGGACAAAATCAAAGATGGTGAGTAATTATTTACTTATAAATAGACTAGCTAGATTTTAGGTAAGTACCTATTACCTTACCTACTTAGTATATTACTATTTATTAGACTATTAATATTATAAATATTTTGTTTTGTAAAGTTTACACAGAAGTATCAACTGTAGTATTTCGGCGTGGTTGTGAATAATCTACCTAGTTATATAAGTTAACTTTTGCAAAAACACCCTTGATTTTGTTGTTATTTGTTCGCTTGAGTTTGATATGCATTTTATTATTAACGCATTGGTACTAACCTTCTATTTAATACCTAAATAACGATAAAATATCTAGGTTTGTGTCTAATTATTAGGGTGATTTGGTAATGGGTCCTTTTTATTTCTTAACGTCCATTATGTACCTACCTACAAACAATGTATTTAAACCATTGTTACAATTAACAGATTCCACTAATACTGCAACCCAATCCAGTACAACCCAGTGGAAGAATGACCAGAAATGCAAAAATATTTCAAGAAACTATGGGATATTTTCTCGTCGTAGTCAACATGAGACACATTCTCTTCAAGGTTCGTATGTACCTATCCGTATCCTACTAAAGTCGAGTAAACTTCTCCTTCTCTCGTGTGGGTTGAGACAATTGACTGACCTCATCTACCCTGGTATCAGGGTTACTACGGAGCCGTCATAGGTCCTTGACATGCCTCATGTAACGACGACACACCTGCATACTTATTTAAGCCGCAACCGACTGCCTAACATGCCCTCCGACGCACAGATCATCTTACTTTTGGGCAATCCGGTAAGCAGACTGCAATGTCCTAGTGATCTCGCCGCTCGGCTGCGATATGGGTGTCACTTTGAGTACTTATGTATGTCGGTAATTAAGAAATAGTACTAATATTAAAATTAATTTTAGTACCATTTCTGATTTACGACTTGGCCGGTAAGATAAGCAGCTGAAAACGTTCCATGTTTTGTATGCCGGAATATCCTTTCAGTATTTGTATTCTAGATTGATATAGGTATTTACCTACTAACCTGGAAGCGGCGCGTGGTAAAGTTTCTCTGAAATAGTCAGTGCCTGTGTATTTGTGGTATAATTATTCTGTTATTTTCCTCTTATCATAACAACCACAAATATTTTTGATTTGCTTAATGTAGTTTTTTCTAGAGTTATCTCTTATGCAAACCAACTGGCTTTTATGGGGTTTTAGCCAAGTTGCAAACTATTAAGTACGTAAAACGACAGTGACAATGATTTGAGAGATTGACATGTAATCACATACATTTTTATCACTGACACTGTCGCTTTTTTGGATACGTTGGAAAATTGGCTCATCTCTAAGCTTACTATAATAGGTATTAATGGTTATTTTTCTTTTTAGTAATTTATTATCATACTTAATAGTTTTTTATATTTTGTCATTTGCAGGTTCTACCGAAAAGCAAAGAGGGGGTGATCGGAAAGGAGCAAAATGTTCAAGAAAACTCTTAATGACTAACTAAAAATGAAGGTTTTTCTAATAAAGGCAAGTGCCAAAATGTACCGTATAAATATATTTTGTGATTATGCATGTAATAATTAATAAACGTTTTAAAATTCAAAGTTAGATTTTAATTACAAATATAAATAACTCCCTGAAAACTGAAAACCCATGCGGGTCAAACGGCTTTCGGCACAGCTAGTAAATAAATATTCATTTTTTTAAAACAAATTAGAATAAACACTTAATTTAACACTGATTTTATTTATTTCAATATACAGGCCCAAAAGTTCACGTTCAAAATGAAAAATTTGATAGAGGGGCTCATTAGCCACCAGAAACACCCCCATGTATGTTTAGCGTTTATTTACGGTTTAGGAGATCTGACCCATTTTACACCTTTTTCTTGATTTTCTATCTTACTTCAGAAATAATCATTTTGTCGCTATCCCTTTCTTAATAATTCAATTTTTTTCTTTCTAATTTCTAATTATTTTGCTTCATAACTATACCTGGATGTGTATCGCTAGGTGAAAAAATAAAAACCGTCGAATGAAAGATAAAAAGTCATTGGAAGTTGGAATTCAAAGTGAGAATTCGTCTAAATTGTTACAGTTGTTAAAACTTCGCCGAAGAATAATAAACACATGAGATTGTCATGAACCCTGAAAGTGTTTTTAAAAACTGTTCCATTTAATAGGCTTTTAGACACATCCAAAAAAGTACCCTTAATAGGGTCATCATCATCAGCCGTATGACGCCCACTGCTGGGCATAGGCCTCTCCCAAGGATCTCCACGACGATCGGTCCTGCGCTGCCCGCATCCAGCGGCTTCCCGCGACCTCCTGGGCATAAAACTAAGTAATTAGCCCTCAAAGATTTTAAGACAGAAAGATTTTATTTTAGTATCTCATAGTATGTATGTAGTAACGGTTTTGGGATACCCAAACTTTTTCCTTCATTACAATATGAATACCAAAAGTGACTGCAAGTTTTGTCTTCAGACTGTTGCTGTGTCTACCCTGTTAGCGATTATGAGCGTGATTTTTTTATTGAAAATGTGTCTTTGAGCACCTTTAACAACGTTAGAAAGAAGCAGCTACCTACATTGTATGAGAATGTAATTTTTCCTTCAAATCTGTCTATCTTGCAATCTTTGAGGTCTAATTACTTAGTTTTTTGCTCCTATTAAGGGTACTTTTTTTGGATGTGTCTAAAAGCCTATTAAATGGAGCAGTTTTTCAGAGATACTTACTTTCAGCGTCCATGCCAATCTCATGTGTTAATTATTCTTCGGCGAAGTTTTAACAACTGTGACAATTTTGGTCCGATTCTCACTTTGACTTCCAATAACTTTTTTTTTATCTTTGATTTGACTGTTTTTATTTTTTTACCTAGCGGTATATGTCTTTAGACATAGTTATGAAGTATAATAAGATAATTATGAAGTAAGGGATAGCGACAAAATGATGATTACTGCAGTAAGCTAGAAAATCTAGAAAAAAGGTACAAAATAGGTCATATCTCCTAAACTATAAATAATAATAAATAATGGCTGAACATACATGGGGGTGTTTCTAGTAGCCAATGAGCCACTCTATCTAATTTTTCATTTTGAACTTGAAGTTCTGGGCCACCCCGTATAATGTATGAGCATACATACTTCTATATTCTAGACTAACCCCTGCAACAAACAAGTATTTAAAGATACATACAATTATTTTGAGATATTTCCTTATTAAAAAAGCAATTTCTATAGTTACACTATCAAAGATCATTTACTTTCACGTGGAACAAATAGGTTTCTCAACTTACGCAAAACATTTTGTTAAAATTTTTCGTGTAAGAACGAAGTAACTAATACTTACAACATCCGAGTACGATAAAATCGGAAGGTGAACAACGTTGTAGGTAAAGTTACAACTGTCAATGTTGTTTGCACTACGTAATAATAAAGCAGTGTCTGTACTTAAAACGGAACGTTTGATTATAGTTTCGTGGAATATCTACGCAATCGTGTTTTTTTATTTTTTTTTCAAATATACACAATTAATTAAAAAATAATAAATGTGGGTCAATCCGGGCTACATTTTGCTATTATTTTCTCTTTGAAGGTTATTTCCAGGACTTATAACTAATTAGTAGGACAGTTTTTTTTAGCTCCTGAAAAGTCGATAAAATCAACTTACTGCGTTTTTCCACGAAGGGTGCGAATTTACCTGTTAAATAGTATAGCACGCTACAGGTAGTATTTCCCGTGCTTTAAGCAGTCGGAGTACACTATTGTTGTTTAGGTGTATGCAAGATGGCAATTTTTAATTTCATAATTTAGCTATTTATTAGTGGGTTTATGTTCTTTAACATTTTAAAATGACTTCATATAAATGTCATTCCATACTTACATCATTTTAATTTTATTATCATTTCACAACTTCTGTTAGTTAAGACAATTAAGTGCACCAGCTAACACAGACTTATGTCATTTACATCAAAATTGCTATATAGGAATAGTTATTATAAGTGAATTACAACAATTTTGCGTATAAATAAAGTACTTGATTTTCAGTGGCCCATACATTTACCTGCTTCATTTACAGCAACTTTGTGTAACAGAAAAAAAAGTGTGATTGCTGTAACCCACACAAACATAGGCTTAAATTAACTTCTAGTAAGTTTTAGCTATTTGACTTGATAGATAATCAAAAAATACATTTTGGTTCTAAAAATCACATTTATAGGCGTAATAGTTTAGGAGATATGATTTTTTTTCAATTTTTTCAAAAGTTTTTGGGCTCTGGTGAACATTTTGCATTTTGTGGGTTACAGCAGGATTGCTTTTTACCGTCGATATGCTTCTGCGATTACATTGTATTTTGGAATAATTATGTACTTACCAGAGTAATTAGAAAATAGGTAATTATCACTTTAAAGCTGTACAACGCCATATATATGGTTTTTGATGAACAATAGCCTGGAGAGTCCCTTATTGAAAAGTAAATATTTGGAAAGAAAAGTAAACTTTAACTTTAGGCGGCCTTATTGCAGTTGTGCTTATTTTGTAATTAGTTTGTAACTGTTTACGTGCAATAAAGAATTTAATGGTTTTGAAAATAATACTTACATAGAGGTAAGGCTCCATAAACACTTCATAAACATTACTTTGGTAGTCTTCGATCGCGGGCAAAGCTTTGATAATAAGGTTTCTACCGTAGCCAGGGACCCCTTGGAAACTTTTGCCGTTCAACACCGCGATCAGCCATATGAATTGGCAGAAAAACACATGCAGCCTTAGGTTCATTTTAAAAATTTATAATTAATTAAAGTAAATAAAAAAATAAAATTTCGCGCGGTTTATGAAAATTCAAAAATAGAATGCGTGTGGACGACGCGACTGGCGTAGTACCAATGGTTTTCGAAGCGAGCCCGAATTATTTTTTCCTGTTTTTGCGTGTGTTTATAATGAGTAGTTGAGAGGGCTAAGGCATCCGCGGGTTTGTCATTACTGATCTTCGTGAGCTTGGTGCCAAGGCTCTGTGATCGAGAGGCGTGACGTAATGATGTGTTAGACACGGCATTGTGCCAGCCGGGAGTTGTTCGATGTAGGAACTACCTCGGCTTAATAAATTGCTGCTAAACGCGTAATTGTGAAGGCTTGTTTATATATGACTATTATCTTTTATCATTCTCACATCGTGTGTAATTAGTCACTCGGTAGTCATTGTGGAAATCATTGTATTTACCTGTACTTACGTAATTGAATCCGAATATTTTCTGCTTCATTTATAAGAACAAGTTGTTAGACGAATACATTTCACAGATGGATGCACTGTTAGTGCAATTTAATGAAAAATAATGACATTTGAGGAATAAGTAGGTTACTTGTGTCACTACCCACCCTAGTAGGCATTGTGGGCTTGACTTTATGTACGTATGTACCCATGTGTTTTCAATTACTTAAAAAAGAGGGTTGCAGTTCGCTCGACCATTATGGACGGTGATACCACCTATCAAGTTGGTCTAACAGAAAGCTTGGTAAGGTCTGGGTACTTAGTACATCTTGCGATTGATCTTCTTCTATCGTGTGGGTTGTGAGGTGGATTACCAAATCCATCAAACCTGGTGTCAGGGTTGCTATTGAGTCCCCAAAGGCCCCTGACATAGCTCATGTTACCACTACTAACTTACATCAGTAAGTAGTAACCGGGACCAACGGCTTAACGTGCCTTCCGAAGCACGGATCATCTTACTTTCGGACAATTAGGTGATCAGCATGTAATGTCCTAACCAAACTAGGGGTCACAAAGTGATTTTTGTGTCCCCATCGGGATTTTAACCCGGGACCTCCGGACCGTGAGCCCAACGCACATACCACTGGACCATTTTGGTTGATGTACCTCTGACTACCTCAATTGGGATATAGTCGTAAATCACGTTACGCTATTTGATGCAGACCCTCTATCCTCTTTCTATATCTTATACTGGGACCCAATTAGCCCAATAAGTGTGCATACTTAGTACAAATTAAGTATAACGCAAGCATTAATTTCAAATATTTTTTAGTTTATTTACATCTGGCTAACTTAGTGTGTAAATCATTAATTACAATCGTGAGTACCAACACTATTTTGAATTATTTTTTTATTCGAATGACTCGTCCAATGTATGTTTGCGACCTCAAATTATTTGATAAATATTAACGGAAACGATTTCAATTAACTTTTTGTTGAAAAATATTGTTTTAATTTTTGTACCTACGTCAATCGTTGATATCCGTAACGAAGGTAAGCGTGGTGGTCGTAAAACTGCTAACTACGAACCTTTAGGCACAGATAATGTGTTAGTGACATCGTAACGAAAACTTTGAGGGATGGTTCAGACCATGATTCGGAGGTATAGGGATATCAAGTGGAATATTCTGTCACAAAAGTATAGAACTGACAATACTAACTAACCGCTAACACATTTGGTCTGTTCATAAAAATTAGAGGACATAACAATATAATATCAGGTTTAGACACTGCAGGTAGATCAAATCACTCGATTGTCCAAAAATAAGATGATCCCTGCTTCGGGGGGCATGTGAACCAGTCGGTCCCGGATACTATTTACTTAGTATGTAGTTGTTATATGAGTAATATGAACTATATCAGGGGCCCCTGGCAGCTCAATGTCGGTTATTGACCACACAACCCACACGAGAGAAGAAGAAGAAGGCAAGCAACGGAAGTCGTCATGTACATAATACGTTGAACCACACGTTTTAAGATTGAACGATTTTGATAGATATTTTAGAACAACGACATAACACGTCCGGCAACGTCTATATTCGTTCCGAAACAAGCGACGAATATTTAACCTATGCATGTTAGACCAATGGTAAAACGTTAATGTACATAAGTTGTGTCAAAAAACATCGCGGATTATTCTATGAAATACGTAACGTCGACGTGTAATGACGTTGCGCGTTAATGTGTCTGCGACTCGTAATCAACATACATACATAAACTCATGGCTATCTCTCACCGGGGTAAGCAGACTCGTAATCAAAGTGTGAAAAAATTATATCTAGTGGCGGTAAAGGTCTGAGATTTTGATCGTTGTGGCGCTATATCTTAGAGTCACCTTTACTATGGAAATGTAACGTTCTTGTACGTTTTTATTTATAACTGACATTTTATTTCGACGTGATACGAAAAAGTTCCAGATCACAGACTGCTTTTCGACGTCTACGTACGTTGCTTTTGTAAACGAGTACATTCGTTCACCGTTTTTGATTTTTTATTGGCAAAGCGGAAAAATATAAAAGTAAAGTACATTTATTCAATAAGCAATAAGTATAACACTATAAAATAAGTAACGCGTATTTACACACTGTACACAGATTATCTACCAGAATGGCTGGGTTCACGGAATAGAAGAAAGAAGTTGGAAGGGCCAATTGAGTGCGAAACGCGCGCCATACAAGTATGAGCAAATAGTTCATATTCCAACTTTGCACTCCACTCGTCCGCAAACCTTACGACACACGGAGTTCCACGATAGTTATTAAAAAGTCGTCTTGTGTATTATAACCTGCAGGGAAGAAATTCAAATATCGACTTTCATGCAAAGAGATCCATCCTTATCACAGGAAAGCTAAAAACCTTAGCACGGACGGATATATTTATTTAAAAAAAAATTTGTATGTTAGTATCTTACAAAATGTAGTGATAAAATTGCAGCCTATCGCATAAAATATACATTGCCGGTAAAGTGGTTATGGAATTTGAGAAGCAGTAGAGCTATCGTAGTTATCTGTTTGCAAGAGTAGTAGTAAAAGAGAGTGGGGTTGAGCCGGAGACGGCGGTTCTCATGCAAAATGCGCGCCTTTCCAACTTCTTTCTTCTACTCCGTGACTGGGTTACCCTATCTTTGGGTTTGGATGGCCTTCCTATTAACGCCAATTGTATATATACCATACAACAATTACTGTAAAAAAATGTAATAAAACCGTAGAAAACTTTGCTTTCTTATAAAGATTTCAAGAGTTCCACTCATCATAGGTCACTAAACGACATGAAGGCGTACTTAACTTGTATTCTGTAAGCTACTTTCTTGTGTTTTTTTGTATTACCTGCTTGTTCGAAGAATAGCCGAGTTTTGGAAGAAATGTAAGTACTTACAAAGTAAACTGTAAACTGAAATACTCATTTACGCGAATGATAATTCTGGTTAGTCAACGGGAAGTCAACAATGCCCTCGATTCCTGCAGACATCTCCTAATTTTACTTTAAGTTATACCTGTCATTTTCTTATCCGCCGAAAAGGAAAGGGACGGATGATTGACAGTTCTTAATTTTAGGAAGAATGAGTAAATTAATGAATAACCCGGGCGAATCAAAAAGGTATCTCGCTGGTATGCAAACCGTTTGACATGTGCTGTCAACTTAATTCTGTCAGAAATTTTATGCTTGTCGATTATCCGTCCCTTTCTTTTTCGGCGGATAAGAAAACGACAGATATAACTTAAAAATAAAATTAGATGGTGTTTACAGGAATTGGCACCATTACATCCCAAAGCATTTAATTGGAAGCGGAATTATGTTCCATAGGAATTCTCCCAAATGTCAGTGTCCACAGAAAGCTCGGTGAGGTGTTGTTACTTAGTTCATCTTGCAAAGGATGTATCTTTGACTACCCCAATTGGGATAAAGTCGTAAGCTTATGTTATGTGCCAATCCATCCCTTTAAAAGGTTCCCAAATATCAATAGGAAGTCCATCCTCAACCCATATTTCAAGGTGACTGAGGCCTAGAGTGGCGTTAGGCCTTGTATAAAGCGGCGATAGGCCTTGTATAGAGCGGCGTTAGGCCTTGTATAGAGCGGCGTTAGGCCTTGTATAGAGCGGCGTTAGGCCTCGTTTAGTGTGCCCTAGCCGGGTTGAACTTGTATATGTTGTGGCTGTGCGACGGCGGTTAGTTTTGGGGGCGCTGGCTCGCCTTGTAGCTGAGATAGGGCGCAACGGACAGCTGAGAGCGTCTCTGGAGTGCATTTGCGCCCCGTCGGCGCATGGGGGCGGTGAGGGCGCATCATCCGCTCCGCTGTTGCCGTGGCCTCTGTCAATGAGAAACAATACCATCAATAGGGTAGTTTCCAACTAGTGAAATCAGTCACTTTTTACTAAACGTCAAAACACGAAATGACTATGGAATTTGTATGAGAAAGCACACTGTAACCTCGTAGAAAAACGTGATAAAATGTCGGATTTTGTTTTTCTTGAAAACAGAGTGGGACGAAATCTGGCAAGATGGCGGGACGACTTGCAGAAGGTGGCTGGAAGCGCTTGGATACGTAAGGCTGACGATAGGGTTTTGTGGCGCGCCTTGGGAGAGGCCTATGTCCAGTAGTGGACTGAAATGGGCTGATGACGATGATGATGATGTATTCTTGAGCGGAGTAAACCATTATCATGATACTTACATACATAAACTCACGCCCCTAATCCCTAATGGGGTAGGCAGAGCCACAAGTAATCAAAGACAACTTGCAGTCATCAACCATTATGATAACTTAATCAAAATATTCTGATCATAATGTTAACGTTACACTCATTACCTAAATAATAAGTTCACAGGTAGACCCACTTTGCAATTCGAAGGTTGTTTGAAGCCAATTGCTTGAAACTATTTGTTTTCGCAGTCAAAGAAAATGTCAAGAAGTTAATATCACAGTACTAACGGTTAACACTGGGCCGTTCCCTCTCGCCGGTCGCGTCTCGCCTCTCACAGCAGCTGCAGAAGTAACAAGGGACTCCTGGCAAGCCACAACACAAAGCCCCCCATAGCCACTTGTTCAACGTATTGCTGGCCCGTGTCCATCCGTTGGGCTCATCCTGGCGACCAGCGAACATGAAATTCCAGTTCATTCCTCAAGCCCCGTCATATCTTGGTTTTGACGTTTACTTGACACGTATCGATGGTTTCGTTGGTCGCGTCGAAAAAGTATTTATGGTGTCTTTGTGTAAAGCGCCTGGTAAAGTTTTTATAGCAACGCAAGCGTATAAAGTGATTGCTCTGAAAGTTGTTTCAGGCGCGTAAGAAGATATTTTCCGCTAGCTGTAAATGATTAATTTAAACTGTGGTTGTTTTGTTTAGGTTAAAAATGACCGGCTAGGTATATACCTACTAATTAAGTATAGACTTAATTACTAATTACACGAGCGTTTCAAACCTTGTGCTTATCGGAATAAATTATGTCGTACGCCGCACGAATTGAAGAAAGTACTTACCACTTATAAGTACGTACTTAGAGTACCTGCTGAGGCGTGGCGTCTCTTGCGCAGGTTGCCTAACATTCATTCGCGCATGCGCAGTTCGGAAACCGGTCGTAGAGTACGCAAGCTCTCATTGAAGGCATTTCTTCCCGCGCTTTGAACATTATCAGAAGTATAATATTAGTTTGTGTTTGTGAAAAGTGCTTTAGTGACATTTTGGTGTTTTCAACACATGGTGAGTCATTTTAAAGGATTAAGGGAAAAAAATATTCGAAATTCTGCAAAATCTACGCGTTAAAGTCTTTATATTTACCATTACTGTTTTAGGTACCATAATTATTTTTTAATTGAAATTTGTTTATAAGTATTTTCTTGTTACTTTACGATTGAAAATTTTCTCTCTACGTTGTTTGTTGAAGAGAAATGTATTCTGTAGGTGCCTGCTATGGGTTGTTGCGGCTTTCGAAACGATGTGTAATGTTTGCTAAGTTGATAACCGAAATTTATTGTTTACGTACCTACTTTCTTAAGAAAATGAGTTGACATAGAAACTGTATTTTACTGCAAGTACTTTTGTTGCTTGTATAAGAGTCCATATGGCCGATGGGCTGCTAATTCATATATCGTGTGGGTTGTATGGTTACCAACCACATCAACCCTTGTATTAGGGTGTAACGACTACGTGATTACATCAGTAAAAACCTTATAATCGGGACCGAGAACTTCAGGTGCAAATTCTGAAACACTGATAATCTTCGTTTCGGACAATCGGGTGATCAGTCTGTCCTTCTTACCAAAGGTTTCTCTCTCTCTCTCTATTTAAGAGCTGCGCTCTTGTCGGTGGAGTAACCGCCATTCCTCTCTTCTTCCCGCCAAAACCTTCACCTCCCGATACGACACGACCTGCACCTTCTCTTTTATTTGTTTCATAAATGTTATCCTAGGTCTACCCCTTCCTCTCTTCCCTTAAATTTTTCCTTCTATAATGTTTGTGATAAATGAATCGTGTCGTATCAGGTGGCCAATCATATTTCCTCTCCGGTTCTCTATAGTCTTCAATATGGTTCTCTTTTCTTCAACTCTTTCCAGCACTTTTTCGTTTGACACCATTTCAGTCCAGCTTATACCCTCCATCCTTCGCCAACACCACATCTCAAATGCTTCCAACCTCTCTCTGTCTCTCTGTGTCATAGTCCACGTTTCACTTCCATGGAGTGCAATGCTCCCTCCCAAATATATGATTTAATAAACCGTTTCCTTATTTTTAATGATATGTTTTTGGTTTTCAAAATGTATTTTTTCCTGTTAAATGCTTGTTTGGCTATTAAAGTTTGGGGGTTAAAGTTAGGTATAACAAAGTGATATTTGTGATGTATCCCTACTGGACTTCGTACCTGAAACTTCCGGATCGTGAGCACAACGCTCAACCACTGGACCACGGAGGCGAGGTTCGCGCCCAACTGGGCACCCTCAGGCCTGTTGTCTTAAGTTTTGTACGGGATGAGAGCCCTCAGCGCTCTCCATTTGTCCAGCCTACGTTATCGTTAGCCTATAGCGTAGTATTATTCCTTATTCTATGCTATGGCCTATATGTACGGTCAGGAGTACTAATACTCGTATGTATATACACTTTGAAACCATGTCACATGAACTTTTTTGACAAATTGAACCGTAAGTCACATTAAATGTCAAATATGATAGTGTGAAAGGGTTCTAAAGTGGGTACATGATAGTGCTCATGACTGTACTTGGTAGTACCGAGACTACGGAGTAACAACTCGTTAGGTTTTATGACACATTGTTGTAAGAAGAAACGTATCAGTTTGCACTGACCTATGTGAAAGCAAATCGTTGTACTTAACTAAACATGGGAACGTTTTCAAAACTTTTAAAAACTGTAGGAAGTTGTCTGGTATACATTGTTTGAGATTTGTGTGGTTATAATTATCGTTAAAACCGGGTTATTACCGCGTTAAAATCGGGGATATGAGACTCCCGATATTTTGACGCTGTTGCAAGTGTCTTGATGTCATCCCACACACACATACACACGCACGAACGCATGCGCGCACATACGCACGCACGCATGTACGCACGTAGGTACACACGCACGCACGCATGCACGCACGTACGTACGCCTGCACGCACGCACGAACGCATGCACGCAGGTGAGTTGATATCGGGAGTCTCATATTCCTGATTTAACGCGTTCTGGATGGTCTAAAAATGATGGACTTGAGGCAATTCTTCTAAAAAAGCAATACTTATTGCAATTTGACATTTAAAGATACACTTACTATCTTCTATCGTATCGTGTACTCTCTTCTTCTATCGTGTGGGATGTGAGGTGGATTACCAACCTCATCAACCTTGGACCCTCTCTGTACTTACTTAAGAAAGTACCTGTATAATAATATATTCTTACATAAACAACAGCGACATATAGAAAGAATGCCGAACTGCATATTCCACTCATTGTCATAGGTACCTAAAGTAAACATTTCTAGGGTTTGCAGGTAACGAATGTTGCTATTTGAGGGACTTCAGAATTTAGATTGTAACATTGTATTCAATACAATTTTATTTTGAAGTTGGCTTTATTCATTTAAAAACTCTTTTTAAAAAAATGTACCTGGAGAGAGTTCTCGGCGCTCCTCATTTATCGTACAATAAGTCACATCAAAAAGTCTTTTGACTTCTGCCCGCCTCGATTTGGACTAATAGGCGTGTGGTATACGTATATAGTATATATCGTTGGCAAGTCGTGTCTGCCACACATAAAGCATATTTGTGTCAAGTTCAACAACCGTATATAAAACTAGAGTTACACTGCCGATGGCAAGGATAGGCAGTACTTTATGTACTTATGTATGTGTTAATGTATGATGGATGATTAGTTATATATAGGCCCCAATTCCTGCAGACACCTCCTAACTTTACTTTAAGTTATACCCGTCATTTTCTTATCCACTGAAAAGGAAAGAATGAATCATTTTAAAAATAATGAGTAACCCGGGCGAATAAAATAGGTATCTCGCTGGTATGCAATCCGGTTGACGTGCTCTCTACTTAACTCTGTCAGGTTATTGGCCGATGTAAAATGAGCGTAAGGCTCACGATCCGGGTTCGATTCCCGATGGGGACATTGTCGAAATCATTTTGTGAGACTGTCCTTTGTTTGGTAAGGACTTTTCAGGCTTGAATCACCTGATTGTCCGAAAAAGTAAGATGATTCCGTGCTTCGGAGGGCACGTTAAGCCGTTAGTCCCGGCTATTAGCCGTAAAAACACCTCCACCAACCCGCATTGGAGCAGCGTGGTGGAGTATGCTCCATACACCCTCCGGTTGATTGAGGGGAGGCCTGTGCCCAGCAGTGGGACGTATATAGGCTGTTTATGTATGTTGTATTTTAAGTAAGTAGGTCTGCTAGGTCTGTTAATAGTATAATTAATTATGTTTTATGTGAGTACACCATGTTTGTGTCAATTTATATTGCATTATTTACTTGTATACCCGTATTGCACCGTCCCCAACTCCTATATTTTAGCAAGTCCTTTCACCCTAAGGTTGTCTGGAAGAAATTGCTATTTAGCAATAAGACCGTCGATTGTGCTTTTCTTGTCACTTTTGTAATTGTTTTTAATGTTCTGTTCATAGTTTTATACACGCTCGAAAAATACACGCAGCTGTTTCCAAAATGTAAGCAGAAACTATGAAAGCTAATTGCTTCAAACCTGACATACTTTTCTTGCTTCCTTAACATTCATCAAAAGTTTCCACACGCACGCCGGTTCAGTGCGGATTGTAATACTTTTTAAAACCCCCATTTTCGAAAAATCATATTCTGATGTGTTTGTCGCGAAATAAAGTGAAGTGACGGAGTTATATCGCGAAGCCCTGTGCGGAAACTGTACTGTCATGCAATACTGACCCACCCACCCACTAATACTAATACCCACTTTAGGACTCTGTCGCACTATCATATTTGACATTTAGTGAGACTTACAGTTCAATTTGTAAAAAAGTTTTTGTGACATGGTTCCAACGTGTATACATATTAATGCTCGTGACCGTACCATGTGTGTAGTGAATAAATTCGTTTCTTCTTGGATTCAGTGAGTTTCCTTTCAAAAACGAAACCCACTTCTGACAAGACTCTTACCCGGTACAAAATATACATACATACATAATTTCACGCCTATTTCCCACCGGTAAGCCAGAGACTATGGAATTCTATTTGCTACGATCCTGACATACTTCTCTTGCTTCCTCCACATTCATCAATCGTTTCATATTCACACGCCGGTTCAGAGTTATGAACTGTCTAAGGACATCTGTAATTTTGGTCAATGTACGTCCCTCTAGGCTTTCCTCTGCCAGTCCTTCCACCAACTTTCGCTTTATATATTGCTTTCGTAATCCTATTATCCATCATCCGCTCTACGTGTCCAAACCAACTTAAGAAGAATAAGAATAAGAATAAAATAAATTCCCTTCCCTTCCCTTCCCTTCCCTTCTCAATCTTAGTCGTTATATCGTCTTTTACACCACATCTCTATCTTATCACACTGTTCCTCACTCTATCACTCAATTTAAGACCGCAGATGCTACGCAATGCCCTAATTTCTACGGCATTAATCCTACTTTCATGTTTCTTCTGCCATACCCAACATTCACTACTGTACAAAATGTACCTAGATGCAAATTCATCAAACAACTACGTACTATAGGGGCGATAACAGCGTAGACCCGATTTACCTATTATTGTACCTATAGGTACCAAGCTTGAAAACCGGTCTGTCCGTCCATTTCAATAAGACCTCAACTACCTCTCATTATGAACAGAATTCAGACTCAAGAGGAAAACTTTAAAGGGAAGTGAGAGGTCTGATTATGTTGGCCGTTTTGTTACCACATAAAGTGGCGGATCGTACTCATTTGGACCATTCGAGAGCAGAAGTTGCGAAGGTGAGTCGTGTTTCACACATTATCTTTTACGTCAAGGTTATCTTTAAAAAAACAATAACAAAAAGGCGATCTGATCTGCTTTTTTTTTGTAAACTGTGTTTTTGTGATTTGAATGAGTAATTTACTTTTATGCTTATAAATACATTTTAAGTTTATTTTTATTTAATATTTTAATATAATACGCAAAGGGCGACTGGTTTTGTGAAATGAACTACATTGCGCAATCATTTGTTTTCTTTTATATTTTTGATAATTAATTACATAAGCCATTTGTTCGAAACTTCCATTTAAAAAAACTGTTCTTATTTCAAATTAAGATGTTTCAATGCATAATAATATTATGGGTACGCATAAGTATCTATAATGTTGAATATTAAAAAAATATTTTCTATTATAATATCTTGCCAAATATTTTCGAGCCAGTTTAGTATGTGCATTTAATTTGTAAGTTAAAAAATACGTTATTTACTTCATTAATATTTTTATTTACATTACGAGTGTGTGTAGTATAAAGCAGTCATAAAGTAGTAATATTACCATCAAATTTTCTGCCACATGTTGTCAACAATCTCATGTAACACACGGTCGCCACTTTATATCCTCGTAAAGCCGAGGTTTCCAGACACAATAGTAAAACAATAGAGTTTGGATTTTAATAGGACTGTCGGCGTTACGTCTATATTATATATAGCTTAGGGGACATTTAAAAGTTTTGAAATAATGATCCTTTTGGGTCTTGATACTATGTATTTCTTAAATAATGTTTACAAAACGAGTATTCTCGGTAATTGACACTTTTTTATTTATTTAGCGTTGACGACATGGCCATTAGCTTTATCCGCTGTCAAAATTAATGTTGCTACGTGACACTGCGTAGTAAAAAAATAAAAAAATAAATAAGCCAGGGGCGTAACAAATTTCCTTTTAGTTTGTTTGATTTCAAATATATTATAGGTATTGCGGCATTTCTCCACGACCGTGTATTTATATCATGTGTGTTCCATTGGGGACCATGTCAGGCCTTTTTAGGTTCTGAGTGCATCCGGAGGTAGTAAAAGTTCTCTATTTACGTTTCTATTTATATTTCAACTGCATGCACAATTAAGTTTTTTCTTCATGTGAAACACACTTCATTAGTTATATCCAATGGGGGGGCTTAAATCAACAAGTCTGGTCCACCCTGGCCAGCAGCCCCGTATCTAGAGGGGAGCAACTGGGTTTTGTAATTTGCAGGGCTGAGGGGTGCCACTTTCAGGTCTCGCACCACCTAGGGCGGTGTGAGCGGTACGACCGCACAGGGCACCGCGCCTAAATAGGGGGGAATAGGGGCGAGGGGGCTTAAAGCAACAAGACTGGTCCACCCTGGCCAGCAGCCCCGTATCTAGAGGGGAGCAACTGGGTTTTGTATTTTGAGGGGCTGAGGGGTGCCACTTTCAGGTCTCGCACCACCTAAATATTTTGCTAGGGCCACTACTGATTATAACTTACAAATAATGAGTAGATAGATTTTCCTCCACTGCCACTGCCTCTTTTTCCCTCTTCTTCTTCTATCGTGTCGGTTGTGAGGTGAATTACCAACCTCATCAACCCTGGTGTCAGGGTTATTACTGAGCCGCCAAAGGCCCCTAGTATGGCTCTTGTAACGACTACTTACTTACATCAGTAAGTAGTAACCGGGACCAACGGCTTAACGTGCTTTCCGAAGCACGGATCATCTTACTTTTTAGATAATCAGGTGATCAGCCTGTAATGTGCTAACCAAACTAGGAATCACAAAGTGATTTTTGTGATATGTCCCCACCGGGATTCGAACCCGGGACCTCCGGATCGTGAGCCCAACGCTCAACCACTGGACCACGTTGGAGTCGACTGGACAACCACTGGACAACTGGAGGTCGTTTTCCCTACAAAAGTAGCATGGAGAATGCTACACCGACAAGAGCATGGCTCTTAAATTATTATTAAATAAATTATTAGATTTTCCTATGGAACACTTCGTAACAGCACTGCACCGGTGTGTGAAAATGTGGTATCTACGAGTACCTATATCATGTTATAGGTGGGTACTTAAATATATGATTATAATTTTGGTTCCAGAACTAGCAAGATGATGAAGCACCTCGTATTCATAGCCACGGCAGCCGTGTTTGTTTCGGCTCATCATGAAAACGTAAGTTCACTCATCCAATTTCTAAATGCTTCAAATTTTATTTCATTTCCATTTTATTTTTATCACACTAGATTCAATTATGAATTCGTAAAATTAAATACAAAAACGATCATATTTTTACACGCAGACTGCCGATAAGAATGAGATTTGTGGAGTCTCAGGGTTGTGATAAAACCCCACTTGCCTGAGGCCCTGCTCCCTTGTCGTCCCGGAGGACGTAAGCGGTTATTACATTCCCTATCCATCTGGTCCGTTTCGTCAAGAACACGGGTTTCCCGATCAGATCGTGTAGTCTAATAGCAAATCGGCGGGGCGTAACCATGGTAACCACGATCTCGAGCTGGTTGGTGGGCAGTAACCATGGTAACCGCGATTCCGAGTGTAATAGCGTCGATTTTCCCAATCTCGATCTTATTTTTCTTGCTTTCCCTCAGCAGCAAGCGCGGGTATTAAAATTATAATAATCTTCTAGTTACATAGTACCTACTTATTTCCACTAATTTGCAGTTCTTATATTCATAAAATATTAGAATATTTATAGACAATCCTACCGCGTAGATGTTTACAAGTGGATACTTTTGCAAGTATCAAACATTCCCACACAAATCGAATTTCACAAAACAGTGCGCTGTGTCATACTGTGATTGTAACTCATTGGTTTCACCATTGTTATCTGTCGATGTTTTCAAATTGTACGTATAATGTAGATAGTAAAATACTACACCTGTACCGGTGAGCAGTGGTCCCCTTTTGTCCAGTCAAGTAGTTAATGCCGTCTGAGGCAAATCTACAATAAGGCCTATAAAAAAAGAACATACATATTACAGAGTATTAGTGACATCGTAACGAAAAATTTGAGGGATGGTTCACATTCAGACCATGATTCTGAGTTGATATCAAGTAGAATTTTCCGTCGCAAAAGTATGGAACTGAATATAATTAAAAAAAAACACTAAAATTGGCATGAATTTTCCGACAGGAAAATCCACTTGATCTTAACTCAGAATCATGGTCTGAATCGTCCTTAGTATTCGTTACGATGTCACTAGCACCCTGTATACTTGTGAATCCTAATCCTAAAGTGGGAATCTTCCCGTTGTAAAAACTCTTTAATAGTAAGGACACTGGCTGCTTTACATTTTAAAATTGTTCTTTCTTGTACTCTGGTCTTACCTGCCTAATGGTTGGGTAATAAAGCTCTTTTTACAAAAGATATTATACAAATTAGACATGCCGAATCGACGAGAATGTACTTACTTATTAAGTGTAGCCTTTTTCTTGATCTAGTCACTAGACTAATTGCACTGATGCATTTGTTATTGCATTTGGTATTGTGTTGTTGCAGTAGAAAGCGTTAAAATGTAGGTATCAAATGTCAGATAACGACATTGTACTTTATATATTGTGATTTCATTATCAATGTCAACTTTAAGGTTAAGAACAGTAATTTAGATAAGTATTGAAAATGCATTTTATATAAATATCGTTCATTTCAATTGCAATTTCGTAATAACATTAAAATACAATTTATTGATAATACATTTTCTAATGCATATACATGCGTTAAGTTACATAAATAAGGAATAAGAGTGGACCCGAAATACTACCTTGTGGGACTACATATTCAGTTTGTACCTTGTATTCTAAAGAAAATATAAGTCACTTTACAATTTATACTTAGCCTAAGACGACTATCTGTTTCCTGTGTTTTAAATAGAAAATTATCTAAACAATAGATAATTATGTTCCAAAACTTCACGCCAGATGAAATCAAAAGCTTTAGGCAAATCGATAAATAATTGTTAGTAGAGTGAAGTATTCAACAGTGAACCCGTGGTACATACTGAACCACCGATCTTATTTTATAAAGCCTACGTTGCCAGATAAGGTTACTAACATAAAACGATACGTCTTTCACCGGCACTCTACCGCCCCGACCGTGGCAAGGTGCCGCTGAGAGTGCATCAGTGGCGGGCTGTTTGGTGATTTTTTATGAAAAAACGAAATAAAACCTGGGGACAAACTTTTTGATTAATCCGGTTATATGTACTTGTTATAATTCGTCAGTCATAGAGTTTTCTATTTTTCGTGTATCTAGTGTGTAATCAACTTGTATGTGGTGTCCTGTGTAAAATAAACAATTAGAATAAATAAAATATCCTGTATGTGTTACAGCTAGTGCCGATGCGAGCCATCGCCCGCATTGCGAGCCCTGCCGGCAATGAGATTCAGGGTAATGTGACCTTCACCCAGCTAGAAGATGGCAAAGTCCACGTAGAAGGGTCCCTCTATGGCCTCCCTAAAGGCCAATATGGCTTCCACGTGCATGAGAAAGGAGACATCACTGGAGGATGTCTCTCCACTGGCTCACATTTCAATCCTGAACATGTAAGTTTTGGTACTAGATAGATTGAATTGATCAGTACTTGTGCAATTAATGTATGCTATCTGGTAAATATATTGACCTAGATGGCCTAATAAGTATCAAGATGTTTCTTTATATATATTGCATCATTATGAAAATTGTGCAAATTAAAACCCTTTGCCACTTAAATTACAAATAGAATCCACTCCGTTGTCCGATATAAGCTTTTACCAATGCATTAATTTTTCCCTTCAATAAGACTACCTAACTCTAAACCAAACTTTTCAATTTTAGAAAGACCACGGCCACCCTAATGACGAGAACCGCCACGTCGGAGACTTAGGCAACGTTGACTTTGATGACAACAGGGCCTGTCACATTGACTTCACGGACAGCAAGATCAGCCTCATCGGGCCTCATGGCATCCTGGGCCGCGGCTTGGTACTCCACGAGAAGTCTGATGACTTCGGAAGGAGTAGCCATCCTGACTCGAGGAAGACGGGCAACGCTGGTGGCAGAGTCGCTTGCGGCGTCATCGGAATCTTGTAGGCATCTGGCGTCTTGATCAGCTCGAGCATTGTGACCATCGTTCGTTAGTTTTTGTCTATGATGACGAGTTTTTCGATTCGTTGAAAGTTGTTAATTTCAAAAATGTTTTTTCTCTACTATCCAAAGGGAACCGTACCTAGAACGATTGTCATTTTTTTTGAGTTTCGCTTTTTGATAACAATGTTTTACTTTTTTAATAGGACCTGTATGACTGCACAGGTCGATTCTCTTGTTATTTTTTTATCTCAATTGGCTTGATAAATATATTGATTGTTATCAGCCTGATATTTTGCGAATAGAAAATTCATTGTTTTAAATTCTATTCTATTCTTATCATTTAAATTTTAAGAAGGTAAAACAATGTTGCTCCTATAACTCTTTAGTAAAAGGTTTAGATATATTTTTTACATGAATTATTACATCGTACCTTCTTATATTGGTCTTTTATGTTTCATGGTTATGTCTCTCTGCGTTCCCATAGCATTACCTATAGATATTTCAATGTTGGTTTGAAATAAGATTACTTCACTGAAGATTGCGACATTTTTTTATTAAGAGTCCCCCATTCAATAACTTGTTGAACCGGTCTCCAATATGACTGATCTGTTTACATTTACGGACTGGTTATTTCAAAACCGATTTCTTAATGGGTCTCACTAACCCGCACCCAACTATCCATACACGTAGAATGTACTATATGAATAAATTATCCATAATAATGCTTGGTTTTCTTACCTTTTTTACAAGTAGGTTTTTAAAAGGTTGCAGATAATAATTGATATAATAATTTACGATGTTATCTTATATCCTTATGGGTCTAGTAGATAAGGAACACAATAATTTTAAAATTAAGGCAATTTTATATGTAGGAAATAAAAGAATGCATAATAATAAAAATAACTAAATGACTAGGTACTCAGTCATAAAACTATAAAACATTGTAATGAAACGTCTATTGAATGAAAGAAATCTCATAAACATAATGAAAGAATATGAAAAACTCGAAGATTGTGTTCAATAACATATATATAAAAGTAGAGGTACATGCATACATAAACTCACGCCCGTAATCCCTAATGGGGCAGAGCCACAAGTAATCAAAGACAACTTGCAGCCACTGTTGATACGATGTCGTCCATCATGTTAGAGGACACAATCCCTCTGTCGGTTTTTACGAAAGCCCGGGAAGACAGGCAGCTGAACGTTTTGTATATTTTTATTTGCTCCCAGAACTACATAGAAGCAACAAGAAATAAAAAGAGAAAGAGGTGGTAGGGGTACAGAACAGATATAGTACATAATAGTTAACACAGTTAAAAAAATATAATATGAACATATTATAGGTATTAGGAGTGAATATTAAGCAGAAATATATCCCAAAAACAAGCTAATTTAACTATCGACCATACCCAGTTAGTCTCTAGGCAGTTATTCATAAAGCAGCTCAGTATATATATTGAATATAACTCTAGTATGATGCCAAGGTTAGCAATAAATATGCCTATCACGACAGGAAGATTAATCTTCGAGTAATAAGCCTACATGCATAGAATAAGCAATAATACAAGACAGAAACTTGTTTATAACCAGGTACGATATAGATATAACACTAACTGCAAAATTTTCCTCTTATCCCTTTTCCTTACTCCTTTTTACAGAATATAATTGAATAGAAATTTAGATAGAAATAGTTTATTATAAAAAGATGCCAATAAAAGCAAACAGGTCAGACAGACAGTCGCTTCTGTAAAAAACAGAACCTGTCATATTCCCGGGATAATGCTAGGGAGATGATGATGACTAATAACCAAATCAATATTTTATATAAGTAAATAAATCAGAGGGTCTAAAAATTTCACATCGAACGTCAACAAGTCGTCGTCCATCTTTGGACTTCGTATCAACAGTGGCTGCAAGTTGTCTTTGATTACTTGTGGCTCTGCCCACCCCATTAGGGATTACGGGCGTGAGTTTATGTATGTATGTATGTATGTACGTCAACAAAATAATGTCGAGTAGCAATATTTACTTTTTAAATAGCTTTAATATGGCCTTTTTAATCCCCCCCTGTTCTCAAACCAGTCGGTGTCGATAGGGTCATCGACACCGACTAGGTTAGGTTATGTTATGGTTAGGTAACCATAACCTATCTCAACAATATAATCCGTAATCGTTACTTCTAATAAACATGAGGAAACATCATAAAAGTCACTGGTGATCAGGTTATTAGAGTAGATGAGCTAATGAGGAAAAATATGGCGTATCTTAGTCATTCGCACATAATGTCAAGTCGATCTATTGACTTGCCAGGCTACGTTCCCCAAAAGCAATATACTAGATGGCGTTGTACAGATTTAACGCGATAATTACCTATTTTCTCATTACTCGGGTATTTAAATAATTATTCAAAAATACAAGGTAATGGCAAAAAAGTATATATAAACATTGTTGCTTAATATTTGGATTACATTTTATGTATAGAATTACGTACTGTACTAACTTTATTTCTTCTCTTTAGTTTGATCAGAATAATAATGGGTAGAAGATATGTTGTACATACATACATAAACTCACGCCCGTAATCCCTAATGGGGTGGGCAGAGCCACAAGTAATCAAAGACAACTGGCAGCCACTGTAGATACGATGTCGTAAGCTGGATATGATGAACCTTATGGTGAATATGGTGATAAGGGATCAGCCTATCGCCCATAACATTAGTCCATCATGTTAGATGACACAATCCCTCTGTCGGTTTTTACGACATGCCCGGGAAGACAAGCAGCTGAACGTTTTCTATGTTTTTTATTTGCTCCCAGAACAGCATAGAAGCTAAGATATGTTGTGCCTGGTTGTAATAACAAGGGTCGTCATTTATACCTAAAAACAAAGACAAAAGATGCATAATATGTCCGCCGTTACCTATGAAATTAGAAAGTCAAACGAAGGCAATTTTTTACAGCGCCATCTTTCGCTTTTGTTGGGAACGTTGCCTGAAAAGTCCGTCGTTTACCTCCATCAATGGCTAGCCCTATTTTGTAGCCTAAGTATTTTAATTCCATAGTTTCATATACGTTCTCATAGTTCCATACTTCACCGACAGATGGCGCGGATTATTTTTCATTTTATTTTTATTTATTTAAGGAAAACATACAGCTTTTATAACACATTATAAATATAACACATATATGTAGTACAATAGCCAATCAAGTTTTCATCAAAGAATAATACCTGCTATTGGGTATTCAAAGAAAAGCAACTCACATAAGTAATTAGAGGAAAAAAAAAAACCGAAAATTTATGACAAGCGTATAGTGCTCTAACGTTTTACAATTTCTTCTTAAATTACTTATCTATTTTTTTATATTGTTTTTTCTACCTATTAAGTTTTTTTTTTATTTTATTTTTTTCTTCTTTTGATAAAGGAAGCAAATTTCTAAAAGTTAAGGTGGAAAATGTCTACATCGTTAAATTTAGAATAAATAGGTACTTATTTCTGATTATTTATTGTGGGTAATTATTTTGCCTTTCTTGCAGGGATCCCGTCTATGGCAATTGGAGTAACAGCGCTGCCATCACCACATCAAAGTTCGCTATCAATTTGCTACCAATAATTCTGATTGTATTGTTCAATAAGAACACATAAAGTATTTTTTGTTTTATGTACTTTTATAGTTATAAGTTGAATGTTAATAATATTATGTACTTACTTGCATTTCTAAGATATGACCGAGCTTATTTTTTTGTATTAGAAGTTTATAAACAGTGATTAAAGTATTGATCTGAATTATACGATGTTATTGACCATATAATATTGGCTCCGATTCCTGCAGACACCTCCTAATTTTACTTTAAGTTATACCTGATATTTTCTTATCCGTCGAAAAAGAAAGGGACGGATGATTGACAGCTCTTAATTTTAGGAAGAATGAGTAAATGAATGAATAACCCGGGCAAATCAAAAAGGTATCTCGCTGCTCAAAAAGGTCGCTGCTAAACTTAATTCTGTCGGGTTATTAGCCAATGCAAAAAAATATAGGGTTGTTTCAGATTTGTGCTTAAAATTGACTATAAATTTTATGCTTGTCGAGTACTCGTCCCTTTCCTTTTCGGCGGATAAGAAAATGACAGATATAACTTAAAATAAAATTAGATGGTATTTACAGGAATTAGCACCATTACTAAGTTAAAAAGTACTTAATTAAAGTTATATTGTTCAAAACCTTTTAAATAAAAAGTTGTAATACATTGTAACTGGTTGTTTCTATGACTTAATACCCACGGAGTAGAAGAGAGAAATTGCAAAACGAGAACCTATTGTTCATGTAGTTTAGTAGAGGAGAATGATATATTTTCTACTAGCTTTTGCCCGCGACTTCGTCCACGTGGCGTGTTATATAAGAGAGAGATCTTTGTGTGCATATCAAATTTCAAGCATCTAACTTATGCAGTTTAGATTTTTTCATACAATTTTTTTCCCAATAACTCCCATTTTTCAAAATACAGCCAAAAATAAACTTTATATTTACTAAGGTATGCATGCATGCTAGATTGAATCAATTAATTGAATTGATTTTTTTTTAATTGATTGTTCATTGGTTTTAATTTTAATACACACTTCCTCTCTTCCCTTCAACGTTGCTGTGCCCCACAGGGTCCATGTTTTAGTTCCTATGCCTATGTAACACCCCATTGTACTACATGGAATGCAATAAATAATTTAATTGAATTGAATTTAAAACATCTATCTTACGCGGTTTCGATTTTTTCATACAAATGTTTTTTTCCCGCTAACTCCCGTTTCCGTGGGAATTTTGCAATATCCTGTTGCAACTAAGCTTTAAGTTAACTAAGGTACCTGCATGCCAAATTTCAAGCGTCTAACTTAAGCGGTTTAGATTTTTCATACAAAAGGATTTTCCCGCTAATTTCCGTTCCCGTGGGAATTCCGGGAATTCCTTTCTTAGTGCACCTCTACGGTACCTAAGCTATGTCTCTTCCAAATTTCAAATGCCTACGTTTAGCCGTTCAGGCTATGCGTTGATATGTCAGTCACTGAGTCAGTCAGTTTCTCCTTTTATTTAGATTTGATTTTTTCATACAAATGTTTTTTCCCGCTAACTACCGTTCCCGTGGGAATTTTGTAATATCCTGTTGCAACTAAGCTTTAAGTTTACTAAAGTACCTGCATGCCAAATTTCAAACGTCTAACTTGAGTGGTTTAGATTTTTCATACAAAAGGATTTTCCCGCTAATTCCCGTTCCCGTGAGAATTTTGGGAATCCTTTCTTAGTGCACCTCTACGGTACCTATGGTACCTGCATGCCAAATTTCAAACGTCTAACTTGAGTGGTTTAGATTTTTCATACAAAAGGATTTTCCCGCTAATTCCCGTTCCCGTGGGAATTTCGGGAATTCCTTTCTTAGTACACCTCTACGGTATCTAAGGTACCTGCATGACAAATTTCAAACATCTAACTTGAATGGTTTAGATTTTTCATACAAAAGGATTTTCCGCTAATTCCCGTTCCCGTGGGAATTTCGGGAATTCCTTTCTTAGTACACCTCTACGGTATCTAAGGTACCTGCATGCCAAATTTCAAACGTCTAACTTGAGTGGTTTAGATTTTTCATACAAAAGGATTTTCCCGCTAATTCCCGTTCCCGTAGGAATTTCGGGAATTCCTTTCTTAGTGCACCTCTACGGTATCTAAGGTACCTACCTGCATGCCAAATTTCAAACGTCTAACTTGAGTGGTTTAGATTTTTCATACAAAAGGATTTCCCTTCACTACTCTGCTCCTATTGATTGTAGCGTGATGAAAAGTATACTATAACCTGTCCAGGAGTGTGAAGAATAATTGTACCAAGTTTCATTAAAATCCGTCCAGTAGTTTTTGTTTCTATAAGGAACATACAGACAGACAGACAGACAGACAAAAATTTTACTGATTGCATTTTTGGCATCAGTATCGATCACTTATCACCGCCTGATAGTTATTTTGAAAAAATATTTAATGTACAGAATTGACCTCTCTACAGATTTATTATAAGTATAGATAAATATACAATTCTGCTGTCATTTTAAACTATGTCCTTTATGTGCGGTTGCAATGAAGGAAAACATGCATTTTCGGAGGTATACGACCTAATCTGTATTGGGCTGATTCATAAGAGAGAGATGTAGTGAAATAGGCGACATAGTGACTAAGATTGAGAAGGGAATGTTAAGTTGGTGTGAACACGTAGAGCTGATGAAGGATAATAGGATTACGAAAAGAGTATATGTATAGCTAAGGTTGGTGGCCTTTAGAAAAGGTTATAGTTAGTATGAACTACTCTGAATGCCGATTCAGCACATTGATGACAACGATTGATGAATGTGGAGGAAGTAAGAGAAGTATTTCAGGATCGAAGCGAATGGAATTCCATATTATCTGCTTACCCCTAAGTGTTTTGAATTTGAATTTAATGAGGCATGAGAACTAAGTATTTGCATCACAGCTGGACGAGGATTGATTGTTTCATTCCGATGAATCATTCATTCATACACCTGCTGATTCCCAGCATTTCTTCATAGCAAATGGTACTGTAGCCCAGTTGTTATTCGTGCCTTGACCTTATACGACTACTTGTGGAAAATGAGGGTGAACATCTTGGAAGTCATCAGAGGATGCGCCAGTGGACTGTTGCTGATACTCAACTCATTATGTATCGTAAGTAGTAATTGATTATTTCTTTAAGTCAATATCAAATGAGGACTTGCCAGGCTACGTTGTCCAAAAACAAATATAAATGGAGGTACTTAATTTATTTTATTTTATTAAAAAGGTACGGTCACGAGCATTAATACGTATACACTTTGGTACCATGTCACATTAACTTTTTTGACAAATTGAACTGTAAGTCTCAGTAAATGTCAAATATGTTAGTGCGACAGAGTCCTAAAGTGGGTAAATTATATTGCTCATGACTGTACACAGACAGATTGTAAACAATATACACATGACAACTCGAAACGGCCTCCGTGAACCAGTGGTTGAGCGTTGTGCTCATGATCCGGAGGTCCCGGGTTCGAATTACGGTGGGGACAAATCACAAAAATCACTTTGTGATCCCTAGTTTGGTTAGGACATTACAGGCTGATCATCTGACTGTCCAAAAAGTAAAAAGATCCGTGCTTCGGAAGGCACGTTAAGCCGTTGGTCCCGGTTATTATTTACTGATGTAAGTAATATATATCATGAGTCATGTCAGGGCTTATGGCGGCTCAGTAATAACCCTAGTGTCAGGGTTGATGGGGTTGGTAATTCACCTCACAATCCACACGATAGAAGAAGAAGATAACTTGAAACAGGTTTAGAACTAGTCTGCAATCCAAAAAAAAATACTGTACACAGCATGACAAAATAGTAAAAAGGACAGAAACTAAGGATAAAAAAAATCTTCGATTAACCTTCTAATTTCATGGCTTTAATAACAGAAAATCTTTGTTTTTGGGTATTAATTATGAGCCTTTTTTATTACACACAGGCACAACACATCTTCTATCATTATATTCCAAGAAATTAGAAGGTTAAACGAAGACGAATCTGTACAGCGCCATCTATAGTATTTTTGGGGAACCTAGCCTAGAAATTCCTTCATTCATCTAAAAAGCAATGTTGCAATTTGACATTTGCGCAGATAAAAGTAACATAATATCAAACAACGAAATAAAATCAAAAGCGGTCAAGTGCGAGTCGAACTCGCGCACGAAGGGTTCCGTACCATTGACTAAGTAAATAACAGTTGATGAGTACACAAAGCCTACTTGTTGCCATGACGTCAGCAGGGCTAACCTCGAAATGATAGCTGTCTTTTTGAGCATACCGTCTTCCTATACCATGATTATAATTATATTATTGTCTATTTCTAGGGTCCCGTACCCACAGGGGAAAAATAGGACCCTATTACTAAGACTTGGCTGTCTGTCTGTCCGTTCGTCTGTTACCAGGCTGTATCTCAAGAATTGCAATAGCAATTATGTATTTCTGTTGCTGCTATAACAACAAAAACAATTATTACACAATTATAATTACACAAACTCCAATTCCAGCTTCTAGCAATCATCACATTCGCAGCAGCTGTGGTGGACATTCGTATCATGAAGCATGGGGAGGTGCAAGAAACTGGAACCTTGGCAGGCAACATCGCCGTCATAGTAGTCAGTCTGCTACTCATTGCTGTCGCTCTACTGGGCTGCATTGGAGTCGTTAAGGAGAAACCCAAACTCTTGTATGTGGTAAGTAAAGAGAAAATTACATAAATAGCCTATAAACGTCCCACTGCTGGGCACAGGCGTACCCTCAATCAACCGGAGGGGGTATGGAGCATACTCCACCACGCTTCTCCACTGCGGGTTGGTCGAGGTGTTTTTACGGCTAATAGCCGGGACCAACAGCTTAACGTGCCCTCTAAAGCACGGAATCATCTTACTTTTTCGGACAATCAGGTGATTCAAGCCTGTAAAGTCCTTACCAAACAAAGGACAGTTTTAAATAAAAATAAATAAATAAAAATAAAAAATCGTTTATTAACTCCACAACATAATAGTAATAAGTTACATTTTGACTTATTTTACATATGTTTGTGGAGGCTGGAGCGTAAACTAGGTTACCCTGTAATATAGGCTCCAGGCCACCACCTCCAGAATAAATATGGATTATGGATACTAGGGAGTATGTTTCTGCATAGAATAATTATGTTTAGCAAACTGAGCAATAAACGCGAAAAGAAAGAAAAAAGAATATTAATAAAAAAAAATCTGAGTTTAAGTAAAATAGACTATAAAGTAAGTGTGAGTAAGTGTGTGTATGTTTGTGTGTATATATGTGTGTGTTACAAAGTGATTTCGACAATGTCCGCATCGGGAATCGAACCCGGACCTCCAGATCGTGAGCCTAACGCTCTAGCCACTAGACCACGGAGGCTGTTATACTATAATAACGAAATTTATTACTTATTTCAGTATGCAGGGTTCCTGATGATCATAGTAGTACTCTCAGTTATGTCGGGAATCTTCGTGGCAGTCCAGCGCTGCGGTCTGCAGCTCGACATCAGGGACTGGATGAGGGAAGACTTCTTCATGAATGTCACTGGTGAAGAACTTATAGAGCATAACAAAAAATGGGACAAGATACAAATCAATGTAAGTGGTCTGTTTTAAATACTCCCAGGTTTTGGCACTGTTAACGTGGTTTATTGTTTTGAAGGCAGTTATAGTACTAATATCATTAAGTAGTAACCAGGACCAACGGCTTAGCGTGCCTTCCGACGCACGGATCATCTTACTTCTGGACAATCAGGTGTTCAGCCTGCAATGTCCTAACGAAACTAGGGATCACATAGAGATTTTTGTGATTTGTCCCACTGGGATTCGAACTTGGGACTTCCGGCTCGTGAGCACAATGCTCTACCACTGGACCACAGATAATAAATTTAAAATTGAAAAAGTACGCTATCAGCAGACCAGCTCAGTGGTTTCAGAAGACATTAGTGTTTGATCCCACATATGCTTGCAAGCAAACTGAGCGTGTAATATTAGTATAATACGTAATTTAATTTTAGACGTTCAAAAAGATTCTTTTTTTTTATTTATTTTTTAAGTCAAGTGACATTCTCTATTTGAATTAAATCTAGCTGTGCAAGGCATAAGACGATAATAATTATCGTCTTATAATAATTATTGTCTTATAATAATTGACTGCCTCTGTCCTATTTTTCCCTAAAAAGTAGCATGGCGAATGCTACACCGACAAGAGCGTGGCTCTTAAATTATTGATGACTGCATACAAAAGTAACTTTTTGATAATTAGTCGATCATACTAAGGTGTTTTAGCTTTCTTGTGATAAGGAGGGATTGTAGTATGAACTATTTGCACATACTTGTATGGCGCGCGTTACGGGCTCACTTGACCCTTCCAAGCTCTTTCTCTTATTCCGTGATTCTTACAACTGGTTAGAGATTTGTCCGAAGAACTATGTCGAGAGAAGAAGCGGGACGAAGTTACCCGATAGAGCTGTTAAACGCACGCAAGGAAGGTAAAGATCAACTCCGTCGGCGGGGTCTGTATCGTAGAGAGAGGGTGTTCCACTGTTACTGTTGCGTCTGCAGTCGATGTTCAGTATCATTTCACATTGTTATCCGAATCATTTTACCACCTTTTTGTATTTTATGTGTTCTCGCAAATAAATTGATTTGATTTGATTTTTTGATTTTGATTTCATTTACTTGTAAAGTTTCTTTAATTGGATCGATTTCTATGAAAATTTCAGTATGAATGTTGCGGACTCAACGGTCCTGAGGACTACAAAGCGATGCATCAAGATATCAGCATGGCATGCTGTCCACGAGCCCACCGCGCCCAGTCGGAGCATGCGAAACAAATGTTGTACAAAGCTTGTCTCAAGTAAGTACAGTAACTGCTTCTGTGCGGGTGAAACCCGTGTACGAGGTTTTTGTATGGAGTGTCCGAGGTGTGCTTTAGTATTTAATGATCATAACTGCCTTAAGCCGCAAAGGAGTAAGGGTAGCTGGTGCAGACTGTGCGGTACTGAAAAGCATCGGCGTCCGAAGGACGTAATATGCGATCTCGACTACCCGATTACTCTAGCCATAGAGGCGGCCAATCAGCTCGCGACACCAAACACTTCAGAACCACGATACCGACCCCGCCGGCGTGATCGTCGATTTCCCTCATTCTTATCGCTATCGACCCGCTAGGGTCGATTAATTCTTTCAAATATTCTTTCTCTCAGACGACGCTCTGAGACGAGGTTCGCGCCCAACTGGGCACCCTCAGGCCTGTTGTCTTAAATTTTGTACCGGATGAGAGCTCTCAGCGCTCCCCATTTGCCGGCTAAGTAGTTAATGCCATCTGCGGCAAATGTACAATAAGTCACGTCAAAAAAAAAACTTCTGTGCAGGACTGGAAGCAAAAAAAAAGCACAGAACTCGTTTAGCTGCCTGGACGTCTATGTGGATTGTACTTTTAATCTTTCCACCATCGGAAGACAGAGTGGAGGGAGCGATTCCATCCATATGTGGTATAAATTCCTCTTTGAGTAGCAACATAATTCTATACCATAGGTATATGATCCAATTATCAAGCAACCATTATTTTTATGTATGCCTTTGCCATTAGATTGAATAACTATGTACCCGAGCAATGATGAAATAGATACTTTATTATCATGTTAAATCTAATACAGCGCCATCTATATTGTGTTTAGGGATGTATCTCTCCTTCCGAGAAACTGTGAAAGGCATACTTACAATACAAGAAATAAACATAAAATTGCTATTCAAAATTCTAGATTAAGTAAATTAAATTCATCTTTTTTGGGGTTATGTATACGTTTTTACAATAAAATACCAGATAATATTTTAAATTTGTCAGAAAATAAATTTAAAGCTCATGTGAAGCTTACTTTATGTAAAAAAGCTTATTATAAGATTAATGACTACCTAAATGATAAAAATGTCTGGTATTGAATGTGTTCCTCTAGTTATTAAATAACTTGTAATGTATATCCTCATTGGTTTTTAAAAGATGTGTTGCTGTTGCAGTTTCTTGTCATTTCTTCTCCTCAGCCATAACACCTTGCGAAATGACGTAAATTCAAAAATGTTACATTGACCTTCAACAAGTTTATCCATGATAATTATGTTGAATAAATGATTCTGATTTCTGATTTCTGGGAAAGTAGCCTGAAAAGTCCCTTATAAATACATTGATTGTTCTAGTGGAGAGAACCACTTCTATAGAGGTTGTGAGGAAGTAGTTATTGACTACGTGCAATCTGATGCTGATTGGTTGCTGGGGATGGCTGTCATCAGCTTCTGGTTCGAGGTAATACCAATAAAAGATACTTCAATCACTTTGTGAGACTGTCCTTTGTTTGGTAAGGACATTGCAGGTTTGAATCACCTGATTGGCCAAAAAAGTATGATGATTCCTTCGGAGGGCACGTTAAGCCATTGGTCTCAGCTATTAGCCGTAAAAATACGCTTCCACTAACTCGCAGTGGAGCAGCATGGTGGAATATGCTCCATACCCCCTCCGGTTGAAAGAGAGGAGGCCTGTGCCAAGCAGTGGGACGTATATTACATAAAAGATGAACTATACACCCTACTGTTACTTTCAAAACTCTTACTTCTTTTTTTCGTGTGGACCTCACCAACCCTGGTGTCTTAAGTTTAAATGTTGTACCGGGTGAGAGCTCAGCGCTCCCCATTAGTCGGGCCAAATAGTTAATGCCATCTGCGGCAAATCTGCAACACGTCCCGTCAAAAAAGGGGTCCGAGGCCTATGTCTTGTTTTTCGACATTATATACATTATTTTATGTTAACATCGTAACGAAAACTTTGAGGGATGATTCTGAGTTGATATCAGATGGATGTTCCGTCGCAAAAGTATGGAACGGAAAATAATTAAAAAAACACTAAAAATTTCATGTATTTTCCGATAATTAAATCCACTTGATATAACACAGAATCATGGTGTGAATCATCCCCCTCAGTTTTCGTTACGATATCATTAAAATCCTGTACTTATATTTAACATTTTTGTTAAGTATTTTCAAAAAAATATGAACAGTACACTTCAAGACAATAAAACACTTTACAATACTTTAAAACTTGTTGCTTCTGATTTGAGTTTCATGTACCTACTGTTGTTGGTTTCCCACAGCGCTTCTCCAGTAGATTGAGGGGAGGTCTGTGCCCAGCAGTGGGACATTATTATGTAATCGAATTGTTGCATCTGTATCACGATTTTAATTTTGTAGTTTTATAATTGGTAATGTAAATATGGGTTCCTAATTGTGTGGTATCTGGTGGGATTATTTTTGCATTTACTTATATCAAAACTTGACGTAAACTTATTTGAACCTTTTCAGCTTAATGTTTCATATTGTATATTTCCTCCCCTAGTGTAGTGGCTAGGTATACCGTCGGAGCAGATTGTCTATCAATTATATTATTAATGCTTATCGATTTCAGGCCGCTTGTATGGTGCTAGCCGTTTCTGTTGCCAATCACTTGAAGAACCGGGTCACTGTTTACCAAGACACAGTTAAGTATTAGGATATTCATCATCACTTATTTAAGAGCCACGCTCTTGTCGGTGTAACATTCTCCATGCCACTTTTTAGGGATTAGGATATTTTTTTCTTTAAATTTCTGTTCTAATGTTAACGGTCGTAATTTCATTCTAGTCTATGTTAGTTTTTTAATAACTTTTCCAGCTTTGGTCATTTTGTATTCTATTATCTCTAGTTGTTAGTTTTCTATCAATGTCAATTCTAAGCAAGTCAATTTAGGTTTTATGAAGTGTGTATTTTCTTTAACATGCAATTTCTTTTTCGAATCGTTCATCACTCATGTTAATTAATAGTTGTTAGGAATTTAATTATCTTGTAAGCTTAACTAACATTTTCATTATAAGCACGATTCTTTGTTTTAATTACTTTCCTTCTCAAAATATATAATTGATTTAATCCTTTTTCTTGTTTCATTTTGTAGACTTGTTTAAAACACCAGGTGGTGTTTTCATAAAGTTTTTCTTGTTTCATTTTGTAGACTTGTTTAAAACACCACCTATCTACCTAAGGTACCTATAATTGTAGATCTTATTCAAGGGTAGTAGTTTAAAGTGGAGTTTAATTGACTTGTTAATTATGAAAGTTTGAAAATGAGAGTCATTAACATTCACAAGGACTCAGATTATTTCTCCAAAACTTCTATATGTATTGGCCCTACAATAAAGAACATACATCAAACATCTGTTACCACCATCTGTTACAAATCATGGCGTGGTTGGTACTCCACCTCCCAACCCACACGATAGAAGAGAAGACAAATCATCAAAACCGGCTAAGGAAATGTTACCACCATATGGGCTGTCACCTGTGGCTGTCCCCGTAATAATCGTTCCTCATATCAATCTTAGGAGTTTAATAGCATGTGTCAGCAATTTGCTTCTGGCGTCTTGTGCCACTGCTCGCTCTGATAGAGATGATGTGATTGAAGTAGCAATTCCCCAGAAAGCAGAAGCAATACAATACATAATTCATATCAAATTATGTCTACTAGCGATGCGATGGGTCGATATACCGTAGTCAATTAATTGCAATGTCTGTGACACATTTATACGAGACTAGCTTTGCATGTAGGTTTGCTATATGAGTAAATAAATATAACATCTCACTACTGGATGTAACCGATTATTCTAGCCTTAGAGGTGGCTAATCAGCTCGCGACAACAAATCCCGACGTGGTTGACGATTTCCCACATTCAGCGCTTGTCGCTATCGACACACTAGGGTCGATTAATTCTTACAATATAGGTAATCTCCTCAGACGACGCCCTGAGCCGAGGTTCGCGCCCAACTGGGCACCTGCCTATTGTCTTAAATTTTGTATCGGGTGAGAGCCCACAGCTCTGCTCATTTTGTCCGGCCAAGCAGTTAATGCCATCTGCGGCAAATCTACAATAAGTCACGTCAAACAAAAACTAGAACTATTTATGTCTGTATGGTTAAACTATTTCAAGTAAATTAATATAACTAAATATAACTAAATAAATAAAAATATAACTAAATATAAGAATTATAAGTCATACATAGCAAACTTCACACAATCAAACATTTCGAATTTTGCATATTAAAATGTCATTGTAACCAACCTGTGTCACCCCATTTCAGTCATAATTTTACAATGAATGCAACAGACGTCGATAAATCTGAATCTGTTATGAACCTTCAGTACGAAGCCGTAAGGGCTAGTACAGGACGGATAGAACAATGGGTTCAGACAAAGAAATCGAATGTGGTAGAAGACCCTGGCGTGTGGGGAAGTGGACATCTGGGTTCTC
Source organism: Pectinophora gossypiella (assembly GCF_024362695.1). NCBI lineage: Eukaryota > Metazoa > Arthropoda > Insecta > Lepidoptera > Gelechiidae > Pectinophora > Pectinophora gossypiella. The sequence goes on from NC_065409.1 coordinate 2,348,116, forward strand.
ACGCTCTATATATTGTCGTACAGTGATTAGAAAAGCGAGTAGTGAAGCTTAAAATGGAGCGGCAAGCGATGAACGAAGTAGAAAACAAATTGACTTTACATAGAAGAATATTGATGAACGCAATTTCAGAACCCCGATACCGACCACGCCGGTGTGGTCAACGATTTCCCGCACTAGGGTCGATTCATTCTTCCAAATATTATCCTCTCACACGACGCCCTGAGCCGAGGTTCGCGTCCAACTGGGCACCCTTAGGCCTGCTGTCTTAAATGTTGTACCGGGTGAGAGCCCTCAGCACTTGGTAAATCAATATATATAATATATATATATATAATATATAAATAAATGATGTTGTAGAGCCACGAGACAGTACGAAAGAAACAGTTAAGAAATGAAATACTACCAAGATTACGTTTATGGGTCGTTCTTCTTTTTTATCGACAATGATCTGTCCTTCGCTCTGCTATAACATAGCATGTTTTAGAATTTTATTTAATAATAATAATAATAAAAACACTTTATTGCACACAAATTCACAAAACATTTACAGGATAAACTTATTCTAAGGTGGGCAAAGGCGGCGGGGGGGGTTAATCTTTCCATTGTCCAAAAATATAGTTATCTTATTATACTTAAAATACTAGCGAAATACTAATCGGTTCCTCGATTAGTGATTAACGTAGCTTGGTTGTTTTTCACAAAATTCTGTGACAGAGTGGTAAATCGAAATGCTGTCTCCGATGAAAAGGGCCACTCTGTCACAATATATTTTGCAATGCGCCTGCAAGGAACAGTATATTACCAAGATAAAGAGAAACACTAAATACTCCTCTACAGACACATCTCTATATGATGTTTTTTTAAATATTTATTGCCGTTATAATGAAAGATGTTAAATCCGATATAACGAGAAAATGACTTCTTATTGTCGATAAAAAAGAAGAATGACCCTTATAACATTTTAGACGTGATCACAAAAGTAATTTTTCTTTTGTTGTTTGTAAAGCAAAACCTTTAAAAAATCAGAAGTCTTTTCATCTTGATTAAGTAAGTAATGTTTTATACCAGAGAATTAACAGCTCAAAAGCTAGTGATGTAATCTAACCTTGACAATCCCAAAGCTCTGTCACCACCGCTCCGCTCACCACAACGCCCCGACTCCCAATAATCACCAGTGGCTTGTCAAATGCAATGATCGATACAACCGAAGCCTGCTTCACTTCCCCTGTCCGCGTCCTTACCATCGGACATTTGTTAACTCAGTTTATTTACTTGTGAACTACTTAAACCAGTGGTCCCAAGATGAAACCCCGAAGCATTCGCTGTATGAAGTTCTTTCTCACTCTTTTCAACATCGTTTGTATTGTGAGTACTGGAATTTATAAGTTTTATGTGAAGCCTTTATTACTGTTCACGCATAAACCCCCAGCCTTTGTTCCATAGAAATATCGATTGTTTTGTTTTCGTTCTGAAGTTTGTTCGTATGGAATATAAATAACTAGTGGGCAGTGCGAAAGAAAAGTTTGTTATGGTCGCGAATGCGATGATTCGCATTAGTTCCAGTTCATTCAAATTTAATAAGCAATTTGATATTGCTTATTAAATTTGAATGAACTGGAACTTAAAATTCATTAAAATAATTTAGAATAGACCATAATTATTGAGAATTCAATGTGTGTTGTCTTGTAAATATTTTTTACTTGTTGGTGGAAGTAAGCAAAAGTCAAGCTAGTTACTTATGCAAAACTTTCGCGCCAAATCTGCGCACTTGTTATAAGTCTCAGAGCCATCTAGTGGTTACATAATTTAACAACGTATTATTTTTCTACTTACTTACATGAATAAATCTAGAATCAATTTTTCAGTTTTAAATTTTCAAATAGTAATAATCTACACATACGCATTTTCTCACGTTGTATAATTCTAAAGATTTTTTTCTTTTAATTTGCAGTAGAGTCGCAAATTGAGCTTCTTTTTTTGTCATTTAAGTATTGTTTTTTCGCAACAAATATTTTTGTTCCTAATACGTACTCTAAAAAATGTGACTGGGGCACTATTCCATCAGCTCTTCGGCCTAATCCTCATGGCGATATGCGCGATGAACATGCGCGAACGAAAGTCCCGGCCGGAGCAGCAATCAGCTCTGTCCAGGGGCGTCCTGGCATTCCTCCTGACCCTGGGGTTGGCTCTCGTGGTGACTGCAGTACTGGGATGTATCGGAGCCTTGAGGGAGCATGTTAAGATACTTTATGTGGTAAGTTGTTTGGACTAGAGGGGTATCTCTTCTGAGCTCAATTTTGAGTAAGTAGTGAGATTGGCTTGCTTTTACTTTTGGTCAGGATTAGTCACTGGATTAGTGACTGTTGAGTAGCTTTCATTACGATCTTGTAAAATCGTCGGCCCTGATTATTGACCGTTAACGTTGACACATGAATAGTTGTAAAGCAAGCAAGAGGGCTTTACGCGGCATAAAACTCAGACAATTGAGTGAGCGAAAATACCTCAATCGACCCGCAGCGGAGCAGCGTGGTTGAGTATGATTTATATCCCCTCCGTTGATTGAGGGGATGCTTGTGATGAGCAGCAGGATGCATATAAAGAGACTGTTTATTTTTGATGTTTATAAATAGATAATCCTTAAATCTGCCATACCATTCCAACGACTACTATTTCGGCCAACATTATATAATTATGTTTTTATTCTGTTATAAAAGTTTATGTTTTCATATTTTCATGTAGTTGTCTTTCTTTCTTGAAATCCTTAACGTGGTTTAAGACCCTCGTTATTCTCCCCAGCACGCGTGCTTCTTCATATTCCTGGTGTCGGTGGAGCTGATAGTGGGTGTGGGGGGCGCGGTGCTGAGCGCGTGGGTGGGCGCGGGCAGCGAGCTGCGCGTGCAGTTCTACAGGAACGCCACCGTAGACGACGACCACCGCCACCAGGAGTTCTGGGACCAGCTGCAGGCTGAGGTGAGCACTGTTAGCGGAGAAAACTGTCGATTGAAGGTTCTTTCTTCATCAGCCGTTCTTTTGCGACGTCGATGGTAAAGAATTCTAGCGCCACTAAAAGCTCTTGCACCTGTGGCGCTAGTTCCGCCCACATGCAACAGATGGCGTTGACAGGTGGCGTAGTACGCGCTAACGAAGTTTGCACAGCGTGACGCATATATTCACCTTCTAACATGACAACTTGTGGCACTATTAACTTGTGGCTAGTTGGATACTATGGTCTATTCGGTACTCCAAAAACAACCTTGTTGTTTGAAACAAACAACTGATGGCAGAACACCTGATGGCAGAACACCCTCGCCGCTGAAGTGTCTCTGTGGCGAGTTTTTCTTGCTATCAGAATTAAGGACCTTGTATGTTGCGACTATCTTGATTTCTACTAGCGTCAAAGCGTTTCTGGCTGCCTTATGGATACTTCATGTCGAAATCAATAAAGATTGACATAAAAACTTCAGGCGACGAAGGAAGTACTTATCGAGGCAAGGACCAAGCTTGATTATAATGCCATTAGTAGGAGGTACCTTGGATCAATAAGTCATAGATTGCATGCCATTCAGTCCTTGAGGGATACTTACCGATAGGGTCATTATAGCAAGTAAATATTTACTTACTTAGTTTGTTTACAGCCGAGAAAAACTTTACGTCAAGTCAAATCGTCTTTGAAGGCTAAAAGACTTATTAATTGGGTGCCTACTTAACTTACTTCAGAATCCCAATCATTGCTATTAGATACGTTCGCTATGCAGAAGGATGAGCGTCTCTAACTTGAAATTATATTGGTATCATCTGTTTTTTGCAAAAATCTTACTGCGCCTTCCTATCAAAAGGAAATATCAGCTTAATGAATGCCCCAGAAATACTTTTTCCTTTAACTTAACAGTATATCCCAAGGGTAGTCAGAGGTAGATCCATCGCCGTTAGACCGACGTGATAGGTGGTGATCGCCGTCTATAATGGTCGAGCCAACTGTGTTAGTGAAAACTGCACTTATGATAAATTAATAATTGACAATCATTGGTGCAAGTCCCGTACCGGGGTTCGAACTGGCGCTCCCCGTTTGAGAAGCCACAAGACCACAGTGGCTATTTTCTTTAACAACAAAACTTATTCTCAGAACCAATGTTGCGGTGTGGACGGTCCCCAAGACTACGCGATCCTCAACCGGCCAATCCCGCCCGCGTGTTGCGCGCGCGCACACCCGCTGCGTGAGGGTGGCGCGCGCAGTCACCTGCACCAGACCTGCCTCACTGACCGCTCTTATTACGTCATCGGGTGTGAAGAAGCATTGCGGCAGAAGAAGGCCTTGAAAGGGAACATCTTTATTTCTACTGGCGTCATATTCGCTTTGTTGGAGGTAGGTTGATTAATGATGATTGTTGAGCGCATGATATGAAAAGATTGAGAAAGCAAAACATTATAAGCTGATTTTAATATTGAACGAAAACTGACATTTTATAAAAAAAAAACAACAGAACATGACACGTATATTTAAAAAAACAAAACTTAGGACGACCAAGGAGGCCGTCGTTAACAATGATGCTACTTCAATACCTTCTTTCCAATGTGTTTCTTGCACTTTTCCTCTGCTATATCGGCTGTGAGAAGCTGCAGTAGTTTTAGGCGGATGAGACGTTTGACTATAAAATTGATGACTGAATAGAGATTAATATTTCTCTCTTACTCTCCATACAAAAATACCATTCTTACTATGGAACACCTAACGCGTAAGTGCGAGTGAGGCAGATACCGCTTCCTCCCTCTCACTCCTTAGCAGCTTACTATCTAAGGCCCTGAGGGGTGCCGCTGGCGCCCGATACAAATAGGTGCGGGGCGGAGAATTACCGATATATATACTCGTACAAGGTATTATTCTTTATTCTGTCATATCAACGCATACAAAATCCGAGCATTTGTAAAGACATGCGAAATTGCTTATCACTTTTTACAAGGCGTTATATTTAATGTTTCAGATATTCTGCATCGTCTTGGCCCTGTGGATGGCCAGAACCATCAGATCGGAGCGTCGGAAACTGCAGCAGAACCTACAAGCACACTTTGAGACCTAAGTCGGAACATAATGGCCCCGATTCCTGTAGACACCTCTTAATTTTATTTTGAGTTATACCCGTCATTTTCTTATCCGTCGAAAAGGAAAGGGACGGACAACTGTTAATTTTAAAACGCATGAGTTAATGAATGTATAACCCGGGCAAATCAAAAAGGTATCTCGCTGGTGTGCAACCCGTTTGACGTATGCTGTCAACTTAATTCCATGGCCGAAGTAAAATTTTTAGAGGGTTGTTTTGGATTTCTTCCTAAAATTGACGTGTGTTCCATAAATTTAAAGCCTGTCGATTGCACGTCCCTTTCTTTTTCGGCGGATAAGAAAATGACAGGTATAACTTAAAACAAAATTAGATTGTGTGTACAGGAATTAGTACCAATGTCAGAATCAACTGTTTTGACGTTGACGTTTCTCGTCGTACATACATACATACATAAACTCACGCCTATTTCCCACCGGGGTAAGCAGCGGTGGGGGGAGGGGTTTCTCGTCGTCGTATCGCACCAAATACCTAACATATTTAATTTCACCCATGAAGATTTAAATCGAAAGAGAATGATCTAAACTAAAAGTAAATTCTCGGATTTTTGGTCTGAGGGCTACATTGATGCAATTCATCTACAAAGCAATGTTGCAATTTGACATTTTCGCATATAAAAATATACCTAACTGTTTTGCTTTATTTATTAGAGGAATCTAGGGGCACGGCAGTGTCCCCGCCAAGTCGAGCAAAAACAACGACCATACCAACCCTTTCTTGAAGCCATTTTAGGCATTTTCAAAATACTTGGTAATTTCATTGTGGATAAAGTTGGAATAAGTTTAATGTGGCCTTTTTGTAACTAATTTCTCTAATTTCGATTTAGATCTAAGCCTACCATTTTTGAAATATTTCACTCTACAAAGCCACAAATAATTTTATATTTCTTCACAATAGTCTAAAGTTAATTCAATGTAGCTAAATACTGTGATAATGGGTAGATTATGTATTTTTTTTGTAAACAGCTGAGGCCTAAACTGGCCAAGTGGGACCATATGTTTTAGGGATCGTATTCTGACACATTTTTTTGTCGAATTTGTTTTTGAATTTATGTTTGGATCATAAATGATTATCACGTGCTTAGCGGTGATGGAAAACATCCTGAGGAAACCCATATTACTGGGAAATGCTTTTTCGGAAGTATGTGACCTAACCTGTATTAGGCTGGTTTTCCTTCGCGGGTTGGAATGTCAGACAGGCAGTAGCTTCTATAAAAACCGGACCTGCCAAATCTTCAGATTAGGTAAGCAGACCCTGTGAAAAACGGGATAATGCTACGGAGAAGACAATTCTGACTCAATTTTTCAAATAAAAATTGCAATATAAGTAATAAAAATAACACGAAAATCACAATTCATTTACTTTTCGTCTGTTCCGAATCATTGTAACGATCAACTTTTAAAAAAAACATGACTAATTATAAATGGTAATAAAAAAGGGAATAAAAAATGGTCTTTTTATAAAATCGTACCTACTTAAACATACATACAATTTATAGATGTATTTTCATCAGAGGAGTATTTTACGTTTTCTAAATAGAAAAAAAAAGATATTTTAGGAGTGTTTGGCTGTATGATAACAAAATATTTAAGTGTAATAAAATTAGAGGTAGTTAGTTAATAAGCATTTTATATTGATCACGTTTACATGGCAAAATAGTACGTATTTTCTAAATCATCGCATCGCACGTCACTAATGTAGGTTGACACTCATTTTAGGATAAATCCGGACGCCTACATAACTAGGTATTCATTATTAAATGAATGTATTGATTCACTTTTGAACGAAATAAATAAATACCGATTATAAAATAAAAAAAGAAATAAAAAAAATAAGATTTTTTTATATATTTTTTTTATATAACTTAACAGTATAATAAGTTAATGTATGTTTGACGAATACGACTATTAAACAAACATCGAATACTCTTTTGTAGAATTAAGTTTAATTAAAGAATATATTGTACCTGATGGTTGAATTTTGGTACCAAATATCGCCCCTATCTTGCGCTATTTTTTTCTAATAATTGTGCTATTAGAAAAAATCGTGCAATTGTGCTATATTTTTTTAAACCTATCATAACCAACTGTCCATTTAAAAAAAAGTGCCTAATATTGATTTCTCTTTGGCTAGTGAATACAAAACCGAAACTTGGTTTTGTATTTTTAATGCCATTGGATTCGGTGGAGGGGATATGAAATTTTGTCTATGTGTAAGTCACATTGCAAAGATGATTCGTCACATACTAAGTACAATGAGTTTGTTTGTGTAGCATGATTTATACGTATGCAAATGTATTTTCTGAATCTCTATAAATGTCAGCTTTTAGCTATAAACACTGAATGGTAACTGTTAAATTATATGATCGCATAAATGTATGTTTCTATGTTTCATTACTGTTGAATAAACTGGCTATTATCGCATTGTTGTTTTAATTTACAGCATTTCCATAGTTTAATGTCACCTTCAGATTATTAGTTTAATTATCTTCTTTGTAAAATATTATTTCTTTTTACTATCGATGTCCTACCAACCATTACCATTTTATATCCAGTTTTCTATTTATTAATTTAATAAATTAAGGCATAATTCATATTTCATTACGTACTCATTAGAATAAACAAAAAAAAGTGTAAAAATACTCACTGTGACACGCTTATTAATGATAGTCATTTGTTTCGTGCACGCAAGGCTAACATATTGAAAATTAAAATTACAACGTTATGTTTATGCCTATTATGGTACGCAGACCCAAAAGTACTCTGTGTATACTTCCTTCAGAGGGTCTAAAAAGGCTACATCAAAGCAATTCATCAAAACACACTATTGAAATTTGACATTTTCACATATAAAAGTGCGCAATGTCAAAAAGTAATATTGCTTTTTTGGGGGAATTGCTTCAATGTAACCAACACATAAGTGATACGATTTAAAACATGAACGATTAGTAGATAGTTACGACAAAGGACGATGAGCGAGGGGTGTGGGAGATGGGACACTGTAGCATAAAATCATGGAATAAGGAATAACCTCCGCTCCCCACCAGCTAGGTTTACCTCAGTCCCCACCCCCTCGGTCTCACTTTAATCTTCAACCGTATGGACGTAACACACAGATGGGCGTGTACGATAACGTCAATGTGTTGTGTCTGTGTAAAACCAGGTGTTTTGTATGAAGTGTCCGGGGTGTGATAAAATGCAAGACATTTTTATTGAACACTGATATTTATTTAAGAAAATCTATTTCAACATTTAACACTAACAAAATTTATTAGACATTAAACAGGTAGTTTGAGAGGAAGTTTTAAATTACAATAGTAGATAAATTTTATGCATTGAATGCAATTAATGAATCTCATTTGTGAAAAACTCAATAACAAATATAAAAACATCTAGGTGGGATGAAATACCTAATTAATTTAGTATTTAGTTACAATTCTTTCATATACATAGATAAAGAAATATAGAGATATTTTAATGTTATATTCAATATTATAAATTATTATATTTATGAATGATAGTAAACGTAAAATGTAAATACGATAGAAAATTTACATATTTCTTATATATAAAAAAAAATAGGTAAGTAATATTATTTTTAACAGAGATAAGTAACGGCTTTAAAAGTTATTTAGTTAATAAAAATTAGTGACTAGGAAATGCCAAAGTATGGCAATCATACTGGTAACATTAAATGGGACAAATCTAAAGCCAAGTCCACATCAACAATAATACACAGGACGACAACTACGTACGAAAGATCAGAGACATATGTGGATTATGTTTTCCGTAACGCAGTTTTTATATTGATGTGAATGAGGATAAAAACTACCTATTTCTCTCATCAGGTGTCGCTACTGTTGATTGTCCTAAAATTTTGTCAGTTCCCCATATTATTTAAATAAAAAGAAAAGTTGTTTTAAGTTTACGCGGTTATTATCATAATTAAAGCACATAATAACGGGTTCTTACCGCTTTTAAATGGGGATATGAGACTCCCGATATTTCGACACTACTGCAAGTGCTGTTGCATGCTCATATCCCCATTCAAACGCGGTAAGAACCCGTTATTATGTGCTTTAATTAAAAGAAAAGTTGTTTTGGTTATATTTTTATACTATAACCTTTTAACCTTTGCTGCAAAATAATTGTATTAATGTTTATTCCCTAAAGTTCGGAAAAAAGAAAGCTTAGAAATAATATTTTCAATCGAAACTGCTTTTCTTTTTCGTAACTCAACCTTCAGACGGGATACACTCCACGTTGGTCCACATTTTATAGTAATTTATCACGAATGTTATCTAGACAGTAACAGTACGGAGAACTGTCAAAAATTAGGGAGATACAACAGTGCTGTCACCTACATTTGAGCTTCTAGTTTTATCCTCATTCATTTAAAAGACAAGCGTATTTTATTTACACTTATAATACCACTACAGCTAGCAACACTAAAGCTATGGTATAATTTAAAATAACTCAGAAACAGAATGTAGCTTTGGTTTTGTTTGTACCAAGACAATATTAATGGTGTTTAGTGGATTTTTGGTTACATTCTATCTGTTATTTCTTAGACTAGGTACATGGTATTTTTCATTGTCTTAATTTCACTTCATCTATTTAAATAATTATAAAACTAAATGCGTAAAAAAATTACGTAATTATAATAATTGTGATAATACATTTTTGTAAAATAAATTATTATTATTATGTCTCAAATATAGACAGAGCACCAATAACAAATTCAGTGCATTTTCGCGATAATTGTTAACATTAATCTATTTTTAATACTTTATCAAATATTATGGAGATAAAATAAGATTTGCCTCTTTCTACATTTAATGCACACTCAGAAAATAATACTGACTGACTCAACTCATTCATTAGGGTGACAATATTTTTTGAATCATATCAAATTGAAAGTGCGTGTTGAACTGGACGTTTTTTTAATAACATTATTTGTTTTATTTATGGAAAATATGTGATGTCGGCAGACAAGTAAATTATAAAAAATGTACTTACACCTAATAATATTTTTCGTATGAAGTCTTAATTTGATGTCAACAAAATCAATTTTTTGCGGTACTAATTCACCTATTCAGAAAAAAATATGAATATATATTTTTTCATAAGACAAAACTGACTACCAGCGACGATTTTTATAAGCTATTTTTTTCATAATTTGTGAAATGTGATTGTAGCTCCCTGTATAAATTAAAAATAAATACCTAACGTAACTTACAAGTAGAGTGCAGCTTACAAAGTATAGCAACTTGCTATGTCTAAAATCTAGATTTTGTCTTAGAAGAATATCTAAGCTGTTTCCCGGCTTTTTCCCTGGGTCTTTATAGCATGCGCCAGCCATAATGCAAGGATGATTCCGGCAACCTGAAAAAATAAAATAGTTCTTATTAGAATCCCATCTACCAATCGCTGTAGCATGCAACCGTATCGCAACAGACGAGACGCGATATTTGAACGAAACCAATCTTCTTCTGTCGTGTGGGTTGTAAGGTGAACTACCAACCTCGTGAACCCTGGTGTGAGGGCTATTATTGAACCACCAAAGGCGCTGACATGACTCATGTAACGATTACACACTTACATCAGAAAGTGAGTAGCCAGGACCAACGGCTTAACGTTCCTTCCGAAGCTCGGATCATCTTACTTTCGGACAATCAGGTGATTAATCTGTAATATCCTAAGCAAACTAGGGATCACAAAGTATTATTTGTGATATGACCCGACCAGAATTTGAACCTGGGACATCCGGATCGTGAGCCCAACGCTCAACCACTGGACTGCAGAGGCCGTTTGGAAAACGAATCCAATAAAATTGCTTTATTTTATCGCCTAGCCGGACCACGGGGTCTTCTTGTTCGTGTTCTTGCAAAGGTCGTGTTAAAATTACATAGGTTAGCGTCCATATCGTAAATAGTTGAAAAATTATATTTATTTAATAAAAAATATATTTTTGCTTCGAATTCCAAAACATACCGTGAGATTTTTAAGTCTTATAGTTAGGCCCCAGAAAAACTTGCAGTGATCGATAGTACGATACTACACCTTTTGTATTATAATTATGAAATTTATAAAAGTATGCGCCTCAGACAACGCCCTGAGCCGAGGTTCGCGCTCAACTGGGCACCCTCAGGCTTGTTGTCTTAAATTTTGTACCGGGTGAGAGCCCTCAGCGCTCCCCATTTGTCCGGCCAAGTAGTTAATGCCATCTGCGACAAATCTACAATAAGTCACGTCAATTAAAAAATATATACACTTCTCATCAAAAAAATCGAAACACTTCCGTTTTCATTGTTTCTGTCCGAATTTAACACAAAAAAGAATTCATACGATGAAAAAAAATACATAAATGTATAGCTGGCAGTTTGGCCATTACAGTAATAAGCGAAAATTCAAAATTCAAAATTAGAATTTCATTTGTTTATCTTATAAACGAAATGAATCACTGTTTTGAGACAAATGTGTGTTTAGGGTTGGAGTACATTTAGCGTTTAAAAACTAAAAATTGGCGCCTATCCTTAAACTTTTTGTTTTTTATTTCAATACTGTGACTTTGGGACGTCTGAAAAAAGGTTTTTTTTCTAAAACGTATGGATACTTCACCCACAGAAGCCGCCAAGTTGTGGCATTGCTGGATTCTGGCCTTAGTCAGCGTGTTGTGGCTGCAAGACTGCATCTAAGCCTGTCATCTGTTCATAGAGTCTATAAACGTTATCGGGAGACTGGTTTGTTCACGCGCCGTTCAGGATCTGGCAGGAATCGGGTCACTTCTGAGCGAGATGATCGATTTATTGTAACAACTTCTTTAAGAAATCGACGCCTTAACGCTTTTCAACTGCAGCAGCGGCTTCGTGTTGTACGAAGGGTGGCTGTAAGTGACTCTACAATTAGAAGAAGGTTGAAGGATCGTGGACTGGTACCGCATAAGCCAGCAAATGGGCCGAAATTAACTGCAGACCATCGAAGAGCGCGCCTTAACTTTGCACGTGAGCACCTAAATTGGTCATACCTACAGTGGAGCAAAGTTCTCTTTTCTGATGAGTGTAAAATTATGCTGTATGGTAACGACGGAAGGAACAAGGTCTACAGAAGAGACGGAGAACGCTATGCACAATGCTGCATTGAAGAAAAGGTCAGCTATGGTGGCGGTTCGTGGACGGTTTGGGGAGGAATCAGCGCCGACGGTAAGACAGAGCTTGCTTTCGTGTCTGGGCCACGTCTGCCTGCACTAAACTGTCATCGGTACGTCGAAGAGTGTCTCGAGCCTCATGTGATGCCCTATGCACATTTTATTGGCAACGGCTTCATATTCATGCACGACAATGCTAGGGCTCACACGGCGGGCGTCGTACGAGATTATCTTAACGAAGTCGATATCTCTATTATGGAATGGCCAGCAAGAAGCCCGGACATGAATCCCATTGAACATCTGTGGGATGAATTAAAGAGACGAATTCGAGCAAGAGATCCTGCCCCAGAAACACTTAGCCAGCTGCAAGATGCAATCCAAGAGGAATGGGACAATATACCACAGCATGTGATCGTGACTCTCATCCGATCGATGAAGAACCGTATGGAAGCAGTAATTAGAGCTCGGGGAGGGAATACAAGTTATTAAATAAACGTTTTTTAGCTTTTTTTTTCATTTACGTGTGTTGTTTTATCCATTTCCTTTATACTCCATACGGAATAAAAATGACTCATTTAACAAAATACGAAACCTATGAAAAATTCATTTAAATTTAGAACATTAACATTAAGATTTGATAAGCTCATATTACTCACTATTAAACGACATTTAACATTTATTCCTAAATGTACACATTTTTCTGATAATCCTGACAAAACGTAAACTTGCAAGGTGTTTCGATTTTTTTTACGATAAATACTTAGTTCTTTTACTGGAGATCATATTTGGAACTCAATATAGCACTAGGACAGCTAGTTACTATGGCACATAGAGAAACACTATGGCGTGAAGACAGGCTAATTATGACCTCAGCTAGGGTAAATTTGACCTAGGTAAAGATCAACAGATCCGATACCGAAATAGCGTGTTATGTGTGACGTGATGCCAACTCGTCAGGTCCTACTATTGAAACTCGATCGGTTGACGAATGTATTTTTGTGGCGTCAAAACGGATTATTCATAGTTGCACTCGAACGGGATTTGAACCAGCAGCAATCGACGAGCTGTGACGAGCGTAAATTACATCACTCGGTTATCATCTGTATGCGAACGATACGATGTTGTTTTTTTGATACTTAGATATATGTTTTTTTTTTAGTAAGCTCGCAGAAAAATAACCAAGTTCAACCAAGATACAAGTATAGAGATTCTTAAGTTGAAGTTTAGAAGCATTTTTTATATAAATCAATCAGTAAAAGCTCATAAAATAGACAAGAGCATTTTTGTCTCAACCTACCCACATGAATAAATATCGTTCCTGCCGTATCATCCATACATTATTAATATCTTATAAATCTTTTTTTATGATTTATAACTTGAATGATCATAGGTAAAGACTATTTTTGAAGAAATTGTTTCAAATACAAAATGTTATGTATGTAGTCGAAATAACTTTGTAAAACCACGACAAAGTACCAGGTCATATTTAAGGTGAAATTCAAATGAGAACCCTTGGTATGGCCATATCTGGAATCAATGCTATTTTCACGCCAAGCAATGGTGTTGTGACATGCACGCGTTATTTATGATATCTTGCTACCATGTTTTATGGGGATTAGTTCATAAATAAATTCCCTGAACAAACGAGACTGCTGGATGCTATAAAAAAAGCAATTTTTACTATACTTATTTTGTGAAGAAGTTTGGAAATTGGTAGAAAAAGTTTCGATATATTAGGGATCTTTAAAATTCTAGATAGCAAATGAATACATAATATACTTATGCAATTACTAACAAACTGTCCTAACTTACGATTCACTGTTTTAGTATCATAAAGTTTTGGACTTGATGACTTTAACATTCATTTCGGGCCCTGCACTAAAGAGCGAGTTTGGGTTCGGTAATAGATTTAAAAAACGTGCTACAAAGCTACAATATCCAGTCTATGTAAAAATCTAGAAATATTTCAGGTTGAATAGTTCAACCTTGCTCTCTGTTCGATTGGGGATAGCCCCTATTTGCGTTGCTGCAGTGGGCTGCACATTTTTTTTTTTTGACGTGACTTATTGTAGATTTGCCGCAGATGGCATTAACTACTTGGCCGGACAAATGGGGAGCGCTGAAGGCTCTCACCCGGTACAACGTTTAAGACAACAGGCCTGAGGGTGCCCAGTTGGGCGCAAACCTCGGCTCAGGGCGTCGTCTGAGAGGAAAAATATTTGAAAGAATTAATCGACCCTAGTGGGTCAATAGCGATAAGCGCTGAATGAGGGAAATCGTCGACCACGCCGGCGGGGTCGGTATCGGGGACCTGAAGTGTTTGGTGTCGCGAGCTGATTGGCTGCCTCTATGGCTAGAGTAATCGGGTCGTCGGGATCGTATATTACGTCCTTCGGACGCCGATACTTTTCAAGTGGGCTGCACGCTCCTAAATGTATTATAAGCTTTTGCTACCTATTGTGTGTTATTTTTATTTTATACTAACACTAGAAATATGTCATTTACTAACACATATGAGTCAATGGTTACTTGGCATAAAGATTTTTTATTATTGTTTTAACCGTTTTATGTAGTTTTCTGGAACTGGATATCATGAAACTCACCTCCAAGAAGCAAAACAGGATGCCACACACAATAACAGTCATCCCGGCGCTGTGTACAGTCGTGAGGACTTTATCTTCGCATCCTTCCGTGTAGTACTTCTGTGAGGAGATGCAGTCGGACCGGTAGATCTCGGGGGAAGTACTATCGGAGCCCTGGGCGGGGGGACAGCAGCTGAACGAGGGGTTGAGGCGGGGCTCCGAGTTGGCGTAGTTGTCTGGGCCGGTGACGCCGCAGCATTCCAGCTGGAAAGGTTTTCGGTAGATTAGGATATTGGAGTTGACTCCACAAGGCAGGTCCAAATCAAGACAAAAAATATGCAACCCAATTTTTATAAGTACTCAGCTTTATTTCTGTTCTGCTAAAATGGAAGTAGCTCTGTAGAAACTTGGGGTTTGTACCAAAATTATTATTTTCTCAGAACACCAATATTTGGTCCAATAAAATTTTAAGGTACAGTGATATTTTTTTTTGTCGTAGTATCTATATTGTAGATTTTCCTCGGAAAGAATTTACATCTCAGCCGAAAAACAGAACTAAACAAACGATTTCTCTTTGTAAAATGGTTGACTGAAGTCAAAATCAACTCACAGTAGACTGAATGCGATCCCAGAATTCCCTATAAGAAGAATCCTCCTCGCGAGTTGACTTGTTCTTGATGAAGGACGCTCGGAGCTGGGTCTTCATGGTGCCTTCGATCTGTGGACGGAGGGCGGCAGCAGCAATGCCCACGGAGAGCTCCAGGAGAATGATGATGATCAGGCAGCCGGCAAACTGAGTGTCAGGAAAGTATAAAATTAATATCGGGTTACTTCTTGTCATTTGAATTGTGTTTGGGTTGACGTGACATTCAACTCAATTTAAAAGACTTTATTGCACATAAACCCAACATAAAGGACAATATATATTGTTTGAGGTTTACGCGGTTATTATCATAATTAATACACATAATACCGGGTTCTTTGATATATGAGACTCCCTAATATCCCTGATTCGAACGCGGTAAGAATCCGGTATTATGGGATTTAATTATAAAGGACAATTGCAAAATAACAGCAGAAGTACAATCAAAAACTTTTCATGAAAAAAAAAACGCGTACGCTATTTGACCGGCATATGTGCGCTTTTTCCGGCTTTCTATGAAAACTAATACTATGAACCCGAACACCGTGGTGATCTAATAAAAGTATCCTTTTTAGCCCTTTTGATGGGTTTCAAAAGACAAATAGTTCTAATTTTAAATTCGCCTGTTATGCCAGCTTAATTTTTTAGTTGATTTGAATTCTGTAATAAGAATGCTGTTTCAAAATAAATAATCCTAATCGATTTTTTTTTATAGCACTCACAAAGAGAAAATTCAATCGAAAAAAAATCCGACTCGGACGGAACTTGAAAGCTCTTGTCAAACCAATACACCACCGGGTCTTCCTCCTGTGCATACAAATTCTTTAGATCTATGTATCGTCATAAATCCTTCTTTCGACTTGTTCAGGTAATAATCTTTTCTTTTTAACCTCATACAGTACCTATATGTTCTATCTAATTCACATATATATTTTCTACACCCTCAGAATTTTGGACACGTATCTCACCCAGTTTGTTGACCTAATAGCGGTGGTGTGACCAATTCGAATTCAGGTCACTGTTGAATTATGGGGTGTAGTCACGACTAAGATACACGCTTTGTAATTAGCTGGATTTATTGTCGCTTCTATATATAACTTGACACGCACTTACATGTATCACATATAAATACATCCTAACTCACTCCCCCACACATACGGTCACGAGCATTAATATGTATACACTTTGGTACCATGTCACATTAACTTTTTTGACAAATTGAACTGTAAGTCTCACTAAATGTCAAATATGTTAGTGCGACAGAGTCCTGAAGTGGGTACATTATATTGCTCATGACTGTACATGCTCACATTTATACATACACATGCATTCTTCTTCTATCGTATGGGTTGTGAGGTGGATTACCAACCTCATCAACCCTGGTGTCAGGGTTATTATTGAGCCGCCAAAGGCCCCTGACATAGCTCATGTAACGACTACTTACTTACATCAGTAAGCAGTAACCGGGACCAACGGCTTAACGTGCCTTCCGAAGCATGGATCTTCTTACTTTCGGACAATCAGGTGATCAGCCTGTACAGGACATTAGTCCTAACCAAACTAGGGATTACATAGTGATTTTTGTGATATGTCCCCACCGGGATTCGAACGCAAGACCTTCGGATCGTGAGCCCAACGCTCAACCACAGCGCCACAGAAGCCGTTACAAATGCATTTAATATTTATTGTTTTACATTATTATGATTACTTCTACTATTATACTCGAACACACTAACTCGCACGCTCACACATTAATATAACTTACGCACCTTTCACACTAACACTTATATGTAAGTTTAACTTTAAGTTTCCTACTTGATATTTACATTCCTTTAAAAAGCTATGCGCCAACATTACTTGTAAATACCCTATTTTTTACGAGCTCCCAAGATACAGGTTCCGCCTAGTTTTGGGGTTAATGTCGTCATATTTATAATGTACCCTCCCTATTTTACTTACCTTAATTACTGTATAATTTCTAATAATAAACACATTTTTCATTTCATTTTTTCATGTTATACAAAATGATATGCTTACTTAGTTCACTATTACAATTATTTATAATTTGTTATTCTTATTAGTTAGTTACTTAGTTCTATTTATAGTTTGAATAAGCTTTTATTTGCTTGTTTTGAACTTTTAAAGTGTCACGTTCTTATCACGCGAATCAAATAGGTTGTACTTACTAGGGTAAATAAAACGGTATATAGAAATAAAACCAAGTTTATTGACATTAAATCCCTAGCAAGTACATAGATCGGATCTCTGGGTCGCAGGTAATTTGATACTGGCTGAGCACCCTTGGTGCAGTAGGAAAACTACCACTTCCCTGTAACTCTTCCCACGACGACACGGGGTACACCGGCGCGCGCAGCAGGGCAGCAGAAACGGTGGGGTAAGTACAGGACCGAAAGTGGATCCAGCGGGTTGTAGAACCCGAAAGGTGAAGCGGTAGAGGTAAGTACAGGACCGGTAGTGGGTCCTGCGGTTGTAGAACTCGAAGGGTGAACCCTGGAACCCGGAATTAGTCATTTCAAGAATTGTCCGAATTCCCAGTCTGACTGCCACATGCCGATTCCTTAGCTTGATTGAAGATGGGAAGTGGATAGCAAGCAAGCTTAGCAATCTAAGATGTGGCTGTCAGCAAATTACACACAATAAAAGTGAATTTAGCAAAATAAATTTAGAAAAAGAACAAAGAACAAGATAAATTTATGGTAGGTAGTTGTTTTAAAAAACTATCTAACAAAATAGTAAAATTGAATATTTTAAGCTGAATAATTTTAATAGTAACGACATTAAACGTATTTTGTACATTATTATTGTTCCATTTAAGAATTATTTAAACAAGGAAAGTACTTAGGTACAAAGATAACTTTAAGTTGGTTAAGTAGAATTAATTTAGAAAAATTGACAATTTAAATGTTGTTTTGAACATAAAAGATTGCTAATTATGATATAAAATAAGCACTAAAGCGTGAAAATACATTTACACGATGATTATGAAAAATGACAGTCATGCAATGAACAAAGAAAGCATGTACTAGTCTACGTTAATATTTAAACTAATAAAAATGGTAATTGCTACACTTACCCAATTAATGGGGATAACACAACACTATGAATTATTATATCGTAGACAAAATTAGTAAAAAAAAGTATTTAAAAAATATACGAGTAATCGAGGTGTTCTCGCTACAAAGGCAGAAGGATTGTGTCGAACATCCGACCGGAAGAGTAACGGCTCGGCTGTGGAATGTAGGTACGGCTACCTACGCAATGTGATAATTATTAAAGTCGTACAATATTAACGGAATTATTTTGTAAATAGATATGTTTTGTTAAATTAATTAGTATATGTTTATTTATGTAATAATATTTTAGTTTTAAGCAGTAGTTTTTAAGTGTTTTCAATGATAACTTTTTGATAGTTCCTAACAGAAAAACAAGAGCAATTACACTCAGTAGTAAAACGCGGCAGGCGTTACATACCCCCCTTTTTTGGGTAGGATTTTCGCTAAGAAAATCCGCTGACTAAAATGTAACCTAGTCTGTCCTTCTTACTATTGACCATTCTAAAAATTACGTGGTACACATTCATTTCAACCCTTCCATTCACCCCCTACTTTCTTTCATCCCTTTCACACACAAACAGTTATCTTATTTAGTTTTAAGTGACTGCGTCCTTTTCAAAAAGAGTACTAGACTTTTAACCGCAGCTTAGTACTCACACGTAATCAATAGGAGATTTAAGGTAACCGTTTTTTTCTTTTTATAGTATAATTTTCTTATCTTCGGGGTAGGGCCGAAGATAAAATAATTAGAATGTCCTAGGGGTAGGGCCTGGAGATTCAATATTTTTTTTTGTAAAAAAGAAAAATTAGAAATACTATATATAAGTAAATATATTTAAGACGGTAGGTAGTTTTAGTAAGTAAGACATTGTTTTAGGCTAGTTTTGGATTTTTTAGTATAAGTTTTGGTAGTTTTAGTAAGTGTAGTTTTTGTTTTTTTTTTTTATAAAGTAGTATTTAAGGTATTTTTAGAGAATATTAGAAGATATTAGAAGACGCATGCCATGCTCAAGATTTAAGTTCTTGGCAGGCCTAAGGCGTTAGATGGTATTACACATCAATCTCTTGACTGACTCTTACAGTCTGCTCGAGAATTAGTAAGCAGCTGGAGGATTCTATGTTTTTCTCTCACTTCCATCCCAGCAAGGAAGTTTTGTAAATATAGAAAGTTTTATTTTAGTTAGGTAAAAGTTTAGATATAATTATTTAGAATAGTTTGTAAGTTTAATATCCTTGACATGCCATGTACCCAAACTTACTCCTCGTTCGTCCTCTAAATCATAGACCAACGGAGATCTTTTAGCAACAACTTTGCATTTTATGAATTTAGGTGCTAGTTTTTTGGAAAATCTATTGTCCTTGTCGCTCTGGTAATAGGTGCGTTTCCATACTGTGTCTCCCACATTGAATTCTACGTTTTTACGACGTAAATTATAGTAGCCACTATTTCTTGAGTGTGCTTTTATTAGAGAGGCTTGCACTTTTTCAAATATTTTACGAAGCGCACCTATGTTTTCGGCATACTCGTCTCTGGGGCTGAAAATCAGATCTTCCGCAACGACTGTGTCCAAGTAATGAGACCCGCAAGTGACGAGTTCTCGCCCGTATATCAGAAATGCTGGTGTGAATCTGGTAACTTCATTCACAGAACTATTTAGGGCAAATTGTATTTTTGCAATATTTAGGTCCCAATGTCGATGGTCGTTTTCAATAAAGCTTGATACGGCAACCATAATCGTTTTATTGTATCGCTCGACAGAATTAACTTGAGCAGTATACTTAGGGCAGTACTGTACATTTGGTATCTTGTAATTAGTAAACAGTTGTTTCAAAGTATTGCTAACAAACTGTTTACCATTATCCATAAGGACAGTACTTGGAACTCCGTGAACCAGAAAGACCTGCTCCTCGAGAATCCGTGTTATAATATCAGCAGTAGCACGACGTATGGGGAAAATGAGTGTATATTTAGAGAAGCAGCACGTTACCACAAACAAGTAAGAGTTTTGACGTCTTGTTGGGGGTAGGGGTCCAACGAGATCCATGCTGATCATCTGAAAAGGTCTGGAACACTCTTTGGGTCGACCCATGACACCAAGGGTTGCGTGATTTGCATGTTTGTGAGAATTGCATGTATCGCACATGTTAACGAAGTTGGTGACGTCGCGGTGCATATTTGGCCAGAAATAGTTTAACGAGAGACGTTTGTTAGTCTTGAAGATACCGAAATGTCCAGATGTGGGTTCGCTATGATTTTTTTTAATGATGTCCTTACGCTGTTCCAGAGGAATAACCTCCTTCCACTCGAATTCTCTAGTCAAAGGGTTTAAACTCTTGACAAATCGAAACAGCTTGTTATCAGTTACTCTGTAATTTAGATAAGAAGATGGTGTATTTATGCAACCGTTGAAGATATTTAAGTACCAACTGTCCGATGTGGCAGGAACAAGATCGTTGGAGCTGGAAGGATCCGTTGTTACCGCCGAAATGGGTACAGCACGGGAAAGAAAATCTGGAACGACATTGTCCTTGCCACGTCGATGCTTTATTTCAAAATTATAGGCCGATAAACGTACGCCCCAGCGAGCTAGTCTACCGGTAGGGTTATTTAGATTTAAAAACCATTTTAGGGCGGAATGGTCTGTGAAAACAGTAAACTTCATTCCGTTTTCCAGATAGCATCGCCAATGTTCTATGGCTATCAAGACAGCGAGCGCTTCTCTTTCAGTCGCGCTATAGTTGCGCTCCTGGTTAGATAAGGATTTGCTCATATAAGCTATGACTTTCTCCTCACCATCTTGTCTCTGAGTCAAGACAGCACCAATGCCGAAGTCGCTTGCGTCAGTATGGACCTCGAATGGCTTGGAGTAGTCAGGGCAGGTAAGTATAGGGGCAGATACTAAACTACCCTTTAGTTTTGTGAAAGCTGTATTGGCCTCCGAAGACCAAACAAAGGGCGGGACATTCTTTCCCTGCGAAGTCAATTTATTAAGAGGGGCTGCGAGAGTGCTGAAATCAGGGATGAACCTCCTGTACCAAGAAGAAGCACCTATAAATCGCCGAACTTCCTTGCGATTAGTAGGTGTTGGATGGTTCACAATGGCTTCGACCTTTTCTGGGTCAGGATGAAGGCCGTTAGAGTCCACTACGTAGCCCAAGTACTTAAGTTGGCTCCTGAAAAATTGGCTTTTCTTAAAATTTATCGTCAGATTAGCTGACTTAAGTTTCTCGAGAACTCTTAGCAGAAGAGAGATATGCTTCTCAAAGGTTGGTGAGACAATAATGATGTCATCTACAAAAACGAAGACCATATTTTCAAATTCAGGGCCATAGAAGAGTACGTCCACCAAACGTTGTTGGGTAGCTGGTGCATTTGTTAGGCCGAATGGCATAGATTTAAATTGAAAGGTTCCCCTGGATGGTATGTAGAATGCCGTCTTGCACCTATCTTCCTCCTTTATTAAAATTTGCCAAAAGCTCTTGGACAAATCTAAACTAGTAAGATACTTCGCATCACGCAGGTTGTCCAAAATTTCGGAGATGTAGGGAAGTCTGTAAGCGTCTTTCTTGGTGACAGCGTTTAATTTCCTACTGTCGAGACAGAAACGCAGCTCTCCATTCTTTTTAGGAGTCAGTAAAACGGGAGACGACCAAGGGCTCTCACAAGGCTCGACAACATCCTCCCTCAGCATTTCATCAAGTTGCTCTGTTAAGAGCTTTTGCTTCTCAGGTGACATACGGTAATATCTTTGACGAATGGGGGCAGCATCCCCAGTATCAATAGTATGACAAATTAAAGAAGTACGACCTAGTCCTCGTTCCTCGTAAGATATGTTCTGAAACTGAGAGATGATGTTATCAGCAGTAACCCTCTGGGCGCCTGTGAGACTATCATAGGGGCAGATGTGTGCCTGGTTAGCGGCCACATTTGCTGAAGTCAAGTCCAATTCTTTAGATAGAATGACAGAATGCAGATGTTTGGGGAAGATTCCGAACACAGTCCAGAAGTCCATTCCAAGAATAAGCGTGTTTTGAATGCTTGGAACGACGTAGATTTGCAGTGTATGAAGTTGGTTTTGAAAAGTAATAGGAAGATACATGGTGCCAATAGCATTCAGTTTATGTCCACTTGCTGAGATGAAATGTAAGGGATTATTGTGTAAAGTTAATTTGAAGCCCAATTTCTGAAAATGTAAGTGCATATAAATATAAGTCGCATAAGGCCGTGAGTTGATATTCATATTTCGGATCGAAGTGACAGTGCAGAAGGAAAAATATTTGGAAATGTAGTCCAACCATTTATCCCAATCTTCTTTAGATTGTTTCGAAGTTGCTCCGCGGTCACTACGATCCCAAGTATTTAGTTTTTTGAATTTCCGGTATATTTGTGGCAAACAGGGCATTCGGGATATCTAACATCTTTCTTGCCGCATTTAAAACATACTGGAAAATGCGGTTCCTTACATTGACGTAGACTATGAGTTGATTTACGGCACCTGGGACAGAACACGTTGCGGGGAGACACCGCGTCAACATCGATAGAAACTGCGTTAACCGATACTGCATTGTGCTTGTTTATTTCGTGTTTATTATTATTTGTAGCATAACAGTTGCGATAGTAGTTGTTGTTTGTTGGTGGATTTTGATTATTGTACCTATTTTGATTATTATAATTATTCCTTATGTAGCTCCCAGGTGAAGTATTAGGCTGATTATAAGCAAACTCAGGTGCTAAAGTATTTGAATTTGGTTTTGGTGGTTCACGAAATTGTTTCAAACAAGATTGAACGTCTTCGTAGTTGCGACAACATTGTTTTAACGTCTCCAAATCAGTTATATTGGAAACTGCAGCAAGCGTGCTAGCGTAACAGGGACGAATGTTATGGCGAATTATTTCTAATTGGTCCTGTTGAGATAACGCTTTATCCAATCTAGCGAATAATCCATGCATTATTGATAAGTAAATTGTGATATTTTCATGTTCGCCTTGCGTACGAGCACGTATTTCAGCAAGAAGACGGTAATCGTAATCTTTTTGACCAAAGTCATTTTTCAATAGAACTACAAGTTCGTCCCATGACTCAACACGGTCTTTTACGCAACGAAACCAGTGCAGTGCATCTCCAGTAAAAATCTCGTAGGCAAATGTCAGTAATTTTTCTTTGCTAATATTTCTGACCTGAATAAATTCGTTAACCTTTTGAATGAAGGAGCGGACACAGGTTTTTCCAGAGTATTTTAGATTTGCTAATTCTGCATTTGTGGTTTTATCACAAGTGACCACAACTGCACTAGATGTGGATTTAATTTCAGATACATCGGATGTAGTTGCAGATGCGAGAGTTTTAAATTCCGAGTACTGGACCAAAAGGTTTGAGTGACATAATTTATATATTTTATCGACTTCATCAGGCACATTTTGAATTCTATTAAGACGGTGGTAGATATGATTGAGCAGATTTTCTGTTCGTAGGTATAATGTTTTATCCATTTTAGCTTTCAGATTAGCCAAATACGTCTGCGACTTTATCATAGAAGCCTTGACACCAGCCAAATCCTCTGGAGCTTCCAAATGAGACTCCAAAATGTCTTCGGCGGCCTGCTCCTTCGCCAAATCCACGATTAGCCTGCGAAGTTCAACAACCGAACTGCCACTCTTACCGCGCAATTGAACTTCATAAAGGAGTTCATCTTTCTGAAGCGATAAATATTTAATTGGACGAGACATCTCTATTACTTTATGTTTAAATTGTAATTAGTTTAGTTTTATAGTTATTTTTTGAGTAAGTGTTGCAAGTACCTGAAGTCTTAATAACTAAAACACAGGAAACGGCAGAAGGAAAATAACAAGAAAACAAATGCTACTATCAAAAGTACACAACAATTAAAACACAGGGATAGACAGAGGTTGGCAGTGCAAAATCAAATATTTCCTTCTGTGCGATGTGGTAGGTTCGATTTTGAGTTTTTAATTGTATGCAATCACCTTGAAAGAGAATTAGTTAGGTATTCCCACAAAGCAACCACAGCACACAAAAGTTGCAGTTACAATTCACTTAAAGCTAGACAAAATAATCAGACCAACACCAAAGATGACCAAAAATGCTAAAACCAGCAAAAAGGATACTCAGCTCAGTATTTCCTTAGTTGGGCGCCATTGTCACGTTCTTATCACGCGAATCAAATAGGTTGTACTTACTAGGGTAAATAAAACGGTATATAGAAATAAAACCAAGTTTATTGACATTAAATCCCTAGCAAGTACATAGATCGGATCTCTGGGTCGCAGGTAATTTGATACTGGCTGAGCACCCTTGGTGCAGTAGGAAAACTACCACTTCCCTGTAACTCTTCCCACGACGACACGGGGTACACCGGCGCGCGCAGCAGGGCAGCAGAAACGGTGGGGTAAGTACAGGACCGAAAGTGGATCCAGCGGGTTGTAGAACCCGAAAGGTGAAGCGGTAGAGGTAAGTACAGGACCGGTAGTGGGTCCTGCGGTTGTAGAACTCGAAGGGTGAACCCTGGAACCCGGAATTAGTCATTTCAAGAATTGTCCGAATTCCCAGTCTGACTGCCACATGCCGATTCCTTAGCTTGATTGAAGATGGGAAGTGGATAGCAAGCAAGCTTAGCAATCTAAGATGTGGCTGTCAGCAAATTACACACAATAAAAGTGAATTTAGCAAAATAAATTTAGAAAAAGAACAAAGAACAAGATAAATTTATGGTAGGTAGTTGTTTTAAAAAACTATCTAACAAAATAGTAAAATTGAATATTTTAAGCTGAATAATTTTAATAGTAACGACATTAAACGTATTTTGTACATTATTATTGTTCCATTTAAGAATTATTTAAACAAGGAAAGTACTTAGGTACAAAGATAACTTTAAGTTGGTTAAGTAGAATTAATTTAGAAAAATTGACAATTTAAATGTTGTTTTGAACATAAAAGATTGCTAATTATGATATAAAATAAGCACTAAAGCGTGAAAATACATTTACACGATGATTATGAAAAATGACAGTCATGCAATGAACAAAGAAAGCATGTACTAGTCTACGTTAATATTTAAACTAATAAAAATGGTAATTGCTACACTTACCCAATTAATGGGGATAACACAACACTATGAATTATTATATCGTAGACAAAATTAGTAAAAAAAAGTATTTAAAAAATATACGAGTAATCGAGGTGTTCTCGCTACAAAGGCAGAAGGATTGTGTCGAACATCCGACCGGAAGAGTAACGGCTCGGCTGTGGAATGTAGGTACGGCTACCTACGCAATGTGATAATTATTAAAGTCGTACAATATTAACGGAATTATTTTGTAAATAGATATGTTTTGTTAAATTAATTAGTATATGTTTATTTATGTAATAATATTTTAGTTTTAAGCAGTAGTTTTTAAGTGTTTTCAATGATAACTTTTTGATAGTTCCTAACAGAAAAACAAGAGCAATTACACTCAGTAGTAAAACGCGGCAGGCGTTACAAAAGTGCTGCTTTATTTGCGTACTTTCCGGATATGAATGTTTCATTGTAATATCATCATCATCACCAGCCCATTAACGTCCCCACTGCAGGGGCACGGGCCTTCCCTATGGATGGATAGGGAGATCGGGCCTTAAACCATCACGCGGGCCCAGTGCGGATTGGTGGTTATTAACGACTGCTAATGCAACCGGGACCAACGGCTTAACGTGCCTTCCGAAGCACGGAGGAGCTCGAGATGAAAACTTTTTTTTTTGTGGTCACCTATCCTATGACCGGCCTTTGCGAAAGTTGCTTAACTTCAACAATCGCAGACCGAGCGCGTTAACCGCTGCGCCACCGAGCTCCTCATCATGTAATATCATAATCATTAACAATATCTTTGACTTATTTCGAAATTTAATTAAGTAACAATAAGTACGTTTTGACGTTTCGAAAAAATATTTCGTTAGAATAAGCTTTGAAAATTTCGGATGAGATGCTTTTATAAAGGACTTGAATTAAAGAACATTGATAAATATTCACTCAAGACTTGGCTTCGGCCTTTTTAGGTTTTGGACAAAACAAAAAAATAACATTAAGACGATGGCTGCCTTTGCCTTTCTCCAAGGGGATAAACAAGATAAAAAAAAAACTGAGTTGTCAAATAGCCTGTTCAAATTTAACAACAACGATCGTATTCACAGATCCACAGCAATAACGAAACGTTTTCATATCAACAGCTGTTTTACTGTTCTCATTAATAGGTCGAGTGACCCAATTCTTTGCGTTTACGCATTTCTTAGTCGTGACTCGGAAACGCGTCGTATACAAAAAAACGTCAACAGGCAGTTCTATTTTGATATCTTGATCCTTTTTTATTTTTTCAATGTTCATACATTCCTGTTTGAAATGTTTCTCTCTCTTTATTTAAGAGCTGCGCTTGTCGGTGGAGTAATCGCCTTCATTACTCCACAGATAGGGCGTGTAGAACGGTGGTTGTGTGGTTGGTGGGTGGTTGTGGTGGTTGAAATGTTTACTGAGTCTTAAATTGGGAAGAAAATCTAGCAACAGTAGCAACCCTGGTAACGTTAGGAATACCATCCGAGCTAAATCTACAAAAAAAAAGCAATTGATACGTTAGTAATGAGAGAATTTCTAGGCTACGTTCCCCAAAAAAAATAGAGATGACGATGTACAGATTTGCCATCATTTAACTTTATAATTTTATGGCTAACAGACATATACAACTTTTATCTTTGTTTTTGGGTATAAATGATGACCCTTGTTAGTACACAGTACACAGTTGAAGGATAATAGAATTGCAAAAGCGGTATATAAAGCGAAAGTTGATGGTAGGGCTAGCAGAGGAAGACCGAGAAGGACTCACGATGACCAAATTGGAGATGTCCTTAGAAAAGGTTTAATACGATCTACTCTGAACCGGCGTGCGTGTATGAAGCGATTGATGAATGTGAAGGAAGCAAGAGAAGTGTGTCAGGATCGAAGCAAATGGAATTCTATAGTCTCTGCTTACCCCGGTGGGAAATAGGCGTGAGTTTATGTGTGTATGTATGTTAGTACATCCAGGCACAAAACATCTTCCAACCAACCATTATTATTCTGATCTATAGGTAGTATTTTTATTATATGCCACACTTTGTATGTAATGTGTCACAATTTGTTGAATAAACATTCTCTCTCTCTATCTCTTTGCCTTTATATTATATTTTTGAATTAGTATTTACCCCGAACAATGAAAAAAATAGGTAATTATCACATTAAATCTGAACAGCGCCATCTAAATTCTTGTAGGGAACGTAGCCTAGAAAGTCCCTCAACCCAGCGAGTTAATCTGATTTTTTTTCCTCTATCTAAGACTTAAAGGCATAAAAATAGTATTATATGTCGATTTTGCTTAGACATAGGAGTCTCTCTCTTTATTTAAGAGCTGCGCTCTTGTCGGTGGAGTAATCGCCTCCATTTTCATTACTCCATAGATGGTCCATAAGTCGTTACCCCAATCGCCTTCCGTTCCGCAGTACACAGACCAATTTCTCAATCGGTGATGTTCTAGCTAGAGCTCGACCAGAATCCATTTCCACATAGGAGTATCCATTCTGACATAGGACTATTATATCATTATTTATTTATTCTAACAGACGGTGTCTCAAAATTTGTTGCACAACAAAGCGGCTTATGAAGCCGTTACTTCTGACAAAAGACGCCTCAAAGGCTCAGCTTGACTAGTTTATGAAACAAAAGCTTGCAGTGACAGCATAATAAAGCTTTATTTAGAAAAAGGATAAGAATCTGTCCGTCATTGTTTTGTCTCTTGCAAATATCTCCTTTTATATATCACCTTAGCTGCTGGGGCAGTATATTATGACTTATGAGATAGAGGTTCATATTAAGTAATTGCATTATTATAACTTTGCCAACGACGAGTTTAGTAACATGCTAGTCACAAATAGTATACACTTAGCCAGTGCTTGGTATTAAAATAATACAGTTTTGACCTTTATACTGGGTGTTAGTGACATCGTAACGAATACTGAGAGGGATGATTCAGACCATGATTCTGAGTTAATATCTAGTGGAATTTTCCGTCGCAAAATTCATGAAATTTTGAGTTTTGTTTTTAATTATTTTCAATTCCATATTGTGCTTTTAGCTGCATAGAACCCAAATTTCAATAAAAAAAACAATAATGACAAATTATCGAAAATTTTCGATGTAATGGAGACAACAGCTGCTCGAACGGGTCAACGGCCACACGCACCGCGCCGCGCGCCCCGCTCCGCACGCCCCGCTCCGCGCGCCCCGCGCCGCACGCCGGCGGCGGCGGCGCGGCCTACAAAGTAGGCACTACGAACCGATCCTATTTCTTTCTCTGTCTATCGTAAATTATAAATTTATTTTATTCTTATTCTTAAATGGACGGATAATCAACAGGCATAAAAATGGAATACACGTCAATTTTAAGCAGAAATCTAAAACAACTGACAGAATTAAGTTGACAGCACACGTGAAACGGTTTGCATACCAGCGAGATACCTTTTTGATTCGACCGGGTTATTCATTCATTTACTCATAGGAATCGGGGCCATTATCTACCTAAAACAATTGAAACAGTAAATAATTGTATTCTTTGTTGTCATTAGAATAACTAACAACCAACTAACACAACCACCACAGATTAGGTTATGGTGGGTCCGCAATGGGTAATTAGTTACCTACTATGTCAACCATCCACCAACTTAGTATGTAAGTACCTACGCAAAACCTCGCTACACAAAAATCGAGCGAGATCGCGTCTAGAATTGGGCGGACACACCGCCAGAGTGTTGCCTATCGATATTCTATCGATACCTAGTTAAAAAAAAAACCAATAGTAGGTACCTATCGATAGATCTTTTAGATCAATACCCATTATTGTTACAAAGCAAGACCTATCGGTACTATCGCTAGTATCGATCTAAATGTACTATCACTACTTTCGATAGTTTAGACAATTTTCAAGTTCAACAATTGATAATCTACCTATCGATAGTTCGGCAACTCCGCCGCGTAGGCAATGTCGGCATGTTCAAAGAAAAAAATTGTCCGAGAGGAGTGATCTTATTTTTCTTGTTACATGTTGGTACCGAGGTACTAAGTACTAAGTTATTCGTGGTTTTAAATCTCATTGTTAAATCATCAGTAAAGAACTAATTAAACCTATCCTGTTCTGTGTACAATATTCATGTAACGGCTACGTGCTTACATAAGTACCTAGTAGACGGGAGCAACGACTTAACGTACCTTCCGAAGCACGGATCATTTTACTTTCGGACAATCAGGTGATCAGCCTGTAACGTCCCAACCAAAGGCCTTATAAACAGATTTTTGTGATATGTCCCCACCGGAATACGAACCCGGACCCTCCGCATCCCATCGCTCAACCACTGGACCACATAGGCCAAGAAGGTTCTAAGACATGATTAAAGGATCCTGGGACGCAAGACCTCCGAGTTAGGGCTTGTTTGATCTGTCTTGATGGATACTCGGACGTGAATAGCCTCACGGATCACGGAGACTAAAGTAGGCATTACGAACAGATACTAGGTATTTCTTTGAGTTGATAGGTATCAAGTGAAGTTTCCTGTCGCCAAATTCATAAAAAAATTAGATTTTTTTCAGTCCCATATTGTGTTTTAAGCTGCATAGAACGCACATTTAAAATAAACAAATAAAAATTACTAATTATTAAATTTTATCAATGTCATCAATAATAATAATAACGTATCTACAACTTCAGCTATGCGCAGGTGAATAGCCGGCGCACGGGTCAAGGGCAACGCTCGCCAATAAAGTAGGCATACGAACAGATACTATTTCTTTCTCTGTCACTTGCACCATAAACATACTTCTCTCTCTCTCTCTAGTCGTCGGCTCGACTCGGCCGCGGCCGGTGCGTCGTCGGCGCCCTTAGTCGGCGCCTTTGATGCTTTGCGCTAACGCCGCCGCGCGCTTCCGCTCAGTCGAATACTAAGCTTGACCGGAATCGCGTGATGTTTTTCGAGGTTTTTTCGTGTTTGTGAGTGTTTGTTTCATTCTGTAAATGAATAGTGTCGACTATGATGATAGATCATAGACCATTTACTGCGCAAAAGTATGGAAGATTGTTGATGTTTATTAAAGAGCAAGGTGTTGTGTTTGTGAGTGCGTGTGATACCTACCTACCGCGGAAGAAACGCGATGTTGCATACCTACGTGACGTGACATGTTCTAGGGTACCTACCTAGGTACTTCATCCGAAGGAATAACAATTAAGGTAAGGCAAGAGTAGGGTTTTTATTGTTAATAAGTTAGGAACGTTTTAATAACTGGTAGGTAGGTACCGTGCGTAAAAAATCGTGGCAGTAGGTGTTCTACTTCAACAAACAACATTTTTAAACGTTGAACCACTAAGCATCTAAATACAAGAGAATGAAAACTCCTACCTAGATATCAACATCGTATCACGCACGCGTAACGTGGCCGCGCGTAAGTTTAGCGTCTGTGTGGCGCGTTGTTCGACTTACATTGCGGCACAGTAAAAATTGAAAATCTTAATTAAACATTTGCGACAAGAAAAACACCCACCATCGTTTTTAGTACAATAAAATAGGCGTTCCATTTTTTTTTTCGTTACGATGTCACTAACACCCTGTATAGTTGACGTTTTAACTGAGAAGGAATTGACAGAACATTGAATGAGAGATAAAATCATTACCAACTCCCTAGCGTGTATTCCTGCTTTATTCCCAAAGGTCAACAGGTCTGGTTTTTACAGAAGCATCAATAGCTTGGCCGTGTAACCCAAGAGGGTACCATCTCAATTGGATAGTTTTCTAGGTCATATATAAATTTTGAAGTTATGATTTTTTTAATACTATATAAAGACAGCTAGAGGTGTCAAAAAACGTTTTCTTTTTTCTATTTAAGTAAATTATTTATGAATTTTAATAAGGAAAAATGTGATAATAAGAGCGACATTTTGTCACGTTTTTCTATGACGTCACGGGTTGCTTTTTCATGCAAATTCCCCTCCATAGTAATTTTGTGTTTTGACGTTTAGTAAAAAGTAACTGATTTGATTACTTTGATACTATCCTATTTTAGGTTTAGTTAGTGAGGATTACACACCCAAAATTTCGTTTAAAAATCGAACACGATTATAACTTTTTTCTTCTTCTTCTTGAATGTCATTCAATCATTATTTTGTGTTAGCATAAAAAAGTGGATGTTTAAATGAAGAATTAAAACAAAATACTCACAATAT
This sequence comes from Pectinophora gossypiella, assembly GCF_024362695.1. Taxonomy (NCBI): domain Eukaryota; kingdom Metazoa; phylum Arthropoda; class Insecta; order Lepidoptera; family Gelechiidae; genus Pectinophora; species Pectinophora gossypiella. The sequence goes on from NC_065409.1 coordinate 2,379,960, forward strand.
AAAGCAGCTTCGGACTCTCCTTCCAAGCTCCGAAGCAGCCGAAAGCGGCAACAACGATGATCAGAACGCCAATGGCGATCAGGACGGCGTCAGTCTCGTGACCTGACGCCTCCATCCCGGAGAAGCCCTTGATCATGCCCATGTCCACACATGCTGCTGCAATGATCACGATGCCGAAGATCTGAAGACAAAAAAATATTAAAATGTAGTTTGTGTGACTGATCTAGTTGTTCGGTAATAAAATATTTTTATTTTTATTTTTTATTTTTTTACTGATGTGAATGAGCCCACTGTAAGGGTGCTTGGAACGAATGATTTCTTTTAAAAAAATATTAGCTTGCTAAAATTCATTACAATATAAACATTTATTACTTGTAATAACATAATAAATAATTTGATGTTAACTAATTTAAAAAAAAAAACTCATTTTGTATTATTAATTGTTTCAGATGTCCTTGAAGATCGTAAATTTTCAGTGATTTTATTTAAGTACAATTAACCTAACCTATTCACGTCTTCTAAAGATTTATTGTAGATTGTAGATTCATGTGGTAATTTATTGTTACAACACAATTAGTTTCCAAACCATGAGAATTGCCAAGGGCACATTATTTTGTTACTTAAGTTGACTGTTCGACAAATACACGAGGCAATTTAAACGGAACCGTTACGTTCCTTCCAAGGCCTTATGGTCATTATTTGAGAAACCATCAACCTTTGAATGACCATAGAGCCGAATGGTCATTATGGTGCATACGCCACACGTGTCGTTTGTGGCCTAATTTTACCGCAATTTTAGGCTATGACTTTTAGAAATATTTACCTACTTATACAGCCTCTGTGGTCTAGTGGTTAGAGCGTTAGACTCACGATCTGCAGGTCCGGGTTCGATTTCCGATCCCGACATTGTCGAAATCACGTTGTGAGACTGTCCTTTGTTTGGTAAGGACTTTACAGGGTTGAATCACTGATTGTCGGAAAAAATAAGATGATTCCGTGATTCGGAGGGTACGTTAAGCCGTTGGTCCCTATTAGCCGTTAAAACACCTCCACCAACCCACAATGAAGCAGCGTAGTGGAGTATGCTCCATACCCCCTCCGGTTGATTGAGGAGAGGCCAGTGCCCAGCAGTGGGAAGTAAATAAGCTGTTTATGTCTTATGTTTATAAGTAATTCTACTGATAAATCATTCAACGTCTTTTGATTGCTGAGTCTTGAGACAATCTTCTATCGTGTGGGCTGTGAGGTGAATTACCCACTTTATCAACCCGGTCTTGTCAGGGTTATTATTTAGCCGCCAAAGGCCCCTGACACGGCTCAAGTAATGATTACTTACTTACATCCGTAAGTAGTAACCGGGACCAAAGGCTTATCGTGCCTTCCAAAGCACGGACCATCTTACTTTTTGGACAATCAGGTGATCAGCCTGTAATGTCCTAACCAAACTAGCCGCCGGGATTCCAACCCAAGACCTCCGGATCGTGAGCCCAACGCTCAACCACTGGACCACGGAGGCCGCTTTTATTGATGACGTCACAGGACAGTATTTCCATACAAACTCGGAAAAAACTTTCGTTTTGACGTTTCGTAAATAGTATCTTATTTGACTAGGTTGTCAATTAGCTTATTGGGCATTGAAACTGTTTGGACCTCGATTTCGAAAATCCGTAAAATAAATTGCATCGACAATGAAGTAGAATTGAACAATGGCTCCGATAGAAAACTCCACACCCACTGCATCTATGCATGGGTGGATGCATTTACCAATTAGTACCATCTCTCTAATTCGACCACTCCTACGCAAACGTCATCGTAGACATTGATTTACTGCGGAACTGTGAGGTTGAGAAATCGAAACGTAATTTTTTTATCATAAACTCGTTACATCTATACAGTTTTATAGTTTATGACTATTTCTTAAAATTAAAAACAAAATAGAAATATGGAATATAAGATGATTTTGAATGCTATTAATTGAATTAATCGAGGTAACATTTAAAGCGAAATGCCATTAAACTTCATATAACGATATCACAAAAAAAGTCTATATTAAATGAAACCCAAAATCCGGGAAATGGATATCCCTCATAAAAGTTATTTCTGGTTACCCTACACCTGGTGTCAACGCCCTCCGAGGTGTTACATCGAAATAGGTTAACATTTCGTTTCCGAAACTAGTGATGCATAAAAACGGCTATTTATTACATGAACATCAACGGTTTATTGAATTGAAATCGTTGATTATAACTATCGGTTTTTTTTATTGTTATTATTACTCGTAATTTGTATTTAGAACGTATCGGTAGGTTTTATGTTTTTATTGCCTGTTCGTTATTTAAATAACGCTTTATGGTTTTGTTTGTATCTTGTTTTTTAAATCTTTCTATTATTTCATTACTTTATCGTAAATATGCGTACCTACTCATACTTGAGTTCGTCAAAGCATTTAAAGGAAATTTCTAGATCTATGGAGATGTAAATTAGCTTTTACTAGAAAGTTCATAAGTTAATGTTAATTGGAAAGTAGAGACCGCCTCGAGCTTTCAAAGGCTTTTTACCCGGCTTTACCAAGCGACGGGTATAAGTTATAACATAATATAGCATCACGCCTGTATCCCAAAAGGGGTAGGTAGAGGTGTATAGTACACACCCACTCCTATGTCTAAATTGAGGTCGGAGGCTTTTGATATGATAATCCAACATAAACGCTCAATAAGCTAAGAACTGTATCCCAATTGGGCTAGTCAGAGGTACATTCATCCCAAGATGAACTAAGTACCCACAACTCACCGAGCTTTCTGTTAGACTAATGTGATAGGTGGTCAGCCGTATCACCGTCTATAATATGATATTATGCTGTTAAATTATTCAGCTTCTGATAGTAACCCAAGATCACCAATTATATGTGTAGGCGCACGTTCGGTGGGCGTATCTGATGCCTCATTATCATATTATGGCGGTATATGTAACATGTTACGATTTGCTATAACGCTGTAACCTTGTCGCTGCGTTGTAAATCACTATAGCAATGTCAGGCGCCACTTCCTGTCTCTAAGTTACATACGGATCGAATCTTGCGCATGTACGTGCTGTATTTTATTTCTACTCTAGTAAATTAACTAAAATGTCTTTGTGGTGGTTTCAAGATTGAATTTTTGGTTTGGACTTACATCGTCATCACTAATTTAAGAGCCACGCTCTTGTCGGTGTAGCATTCTCCAAGCTACTGTTTAGGGAAAAATAGGGAAGTGGTTTCCTTCTTGCCTTCTTTGGACTTACAAGAGAATAAAGTCCCGATAGTCCTTAAAACTGGGAATAATTAATTATTTTTTCAATGCACCGTAATAGTGACCAGACGGGTGTGCGGGTTGGAAGGTCAGAGAGACAGTCACTTCTGTAAAAAACCGGACCTGTCAAATCTTCAGGTTAGGTAGCGGACCCTGTGAAAAACCGGATAATGCTAGGGAGGTGATGATGATGAATACTGCGACCAATATCATGTCTTAGTAACATCATCATTAATTTAAGAGCCACGCTATTGGCGGTGTACTCGTAGCATTATCCATTCTTGTCTATCAAAGGCCAATTCACTTCCTTATAAGACACGACGTTCGCCTTCTCTTTAATCTGATCCATGTAAGCTCTTCTTGGTATTTCCCTTCCTCTCTTTCCTTGTATCTTCCCTTCTATGATAGATAACATAACATAAACAGCTTATATACGTCCCACTGCTGGGCACAGGCCTCCCCTCAATCAACCGGAGGGGGTATGGAGCATACTCCACCACGCTGCTCCACTGCGGGTTGGTGGAGGTGTTTTTTTTACGGCTAATAGCTGGGACCAACGGCTTAACGTGCCCTCCGAAGCACGGAATCATCTTACTTTTCATCAGTCTCACAAAGGGATTTCGACAATGTCCCCATCGGGAATCGAACCCGGACCTCCAGATCGTGAGCTTAACACTCTAACCACTAGACCACGGCTCACTGTTCTATGATGTTTTTAATAAATTCGTCGGGTCGTATTAAGTGTCCTGGCTGTTGACTCTTCTTGATTCTTCTGTCTGTTTTTTGTGTCAGGATCGAACCTAATGGAATTCTATAGCCTCTGCTTACCGCGGCGGGAAATAGGCGTGAGTTTATGTATGTATGTGTATTATTTTCTATCTAACAATAGGTATGTCATAAGTAGGTATGCAATTTATAAAATGACGGATAACAGCTGAGTTAAATGCACAAATGTCATTTATTGTCAATGATGATGACATTGACAATGAATCATCGTGACCTTCACGCTTTGTTGACCATCGGGGTGATATCATAGTCACCTCTGCTAGTGCAGTCCATAGAACAATGTAAATTACGCTTGGCGGTTACTAGAGGCGAAAGTGGAGAATTATCGTCGAAATGACGGCACGACGACTATAAGTCCTAGTGTACTAGTTTATAAGTCGTTTGTATACTAACATTCTATGGACTTTGTCCGAAATAAACGATTTTTATTTATTTATTATTTATTTATAAGAATATTAGCATAATATACTTAGTCCCTATATAGGTGCCTATAAGTATATAGGTATTTTAGAGAATTTCACTAATTAAGTAAAAACTCTTAGTCCTTTTTGTGTACACAAATTATGGACACTAGCGTAAATTGATTTCTTGTAGCCCCTTGAGATTCTTTCTTTTCTTTCTATATGACTAAGTACCGCTATGTCTGATCTAGACTTATTTTTCAATTCTCTTAGGCAGTACAAAGATAAATAAATATTTATGTCCTCCAGCTGATTTTCAATTTTCAGTTTATTTGTATAATTACAATTACAATTTGTGTAATTTAGTAATTTATCTATACGATTACGTTGTCTTACGTTGCAAATGTTGTGTGCACATATAATTGGCTTATGTAACAGTCCAATTCCTGATGTAACTTTTATTTTATTTAATGTTTTATTATGCTATTGGTGTACCGTTTAAAAATAAATTAATATATGGGTCAACGCAGATTATTTATTTAATCAGCGCAGCGAAATAATTTGATTTTCATTCTCATAGAGTGCAATCTTTTCCCTACCAAATATCGGCTTGCGGCGCCTCTACCCCGCGTATAGTTCTCCTCTATAAGACCTAAGGCGTGTCTGGTAGCCGCCATGTTAGATTTTATTCCAAGCTCTGTGGACTGATATCATGGCGCATCTGTCTGGCCAGTTCCTATTAAAACATTAACAACATACAAGTATGATGATTCGTGTGAGATATGATGTGAAGTACTTATTATTTTATCTTGGCAACACATCTACTTAATTAATGTAAGAATGCAGTTGTAATTGTATACATCGTTATTTGTTATTAAGCAGGACCTACAGTATCTACCTACATTTACCTATATCTATATTCTATACTATAGATCACTCACTAACTGACTGACTCACTCATCACGACATATTAGAAACTACAAGTCCCAAGAGTCTAAAATTTTGCATAGGGGTTTTTTTAGGATGTAGGTGTTCACTAAGATGGAGTAAAAAAGGGTCGCAAAGAGTCTATAGAATTTACTCACTATTTAAGAAACTAAAATGCATGTAGTTATTTTTTAAACAACCCATACAATAAGGGATGACAACAACCCATATAATAGGGCATGTAAGTTTGTATGGAAAATATCTTATTATTAAAGCTATCGGCTTTAAACTTACATGATATAGTACCCGTGTGAGGCCGGGACGGGTCGCTAGTACAAAGGATCATAACGTCGCCGATTTGCACCTTTTACAATTGTCAATAAGATACAAATCACTTTAGCAAAAAAATACGAATACGTCAGTTAGCAAAATCAGCCACGGTAAGAGCACGCACGCATACAACTAGGTACTCTTCCCGATCTTGAGCTTTCTCTTTCCATGAATTAATAAAAAACTTTGAAGTCTTAGATATAAGACATCTTTTAACATTTATACGAAAACACTTAGTTCTACTTACTCAGAGAACAAAAAAAGATTGATACGGTTAAATTACAAACATCTTGACCGTGACTCTTGAGCATAAGGTCGCGAATCTGTCGCTGTGGCCGGAATATTTGCGTAAATTGTTCTAATTGACTGCAATCTAGAATCTAAAGTGGGAATGATCGTATGACATCACCGCTAGTTCGATATAGTTTTCATTTTGTTATTTTAGGGTTCGAGAGTGTAACAATTGAATGCTAGAAATACCATCTGCCAGCTTTTTACGAGATGCGTTGAAAAGGAGGAGGATTTAATTCTTATCGGTTTCAGACCACCGTAGAAGCGCTTCTAGTAAATATACATTTCTCATAAAAGAACATAAACCATTCGCAAAATATAAATATTTTGTAACGATTATCAGAAAAAAAGGAATAAATACCTAAATAATGAATTTCAAATTACAATTAAAAGGTTTTTCATTCTAAATGTAGATGTTCCAAATTCAAATTTAAAGAATAAATAATAAATTTAACAATTATGAGGTATTTCATTCTTAATGTTCCAAATTCAAAATAAAATTTGAATGGAACTCGTGTTTTGTGCAACAATAATTCGGTAATGTTTTCATTTTTTGATGAGAAGGATAATGAGAAGTTTACAACGGTAATAAAATTTTGTATGACTGGTAGTGTACAGAAATAATTGAGTGTTCAATAAACGATGGTATCGACCGGGTGCTGTCATACGGCGACCCAGATCTGTGACCCGGTTGTAGTCTCTATGACGGGCGCTCGAGCTTTATTTTCAGACTTATGACTACTATAACAACTGTTGAATAGTGGAAATTCTTAGAATATAACATATACGTACATACATAACAAACATATAGCACTAATTACTTGCAGCCACTGTTGATACGAACTATACGAAGTCCTAAGATGGATAAGACGAACGTTATAATGACAAAGGGAATTGACCTAAAGTCAATCATGTGAAAAAGGACACAATTCCCCTGTTTGTTTTTACAATTATGCCCGGGAAGACAGAAAGGTGAGATAGACAGTCGCTACAAAACCGAACCTGTCAAATCTTCAGGTTAGGTAAGCGGACCCTGTAAAAAACGGGATGTTCCTAAGGAGATGATGATGGCCGGGAAGATAAGCAGCTGAACGTGTTCCGTTTTTTTATTTTTAAGAAGAAAACAAGAAAGAATGTTGATGGGAGCGAAAAGGATTAGTCATGGTTAAACTACAAATATTTGATTATAGTAGTCGTAATTGAATAAATGCTGGTAATTGGTAGATAATCGAATCAAATGTAAGTGTATAATGAATGTTGGATGTCAATATAAATGTGTATGAACTAATACTTATATCTTTTAATAAGTACTATAAATACGTATGAGTTGAGTAATAGATATAAAAAATAAATGACGGGAGAGGTAGCAGATGTTCTTTAATAATGGGCTATGTGGTATCAAGTAAGAAGTTTCTAGTTCCATCCTAAGCTGGTAGGTGTATATGTCCTTTAATTACAGGTTTGAGTCCGATTCCATATAAACTATTAATAATATAATTGTTCTTTAAAGTACGAAAGGTCAAGATAGGCATGGTTTAATATTGGTGTACCTTTTAACCCCCGGCTCAAAATTCCTTATGTGTAAGGCCTTCTTCTTCTTCTATCGTGTGGGTTGTGAGGTGAATTACCAACCTCATCAACCCTGGTGTCAGGGTTACTATTGTAAGGCCTTATAATAATAGATTAAACAATAGAAAAGAAAAAATACCCAAAAAAGAAATAAATTACCTATTCCATATTCAAAATTCGTCGAGCAAACGCCAAACCACATGAACGCATGACATAAAAACAAATGAACTCCGTTCCAGATTTAAAAACGCCATCACGCGTGTCTAAAGCTAATCAAAAGTCCACATGGACGAAGATTAAAAGATTTTGCGCCGGTAGAACACGCCTAAAACAATATGACCTAAGCTTATTGAGTTTCGCAATCGCAACGTGTAACATTTTATTTCCGCCGTATTATAATATTTTTGTATAACGACGCGAAATCGGAAACTCTTACAGTTCGTATTTTCATTGATAGTGGTGTATATTAAACTTGGTAGGATTTTTACGCGTGCTCTAATTTGATAATTTAAGAAGGCGTTATTGTCTTAAGATCTGAATGATTACATTGTGTATTTGAATTGGCTGGGTTATGCATGACTCAGAGGCGCCTCAAAGAGTTTTGTGGGCACGATAATTTTGGTTACACAACTGCCTCTGATCTAATCGTTCAGGGTTGACAAAATACGAGAATATTTGTATTGAATTATTAATAGCGGATTGGAATTCGTCAGATGTCATCTTTCTCAGGGTCAGGTTGAGCATTTATTTGTGATGTGATTGTTTGTTGGTACAAAAGGGGCTTGGTATTATCGTGACTCAAATTCTTTTCTTTATTCTTAGTTCGGTTTTTATAATACAACTTACAACGAATGCTAATGTTTCCTTATAAGTAGGTACCTATTATTTTATAACGTTACAAATCTGTTTATAACTAAGTACTAGGTAAGTACTTACTTATAAACAGTTGTAAATATATTAGGTACTTAGTAAAAAGATTCAATGATCGTCATACGCATGCGTAATGCTTGTTGAGATAGGTGTAATTTCATGTGAAGAATACGAATAAATTGATAGCGTAAGTTTTAATTTTTTGGAAAAATATTATCTACTGATTAAAATGAATCTAATGTCAACTGTTTAAAAACAGCAGTAATTTTAAACCATACAAATACAAATATGCTTTAGAGACTTAACTAGGTACATGGCAAATGGCGGCCTTATCGCTTAGAGTGATTCCTTCCAGACAACCATGAGACAAAAATGATTGCGGGATCTTAATGAAACTATTATGCGAGTAATTCCTTTTTGCAGACTACTTTGACATGTTTACTAAACAAATCTTCACCTTTGCATTGAGCGTCCCATTTGACTCGTATATAATTACTTAGGTATGTAGTACCATTCGACCTAGGCATTTAAGTGCGCTAGCCTAGCACTCACCATAAGCATATGATTAAATAATCGATATTGTGAACCTTGGTCAACAGTCAAATGTACAGATATTTTACACAACAGAAAAAAGATAAAAGTGGATCTGTCAGTAAGTATCCTCTGCCGAAGAGAGAGGTGTTTGTCTGGAAGAGATCGCTCTTAGCGATAAAGCCGCCTTTGCCCACCTTAGAATAAGTTTATCCTCTAAATGTAAAGTACAATAGCCTCAATGCGCGGTAAAAATAAAATTTGTCAAAGTACGTAAGCTAGTGTTGTAACGTTCATTACCATAGTGATGTATCAGTGAAGATTAGATCGATCGATTCTATTCTATGTAACATTATGTGTGTACAGGAACGTATATAAATATGACACGTCAGCACAGACTTTATAGACAAGCTTTAGTTATATTATGACAACTCTATTTGTAATTATGATTTCAAAAATCGAATCAAAATTAAATCAATCATAGCGGGGTACATGTTTATGCTTATGTTTATGAAATTATGCTGACGTAAACATATTTTTGACGAGCCCGTACCCACTCCTCTAACAACGACCTCTTTAATGTTAATATCATTAGTCTTTATTGACGTTTGACTCATCAAATTAAATGAAAAGACTCTTTGTGAGCGTTCGACAAACATTTTCCATTCAATTATTGTCACATTTAATTTTAACGGGGCAACCCTAACAGGCGACGGCGGCGTCTTTTGTAGCATATTTTAACTTTTTAAGCACAAAAAGTTAGCCTTCACGAATTGTCGAATCGAATGTGAAACAGAACATTATTTGATTTGTATATTTGCAGACTTTTTAATTGGTTCGATAATTATTAAATAGGCTACTTGACAACCTAGTCACATGAGATACTTTTTTCGAAACGTCAAAACGAAAGTTTTCTTCGGAGTTTGTATGGAAATACTGTCCTGTGACGTCATCAATAAAAGCCGTCAAACGTCGTCGTACTGATTGTTACTTAATTCATAAATTGGAAACTACCCTTATTCACAGTTCCGTTCACGAAGAAAGACATTGCAGCGGATTCGGGCAACCACTAGCTCAATTTGACAGGAGTAGAATTAGCTCTATCTCATTCTTGCACTTATTGTAAGTGAAGGACGACACTAGCTTCAGATCTGAAACTAAAATTAGGTTAAGTTTGTGCGCATCCGAATAGGCACCATTATATGTTGACCCCTACAACAGCACCACTGAGGTATAAACCAGTTGCGTATTTCATTTCAGTTCAACATTTATTACCAAGTAGTTTCTGAGAATTTTCTCCATAAAGGTGGCTTGATTGAGCCATTGCGTGACCACAAGCCTAGTGGGGCTATTATAAAGCGAGATTTACTCAAATATACCCCATTTTTTGGGCAAAAATTCGTAACTGCCTCGCCATTTCCTTTCTGTGATCCTTTTAAGTCAGCTATTTTAATTGTTCAGCTGTTTCTGAACACATGTGTACCTACGTTAGCACCCTGTCGCATTAAGATATTTGATATTTAGTAAGACTTACGTTTCATTTATCAAAAAAGTTAATGTGACATGGTGCTAAAGTTTATCCATACTTCATATTGGACATGACCGTAAGAACGGAGACAAATTAAGGAGAAGCGCCGAGGACGCCCAGCGGCTGATGTAACGAAGCTCATGGTATAAGAAGACCAGGTATGCTCAATCCTATGACAAGCCGCCATTGCTAGCCTATTGATGACGTAAGTGTTACCATTCAATTGGTATCTCCAACATTTCAAGGCTGTAAATTTTATTCTTGAAAATTAAGTGAATTATTGACTAATGTACACATTGTCACATATATAAAAATCATTACAACCGTACGTAAATCTTTTACTAAAAGTACAAAATTTCCTTGCAAGTAAATTGAAAACATTGGACGTGGGTAATTTTTTTTTACGAAATGGCAATGCAGTGTCGGATGACGTAACGCGGTAAAAAACACCTCCACCAACCCGCAGTGGAGCAGCGTGGTGGAGTACGCTCCATACCCCCTCCGGTTGATTGAGGGGAGGCCTGTGCCCAGCAGTGGGACGTATACAGGGTGTTAGTGACATCGTAACGAATACTCAGAGGGATGATTCAGGCCATGATTCTGAGTTAATATCAAGTGGAATTTTCCGTCGCAAAATTCATGTTATTTTTTTAGTTTTTTAAATTTATTTTCAATTCTATACTTTTGCGATGGAAAATTCCACTTGATATTAACTCAGAATAATCAGCTGAATCATCCCTCTCAGTATTCGTTACGATGTCACTTATACCCCACACAAGTACATACAGTAGCCATACAAGTAGGTATGGGTGTTAGTGACACTGTAACGAATACTGAAGGGGATGATTCAGACCATGATTATGAGTCGATATCAAGTGGAATTTCCTGTCGGAGAAGTCATGAAAATTTTAGAGCTTATTTAAATTATTTTCCGTTCCATAATTTTGCGACGGAAAATTCCACTTGATATCAACTCAGAATAATGGCCTGAATCATTCCTCAAAGTTTTCGTTACGATGTCACTAACACCCTGTATAAGCAGTTTATGATTATGTTGTTGAAAGCATCTAAACATCATTCAAAGGCTGTTATTACTTATTGTAAAATTCACGTTTTCACCTCTGTTGTGGCTTGACTATATAATTTAACAAATCGTATGTAAAGACTTGTTTACTTTGAAAATATTAATTCCCATGTTGAACGCTTGTTACGTTGAGCGTGACTCAAGTATTACGTCATTGAATATTTAAATAAATAATCGTTTAAGGAGATTTTATAACATTTTATTGTTGGAACAAAAAGCAACGTCATAGTTATAATTATAATTAATAAGTATATAAATACCTCATAAAATATATTGTCGAAATCACTATATGAGGCTGTCTTTTTGGGTAGTTTGTTTGGGTAGGACATTGCCGGCTTGAATTAGCTGATTGTCCGGAAAAGTAAGATGATTCCGTGCTTCGGAAGGCACGTTAAGCTATTGGTCGTATTAAGTTGAATCGTATGGTGTCAGACGTCACACACACAGATGCGCGTGTACAGTCATGAGCAATATCATGTACCCATTTTAAAACCCTGTCGCACTATCATATTTGACATTTAATGAGGCTTATGGTTTAATTTGTCAGAAAAGTTAATGTGACATGGTTGCAAAGTGTATGTATACATATTAGTACTTGTGACCGTACGATAATGTCAATGTTTAGCGTCTGTGTAAAACGAAGTTGTTTGTATGAAGTGTCCGGGGTGCGCTAAAAGTGACGTATCAAACCGCTGACGTTATCCGTTCAAATTATTTTTCCTCCCGTGCAAACCATTCAGTGACGTAAGCTTATTTGTGACGTGACAGGAGCTGAATTGCTCCTGTTTCTAACATCTAAGGTGCAATGAATAATTAAATATTTCTAAAACTTTCCTACTCCGTACAAAGAAGTCATTAAAACATTTTATTCAATGGAAAGACTGTTCTATATCTGAACTATGATAATTATTGAATGTATAATTCGTTTGTGTTTCTGCTGTCCAGCCCCATTGGGTATGACGTAGTATTTATATTTGGAATCAGGCCGTGACCAACATTACGTCAGTCCATCGACTATTTTATAATTTACTAGGGATAAGGATTTTTTTGTGACTTATTGTAGATTTGCCGCATATGGCATTAACTACGTGGCCGGACAAATGGGGAGCGCTGAGGGCTCTCATCCGGGTTCTTAAGTATTTATATCGAGTAATATTGCCAAAAAAATGTATAATAGTACAATTATAACTACAAACCATTCTGTGTTTTTTTTCACACTTTCTTGTACATTATTTCTTTGCATAAAAACATAACATAAACTGCCTATATACGTCCTAATGCTGGGCACAGGCCTCCCCTCAATCAATCGGAGGGAGTATAGAGCATACTCCACCACGCTGTTCCACTGTGGAGGCATTTGTAGTAGTAGTCTAGCAGCCCGGCTTTCCGAAGCACGGAATCATCTTACTTTTTCGGATATCCAGGTGATTCAGCCTGCAATCTTCTAGCCAAACAAAGGTTTCACAAAGTGTTTTTCACCAGCGTCCCCATCAGGAATCGAACCCGGACCTCCAGATCGTGAGCCATCTCCCTAGCGTTATCCCGTTTTCACAGGATCCGCTTACCTAACTTGAAGATTTGACAGGCCCGGTTTTTTACAAAAGCGACGGCCGAACGTAAAATATTTATTGAATATGTATAATTTAAATACTTATTCTGGATCTTTCCATACATCTGCAGATTTGCAAACTGTCGTGACATTGTAATAGTTGTAGGTAAGTAATTATTATGTAACTAAGTACCTGTGTACAAATTACTGAGAAACAACACGAAACGAACATACAATATATTACATAGTGTTAGCCTATGGTCATATTTATGGTAATACGTAAAAATAACCGTCCCTGTCCTTTACGGCGGATAAGAAAATGACTGATATAAGTATGACTTCTATAATGTTTGTTATAAATGAATCAGGTATCAGGTGGCCAATCATATTTCCTCTCCAGTTCTCTATAGTCTTCAAAATGGTTCTCTTTTCTTCAACTCTTTCCAGCACTTTTGGAAAAAATAAAAAAATTGAAAAAATTGTTTTTTTTTTCGAAAAATTGAAGAGAAGACAGGAAAGGGTAGACCTAGGAGAACATTTATGAACCAAATAAAAGAGAAAGTGCAGGTCGTGTCGTATCAGGTGAAGGTTTTGGCGGGAAGAGGAATGGCGATTACTCCACCGACAAGAGCGCAGCTCTTAATTAGAGAGAGAGAGAGAGAGAAGTATGACTTAAAATAAAGTTAGGAGGTGGAGGAATTAGCACCAATGAGGGACTTTCCAGGATACGTTCCTCAAAACCAAAAGAATAAGAATAAGAATAATTTATTAAAAGTTTGTGTTTATTGAAATATATCTATACTAAAAATAAGAATAGGTAATAAACGCAAAAATAAGGATTAAAACTATACTACTAAAACTAAATTAAAAAGCTCAATTAAAAATGCTCCCTTTTATCACCTCTCGACCGAATGTGCCCATCACGCTCGCAGCGTTGCCCCGTTGGATGGCGAGAGAAATATGCTGCGCTAAGTAATGCCCGGACCGGGAGTCGCCCCCCTGCTCCCTTAGCCGCTTACCCACCTCTCTGATAAAGCACTTCGCTTCAGAACCCCAAGTCCCCGCCGTTCCGACGGCAAACGGCACAAAGTCATACGTCGATTCCAGGTTGGCGTACTTACCGTGCTTGAGACCGGCCGCTGCCTCGGCTGCTGAGCCAGCAGCACGTTTGGTTCCTCTTATATGAGAAGCCGCATACGTGCTAACGCATGTGGCGTCCCACACAAGACATCGCCCTTTTTTCCACGGAATCAACGTGAGACCGTCCGGCCGCTTACCGTCAGAACGGGACAAACCTGGCGGCTCCAGAACGCACGGCACACCCGCTGACGCCACGGCTCGTTTTAATATGGCATTGATTGTCTGGTGACGAGACATTCTACCTGCGCATTTATTGCATGCCAAGCCATGGTGTCCATTCGCCTCGACCATGCTGCCACAAACACATCGATGTGGCTCGCATATGTTGCACCCCAGCCGCAGCGCCGCTGCGATCCGTCGATAATTTATTTGCCAGAAAACAGTATTTACAGATGTAATTGTATAAAGTAGTCCGTGTTTTCAGCTTACAAGTAAGCATGCAAATTTATGTTGTTGCTACACATTCATCTACAATTAAATAATAATTATATAATACAAATCAATCATAAAATAAAATAATAATAAAACTCTAATTAACAATGTCAAAATTTAGTTTTTTTATCTAGAAATTCCTTAATACTATAAAAGCAATGTTGTAGCAACCATTTTGTCAAATTAACTTTTAAAGCAGCTTTGGTCATGTTCTTAAATACGGTGGGAAGTTTATTATATATAACTATACACATATTTGATATGTTCCTCTTGTAAATATATAGATGGCGTTGTACAGATTTTCCTTCGTTTAACCTTTTAATGTCATGGATAACAGACATATACATTGGTGCTAATTCCTGTAAATACCATCTAATTTTATTTTAGGTTATATCTGTCATTTTCTTATCCGCCGAAAAGGAAAGGGACGGGTAATCGACAAGCATAAAATTTATGGAACACACGTCAATTTTAAGCACAAATCTAAAACAACCGTCTAAAAATTCGCCCGGGTTATTCATTTATTTACTCATTCTTCCTAAAATTAAGAGCTGTCAATCATCCGTCCCTTTCCTTTTCGGCGGATAAGAAAATGACAGGTATAACTTAAAGTAAAATTAGGAGGTGTCTGCAGGAATCGGGGCCATTGTTTATGTTTGTCTTTGGGTATAAATGATGACCCGTTTAATTACGCCCGGGCAGATGTATCTTCCACCCAGTATTACTTCTATATTTTATCTTTATTTTATTTAGATTGCTACCTATAGGAAGCAACATAATTCTATGTGTGATCCAAATATCAAGCAATTATTATTTTTCTAATGCTTCTGCCATTACATACACCGTCATCTATATTGTTTCTGGTGAACGTAGCCTGGAAAGTCTGAAAATTGTTTAACTATTTTGCATCAGCCTTGCAGTTCAAATGCAGTTCGTCTGCTTTAGCCTGTGCGGAATATTATGACTCAACTTATAAAAGTAGGTACCTATTTGATCAATTATTTAATGAACTCAAGCTGCTGGTGGGGAGTTGAGAGTTGTCATTCTATACGTATTATTCCATTATTCTATGGTTTTAGTTTGAAGAAACGGGGCTTACCACTTATGCTTCCTGTTGATTCAAAGTTTGTATCTTCGTTAGTAACCTAACTTCATTTTCCCTCTATAATCCAAGTAGGTATACTAATCATTGAGTTTTTCCCGTAAGTGACTTGTCAGGAGTAGGTACACAAAACTGAAGTAATATCTATTTTGCCTCAGGAAAGTACCGATGCCTTGATAATTAAAAAAAAACTGGCTAAGTGTGATTTGGACTTTTGTATTGACAGTCCCGAATAATAATTTGGAAAGTGATACTTACTTAAAGAAAATTAAAAATGAGTTAAAGTAAATAACCCGAAACCCGTAAATAAAAAAAAAAACATATAACCCGGGTGCTTTCAAGGCCACAGTGAACAGGCACCTTCTGGGCGAGCTCGCTCCATCTTAGGCCTCGTCAATGCCTTCGGGCAAGTCTGGGGTCAAGAGCAAACCCATCAAAGGTAAAAAAATATTAAATATAATATGAAAGTAGTTCTTCTTCTTCTTCTATCGTGTGGGTTGTGAGGTGAATTACCAACCTCATCAACCCTGGTGTCAGGGTTATTATTGAGCCGCCTACCTACTTAACGACTACTTACTTACGTAAGTAGTAACCGGGACCAACGGCTTAACGTGCCTTCCGAAGCACGGATCATCTTACTTTGTGGACAATCAGGTGATTAGCCTGTAATGTCCTTACCAAACTAGGGATCACAAAGTGATTTTTGTGATATTGTCCCCACCAGGATTCGAACCCGGGACCTCCGGACCGTGAGCCCAACGATCAACCACTGGACCACGGAGGTCGTTAATTAAAGAAAAAAGTAGAAGAGATTATTTCCCGCAGTTACTTTTCCCCGGCTATCATCTTTCTAGCTTTATACCTGTTTCCACAGGGTCCGCTTATCTAACCTGAAAATTTATTGACAGGTTTGGTTTTTTACAAAAGCGACTGCCTGTCTGACCTTCCAACCCGCCAAGGGAAAACCCAAACCAGCCCAATACATGTTAGGTCACTTACCTCCAAAAATGCATTTCTCGGGAATGTTGGTTTCATCACAATGTTTTCCTTCACCGCTGTGCACGTGATAATCATTTATGATCCAAACATGAATTCGAAAACAAATTCGACAATAATATATTCGATAATTAAAAACAAAACTCAAAAAAAAAAATCGACAATTATTGGTTTAGGCCTGTGGATTCGAACGTGCGACCTCAAAGAGAGAGGCAAGCGTTCTACCAACTGGACTACCACGGTTCCCTTACAGCTCCCTCTCCATACCAAATTCCATCTCAATCGGTTCAATTCGGCTTAACAGACAGAATTAATTTCGTATTCCTTTAGGTTAGACTTTAGTCCGCGATGCACTTACTAGGTTGTAACCTTTAATTTTACTTTAGCTTGGAACTCAGAACCCTAAAAACCACAGAGATACGTGTATGGCTTCACATCACATGGTTTTGGTTGTCAACACGTCATAGCCACAACCCAGAAGGGAAAACCGGTACCATTGGCAATGAATCAAGTGTCCATTAAAACTGCCATCCGTCCACATAAACACGGAAATGTTGATAGAAAACTGTGCTTTACGCTTGTTTTTCGCGTAAAAACATTAATTTTATATAAAAGAAATACTTAATTTCGCGTAAAAACATAAATTGTTTGTAAAAAAATATTAATTTTGGATTAAAAACATTAATTTTAAGTCCATTTTTATTTATTTCAAGTTCATATTCCAGTGTTAAGGTTACGAGAGTATAATATTCAGTCTGCTTGATAAAGACTTTAGGGAAGTGATGAAAATCGATTCTATTCGTTTGAGTATGTCTCAAAATCGTTTGTTTAAAGAATTGGATAGTTTGCCTTTCGAAAAACAGTGTTGTTTAATAAACAGAACGTTAAGTGAACTTTTTTAAAGTACTTACTTATTTAAGTGTTTATAATGGCGAAAGTACGAGGACCTAAACTGACTTTCGGTAAGACCTTAATTACGTATTTTACTAGCTTATAAAGTTCACATTTCCGAGAAATGCGTTTCGGAGGTATGTGTCCGAACTTGTATTGGGCTGATTTTCCCTTCAGGGGCCCTTCCGGGTAAGACGAAGCTGATTCAGATTAGAGCAAATCGAAGATCGATTTGATTCTGTCAGCCAAGATGGCGATACCCGATTCTTGACGTCACATGAAGTTCGGCAAGCCGATTGAACGAATGAATTGAGAACTTTTATCACTTCATCGGTACTGGCTAAGTAATCCAAGTCCGGCGTCTAAAGCCGATTCCCATTGGAAGTGTCAGTTCATGTCAGTCTTCTATAAGAAATCGGACCTGTCAAATCTTCAGGTTAGGTAAGCGGACCCTGTGAAAAATGGGATAACGCTAGGTAAAAAAATAATGATAACTAATCTTATAAGTTCCTAGATATCACTAAACCGAGAAATAATCTTTTTTCCAGCCCCATAGTAGTACTTATAGTATGTATAATTTACCTAAACAAAAAACCCTAAGCAATAAATTACCAACCAATTGTCAATCACAGTAGGCCTAAAAACAAGACCTGCACGTATTTGGTAACCTAATAAATTATGCCTGACTATACCCATACTGGGTGCAAAGGTGTCGAGCCTTGAATGCCATAAGGAATAAGTAACATCGACCCGTCGGCCTACTTTTAAACATGATTTTATTAACATTTTACGCCAATGATAATAGTAATAGGCATAAAAAAATAATAGACGCAGACTACATTAATAATTATAAAAAATATGATTTATGATAATTAAAGAATGTCGTCATCAAAAGAATTTAAATTAAGAATGCGTTTTGAAAAGTAATGTTATCGTCAAACTTTTTAATTTGAATCTAATAAACGTGTTTACGAAGTCCGTTACGGTTATTATCACTAAATTTGAATATTGATGTCATTTATGACGATAATTATCTTGTTATACATTCCATTTAATTACATATACAGAGTGTTAGTAGCACCGTACCGAATACTGTGGGGTATGATTCAACTCATAATTCTAAGTTAATATTAAGTGGAATTTCCCGTCGCAGTATTCATATTTTTTTTATTATTTCCAATTCCATACTTTTGCGACGAAATATTCACAAACTGGTACAACCCAAATCATCATCATCATCAATTACCATATAATTCATCATCATCAGTTTTGGGATAATCATCAGGAGTGGCTGCGGGTTATTTTATTGTTGAGGGATATATTTTGTTCTCACGATACTTAGGTACTTACAATAAATATATACACAGGAACCTTTAATACCAAGTAGATAGACAAGTAGGTATAATAATAACAACAAATACACATACAAAATACATATATACTTATCGATCTCATTATTAGTGTAAGAAAATGTATAAGTAAGTATAAATAAGTAAGCTGTTTTATACAGGTGTTAGTGACATCGTAACGAAAACTTTGAGGGATGTTTCAGACTATTTGAGACCATGATTCTGAGATGATGTCAAGTGAAATTATCCGTCGCAAAAGTGTACTGGTGGAACTGAAAATAATGAAAAAATAAACACTAAAATTTTCATGAATTTTCTGACAGTAAATTCCACTTGATCACAACTCAGAATCACAATCATTATATTCGTTTAAGAATACCTACGAATATAGGTAACCTATAGGTATATAACAATTAGGTACAAGATTGTATTATTTATTGGCATTTCCAATAAGTATCATAAGTACTCACCTACTTCTAATTGTTACTTATGTTAATTTAGGTATACCTTATAAATACATTAGATAAACATTTAAAGGAAACCAACCACTTTACTTGGTTATTACTTCCTTCACGGAAAAATAAATTAAAATTAAAGTAATTTATGTCAGGGAAAATTTATAAAAAAATCTTTGATGTAAGCGATAATTTTATCAAGATTAACATTTTGAAAATAGAAGAAGTAAATGTAAACTTCCGAGTTCCCGCCAAAAAATACTTTTCCGTTTTAATTTACATTTTGTGTTAGGTAAGCACGTATTTACTCATTACAATCTTTACGACTGATTGTTAATTTTCAAATCTAAATCATATACTTACCTACATAACTACAAAGTAAACTTTTATCCTAAGAGCTCAACCTACGTACTTACCAATTTTGTAGAGGTAGGTAAGTACCTACTTCATAAAATATCCGTAAATATACACAATTGGGTCAAAGCGCCAACAAAACTAATAAAACTCATTGTCAAAAATAGCTTTCTTCGAAACGGACATCACACCACATTCTATCTCAGCTCCAATACATTTATAACAACACTCGACTTTACTCGTATCGTAGGCGCGAAAACATTCTAACCTACAAATTAAAAACAACAAAACTCACCAAAAAAATCCCGTTGAAGACAACCAACAGGTATTTTATACAATTCATTCCGCAGCCCTCCATTTTTGCAAAGTTCCAACTTCACTCACTTTATCAATTAAAACTTGAATGATAAAATACCTCGAATAGACGTAACAAAAGTTCGGATATTTGAATTTATTTTTCCGACGCGTTCGAACGGCAAGGCGGCGCGTCTCGTTATGGCGTTTACATCCAGCCAGTATCAGAGGTGTAGGCTGAATGTGGTAGAGCTTGATTTGTGGCCCATTTAGTACCCTAGAATTTCGGTGGCGTGAAGTCGCGTGCTAGGGTTGAAGTCACGCATACTAACTACTCTACCAAATTAGTATGACCTTAAGTAGAACTACCGTAAAACCTCGATAGAGATCTTCTTTAATTGGGAGGTTTACAAGCGATCGGGTATTGGTCCTCAGTTCGAAGCTTGCTTGAGGTTATTGGTCGGTAAACTGGACGTAATTATTATTATCACAGGTGCTTTTCCGATAACAATCCGTTAGTAATTAATATAACGCGTACCTGTTGTTAATTACATAGGGGATATTTTTTGTTGGGAAAACATGATTATAAATCTTAATGCGAGAAAAGCGGGCTGAAACGCGGAATTAGGAATTAGGTAGCTTGTGAAGGCGAAACTTGATGGATAGGTACAACTAACAATGATAATTAGCTCAAGTGAGAGTTAGAATCCCAGTGGTGACATAATAGTACAAAATCAAGTGATCACTAACTTGGTTAGGTCACTGCAGGCTGATCCGAAAGTAAGATGATCCGTGCCTTGGAGGTCGTGTTTATCAGTTAGTTCCGGTTACTATTTACTTAAGTAGGTAGTCGTTATAAGCCACGGCACGAGATAAGAGGCAGAAACTCAGTGGTGACAATAAAAATGTATTACAATTATTACAAAGAAATGCACGAGTTATCTAAGCATATCTTTTTTATTTAAATAAATAATCAAGATTTTATTTTATACAACTCCACACTATAACTTTATCTCTCTCTTTATTTAAGAGCTGCGCTCTTGTCGGTGGAGTAATCGTCGCATCGTCGCCATATCTACATAGAGTTAAAAATATAAGTATATATAAGTATCTTTATAAATATTGAGAATTGGGAAAGATAATGCTTATAAGTATATATAGAGGAAGACCTAGAAGGCTAAAAGTTTTATACGATCTACTCTGAACCGGTGTACGTGTATGAAACGATTGATGAATGTAGAGGAAACAAGAGAAGTGTGTCAGGATCGAAGCAAATGTATTTCCATAGCCTCTGCTTACCTCGGTGGGAAATAGGCGTGAGTTTATATACATATGTACTTATGTATCTATAGACGGTTCGAGCATGTAGAGAGATAGGTATCCTAGTACATACACCCATTCCTCGCCAGCTATGTTTTAGTCCTTTTCTTTATTTTTTTTTAAAAAAAGAACGTCTAGGGCCCTGTGCCGAGGTTTTTCTTGCAGCTTCTTGTCCCCGGCTATACAGGTTGTGACAAGCTGCAGTAGTTTTAGGCGGATGAGACGTTCGTTATGTAAAACATGACGATTCAAAGTGTAACTATGTTACCTACTGAATAAAGATATTTTTGAATTTGAGTCCAAATGAATCATTTAAAAACCGGCCACAAATCCTGGAAACTACGTGATATCAATTATCTATGATACAAACATGATTTTGAGACAGTTCATGATTGTAGATATTCTCTTCAGGACTTGGTAGTAAAAAAAAACATACAATCCCAGGTACATCGTGAAAGTCGACAAATAAATACCACAAAGAAAAAAAGGTTGTCATGGAAACCAAGTTTAAAACCACTGTGGGGTGTTTAACCCCATATAGGGTCAATAACTTAAGTCTTACACTTCAGTGAGTCTAGGTTCAACGTCTGTTGTACAGCATAAATAAACTATAATATATTTATTAAAAAAAAAAGGTTCTGCATTTAATTGTATTAAAAACAAAAGCTTCTTTATTCAAAGTTGGGCGAGGTGTGGGTACTTAGTTCATCTATCTCTAGAAACATCTAGCATCATCTAGAAACGGATGTACCTCCCTACCCCATTTGTATATAGTCGTTAACTTATGTACAACTAAATGGTATGTTGAAATAAAAACCAGTTTGAAATTAAGCACTTTTGGTTTATTTTAAAATAATTACTCGCAACCGTTACAGCAAACATGGAGTAGAAAAAAGAAGAGGAAATGACGTACAATGTTGCCATAGTAATAAATAAAAATTAGTGTTGTCATTGAGCATGACTTAAAAGTTACTAAATATTTTATTTTACACGTCTTTGTTCATCATCTACCTAGCGTTATCCCGTTTTCATAAGGTCCTTTTACCTACTAAGATTTACTATGGATTTGACTCCGGGTGAGAGCCCTACGCTCCCCATTTGTCCGGCAAGTAGTTAATGCCATCTGCGGCAAATCTACAATAAGTCACGTTAAAAAAATATGGATTTGACACTCATCTCTCTCTCTCTTCTCGTGTGGGTTGAGGATTGCCAACCTCATCAACCCTGGTGTCAAGGTTACTATTGAGCCGCCAAAGGCACAAAGGATTTGCCAAAGGATTTGACACTGCAGCCGTGGAAGCCCAGTTGGAAGAACTTGACTCTCACTTTGACGTCGCAGGTTCGAATCCTAGCACGGGCTTAAACCAATTTCGAATTTGTTATCGAATCCATGTTTGGATCGTAAGTGATTATCACGTGTTCAGCGGTATAGGAAAACATCGTGAGGAAACCAACATTATCGAATGCGTTTCGGAGGTATGTGACCTAACCTGTATTGGGCTGGGTTCCTTTCGACAGTTGGAAGGTCAGACTGGCTAACGCTACCAAGATGACAGATTTGCCGCGTAGATGGTATTCACTACTAGGCTGGATACTGCCAAAGGACATGGAGCGCTGAAGACTCTCACCTGGTACTAAAAAGACAACAGGCCCGAGGGTGCCCAGTTGGGCGGGAACCTCAGCTCAGGACTTCGTCGGACAGGATTATATTTGAAAGAATCAATCTTTTTTTTGACGTGACTTATTGTAGATTTGCCGCAGGTGGCATTAACTACTTGGCCGGACAAATGGGAGCGCTGAAGGCTCTCACCCGGTACAACGTTTAAGACAACATACCTGAGGGTGCCCTTTTGGGAGCGAACCTCGGCTCAGGAGTTGGTCAGTGAGGATTATATTTGAAAGAATCGATCGACCTAAGTAGGCCGATAGCGATAAGCTCCGAATGAGGGAAAACGTCGACCACGTCGGCGGGGTCGGTATCAGGATCCTGAAGTATTTGTCGACCACTTTGTCTGGCTATAAATAAATATAAAATATACATACATACATAAACTCGTGCCTATGTCCTATTGAGGTAAGCATGGAATGGAACTCCATTTTATAAATTATAAGGAACCCTAAAATTAATGCCTTAATATATTATTTCAAGTACTTTATTCGAAAGCATTGTTTCCGGCAGTAAATTGATGGCAGCCGTTTTAATGTCAAGTTTATCGGACCTAGGTCTAAACCTAAGGTCAATACCTGACCTCGGCGATAACGGACCTAACACGGAATGAGTTTATTTCTTTGCATAAAACTATGGTTTTAGAATTTGTTATCGAATCCATGTTTGGATCATAAATGTTTATCACGTGCTCAGCGGTGAAGGAAAATATCATGAGGAAACCCATATTCCCGAGAAATGCATTTTCTGTCTCAATCGTCTGTCCCTTTCCTATTCGGTGGATAAGAAAATGACGGGTATAACTTCAAATAAAATTAAGAGGTGTCTGCAGGATGTAGTGCCGTTTCTTTCAGCCTCCGGATTAGTTACAGGGGACCCGTTTTATAGCTTTTTTGTGTAGTATTGAACACAGCGCCATCTCGCCTTGATCGATGGAAGGTCCGTGAGCATCGACTTGCTATCGTTGGGCTCCGCAGTCGACGACTTTCCACCAGTAACCGGAAGATGGCGTGTGCCGATATTATGCGGAAGGCTATATCTTGGAGTCCCTTGTCAAGTAGCTGCTGAAGAATGTTGGTGTCAATATTTAATACAAAATTATATTTGGGAATTTTCGGTCTGTCTCCTGTCCTTGGACTTGTTAATAACTTGCATTTTGAGTGTGCGACGGCGGCGTCATCTAACGGACGATTGAGGTCGTACTAGCTTTGTCCGTGACGTAGGCGTTGAATTGGGCGATTTATATAGTCCTGCGCCTGCGAGCTGCCGCATTCCCCAGACAGCGCTCCGCCGAGCGGGTGTGTCCACACCTTCGATTTTTTAGTGTGAATTTCGGGTGAGAATTTGTCTTTATAATGCGTTATAGCATTTTAATCGTAATTATCAGTGTCGATATATGTTGTCATTGTTTTTCTTTTAGGCGGTTTATAAGCGTGTGACCGGTGGCCCGCAACTCCGTCGCACGCGCCGCCAAATCTTCGTAAATTTTTATTCTGGTAAGTAAGTTATACATTTCTGTCATCTGTCGTGACTCGTGAGTGTTAGTGTTTGCGGTCAGAATTCTAATGTGCGATTTGTTCCGAATAGGTGTGGTTTTGGTGTCCGTGGCGTGGACACGTTGCTCCGCCATTTTGTCCCAGCGTCGTGGCATCGACGTCATCGTACGTTGGCCGCATACGTGGCTTCTCGACCTCCGACAGGTGAGTCTTTTTATACGATTTTGGGGAGTTAGTTAGGTTGTGCCTCCGCCCCTAGAGGTTTGATTTACCCCTGTGCGTTTTGTCCACAGGAGGTGTTTTGCGAAGGTGTTTTGTGACGGCTGTTTTACGAAGGCTGTTCTGTTCTATGACGGGTGTTTTGTACAGCTGTTCTGCTACTGCTACAGCTACAGCTTATTGGTAGCTGCTTCTAGTCGGCTCGGCTTCCTTCCCGCCGCCGAGGGCAAACGAGCTAGGGAGGTTTTTATAATACCTTTCTTATTATTTAATAATGCTTAACGAATGACCAGTGGCCTTGAATACCTGGAATGTACCCTTAGGATTTAAAAGTTCCAAATACCTACTTATATTTTTGTGTAACTTTGGTTTTCTTAGTGATTAATAAATTCGAGTAAACCCATTTGCTTATTTCTTATTTCTTCACCTCCACTTTCTTCTTCATCATCTATCTTAAATTTTAAAACATTACATGGCGCCCGATTACTGAGGTCTAAAGGTTCAGGGGACGCCCCCGGTCTTCGGTCTTTCGCTCGAGGATCGGCTGGTCATTCGTTGTGTATTTTTTTTGTAACGTGTAAAAAGAACAAATTGTGTGGTGGTGGTGTTTCTTCATTTACCCCCTAGTGGATAAGATTTATCGTATTCATATTGATGTGTGCTTTAAACGAAACAAGTTAATTTACAAATACCTACAAACTATTTTGTATAACTGTGTTTTTAAATTTACATTTGCATTATATATTATTTCTTTTGCTTTGCATACTTTTAAAGTTTGGACTTTGAACTCGTATAGCATTTTATAACATCACATTGTTAAAAAAAATTATACTGCGTTGCAGCTATTTTTCCGTATTATTAAACTTCTTTAATTGTTTCTTAAAATTTTGAGCTTACTTTTTTGTTTTTATCACAAATTTGCTTTTATAAAACAAAACATTATATACCCTACGAAGGTTTTTTTTTTAATGTAACTTTAAATTTTTAACATTCTTCAGTAAAATTATTATTGTTGCTAGTTTACTGCTTAGCTTTGCTATACGGCTTTTTT
This sequence comes from Pectinophora gossypiella, assembly GCF_024362695.1. Lineage (NCBI taxonomy): Eukaryota > Metazoa > Arthropoda > Insecta > Lepidoptera > Gelechiidae > Pectinophora > Pectinophora gossypiella. The sequence goes on from NC_065409.1 coordinate 2,405,878, forward strand.
CTTCAAAATTTTATGAAACTTGGCGTGAGTTTAGAATTATATTTTTGTTTTATACCCTCAAGGTTTATTTACAATTTGTAAATTCTTTCAAATTATGCAACAATTTATAAAAGCATTTCGGCCTAATTTCAATTAAACATTTAACTTGCTGTCTAGTGAAATTATAGTTCTTGGTTGTATAACCACGGCTATACATAAGTACCTACATGCTTGTTATCTATCTTGCATTCCTTTTGAGCTTATAGCAAATAAACTGGTTTTGTTTTTTTTTTACACGCTCGTTAGTATTACGTGGTACAATCTTTTATTGTTGAGCTATTGTGTGCTTAATAGTTTTGTATTCTATTACCGGATAAATTCTAATAAGTAAATCTTTTGAATTGGATTAATTACGTTACATATACAACATTTATACATTGTTAGTTTTACAAATAACTATATTTTTTTTACATTTGCATTTTGTTTATTTGCATTTATTTTTACTTTTCAAGTAGGTATTTAGTTAATGAAAATATTCTTTGATTATTTTTTTCTTTAAAACTTAGTACTTAGTTAAATCTTTGTTAAAGTACATTGGTCATTCATTTTTTTTTAATCATGGGATTGGAAGGACGTCTAATTAAATTTCGTCTATTACGTAAAGATGAAATAATTTACGAGGTATTATTTCGTGGTGCAGGGCCACCACTTGTACTATACATCTTCACATTTTGAAGGTGTGGGTACACCGGCAGCGTTGGGGAATCATTTAGGTTAGTTGTCTTTTAGGTTAGTTGTTGTAGGAGCCGATTTACTGGTGGACGCGCGGCCGCTGTGGGGCTCGCCGCGCCGCCACTGGCGAATTGTGGCCTATTATATTGTTGACGGTGAACGTGTGGGTATTCCCTAGGTTCCCCACACTGCCACTGTCGACATATCCAGTTATTTTTATTTTTTTTTTTTTTTTTTTTCTTCTTTATAACTTTATTCCCGAGCAGCTTGCGGGTGGACGCGCGGCCACACCGGCGGCACGCCGCGCCGCCATCAACAAGTTGGGTCGTTTTTTTTTTATATCTTTTTTTATTATTTTTTTGTTTCGCGTTAGGTAGGGATTAGTACCTAATCGTGTGGTTTGTTGATGGTTGGGGTCGAGCACTCACCAATAGTAAGGTGAGGTCACTTCCCCGCCGTTTTAGGATGTTGAGGGAGTGGTAGTTGTGACTGATGGCTGTTGAAGTCATTAGTGTTTATTGATGGTTGGGGTCGAGCACTCGCCAATTGTAAGGTGAGGTCACTTCTCCACCATTTTGAGATGTCGAGAGAGTGGTAGTTGTGACTGATGGCTGTTGAAGTCATTAGTGTTTGTTGATGGTTGGGGTCGAGCACTCGCCAATTGTAAGGTGAGGTCACTTCCCCACCATTTTAAGATGTTGAGGGAGTGGTGGTTGTGACTGATGGCTTTTGAAGCCGTTAGTGTTCGTTGGTGGACGTAGTTATTGCTACGGACACGTATTATTGTTGTAATGAGTCATTGCGACTTGCTTACCGACATGTTTTTGGCGCTCGTATGCGCGCTATTGATGTATTTCTTGAATGCGAAGTATTTCTTGGATGCGAAGTATTTCTTGGATGCGAAGTATTTCTTGGATGCGAAGTATTTTTGGGATGCGAAGTATTTTTGGATGCGAAGAATTTCTTGGATGCTATCTGATGTTGTTGTGCTCATGGTGAGCACAGGTGGTTTATGTGCCTTCTCGGCAAGTTTTTAAGTTTGTCTTTGTATTTCTAGGATTTGCTTTTTACTGTTTGTACGGAATGGCATTTTTTGCCTTTATTTATTTTCATTGCTATAGTTTTACTTTTTTTATTTTTTTTTTTTTTTTTGGATTATTGTTTTTTTTCGTCGACTTTATCTTGAATAGCATTTGTGTCTGTTTTTTTTTAATTTTTAAAATTATTTCTCTTTCAAGTTAAAATTGAATATTTTTTGTTGAGGTTTGAGTTTTGGTTTGTTTGAGGGATCAGCTGAGGGCCAGCTGGGATTTCCTCGTTTGTTTTATTTTTTAATTATTTTTTTTTTTTTCACTCGGAAATCCTTTTGGGTGGGGAGGTATTGTAGTGCCGTTTCTTTCAGCCTCCGGATTAGTTACAGGGGACCCGTTTTATAGCTTTTTTGTGTAGTATTGAACACAGCGCCATCTCGCCTTGTTCGATGGAAGGTCCGTGAGCATCGACTTGCTATCGTTGGGCTCCGCAGTCGACGACTTTCCACCAGTAACCGGAAGATGGCGTGTGCCGATATTATGCGGAAGGCTATATCTTGGAGTCCCTTGTCAAGTAGCTGCTGAAGAATGTTGGTGTCAATATTTAATACAAAATTATATTTGGGAATTTTCGGTCTGTCTCCTGTCCTTGGACTTGTTAATAACTTGCATTTTGAGTGTGCGACGGCGGCGTCATCTAACGGACGATTGAGGTCGTACTAGCTTTGTCCGTGACGTATGCGTTGAATTGGGCGATTTATATAGTCCTGCGCCTGCGAGCTGCTGCATTCCCCAGACAGCGCTCCGCCGAGCGGGTGTGTCCACACCTTCGATTTTTAGTGTGAATTTCGGGTGAGAATTTGTCTTTATAATGCGTTATAGCATTTTAATCGTAATTATCAGTGTCGATATATGTTGTCATTGTTTTTCTTTTAGGCGGTTTATAAGCGTGTGACCGGTGGCCCGCAACTCCGTCGCACGCGCCGCCAAATCTTCGTAAATTTTTATTCTGGTAAGTAAGTTATACATTTCTGTCATCTGTCGTGACTCGTGAGTGTTAGTGTTTGCGGTCAGAATTCTAATGTGCGATTTGTTCCGATTAGGTGTGGTTTTGGTGTCCGTGGCGTGGACACGTTGCTCCGCCATTTTGTCCCAGCGTCGTGGCATCGACGTCATCGTACGTTGGCCGCATACGTGGCTTCTCGACCTCCGACAGGTGAGTCTTTTTATACGATTTTGGGGAGTTAGTTAGGTTGTGCCTCCGCCCCTAGAGGTTTGATTTACCCCTGTGCGTTTTGTCCACAGGAGGTGTTTTGCGAAGGTGTTTTGTGACGGCTGTTTTACGAAGGATGTTCTGGTCTATGACGGGTGTTTTGTACATCTGTTCTGCTACTGCTACAGCTACAGCTTATTGGTAGCTGCTTCTAGTCGGCTCGGCTTCCTTCCCGCCGCCGAGGGCAAACGAGCTAGGGAGGTTTTTATAATACCTTTCTTATTATTTAATAATGCTTAACGAATGACCAGTGGCCTTGAATACCTGGAATGTACCCTTAGGATTTAAAAGTTCCAAATACCTACTTATATTTTTGTGTAACTTTGGTTTTCTTAGTGATTAATAAATTTGAGTAAACCCATGCATACATTTTATTCCATACAACCATTCTTTTTCTTTTTCTTCTTCATCATCATTCTTCATAAATTTTTTAAACATTACAAGGAATCGGGGCCAATGGCTAAATAAAATTAAAAAATCCAAAGAAAAGTGGAATCACGAAGTGGAATACAGGTACATTCGTGATTCGTGTAAATAGCCTCTAACTACAGATACATTATAAACTATGTATACGTATGTACTTAGTTTAGCTAAGTGTACATTAGCTGAGCGTTGTCCTAAATAAGTGGTGGAAAATTACACACTGCCTTCCTAATGTTTCTTTGAGGGTCAATATTATGGGTACCGAATGAGGTTAGCCCTTCTTGTACCCGATACATATTTGATACGCTTCTTTTGATATAGATTTAATAATGTGTTAGACTGGATACAAGTTGTAAAGACTTTCTGGGTCTTCACGGAATAGTTTTCTTTTTCTGTTTTAAGGTATGCTATTTATGAATGTCCTGATTCTTTCGTTTCTATAGAACATTGGAGCCATTGACACAGTGACACGGTTCCTTTGCGGTTATCTGATTTATTTAGGAAGTACTTTTCATTACCAATTCTACGCATAATTATTTTGAACTGTAATCATAAAAAAGACAGATGGATCCAGCAACAAAATTGGAAATAGTCCTTTTATTTTTACCCGGAATTAAATTAATTCTTCTTCTTCTATCGTATGGGTTGTGAGGTGGATTACCAACCCCACCAACCCTGGTGTCAGATTAAATTAATTGACTAAAATCGAGTTTGTAAATGTTGAAGAAAGTCTCGTTAGAATCATTTTTTTCCAAAAAGCGCTTACGAGATTCCCACTGTAAGGTAACTGTTGTGGACTGTATGTTCAGGATCAGGGTCTTGAAATTAAAAGCTCGATCGAATTCCAAATCGTAAAAACGAACGTGTTTATTTCGTCTCGTTCCGACGCCGCTTCCTCATGCTGTCTCTTTTCAGCGGCGCCGTCTCGCTCTAGCGGCGGCGTCCGCTACAGTAACGATGAACAGCTCATATACTTCTCAATTCTAGGCACAGGCCTCCCTTCATCGAACCTGAGACTTTCTCAGATTCCGGGCATTATTTACCAAGCTGCTCTACTCCGAGTTGATGGCAAAGTACACAGACTCGCATAGTTAGAAGCTGCAGTAGTTTTAGGCTGATTAGACTTTCGACGAAAAATATATTTATGTATAAATTGATACAAATTATAACTTTGTTACCTAATTAATAAAGATGTCTTTGATTTTGGGTATCTTTTTACTATACCGTGTCGTAGAACTTGGAACCCCTTCACTTAGTTATTCGTCATGCAATGATTTTAATTTACCTATTCTATTACTCTATGTCGTTAATGACCACCAATCCGCACTGGGCCCGCGTGGTGGTGTGAGGCCCGATCTCCCTATCCATCCATAGGGAAGGCCCGTGGGCCGTGCCCCTGCAGTGGGGACGTTAATGGGCTGGTGATGATGATTCTATTACTATGAATTTAAGTCACTTTATCTATTTATAAATTGTACATTCAGTAAACGGTCTGATTCATGGACATGCGCAGAAAATATCATCTACTTATAGATGTAGATTTATTACTTGTACTATAGATATAAAATACCCTGATATACCTAATATAAAAAGGTACTATAGGCGTCCAGTTAAGTAGTTAGTGCCATTTGCGGCAAATCTACAAGAAGTCATCATAAATTTACATCTGTTCGACTTGTTGGTATTAAATCAAACAGCTATCCGTTGATTGAGAAAAAAATAGCAACATTTTGGTTAAGTACCAATTATCTGTTGTGGCTTTTAGAGAATAGGCACCTAATGATTCCCAGCAAATTAACAGAATCAAATATGCGACATGTTTACGTTGGCTGTTCTTCAATAATGCATAGCAATCAATCGATAAGCATCGTCAAGCTTAATGTAAAAGAAGTACTTCCTCATTTAGACGTGCAATAGCAAAGTTTTAATGTCTGTCTGTAATTGCTTTAAATGTTCTTCCATCGTCTGTGTGCGTGGTTTTGTGAGGTGAATTACCAAGCTCATCAAGCCAGGTGTCAGGGTTATTATTGAGCTGCCAAAGGTCCCTAACATGGCTCATGTAACGACTACGAACTTAAATCAGTAAGTAGTAACCGAGACCAACGGCTTAACTTTTAGAATAACGATTAGAAGAAGAAAACGTCACATCATAATAAATAAATAAATAAATAATCATCACATGACTCACGCTCCACCGAGCTTTTTTAACGGACATTGAAATGTAATTGAGAAAAAAGAAAATAACATGCAAAGCAACAGTGGGTTCACTAGCTATTTACTGTGAACTACTTTAAAAGTATGTAGTGCGCTACGCCGTAGCACATCCGATGATTGATGTTCTACGAAATGGGGTTGACACCCTCCTGTTTTTGTTGGTCGGATTTCCACTACCTACGTAGAAAATTACTATTTTATGGTAAGTTTCCATGTCCAAAATTTAGAATGTTACCACATTAATTTTACCTACCGAAGTGTGGCGTAGGGATGTTATAGACATGACATTTCGGGTACATATTGGATACGGATTTAGGAATGATTATTATACCGGATACGGTTACGGATACGGTTATTTAATTATTTCGAATTATCCGTCGGTTTCGGATAATTTCGGTTATGGATATTAATTGTTTAAGGAATTTCGAAAGTAAGTAGATAGAAATGGTTTTATTTATAAACAAACAATAAAAAAAAAACAATGAAACAAACGATAAAAAAGAACAAAAAATTAGACTCCGCCCTTATCCGATACTATCCGAAACTTTTATATCGGATTCGGGTACGGTTACGGATGATTTTTTATATCGGGTAGCCGATAGTTTAGGTTACGGTTACGGAGCTCCCAAACACCCCTGGTGTGGGGCATTGACTTGTTTGGCATAATAGTTGGGTCAATGAAGGGTTTCACTTTTAACTCGCCAGAGATTTCAAGTCGCTCGGAACATCCCACAAAATCTTCGCAATAGGAGCTCTATCTTAACAAGACACCATGGTGGCGTCACCACGATCGCGTCACCAACAAAATGTATACAGTTGGTTTCGCAACCAACAAGATACTAGGTAAGGTAGCGTGTATACAACTAGTTCTTCTTCTATCGTGTGGGTTGTCAGGTCAATTACCAACCTCATCAACCTGGTGTCAGGGTCATTATTGAGCCGCCAAAGGCCCCTGACATGGCTCATGTAACGACTACATACATCAGTAAGTAGCAACCGGGACCAACGGCTTAACGTGCCTTCCGAAGGATCTTCTAACTTTTTGGACAATCAGGTGATCAGCCTGTAATGTCCTAACCAAACTAAGGATCACTAAGTGATTTTGTGATATGTCCCCATCGGGATTCGAACCCGGGACCTCCGGATCGTGAGCCCAACGCTCAACCACTGGACCACGGAGTCCGTTATACAAGTAGTTATATACATTTTGTTGGCCACGCGACCTTGCTAGAGATAGGACCTTAAGGTGATTCGTTTTCCATACAAAAGTTGATGCAGTGCTACAGGAAAACGGATAGAGGAATATTGTTATAAAACCGATAAATAGTAATATTTTGGTGTATTATTTTCGCAAACTAACAAAAATTTAGGGTCCGAATACGAGAAGTACCATATTTCAGACCCTCAATTTTGATCAATTCTACATTTGTAGTGGTGCAGATTACAGTGTATTTGCTGAGCGTGTAGAGGTGTCAATGTTAGTTTGTGTGCGTGATAGTTTTTTTTTCTCTAAAGGCTTTGACTACTTGACAAGTGTAATAGAATGTCAGTGACAATTTATAAAGAGATTTTGTATGAAGAGAATAAATATAAATAAAAAACTAAAAATACTACAATCTGAGAAAAGGAATATTGGAAAAATATTTCTGTTTTAACGCATATTATTTAAACATTTTTAAATAATGGGTAAGTACCGTGTTTTAAAAGAGGACATATATTATAATAAAAAATCAATACATAAAATGAAATGGCTGTATGGGCATAGTTCCCTTTGCCTTACCCTTCGGGGAAAACCAAATCAAAAAAAAAGTTGTTGCATTTGCCGGCCTAAATAGTAGTCATTTTTAATTAATTGTTTTTCCATCCAACATATTTTTGCAACATTGCCGCGGACTTTTTGGTGGAAACGGAAACGGGAAGGTTGATTTCTTCGTTGAATAATCTAAATAATCAATACGAAGTGGTGTTTTGTGGTTAATGATCACATTAAGTTAGTCGGAAAACATTCGGAATATTCAATAAACAAAGTGTACCTATCTATTTCGCTTTGCGCCAACAAGCCGCTTACTTCGTTTGGGGTTCGGAGTAGGAGTCTGCTCCGAGAGTGGGGGCTTAGGTTTCATCATTTCATTAATCATCATCAAGAAAAAAAACACAAGACATGGCTGTATAGGCATAGTTCTCTTTGCCTTGCCCTTTGGGAAAAAAATAAGTTAAATTTTGAAATTCTTATGTATAATAAACAAACATCACAGACATCATGACAGATCTAAAACTAACGAAAATCTTTTATCTTTTTTCTATTTGACTTATTTATGAATTTTAATCAAGAAAACGTGATAATAAGTTTGCCAGCAACCAGTTCAGGTCCCCGAAACAGCCCATTTCAGGCCGCGTATATATGGAAATACTACTTCAATACGTCCCAGCCTCCTAACCTGAACTAACTAACCTACCAATAAACACCACGCGTAAATATAATTCCAGAAATGCGCTGCAAGTCGTCTGGACTGGGCGCGAAAACAACATAGAATTCGATTAGCTGCTAAGTGTCCCGCATGCTATCACCAGCTGTCACTGACATACGTATGAAGTCCCGCGGATTTTATTGGAACTAAATGACAAGTCATAATAATTATATGCGGATACTGCGACATCAGCGCCGTGCTTGCGGGACGTCCTGAAGCGCTATTACATCTTTCAAACGCGATGCGACAAAGTTTGAACCGACGCAATTTAGGAAAAATCTACCTTATTATTACTGTACTGTGATCGTTATTTGTAAAATCATACAATACATATACACAATTCTTTATACACAATATAATTATTATGACATATTGTGGACTTTTCGGTAGACTTACAAAAAAAGGAACAATACAACCATACGTTGTTTTGTTATATCTCAATGGGCTCAGGTAAAATTTTCGCCGAAAGCTCCAAGTCGGCTATATTTGTAACGATAATTATGTTTGACATTCATCATCATTTTTGAACCATTTATACAAAAAAAAATACTTGTATAAATTATATACCCTAAAGCACGCCCATGAATCACTCTACTCATTGGTGAAAACCGTATGAAAATCCGTTCAGTAGTTTTTTAGTTAGCCGCATGTTCACGGATGCGATTAATGCCTGTTAGAATTTTACAAAATAAAAAAATACGGAAATTACGGAAGGTACTTTAGTGCAAAGTACATTATTGTATAATTATAATATTATTGGTAAAAGTGATACTTTTTGAAAATTCCGTAACAAATAGACGGGTTCGCCAAATTCAATTGTAAAAAAAATACAAAAAGTAAAAACAATTTAAACATGCACTTGGGTTTGAACCGTGAAACTTAAGAATGGCGGCGACTGCTTTACCAAATGCGCCATTTAGAAGTTAGAAGTAGACTTCAAATTATGCATCTCTTTTAATAGCTAACCTAGTTCGCATGTGTGTGTGACAGCTTCGTGTTTGTACACAAATTGAAATGACACCAACTTTTGATGCAATGTTTCAATATGATATCTGCAGTAAATACTTCAAAATTGTAGCTTAACTTAAAGATAATGTATGTAAGATTTCGCCACCTAACATTTCACTGGGTCAGAACTCAACACTAAACGAATAAATGGAAAAAAATACGAAAACTGCAGAAGTAACGCCATCTGCTGACGCAGCGTTACCTAGCTGACTGAAACGTATCACCTTAAGCACCAAATATTGCATTTAGCTGGATTATGTTCGTTTTCCATTTTTACGCTTAATATCCACATGACATTTTATCGCTTTAAGCTATAAGGCCGCCATTTGCTATGTACCTAGTTAAGTCTCTTTTGTAACCATTCTCTTTTATTTTGGTGGACTAAAGTATATTTGTATTGTATTGTATAACTTTTTATCTGAGGTAGATAATAGTATGTAACGCAATGGCGTCAAGAGATGACTCAAGACTCAGTCATTTTATTACCGGTAGGTTGGTCATAAAGTATTGACTAATCCATAATTCTAAACCTTACCTACCTGTGTAGTGCTACCATGAGTAGTACCTAAGAATAAGGATAAATACTACATACAGGATGTTAGTGACATCGTAACGAATACTGAGGGGGATGATTCAGACCAGAAGTCTGAGTAGTAATCAAGTGGAATTTTCATCGCAAAATTCATATGGATATAATTACTCTATGGATATAAGAATCATGGTCCCCCTAGCGTTTTTCTCAGGGTCTACTTACCTAACCTGAAGATTTGACAGGTCCGGGTTTTTACAGAAGCGACCCTTTCTGACCTTCCAACCCTAGAAGGGAAAACCAGCCCAATACAGGTTAGGTAATTTTTGCATTTCTCGGGAATGTGGGTTTCCTCGCGATGTTTTCTTTCACCGCTGAACACGTGATAATCATTTGTGATCCGAACATGAATTCGAAAACAAATTCGACAATCATTGGTTTAGGCATGTGCTGGATTCGAACCTACGACCTCAAAGTGAGAGGCAAGCGTTTTACCAACTGGGCTACCACGGCTTTAAGTAAGTAGGTAAGTACTGAAATTAATTAGGATGACGTGTTTTCCATTGATTTTTCCTACTATTCAATATAGACCTCGAAATAAAATTATGCTTTCTGACAATCGCAAAATTTCTTTGGCCTTCGTCCTTGGGAAGTGCTTTAGGTATGGTATGGGGTGGTGACCAGTCATTGTGCGTGGTGTTGTGGTACCGTTGCCATGGTGATCGCCCTGTGAGTGGCAGGTACCACCATCGATGGTATGACCTGTGGACGGTCGGTGCCAGAAGTGGTGGGTCGATTTGTATTATAGGCAATTACTACTAAGTAAATCGATGTAGGTTAAAGATAGGACGATTCGGTTTTAAATCAAAGTAAGTTGTAGTTCACCCTCCGGTAGACTGAGGGGACGCCTGTGCCCAGCAGTGGGACGTATAAAGGGTGTTAGTGCCACTTCGAAAAATTAACTGAATCATCTCCCTCAGGATTCGTTACGATGTCACTTACATTCCGTATAAGAATAATTACAGGTAGCCATACAAAGAATGGCGACCACATGTCGGACGACGCTCAGTGGGTAGGCCCGCTACAAGGTGGACCGACGATCTGGTGAAGGTCGCGGGAAGCCGCTGGATGCGGGCAGCGCAGGACCGATCGTCGTGGAGATCCTTGGGGGAGGCCTATGCCCAGCAGTGGGCGTCATACGGCTGATGATGATGAGCCATACAAGTATGTATGGCTCAGTGACACCGCAACGAATACTGAGGGGGATGCTTAGTGTCCACGGTGTGCTCCACCTTAGCAGAGAAGAGTATATACTTATTTAGATAAGTTTTTGAAACCTTACCTACTTATTGGTGCAGGGGGGTTAAAATGGCGACTTCGAAGCAATTCATCTAAGAAAGTAATATTCCTATTTGACATTTGTTTGCATTGCGCACTTACTTTATATGCGCAAATGTCAAATTGCAATATTAATTTCTTAGATGAATTGCTTCGTTGTGGCCATTTTAACCCCCCTTGGCACAAGCCGGGGGGGCTTGTCTATCAACCGGATAGGGTATGGAGCATACTCCACCACGCTGCTCCACTGCACCATCTCCATTACATATCATCTAAGTGTATTTAAAGTTATACCTCTCAATTTCTTATCCGCCGAAAAGGAAAGGGACGGGTAAACGACTGGCATAAAACTTATGAAACACACGTCAATTTTAGACAGAAATTAAAAAAAACCCTTTTAAAATTTGATATTGGCCAATAACCCTACAGAATTAAGTTGACAGCACACGTCAAACGGATTGCATATGAGCTAGATGCCTATTTTATTCGCCCGGGTTATTCTTTCATTTCAAAATTAACAGTTGTCAATCATCCGTCGCTTTCCTTTTTGGCGAATAAGAAAATGACGGGTACAGCTTAAAATAAAATTAGGAGGTGTCTGCAGGTATCGGGGCCATTCTTCTTCTTGTATCGTGTGGGTTGTGAGGTGGATTACCAACCCCATCAACCCTAGTGTCAGGGTTACTATTGAACCGCCAAAGGCCCCTGATTTGGCTTATGTAACGACTACTAACTTGCAGCAGTAAGTAGAAGTCATCATCATTATCAGCCCATTAACGTCCCCACTGCTGGGGCACGGGTCTTCCCTATGAATGGATAGGGAAATCGGGCCTTAAACCATCACGCGGGCCCAGTGCGGATTAATGGTTATTAACGACTGCTAATGCAGCCGGGACCAACAGCTTAACGTGCCTTCCGAAGCTCGGAGGAGCTCGAGATGAAAACTTTTTTTTTGTGGTCACCCATCCTATGACCGGCCTTTGCGAAAGTTTCTTTACTTCAACAATCGCAGACCGAGCGCGTTAACCGCTGCGCCACCGAGCTCCTTAAGTAGAAGTAGTAGGGGCCATTTTAATAACTATAAATTATAGTATTTTGTTCTCAACAGTACTCTCGAACAATACTTTAAGTAACAAATGAAGGCTGGATCATAAATAGCCAAATATTAATGGTTTAAAGAAAGCTTTTCTTTCATGGACTAAAATGAGAATCTATCATGTGAACCATCAGATCTTACTGGAAATTAAATGGATTTTCATGTTATTAAAATAGAAAGGTTAGTATAACTGCATTGGGATAGACAAAGAATAAGCCACAAGTCATCAGGACTTCCATCGCTAGATAAAGTTGAAATTCTTCTAGCGTGAATCCTGAGGATTTGATAGATGCGGTTTTTTACAGAAGCGACTGCCTGTCTGACCTTCCAACCCGCGAAGGGAAAACCAGCCCAATACAGATTAGGTCACATACCTCCGAAAATGCATTTCTCGAGATTGTGGGTTTCCTCGCGATGTTTTCCTTCACCGCTGATCGGCTTCGCCGTGATAATCATTTATGATACAAACATGAAATCGTTAACAAATTCGACAATCATTGGTTAAGGCCTCTGCTGGATTCGAACCTGCGATCTCAAAGTGAAAGGCAAGCGTTCTACCAACTGGGCTACCACGGCTAATAAGATACTACTTACATACGATTCTGATAAATAGCCAATCATACGAAGGTTTTTAGCTTTCCTGTGATAAGGATGGATCTTCTTGTATGATAGTTAATTTTCTACCCAGCAGATTATAATGAACAAGACGACCTTTTAATACGTATACTTATACTTGGATTGAAGCAAATGGAATTCTATAGTCTCTGCTTACCCCGGTGGGAAATAGGCGTGAGTTTATGTATGTGTATGTATGTATACTTATACTACCGCGGAGCTCCGTGCGTTGTAAAGTTTGCGGGCGAGTGGTGTTCAAAGTTGAAGTATGAACTATTTGGATTTTGTATGAACGATTTCGTATTGCGTCTGCGCACAGCGGTGGGCGTGGTTGTCTCTGTCAATATTTCCTATTGATTTGTTTTACACCTAGCTCCCGATGATTCATAAAACACAAGAATTCCACTATTTCATTACCACATCGGCTGTATGAAAATGTCACAAATTACGACTTTAAACACATGACGGTGAGACAACGCAACTCAACACAATGATGCAACTTCATGTTTAGGGATTCGTACTATATCATAAAAAAAAAACGTATTATATTTTCCCATGCTCCAATAAGTGTCTAAATTTAGCATCACGCTATGTTCTGTATGTATGGGCGACCCCATTGTCATTAACCGGGACAAATCTTGGAAACACAATTATGATCCATACATGAAGTCAAAGTCATAAAATCGAATTCAGTGGTTTAGACCCTTAGCCGGGATTCGAACAGGGAAATCTCTAAGTTTCTAAAGCTGTTATAATAATTGTTACACCCGCTCAGGTACGTTAAGATTGGAATTTGTTGCTTAAAAATATTGTGAAGGTTCATACTTATATCTTTCCATAAAAAAGAGTCCTCTTAAGTATCAAATATTTTTCTAATTAGAATTACTTTCATACCATAACTTCGATAGGTAAAAGTATAATAATGAATAACCCATAATCTTTATTTTCTCTTTGGTAATGTGATACGGAACCGTAATAGCAATAATCCAAGTCATACTTGGCCGGAATTTTCATTACGTTACATTTTGTTTCGCAGATGAGTGCTAATGGTTATAAAATATGAGCGAAGGTTATAAACTTACAAATTAACTTGTCTGTTAGTTTTGCAAAAAAGTGCTAATTCTAGTAAATGTTCACGCGAAACGCGACGAAAACGTAACTTTGATGTGCATTGCGCGGCTGACTTACTCGAAACTTTTGTAGAATATAATACATTACATAAACAGCCTATATACGTCCCACTGCTGGGCACAGGCCTTCCCTCAATCAACTGGAGAGGAATCAAGTGGAGGATACTCCACCACGCTGCTCCACTGCCGCTAATAGCCGGCATCAACGGCTTAACATTCCCTCCGCAGCACAGAATCATCTTACTTTTCATCATATCACTTATTCAAGCCTTTAATTTCCTTACTAAACAAAGGACAGTCTAAAAAGGGACAGTGAGAAAGTGACTTCGAATGTCCACATTTGACATGTGTTGTCAACTTAATTCTGTCGGATTATACGCTTATATTCCCAAACGTAAAATGATGAAAGGGTTGTTTAACTTTTCTGTGTAAATTTTTTTATGTGTGTTACCCGTCAGGAATTATGTTTGGATTTAGGAATCACTGTAAACGTAGCAAGTAAGTCTATAAGAAATTTCACGTAAACTGTGATGCGAATCGTTGTCTTGCTTATGATTCAGTATTCTATTACAATTCGAGCATTGAAGTGATTTCATTTTATTTTACGTGACTTTTGTAGATTTGCCTTCAATACTAGGCCGAAATATTTTGTTGTGAATTTTCAACAAGCGTACTTAATAAGTATTATTTCATTTTTATATATTTTCTTGCTATAAAACTGTTTTATTGCGATATATTTCAGTACTCATTATATTGTTACGTTACCAGATACTTTTTTTCTTCTAAAATAATTTATATCTCATGAAATCCTTGATTATGCTTTTTTATATTATGTGTTTTTAAACTAAGAAGATATTATTTATTATTTTATATAAATTAACTAATTAAATAGGTTTAAATATAAAATAACATTCGTAAACTTTGTCGTATGGGAGTGTTGTGTGTAAAGATTTACGTACTAAACCTACCAAAGAATTTATTATACTTACTTGGAGGTTCTTAGATGGAATGGGACACAGGTAAGAATTAAGAATAAGAAACATTATAAAATTACAATTATTAGAAATACTTCTATCAACCCGCAGTGGAGCAGCGTGGTGGAGTATGCTCCATACCCCCTCCGGTTGATTGAGGGGAGGCCTGTGTCCAGCAGTGGGACGTATATAGGCTATTTATGTTTTATATATTAGAAATACATTGCAATCATTTTTTATGAGGGGAAAATGAAAGCAAAGGGAACAAAGTTCTTCTATAGGTCTGGCGGACTGGAGAAGACGAGACGATAGTCCGAAAAGTGGAATTGTGTGTGAGGCTCGGGCGTCGAAGCCTTGGAATTGCCACCAAAAAAAAAAATCCCCCTCAAAGAATTCAAAATACGGAAACTGAACTTTGACAACTCTTCTTTTTATCGTGTGGGTTGTGAGGTGGAATACCAGCCTCATCAACCCTGGTGTCAGGGTTACTATTAAGCCGCCAAAGGCCCCACAACTTTGACAAGATTCTCCTCTACGCTTTTTTGTAATTGTTCTGTGAACATTTTAAGTGATGTTATTGTCTTGTTTTTGTGTGTCGCGTCCTATTCACTCTCTATTTAAGAGCTGCGCTATTGTCGGTGGAGTAACCGCCATTCCTCTCTTCTTCCCGCCAAAACCTTCACCTCCCGATACGACACGACCTGCACCTTCTCTTTTATTTGTTTCATAAATGTTATCCTAGGTCTACCCCTTCCTCTCTTCCCTTCAATTTTTCCTTCTATAATGTTTGTTATAAGTTAATGAATCGTGTCGTATCAGGTGGCCAATCATATTTCCTCTCCGGTTCTGTGTAGTCTTCAATATGGTTCTCTTTTCTTCAACTCTTTCCAGCACTTTTTCATTTGTCGCGTCCTTACATATTAATAAATGATTTCTATTCTTTTTTGACGTAAATTAGTGTACTTGGCCACTATACAAATAATAGTTCACTATCCACGTAATTGCCATGGTCGGAGTGTATATTCCATAGAATAAAGAGAACCGTAGAACCTTCCCCCCCGCACCAATTCATATTGGCCGCCGACCTCACCCCCTCTGGGTCTTACTTTAGTCAAATGGCCGTAAGCTGCTAAGGAGTGAAAGAGAGCGCGCATGGACTGTCTATCTCGTTCGCACTTAACTGTCCGGGTTGTGTCTATGGTTAGATTGTGGTCAAAAAGGCGTGACATATTTTAATGAATTTACCTGTGAAATATTATTGGAAGGAGAGTCACGGTTATTTGATAGTATTAATAGGTATAGAGCGTGCTATCTTAATTCACAATAATATCAGTAGTAAATACCCAATGTGCATTGTTATTCATTGTAGATTGTGGCTGGTATAATAGAACTTTAGGAAATTGGTGACTTAACCCGCGTCACAAGCATACACTTTATTACTATGTCGCATTAATTATTTTGACAAATCGAACTCCAATTCTCACTAAATGTCAAATATGTTAAAACGACAGGGTTCTAAAACAGTACGTGATTTTGCTCATGATTGTACTGGGCTGGGGGTCTGGGAATAAAGAAAAAAAGTAAGTAAATATTTTTGCTGGCTCTTTTTAGGCATTATGTGGTAAGCAGAGACTATGGAATTCCATTTGCTTCAATCCTGACACACTTCTCTTGCTTCCTCCACATACATCAATCGTTTCATACACGCACGCCGGTTTAGAGTAGATCTACTTGAGGAGCTTACTATAACAAACCTATGTACCGTTTGCGGCCCAACCTAAGGCCCGACTATCTGCGGCCATGCAGCAAAACGTAACAGCTACAGTCATGAGCAATAAAATGTAGCCACTTTATGACTCTGTCGCACTAACATATTTGACATTTAGTGAGACTTACAGTTCAATTGTCAAAAAAGTTAGTGACATGGTACCAAAGTGTATATATATTAATGCTCGTGACCGTACACAGACACTCTTACCATCATCTGTCCAGATGTAGTGATGATGATGACTTCCTGTTGGGGTAGGAATTCTACTCACTACTATTTATTACACCACTACATTACTATTACTGGTTGTAGTAAAAATATTCAGAACTTAGAAAAAAACAATCAATCAATAATTCTTTATTGCACAAAGACATAAGTATAGGACATGTACAAACGAATAAAATAACGAATAAAAACGTAGTCAGTCATTGGCCAAACCCATACTTGCCCAGGCGCATAGTTGGTACGCAACAATGCTGCCATTATTCGCGGCCAAGCGTTGGACCATGGGCCGTGGCACATTGTTGCCTCGTACATAACCCAGGTGGCTGCTGTATTCAGGCCACTTTGTCCCAGGAGGGGCCCGGCAAGACATGGGTAACACCGCGGGCGTCCAGCCCGAACAGGGAGGTAAGTGTCTTGCTAAAATCTATTTAAAAAACAAATCTTGGAACACCGGCTGTCAATGTAATTACTGTTATTAACGCAAAAATATCCTAAGAATCTTTGGTCTTTTTGCGAAAAATCTTGGAGTCTTCAAGGCTAAAGTGAATAGGCATTTGAAGCGTGATCCACCCTAGACCAAATCGTCACTTACCATCAGGTGAAATTATGGCCAAACGCGAGCTTATACGTATTATTAAAAAAAAAACTATAAGGGTTCCGTTTTCCCTAAACCCTAAAAATATCAAGTTAGAACTAAAGTATATCGCCAATATATTATTATTAATTAGGTATTTACTTAATAACTGCAAAAAAACAAAATTATTCTTGGATATATTCTCTAAACCGGCATGAGTGTATAAAGTAATGATAATCACGTGCGACTCCAAGAAATGTTTCGGAGGTATATGAACCTGTAATTGAACTGGTTTTCCCTTCGGGTTGCAAGGTCAGACAGTCGCTTCTGTAAAAAACCGGACCTGACAAATCTTCAAATAACGCTAAGGAGGTCATCTATCAAACCTTACCAAGCTGCGGTTTTGAATCACCTGTGCCCTGTTGTAGTATCCGAATCTACGAGAGTGACTACATTGTTCTACGTAAAGTATAATGGGCCATTAATAGTAGTAATTAGTCAGATACATATTATAGGTAAAAATTGTTAACAATCTACTACTGTGTAAACATTTAATGTACTGTTGCTTTTGTCCCCAATAAAATAAAATCACATAAAATAGGTAACAATTAGAAGTAGAATGGCTAAAAATATTTAATCATATATTAAATGTTATCCCAAGTAGCTGGTGATGTAGTTTACAATCGGTTTTAGTCGAGATTATTTGGATTTAACGTTTTTGAAACTTGGCGCGCTATGGCGGTACCTCCACTGAACTTATTACTTTTTTAAAAGTTTGGGGTAGAGGGGATTTTGGCCGGGAATCTTAACAAAATCTATTCATTACAGAAGTCAACACTTCTCAACCAGGCGAAGAAGGAACAGAAAACAAGGACTACTTCAAAAAAATATTCCGTTCCGGAAATAGGGAGGAGTCAGATAAAGATAAACTGAAAGATAAAAAAGACATGAAGAAAAAGCAATCATGCGCCACCATCTGCATAAAGTTCCTCTACATAGCGCTGGGGATCATCACAATTGTAAGTATTCATATTTTAAATATATTTTTGCACTACTTTGAACTTTGAACTAAATACTATAAAGAAATGGTTTTCATTTCGTTTTTCCTGAGTACCGGTCGTTCAAACTCAAACTACAGATTTCTGTATGGCTATTTAGTCAGGATGTGATGTTTTTTGACGTGATTTATTGTAGATTTGCCGCAAATGGCGTTAACTACTTGGTCGGACAAACGGGGAGCACTGATTGGTTCTCACCCAGTACAAAATTTAAGACAACAGGCCTGCGGGGAGTTGGTCTTGAACCGATGTTCAAGCCCAACTTACCCAAAACGACCCTAGTGGGTCGATAGCGATAAGCGATAAATGAGGAAAATTGTCGACCACCCACGCCGGCAGGGTTGGTATCGGGGTTAGTCAGGATGAGAAAAGCTTAAGAAAATTTATGAGTAGGGATTTAGTAAGTCCGGCTGATTAAGCACTTTGCCTCACGACTTTAACTGAGAACCACTACTGAAGAGTTGAATAGCGTTCAATTAATTATCAAAGATTGGTATGCATTCTTGCTTTTGCTGCTATTTTGCAACGTGCGTTTCGTCTATTCACCGATAAGAGAACAAATCCGGTCACAACGCGTTGAGCTGGATTCAACCACAACGAGAAATTCGTGTTACGGAATATGGACCTTTTCAATACTCACAATGCGTATTGGTTTAATGAAACTGCCACAAAGAAATTCGTGTTGTGGTTCCCGAGATGCTGCTCAAATCTTTCTGGCGATATTTCGCGGTATGTATTTGTGAACTGAGTCACTGAGTCAAACCTGTTGAGGTCCAGGACACAGATTTGCTGGAGAAGAGGATTTGGTCGAGGACACGGACCGAAGCCGAAGCCTCTTCTAAACGCCATCGCCAGGCAGAAAATTCTCTTTGTAACGCTGCGACTCATTACCGCGGTAAGCATGCACTTGCACATATTTAGCCATATAGAACCGTTGGTATAAGATCCATTTTGTGGTCGTTTCGTTAAACCAATAGTTTTTAAAAAATGTGGCCAGATCCAAAGGGTGTTTCTGATCAAGGGTAATTTCAGGCGTAAATTATGCGACATGTGTGTTGCATTTTACATTTATTTTAATTCTTATTCTAGATAGAGTACTTTAAATAGGCGACCTTATTTATATTCCTTTGTGCAGAAAATCTATTTTTATTGTCTCGTTCTTTCAAAACTCTTTTTTTTTCAGCTCCTGTCAATAGCGACGATAGCAGTGACCGTGGCGACAGGCGTCGCGACCAAGATCTACAGCAGCGACATGTCTGGGCGCCTAGTCGCCATGATCCTTCTGGCTGTGACGGCAGCCATCACCCTTTGCGTCACCATCTACTCCTCAATAGCTATCTTCAGGAAACAAAGTCGGCCTGTTCATGTAGTGAGTACTTTTTCTACATAGATAGGCGATTCTCACAGTGCCTCGCATGATGCAGCGTAGCGCGTGGATGCGTGTTCTTCCGTTGTTTGTAAGTATCTCCGTTTGTATAGAAAACACGCACAGTGTAACACACAGAAAATGTATCCACGCGTGTTCATGCGGATCACGCGCATACAAGCGGAGAAACATGCACCCCCGCGCGTAGGTGCGGGGCGCGACGCAAGGTATAGCACGCCGAATCCCGCAGTGCTGCGCGTGATTTTGGAACGGCTTTGAAATGAAAGCCGCCGTGCCTTAATCTACAAAACGCCGCTACGCGCGTGAGTGCGTAAAAACCCGCACGATGATGCAGATCAGCACTTCCGCAGGTATGCGCGTAGGTGCGGCTACACGCAACATGCAGCATGATGCGGCGCAGTGTGAGAATCGCCATAATCTCACCACTGACTGTTAGTCACTGTGGTCCTGTGATTCACTGGCTTGCTTCTCAAACGGGGAGCGCCGGTTCGAGTCCCGGTACCGGACGTGCACCAATCAGTCATTAATTTATCTGAAGCACAGTTGTTGACGTCAGATCTGGCAGCCCCCATTGCCTAGTTTTGTTGATTATATGGTGCATAGCAACGGGGTAAAGTAAGGTTTTTTATATTAAGTAAGTACTATAATTTTGTGTACCTACTTTTTCTCATTGCTTCTATGCTGTTCTGGGAGCAAATAAAAAACATAGAAAACGTTCAGCTGCTTGCCTTCCCGGGCATGTCGTAAAAACTGACAGAGGGATTGTGTCCTCTAACATGATGGACTAATGTTATGGGCGATAGGCTGATCCCTTATCACCATAAGGTTCATCATATCCAGCTTACGACATCGTATCAACAGTGGCTGCAAGTTGTCTTTGATTACTTGTGGCTCTGCCCACCCCATTAGGGATTACGGGCGTGAGTTTATGTATGTACTTTTTCTCATTAATAAGTTGGTGGGGTTTTCTCAACGGATCGGACCTGAGTTGCGTGTGGTGTTACGCCACAGACTATGGCTTATCTGACATCCTGCCCCGCGTGCCCTGATACCTGTACGCGAGAGGAGCTGATGAATGTCACCGAAAATGCTGTCCGAGTGGCAAAATACTGGGTTGAAAAAACCTGAATGCCATCGAAACGACAAGAAGAAGAAGTTGGTCATCAACACATTGGTCTAACAGAAAGCTCAGGTGTGGGTACATAGTTCATCTTGCGATGGATGTACCTCTGACTACCCCAATTGAGATATAGTCGTGAGCTTATGTTATGTTATTCACCAGATGACGAATTGTGAACTTATATACATTGTTTTAAGTTTACGCGGTTATTAAATGGGGATATGAGACTCATGAGGGAGTCTCATATCCCCATTTAAACGCGGTAAGAACCCGTTATTATGTGTTTTAATTGTGAACTTATATGTTTGAACTTTTACATAATTCCTCACCTTATGGTTGTCTGGAAAAAATCGCTTTAATCGATAAGGCCGCCATTTGCGAGTGAAGTCTCTTTTAAACGGACAAACGTGGAAAGAGGTGTGACTTTACGTTATCGCGGCTAAAATTAGTGATGTGCCTAATCAATCGATTTTACTCTATCTAACAACACTATACTCTAAACATAAACTCACACCCGTAATCCGTAAGGAGGTAGGCAGATTCTTAAGCAATCAGAATATAACTTGCTGCTATATTTACGATAAGTCCGGGAACATAGTTAAGAATTAAACTTGCTTGATTGCAAAGTCATTAGTACTTAACTATCAAGGTTAATATAATCTAATATTGCATAATAGTATTATACCTGCTCACATAAAATCAGCTTTTCATCAATAAAAAATACAATAACAAGTCATAAATCACATAAAACCATAACTCGTTATGATTTGACGATAACAATAAGACATAAAATTCATAACTACCCACTTAAACAACGGGTTATATTAAACGAATTTCACGTAGTTTTATAACACATAATGCTACATAAATTCACGCTCTTAATCCCTAATGGAGTGAGCAGAGCTACAAGTAAATAGATGAAAACTTGCAGCCACTTTTGATATGAAGCTCTCACTCGGTACAAATAAGACAACAGGCCTGAGGATGCCCAGTTAGGCGCCAACCTCGGCTCAGGGCGTCGACTGAGATGGTTATATTTGAAAGAATTAATCGACCCTAGTGGGCCGAAAGCGATAAGCGCTGAATGAGGGAAGTCGTCGACCATGCCGGCGGAGTGAGAGTTGGGGTTCTGAAGTGCTTCTTGTCGCGAGCTGATTGGCTGCCTCTATGGTTAGGTTAGGTTACGTTAGGTAATGTCCCTTCTTTTTCTTCTTCTATCGTGTGGGTTGTGAGGTGGATTATCAACCATGGTGTCAGGGTTATTACTGAGCCTAGGCCACTGATATGACTCATGTAACGACTACGTACTTACATCAGTAAGTAATAACCGGGATCGACGGATTAACGTGCCTTCCGAAGCACGGATCATCTTACTTTTGGACAATCAGGTGATCAGCCTTGGGTGATCTGCAACGGAACTAGGGATCATAAAGTGAGTTTTACGATATGTCCCCACGGGGATTCGATCTTCGGATCGTGAGCACGACACTCAACCACGGAGGCCTTATAACGTCGCTAAGCGGGATGTATTCGGAAGCCGCAGCGCAGAATGAGGATATCATCGACCACGGCGGCGGGGTCGGTATCGGGAGTCTGTTCCGTTGTCATTCTAAACAATTATTGTAACTCAGCAATTTTTATGGTACAAAATTATGGCATACTAAATTGTAATTTTATAGTGCTAATCTAGAAACAAGGTTATTTACTTGTGACCTTGGGTGCCTGAAAGAGTAATGTATTCAGGTTGAATGGAGCAGGAGGTGGCATATCACGCGATACCGCCAGTTTAGGTGGCCAGACAACCGATTATAATACCGTTTGAAAATTGTGAAGTACCTTGTTAAAATAAATTAGATTCAGTTCCTAGAATAAGCGTGTATAAGGATTATAGTAGAATTGAACAGAAAACTTCAATTGGAAACGATAATAAGTAAATTAGTTCGAGGTAAGTACTTACTTATTAACAGTCCAGTCTTTATTTTATGCCAATCTGTCCCAATAATTTGCTTACCAAGACTATCTCCTAAACAGCCTGAACATCATTATTCGAATGAATTTCAGAGAAATACGTATTTTCTTGTTTCAAACTTTTTAGAGCGTGATTTTTCCGTAGTCGGCTTTTAGTTTTTAAAGTTATATTTCTGTAACTTTCGTGAAAAGTAATAGTAATATATAAAAACCGCCTATATAAGTCCCACTGCTGAGCACAGGTCCCCCTCAATCAACCTGGGGGAGGGGTATATCTACTAGCTACTCGCTAGGTAGATGGAAGATGTTACCCGCGACTTCGTTCGCGTGAAACCCCGTTGTAATAACTTAGAAGTTTCATACAAACTTTGTCACCCCATTTAAGCCCCTTAGGGGTTGTATTGCTTATTAAGGACTTACGTTCTAAAAGGA
Source organism: Pectinophora gossypiella (assembly GCF_024362695.1). Taxonomy (NCBI): domain Eukaryota; kingdom Metazoa; phylum Arthropoda; class Insecta; order Lepidoptera; family Gelechiidae; genus Pectinophora; species Pectinophora gossypiella. The sequence continues at coordinate 2,429,220 of NC_065409.1, forward strand.
ACCCCCATGCAAAATTTGAGACTCCTAGCACTTGTGTACTTTCTGAGATTTCGCGATGAGTGAGTCAGTCACCTTTCGTTTTTATGGAACCCAAAAAATGTTGGAAGAGAATGAAAATTGACATCATCATCATCTCCTTAGCATTATCTCGGTTTTCACAGGGTCCATTTACCTAACCTGAATATTTGACAGGTCCGGTTTTTTACAAAAGCGACTGCCTGTCTGACTTTCCAAGCGAAGGGAAAACCAGCCCAATACAGGTTAGGTCACTTACCTCCGAAAAAGCAATTTCTCGGAAATGTGGGTTTCCTCACGATGTTTTCCTTCACCGCAGAGCACGTGATAATCAAAATGAAAATTTACGTGTATCAGATTTAAGGATATTATATTTACTTCATCATTCTCGTAATATCGTTGCAGGCAGCAGTTGCATTAGTCATCATAGCGATCATCCAGGCGGTTATATGCGGGGTGTCCGTGAGAGTGACGGCTGAGGACGAATTTAACCTCACGCGGTCCCTCACGGAGTCCTTCCACTTGTCCAAGGAAGACAGCCCCCGGCATGTCAGGATCTGGGCTACCACACAGTATGATGTAAGTACCTACTTATAACTTTTTACTAGGTAAAAATGTACCTTAGCACACCGGACGCTTCATACAAAACACCTCGTTTTGCACAGACACTACACATTGACGTTATCGTACAGTCACGAGTACTAATATGTATACACTTTGCACAATCATGTCACATTAACTTTTTTGAAAATTTAAATCGTATACTTACCTCATTATATGTCAAATATGATAGTGCGACATGGTTCTAAAGTGAGTCCATGATATTGTTCATGACTGTACGTACACGCGCATCTGTGTATGTGACGTCTGATGCCCATACGATTGAAGACTAAAGTAAGACCGAGAGGGGGTGAGGTAAACCTAGCTCAGCTGCTGGTGGGGAGCGGAGAGTTGCCGTTCTATACGTAGTATTGTTCCTTATTCTATGACCTTAGGCTGCAGTTTCGAAAGTCGAAGCCGTCGATACAAATTGCGCAGCGCGCGGTGTGGTTACCGTGCCGTGAGGACTGGTGTACATAACCAAATATAATTATTCATACATAAATAGCCTATTACGTCCCACTGCTGGGCACAGGCCTCTTCTCAATCAACCGGAGAGGGTATAATTATTCATATTCTATCAATTTCGAGACGTTCCTTTTGTTTTAGTCCTGGAGAGTTAAAAAACGCCACTTTGAAACGATTCACCTAAAAAGCAATATTGCAATTTGACATTTGCGCGTATAAAACATTGGCTTGAAGTGAGTGTCAACAAATTTTAATGTCAAATAGCTATATTGCTCTCTTAGATACTTTGCTTGAATGTGGCCTTTTAACTCCCCTGGCTGTCAATGCGTTAGTTCTAGAACTTAGTGCATTTTTCTCCAACTTAGTTTTTATTTTTATTTTTAAATGTTCTATTATATTCATCAGCTGAGCTGCTGCGGAGTGTTCGGACCGGAAGACTACCGACCCCCCCGCCTCCCCACGTACTTCTCCCCTGACGTCCCAATCTCCTGCTGTCCCAGCTACGAGCCAGACCGCTCCGAGCTCGTCCAGGAGAGGAGTCGCGAGCTCTGCAAGTCAAAACGGGAGTACTACAATGTCGGCTGCAAGAGCTTGGTCCTCGACTGCTTCAGGGAGACAGCCACTGTCGTACTCAGCATCTGCATTACTCTGATGCTTTTTGAGGTATGTTTAGATCATCAGCTCCCTAGTGTCAGAGGAAAGAATCGATCTGCATAATCTCGATTGACACATCACTACGCTAATGAAAGTCACAACACTGGCTTCCGTACTTTGACAGATAATTCATACCGCGCATTTGAACCTGTTGCGAAATTTAATATGTTATCTTTATTGGATTGTACTCACTATTTATACTGAACTAAGTAAGTAGTAGTTCTGTCTAATACTAGTGATTTATTTATTTAGGTACACATACAGAAATACATATGAAACTATTACAGACAGCATTATAAAAAGAAAGACTTGGTATATATGCTTGCCAATTACATGCGTACACAGCATTTAACCGTAAATGAAAACAATTAAACTATATTAATACTAAACTATATAAATTATAAACTATATACTATACTTATAGTTTATATAGTATATATATAGTTTATAGTATGTATATAGTTTATATAGTTTATATAGTATATATATATGTATAGTTTATATATAACACATTTTTTATGAACAATTTTAACAAAATATATTGAGTGATATTGTTATCAAGTACTTCAGGGCGTCTTACGGCTGATGATGATGATTATTATTTATTTATTTATAGAGGTACATACAACATTACAGTGTTATCCAATGCGCTGTATGACGAGAAAAAAAAGACAATAATAGATAGATGATGATTGTTATCCCGCTTTTTCACAAGTCCGATTATCTAGAGCCACTTTATCTTTGACAGGTCCAGTTTTTGATATCTCTGACTTTCTAACCTAAGGGAAAACCAGCCTAACTATAGGTTAGGTCACATTATTGTGACTTACGTACCTCATCATCCCCCCAGCATTATCCCGTTTTCCACAGGGTCCGCTTACTTAACCTGAAGATTTGATAAGTCCGGTTTTTTACAGAAGCGACTGCCTGTCTGACCTTTCAACCTGCGAAGGGAAAACCAGCCCTTTACATGTTAGGTCACATACCTCCGAAAATATGGTTTCCTCACGACATTTGCTTCTGAGAGGTAGAGATGTGTACTTTCCATCTCCACCTCCATACCACTCCTCGCCAGCTATGTTTGTAATACGAGGCGAGCTAAAACTACCAGCAAAAGTCTTTTAACAAAATAAGTATGTGAGATAAAATGGAAAAATCTATGTTTATTTTAGAAATAGGTACGGAGCACACACTTATACCCACTTAGTGATAAACTTAATGTTTTTTTTTTCAGATTATGGAAGCAGTATTGGGTTCCTTCATATCGCGAGAGCAAACCAATAAGGTGGCTAGCCTTAAAGGAGCCGAGGAAGGAGCACCAGAAAAGCCAAAAAGACAAAAGGAAGACAGTGATCAAACCAAGTCAAAAGTAACTGCTGCAAAAGTTAAGTCTCCCGACGAGACAGAGCCAGCTAAAATAAAAACACCCGCCGTCAACAAGCCATCACAGAAGCCCTGATATACTTGATAACTTCATCAAGTGAAGATGAAGAAACGCGATCAAGTCAAGCCAACTGTGCCAAACCTAAGCCCGATCTCTTTAGCGTGAAGTTGTTATAGAAAACAATTTCATATATTTATTTATTATTTATTAAACAGCATATTTTGTAGAAATCGCTTTTATAGAAGTAAAATGACAATGAGACAATTTATTTCGTTTTTTTTAACAGCGCCACCTATTGGTATTATTTATTTCAAAAGCAGCGCCATCTATAAGTTTTGTTGGGAACTATGTGGATTAGAATGTAGGTAAGAACTAGGTTACGACGCATGCCGAGTTCAGTATATTGTTATGAGGTGGTACCGCTAGATGGCATTATCATCATCGGCCAAGATGGCATACTACAACAGTAAAACTGATAAAACATTTACTATGGCGTTGCTTAGTTGTGAAATTAAATATTATTTAATTTCAACTTTGTTCTATTTTTGAGCAATATTTGTAATTTTTTTGTTTTACACAATTAATAGGAATAGAAATGATATTGTACACTAAATTTGCGCAATCAAACATGAGCATCGGTGGTTCAGTGGTAGAATGCTCGCCTGCCACGCGGGCGGCCCGGGTTCGATTCCCGGCCGATGCATTCTTTTTTTGTGTTTGCAATATTTTTTATAAATTATCTTTTGGCAGAAAAAAGTCAAAATCCCGGGAAATTTGATGCCATAAAAAAATAAACTTGATTTTTTCGACGGAAAACACTTGATATTAATTTAGAATCATGGTCTGAATCAACCCCTCAGTATTCGTTACGATACGACGTCACTTACACACCTTGCATATTGCAGTGGAATGTGGCATTTAGCGATAAATGGGACAGATTTCTGTCTGTTGCTAGTTCATAAGAAAGATTTTGGAGGCAAGGCGCGTAAAATTTGGATACTAAGAGTAAGAAAGTTAAAAAAACAATACTTAGATGATCAATGTCGTGAGTCGACCGCTGGACTATGACCATAGAATAAGGAATAATACTACGAATAGAACAGCAATTCTCCGCTCTCCACCAAACGAAGGACGTAATATACGATCCCGACGACCCGATTACTAGCCATAGAGGCGGCCAATCAGCTCGCGACACTAAACACTTCAGAACCACGACACCGACCCTGCCGGCGTGGTCGACGATTGCCCTCATTCAGCGCTTATCGCTATCGACCCACGACGCCCTGAGCCGAAGTTCGCGCCCAACTTAGCAGCCTCAGGCCTGTTGTCTTAAATTTTGTACCGGGTGAGAGCCCTCAGCGCTCCCCATTAGTCCGGCCAAGTAGTTAATGCCATCTGCGCCAAATCTACAATAAGTCACGTCCAAAAGCTCTCCACCAGCGTCTGAACTAGATTCCCCCCCCCCCCCCCCCCCCCTACCCTCGAACATAGTTTAAACTTGAATCGTACCTACCTAAGTAAGTTTGAATGACGGTTGAATTAGGTATTGTAAGTGGCTGTCACACAGTTGCGCGTGTTGATAATGTCAATGTGTAGTGTCTGTGTAAAACGAGGTTGTTTGTATGAAGTGTCCCGGTTGTGCTACGACGGCGCTTCTAGAAGATATACCTCATAAAGTGATATGAAGCATCAAGCCCAAATTAATTAGCTCAAGTTTTATTGCCGACAGATTAAACAGCAAATTAATAGAACATGGAGGCCCATTCCGATTAATTTCCTCCATAATTCACACGTATCGACCATGGCACACATTTTTCATTGGATATTCACTTTGCTATTATTGAAATTTATACAATTTTCATACGAATGTAAGTAAAGCTTTTTTTTCTAACGTGACTTATTGTAGATTTGCCGCAAATGGCATTAACTACTTGGCCGGAAAAACTAACCGGCCAAGTAGTTAATCCGGCCAAGTGTAAGTAAAGTAACACCTGCACAATATAAAAAAAAAATAGATTATTCGCGTTTTGTTTTCATAATAGTACTTATTTGCTTTGGACCATATTTTTGCATCTGTCATCTTCAAAAGTACTCTAGATCACTCCCTAGCATTATCCCGTTTTTCATAGGGTCCGCTTACCTAACCTGAAGATTTGACAGGTCCGGTTTTTTACAGAAGCCACTGTCTAACCCGCGAAGGGAAAACCAGTCCAATACAGATTAGGTCACATACATCCTAAAATGCATATCTCGGGAATGTGGGTTTCCTCACGATGTTTTCTTTCACCGCTGAGTACGTGGTAATCATAATTGGGTCGTTCTTCTTTTTTATCGACAATGATCTGTCCTACGTACTGCTTTTAATAAGTTATGTTTTAGAATTTTATTTCATGTTTCCATTGTCCAAAAATATAGTTATCTAAATTATACTCAAAATACAAGCAAAATACTAATCGGTTCCTCAATTAGTTATTAATGTAGCTTCATTGTTTTTCACAAAATTTTGTGACAGAGTGGTATATTGAAATGCTGTCTCCGATGAAAAGGGCCACTCTGTCACAATATTTTTTGGAATGCGCCTGCAAAGAAAAGTATGTTACCAAGATAAAGAGAACCACTAAATAGTCCTTTACGGACAGATCTTTATATGATGTTTTAAAATATTTATTGCCGTTATAATTTTAAAGATGTTAAGTCCGATTAATTAGGAAAATGTCTTTTTATTGTCGATAAAAAAGAAGAACGACCCAATTATGATTCAAACTCTGTGCTGGATTCGAACCTGCGACCTCACGTCACGGCTCCTCAAAAAAGAACTCTAGATATTATTGAAAAAAGAAATATTCTTTGCAGACTCATCATCATCTCCCTAGCGTTATCCCGTTTTTTTCACACATAATACACATTTATATCTGAAAGGTCTTCATAATATCATGTGACATGCAAAATATGTACTTAAATAAATACAACCCTACATAGTCCGTTCTCGTAACATCTAGAAAGAAAAGAAAGAAAGAAAAATGTATTATTTAGGACACCACAGATATGAATTACATAATATACATTACAATGACGCTGACGTCACATCAAAAGTCAACGCACACACGAAATATTTTCTATATAGAAACATGGAAAACGAACACAGAAGCTTATACCTAAATTAAAATGTGACGTCATGTCGGCTTAGCTTAAATTACATCTAATAAACGGCATTCTGTGTTGTTAGTACTCCCTGTCTAAGAGAGAAGTAGTAACTCTTCTTTTTTCTTTTTTCCAGTGCCCCATAACTTCTGTTACGAGAGACTAAACAAGACAAACTGTGGGGGTCCCCCTACATACGTCTTCACCTACTACCAAGAAGGGTCCCGCTGCGAAATAGATATCTGGAAGGGCTGCCCTTCACGGAACCGATTTGACAATGAAGCTATATGCTCTCACTTCTGCATCGGAAGACTAAGATACAATAGCGTGGAAAACGAAATTTCTGAAGAACAGAGTAAATTGGTTTATTTTTCTGGTTTACCTTATTGTAGATGGATCATTACTTGGATAACGGCCTCCGTAGTCCAGTGGTTGAGCGTTGGGCCCACGACCCGGAGGACCCGGGATCGAATCCCGGTGGTGACATATCATAAAAATCACTTTGTGATCCCTAGTTTGGTTAGGGCTTATCACCTGATTGTTCGAAAGTAAGATGATCCGTGTTTCGGAAGGCACGTTAAGCCGTTGGTCTCGGTTACTACTTACTGATGTATGTAGTCGTTACATGAGGTATGTCAGGGGCCTTTGGCAGCTCAATAATAACCCTGACACCAGGGTTGATGAGGTTGGTATTCCACGTCACAACCCACACGATAAGAAGAAGATGATTACTTGGATGGACAGAGAGTGCCAGTGGTGGATTCAGTAGGGAACGAAGGGACTTAAGCCTGTCAAAAGCATCTGCTGACTGCTATTAAAATCAGTTACTTTTTACTAAACGTCAAAACACGAAATTACAATGGAATTTGTTTGAAAAAGCAACCTGTGACGTCATAGAAAAACGTGATTAAATACCGCACTTGTTATTAAGTACATGACAATTCATAAATAAGTTACTTAAATAGAAAAAAGAAAACGTTTTGTCACCTTTAGATCTGTCTTCATTTAGTAATCAGAATTTTAATAATTTATTTTTGACTTAGGAAACTATCCAATTGTCCGAAAAGTACGATTAATCCTGTCTTTATTTTTCAGATCATACAAGTTACTGTGATGGCCAATTGAACTCAACAGATTGTGGTCTCGAACGAGAGAAAGTTTACACGTTTGACCGACGAACCAAGTCGTGCATCCCGAGTGTATGGAGAGGATGTCCCTCTACAAACATGTTTCGCAGGGAACAGAAATGTGAAGAACAATGCTTGCTAATCAAACGTACCGGTGAATATTATAGAATCTCTCCTCTTACTGACAATAATACAACGAAAACAGACAACGAAAACAGTACTGAAACAAACGGAATGAGTTCGCTAGAATCCGATTATGATGATGAAATGGAATCAGCATTGGAACCAATTGAAACAGAAGACGACTCTGATTACGAGTCCGACTAGACTTACTTAGTACTCAAATTGAAAAACAAAAACAGACAACGAAAACAGTATTTAGTTTTGTCGAATTGTCCACAATGTTTCTTCCATGATGGTCACCTTTCCATTGGCACTCAAAATGGAATCCCAAGGTCTTGTAGTAGGTTAAAATAAACTACTTAAAAGACTTGTGACTTGTATTTCATTTCTTAGACTGTAACCTGGACTGTACAAAGAAAAATCTTATCGCAGAAAGAGATATTAGTGACGAGAGGACGATAAGTTGAGATGTAAATGAAATATGTAAGGTACGGGTTAATACGATGATTTTAAAAGAACGTCTAGGGCCCTGTGCGAGGTTTTTCTTGCAGCTTATTTTCCCCGGATGTACCTATATCCGAGGGGATACAAACCGTATGTTTGTGAGAAGCTGCAGTAGTTTTAGGCGGATGAGGCGTTCGTTATGTAAAAAATGACGATTCAAAGTGTAACTATGTTATCTTTTGAACAAAGATATTTTTGAATTTGAATTTTATGCTTAAAGGCCCTTTGTAACTCGTAGGTCATCATTTATAACGATTAAATAAATTCGAGAAGAACTGCTTAACGATACTTTTGAAGCCACGAGATCATTACCTAACACAGCCTCACGCTTGTAGTAATAGGGGGTGAGCGTATTGTCATTAATCGGATACAAATCTTGGAAACAACATGATGTAATTTTTTTTGATCCAAACTTGAATTCAAACTCATAAAGACGAATTCAAATCAATGCCTTCAAAACACCTGAAATCAATGCCAGAGATTTCACCTATAATGCTTTAATTAGACCAGGGATTACAGTTGACTTAAAATCACTTCACGGGAAATCAAACTCGGGACCTCTAGGTCATGAGACAATAGAGGCGTTCTAGAATTTATTAGGTACCTGCGTCATAAAGTGATATGAAGCATCAAGTCCAAATTAATTAGTATCAAATTTTATTGCCCATAAATCCAATAAAAAATAATAAGTATCACACACCGGTCACTTGATCACATCCGATTAGTTTCTTCTGCAATTTAAAAGTATCAACCATGGTATATATTTTTCATTGGATAATTACTTTGCTTTTATTGAAATTCATAAACTTTTCATACGAATGTAAGTCAAATGTATAAAATCTTGATTTATCGCTTTACGTTTTTACAACAGAATCGAAATTTTAGAATTCGAACACTGTTAGTTCAAAAAATGCAATGGCAGAATTTGTATGTCTACGTTTGACCCATTTCGAGAAACATCGATGGTCCAATTAAAGAGCCAACTCAGTGCTTTTTGAGACGTAATTTCCTGTAAATTTGCCTTGAATGGTATTGACAACTTGGGTGGACAAATCGGGAGCACTGAGAACTCTCACCCGGTTCAAAATGGTCCAATTAAGGAACCTTAACCGGTTCAGTGATGGCTTATTTACAAACTTTTTTTGTAACAGAGAAGTGAGGTACATTTTTATTTTTTTTATTTCTTTACAGTGCCCCCTGAATACTGTTTCAAGAATCTAAACAGAACCGACTGTGGGGGGAAACCCACACACGTCTTCACCTACTACAGGGAAGGGTCCCGGTGTGAAATAGAAGTATGGAAGGGCTGCCCCACCCGCAACAGATTCGACAGTGAAGCTACGTGCTCTCATTTCTGCATCGGAAGATTGAGATACGAGGAGAACGAAATTCCAGATGAACCGAGTAAATTAGCTTTACGCTTTTCAACTTAGCTTGTGATTTGTATCGGATGACATTCCTTACTTAGCTGGTCTAATAGAAAGCATCAGTAGCGGATAAGAGAAGAACCAAGGGTCTTGAGTCCATCAAAAGCATCTGGGTATAAATCAGATGGTGTGCAGTTGTTAATATCTTGATATTGTCCCACATTTCCATTGCGGCTTGCAATTAAACATTTCCTGCAATAACAACCTAACTAATCAATGTTTTTGGAAAAAGCAAGCTTTTTTGTCACGGTATCACTAACACACTGTATAGATAGGTGCCAAATGCATTTAAAGAATTAGCAGTGCTGTGCGCTGCAGGATAGTTTGCGGCAGGAAATCTCTATGTTCAGGCAAAGAAATATTTACTTTTACATTTCAGTTAAAAATCCATGCAAAGGAACCTTCAATGGCGGAGACTGTTCCTCATCTCCTCTGGAAGTATACACATATGACCAACAATCCAACAGATGTGTAAAACGCATATGGAAAGGCTGCACGGGTAGTAATCAGAACATGTTCAAAGATGAAATACAATGTATGGATATGTGCGTAGGAATCGATCGTGATTGGTGGGTAGATAAATTAAATAATTTAACAAGTAAAGAACAACATGATATTGATAAAGTTTTGGAGGTTATAACTGAGGAGTCTACGACTGACGGATCGACGACTGAAGATTCTATGGGTGAATCCATGATTGAAGATGCTACAGAGATACCGACTACAACTCTCGATGAATACGACGACGAAAATTTTATATATGACGTGTCCAACGAGACATTAGACGATGCGAACGCTCCAAATGATTTTACGCAGAAGAAAAAGCTCCATACGCTGTCACACAGTATGTATTTTTTTGTCTGTAAATCATGTCTCATCATGTTTTGAAGTATGGTGGTTAAACAATTTAAACATCATCTAAATACCTCCTCAACCTACGTCAGATAATTTTCTCTAATAGTAAGTAGGCTCTTTTTTAAATGCTTTATCGCAGGTTTGCTTTAAATGGCATTAAATAATTGGCTAGACAAATGAAAAGCATTGGGGGCTCTCATCCGGTACAAAATAGTAAAGCATGTTTTGTATACTACTAGAGAAAATTATGGGTTGGTACCTATATTGTATTAATTCCTTCTTTACCCTGCTGGTACTGGAGATGTATGCTACACTAGTATACATGGTACGATGACCACCTTCCACTAAGTAGCTCCAGGACTCGCTTGCCTACTTTTTTATAATATTATACAGTCCCCGCGGCACAGCAAACGCGCCGCGTGCGTTTCGAATTGTATCGACTGCTTCGTCCAATAGACGCGCGTAGTGAATGCTATCTACATAGATAAACGTCGTACGGCTATTGGTTGAAGCCCTTGATTTACTGTGCCGAGGGGGTTGGAATAAAAAAGTACAACTTGCTTAATTTTATTTTACAGAAATTAAAGGTAAGGCAGATCATTTATTGTAAATCACGAAAACTGATATCATTTATAACCGTGTCGATGACCAAGCGCACCTACCTCGATGTCAGGTTTCTTATATATATCCGCCACAGGCTCCTGAGGCGGCTGTCTTTACTTTAGTAAATAGAAACTAGAACCTAATGTTTTTTATGCACTGGGCTCTCCGCCTGAAGATTTTGATTCTGTGGTATTTATCTAATGACAAGGTAGAAAAACAGAATAGACCTTTCGTCACTTATGTCGGTACATTTGCCGTAGGTACGCTAGCGGTAGGTAAATACTAGTATTACAATACTAGTATTGCGATGCGAGAGCTCTATTCAGAGAAAGACCACACGGAGGTTGTCTTTACAATGCGTCAATGCAATATCAGGGGCCTTGTCATAGGTCCGTTAGCAGGTGCTAGCGGTAGGTAAGTACTAGCAATGCGATGTGAGCTCCATTCAGAGAGAGACCACACGGAGGTGGACGTTACGTTGCGTCAATACTTTGCCAGGGGCCTTTCCAGACGTACGCTGGCAGGTGCTAGCGGTAGGTAAGTACTAGCATTGCGATGTGAGCTCCATTCAGAGAGAGACCACATGGAGGTTGACGTTACGTTGCGTCAATACTTTGCCAGGGGCCTTGCCGGACGTACGCTGGCAGGTGCTAGCGGTAGGTAAATACTAGCATTGCGATGTGAGCTCCATTCAGAGAGAGACCACACGGAGGTTGTCATTACATTGCGTCGATGCAATATCAGGGGCCTTGTCATAGGTACGCTAGCAGGTGCTAGCGGTAGGTAAGTACTAGCATTGCTATGTGAGCTCTATTCAGAGAGAGACCACACGGAGGTTGTCGTTACGTTGCTTCGATGCAATGTCAGCCTTTTTCAGCTCCATATGTATAACACTCACTAGATTATAAAACTTTTCACATCATCCATAGCTTTTTTTGTATCGTACAACCACAATTAGAGCTTATGTAAGGTACTAAAACCGATGTAGCAGACCAGCCACAAAAATCTTAGTGCAACCGCTTCACATGCCGATGCGTTTCTGAGGTTTCTGGGCATATTCTCTTGATTTTATGATCTGTTAATTATAAAAATACAACTTTGATCATGTCTTGTTTCACAGGTGATGACGGTAAGGCACATTTTTAATCCACGAATATTAATTCACGCTTAGATTATGATCAATCGTAGATTGCACCGACTGCACCCATCCTTTACGTTTATTATAGGGCCACAAAGGCCGGCTTATAATATTGATGTAACTATAGTCCTAAGACCGAAATTTGTGTCTGGAAATCTTGGCAGAGGTTAAATACCATCACTGCTTAAGACCAGACTATCTCGTAGTTGGCATTGCGCACTTATTTTTATATATGCAAATGTTGAGATGCGAAATTGTTTTTTTGGATGAATTGCTTCAGTTTTGCATTTTTAGACCCCTGTATACTACGTTATGCAGTTACGCAAATTGTAGCCAGCACCACTTTCCTGCAGAGTCACGGAATATGGCTAAATACATTAAAGATTATATCGCAAGGCGACTAGATATCGTTTCACCATGGTACCTAACAACCAAATATGTTAATCTCACGAAGGAATTTTGATAATGTCCCCATTGATAATTATATTGAGCCGAACATTCTAAGCATTCTAAGAGTTTTGATGACCTGAAATGTATTTATTGTAATTCTATTTCGTAATTTTGTTGTTTTTTTTATAGTTTTGGTATACGAAGATGAAGGCCCAGCGAAGCCAGCAAACTCAAATAAACAATCACCAAAGCCGGCAGATTTACAAACCCAATCATCGAAGCCGGCTGTCTCAACAACCCAATCACCGAAGCCGGCTGACTCAGAAACCCAATCACCAACGCCGGCAGACACAGAAACCCCATCACCAACGCCGGCAGACACAGAAACCCAATCACCAACGCCGGCAGACACAGAGACCCAATCACCAACGCCGGCAGACACAGATGTCCACCAACCTACACTGGCAGACCCAGATGACTCCTTCCGCTTCCGCGGACGGCAAAATGCATCAGCGCCTCTTAGGCTTTCCGCGGTCATATAAAATATATACTTTATATTCGTAGCCATTTTGTTTGTGTTGTAATTAGTACTTAATATTAAACTGAATGGTCCATAAGTTGCTTCTATTATATGTATCACCTATCTTGTCGAGGAAAATTAAATCATTTAAGAAAAACAGACCTGTGAGGTCACAGGGCTCGAAGCCAGCTCGCGCTCACACCAATTATTTTCGAAATTGTTTTCGAATTCATGTTTGAAACATATATATTGAAGGAGAACATCGTGAGGGAAGCCACATGCACGACATTTGTATCTGACGTATTTGATATAAGACCTAGCCTATATTGGGCTGGTTTTCCCTTCGCGGGTTGGAACTTGGAAGGTCAGACAGGCGTCGCTTCTGTTTCCTGACCTATACAAGTGTCATCCATTACTTTCCGGCATATCTACAAACGAAATCTGATCATCTAACAAAAGGGCTCATGAAGATAAATTTCAGACACATTGGCGAATACCAAATTGCATGATTTTGCCGTATCGTGACAATATGCCAGACAGAAAAAACTTTCAAAGGCACCAATAGCTTCGACATCCTGACCCGATGGCCCGTCACCTCTATGTGTTTTTATTTCTAAACTGTGATGGGCACTAAGCGCTATTAAAAGGACAGCAATGATTATCGTTATGATTGAGCACCATTTCAACTTTATACAATAAAACAATAGTTTAAAATAACTGACCGCGGCAGTTCTAATACGATATCTCATTAAGTCATACGAAACAACCGAAATTAATTCGCTCAAATTTAATTGCAGAATTTTTTTATGAAACATTAATATCACATCACATACACGTCAATTCCAATTAGTTTCTTCTGCAAATTACACGTATCAACCATGGTGCACATTTATCAGTGGATATGTATCATGATAATATTGAAATTTATCGAATTTTCGTACGAATGTGAGTAAAATGTATAAAAATTATATTTTAACGCTATTCTTCTTACAGCCAACTGATTGGACGTTTTAGCATTGGAACACTGAACGTTGGCACTGGTATCTCAAAAATGCCACGGCAGAACTTTTACTTCTAAGCGCAATTTCTAGAAACATCGATGGTCCAGTTAAAGAGCTGGTCCTTTTATAGACGTCACTTATTGTCAGGTTTGCTTCAAATAGTATTGAACATTTGGGTGGACAAATGTACTGAGGGTTCTCACCCGGTAGAAAATGGTCTAATGAAAGAACTGGTTCAATGATGGTTACCGTATACATACATATACTAGTATCTGAGATACAGGCTCGGCCTAGTTCAGATACTAGTGAACTCTAGACTAAGTTTATAATGCGTTACTTATACTAAGAAATTATGTATGAACCCTGTTTTTTTTAATTTTTATTCAACTATTGTAGGTATTGGACTACTTTTTATACCTCTTTCAGTAATTTGTTATTATGTAGGCCATGTAGCAGCAGTGGTACAAGTGACATGACTGCGTGGCTTACCGCGACGTGTGATAACCGCTAAGTTACGTCTAGGTTTTCTATTGATGATCCAAAGAGCAGGACCTATAAGCTACTTTATTTTTTACAGTACATTCTTTGTAGCACACTTATACGACTCTGCTTTGACTAAAACATAAACGTAGCACGTAACACGTAAAAACTATTTAAATCGTCTGCTGGCGGTCAACTAACGAGCAGTCTGATGGTGGGAAGCTGGCTGACAGCGAACTGTCTCAAGACCACGACTTAAAGCCCATATTTGAATGAATTTTGTTAGTCAGGTGGTAGCAGAGTCATATAAGTGGGTTGAGGTACGCAAATGTGGCTCTTTACATGTACTTAATAGGTTCTTTCTCTTTTGTTTCTTTTCTTTTTTTAATTCTTATTTTTTTGGTTACAGTGCCCCCTGACTACTGTTTCAAGAGACTAAACAGGACCGACTGTGGGGGAAAACCCACACACGTCTTCACCCACTACAGAGAAGGGTCGCGGTGCGAAATAGAAGTCTGGAAGGGCTGCCCCACCCGCAACCGATTTGACAGTGAAGCTACGTGCTCTCACTTCTGCATCGGAAGATTGAGATATAATAGCGAGGAGAACAAAATTCCTGATGAACCGGGTGAATTAAATTTTCTTGACTTGCCGTATTGTCAATTTTTGCTTGAGGTGACATTTTCTATTTGGCTGGACGTATGTGGAGCTGTTAGCGGATCCAGATGGGCTCAAACCCTTCAAAATCACCTGAATCTAACTCCACAAATGTCAAAAAACTTTGATGTTATTCAATTTACGGTCATACTATTATAGGTATTCATAATAACACAATATAACCAGTTCATACAAGTACGTCCCACTGCTAGGCACAGGCCTCCCCTCATGTAGCCGGGACTGATGGCTTACCGTGTCCTCCAAACCAGAAAATCATCTTACTTTTTGGACACTGAGGTGTGTAATGTATTTACCAAACGAAGAACAATCTGGCAAAGTGATTACGACAATGTTCTCACTGAGAATGAAATCCGGACCTCCAGATCGTCATTAGAAAATTAAATCCACAATAATACTTACTGTGTCATTCCTGAGGAAGCCAAGATCTGCTTTTCACGCTTCCCTCGCCGCTCCATTAATTTTTTTTGACATGACTTATTGTAGGTTTGCTGCAAATGGCATTAACTACTTGGCCAGATAAATGGGGAGCGCAAGGGCCTAAGGCTTAGTTGGGCGCGAACCTGGCGTCGTCTGAGAGAATATTGGAATAAACTAATCGACCTGCCGTTACATCATGACCACCAAGTTCATACTAGGGAAAATGTACGCTGATCTTTCAATTTCAGTTAAAAATCCATGTGAAGGAACCTTCAATGCTGGGGACTGTTCCTCATCTCCTCTGGAAGTATACACGTATGACCAACAATCCAACAGATGTGTACAACGCATATGGAAAGGCTGCACGACTGATAATCAGAACATGTTCAAAGATGAAATACAATGTATGGATATGTGTGTAGGAATCGATCGTAATTGGTGGGTTGATAAATTGAACAATTTAACAAGTAAAGAACAACATGATATTGACAAACTTTTGGAGTTTGTACCTGAGGAATCTACGACTGAGGAATTTACCACTGAGGCAACCACGGCCGAAGCGTCCACGACTAAGGAATCCACGACTGAGGAATCCACAACTGAGGAATCCACGACTGAGGAAATTACTACTCAGGAGACTACAACTATTGATCAATATGACGATAGTTATGTGCCTCCTCCTTCAGATGAGGTAGTAAAAGAATCTGACACTCCAAATGATGGGCAACAAGAAAGACGCCGTGTTTTTTCACACCGTAAGTTATCTTTTAAAGGCATAATTATTAAAAATTAAATGCACCACATATCACTTTGGTCTAACAGAAGCTTGATAAAGTGGAATGGTGGATGTACCTCTGATTATACCGATTGTGTTAAATTATAGTCGAATTAAGGGGTCACATTCATTCGACTGTTCGCACTCAAAAGATGCTGATAGACTAGAGCATTCACTTGTAACATAACATCGAACATTCGCCGCTTATATATTTGTCGAACTGAACAACGAGCCGAGCGAAGCATAGAGCCAAACATTGCTATGAACGTTTTCATAAGCAAGAACACTCGATAGAATGCTCGCTAAAATGTTCTCGTATTTTTCTCGTATTGTAACATTCGCACAAATGCTCATTACAAGTGAATGCTTAAGTTTATCAGCACCTAAAGGAAACAGATCTGCAAATCTTATTCTCCATAATTTGTGTCTAAAAATAATGGTATAGAGTGGATACAGCGCAAAAACAATAGCGGTTCGTCGATCCGGAACGGGCTCAACAGAACTGCGAGTTTTTTTTTTGTCAATTACGTAAGTGGCTTATTGTAGGTTCCTCTCAGATGATATTAACTACTTGGCCGGACATTGAGCAACGGTCGGGAGACATAGGTCAATGTGTTTTCTGAGGTGTAGGACCTTTACGTGTAACCACTACGTGGACCACTTTTCCCATCGAGTTTGAAGTAAGGCAGTTGCTTCTGTAAAAAAGGACCTGTCAAATTTTAAGATTAGGAAAACAGAAAAGATAAAGATTGTTTCTAATGATGTGAGATTTATTAAATGTCGCCAATAACCAATTTTTGTTCTGGTTTAGGTCATTAGAAACCAAAACGATGACCCGAGCTGCCGGCAGATGACGTGATAGCCACCGTCGACGTCAAAATTCGGCAACGCCTGATGGTGACTTCAAAGCCAAATAATGTTTTGTTCACATTCTTAATATTATGCCCATTATCATTAAAGTGACGGACAGAATCTATATTATATTAAATTAATTAATGTTCTATAAAAGCTTAGATTATTATTACATTTGTGGCGAACCTAACTAATTGACCAGCTAGTTTCGCCCACATGCAACGGATGGCGCCACCATTCAATAATGCAGTCCTGAAACGCGCTATCGAATATTATACAGCGTGACGCACATACAACTTCAACGGTTGGATCGTCGATCCCTAGTCACACTACCAACTTGTGGCTAGCGGGGTAGTATGCTCCGGTACCCCGAACACATGCTTTGGTGGCAGCACACCCTCGCAGCCAAACATTAGAGAAAATAAAGCCACTCGCCGTAAAGAGACTCGCCGTAGCGAGGGTCGCCGTTCGGAGAGTCGCTGTCAACGCTACAATTCTATTAGATTGATTAATTGATATCATGCGGATTCGGGGATTTGTGCCCGGATAATAGCAATAGTCCGGATGTCATACTATGTCGTTGTTCTAATAAGGTGTATTAGATGGAGATTATCTTGTCTCTCATCTGTTTAATTTACGATGATAGAAACTTCATATTTGCAGCTACGCAATCCTCTAAAAGCAACTTGCCGACGATCGAACGTTCTTGAAGAACTGTCGACGCATACCTAACCTATATGGATGAATGATTTATTATACATTAATCAAATGGATTAAATATTTAGAAGTAGTTTAACAATTTTATTTGATAACATAGAGAAGAGCCCGTTGCGAAAATGATTATCACGTGCGCAGCGGTGAACGAAAACATCGTGAAGAAACCTACATTCACAGAATGCATTGTCGGAGGTATGTGACCTAATCTGTATTGGGCTGGTCAGACAGGCAGTCGCTTCTGTAAAAAACCGGACCTGTCAAATTGCCAGGTTAGGTGTGCGGACCCTGTGAATAACGGGATAAAGCTAGGGGGATGTGGTTGGTAGAAAAGAGAACTTTACAAAATTAGAGTTGCTTTTACAGAATCAGAGATCATCGCATTGCTAGTTGCTACTTATGTTGGAGACATGGCGCTCAGAAACATTCAGCTTAAAACAACAAGGGTCTGCCGGCCACTGCTTCTTTGCCAGCTTCACTGCGTATTCACTCAATGCATGAACTCTTCAGATATTTGTATGCCAGTCTCATGGCAGTGCATACTGATACATGTTTAATGTTATGTAATGTTTAATAAGATCTTCTTGACGTATGTACACAAATAAATTATTTTGTATTTGTATTGTATTTGTATTTGTCTATTGCGCAAAGAGGCACTATCCAAAAATTGGACTGAAATAAATATTGCTCCAATGAGGGACTTTTCAGGCTACGTTCCCCAAAAATAATATAGATGGAGCTGTCAAGATTGATTTAACGTGATAATTACCTATTTTCTCATTACTCGGGTACATAATTATACAAAAATACAATGTAATAGCAGAAGCAACTTAGGTTAGGTTTGGTTAGGTACGCGTTGAGGAGCTCGGTGGCGCAGCGGTAAACACGCTCGATCTGCGATTGTTGAAGTAAAGTAACTTTCGCAGAGGCCGGTCATAGGATGGGTGACCACAAAAAAAAAGTTTTCATCTCGAGCTCCTCCGTGCTTCGGAAGGCACGTTAAGCCGTTGGTCCCGGCTGCATTAGCAGTCGTTAATAACCACCAATCCGCACTGGGCCCGCGTGGTGGTTTAAGGCCCGATCTATCCATCCATAGGGAAGGCCCGTGCCCCAGCAGTGGGGACGTTAATGGGCTGGTGATGATGATGAATAGCAGAAGCACCTATACATTATATATTTTTTGCATGACATTTGGTTCACATTATGTATAGAATTATGATACTACATATTTTGCTTCTTTTCATTTTGATCACAATAACAGAGTGGAAGATGTAATTGTGCCTGGGTGTAATAAAAAAGGGTCAACATTTATACCCAAAAACAAAGATAAAAGATGCATATGTCTGTTATTCATGAAATTAGAAGGTTATACGAAGGAAAATCTTTACAGCGCCATCTACATTGTATTTGAGGAATAATAATAGCCTGGAAAGGTCCTCATTAGTAAAAGAGTCTTGAAGTACGGATTCGTCTACGTTTCAGGTAATTTTGCCTGAATGTCAGAAGTCTGAACTAAACAAGGCATTGAAAGGTGATGAAAACGGGACATAATATCTAGATCGCAAGCCGATTGTTCTAAAGGCTACATCACTGAGGCGGCTCTAGAAGTTATACCTCATAAAGTGATATGAAGCTTCAAGCCCAAATTAAATAGCTCAATTTTATTACCGAAAAAATAGATAAAAGTTTAATCTCACATGGCCAGCATGTGAGGTTAATATGTCTAATTAATTACTACTGCAATTGACATAACCAACCATGGTTCATATTTTTCAGTGGATATTTATATTTCTATTATTGATATACATAGAATTTACGAACGGATGTAAGTAAAATGTATAGAAACTAGATTTTTCGCTTTACGGTTTTTAATTTTCAGCATTTGACTACTTCTTTTACACCTCTTAATGTCCAAAATTATAAATTGCAGAACTCTGTTAATTTAAAATATCGATTTCCAAATTTATTAAACCCTACTTACTGCTTTCAGGTCGCGAGCCCATCGCTCTAATCGATTAAATATGATGGCGGTTTTAAATTTTACACGATGTATAGTGTATCACTTAGCTCATTGTTTCTTGTGAATTTACTTCTGTGCAAGAAAGTATATTTGATTTGATATAGAAAATTAATGTCACATGCAGGTCAATTAAGATTCCTTCCGCTGAAATTTACAGTATCAATTATGGTACAAAATGTTTCAGTCGATTATATATGACGCCTTTTGTTAGTAGGTACTTATTTTTTAGATTTTGCACGACTCGCCGTAGCGGGAATCGCCGTTCAGGGAGTCGCTGTTAATGCTATAATTGCGTAATTACCTAGGTCAAAGAAAAATTATGAAATTCTGATTAATAATTAAAGACAGATCTAAACAAACACACTGACTAAAACGTAATCTTTTTTCTATTTACTTTATTAACTTTTAACACTGGTAGCTTTTCCATACAAATTGCATTTTTTGTTTTGACGTTTAGTAAAAAGTTACCGATTTGACTAGTTAGAATTAGCCTATTCTTTATTAGCCTATAAATAGGCCTTTTCGCTGTCCCTTTTTAAAATATACTGAAAATGTTTTAGTGGATTAATAGGTATATTTGAATAACTTTATTTTGTACCTCAGTTTTGCGCGAATTATATCGAGGGCTTCGTTCAATAGCCGTATTTATTATCTTATTTGATCACATAACTTAAACGCCAATTGTTAGATACTTTAAAAGCGAATATCTAAAACCAAAAAAAATCCTCAAAATAAAAACCAGTTTTGTAACCGATTCCGTCGATCTGCATCTTTGTTTTCCAAAAATTCTGATACTGGATAAAAGTCTAACCTTTTATTTCTTTGCAGTGCCCCCTGACTACTGTTTCAAGAGACTAAACAGGACCGACTGTGGGGGGAAACCCACACACGTCTTTACCCACTACAGAGAAGGGTCACGGTGCGAAATCCAAATCTGGAAGGGTTGCCCCACTCGCAACAGATTCGACAATGAAGCTACGTGCTCCCACTTCTGCATCGGAAGATTGAGATATAATAGCGAGGAGAACAAAATTCCTGATGAACCGGGTAAATTAGCTTAGCTTTTCTTTTTCACGTAACTTATACGGGATGTGAGTGACATCGTACCGAATACTCAGGGGGATGATTCAGACCGTGATTCAGAGTTAATGTCAAGTGAAATTTTCCGTCACAACATTCATGTTTTTTGTTTTGAGTATATCCATAGATGTCGCTCTACTCGATGCAAAGGTGTGAACATTTTCAAATGTACTTATAACATTTAATTTCAGTTAAAAATCCATGCAAAGGAACCTTCAATGGTGGAGACTGTTCCTCATCTCCTCTGGAAGTATACACGTATGACCAACAATCCAACAGATGTGTACAACGCATATGGAAAGGCTGCACGACTGATAATCAGAACATGTTCAAAGATGAAATACAATGTATGGATATATGCGTAGGAATCGATCGTGAATGGTGGGTTGATAAATTGAACAATTTAACAAGTAAAGAACAACATGATATTGACAAAGTTTTGGAGGTCGTAACTGCGGAGTCTACGACTGAGGAGTCTACCACTGAGGGGTCTACCACTGAGGAATCAATGACTGAGGGACCTCAGGAGCCTACAACCACAATTCCTAATTACGACGAAGACTATGTTGAAAATGACGACGAAGAGTTACCAGAAATCAGCGCTCTAAATGACCCACACATGAAAAAAATGAAAAAATTGGAACACGGTATGTCCGTTTTTTTCTTGTAACAAGAAGAGAACCTTCCGATATAACAACATTATTTTACTGGCTTTGAGGATCATATCACAAAGTAATGTTTTAATAATTATATTATAGTGTATACTTAGCTATACATATAATAAAAAACATTTTTTTTTTATTTTGTTTCACAGATCCGGAACCGGGTGAGGATTATTGTAGTAATACACGTCTCTCTCTCTTTATTTGAGAGCTGTGCTCTTGTCGGTGGAGTAATCGCCATTCCTCTCTTCTTCCCACCAAATCCTTCACCTCTCAATACGACACGACCTGCACCTTCTCTCTTTGTTTCATAAATATTCTCCGACCCCTTCCTCTCTTCCCTTCAATTTTTCCTTCTATGATGTCTGTTATGAATCGTGTCGTGTCAGTAATACACGTAACATACATTGTGGTAGTATGTACATGCATCGCAAGATGAACCACAACCATCCATCATCTCTCCTCCTGCCCTTATCTCACTCCAGGTGGGGTTGGCACAATATGTATTTCTCTTCCATCAAATCAAATCAAATCAAATATACTTTATTGCACAGAACTATAATTTCAACAATCAGACAAAACACATGAATACAGTACAATTTGGGCGGCCTTATTGCTCTAGAGCAATCCATCCATTTCGATCAGTCGTCATCTCAGTACTCACGCCTTTCACGCAAATATCCTTCTTCACACAATCCATCCCCACTTTTTTGGACCGTCCCCTACCCCTATGTCGATCCACATTCATACTCCTGACTTTCCTCGTGGTGTATTTTGTGTGGATTGATTAGTTTCACCACTCGTAGACTGTAGTAAAATACTTTGATATAATTCACTTTAAGTAAGTAATTACAAAGGTTACAAACACGTCCTACAATAAAAGATACATACATAAACTCACGCCCATAACCCCTAATAGGGTGGGCAGAGCCACAAATATAATCAAAGACAACTTGCAGCCACTGTTGATATGATGTCTTAGCTGGATATGATGCACCTTATGGTGATAGGGGATTAGCCTATCGCCCATAACATTAGTCCATCATGCTAGAGGACACAATCCCACTGCAATAAGAGATGGATTGATGAATATCAAATTAATTTAAAAGTAAAGAATTAACGAATCAATCAATAATTCTTTGTTGCACTAAGACATAAGTAAGGACATGTACAAACGAATTTTGAATTTGTATTTTTATAAGTAACCTTTTTCTTAAAAGGTATTTTTATGTTGCAGTTGTCAACACCTCGTTATATGCCTTTCATTCCTCCTCATTACGTACCTTGCTAACCTATTATCCATACACCCATGCTTATTATATTAACACAAACATAAATTCACAATTATCCTCAGTGATCAACCGCAGCAACCCTGGTTATCATTGTACCGCTAAAGGCTCATGATACGACTGGTTACAATAAACCCTCTTGCACTGCAATTAGTTATCGCGCTATGTAACTTACTACTTAAGTCATACGTCGACAACTCCAGTGTTATTGTATGGCGAAGACGTTTGTGTCTTTTGTTTTGGTTTGAAATACACTTCTCTAATAATAATAATAATGTTATGGGATCAAGGTACAGAGTCTGCAAAAGATCGCGAGGAGTGGAAATCTGTTATTAGAGCCAACAGGGGGAGGGGGAGGGTGGGGGGAAATAAAAGGATTAGAAAAAAAAATCTGAACTGCTCACAACCATGTTGCTGACTTCCCGTCCAGACGCGACGGCGATAGGTGGCCCATCCAGTGAGTGGCGAGTCACCGCCTGCTCATTGTATCCATGTTATCAACATTGGTCGTCAGGCGCCATAGTCCCCCATAGCCCCAGTATCCCGGTCCACTAACCCTCAACTCAATAGCCCAGTTCCCTTTGTTCCCATAATCTGCAATAGTCCTACACGAATCGAGGATTGTCTTTGGGTGCACTTACATAGTGCATACAGGGATAATCGCCGGTTGGTGTCACACCATATTTAGATTAAATTGTCTTAAGGGGCCTCTACGTGTTGGCGTCGGCCCAACGCATGCCTTCCAAAAGTCTTCCATAGGCCCGAGATATAACGGAACATATTAATCATTATTTTCCATACTTAATTCACTACTGGCAATCTGAATAATAATCGTCGAAGATACTACTGAGGGTCTTTCCAGACTACGTTCTCCAAAAATTTTAATAGATGGCGTTGTATAATTACATATTTTCTCATTACTCGGGTACATAATTATAAAGAAATACAATGTAATGGCAGAAGCATAATATATATAAATATAACAGTTGATTGGTATTTGGATCACATTGTGTATAGAATTGTGTTGATAACTACGAGTATATTGGTTTTTTTTATTTTGATCAGAATAATAATAGGTGGAAGATGTAATTGTATGGTAATCATTTACGCCCAAAAACAAAGATAAAAAATGTAGTGAGTACATTAAATTTGAAGGTTAAACCAAGGGAAATCTTTACAGCGCCATATAGTGATTTTGAGCAACGTAGCCTCATTTCATTTTTTTTTTTCAGAATATGTGAAAAGTGAAAGCGAGGAAGAACCAGTTATGCCTGAAGAGTCTGACGACAGCCACCGTCGACGACAAAATGCGTCAGCACCTGACGCCCTATCTGCTGTTTAATAACATTTTGTTATCGTTCATAATCAGCTCATAAGTCCTAATGGGGTAGATATTAAAATAAGTGGAATATAGTTGCTTTCTATTTCACACCTTTCTTGACCAGGAAAAATAATAAAAAAAAATAACCTCGTGAGGCCGAGATTTCCGGAGACAATAGAAATGAATAAAAGAACATTTCGGTCTGCGCAAATGTCAAATTGCAATAGCTAAGATGTCGCTATCTTCAAGTCATAAGACCGAATGTTCTTTTAAAATCCAAATCCCATTTATACCCCATGAATTGCTTTGATGTCTCCTTTTTAACCCTTTCATACCCGTCATTCATTATATGGGTGACCTGACCTGCAAGCCACTTGAAGATAATGTTGCATCCAAATTTGGTGAATGCCAAGTTTGCATGGTGTACCATATGGTGACCCTGGATACTTCATTCTTAGCGTGTGCCTTGCGGAGTGATCGTGTCAGAAACATCGTACTGCGTTCTAAGGCCCAAACTAAAGTAGTCCAAAAAAGTGTTCCTATAATGGTTTAAATCTAAAAGCCACACGCGTCAAAAGTGGGATTTGGCAGGTCACGTCTGTTGGACGTCTAACAACTTGTGGGGTAAGCTCACCACAGAAAGGTCTCCGAGTAGAGACAGATATGCAGGCGTAGCAGACTTAGATCGCGATGGCGTGACGACTTAGACGCCTTCCTGCAAGGCTGGCCAGAGCAAGCACTGGAGAGAGAATCCTGGAAGAAATGTAGAAGGCGATTTTCACAATATGCGTACCCTAAAGGACCTAGTCAGAATGTGTGCGCTTTCGTGACATTTTGTAAGATTGTTTAAACTGTCATACATTATCATTTTGTATTATGTAAGTAACAGCTGAAGTTTAACACTTTTATGGAAATATAGATAAATAAATATCACACGAAGGCTAGCTGCGATTAATTTCTTCTGCAATGTATATCCACAATAGAATGGTTATAGAAATATGATTAACTAAAATTATATTATTAAAAAACCATTCCTTTTTTTTGAGGATTTGGCATTGGACCAATTTCTTTGATGCCTTTGCGTTGACACACAGAACTAAGCTAAGTTATTTAAAAAAACGGTTTGAAAGTTTTTGATGCGGTTCAAGAAGTCATACCTCATAAACTGGTATAAAGCATCAAGTCCAAATTAATTAGTTCAAATTTTATTGCTGATAAATTAAATAGAAAAAATAATACAACAGTAAGATCAATTCAATCTCATTTCTTCTGCAATTTACTCATTCTACTATGGTACACATTTTTCAGTGGATATTTATTTTGTTTTTATTATTGAACTTTATACATATTTCGTCCGAGTGTAAGTAAAATACATATATACATTGATTTATTTTCCTTTTTTAAAATATACTCGTTGATTGGGCTGGCTTCTGTAAAAAACCGGACCTGTCAAATCATCAGGTTAAGTGAGCGGACCCTGTGAAAGCGGGATAACGCTAAGGAGATACCAATGATGGGTGAGAGCCCTCAGCAGTCCTCATTTGTCCAGAAAAGTAATAAATGCGATAGCTTAAAAAAATAGAGTTATTCTGAAGGCTTTGCTATATACGTAATATCGGCTTAATTAATTTCGTTTCTTTTTCGGTCCGTGGTTCAGGATATTTATATAATAGAGAAAAATTGATAGATATTTTCTGCGGGTTTACAGTTCATTTTTAGTACTTACTTATTAATTCGGTTGGAATCTTTTGGGCAGTCCAGATATGGAGATTACGGTAGCAACTAGTTACGTCATCAATAAAATGTGATTCGTCTGTCACAAGTTACTAAAAACTACGCCTAAGATTGCTTCATTTCGAGATATATCGATGATCCAATCAAGAAGCCGGTCTAATTATACGTATTCGCGACTGAATGCTTTCTACGTTTCTATTATTTCTCGTCCAATAGAGGTGTAACTGGTTTTTTTATATTTTATTTATTTGCAGTACCCTCTGACTACTGTTTCAAGAGTTTAAATAAGACTAACTGTGGGGGGACACCCACACACGTCTTCACCTACCACAGAGAAGGGTCGCGGTGCGAAATAGAAGTCTGGAAGGGCTGCCCCACCCGCAACCGATTTGACAGTGAAGCTAAGTGCTTTCACTTCTGCATCGGAAGATTGAGATATAATAGCGAGGAGAACGAAATACATGACAAACCGCGTAAATTAGTTTTTAAATTTACGTCTTATTGTAGATTTGGATGGCAATTGTTACTTTACTACATGAAAAATCTTCGTAGCTCAGGGATTTGCCTCTAACGAGCGCTAAAAAAGATGCCATCTGAGAGTGCGTAGAGGTCTTACTCTTGCCGTGGTTTTTGTTTTTATAGCACTGCCGTTGTTAGGTAAACTCATCATCACATCACTAATTTAAGAGCCGCGCTCTTGTCGGTGCACCATTCTCCATGCTACTTTTTAGGGAAAAATAGGGCAGTGGTTTCCCTCTTGCCTTCAACCCAACTTACAAAGAAAAAAATATAATCGAAAATGGGCCTTGGGGGCCTTGAACCAGCATTTGAACTTGACACAGCTGCAAGCCGTATAGACATAAAAAGGAAATTCTATCCATAACTGTCACTTCACTCGATGGGTTGTGGTCACTTGTGGTACCGTTGCAACGTATGTGCGTCACTTCTCCGTCAAATGTACATATAATTTTTAATTTCAGTTAAAAATCCATGCAAAGGAACCTTCAATGCTGGAGACTGTTCCTCATCTCCTCTGGAAGTATACATGTATGACCAACAATCCAACAGATGTGTACAACGGATATGGAAAGGCTGCACGACTGAAAATCAGAACATGTTCAAAGATGAAATACAATGTATGGATATGTGCGTAGGAAACGATCGTGATTGGTGGGTCGATAAATTGAACAATTTAACAGGCCAAGAACAAAAATACATTCAGAAAGTTATGAAGCTCGATTTGGGACATGAAGCTCAGGAGACAGCAAATTCGACTCCTAACTACGATGATGAATATCCACCTCTTGAATCAGACGAATATATACCGGATGCTTACGCCCCAGGCGATCTTTCAACCAATGCATTCCGTATGTATTTCCGAAATCTTATTCGCTTATTTATTTTGTATTAAACCTTAGGTATCATATAATTAACACGGTGATTCGTTATTTGGAAATAATCATAATCAGTTGGTCATCTCTTTCGGGTTACCAACAATGGCGACAACGCACGGGCAACTGCGCCGCCGATGCGTTGTTCATTTGTCAACGAAACCATAGAATAAGGAATAATACTACGTATAGAACGGCAACTCTCTGCTCCCCATCAGCGGCTGAGCTAGGTTTACCTCACAACTCATAGTTTAGACTTGAAGCGTATGGTGTCAGACGTTACACACACAGATGCACGAGTCGATAAAATCAATGTCTAGTGTCTGTGTAAAACGAAGTTGTTTGTATGAAGTGTCCGGGGTGTGACGAAACTGCAAAACACAATAGGTACTATGTAAATTGCAGTGTACATGAAATCGACACTAGCGCTCGAGGCGGCGTGAGCTAAAACTACTACCAGTTTGACAGTTTTCTATGGAAATAGAGGTTTTTAATCGGAATGGACCACATCGAAAAGACCGCGGTCCATTCAGACGAAAACGAAAACTAACTATGTGCCTAAGGACAAAAAGGCGTGAAAGGCGTTCCAAAGGCGTGAAATTTTGTATGCATATGCTAGGTAACCCCCCCCTCCCCCCCCCCCTCGGTCTTACTTTAGTCTTCAATCGTACGAAGTCTGACGTCACACAGCGCGTGTACCTTAACGTCGTCAATGTATAAGTAAGTTTTTTTGTAAATACGCATCCGTATAACTACTTGTACGGGGTGTAAGTAACATCGTAACAATTTCTGAGGGGAATGATTCAGACCATGATTCTGAGTTAATATCAAGTGGAATTTTCCGTCATGATTCATGGAAATTTTAATGTTTTCTTTAATTATTTTCATTTCCGTACTTCTGCGACGGAACATTCCACTTGATATCAACTCAGAATCACGGTCTGAATCCTCCCTTAAAGTTTTCATTACGATGCCACTAACATCCTGTGTATCCCTCCTGTCCGCGGTAAAGGAAACCGAATTTATTTGCTATAACGATTTTCTTTTTACTGGCAAAAAAACTAATTAATACTATGTTGTTATTGTCAATTTAGATTCCGGCGGTATTCGGGTCTCCGGCGATGATGATGACTCCTACATCCTGCGTCAAAATACGTCAGCATCTAAAGCCCTTTACGCGGCCATATAATATAAAGTATATTTTTATTTTTTTAATACAGATTTGTATTTAATTTTGATAATTGAATAACTGTCTCATTGTGGTCTATTGACTTGCTTCTCAAATGGGCGGCGACGGTTCGAACCCGAGAACCGGACTTGCACCGATAAGTTATTAATTTAATTAAGCGCAGTTTTCACTAACACAGTTGGCTCGACCATTATGGATGGCGATACGGCTACCTATCACGTTGGTCCAATAGAAAGCTCGGTGAACTGTGGGTACTTAGTTCATCTTGCGTGCATCTTAGTTCATTTTCCTTTGGTGTTAAAACCAGGGACCATCCGCGTAGGACCCCGGATCTGGATCCGACTGAACCGGTGCACCACCCACGTAAAGTCGAACCATCACCTACATAAATGAGTCGCCATACTGTTAATGTTACATAGTGAACGAGTGCCCTCTACACCGGTTCCCAGTTGGCATAGCCGAGCTGCATTGTGTGACGGATGCGGCAGAGACTTGGTTAAGGGAGCTTAAGCTACGAGTAGATATATATGATCCACGCCGAATATTTATTTATTTTTGCCATACGCCATAATAATAATCTTGCGTGGGATGTATCTCTGACTACCCCGATTGGGATACAGTCGTTATGCTTATCGTATACAGCCACAATAACCTCTTGATTGCGATCCTAAGTTATTTCAAAGTAATACCAAATTTGAGTTCCTAATAAAACGGTTATTACCTATAAGTACAGATTATAGCCAATTTTATGACTAATAACAATCATTAGGGACTAAATCTTCGGATACGACATACAATGTCGCCAAGTAATGCTGTAAAAAATACTTTTTATGCAATACTTGTGACTTTTGGATCTATTCACTATTCAAATGGAGGTAAGTATCACATATTTCTATTAATAGCATTTAGGGAATGCAATTCCGACGCGAGATCGCAAATTCGAGATCCCGAAATTTTCGAGATCTCGTCTAGTTCTTAAAAAAATAAAGTTAGGATGGCTGAAAGCGATGAAAACTGATTGTTTGTGATACTGAGGTTAAATAACAAAATACTTTTAAAAAAAAGAAAATCCTTTATTGTTTAATATTTCTAAATAATAGGTAAGGTTTTCTTTGGAAAACATTTTTTTTTCAGTTTTTACCATGGGTTCCCATCGCGACCATTAGGAAAATAAAATTGTTCTAAAAATTTTCAATAGATGACGCTAAGAGTACCGATTTGTAATTAAAGTTTCTGTAAAAGCCAATAATAGATAATTAGGCACTAGAAATATTATGTTTTATAATTGAAAAGTTGTACTCCTACCAAAAGTCAATCAAAGAAATTGGCATTAAATCAAGTTTCTTTTCTATTTTTATATTCAGTCGTTACGTTAGTATTATATTTATTATGATCTGTGGTTGGCTCGACCATTATACGTGGCGATACGGCTCACCACCTATCAATTTGGTCTAACAGAAAGCTCGGTGAGATGTGGGTACTTAGCTCACCTTGCGTTGATGTACCTCTGACTATCCTAATTGGTATACACTTCTGTAGTCGTGAGCTTGTGTCTACGTAAACTACAGGCCTCCCCTCAATCAACCGGAGGGGGTATGGAGCATACTCCACAACGCTGCTCCACTGCGGGTTGGTGGAGGTGTTTTTACGGCTAATAGCCGGGACCAACGGCTTAACGTGCCCTCCGAAGCACGGAATCATCTTACTTTTTCGGACAATCAGGTGATTCAGGCCTGAAAAGTCCTTACCAAACAAAGGACAGTCTCACAAAGTGATTTCGACAATGTCCCCATCGGGAATCGAACCCGGACCTCCAGATCGTGAGCCTAACGCTCTAATCACTAGACCACGGAGGCTGTTGCAGCTTTGTATATGCATGACCTTTTCTTTTCCTGTTCTTTGTCCATTTCAGTGCCGGATCCCTACTGCCTCCAACCGATAAACACAGATGATTGTGGGGGCGACCCCACGCCAGTATTCCACTATTACTTGCCTGGGTCTCGTTGTGAGATTAAAATATGGAAAGGTTGTCGTACCCGTAATAAGTTTGACAATGAAGCGACATGTTCACACTTCTGCATTGGAAGTTTGAAAGATTCAAAGTTAAATGAGATCCCGCACGGTGATGGGGCTGATGATGGAAACGGTGATTTGAACGGTCAAGGCAACCGACCAGGAAGACCTCTGACTCCCGAGGAGCAGCAGCGTAAGTTCTATATAACTATATACAGTTAGTGACATCGTACCGAAACCTTTGAAGGATGATTCAGACCATGATTCTGAGTTGATATCAAGTGGAATTTTCCGTCGCAAAAGTATGGAACTAAAAATAATTTCATCATCATCAATTTAAGAGCCACGCTCTTGTTGGTGTAGCATTCTCCATTCCAGTCTATCAAAGGCCAATGTCTTGACTTCCCTATAAGACAAGACGTTAACCTTTTCTTTAATCTGTTCCATGTAAGCTCTTCTTGGTCTTCCCCGTCCTCTCTTTCCTTCTAGCTTTCCTTCTATGATTTTTTAATAAATTCGTCGTGTCTTATTAGGTGTCCAATCATCTTGCCTCTTCTGTCCTCAATAATTCTCAGTAATTAAAGAAAATAAAAAAAATATTTAAAAACTTTAATTATTATTTCTCTTCGCGGGTTAGAAGGTCAGACAGGCAGTTGCTTCTGTAAAATACCGGACCTGTCAAATCTTCAGGTTAGGTAAGTGGACCCAGTGAAAATAGGATAATGCTAGAAAGGATGACCACAGAATTCCACCTAATACGATCCTGATACACCACTTTTGAACTTTATCTGTTTGCAGGTGAGCATTGCAGAAGTCCTTTCAACGAGAACGACTGCGAAGCTACCCCTCTATTAGTTTACACATACAACCATGTCAACCAAACTTGCGAGAAGAAAATGTGGAAGGGTTGCACAACAGAAAATATATTTGTAACAGAAATTGAATGTATGGAAAAATGCCAGCTTCCAGATTGCAATTACTGGGTGAGGAAGATGGAAAGACTCAACAGTGGGGAATTGAATCAAGTGGTTGCATTCTTTCAAGAACTTGAGAAGACCACTCCGGCTTATATATCTGATTATGAAACCCTTGAAAAGGGTACCGGTCCACCAGATAATGATCCTTTGAAATACACAGTCGATGAGTTTAAGCCTTTGCTTGAAAATTGTCCTAAAGGGTAGTCCAATAATCTCTTTATTAAAATAAAGTAATCATTGAAGAACTGCGCTTTTCATTTAGTACATACTGTTAGATGGAAAAGAATCGATCGACTTAATATCGACTGATACATCACTATGCTAATGACGGTCACAACACTAGCTTACGTATAATGTCTTCTTAAAGACACAATGGAGTTTTGTTTTGAAATAAGAACTACGTCGAGTCTTTCTGAAATATTTTTTTTATTAACACACTTGTTTTATAAGTAATTACATTGGTTATAAATACAAATATACTTTATTGCACCAAAATAAAAAGAAAGAATCACAAAAGACTCTTAACTAGGTACATGGTAAATAGCGGACTTATTGCTGTTTATTGTTTCTATAGATATGACGAAACAGATCTAATTCTTACCGCGCTGTTCTAAAATGTATCGTAATTTTTATATAACTAACGTCTCATCCCCCTAAAAATACAGTTTCTTATAACCTGTATAGCCCGGGAAAAGAATCTGCAAGAAAAACCTCCTTAGAAGTTATCGTTTTTATTATTCATAGAAAACAATTGTGGAAGCACCTAGTCAACTACAATGAGCAATTATGATGTAAACATTCATTGCTCTGTTTATCACAAATTTGGCCACACCGAAGCAATTCATCTAAGAAAGCTATATTATTCTTTATTATTATTTTATATTCTTTATATTTTGTGTCCATTGTGCTCAATAAAGTATATTCTAATTTATTTTTCTATCTATTTGACATTTGTTTGCATTGTGCACTTACTTTTATATGCGCAACTGTCAAATTGCAATATTGCTTTCTTAGATGAATTGCTTCGATGTGGCTATTTTTAACCCCCCTGTTCTAAAACTTTGCTTACAACGATATAGAAGATAGCCGATCTTCTAAACATCACTATTCGGAAGAATTTCAGAGAAATAATCATATTTTCTTATATACTTTTTAGAGCGTAATTTTCCGTAGTCTTTTATTAAACTTATATTTGTCTATATTAAACCTATTGCACGTTATAACAACGGTGAACTTTCACTATCACCCTTCTGCTGCTCTATATCAAGTTCAAGGTCAATCCTTCACCCTCGTTCACCCCACGCGGCAGAGCGGAACGATTCAAGGTCAGTCTTTATTTAATACCCTATGAGGGTGCATAATATTTATATTAATTATATTCATAATATCGTCACTGGAAGGGCAAAAGAATGTAATAATATTGTATTTTTAATTACAAGACTTACTTTTTTACCCATAGCTGGCGAGGAGTAGGTGTATTATCACCCTGGAATTTCAGACCATGATTCTGAGTTGATAACAAGTGAAATTCCTCTCGGAAAATTCATGATTTTTTAAATTGTTTTCAGTTCCATACTTTTAGAATACTCTGGGTGCTATCCCACTCACGACAGACAGAGTAGTGCGGGGCGGAAGGCAAGAGGGAAACTACTACCCTATTTTTCCCTAAAAAGTAGCATGGAGAATGCTACGCCGACAAGAGCGTGGCTCATAAATTAGTCATGTGACTTTTGCGAAGGAAAATTCCCCTTGATAAGCATCACCTCAGAATCATGGTCGGAATCATCCCCTTAGTATTTGGTACGATGTCACTAACACCCCTTATAATATATACCTTTGCCTACCCTTTCGGGAATACAGGCGTGATGCTATGTTATATTTTATCCATTTATCTAATTTAAATGACGTCAGCATAAGACTATAATGGATTCTTCATTCATTTTCATGAGTACATATTTTTATAAATTTCACCCTTATGTATTAAATATTATCCAGCAGTTTAGGTAATATTGCAAGTTTCATCAAAATCGGCTAAGTAGTTTTAAAGTTATGGTCAAAAAACATAACTGTTATTTTAGAACAAAAACAATGAACTCGTTGATGTCTTTTGTATGAAGGAAGCCTTTATCAGAGGAAGCCTTTATGTTAGGAGGTAACATGAAGCCGTTTGAGGTCATTTAAAAGTTATACACATCACAATATCAATATTCGTTCATAGGGGTTAGTCAGAGGTATATTCATCGCAAGATGAACTAAGTACCCACACCACACCTCACCGAACTTTCTGTTAGACTAACTTTAGACATTAAACATTTAATTGTAGGTAGGTATGTATAGCAGTAATTCTTTACTGGATTAAGTATCTTTAAACTTAGGGAATAGTGCATAATAAAATTTCATCAAATTCGGTTTTGTAGTTTTTATCTTACGATAAAAGAAGTTAAAAAGTCTTGCATTTCTACTATACTAATACATATATACGTAGTAACTCGTTTTAAGCGAAAAATATTTTCAATTACCTACTCGAGTTAAAATAAAAAATGCAATAAATATAAGAAAAAAGTAATAAAGTACGAAACAAAATAAACAATTTTAAAATTTTATCAAAAAGAATCATGCATCGGCCGGGAATCGAACCCGGGCCGCCCGCGTGGCAGGCGAGCATTCTACCACTGAACCACCGATGCTTATAATTGGTTGTTGAAATTATGAAACAGTTACACTAACTGAATTGTTCATCAAAATGTCGATTATCATATACCTTCTTTTACTAAGAGCGACATTTAGGTGTCTAGTTGAAATGATGAAAGAGGTTATTGTACGGAATTTAGTTGTTTACAAAATTCATTTAAACAGGTGTGGGGAGAAGAAAACTATTCAAATAATGTCTCTTCTTCAAACGACTGTAATAGATAAAGCGAAGATGTTAAGGCATCTCTTTGTTGACACAAGTGCAAATATTTTATGGAATTTGGATTATGTCAATAAAGGGGTTCGTTCAACTTCTCATTTCTGAATTTGTGAAGAAATAACCTAGGTACCTACCTAATTTAGAATATTTACTTAATTAAATACACACGTAGGTACATACTACCTACCCTTCTAACTATTTACGTTGTAGAGAAACACTAGAACTCAGTCCATAAAATTATTTCGGAAGCGGACTGACTCACAAACAAAACAAAAACAATAGGTAAATAAAAAAACATAGCTCCAAGGACTAACCCTAAACACGAGCGAGAAACGTTACCAAAGGTCACCGCTAGATGGCGCTGTAACAAATACAAGATGGCGCCGCACTGCACAGCTGATCGACCGCGCACCTGCCGCGCGACCCGTCGCTTTGCGAGTCGAGCGATTGTGATAAAGCTATGACTCAGTCCCGCGTAGATGGACAAACGAACGCGTTGTGTCCTCGCTTATTTTATGAGCCAAAAATAAAATGATTCCGAACGAATGACAGTAAAAATGAAAAACTACTAAAAATGGAATGTACAATTTATGGTCGATGACGTATTGCGCGCCAACTGTCCTCTCGAGAGTTATCGATTAGCGAACTTCTTGAAATGTAGAGCGTTCAGTGTGTCTAGGTCACTCATATTTCGATGTGATCCGACGGAGTCAGTTCATCTCAACTTTTCAGTGCAATTAGTTATGTGATCTTATGTCAATCAAGTGAAATTCATTGTCAATGACTACGATAGTTTAGATTGAACTTAAATAAATGATAGTTTTAGATGAAAATAGTGTAATACTTACAAAATAGCTTGTATTTACATTAAGTGCTGATAATTTAAGTGGTGTTTTGTGTCTTGTGAGTGAAAACATTAAAATGTTTGGAGTTTTTATGAAGAGATTGAAACCCAAAAGGTATGTTACTACTTATGGTTATTGATAAGATAATAATCTAATGTTTCGTTATGATAACAGAATAAATCTAACGATAAATGTTGTAGTACCTATGCTAGCAACGTTGCCGTTGCGGTGAGTAGAAAATTGTATTTTTTCTTTAAAAAAAACTGTTTTTTTAGGTACTATTTTTTCGCAGCCATTAAGGACTTACTTGAGTTGTTAATAAGTTACTACTGATCATAATGTTCTCGATTACCCTGCAATAAATCATCGCCTTGATTACCTAGTAAAAAAAAGTTTATTTGCATAGAATCCAAACATTTTTTACAATTTATAGATACCTACCACTGGGTAGGTACTGACCCACCTACATGAATTTTGCATAGAATGAACTTTTTATAAATTTTAAGCTAAAACGCAGCATTGGCACAGGACTTTTGAAGCTGCAAACTTGGTTTTACACAGAACGAAGCTTTTCATAAGTTCGATCGCTTGTTTGGTTGATTGAAGGGAGGTCTGTACCCAGCAATGGGACGTTTACCCTGTATGTTAACGGCTGTTTATGTGGGTATTATGTATGAAGTACGATTGCAGGATCCATGATAGTTGATGCGGTAGCTTTTGTATGACTGCATACATTTTGTTGGAGGCGCGACTAGTTCCTATCTACTTGTCCTAAAAATGTACAAAAGTGCTGTATGCAGTGGGTTCGATACCATCTCGGTCTCTAAACCACTGTATTCGACTTTGAATTCAAGATTGATATCACGTGCTTACCAGGATTTGTGCCCGAAGAACAATCAGAATAGGCTCGCCCCCGATTATATGGGAAATAAACATAGCTGGTAACGAGTAGGTGTATACGATACACCTCTGCCTACCTCTTTGGGGATATAGGCGTGATGCTTTGTTGTAAAGCAGTTTACTAGATTAGAAGCTGACCTAGGACGTACATTGACCAAACTGGATATGTCCTTAGAAATGGTTCAGTACGATCTACTCTGAACCGGCGTGCGTGTGTGAAACTGTGATGTGGAGGAAGCAAGAGAAGTGTGTCAGGATCAAAGAATCCCATAGTCTCTGCTTACCCCGGTGGGAAGTCGGCGTGAATTTATGTATGTGTGTGTAACAGCTTTCGTGGTCTAGTGGTTCGAGCATTGGGCTCACGATCTGGAGGTCCGGGTTCGATTCCCGGTGGGGACATTTTAAATCACTTTGTGAGACTGTCCTTTGTTTGGTAAAGACATTGCTGGCTTGAATCACCTGATTGTCCGAAAAAGTAAGATGATTCCGTGCTTCGGAAGGCACGATAAGCCGTTGGTCCCGGGCTACTAGCCCAAACACCTCCCGCAGTGGAGCAACGTGGTGGAGTATGCTCCGTGCCCCCTCTGGTTGATTGAGGGGAGGCCTGTGCCCAGCAGTGGGACGTATATAGGCTGTTTATGTATGTGTGTGTAGAAAGTGACAGGTGTTATACTTTGACAATGTGATGTACAAAAATTATCATCCGGTAAATTTCTGAGAAACTCTTGTCATAGATAATGAACTTGATTGTTTCTAAGGACTGTTATCGTATCAGATTTGTTAGATATCTACTTGTTGTCATTGTTATCTGATAAATGTAATTAATTCATACTTCGGGGATACAGGGGTGATGATGTTATGCTATGATGTCTAGGTATTAATACTTGCGTCGGATGGTAATTACCATTAGGGACCATTCAGGAAGTTCCACGCAAAAAATACAGATGGCGCTGTACAGATTTGCCTTCGTTAAACTTTCTAATTTCACGGATAACCGACACAAAGTCATCTTTTATTTTTTGACATGTATCACAAAAATCATATATTGTGATCCCTAGTTTGGTTAGGACATTACAGGCTGATCACCTGATTGTCCAAAAAGTAAGATGATCCGTGCTTCGGAAGGCACGTTAAGCCGTTGGTCCCGGTTACTACTTACCGATGTCAGTAAGCAGTCGTTATAAGAGCCATGTCAGGGGCCTTTGGCGGCTCAATAGTAACCCTGACACCAGGGTTGATGAGGTTGGTACTCCACCTCACAACCCACACGGTAGAAGAAGACTGACTATGCGCGATTTTTCTCTGACGAAATAAGTACATAGTATTTTTATTATTTTGACGTTTAGTAAATGATGACGATTTCTCCGACCGATTTCGACTCCTAGTCGGCACGACGCTGATGAGCCCGAAGATGGCTTATGTAGCCTATCTTTACAGTGAACTCCCGCGCACAGTGAGGGCACGTGAGCACACCGTTTTGGTAATTATAATGAATAGCGGCAGGAGGACAGGCCTTCAACTCATCACGTTTAGCGTCGAGGTCTGCCGTGCGCTGTTGCTCGAACTCGTGTACTCGCCTCATCACCAGCCTGCGCCATTCTGGGCGCTGTGCTGCCAAACCCTCCCATTGAGAAGGCTCAATGGTGCATCTTCTCATATGCCGCTTCAGAACATGTTTATACCTAGCAAGTATGTAACTTGTGCTGCATTGCGCTCCGTTCTGATTGCATACATGCGCACTGCATGCAATATGATCCGGACATAATTTGTTTTTATTCGTATGACTTGCATTAACGTTTTTGCCTGGAGTCGAATCCGATACCTTGCATTAGCTGAGTCAGACGTTAGCAAAAAATGCACCGTGTGTATATGCACTGCAGATTGCTTGGTACGTACGGTCACGAGCATTAATATGTATACACTTTGGTACTATGTCACATTAACTTTTTTGACAAATTGAACTGTAAGTCTCACTAAATATCAAATATGTTAGTGCGACAGAGTCCTAAAGTGGGTACATTATATTGCTCATGACTGTACATAGAATAATATACATGTATAACACTAGCGACCCACTCCGGCTTCGCTCGGGTGCAATGCTGAGGATAAAATGTAATTATTTACGACATCACAT
This sequence comes from Pectinophora gossypiella, assembly GCF_024362695.1. NCBI lineage: Eukaryota > Metazoa > Arthropoda > Insecta > Lepidoptera > Gelechiidae > Pectinophora > Pectinophora gossypiella. The sequence continues at coordinate 2,467,552 of NC_065409.1, forward strand.
TAAAAACCTCAAAAATAACAGTGTTTCTCCACTATTTAATGCATATTATTATACATATAAACCTTCCTCTTAAATCACTATATTAAAAAAAACTGCATTAAAATCCGTTGCGAAGTTTTAAATATTTAAGCGTACATAGGGATATAGGGACAGAAAAAGTGACTGTTTTATACTATGTAGTGATGATGCTGTTAAGAGTACAATACACACATACACACACATCGTCCTAGCATTACCTATTCCGTTTTTGACAGGGTCCACTTCCCTAACCTGAAGATTTGACAGGTCCGGTTTTTACAGAAGCAACTGCCTGTAACCTTCCAACCCCCGAAGGGAAAACCAGCCCAATACAGGTTATTTAATGCATTTCTCGGGAATATTTGTTTCCTCACGATATTTCCGATATGGGGCTGATTAGCCTGTACATAGTAAGTAAGTAAAATGTTTATTTTTCATAAGAAATACAGAAAATATTGGTACAATAAAAACCCCACAAAACCAATTCCTCGGTTTGTCTGTGGGAGTGGAGTTCGCTTAATGTTATTATGTTTAAGATACTTAAAGTTAACTTACAGCTAAGAGATATTTTAGTTTTTTCTCGTCTCCCCGTCAATCAACCGGGCGGAGGAAGTATGGAGCATATTCCACTACGCTGCTCCGCTGTGGTTTGGTGGAGCTGTTAGCCCACGATAAACAGCTTAACGTGTCTTAGTAGTACTAGAAGTACAGTATCTGGTGATTCAGCCTACCATGTCCTTACTGCCCTTACTTTTCCTTACAATGTACTTACAAACAAAGTACAGCCACACAAAGTAATTTTGTCAATGTCCCAATAGGGAATCGAACCCGGACCTCCATACTAAAGGACGAAGTTAATTAAAAATATGACATGCAAAAAACATTCCTTGTACCTCTAAGATGTAGACAGATGTAATTTAAATATTGTGCAAAGTTTTTGCACTGAAAATGAGGGCACAATTTTTTCCACCCATTTTGCATTTTGGGTAACCTCCATTGTTGTCTTAAGACATTTATTTAGTCAAATCATTGTCAGACCGGCAGTAATGAGTTTGAGTCAGACTAAGTAATTATTAAAAAAAATACATTATTTTGGCTTTAAGTAAATGATGGTCTGGTAACCTGATAAATATAAGTATACTTGACGTATGTAGCCTGAAAAAGTTAAGTAAACGCCACTTATAAACTGATAAAGTTAAGAAATTACATCATCAGTCCACTGATGATGAAATTCCCACCGGGACACACTATAGATAGTCCTCTTTCGCGGCTTGTAAGACCCAGAAGGGGTGACATCGGCGGGGGGCTTTTCTTTTGACGTGACTTATTGTAGATTTGCCGCAGATGGCATTAACTACTTGGCCGGACAAAATGGGGAGCGCTGAAGGCTCTCACCCGGATTGGTGCGGGGCGGAGATTTACCGTTCCTTATTATTATTTATTCTTTGCTGTGCTTTCTATCTGGTACGTAGTATTCCTTATGCTATGCTGATTCCATAATATTATTCTTTTAACCTTAGTATTATGCGCATTACCTACATTTTGTAAGCAGATTAATTTAAATTGTATAGTATAATTCCTTCCTACAAGTACTTTATAATATTATTTTCCTTATTATGCGGTTTATTATGTACATTTTACGATTTACATTCCATTGTTATTCTCATTAATAAAGTTTGCGTTTACCGGTAAGCAGAATTCTTACTAGGCTATAAATAATAAATAGGCGGTTCAAGGCCCCCAAGGCCCATTTTAGATTATATTTTTTTCTTTGTAAGTTGGGTTGAAGGCAAGAGGGAAACCACTGCCCTATTTTTCCCTAAAAAGTAGCATGGAGAATGGTACACCGACAAGAGTGTGGCTCTTAAATTAGTGATGATGATGAGTAAGACCAAAGAAATCTAGAAAGATCCAGAAGTACGTAGCATTGACCAAATTGGAGATGTCATTAGAAAAGATTTAATACGATCTACTCTGAACCGGCGTCCTTGTATGAAACGTGGATTAAGCAAGAGAAATATGTTAGGATCGAAGCACATGGAATTCCATAGTCTCTGCTTAGTCCGTTCGGAAATAAGCGTGAGTATATGTATGTATGTATGTATTTACAGCCTAGTGGTATAGCGAATACAAAGTTGGCCTCACGAAGCGAAGCTCCGGGTTCCATTCCTGATGGGGACATTGTTGAAATCACTTTGTAAAACTGTCCTTTGTTTGGTAAGGACTTGCAGGCTTGAATCACATGTTTGACCGAAAGCTTGTTAAGCCGTGCTTTTGGACAATCAAGTGATCAGACTGTGTTGTCTTGTTAAAAACAAGGACCAGGAGCGACTTCTGGACAGCTTGGTATTGAGATAACAGGCATTGAGAGAACAGTTGAAGAGCGCTGAAGGTGCACTGCTGTTTTGTTTCAAGATGAGCAGTGGTTTTGATCTGTCGTGACAGTATTTACTGAGATGAGCACGCCATGGTTAGAGAAAGTTTATTACATTACTGAGTAACATGTTACCAGTTGAACATCATCTTTGTGGAGCCTCAGAAAAAGCGAGAAGCGTAGTGGCGCGAAGTCTCAAATAGAAACTCTTTGATAATAACTTGATTTATATTAAAAAAATACTGTACACTTAAGCCATGCTTAACCTTGCGGTTTAGCCATGAAGGGTTTGATGAGAATGGGAGTTAGAGGTAGTCTCTGCTCACCCTAATGGGAAATAAGCGTGACTTCAACTTGTGGCTCTACTGAGTAGAGCAGTCAGAGTGAGTAGAGTCTACTCACTATCATCCCCCTAGCATTGTCCCGTTTTTCACGGGGTCCGCTTACCTAACCTGAAGATTTAACAGGTCCGGTTTTTTACAGAAGCGACTGCCTATACAGGTTAGGTCACAAACCACCGAAAGTGCATTTCGCGGGAATGTGGGATCCTCGCGATGTTTTCCTTCACCGCTGAGCACGTAATAATCATTTATGATCCAAACATGAATTCGAAAACAAATTCGACAATAATGATTGTCCAGCACAGCCTTAAACCCATTGGTTTGGATTCGAACTTGCGACCTCAAAGTGAGAGGCAAGCGTTCTATCGACTGGGCTTTTACGGCTTAAAATAAGACACGTAAAAAAAAAATAACCTGGTTTTGTCTTCGGGTTCGAAGGTCAGATAGGCAGTCGTGTCTTTAAAATACTGGACCTGTCAAAAATCTTTGTTAGGTAAGTGCGGACTTCTTTAAAAACGGGATAATTTCGGAAAAATCATTTCGAGTTTGTTTACACACATTTTAATGGATTTAATTGTACATTTCAAGTTTTAAGCCTAAAGTCATTGGATCGTAATAATCAATTACTAATGGATTATATTTAACTGTGATGTAATCGGAGTGACACTTGAAGTGTCTACTGGCTTACCTTGAACCCTATCTTGTTTATTTTCGTTCTTTGTGACTAGAATCTATAGAGGCCTTAGTAATTGTCTATTTATTTTGTTACTTTTTATTGTTGCTACCACGGAATAGAAGAAAAAGATAGGAAGGGTCAAGTGAGTCGATACCGACCCCGCCGGCGTGGTCGACGATTTCCCTCATTCAGCGCTTATCGCTATCGACCCACTAGGGTCGATTAATTCTTTCAAATATTTTTCCTCTCAGACGACGCCCTGAGCCGAGGTTCGCGCCCAACTGGGCACCCTCAGGTCTGTTGTCTTAAACGTTGTATCGGGTGAGAGCCTTCAGCGCTCCCCATTTGTCCGGCCAAGTAGTTAATGCCATCTGCGGCAAATCTACAATAAGTCACGTCAAAAAAAAAGGCCAAGTGAGCGCGAAACGCGCCCCATACAAGTATTAAGCAAATAGTTCGTTTATACTTCAACTTTGTACTCCACTCATCTCCAAAATTGACGCCGAAATAGTTACATTAAAAAGTCGTCTTGTGTATTATAACCTGCAGGGCAAAAAAACATAGCATGACAGTCGATAATTATGTCAATATCAAAGCTTAAACCTTAATGTATAAAATACTTTTGTATCATCATCAGCCCATTAACGTCCCCACTGCTAATGCAGCCGGGACTAATGTCTTAACGTGCTTTTCGAAGCACGGAGGAGCTCGAGATGAAAACTTTTTTTTTGTGGTCACCCATCCTATGACAGGCCTTTTTTTTAACGTTAAGAAATGCGTTACGCATAACACGCCGCCCGGGGGGACGACGTGGTTATGTGGGACTCCCCGGGTGTCGCCACCCGGTATACCCACTAAAACCCAACGGTGTTCCTCCTTGCCGCCGTGTGGCGGGGATACGGGATCGCAATTGCACACAACCATGCAGCCGGGACCAATGTCTTAACGTGCCTTCCGAAGCACGGAGGAGCTCGAGATGAAAACTTTTTTTATTGTGGTCACCCTTCCTATGACTGGCCTTTGCGAAAGTTGCTTAACTTCAACAATCGCAGACCGAGCGCGTTTACCGCTGCACCACCGAGCTCCTCACATTCTCCTCCCCCTCTTCCTCGCATTTAAGATAAATTACAAAAAATCCGGTACCTACCTGGGTTCGAACCGGCGCGCCCCGATTGAGAAGCAAGCCGGTGAACCACAAGACAAATACATACATACATAAAATCACACCCGTAATCCCTAATGGGGTGGGCAGAGCCACAAGTAATCAAAGACAACTTGCAGCCTCTGATGATACGATGTCGTAAGCTGGATATGATGAACCTTATGGTAAGCGTCAGTCTATCGCCCATAACATTAGTCCATCATGTTCGAGGACACAATTCCTCTGTCAGTTTTTACGACATGCCCGGGAAGATAAGCAGCTGAACGTGTTCTATGTTTTTTATTTGCTCCCAGAAGCATAGAAGCAAGAAAGAAATGATTATTTCTTTATTTAACTATTAAGTATTTGCCTTCTTTAGATCACCGTCTGAGCTATACATCATCATTAATTGACATTCCATTATACTAAACGAAGGGTTGCAAATGAACTATTGATTAAATTGCACTAGAGTGATTGCAATTTGTGCAACGAGAATAACCGTAGGCAGAGACGTTGTAAAGTTTTGGGGCCCTGATTTTTGAAGTATTCAACTTACGCGAGCTATTAAACAAGTTACCCACACGACTCCAGTAGGTACTTATACCTGTCTGATGTCGCCTTAAGGCGTAACTTTGCGATGCATATGCTCCGCACACCATGCGTCCCACGCTTTTTTTTTGACGTGACTTATTGTAGATTTGCCGCAGAACGCCGCACGCTTCTTAATTAAATTAAATTAAATTAAATAATTTTTATTACGGGTAACTTGGACCCAGGATGTTAGTAACAATATGTACGCGTTGTGTATTTTGATATTTGTGTTTTTTTTTTGACGTGACTTATTGTATTAACTACTTGGCCGGACAAATGGGGAGCACTGGAGGCTCTCGCCCGGTACAACGCTTAAGACAACAGACCTGAGGGTGCCCAGTTGGGCGCGAACCTCGGCTCAGAGCGTCGTCTGAGAGGAAAAATATTTGAAAGAATTAATCGACCCTAGTTGGTCGATAGCGATAGGCGCTGATTGAGGTAAATCGTTGAGCACGCCGGCGGGGTCGGTATCGGGGTAATATTTGTGGTAAAGCATGTGTGGCATCCGCCTTTACTCTGCCTCTAAGCATTGGGCTTCAAACATACCCTCGAAACATCATAGAAGGCGTAAAATTCAAATTCAAATATTTTTATTTCCATAATTGTGTTAGTCAAAATCTTATAAACTGTGTTAGCTGATCGCGACACACTAACCACCTTACAAATAAAAAATAAACCAGGGATGAAGTTAAGTTGAATTGTATAATAATTGGATTCAAGTTTGCTTGGCTGTCAAATACTTAAACCCACGTTCATCCCAGGTTTATTTTTTATTTGTAAGGTGGTATGTCATCTGAGGGAGTGTCGTATTTCCGACATGATCTACTTACCTATTTTATAAGTAATTTATGGCATATTTGGGGTCGACACTCAAGATTATGATGAACTAGATGATCCAGTGAACTTCATACCTCCTACCCTAAGGACATTAACCATTTTTCCCCCCTATTTTTTTACCATTTAAAACCTTCCTTGGACTAAGACAAAAATTTCAAAACGAAAATCAGCCAAATCGGCCCAGTCATTCTTAAGTTTTAGCCACACAAACGAACAACGATTGATTTTATATAGATATTACGGGCCGTTAATAATTGGGTCAGGTACTAGATTCAAGATAAATTATGAAATTCTGATTACTAAATAAAGACAGAATTAAACTAACGAAAACTTTTTATTTTTTCTATTTAACTTATGAATTTTAATCAAGAAAACGTAATAATAAGTGCGACATTTTATCACGTTGTTCTACAAATTTCGTGTTTTGACGTTCAGTAAAAAGTAACTAATTTGACTAGTTGAAAACTAGCCTATTATCCTAAAGAAAGGGCCGGTTACTATCCTTGATTCAGCCCTGTTTTTGCCTATAACCCGCAGGGTATGGACTGAGCAATCTTTCTCTCTTGTCGGCCGCTAAAAACACAGTCCTGGCTTAGCGCCTTCGGGCATTAACAAGATACGACTTTTAGTCTTGTACCTTTCTTGTTATGAGTTAAAAATTGTTTACTCTAAGTCCTGGCTTGAGTAAATAGATATTATCTTTCCGTGTTGCAAAGCTCTATTATCCTAGTCAGTTGTGTAAGGAATATGTTCAGCCGTCGAATAAAAGAAAGAGGTTGGAAGCACCAAGTGAGCGCGACAGACGCGCCGTACAAGTATGACCAGAAATCGTACTTCAATAGTTGAACTTTACTCCACTCGTCCGCATATTTAGGACACACAGAGCTTCGCAATAGTATATTAATAGGTAGTCTTGTGTACAATAGCCTGCAGGACAAAAATCAAATATCGACTATCAAGCAAGCAGATTCCTTCTTATCACAGGAAAGCTAAATACTTTTGTATACACTATCTTACAAAAGGTAATGATAATGTTGCAGCTTATCTAATATATTATATAGATTTTCAACTGACAAAGTCATTCAGTGGTTTAGATACCGAGCTAAGATTCGAACCATTATGGGATGTAGATCATTATATACAAGAGCTCTCTAAAAAAGGTATTTTTGTTACGATAAGCAACTATACACTTAGGTAGGTGTTTGTTTCAAACATATTGATTCTTGCGTGATAACTAATTGTTTCATTGGGACGGAATAGTACTGACAAGTTTAGCTGTGCGAAGTTATCCACAAATTAATAATAGGAATATATGTACATAGCAGGTATACTTTGACATTATAACGACTATAATATCATCTCACCTAGACTTTACATTAAACTCGTCACAAAATGTCTAGGTACATAGCGATTTGTCTAGTTTGTGTAAAGGTACGTTGTAAACTGCATTATGATTTAAATATAATACTACTCTTTCTGTCTCGTGTGGGTTGAGAGGTGGCTTACCAATCTCATCAACCCTAGTGCCAGGGCTATTGAGCCGCCACAGGCCTCTGACATGACTCATGTAAAACTACTTACTTACATCGGTAAGTATTAACCGGGACCAACGGCTTAACGTGCCTTCCGAAGCACAATCCGGATAATCTTACTTTCGGACAATCAGGTGATCAACCTGTAATGTCCTGACCAAACTAGGGTTCACAAGGTAATTTTGTGATATTTCCCCAATGGGATTCAAACCCGGGACCTTCTCGTGAGCCTAACGCTCAACCACTGGACCACGGAGGCCGTTAGATAGCACTTAAATACTCGTATTAAACTAATTCTAAATTTAAAATAAAATTAAAATACAATAACTATCCCTACAAAGATACAACTGTGCCGCTAGTTCAATTATGATCGAGGGCGTAACACGAATTATTACTATATTATTTTAGTGGCTAAACAAGCAAAAAATACGTTAGGGTGACCACCCAGCGTGAAGTCTTATATGCTGTTGGCTGTGAGCATTACAAATAGAGGGCCAATTTCCAATTAAAATCTCCACAGGAGACCGCCAGAGGGCACTAGAAAAATGAACGAGAATTGCTTGCGCGGGAGTGGAATCGGACGAGCGGGTTAAGAAAGATGTTGGGATGGGATATTTACTCGTATCTTGATTTTTTTATGTATTCAATACAATACAATTAATTCTTTATATATTTTTTTATTCTTTTTTACCTTTGTAGGTATTCGCTTCCAGTCTAGCGTGGAAATATAAAACACATCATCATCTCCCTAACGGCCTCCGTGGTGCAGTGGTTGAGCGCTGGGCTCACGATCTGGGGATCACGAGTTCGAATCCCGGTGAGGACATATCACAAAAATCACTTTGTGATTAGTAGATTGGTTAAGACATTACAGGCTGATCACTATAATATAAAGCTATATTTTTAGTGCAAACAGTCAACTTTGTGATTCTACTAATTCGCATTAAATTAGCCAATCATGCAAAAAGCATGTCAACTTGGTTTTTAGCCGACTTTGAAAAAGGAGGTTGTATAGTGTAAACTTAACCTACTTAAACATTTAAGCGTATACTCATCATTTCCGCTCGCCTCTGAGGCAAATGAGCAATATGTCACGTTAAAAAAATACCTCCTCAACATTAAAAAAAAAAAAACAGAAACTATGCAGAATCATACTTAGTGGTAGGTAACACAAATGCAAAGGCAGTCCTTCACAGGAATATTCGCTTGTAATTAGATATTATAAAATACTTTATTGAGCACAATGGACCCAAGATACAGAAATAAGGACAACAGGTACAGAAAGCCACAACAGGAGTTTTTTCTTTGGGAGTTAATCCAGTGCGGAACCGCTTTAAAGTGCGCACGCGCCGAAACATGACGAAGTTTCTTTGTACACATCTCACGTACTCGTAGAGAATCAGAGCATACAATGTTTGTATCTCACATCTTTCAACATTATAATTTGCACTAGAAAATGTGACTTCGGCGGTGTAGAGTATGTCTGAGTAGTGAATGCCGTTCAAAGCAATCTACCTGGGTTCGAATCCCGATGGGACATGTCACAAAAATCGCTTTGTGATCCTTAGTTAGGTTAGGGCATTTCAGACTGATCAGCTGTTTGTCCGAAAGTAAGATGATCCGTGCCTCGGAAGACGTTAAGCAATCCCGTCTACTATTTACGAGTACCTAAGCAGTTCAGTAAGTACATTTTAGTGATTATATTTTAATATGGAACCGTGGTAGCCCAGTTCGTAGAATACTTGCCTCTCACTTTGAGGACGCAGGTTCAAATCAAGCAGAGGCCTAAAACAATGATTCATTGTTGAATTTATTTTCGAATTCATGTTTGGATTATAAATGATTATCACGTGCTCAGAAGTCCAGCGTTGAAGGAAAAAATCGTGAGGAAACCCACATTCCCGAGAAATGCATTTTCGGAGGTATGTCTAACCTATATGGGGCAGCAATCCCTTCGCAGATTGGAAGGTAAGACAGACAGTCGCTTCTATGAAAATCGGAACAAATGTCAAATCTTCAGGTTAGGTGAGCGGTCCTTGTGAAAAACGGGATAATGCTAGGGATATGATTTCAATATGGATTAAATTTTAAAACAGCTTCAATGCCCGGTATTGGTTAGATCAGACAAAGTTCAAAAACTAGTGTTCTGACTTTTTATAAGCATAGTGGTGCTAATTCCTGTAAACACCATCTAATTTTATTTTAGGTTATATCTGTCATTTTCTTATCCGCCGAAAAGGAAAGGGACGGGTAATCGACAAGCATAAAATTTATGGAACACACGTCAATTTTAAGCACAAATCTAAAACAACCGTCTAAAAATTCGCCCGGGTTATTCATTTATTTACTCATTCTTCCTAAAATTAAGAGCTGTCAATCATCCGTCCCTTTCCTTTTCGGCGGATAAGAAAATGACAGGTATAATTTAAAGTAAAATTAAGAGATGTCTGCAGGAATCGGGGCCAGTGACGAGCATCCGTCGAGATTTATGATTTATTTTATTAAACAGTATAAGTCGTTACATCAGCAATGTTTGGGGCCTATGGCAGCTCAGTAACCATGACACCAGGGTTGATAAGGTCGGTTATTGCTCTCACGGCCCACACGAGAATATAATAAATAAATAAAGCTTGGCAGAGTTAATCGGAGATTTTAACCCTAAAGAAACCGCGTAGTAAAATGCAAATGCAAGATATTTATCAAAGGAAACAGTAAAACTATAAAACAATCACTGAGCGATGCACGTTATAGCTCAGTTGTTAGCATGGTCGGATGCGCTCGACTGGTCGACCGGGAAGTTACCCTGCATGTCGGGTGGTCAGTTACAAGCTCAGCTACCCTACTCGAATAAAGTGATGGTTTGTGGTTCACTGGAGAAACTAGTATGGTGGATTTTGATTACATAAAATCACGCTCGTAATTGCTATCGGGGTGGACAGAGTCTCAAGTCATAAAAGTATAGAAGACTAAAAACTATATTTAAATCCATTATTTTTTCATTTAGGGTACATTTCATACAAATGATCAAAAACTGATCTTAAAATGAGTAGGTAAAATGTACGTTTTATTTTTCGGCAATTAGAATGTCCTTTTTTTTCAAAAAATAAGTGAAAAAAGCAAAAAAAAGTCGAGGATAAAATCAAACAACTCAAAAAGATATTCCGATACCGGGAATCGAACCCGAGCCTCCTGGGTGAGAGCCAGGTATCCTAGCCACTAGACCATATCGGATATTGCTAGTGCTCGCGAAATAGCTATTCTCATTTTGTATAATGGTATGAAAAAATAAGATATTTTATTTTACGAAAAATAATATTTTTTTCATGAAAAACTTTTTTTGACGTGACTTATTGTAGATTTGCTGCAGATGGCATTAACTACTTGGCCGGACAAATGGGGAGCGCTGAAGGCTCTCACCCGGTACAACGTTTAAGACAACAGGCCTGAGGGTGCCCAGTTGGGCGCGAACCTCGGCTCAGGGCGTCGTCTGAGAGGAAAAATATTTGAAAGAATTAATCGACTCTAGGGGGTCGATAGCGATAAGCGCTGAATGAGGGAAATCGTCGACCACGCCGGCGGGGTCGGTATCGGGGTCCTGAAGTGTTAGGTGTCGCGAGCTGATTGGCTGCCTCTATGGCTAGAGTAATCGGGTCGTCGGGATCGTATATTACGTCCTTCGGGCGCCGATACTTTTCAGTACCGTCCCTAAGCGGAATGTACTCGGAAGCCGCAACTACCAGGGGAGACAGATAGACCGCGCCCTCCCCTTTAGTCTTTAGCGGGTATTTTTTATTCTATGGTGATATAAATAAATTAAATTAAATTCACCTTTTTTGGGGTTATGATAATACGTTTTTACAATTTAATATCAAACAGTATTTAGAATTTGTCAGAAAATAAATTTAAAGCTCATGTGAAGCTAGCTTTATGAAAATAAGATTAATGTTTACCTACGTGATAAAAATGCCTTGTATTAGGTTTATAGAATCTTTATTTCTTATTAAAGACTTACAGTCACTTACATAAGAAATACTTACTTAATAATAATCATGCTTACGATGCTATACAGAAACAAAGTTATAGAATGCTCTAAATAGAAATATTTTGTATTATATAATGGGAAAGTTTGGCCTTAAATGATCGATCTGAATCAATACGTTTTATATCGGACGGTAGTCGGTTATAAAGTGTTTTATATTAAATTGTGTTTTGTATTAAATGTGTTTATCTTGTTATCAAATAACTTGTAATGTATACCTAACCTACATTGAGTTAAAAGATGTTGCTGTTGCAGTATGTTGTCATTTCTTCTCCTAAGCCATAACACCTTGCGAAATGACGTAGATTCAAAAATGTTAAATTGAACTTCAACAATTTTAACTATGACAATTCCGTTGAATAAGTAATTCTGATTCGGATATGTTTTAGATAAATATGTAGTTATACAATACAATATATAACATATTATCATCATCAGCCCATATTAACGTCCCCACTGCTGGGTCACGGGCCTTCCCTATGGATGGATAGGTAGATCGGGCCTTAAACCACCACGCGGGCCCAGTGCGGAGTGGTGGTTAACGACTGCTAATGCAGCCGGGACCAACGGCTTAACGTGCCTTCCGAAGCACGGAGGAGTTCGAGATGAAAACTTTTTTGTGGTCCTCCATCCTATGACCGGCCTTTGCTAAAGTTGCTTAACTTCAACAATTGCAGACCGGGCGCGTTTACCGCTGCGCTACCGAGCTCCTTATATAAATATAAAAAAAATATATTATTTAATATAATATAGTATAGTATACAATTTGGATGGCCCCTACTTGGCTGCTGAGAAGTATCGTTTACGCAGGCAATTAAAATACCAAACAGTAATCTGCATGTGTCATTTGGCTAATTTTGAGTGGCCTAGTAGCAATTATATATTCTAGTGACCCAAATGAGGTGGCATTAACACGGATATAGATTTACCCATGATGCCATGATCGTGTGCAGAAGTTATTTCAATATTTAAGTGTAACTATGGTGCTAATTCCTGTAAACACCATCTAATTTTATTTTAAGTTCTATCTGTCATTTCCTTTTCCGCCGAAAAGGAAAGGGACGGGTAATCGACAAGCATAAAATTTATGGAACACACGTCCATTGTAAGCACAAATCTAAAACAACCGTCTAAAAATTTTACATTGGCCAATAACCCGACAGAATTATGTTGACAGCACACGTCAAACGGTTTGCGTATCAGGGAGCTCCTTTTGGATTCGCCCGGGTTATTCATTCATTTACTCATTTTTTCTAAAATTAAGAGCTGTCAATCATCCGTCCCTTTCCTTTTCGGTGGACATATAATATAAGAAAATGACAGGTATAACTTATATAAAGCGAAGCGGTATATAAAGCGAAAGTTGATGGTAGGGCTGGCAGAGGAAGACCGAGAAGGACTTATGATGACCAAATTGGAGATGTCCTTAGAAAAGGTTCAATTCGATCTACTCTGAACCGGCGTGCGTGTATGAAGCGATTGATGAATGTGGAGGAAGCAAGAGAAGTGTGTCAGGATCGAAGCAAATGGAATTCTATAGTCTCTGCTTACCCCGGTGGGAAATAGGCGTGAGTTTATGTATGTATGTACAGGTATAACTTAAAGTAAAATTAGGAGGTGTCTGCAGGAATCGGGGCCTACATATGTACCTGACTAATTTCTCTTAAGTGCAGTTCCCACTAATACAGTTCGCTCACCACCTATCACGTTGTTCTAACAGGAAGCTCGGTGAGGTGTGGATACTTAGGTCATCTTGCGATGGATGTACCTCTGACTACCCCAATTGGGATATGGGCGTGAACGTATGTTATTTTCTAGCGTAACTGACAAACAAAACTACAGGTTGTTAAGGTCAATAAAACCTTACAAATCCTGGAGTCAGTTATTATATTATTGAGCCGCACACACACCTATAGATAATAAATTAAACACGCCAAAATATTATTCGATACTTTAGTAGAATATCATTTTTGTAAATCATTTACAAACCTGCTTGTAATATGAACTCATTTCATCTATAAGTTCTATAACCTTTACATTGATGATTTTATTGATTAATGATGTGTCGTAAATGATTATTTGAACAAATACTTGCAGCTGTCAAGGTGTCGATAGAACGGAATAAAATAAAAAAAAACAAGATAAAAAAAGTTGCATCGGCCGGGAATCGAACCCGGGCCGCCCGCGTGGCAGGCGAGCATTCTACCACTGAACCACCGATGCTTATATCCGATTGACGAAAATACGTTTTTATTCAGACTGTTAGAGTGGATCTCCTTTCTCAATTTATCTTGACGTCATTTATAGCATTTTTATAAACGTACGTACTAGATACGTAGTGCGCCGCGTAGTGGTAGTACGTGATTAATTTAAAAACAAATTAAATATCTAATTACCCAAAGTAGGCACCTCGCAAGTTTATGTTTCGAAAAAAATATCAGAAAAATATTAAATGAGTACGAGTAACTAGGAATAAAAAAATACATTTTACTAGTAGATATTATTTTTGTTACCTATAAGGTTTTTAATTTTATTGTTAATGTTCCAAATTCAAATTTAAATATTCGTGGTTAATTATAAATTATTAAACTTGAATATTGTTATAAATAAAAAATCGGAACGGGTTCGATTTTTTTCAATTAATATACTTACTTACTTATCTTTTTTGATAAAAAAGAAAACATCTAAACAGCTTTATGGCTAGGGGGGTTAAAAAGGCCACATCGAAGCAATTCATCTAAGAAAGCAATATTGCTATTTGACATTTGTGTGCATTGCGTACTTACTTTTATATTTTTTAATTCATCTAAATGAATTGCTTCAATGTGGCCTTTTTAACCCCCCAGAACAGGATACAGACAGCACTGATTTCGTATTTAATTTTTAATCAGCGCACAGTCGTGATCCCGGGGAATTGTCTGTAACGAGCTCTCGTGACTAGCCGAGCATCGAACCTGAGACGTCACGCTAACACACCTAATTGTGTGCCTTTAGTCTGTAACAGGCTATTACGTGAGTTGAAATTGTGGTTGGAAAACGGAAGTGAAGAAAGGTGGTTAATTGTTCCTAGAAGTGTTTCGTGGAATAATACTGCGTTTAGCCACTTTTTACCCGACTGCGCCGAAACAAAAAGGAGGGTTATGTGTTTGACCGCTATGTAAGTGTATAGAGTACTGTATGGCACAATTGGATTTCGATGATATTTTTTTTACATGACTTCGTCGCACATAAATATCTGGTTGAAGATATAGGCAGTTATGTTTGTGGTAGCCATCTCAAATATCCGGTTTTCAAATAAAATTAAAATGCACGGTGTTGCAAGCAAAGTGAGTGGCTCTACCCCTAAAGTGCATTACACTCAAGAGCTCCACGAAGCCTCTGAAACATTCTGTTAGGGTTGCTAACGCAAAACATTTCAACTTAAATATATATATTTTTTAAGTTTACGCGGTTATTTATCATAATTAAGACACATAATAACGGGTTCTTACCGCGTTTAAAGCAGGGACATGAGACTCCCGATATTTCGACAGTGTTTGTTGCATCACGGGATGACATAAGATATGTTTTTTATTTCAATTGAATTATCTTCCCGAGCTTGTCGTCAAAACCGACAGACGACACGACAACCGTATCCGTTCGAAAATTATGGGCGAAGGGCCGATCACCTATCAGCATTCATCTTAGGACTCTGTATACCAAAAGTGATTGGAAGTTTTTTTTGATTATAGGTTCTTGTGGTTCTGCCCAACCCGTAAGGAATTTACGGCCATAATTTTATTTGTGTATAAACATTGTGAGGAAACCCACATTCCCGAGAAATGCTTTTCAGAGTTACCTATGTTACCTAACCTGATTGGGTTGGTTTTCCTTTCGCGGGTTGAAAGATCAGACAGGCAGTCGCTTCTATTAGTAACCGGACCTGTCAAATTTTATATAAGATCTATGCTTCAGGTTAGGTAAGCGGACCCCGTGAAAAACGAGATATCGCTAGGGAGATGATTTTTTATTTTTAGGGTTCCGAACTTTAAAAGGAAAACCGGAAGCCTTATAGGATCACTTTCTTGTCCGTCCGTCTGTACCCCTTCTTTTTTGACGTCACTTTTTGTAGTTTGCCGCAAATAACATTAACCACTTGGCCGAACAAAGGGGAGCTCTGAGGGGTCTCACCCGGTGCTGGGCTGTCACCCAGTAGGTACTATTTTTTATTTTTCGTGTGTCATCATCTCCTAGCATTATCCCGTTTCTCACAGGGTCCGCTAGTCTGGCCTTCCAAGCCGCGAAGGGAAAACCAGCCCAATATAGGTCACATACCTCCGAAAATTCATTTCACGGGAATGTGGGTTTCCTCACGATGTTTTCCCTCGCCGCTGAGCACGTGATAATCATTTGTGATCCAAACATGCATTCGAAAACAAATTCGACAATCATTGGTTTAGGCATGTGCTGGATTCGAACCTGTTACCTCAAAGTGAGAGGCAAGCGTTATACCAACTAGGCCCACGGCTCATTATTTTCCTGTATCTATATAAACTATATCTATATACATTGTTTTATGTTTACGCGGTTATTATCATAATTAAAACACATAATAACGGGTTCTTACCGCGTTTAAATGCGGGATATGAGACTCCATCCCGTCATCCCGTGATCATGGCACTTGCAACAGTGTCGAAATATCGGGAGTCTCATATCCCCATTTAAACGCGGTAAGAACCCGTTATTATGTGTTTTAATTATATCTATATATTTATTCGGATGGTATCAAGATTTTGTGAGTTCTAGTGAGTATAAAATGTCAGAATGAATTTGCAAAGTGTGCGGCCCTATATAATCCGCTCGGTACTTCGAATTGACCTAGTTTTTGAAGCCCGTTGCTAAATGTTGATGCATTAGTTACGTTTTATTATGGACTAGTATGTATTGCGCTATTTGCTAACAGGTACGGTTCTTAGTTTAGTGCCAGTATGAATGAAGTAGGTACAGTCTTTAACACGAACACAAACACATTCATTCAAACACAAACACGCGAACAAACCCTATAAACAGACACACACGCACACGCGCACGTGCACGCACGCACGCACGCACGCACGCACGCACGCACGCACATGCACACACACACACGCACACACTGTACAAGTGTGTAGTGGATTAAACAGAAGACAAATATGTACAAATTAATTGTTAAACTCTGATTCCCAAACTAAGCTTAAAGGCCTGTATCGTGGAGTTCAGCGTTCGACCACACATTTTGAATTGTTTGGGAAGGCAATACGTAGATCCACGGGCAGGGTATAATAATATAATAATAATGAGATGTGAGTGAATACCTGCGTCTGGGTTTCAAGACTTGTTTTATTAATTAGTTTTACGTACAGTCATGAGCAATAAAATGTACCCACTTTAGGACTCTGTCGCACTAACATATTTGACATTTAGTGAGACTTACAGTTACAGTTCAAGTGGAGCTCGGTGGCGCAGCGGTTAACGCGCTCGGTCTGCGATTGTTGAAGTAAAGCAACTTTCGCAAAGGCCGGTCATAGGATGGGTGACCACAAAAAAAAAGTTTTCATCTCGAGCTCCTGCGTGCTTCGGAAGGCACGTTAAGCCGTTGGTCCCGGCTGCATTAGCAGTCGTTAATAACCATCAATCCGCACTGGGCCCGCGTGATGGTTTAAGGCCCGATCTCCCTATCCATCCATAGGGAAGGCCCGTGCCCCAGCAGTGGGGACGTTAATGGGCTGATGATGATGATGACAGTTCAATTTGTCAAAAAAGTTAATGTGATATGGTACCAAAGTGTATACATATTAATGCTCGTGACCGTACGGGTCGGGTTCGGGGTACGTAGTCGTTACATGAGTCATGTCAGGGGCCTATGGCGGCTCAATAATAATCCTGACACCAGGGTTGATGGGGTTGGTAATCCACCTGACAACCCACACGATAGAAGAGAAGAATTATGTTTTTCTATGAGGCGGTATTGAGCGGTATTGTCACTTCATTTATTTATAAAAAGGTACACCAACAGCTTATATACCTAATAAAACATTAAATAAAATAAAAGTTACATCAGGAATTAGACTATTACAGAAGCCAATTACTGGTGCAGACAACATTTGCAATTTAAGACAACGTAATCGTTTAGTAGATAACTAAATTATACAAATATAATTTGTATTAAAATTTAAAAAAACAGATAATTAAAAAAATACATAAAAAAGTAAAATATATATTATGCTGGAGGACATAAATATTTATAAATTTTATCCTTATACTGCCTAAGAGAATTGAAAAATAGGTCTATATCAGACATTGCGGCACTTAGTTCATTATGAGTCAGACAGATGCAACTCAACGCTGTATGACTACCGACATCACTCACTTTCTCGTCACTTTTGAGACAAAGCTCGTTAAATAAAGATTTAAAAAAATATAATATAGATACAATACAGCAATCCTTTCAATAGTACGTTTCTGTAACAATGCTATGGAGTAGGCAGGCGGGGGCTTCCGAAATTGTGTTATGGGGGTGCGACGTGCATCCCAA
The DNA here is from genome assembly GCF_024362695.1 of Pectinophora gossypiella. Taxonomy (NCBI): domain Eukaryota; kingdom Metazoa; phylum Arthropoda; class Insecta; order Lepidoptera; family Gelechiidae; genus Pectinophora; species Pectinophora gossypiella. The sequence continues at coordinate 2,485,654 of NC_065409.1, forward strand.
GTGGGTTTGATTGGGCTCTTGTTACGTAACAGGCTCCGTAAGTTCAAAATTGTGCCGCGACCTGGTTTCTGGGCTTTTCGAATATTCTGGAAACTTCGTGTACCTAAACATCATGTTTCTGGGCTTTCCGAGTCTTCTGGAAAGTTCTTGTAAATGTCATGTTTTTATTTTATTCTATTTACATATGTATATCGTAGAGAACACAAGTACTTACAGCATAATTAGTAACAGGTTTAGATCTAGTATCGAATGCAGAGTGTACACAGCATGGCATCACAGAAGAAAGGAGAGAATTTAGAACAAACAATACATCATACACATTCAATATCTCCTATACTTAAAGGTTGCCTGGAAGAGATTGCTACTAAGCAATAAGGCCGCCTATTGTACTCATGTTATTTCTCTTTTGTTTTTTCCTGTTTATGCAATAAAGTATTTGTTATGTTATGTTATGTTATAATGGGAATGTTAAGTTGGTTTGGACACACAGAGCGGATGAGAGATAATAGGGTTACGAAAGCGGTATTTAAAGCGAAATTGGTGAATTGATGAAGCGAAAAGGTGATAGGGCTGGCAGAGGAAGACCTAGTAAAACGTACATTGACTAAATTGATGTCCTTGAAAAGGTTCAGTACCATCTACCCGAACCGGCGTGCGTGTATGAAGCGATTGATGAATGTGGAAGAAGTAATAAAAGTATGTCAAGATCGAAGCAAATGGAATTCCATAGTCTCTGCTTACTCCGGTGGAAAATAGGCGTGAGTTTATGCATGCGTAAGTTTTTATCAAAATCGCAACACATTTTTATAATTCTAGTTTAGAATTATGAGTTCGATATCTCCAATGTTATAAATGCGAAGTAACTTTGTCTGTCTGACAATTACGCCAAATCTACTAAATCAACTTTGACGAAATTTGGCACAGATATAGATTAGACTTTGGGAAATAATATAGGCTAGTTTGATATTATTTAGGGGTGAAATACGAAGTCGCAGGAGGAATGCTGGTAACGATATAACTTTTCTTTTAGTTTGGATACACCTTTTGTGGCCAATGGCTGGGTGGCATTCATTAGGTATGTGCTTGATACGTATAGGTTAAAAAAGTGAAAGTGAGGGTTGTTGTTAAAATTAAATACTTAGAGAAAAATAAGTCATTACATTATGTTTTTTTTTAATATTGATGGTATTATTAAACTAGAATTATAAATAATTAAAAATAGATAATGCTCCATACCCCCTCCGTCTGATTGAGGAAAGGTCTGTGCCCAGCAGTGGGACATATGGGTATAGGCTGTTTATGATTAGTATGGTAAATGCGTCGTGTCTTATTAAGTGTACTGGGAAAGAGAAGAAGGAAAGAAAAGAAGGGAAAGACCAAGAAGAGCTTACATGGAACAGATTAAAGAGAAGGTGTACGTCGTATCTTATAAGGAAGTAAAAAATTTGCCTTTGATAGACAATAACGAAGAACGCCACACCGACAAGAGCGTAGCTCTTAAATCAGTGATCTTCTTCTTTGTTATCGTGTGGATTATGAGGTGGAATACCAACCTCATCAACCCTGGTGTCAGGGTTATTACTGAACCGCCAAAGACCCCTGACATGACTCATGTAACGACTACATACTACATCAGTAAGTAGTAACCGGGATCAACGACTTAACGTGCCTTCTGACGCACGGATCATCGTACTTTCGGATAATCAGGTGATCAGCCTGTAATGTCCTCACCAAACTAGGGATCACAAAGTGATTTTTGTGATATGTCCCCACCGGGATTCCGGTTCGTGAGCCCAACGCTCAACCACTGGACCACGGAGGCTGTCTAATCTACTAAATCAAGTTCGATAAACGATCCTTCAGGCACTTAGGGATAAGTTGTACATCGTGTGTAAAAGCCAAGTTCATGCGTTCGCAAGTCACTCCCATCCATCGTTCCAAACGTTTGATTACGAGTTCTTATTGAGATGCCGCGGGAGCATAGTTGGTGGCACCGAAATATGCACAAAACGAAATGTTTAGTGAGACAGCTACTTAATTGTTAGTCGTTTCTTGTGGCAGTTTGAAGTCTGCCGTTTTTGAATTGTTATTGTGTGTGTTCTTTACAATAAATCATTTCTTTCTTTCTTTTCTTTAAATTATAAAACTTTCTATGTCATTAATTTCTTGTTTAGTATCGCGCAACTACATCATGTGCTTGTGTTACTACGCTATAAATGAAATATAGACAACAGTCCAAACACCAGGGTCTGCATGACAACCGTGCCGCGCGCGGCGCGAAATATATCGAGGGCTTCGACCAATAAACGCAGCGAATGCTATCTACGTAGATAGACATCGAACGGCTATTGGTTGCCCTCGATATATGTGGCAAGAGGGCTATGTCTCGCTGCGATTGCTCCGGACGTCGACGTGAGTCGACAGGCGACATGCGGACTCGTGTAATTTAGTATTGAGGCATAGAATAAGGAATAATACTACGTATAGAACGGCAACTCTCCGCTCCCCGCCAACGTCTAAGCTAGGTTTACCTCACCCCCCCTCGAGCATAGTTAAGACTTGAATCGTTTGGCGTCAGACGTCACACACACAGATGCGCGTGTACGATAATGTCAATGTGTGGTGTGTGTGTAAAACGAGGTTGTTTGTATGAAGTGTCCGGGGTGTGGTTAAGAGCATATCTTCGTCTCTATGATCTGTGGCTTGGAGCGAGCTACAATTACCTTTGACTTTTTGTCCTGTAGAAAGTCCCATCAAGCGTCGAGTGCAGTAATACAGACACTGCAGTCTCACTGCATTCCCACGTTCGTTTCTTTAACTTTATTCTTGTGTGTGATCTTTTGTAGTACGTATTTGAAAAGTTTTCAATCTTCGTGTGATCTATTGCGATTGGCCTTTGTTTTTTGGTTTTCTAATTGTCGATGATTTCGATTCTTCTTCTTCTATCGTGTGTGACCACCTGGTGTCAGGGTTATTATTGAGCCGCCAAAGGCCTCTGACAAAATATGTTTGTTTCTCTTTATTCGTCATAAGGACACAAGACACATAATACAACCTATTGCTACTTAAAGAACTGCAGAAAAAATTCTTGAAAAAAAGAAGAAAAAAATGAAAATCATGGCAGTGATTTACAACCTTAGAGCAGTGAAAATAAAATCTCACATCCAACAACACACGTCGCGGCAAATCGTTCCAAGATGGCTGACAGTACTCAACCATCGTTCCCACCGTGGTTTACAATTTGCTAACATGAAAATCGTCATAATATCAGTGGGGGATTAAGGTTCGCTTGAGGCCCCTTGATGCTACATTTCTGGGGAGTTAAAAGGGCCACATCGAAGCAATTCATCTAAAAAGCAAGATTGCAATTTGAAATTTGCGTATATAAGAGTAAGTGCGCAATGCAAACAAATGTTTTTTATATGAATTGGGTCGTGTACTAGGTTCAAGATAAATTATGAAATTCTGATTACTAAATAAAGACACATCTAAAACTAACGAAAAACATTTTCTTTTTTCTATTAAACTTATTTATGAATTTTAATCAAGAAAAACGTAATAATAAGTGCGACATTTTGTCACGTTTTTCTATGACGTCACAGAGTGCTTTTTCATACAAATTCCATAGTAATTTCGTGTTTTGACGTTTAGTAAAAAGTAACTGATTTGACTAGTTGGAAACTAGCCTATTGCTTCGATGTGGCCTTTTTAACCCCCCTGATCCGTCAAATAACCTTCAATATTTCGAGTAACCGGACTATGTAAACACACACACCCACACACACAAACCGTGAAGCCGTGGTAGCCCAGTTGGTAGAACGCTTGCCTCTCACTTTGAGGTCGCAGGTTCGAATCCAGCACAGGCCTAAACCAAAGATTGTGGAATTTGTTTTCAAATTCATGTCTGGATCATAAATTATTATCACGTGCTCAGAGATGAAGGAAAACATCGTGAGTAAACCCACATTGCCGAGCAATTTATTTTCGGAGGTAGGTGATGGGTTGGAAGGTCAGGCAGTCGCTTCTGAAAAAACCGGACCTGTCAAATCTTCAGCAGACCCTATGAAAATCGGGATGATGAGTGCCCGGGCCTCAAAAGCCAGTTGCCTTAACTGCTCTGTGTAATAGCGAACCTGGCCCTCTTCTCAGCCCGGGGGGCCTAGAATGTCAGATGTACTCTACAGTTTCCGGGAACATAGGTTATACTTTGCCTTTGAGAATAGGGAAGAAATTCTCCAGCGGCATTATGTATGAAACAGGTATACTTAATATAATTTCGTACGTCTACTTCAAGTTGTTTCTCTGAGGGATAGACAGTCATTTCGGATGAAATGTTCCTTTACCTTACCGAGGAGCTCGGTGGCGCAGCGGTAAACGCGCTCGGTCTGCGATTGTTGAAGTTAAGCAACTTTCGCAAAGGCCGGTCGTAGAATGGGTGACCACAAAAACAAAGTTTTCATCTCGAGCTACTCCGTGCTTCGGAAGGCACGTTAAGCCGTTGGTTCCGGCTGCATTAGCAGTCGTTAATAACCATCAATCCGCACTGGGCCCGCGTGATGGTTTAAGGCCCGATCTCCATCCATAGGGAAGGCCCGTGCCCCAGCAGTGGGGACGTTAATGGGCTGGTGATGATGATGATGAGAACGGTTATGAACAGTGATATTCCCAAAGTGGGAATGTCCCCGTCGTAAAACTTTAATATTCCGGGCACAGGCTGGTTTTCTTTTTCAAATTGTTCTTTCTTGTACTCTGGTTTCATCTGTTTAAAGGTTAAGTAATAAAGCTCTTTTCAACCCCCGACGCATAAACGACGGGGTGTTATAATAAGTTTTAAGTTTGACGTGGCTGCGTGTGTGTGTAAATGTGTGCCTGTCTGTGGCGTCGTAGCTCCCAAACGGATGATCCGATTTTGATGCGGTTTTTTTTGTTTGAAAGGTATATCAGTCGAGAGTGTTCTTAGCTATGTTTGGTGGAAATCGGTTCAGGTCTTCAAGGTCATCAGGTCGTTTGTTAGGTGTGATAGGAATGTTATGCTCAGTTTGCTTGCAAGCATAATATGTGGGATAAGTTATTTTTTGCTTTTCATTGGGTTTAGCATTTTTAACCTTTTGTCATAATAATTGAGTGCTTTTTTTTGGTCGGGGGTTTTTTATTTTTTTTTTACATTATCTTTGCGACTTTTTACTGCCAGGAATATTCCTGGGGACGTGCACGGGACGGAAAATATCTGGTAGCAAGAGTTTCTTGGAAGTTCCGACTGAGATGTCATACCGAGAGATTCTCAAACTATTTATATCACATTGAGAGAGAACAAAGACGCCACGATGACTTTTTATCCAACTGCGGCAAAGCAAAAATGAGGGTTATGTGTTTGACTGTTAAGTATATGCATGTCTTTATTCTAGTCTTTGTTTAAGGTATTAACGGCTATTAGTAATATAAAGAGTTGAGATTAAATTAGGTCAAATTTTAATACAAAATTAATGTAAAAAAAAAATTTAACCTATGATAACAATATTCTCCTAATCTTAATCTTCTCTCACGTGGGCTGTGAGGTCAACGACCGACCTTATCAACCTGGTGTCAGGATTACTAACTGAGCCGCCAAAGCGTCCTGACGTGGCTCATGTAACGACTACATACTTAAGTAGGTGCCCAAGAAGCACGGGACATCTAACTTACGAACAATCAGGTGATGATCCTGAGATATCCTAAGCAAACTAGGGATCACAAAGTGATTTTTGTTTTATTATTATTTTCGGACCCGGGACCTCCATATCGTGAGCCCAACTCTTAACCACTGGACCACAGAGGCCGCTTATGTATAAATACTAACCTGTATCTATAATGCTATACATTTAGCACCATTTACAAGCTATTTTCATACAACGTGACCTGTCTGTCAAAAGGTGAAGACGCTCAAACAAAGGGTACTCTCGTGTTCGCTCTGAGAGCCCATTTCACAAGGAAATCATAGAAAATTGTTAGCAACTATGCAAAACACGATAATGCAGGCCGTATATGGTTGCAAGAACATGTCTGCTGGGGATTTATACAGGGTGTTAGTGACAATGTAAGGAAAACTTTAAGGGATGATTCAAACCATGATTCTAAGTTCAAACACCCATGCGAACTTGTATATACTTGCACGGGGTGTAAGTGACATCGTAACGAATACTGAGGGGGATGATTCGGTATTACTCTGAGTTAATATCAAGTGGAATTTCCGTCGCAGAAGTATGGTATTGAGATAAAAAGTTTTATTGTGTATAAATTAAGGTACAGTTATAAATAATAGTTGCAGTAATAGCTGGAAATTACGTCTCTTTAATTTTTTCCTTTGCAAGCTGGCAGGTGTGAAATCACACAGGCAATGAAATAACATTAAATGTACAAGTAATATAACAATAACTTTTTTATGATCAACAACAAAAAAATAAAATTTAAAAAACCCCCGACCAGAAAAAAGTACGCTAACAGCAGACCAGCTCAGTGCTTCCGGAAGACATTAGTGTTTCAAATGTCAGATCCCATATATGCTTGCAAGCAAACTGGGCGTGTAACATTCCTATCATATCTAACAAACGACCTGATGACCTTGAAGACCTGAACTGATTTCCACCAAACATAGCTAAGAACACTCTCGACTGATATACCTTTTAAACAAAAAACAAAAACCGTATTAAAATCGGATCATCCGTTTTAGAGGATGCCACAGACAGACACATACACATTTACACACACAGACACGTCAAAGTTATGACACCCCGTCGTTTTTGCGTCGGGGGTTAATGAAAGTAAAATTAAGAGTCTCGGTACCTCGATATAATATACTTTATTTATCTCTTTTCTAGTAAATGCTTTTATTTTTTTTTCAATAGGTATCGCAAAATATACTCGTGTTTCCTTTTAACCTAGAATTTCACCTTTCCTGCAATACGTACTTCAATAACCGATATTTCCTCTCTTTCAGGTACGTATTCAATACGTGACGGCGTCCTGGTTCTGAGTGGTGCTTTACCTACATCCGAGATCAATGGCACGAGGGTTTCGCCAATTTTTCCAGTAAGGATCCCTTTGATATGTTCAAGCCGTTCCTAGTTTGGCGCAATGTGAATTCTGAATGAAATGTGAATGCTTTGTAAGCGAATATTTCTGCATTCTACAATAAATTGTGTAGAATTTCGGGTGAAAGAGTGAAGAAAATATTTTCCTTAGACGTACCCATTTGGATTTTAAGAAGATTACTAAGTAACATGGATAATGCTGCACCGACAAGAGCGTGGCTCTTAAATTGATGATGATGATGACTAAGCAACAATAACGTCAATAAAAGTAATACACCATTGCGTTATGAAACAATTGTTTCAGTCTCATTCAAAAAACAATAAAATTCAAGTATTTGCAAAACAAAGTAACAAACCGCTGAAGAAGTTTGGAAACAAAGCATATCTCGCAAATGGTAATTTAAAATTCGCAATCGAAAGGGACTTAGAGACCAATCCCGGGATTGGTAAGTTTACTGGCGGGTTCAATCAGAGTTATTTCAGCGAATTCCCAATCCCTTCTGAATCCCAAAACTGGGTCAGTGATCCTCCCGGGATGTTGGTATCAGATCCAGGTGTTAAACTAGAGCAGGGGAGGATCAACGTATTTTTATCGTGAGGATCCTTCCGCTTCAATTTATGATGAATATTCAAAAGGCAATTGCGATAAAGGTTTTAGAAAAAAATATTTTTACATTCGAAACAAATTCTTAATTTATTCGCTGTCCTTTTTGTTGTGTATTAAAACATATTTGAAATATAAGAAGTATCTTATAGAGTAATGGGTAACATTATCTAATCATAACTAAATTTACAAAATTTATACAATTCTATATAATATATTCTTATCGTAATGTACAAATAGCTAAGTATTTGTTGAATTTCAGATCATACATTGAATATCTGTTTCTATTTAGCAATATTTTATTGCGAATAATCACTGCAATGCTCATAAATATCACGATATTTACTGATTGAAACTTTCTAACTTCACAAAAAACCATAGAGCCAGTTTTCGTGAACTAATTCTGTTCATCATGTTAAGGTTCTGCAAACTATTCTATCACCGAGAATGTCATTGTCCCGTTTCTTAAATAAATTGATCTTCTCTTGTTTGGTTTGTGGTAAAATTATACAGTAACAATTGTAGTTTTACGTTATTATTAAAAAATAATTATATCAATATACCGTTGTTTTTTTACGTTTTTAAGAGAAATGTGCAATTTCCTCATTATTTAATATATGACTTTAAGTCGTGTTTATTGTATATGAAATATGAACAGAAAGAATACTTCATAATAAATAACGCGAAATTTTCGTTGAAAACAAAATAATTAAGTCTAACAGTTTCTTGAATCTTACGGATACTGGTAAAGACAAAGTAGGAACGTTCTAAGCTTGCAAATTTACGACTGAACTTTGAACCAAACCTGTTGTTAAATTGGAACAACTTCATAATTCAGGATACCTACCTAGGTATATTGCGTAGGAAATGTTAGCTAATCGATTGCGCTGCGAAATAAATGACCCCTTGAACAAAGCCGGTGACGGTTCCATTCAGGTCCACAAGTAGCGAACACCACGCGAAGTGGTTGACATCTAAAATTTATTAATACCGAACACAGCTGCATATTGCAATGCAGCGAACGAGCCAGTCAGTCGCCTCCGAGCGCTTGACACGAGCGCACGCGTGTGGCGTGTCTACTAAACCTCGGTTCTCGATTGCCGACTCCTTCCGTCGCAAATCGATCGAATCGATCCTATCCCGTTTCAACTTTATCAACTAACGTCGTTCTATTTTTGATTTAACGAAAGCGTTTGTTGGTAAACAGACGGCTGATTGTGAAAGAGTGTTTATTTTCGACCGTGATTACGAGAATGTTTGAAGTTTGAACCAAACATTTGCTGATCATGCACTTTGTGAAAGACCTGTTAATTCGAGAACTAGTGTAAATGTTCGTGTAGTGTTGTGAATTGCTAGTGAAAGAGGTGGTCGTGATTGTGTTAGTGATGTATGAAGTTTGATTCAATCAACATGTTTGGAGTTTTCATTAGAAGGTGGAAACCTAAAAGGTTTGTTCTATATTTCGGAAGATACCTTTAGAAGTTGCCGTTTTCGTATCTATTTACTTTCCTTATATGGTTTAGTTAACCAGAAAGCTGGCGTCTTAAATGAGAACAAGACGCATCAACGTAGAGATGTTGATGTTAAGGTTGTAGACGAAATCACAGCTGAAATACTAGTTAGATAACCAACGCTAACTGCACCTAACGTAGGCACACGAAATCATTTACCTTATAGTGTACGTACTACATCAGATAGGTAAGTACTTAAAGGTAAGTACACAGAATCCTACGCAGTGACCATTTAACACGTACAAGCAAATGAAGTGAAACCGTTAGTAGATGAGAGCCATAATCGTGTTGTAACACACAACACACCGTCAACTGCATTATATAGGTCAAAATTCTATATTGCGTAGGAAATGCGTAGTTAACTGTTGCAGTAATAAGCTGTCGGCTAAGGTGTAGAGTTCCTAGTTTGTGTTCCCTAACAATTACAACCGGTCTACAAGGTCAGAGTGAATAAGCATTTTATAGGTATGCCTACTCCATCTCCTATTGCATCGTCACTTTTAATCAAAACCTACTTATTTCGTACAAAAAAGGAAGAAAAACTCATTAAACGCCGGATTGGTAACGTTTACTTTTTCATACACCATAAGGTTCATCATATCCATCTTTGGACTTCGTATCAACAGTGGCTGCAAGTTGTCTTTGATTACTTGTGGCTCTGCCCACCCCATTAGGGATTACGGGCGTGAGTTTATGTATGTATGTACTTTTTCATACAAGTTAAAATAGTCCTAAAATTATGAACAAATAATTAAATTCTGTAAGTATACCTACGATTTTGTTTGTTTTCTATTCAATTCTATTAAAATTTTGGGGCTATTTGTAACTTTTATAGAACAGTTGCTTAAATCACAGATACTGATAGATGTCACAAATATAAATCATCACACACACAGTACAGTACGTACACAGTATCTTTAATCTAAACATTACCTTTAGAATAGGAAAGACCTGTATCATATTATTTATAAGCACAAAATAACATTCGTCTAATTTTAGGAGAATATCACCAATTTTAGGAGAATAACATCATTGTTGATGTACGTTACTCTACTCACCTGTACAAACAGGTGCAAGAGTTTGTAAACTAAACAACTTTAAAGTGTCAGAAGCAACACAGAATTCTGCCAAGATTCTAATATGATGCAAGCTTGACACACAGTGAGGTATTTGTTGTCAATATGCACACGTAGTAAACAATGGAAAGTAGAACTTATAAATATTACAATAAGCCACTTGTTAAAAACAAAGAATCGATTGATAATTATTGTTTTCCTTATGCAATTCTAGTAGTACGCAAAGACCTTAGCGAGAGCTGATAAGTTCCTAAAGGTTTTGAATTCCAAAGAAGCAAGAAAACATTCTGACGTGTGCGTGTTTCCTCATTCTTCAATAGTTTTATTGCATCATGACATGACTTGACATAAAAACACATACATTGGAGAATTAACAGACAGCAGCTTATTTTTATAAGAAATTTCATCCAGGAGAAAGTAAATCTTTTGAACAGAAAGCAGATAAAATACTATAAACGTGTGTTGTGAGTACGACAGTCTAATGCAAGTTAATGATATAACTGTAAGCAGATAATAAGTATGGAGTCGTTTTAAGTGATATGACTTTTTCTGCAGTACGTTTTCGATTACATTTCTCTTCATCATCACCAAAGCCCTGCTTCTGATGAACTATGTATGTGATAGCTACCGGATTACTGTCTGATAACTGCTGTTCTTTATAAGCCAACAAGTGATGAAACAGGCCTCAAGAGTTAGCATGTGGGTGGGCCGTAAACCAGCAGTTACGGAAACCATCAGTCTGACCTTTCGTCTAGTGAAAGGGACAATAAAATCGGCGGGCAAAATTAAAATGATGATTTCTCATGCTAAATTAAACAACATTGGAACATTGATTGAATAAAAAAAATTGCAATATAATTGAATAAACGAAATTGAGGTTTCTTACTGAGTACCTACCTATATTTTAAGAGAGAAAGGAAACTGTAAAATTACACAACTAAATATTGGCTAGATCGTTGCAATTATTAACGAAATGATAGATAATACTTTTTGTATTATCTACTTAATCATTACTTTCTTCTCTTCTCCATTTACAATTTAATTTCCAGTAAGTAACTGAACTTTACCAGTTTGGCTCCAGAATAAATGTTTTGTCGTTGGAACTCGACCCTACACTCGTGCCATTGAATTGTAATTACGCTCCGTTACGATAGTTCGGTGGAGATGACCTGATTGCATGCGTATTCGAAACTGACGAGAAAATAGACAAGCAACTGTTGAACAGGAAATTTTAAAACTTCCTGGAAATAAGAACTTGCTACAGATTGCAGCAAATTAAAAAAAAACTAGAAAGATAATATTGCAACAATATTTACAGTAACAAGCTAAATAACTAGGGGGTAAAAAAGGCCACATTGCAAAAAGCAATATTGCTATTTGACATAATTATTATATTAACATTGCTCACTTACTTTTATATGCGCAATTTTTGATGAATCGTTTCAATATGCGTTTTTAGACCCGCTGTAGTAATTTGTCAATTTTTAAACCATTTCAAGTGGATGTTAAAAGTAGGATTAAAGTAAAAAGTTAAAACGATGTTTCAAAAATTGAATTTTGTTTCACTCGTCAGAATATTTTCAAGAAACTCGACGAAATAATATTAAAATAGTGTCACAACAACACTAAAATCTACAAACACAGGTCAACTAAAATGGTTGAACACAATAGAAGGAAACATTTTGAAAGAATTTGCAAAGATCTTGTGTCACGCCATATGCAAAATAGTAAATCTTGAAAATTTACCTACTTACAATGGATTTTACAAAGTATTACTGTTAACAAAGAAAGAAAGAAGAATATTTATTCGGCAAATTACAAATTTACACATTGAAAATTGAATTATAAGTAAGTAATATCGAAATGGTTGCAGCTCAACAAAAGCCATAGACAGCCTAGCTGTAGCTAGATTATGGCGCTAATTTTTGCTGCAGCGGTACATTTACTACATATTTATGTTTCTTTGTTAAAACCATACATATAAAACATATTCAATAAATATAAATGACTCTTTTCATTCCATGTTCACATTATGGTCGGTTTCTTTACGTTCAGTCCAAATTGGTAATTTAAACTGATGATAGTAATTCTCACCCACTTTAGTTGCACTCATGAGTGCGAATGAGCTAAAAATTTTTGTTATTTTTTTTTGCGGAACTCTCAACGATACTAATTATCTTAGAATGGCAGTTATAAGTACAAAGCGTTATACTAAGCTACTTAATAATAGTTAACATTATTCGATCCAGGCTTCCATAGCTTTGTGTTTTGTCAAAGATTTTCATTTCTAGGGCCTTAGCCAATAGATTTTTACCACTGTCACTGTCGATTCTCATAATCGATTGAAACGTACTCATCATCATCATCATCATCAGCCCATTAACGTGCCCACTGCTGGGGCACGGGCCTTCCCTATGGACGAATAGGGAGATCGGGGCTTAAACCATCACGCGGGCCCAGTGCGGATTGATGGTTATTAACGACTGCTAATGCAGCCGGGACCAACGGCTTAACGTGCCTTCCGAAGCACGGAGGAGCTCGAGATGAAAACTTTTTTAACGTGCTCATCAGTCAATATCAAAGTATCCCCTCATACCCCACAGTTGTAGTGTGAAAAGAATTACCTAAATGCAGTCCTTTTTAAATTAGTCTGTAACTATTAATCGACGATATTAGTAACAACAAAAAAAAAAGGAAAATATATTTATTGTAATCTCTTTTATTTCTGTAACTTTCTGTTCCTGTGTGTGCAATAAAGTATTTCTAATGTGATGTGATGTCAGGTTGAGTTTTCATTGCACATTTAAAAAACATATTAAGTATCTAAGAATTATTGAACAAAAGTATCAAGTTGAATTAGAACGACTAAAGAATTTGAACTTACGAACGTAAGAAGATATGTATACTTAAAATGTGTACGGTACTGCTATAATTTCGCAACTCTTCCATTTTTTGTCGTTGCTATGTAAGTGAATGCAATGTGGTGCATGCGACGGTATGCGTGCATCGTCACAATTCTCTTTTTTTGCTACGTTTCTTTTTGTGGCAAAGTTTTAGCTTTCGTGAAGCGTTTTAGATTTATGATACTATCTAGGTCCTCTTTGTTCAATATATTAAGTAGTAACTACTATAGATATGAATTCGGTTCTGGTTCCTTATTTTCAATTTTTAAGTTCTCTAGTAAAACTAGTTCTAGTTGGTAGTTCTTTAGTTCATCCTGTAATGGATTTACATCTGACTACTACAATTGGGATATAGAACACGTGATTTTATGCCGAAATTAAAAAAAAAAACTTCAAAAATTTATAGGCCAATAGAATTAAGTTGAAAGCACACGTTAAAAGGGTTGCACATCAGCGAGATGCCTTTTTGTTTCGCCCGGGTTATTCATTGATTCACTCTCTCTTTCTCTCTCTGTTTAAGAGCTGCGCTCTTGTCGGTGAAGTAATCGCCATTGCTCTCTTCTTCCCGCCAAAACCTTCACCTCCCGATACGACACGACCTGCACCTTCTCTTTTATTTGTTTCATAAATGTTATCCTAGGTCTACCCCTTCCTCTCTTCTATTTTTTCTTCTATCGATTCACTCATTCATTTTAAAATTAACATCAGTCAATTATCTGTCCTTTTCCTGTTCGGCGTATAAGAAAATCACAGATATAACTTACTTTAGGGGGTGTCTACAAGAGTCGGGGCAATTGTGTATACAATAGAGGCAATGCTCTTAATTTTAGCACCAAAAAACGTGCCAATTTGTAGAGTGTATAAATGTGGTTGGGCTCAACTTTGTACATAGTCAACAAACCAACTAAACTATTTCCATCAAGATAGGTTTCAAGTAGAACGTTAAATTTGTCTTCATCACACATCCTTCAATTTGCATACCTGTCGAAGAGTCCAAATACACCTGTTTTAAATTCCGTACAAACTTTAATAAATTATATATTCTGATACGCATGATGTTTGATATTACCTATTCATAGAATTCCGAGAAGATTATACGTTATTATCAAAATCGATATGCAGATTCTAATTACCGATTCGTCGCGATTCCAACTCAATTACATGTTATCGATAAGCCCTGAAATGAGTGCTGTTACTTTTATAATTTGACACTTTATGTTCGAAGTGTTGTTTATGACGGACCCGGTTGTGGCCCTTAACTCACAAGATTTATTAATTAATTTGATTATTCTGTCGAAATTAACAAAATAAGATCGATCTTTTTTGGTACCCATTATTCTTGATCCTTTGATAACGTTTTATTCCTTATCTTCAAATCAACTTTGTACCTCTCAAATATCACAATGTGTTTGTGACATCGTAGCGAATACTGCCGGGAATGATTCGGACCATGATTCTGAGTTGGTACCAAGTGGACTTTCCTGAAGAACAATTCATGAAATTTTTAGTGTCCTTTTAAATTATTTTCAATTCCATACTTTTGACAGAATCATGGTCAGAATCATCCCTCAAAATTTTCGTTACGATGTCACATAGTCTCTGCTTGAGTTTATGTATGTATGTATGTGTACGCACAAAGATCTCAATGCGTTCTACATTTTTTATTTGCTTTTATCTCACTCCTTTAGGCGTATTTCATTATTATTCAATGCCTAAGTCAGTTGCATTTAAAATTTATTCAAGGCTCTACCAAAGTCACGCAAGACAAGTTACCAAATCGTGCACATGTATCAAATTCTTGCCAAAGATTTTGGTTATAAAACCGAAACCCGTATGATCATGACTGTGTGTGTGGTCCCATAACTTCTTTAGTAATAGTTACTCGGGTTAATGTAACCGCTGTTACTTTTGTGATTCATAACGTGGGTTCTGTAACAAGTGCTAGCGAGAAGGCGAACGGTGTTAAACTGTTTAGTCGTCACATTAATCCAAGTAACTTACATGTTAATATTGGCCTAGGTTTGTATAGCGATAAGATCTAGGATTTTTTAAAGAAAGACCAGGTGAAGAACACTCTAAGCCGGCAAGCTTGTATGAAGTCTTTGACGAGAGTGAAGGCGAAGGTGGTGTGTTAGGGTCTTAAGTGAAATACGTGGTATCTGTCTAACCATGTCTAAACATGTAGGAAATCTTGCAGATACAAAACGACTACGAAATTCCACTTACCTAAAACTGTCACCACACAGCATGTTTGTTTCTTCCACTGACTTCAAGATCGCGTGTGTTAGAATCATAATCTGAATCATCCCTCTAAGTTTTCGTTACGATGTCACTTTACACCCTGTATAATATTTATGTTTTGTTAGTGTGCTATAAAGTAAGTTTGTATTCGCTGAAGAGTTTTACCGTTCTGTGCGTATATTCTATGCTATTGTTTCCCGCTCATAGACTTATTCTCCGCTAGTCGTCAGCAATCGGACGCAACCTAAATAGCGGCTTTATAAACCGTAATGTTATTGCTGACATAAATTGTGTATTGCTTTCATTGTTTCTGTGATGATTTTGTTGTGACGAGCTCTGGCGTTGAGTAGGTACTTCAAAAGTACTTCAGTAAGTACTAAAAGTAAATCAAAATAGACTCACTCATAAGACTATGGAATGCAATCCCGACTCGAGATTGCAAATTCGAGATCCCTCGGGATTGGTAATATCAATCTCGCGAGATTCCGAAATTTTCGGGATTAGGCAGTTGCTTGTGTAAAAATATCTCAAATCTTCAGGTTAGGTTAGGTTATGTTGAATGTTTTGCGACATACTCCACTGTATAGTACTGTTGATTTGATAACGTTTCGTTGTAATCATTAGGCGTTACTTCCTGTTTAGGATAATTATCATCTTTTTGCGACTTTCGCTAATATGGATCAGATTCGTTGCAATTGTTACGTCATAATATGGGACCTAGTTAATTGGTGATCAATCATCCCTGTCACCTTCACTGCGACATAGCGCGATGATATCTTAGGCGGTTATCACACGACGCGGTCTGATGTGCGGTCGTCCGTACGTTAAGGCGGTGGTCGTGTGTTAAAAATCGACGATTTACATACAAACACACCGGACACTTCATACAAAAACCTCGTTTTACACAGACACTACACGTTGACGTTATCGTTCACGCGCATCTGTGTGTGTGACGTCTGACGCCAAACGATTGAAGACTAAAGTAATACCGATTGGGTGAGTGGACAGCAGAGTTGCCGTTCTGTACGTAGTATTACTCCTTATTCTATGATACAAGTCAATACTACCTTATCGACAGTTTACCGACAGTTTTTTTTTTGTTTTTGGGGTTATGTATACGTTTTTACAATAAAATACCTGATTATTATTATTATTATTATTAGCCTATATGATCCCACTGCTGAGCAAAGGCCTCCCCCATATTCTTCCAAGTATATTTTAAATTTGTCAGAAAATAAATTTAAAGCTCATGTGAAGCTTATAAGATTAACGATTACCTAACTGATAAAAATGTCTGGTATTGAATGTGTTCCTCTAGTTATTCAATAACTTGTAATGTATACCCTCATTGATTTAAGAGATGTGTGTTGCTGTTGCAGTTTCTTGTCATTTCTTCTCCTCAGCCATAACACCTTGCGAAATGACGTAAATTCAAAAATGTTACATTGACCTTCAACAAGTTTATCCATGATAATTACGTTGAATAAATGTTTCTGATTTCTGATTACCGACATTCGCGACCGCGTCCGCATCGTGTGATTACCGCCTTAGTCGCCTGGTGTTAGTACTAGATGTTACAGCATTGCAACCATTGACCTCGTATATAAACAAATAGACTACCAATCTCTGTAAAAAAGCACCCGCGGCGCATCTTGTCACTTAGCGATGGTGTGTCAAGATCGAATTTAGTTGCAATGGGCGTAAATGGGTAGTTTCCTAGGTCAAAGATAATTTATGAAATTTTGATTACCTACTAAATAGAGACAGATCTAGTGACAAAAACGTTTTCCTTTTTCAATTTTTTTCTATTATAAAAATGTAATAATAAGTGCGACATTTTATCACGTTTTTCTATGACGCCATAGGTTGCTTTTTCATACAAATTCCTTAGTTATTTGATGTTTTGACGTTTAGTAAAAAGTAACTGATTTAACTAGTTGGAAACTATCCTACTGTGTAACCGATATTGTTTTTTTTATTTTAACAACAATAACATCCTAGTTTGAGGGACGAACTTATACTATTTACATAACTTAATGTATATGAATTTATAACACGGTTTGGACGCTATTTTAAGAATTAACTCCTTAACGATTGTGAGTCTATTTGTTTATAGTATATCAGTGATTTCAACAGAATGACTAGCAATAAATAAGTTGGCGACCAGCCAACTAGTTTTAAATACAGCACAATGGTAAGGAAATGAAATCATCTGTCATTTTCGGAGACAGCGAGTGATCGTGGCATGTGCATCAAGGTTGGGGCAGATAGTGTTATGTTTTCGTAATGCTACGGGTTCGACTCAAGGAGCGAGCTCGCCCAGAAGGTGCCTCTTCACTCTGGCCTTGAAAGCACCCGGGTTATATGCATTCGCTCCCTCGGAAAAACTGCGTTAAATACTTGGGATTCCACCTCGATCGACTGTTGAACTGAAGTAAACATATCACCCATAAAAGAAACACCATTAACAACCGATTCCGGAACTTGCTTTGGCAGACAGTCAACCTTGTCGCTTCGCAACAAAGTCATGATTTACTGTGCTACGTATCTTAAAACCTATCTGGTTATACGGTAAAGAAATTTGGTCAACTGCTACCAAAAACAACATTCAACGCATCCAACGTGTATAAAATAACATATTCAGAATCAGAATCAGAATCATTTATTCAACGTAATTATCATGGATAAACTTGTTGAAGGTCAATTTAACATTTTTGAATTTACGTCATTTCGCAAGGTGTTATGGCTGAGGAGAAGAAATGACAAGAAACTGCAACAGCAACACATCTTTTAAATCAATGAGGGTACATTACAAGTTATTTAATAACTAGAGGAACACATTTAATACCAGACATTTTTATCATTTAGGTAATCATTAATCTTATAATAGGCTTTTTTACATAAAGTAAGCTTCACGTGAGCTTTAAATTTGTTCTCTGACAAATTTAAAATATTATCTGGTATTTTATTGTAAAAACGTATACATAACCCCAAAAAAGATGAATTTAATTATTTAATATATAATAATTAATTAAAAGATATTTAAAACAATTTGCAATTCGCCCTTGGTTCACCAGAATGGATGAATTGCACAGCTACCTAGAAATGCCTACTGTCGCTGAAGAAGCACAGCAGCGTAAAGCAGTACACAAGGAACATGTGGTCCACCATCCTAATCCTTTAGCCAACTCCCTCCTATCCTTTTGGGACATAAAAAGACTGAAACGTGCGAATATACTTACGGACTAATGGACAATTCAGCGCTGGCTGTATAGTTCAAGACGGTGAAAATAACAGATCAAATCTGATAATAGTCTAGCGACTGATGGCAGATAAAAAGGACAAAAAAAATATGCATTCGGAAATACAGAAGGCATAGAATTCATTAGATTCAGACATAATTCCCTGAAGTATTCGTTGCGGTGTCACTAACATCCCTACGTATTCGTATGGCTACTTGTACGTACTTGTACGGAGTGTAGGTAAGTGACATCGTAACGAATACTGAGGGCGAACAGCATATAATTCTGAGTTAATATCAAGTGGAATTTTCCGTCGCAAAATTTATGTTTTTTTTTACGACTTTAAAATTATTTTCAATTCTATACTTTTGCGATCCTCTTCAGTATTCGTTAAGATGTCATTAACACCCTGTGTATACGACGCGACCTTCATTATAGCTATGCAAAATAGCTCGTTATTCTCGTTAACTACGCTCCAATGTTAATTAACACTAACTTCTTACTCGGAAACTGCGAATTTTAACACTTTTTGCATGTACAAAGTAGGTAATGTTCCGTACATATATAAACTCCCGTATTCCTAAGAAGTGGGTATAGCAATAAGTATTCTTCTGATTACAATTTGCAGCCACTTTTGATACCAAGTCCTGGGATGTATATGTCACCTACTGTATACAGACGGGACAAATATTCAGCCCATCATCGGCCACCTTTATGATCCTTAGTTTGGTTAGGACATTGCAGGCTGATCACCCCATTGTCCGAAAGAGATGATCCGTGAGGAGGACACGTTATGCATAATATAACAGCCTCCGTGGTCTAGTGGTTAGAGCGTTATTTATGATCTGGAGGTCCGGGTTGGATTCCCGATGGGGACATTGTCGAAATCAATTTGTGAGACTGTCCTTTGTTTGGTAAGGACTTTTCAGGCTTGAATCACCTGATTGTCCGATAAAGTAAGATGATTCCGTGCTTCGGAGGGCACGTTAAGCCGTTGGTCTCGGCTATTAGCCGTAAAAACACCTCCACCAACCTGCAGTGGAGCAGCATACCCCCTCCTGTTGACTGAAGGGAGGCCTGTGCCCAGCAGTGGGACGTATATAGGCAGTTTATGTAGGTATGTCTGCAGGAATCGGGGGCACTATCCTTACACAGCAACACTATCGATACTGGTGCTAATTCTTGCAGACACCACAAAAAAAGATAGCCTCTATATTAAAACTTTATAACACCAAGATCATGTCATCAAACGTAATACACGAAATGCAATTAAGTACTTACGTTTTTTGCTACACATTTTTTGTTCCACACGTCGATTTAGCGCCGATTTGGGCCATGTCAAACCATGAATGGCAGTCATTCTTCATCGTATCGTTATAAAAAAAATAATAACCAGTGTTTATTTTTTCTTCGAGATGAGTCACGATTACGGCCACTTTATGATGACCTATAATCTAATAAGACTTTAAAGTTTCGACGGCTCTTTCAACAATGGTTTGTAGGAAAGCCCGTGCGAAAATCGCAGGTTAATTACGCGTTGAAAAATAACCGTTATTTGTAACAGTTATTTCTTCATTTCGCGATACGGCTGTTAAAACGGTAGTCCGAAGCTTAGCAGATCTCTAAAGTAGAGTATTCGCTTGTCGTACCAATGTTTGACCCATTTGTGAACGTTATTTAGCGTTATTTTATCACTGTGAAAGTTACGAAGATTTTTTAAAAAAGTAAGCTTTGTTTTTTAACGATTCGCCTTTTTAATGAGGGCTGTAAATTGAGTCTTTTCGAATTATTCCAGCGTTCTTTTAACATACTTTGTGGACAAGAAAAATAACGCAAAAACTTGTAATAAAGTCTGTACTTCGACTGACAGGCGAGTAAAGTTTTTTATCTTGTTATAATAAATTATGAAGCATGAAGATTTTTTCTTGTTACGCGGAAACTGAAAAAGTAACTTTATTAAAATACTGTAGATAAGTACATTTAGGTAGCTAAAAACGACGTAAAACTTACTAAGTACCTGAGTAATTAAAAATTGATTACATTCGAATCCTCTACCTCAGACAAATTAGAAACGGCCTCCGTAGTCCTGTGGTCAAGCTTTGGGCTTACGATCCGGAGGTCCCAAGTTCGAATCCCGGTGGGAACATATCACAAAATCAGTTTGTTAGCTCTGGTTTGATGAGGACATTACAAGCTGCTCACCTGATCCTGATTGTCCGAAAGTAAGATAATCCGTGTTTCGGAAGGCACGTTAAGCCGTTTGGTCCCGGTTACTACTTACTGATGTAAGTACGTAGTCGTTACGTGAGCCATGTCAGGGGACTTTGGCGGCTCAAAAACAACCTTGACACCAGGGTTGCTGAAATTGGTCATCGACCTCACAACCTACACGATAGAAAAAGAAGAAGAAGAGAGACATTAGACTGGAGTAGCGCACACGTTCCTTTCTGCCGAAGAATATCAACGATCGGTCGCGCATAAAAGTGTGCGTTTATATATTATTATCATCCTCTCAGACGACGTCCTTAGTCGAGGTTCGCGTCCAACTAAGCACCCTCAGGCCTGTTGTCTTAAATTGTGTACCGCGTGAGAGCCCTCAGAGCTCTCCATTTGTCCGGCTAAGTAGTTAATGCGATTGCGACAAATCTTCAATAAGTAACGTCAAAAAAAAGTTTCATGGTGTTTCACTCCTGTATGTATGCACGTCTGTTCCCTCCTAACTTCTAAACCATTGGTCAGAACTTAACAAATGAGATGTCACTAGAAGCGTCTTGATTGTCTGATGGTTACAGGCCATTTGCCGTCATGCTAAATTTATTGAGGCGCTCTCTAGAGGGCTTAAACTGAGGGACAATAAAAAAAAATCAAAGGCTTTGTATTGTGTTAGTATTTATACATTGTTTTAAGTTTACGCGGTTATTATCATAATTAAAACATAATAACGGGTTCCTACCGCGTTTGCAACAGTATCGAAATGTCGGGAGTCTCATATCCCTGTTTTAAACGCGGTAAGAACCCGTTATTATGTGTTTTAATTGTGTTAGTGTTTTTTTTTTAATAATATATGCTCGCGTTTGACCACAATCTCACCTGATGGTAAGTGACGATAGGGTGGATTACGCTTACCTAGCAAATGCCTATTTAATCAAGCCTTAAAATCTCCCGGACTAGATTAGATGTACTCTAACTACTGAAGTGTCGTTGTTTAAGTTCTCTGCCTACCCTGATACGAGCGGAAGTTATGCAAATAAGTACGTTATGCTCCTTGAGAGGAAACGGCTACCAATTCATGTTCTTTGTGAATGCGACTCATTGATTTATATTTTGTACCTTCGGAAGCTATAAATTCTTAACTGTGTAGTGTGGACACTTGCCAACAAATCATCAGCTGCACAAAAGCATACTTGGAGGGCTGAGGAGGGCATGAATAACCGAAAAAATAACATAGTATCCAGTCCTCGTTCCATCGGGGTTGGAACCAGTTGCCATTAACCGGGCACAAATCCAGGAAACTACTCAACTCCCTAGCATTATTCCGTTTTTCACAGGGTCCCTTTTTTAACCCCCGACGCAAAAACGACGGGGTGTTATAAGTTTGACGTGTCGTGTGACTGTCTGTGGCATCGTAGCTCCCAAACGGATGATCCGATTCTAATGCGGTTTTTTTTGTTTTAAAGGTATATCAGTCGAGTGTTCTTAGCTATGTTTGGTGGAAATCGGTTCAGGGCTTCAAGATCATCAGGTCGTTTGTTAGGTGTGATAGGAATCTTACACGCTCAGTTTGTTTGCAAGCATATGTGGGGTGTAAAATTTGAAACACTAATGTCTTCTGGAACCACTGAGCTGGTCTGCTGATAGCGTACTTTTTTCTGGTCGGGGTTTTTTTAATTTTAAATTTATTATCTGTGGTCCAGTGGTTGAGCGTTGTGCTCACGATCCGGAGGTCCCGGGTTCGAATCCCGGTGGGGCAAATCACAAAAATCTCTATGTGATCCCTAGTTTCGTTCGGACATTGCAGGCTGAACACCTGATTGTCCAGAAGTAAGATGATCCGTGCGTCGGAAGGCACGCTAAGCCGTTGGTCCCGGTTATTACTTACTGATGTAAGTACGTAGCCGTTACTTGAGTCACGTCAGGGGAATTTGGCGGCTCAATAATAATCCTGACACCAGGGTCCGCCCAATACAGGTTAGGTACATACCTCCGAAAATGCATTTCTCGGGAATGTGGGTTTGAATAGAAATGTGCTGGAAAGAGTTGAAGAAAAAAGAACCATAATAGAGACTTTATAGAACTGCAAGCGTTTGTTTACAACATCGTATACCTGATTTAGTACTAATTACTAGTTTCTTAAGCTAAACTCATAAACTGAACAATAATAAAGATAGCGTCGGAGGAACCATCATTTTGGATTTAAGCCAAGATTAGCCATCAATGTACTGCATTCACCAGTGTAAATTGGTCTTTAAATTTTATCAAAGTTCAACTATTTCAACTTGGTTTTAGAAAGAGATATAGGTCATCGTAATATGGTTGTTTTCGTGCTAAATTCAAAGAGAACATACGTTGCGCCAGAGTATATTTATTTAGTGTTGCAACATTGTCTGAAATGTCTATTTGTGAAGCAGTAAATGATATATAACAGGATTTTTCTATTATTAAATGGAAAATGATTTAGTAACAGGGACAGATTTAAATTACTCTTGCGCGTGGGCATTATGTTGAGTAATGTCACAGCTAGGAATGCAATCCCGATCTCGCGGGATCCCGATCTTGCGAGATCTTGTCTAAGTTTTCGGGATCAATCTCGAAAAATAATATGACGAGATCCCATTCGAGATTGACGGGATTGGACGAATCTCCTTGAGTTATACTTTTTGGTTTGATCATGCTGATTTCCAAAGAAAAAAAATATTTAGTTAGTAATTTTAAAGTATAAAGGATTTTGTTTTCTTTCAAAAAATATTTTGTTGTAATTAATCTCACTATCACTAACAGCCTCTGTGGTCTAGTGGTTAGAGCGTTAGGCTCACGATCTGGAGGTCCGGGTTCGATTCCCGATGGGGACATTGTCGAAATCACTTTGTGAGACTGTCCTTTGTTTGGTAAGGACTTTTCAGGCTTGAATCACCTGATTGTCCGAAAAAGTAAGATGATTCCGTGCTTCGGAGGGCACGTTAAGCCGTTGGTCCCGGCTATTAGCCGTAAAAACACCTCCACCAACCCGCAGTGGAGCAGCGTGGTGGAGTATGCTCCATACCCCCTCCGGTTGATTGAGGGGAGGCCTGTGCCCAGCAGTGGGACGTATATAGGCAGTTTATTAATCTCACTATCATAAAAAAGCAGTTATCATCGTTTTCAGCTATGCAAACTTCACATTTTTTTAAGAACTAGACGACATCTTGAAAATTTCGGTTCGGAACACGTCGGTTCAGAGTAGATCGTCCTAAACCTTTTCTAAGGAACTTCAACCGACATTATCATCATCTCCCTAACATTATCCCGTTTCTCACAGGGTCCGCTTACCTAACTTAAAGATTTGACAGTCCGGTTTTTTACAGAAGCAACTGCCTGTCTGACCTTCCAACCCGCGAAGGGAAAACCAGCCCAATATAGGTTAGGTTACATACCTCCGAAAATGCATTTTTCGGGAATTTGCGTTTCCTCACGATGTTTTCTTCTACCGCTGAGCACGTGATAATCATTTATGATCCAAACATGAATTCGAAAACAAATTCGACTTTCATTGGTTTAGCGCTGTGCTGAATTTGAACCTGCGACTTCGAAGTGAGAGGCAAGCCCAGTTGGTAGAAACCAACTGGGCTATCACGGCTTCGAACCTCATCACCGACATAAAGATGATAATAAAAGAAACATAAAGTAACAGACAGTCTCTACATATAAACTTTATAACACAAAGGTCATGCCTTCAAACGTAAATTGATCAGGTTGGTCATTGACTTCAGAACTGCGCGAAAGAAGATAAACGTAGACAAGATACCTCCCAAGGTATTTCAACTCCATTCGTATCATTGTCTCGTAGACGCGTTGTTCTCACATGATCAACTTCGGTCAAATGAACATGATAGTGTTGCCAAAGTATCGATAATTTAAACTATCGATAGTTGACGTTGAAAATCATATACAGTATCGACCACGACGATACTATTGATCTAAATGAGCTATCGATCCTACTGTTATTTTTCTACATACATACATAAACACACGCCCGTAATCCCTAATGGGGTGAGCTGACCCACAAGTAATCAAAGACAACTTGCAGCCACTTGTTGTGTTAATTTCTTTTTTTTAAACTATCGATATACTGTCGGCAGTGGCCTATCAATAGACAACACTAGGACATTATGTTGTGTGTTGTAGAGAAATCTGGTGTGAAGTTTATGTAGGCTGGCGGTTTGCTGAAGCTTGGTATTGTCCATTATAATTATTATAATTAGATTTAAAAGCAACTTTCTAGTGCACTATGCCGTGCTTGTGTCAAAGACAAGCAAGATAAACAATACATGTGCACAACATACACATGTCCATATATATATATTGATATATAAATATATATATATATATATATATATATATATATATATATATATATATATATATATATATATATATATAAATTATATAATATGAACAGACTTCCTGTCTCTTCGGTCGTTTGCCTGAAGAAGGAATCACGTCATTTATAGGTGGAATTTAAATATAGAATGACAAGGGATCTCAGCCAAGTTGCAAACGATTATGACAATCAAAATATATACATACATACATACATAAACACATAAACTCGAGCCTATTTATTTATTTATAAAGTACAGCCACATAATATCACATACATTAAAACATTTTTACATTTAGAAGATTACGGTATTGTGACAATTACGTATACTATTATATATTATGAAAATTACGGCGTACATAACTTATATAATTAAGGGTAAAAAATTTGAAAATAAAGTAAAATTAAAATTAAACAGGAAACTTAAAAATTAGAAAAATATCAGGTAAATATATATTTCCCACCGGCGTAAGCAGAGACTGTGGAATTACATTCGCTTCGATCCTGACACACATCTCTTGCTTCCACCACTGAATCAATCGTTTCACACACACACACACCGGTTCAGAGTAGATCGTACTGAACATACATACATACATAAACTCACGCCTATTTCCCACCGGGGTAAGCAGAGACTATAGAATTCCATTCCATTTTTTTATACTGAACTTATATGATTTCAAAGACAAACATTACAGAAAGAATATAACGAAACAACGAGAATAAACCACACACGTGTCAAAGTTGATTAGGTCATTCTTCTCTTCAATCGTGTGGGTTGTGAGGTGGAGTACCAACCTCATCAACCCTGGTGTCAGGGTTACTTTTAACCCGCCAAAGGCCTCTGACATGGTTTTAACCTAACCTAACGGCTTAACGTGCCTTCCGAAGCACGAATCTTACTTTCGGACAATCAGGTGATCAGCCTGTAATGTCCTAACCAAACTAGGGACCACAAAGTCATTTTTGTGATATGTCCCCACCGGGAATCGAACCCGGGACCACCGGATCGTGAGCCCAGCGCTCAACCACTGGACCACAGAGGTCATTAACAAGATAACAGCCAATTTATCAATGTAAGCACGTGAAAAGAAAAAAATCAGTTTTTCTATAAACAAATCAATAATATGACGTATATCTACGTATTATCGAATGTCATTGGTAATTATTGACGTTTTATTCCGTGGCGTGATATTGCTGTATCAAGAGGTCATGGCTTCTAAGGCATTTGAAACACTATTGGCGAAAAATTAGCTTCTAAAATAACAAAATTAAGTCGTGTACAGTCACGAGTACTAATATGTATACACTTTGATACCATGTCACATTAACTTTTTTGACAAATTAAACCGTAAGTCTCATTAAATGTCAAATTATGATAGTGCGACAGGGTTCTAAATTGGGTACATGATATTACTCATGACTGTACTAGGTTCAAGATAATTTGAGAAATTCTTATTAAATAAATACTAATAGTTCTAAAACTTTTTTCTTTTAGAACTAAGTATTAGTTATTTTCTTTTTTCTATTCAACTTATTTATGAATTTTCATCAAGAAAAAAGTCCGTCATTTTCTCACGTATTTCTGTGACGTCCTAGTTTGCTTCTAAATTCCATAGTAATTTTGTTTTCACATTTAGTAAAAAGTAACTGATTTGACTAGTTGGGAACTAGCCTATTGCTTGCTGTAATATTAGTATTAGTGTGAAGAATATAAGGAATAATTCGAATCCGTTCGAATTTCAAAGTTTATTTGAGCGGGAAAATGTTGGCGTCGCTTTATCGCTCAGTGGAAACATACCTGATTCGAATAATTGCAGACCGAGAGATATTACAATAAATATGATAACTGTTCTGTACTTGTAATAAATCATTTTCGGATTGATTTGTTATTGCAGTAATTTGTTATTATCACTACATAGTATAAAACAAAGTCGCTTTTTCTGTCCCTATATCCCAGTACGATTAAATCTTTAAAACTACGCAACGGATTTTGATGCGGTTTTTTAAATAGAGTGATTCAAGTGGAACGTTTATATGTATTTGTAACAACATCCATTAAATAGTGGAGAAATACTGTTATTTTTGAGGTTTTTAATGTGATGTCGAAAATAATTTAATTTTTTCGTCAGCATTGCACCCGAGCGAAGCCGGGGCGGGTCGCTAGTTAATAATAAGACGTTTAATGATTGAATGTGTATGTCATTTATTAGCTTATCATTATTTAATTATATAATTGTAACAAAAGTTAATTAGTAGTTGCTACTTGCGATGCATTCTTCTCTTCTAATAATATGAATGGTTTTTTCTTCTTCTATTGTATGGACATTAATGGTGTCAGGGTCACTATTGAGCCGCCATAGACCCCTGACATGGCTCATGTAACGACTACTTACTTACATCAGTAGCCAGTAACCGGGACCAACGGCTTAACTTGCCTTCTGAAGCACGGATCATCTTACTTTCGGACAATCAGGTGGTCAGCATGTAATGTCTTAACCAAGCTAGGGACCACAAAGTAATTTTTCTGATAAGTCCGGGACCTTCAGATCGTGAGCCCAACGCTCAACCACGGGACAACGGAGGTCGTTGATTTTTTCTTATTTATTACTTTGATTAGTTTTTACCGGGTTTTAAATCTTTGCTTTCTTTTTGCACGTCATCAAATGATAAATTCTAAGATCTGACCACGACATATACATAGCGGTCAAACATATAACCCTCCTTTTTGCTTCGTTGCAGTCGGGTAAAAAGATATCTTACTGCATTAATTGATCAGTTGAAGGACGCGATAGGGGAAACATTCCTAAATTGTATCCTATCCCAATACAAATCTAAACTAATCTAATAAAATATCTAAATGTAATATTCAATTACATCTGCATAATAACGGGTTGTGAGTTGTGAGAGGTTACCTAACGAACTAGAATGGAGTAGTGCAGACATAATCTAACCCAGTTCTATCGGTCTTTGCATATACACAACAGCCTCTGTGGTCTAGTGGTCAGAGCAGTGGGCTCACAATCCGATTGGAGGTCCGGGTTTGATTCCCGATGGGGACATTGTCGTAAATCATCTAACCCAAGAGTTTGGATCTCCGGTCTTCAGTCTAATTGACAGAAAGGGGTCATTACACTTTGATTGTGGGTATTACTGTTCGTAAGCCGCCATTGTTTGGCAACCTTGGCATTGTCTGAGCTGGGATCGAACTTGAACCCATTGCGGCGAGATGCCAAATCACGAACAATGAGGCCGGGGCTACTAAATGCGCGGGTTCTTTGCAACAGTTTTTTTTTCGATGAGTAAAGTATCAAGTCACAGGGACTGTAACCTGGAACCTGACAGAGGGCAGCAGTAACTGTCAGTACTATTCAGAGGCGGAGGACAGCAGTCCTAGAAATCAGAAATCAGAAATCAGAATCATTTATTCAACGTAATTATCATGGATAAACTTGTTGAAGGTCAATGTAACATTTTTGAATTTACGTCATTTCGCAAGGTGTTATGGCTGAGGAGAAGAAATGACAAGAAACTGCAACAGCAACACATCTTTTAAAAACCAATGAGGATATACATTACAAGTTATTTAATAACTAGAGCAACACATTCAATACCAGACATTTTTATCATTTAGGTAGTCATTAATCTTATAATAAGCTTTTTTACATAAAGTAAGCTTCACATGAGCTTTAAATTTATTTTCTGACAAATTTAAAATATTATCTGGTATTTTATTGTAAAAACGTATACATAACCCCAAAAAAGATGAATTTAATTTAGTTAATCTAGAATTTTGAATAGCAATTTTATGTTTATTTCTTGTATTGTAAGTATGCCTTTCACAGTTTCTCGGAAGGAGAGATACATTTTTACGTACATACATAATGTTTTCGTATCTAGTATGGCTTTGTAATAGACTACTCTGGGCGCCATCCCACTTGCGTCAGACAGAGTACTGCGGGGCGGAAGGCAAGAGGGAAACCACTGCCCTATTTTTCCCTAAAAAAAGTAGCATGGAGAGTATTTTAAATGCTACACCGACAAGAGCGTTGCTCTTAAATGGATGATGATGAAAGTATCATTGGAGATTATGCTCTGCTCTTTCTTTGTATGCTCAAAAGCGCTTTTTTAACCCATTAATATCAATGAGTTAATTAAATTGAGGAGCTCGCTGGCGCAGTGGTAAACGCGCTCGGTCTGCGATTGTTAAGTTAAGCAACTTCCGCAAAGGCCGGTCATAGGATGGGTGACCACAAAAAAAGTTTTCATCTCGAGCTCCTCCGTGCTTCGGAAAGCACGTTAAGCCGTTGGTCCCGGGTGCATTAGCAGTCGTTAATAACCATCAATCCGCACTGGGCCCGCGTGATGGTTTAAGGCCCGATCTCCCTATCCATCCATAGGGAAGGCCCGTGCCCCAGCAGTGGGGACGTTAATGGGCTGATGATGATGATGAATTTATCTGAAGTGCAGTTTTCACTAACATAGTTGGCTCGACCATTACATGGCTCACGACCTGTCATGTTAGTCTAATAGAAAGCTCAGTCACACCCCGGACACTTCATACAAAAAACCTCGTTTCACACAGACAACACACATTTACTTTATCGTACACGCGCAACTGTGTGTATGACGTTTGACGCAATGCGATTCAAGTCTAAACTAAACACTTCAGGGTGGAGGGGGGGTTTATCTAGCTCAGCCGCTGGTGGGGAGCGGAGAGTTGCCGTTCTATACGTAGTATTATTCCATATTCTATGGCTCGCTAAGGTGTGGGTACTTAGTTCAACTTACGATGTATGTACCTCTGACTACCCCAATTGGAATACAGTCGTGGGCCTATGTTATATCCTCCTAAGGCCCACGGCAATCGTACTAATCCCATTGTTTAACTATTGTGTCTGGAAATCCGGACCTTACGACAATATTATTGTATTAATATTAAAAGAAAAAGTGTTTTTTTTCTAATGACTTTAAGGCGATTCTCACACTGCCCCCATGATCCACGCGCATCATGCGGATGCATTTTCTGTGTGTTAGACTGTGCGTGTTTTCTATACAAACGGAGATACTTAAAAGCAACGGAAGAACACGCATCCACGCGCTACGCTGCATCATGCGGGACAGTGTGAGAATCGCCTTAGCTGGACAGTATGAAGAACTGTCAAAATTTAGGAACACTTAGCAGTGCTGCCTACATTTGAGCTTCTAGTTTCTATTCTCATTGACAAGCGTATTGCTTTCGCTGTTTTCCTGGCTACATCGCAACGCGCCAAGCACGCAGCACTCGTGGAACGGGAAATCGGAACTAAGGCCAAATATTCACGTGATTTCCCATCGGATAATCTTCACGATATTCTAAATTTGGTACGATTTTTACGCTCCACCAGCCCGCTATGCTGTGGAATGAAGTTTGTACCTGGTTTCGTTTTGTAGTGACGGGAAATATAATATTGAAAAGAATAGAATAGAAAAACTTTATTATAAAAGGACGCCACACACAAAAAAAAAGACAACAACATCATATGAAATTTCCACTAAAACAATTGCAAAAAAGCAAGACAGATGTTTGTCGAAATGATCATAAGATGGTGGTGGACGTCCTGAGATAAAAGGGCCTCACTCAGCACAAGTCGCGGCGTGAACCACGACGCTGATATTATGTGGACCCTGTGGGGTGACAAGAAACAACTGTCTCGCGGAAAGGCTGATTTATTACTGAATCAATGGAATTACAAACAAAAGAACTTTAGTAACACTCACTCATACACTACTTACATACTTTTGTACACATTACAGTGTCATACTATTGCAATTTGTTTGGATAACTTTTAGTTTTTGAACGGTGGTAGCTTAGCTGGAAGAACACTTGAATCTGACTGTGAGGTCGCAGGTTTGAATCCCACACGCGGGCCTAAACCAATGATTTTCGAATTTAGGTTTGGATCTTATAAATGTTTATCACGTGTTCATTGGCAAACGAAAACATTGTGAGCCCCATATTCCCGCATTTCGGAGGTATGTGACCTAACCTGTATTGGGTATTGTATATAAGCGACTGCCTGACAGAGCTTTCAACCCAAAAAACAAGTCACATACCCCCGAAACGCATTTCTCGGGAATGTCGGTTTCTTTAGGATGTTTTCTTTCATCTCTGGGCATGTGATAACCGTTTATGATCCGAAGATCATTGATTAAATCCCAGGATTCGAACATGCGACCTCATAATGAGAGTCAAGCGTTCGTCCAACTGGGCTAGCACAATGGAAGCTTTAAGGTGTACAGTCATGAGCTTTTTTTTTTTTTTGACGTGACTTATTGTAGGTTTGCCGCAGATGGCATTAACTACTTGGCCGGACAAATGGGGAGCGCTGAAGGCTCTCACCCGCACAGTCATGAGCAATATCATGTACCCACTACAGAACCCTGTCGCACTATCATATTTGACATTTAACGAGATTTACGGTTTAATTTGTCAAAAAAGTTAATGCGACATTGTTTCAAAGTGGAGACATATTAATACTAGTGACCGTAGAATTATGTATATTTATGTGTGTAATTATGTTATTACACACTAGTTTGACACACTGGCGAGCGCCATCAAACCGACAACAATCCACCAGAGAGACTGTGGTAGAGTTTGCCGCTCTAGGATTGGCTTGCACAGCCATGAAAGAAAGTGCATTTCTTCGAGACAATGACGTCATAAATCGTCTGAAACAGACGTATAAGGCTATTGATGTTGATGTTATTTATATCTTAATTTCTTTCTAAGATCATTTACATATTTCACGCACACGAGTTGGCTGCCTCTGCACATACGCGACGTTCAAGCGATGTCATTAATATCACTTAAGTATATCTATCCGTCTGAGAATGCCACGTGGATTTTATCTATTAATCAGTTTATATAGTATATTCTATCTAGATAAACTTAAAATATGAGACGTTATTTAATAACTAGAGACCTTATCTTATCTACATACCTTATCGGGCGTATGCTTAGGACATTACAGGCTGATCACCTGATTGTCCAAAAGTTAGATGATTCGTGCTTCCGAAGTCACGTTAAGCCGTTGGTCCCGGTTACTACTTACTGAACTGATGTAAGTTTTAGTCGTTACATGAGTCATATCAAGGGCCTATGGCGACTCAATAATAACCCTGACACCAGGGTTGATGGGGTTGGTAATCCACCTCACAACCCACACGATAGAAGAAGATCGGGCGTATGGAATAATGTTTAAGGGATACACTCTTATTAAAATGACAATTATATACCTCAGCTGACCTGAAGAAGCCAAGGCTCTTCTCGAGACTATAAAAAACAGTATTTTATACCACCACATACAGAATAGGACCATAAAGTTGTTAAGTGACTGTTCGGCCAAATAATAAATTAAAACGTGAAGTGACCTAAACTGACATAAATTAAAAAGTTGTAAAACGAAATGGTACGTGACGAGAAGGAGTTTTCCGGAGTTTGTTTCCATAGTATCATTGCATAAATAAATCAAGGGAATAAATATAAATCAAAACTAAAAATTTAAAAGAAAGAAGATTTAAATGTGTTCTTTCTTTATACATACATTGTATACATGTTTCGCAATAAGGCCGCCTATTGTGCTTAAGTTTTATTCGTATGTTTATGTCCTTTATATATGTTGTTGTGCAATAAAGTATTATTGATTGATTGATACATACATAAACTCACGCCTATTTCCCACCGGGGTAAGCAGAGACTATAGAACTCCATTTGCTTCGATCCTGACACACTTCTCTTGCTTCCTCCACATTCATCAATCGCTTCATACACGCACGCCGGTTTTTTCTTTATGGTTTTTAAATATTGGAGTATGTCAATGTTTTACTGTCGAAATAAAACTTTCGTACGTAAATGAGCTAACGTATTTTAATAAAAATGCTCCGTCTATCAACCTCTAATAACACATGTAAAACGGATCACATCCTGCCTAATGTGAAAGACTACAAAGCTAAGCTAGAATCTTATATTTATTATCTGTCTCTATTTAAGAGCTGCGGTCTTGTCGGTGGAGTAATCGCCATTCCTCTCTTCTTCCCGCCAAAACCTTCACCTCCCGATACGACACGACCTGCACCTTCTCTTTTATTTGTTGCACCTTCTCTTTTATTTGTGTATATTTATTATACTGTGTCTTTATGATATAATTTTCGAACCTTTTCATTATCGCAACCACAAATAAACACGAGAAATAAAAGGTTCAGGACCAAAAGTTATTTGTGTAACCTCTGCTATGAAGGAGCGGAGTTTCCGGGCACAGGCATTACTATGCTTAAAATGAAACTCCAGCTACTAGTTCTAAATGTCTATGCAAATATATTTTTTTAAAGCACAAAGATCATTTGCCATTTACTTAGTTTTATTTCTTTTTATTTTGGTGCAATAAAGTGTATTTGTATTTGTAAGATCGCAAAATGACGTCATCCGTCATTCGTCGACATCGGACGACAACGCGAACGCGCCCTCGTCATCCTGAAATACGTAGGGGATTTCACAAGAGATTTACAGACGATAAACAACAACATCACACGAGCTGCCTGTCCGTGTTGTGCAATTCGATGCACCAATGATGCACTTAAACTGCTGGCAAAATTAGACTCACATAACCCAGACTCCGCGAACTAGGCGGGTTGTTTATAGGTTGTTTATAGGAATTGTAGTTAATCTGGGATGTAGGATTTATCTAGTATCTAGTGTATCGTCATCTCCCTAGCGTTATCCCGTTTCCCACAGGAACCGCTTACCTAACCTGAAGATTAGACAGGTGCGGTTTTTTACAGAAGCGACTGCCCGTCTGACCTTCCAACCCGCGAAGGGAAAACCAGCCCAATACAGGTCACATACCTCCGTACGCATTTCTCGGGGATGTGAGTTTCCTCACGATGTTTACTTCACTGCTGAGCACGTGATAATCATTTATCATCCAAAATTCAACAATCATTGGTTTAGGCCTGTGCTGGATTCGAATCTGCGACCTCAAGGTGAGAGGCAAGCGGGTCACCACGGCTCCTTAGCGACTTACTGCAATTTAGACTAAAGTAGACTAAAGCATTATCCTGTACACCGGACTAGATGAGTCAAGGTTACGGGTTTCCCGATCAGATCGTGGTATCTAATAGCAAATCGGCGGGCCGTAACCATGGTAACCACGACGAGCTGATGGGGAGCAACCACGGTAACCACGTTCCGAGATAGTGTAATAGCGTCGATTTTCCCAATTTCGATGTGACCTTGATGCATCTAGCCCGTTGAACAGGATAATGTAATAACCGCTTATCGTGAGACAAAGCACCCCGCGGTTAAACTAGATCCTAATAATATAAAAAAAATATAAACTGCCTATATACGTCCCACTGCTGGGCACAGGCCTTCCCTCAATCAACCGGAGAGGGTATGGAGCATACTCCACCACGCTGCTCCACTGCGGGTTGGTGGAGGTGTTTTTACGGCTAATAGCCGGGACCAACGGCTTAACGTGCCCTCCGAAGCACGGAATCATCTTACTTTTTCGGACAATCAGGTGATTCAAGCCTGAAAAGTCCTTACCAAACAAAGGACAGTCTCACAAAGTGATTTCGACAATGTCCCCATCGGGAATCGAACCCGGACCTCCAGATCGTGAGCCTAACGCTCTAACCACTAGACCACGGAGGCTGTTGTATTTTTATTCTATTCCTACAGTCTAGAGCGTACTAAAGAATCCAACGTTTACCTAGGTACTTTGTTTCATTTTAAACCAGATTGTTTTTATAGTGATCCGCAGAATTTAAAAGAAATTCAATTGGCATTCGCATAAAAAGTCATCTTGATGGTAATCTACATTGAAACAGCAAAAACCGTACAAAAAACCAGTCAGTACGGCTTTGGGATGATTTCCCTTTCGTAAACCAGTGAAATTTGATACCGATAAGTAGATTTTTAAATGTTTTTTTTTAATACTTTTAACGAGATTGCGGCTAAGTGGGTCGTGAGTCGCGACAGATACTTAATGATAATTGGAACACTTAAACTTTTAATTTCACTTACGAACCGATTTGTATTGGACGATTTTGCGTATTCAAGAGAAGTATTTTTACCTATAAGAATTTTAAAAGCTTCAGTGAAATACGCCAAAGTAACATGCTGTACAAATTCAAAGCAATATTGCTATTTGATATTTGTTTGCGCAAATATTAAATTGCAATATTGCTTTCTTAGATGAATTGCTTCGATGTGGCCATTTTAACCCCCCTGTTCACTCTGGCCTTGAAAGCCCCCCCGGGTTACCCGGGTTATATGCATTATGCACGACATATGTATCTATATATTTATGTATGTATGTATAATCCTAGTCTATCTACCGCTTAGGAACATTTTATAGCCGAGAAGAAGAAGCGACGCGACGGCTTACCAACTACACTTAACGGTCACCCATCCAATTACAAACCTTTGCAGTGGTTGCTTAACTTGTCTACCGTTTATCATCAATACAATTAGGTTACGGGTTCCAATTTGATTTACAGCTCATCTATATTGGTTCTGTGTTCTGTTTATGTAACGATGCGCAAGAGTGGCGTGTTGTCAATGGAAGCCATTCATATCTATTTAAAGACGTAGAGCAACATTAACAAAATTAATGTCACGAACATTTATCGATTGCGTTTCACAACTTCAGAGGATAACGTTACAGACCCTTATTATGTGTTGATAGAGTCTGTTTCTGTCTTCTTCTATCGTGTGGGTTGTGAGGTGGAGTATCAACCTCATCAACCGTGGTGTCAGGGTTACTATTGAGCCGCCAAAGGCTCCTGACATGGCTCATGTAACGACTACTTACTTACATCAGTAAGTAGTAACCGGGACTAACGGCTTAACGTGCCTTCTTCGTATTATGTATGTAGTAGTTACACGAGCCATGTCAGGGGCCTTTGGCGGCTGAATCATAACCGTGACACCAGAGTTGATGAGGTTGGTATTCCTTACAACCTACACGATAAGAAGAAGAATACGAAGAAGGACACTATGATGCTACAGGACATTCCAAATGGTATTCCATAGTCTCTGCTTACCCCGGTGGGAAATAGGCGTGTGTTTATATATGAATATCATCATCATCACCAGCCCATTAACGTCCCCACTGCTGGGACACGGGCCTTCCCTACGGATGGATAGGGAGATCGGGCCTTAAACCACTACGCGGGCCCAGTGCGGATTGGTGGTTATTAACGACTGCTAATGCAGCCGGGACCAACGACTTAACGTGCCTTCCGAAACACGGGGGTATATATGAATATAAGTACCAAGATTTGTTGATTATTATCCAACTGTGACATTTGAAACACCCAATTTTTAATAAACCTAAATTGGCCAATAAATAAATTATTATGTATAAACAAAGTCAGTATGTTTGGAGCCGAAAGGTCATTCGGTCAAGTTTATCATTATCTTGGAGGTCGTTTCGGAATCAGCTGTTCTGTGTTACTTGATAAATAATTTAAGTGATGCATCATTGGCGGTTCAAGGTTAAGATAGCCAAAGTAGTCAGTAAACGATGCATCAAAACTTTCCTATGGAATATAGCCCTCTATGGATATGAATCTTGGATTCAGAACTTTGACTTGCATTGTTTCGGCAAGTGATTGTCTTGGCTTTGTATGTGGCGTCCTTTTATAATAAACGATTTCTATTCTATTATATTTAGAAAGATAAGAGAGAGACTCGAGGTTATTGAATGTGGTGTTGGAGGTATGGAAAGAATAAGTTGGACAACTTGGACAGAAAAAATAAAATATTCTTAAAACTTAGTGTATAATTATTATAAATACTACTTTAATATTACTTAATTTCACTCTTGTCTGCTTTTTATCTTTATCTTTCTTTATTTACTTAAATCTGGTTTGCTTTTATATTGTATCCTAAATTTTCATTTTGTATAAGAATAATCCACTTTTTATTTTTATAGATTAAGTGACCATCTTATTAGTAGGTACCTACTAATAATTTGTTTCATGTATATTCTACCTCTTAGCATAACTGAGTCTGTCTCAATAAGCTCTTAATTGCATTTTATCTGTAAGCACTTTTTGGGCACTCTTTGTCTTTATGTTATGTATTGTTTTTCTTTACTTATTTGTATAAATGACTGTTTTGTGCCAAAATAAATGAAAAAAAAAAAGAAAAAAAGAAGGGGTTCCTAATGAGGAAGTGCTAATAAGAGTAAGGGAAAAGAGGCAAATAGTGTTGAGTAGTGTTATTGAGAACAGGGGGGTTAAAATGGCCACATCGAAGCAATTTATCTAAGAAAGCAATTGGAAATTGAAAGTAAGTGCGTAATGCAAACAAATGTTAGATAAATTGCTTCTACGAGTATGTGGCCATTTTAACCCCCCAGAAGTGGCAAGATGATTGGACACTTAAGAAGACACGAGTGTGGATTGTGGGCATAGGCGAGCTTATCCCTAATTGGGATTTCTTCCAGCTAACCTTGTACAGCCTGAAAGTAACTCAGTGGACCGGTGTCATCACGTAATAAATGAATTGATAACTATGAATTACAATTAAACTAAAAGTATACTTACATAAACAGCCTATATACGTCCCACTGCTGGGCACAGGCCTCCTCTCAATCAACCGGAGGGGGTATGGAGCATACTCCTCCACGCTGCTCCAATGCGGGTTGGTGGAGGTGTTTTTACGGCTAATAGCCGGGACCAACGGCTTAACGTGCCCTCCGAAGCACGGAATTTATTATTATTCTGGTCTTATCTACATCAATACAGAATTCAAATTTTGATACAAAATGTTGTTGCCAATTGCTCTATTGTTTAGGTACGAGTATATTCATTTTGTTTAGGTTTGCTTATGTTTTGTTTGTACTTTTTAGTTTTGTTTTATGTTTTTCTATTGATTATATAATTATTATGTAGTCTTCTCAATTCCGTGAACTTTTTTAAAATTGTAGAAATATTTTTTGTATTTCCTTTTTTTCTTATAAGCAAGGTTAACGACTTTATTTAATACAACGTAATAATTGACTTTTCGTCAACATTATGTTAATTTAATAAATTGTTATTTATTGCTACTTTGTAAACATTGCCACTTCTGCGTAATTATGTTCAAAATATTTGCTAGCTAGAATTTTGCATAATTTAATCATTATTTTTAATAATGATGACCTGTGGTAGCCTAGTTGGTAGAACGCTTGCCTCTCACTTTGAGGTCGCGGTTTCCAATCCCGCACAGGCTTAAGCCAATGAATGTCGAATTTGTTTTCGAATTCATGTTTGGGTCATACATGATTATCACGTGCTCAGCGGTGAAGGAAAACATCGTGAGGAAACTCACCCGAGAAAAGCATTTTCGAAGGTATGTGACATGAACTGTATTGGGCTGGCTTTCCCTTCGCGGGTTGGAAGGTCAGACAGGCAGTCGCTTCTGTAAAAAACCGGACCTGTCAAATCTTCAGGTCTGGTGAGCGGACCCTGTGAGAAACGGGATAATGCCGGGACATGATGATACTGTCGGTTGAAGTTCCTTAGAAAAGGTTTAGTACGATCTACTCTGAACCAACGTGCGTGTATGAAACGATTGATGATTGTGGACGAACCAAGAGAAGTGTGTCAGAATCGAAGCAAATGGAATTCCATAGTCTCTGCTTACCCCGGTGGGAAATAGGCGTTCGTTTATGTATGTATGAGGTTCCTCAACTTTATCATCGTGTCTCGTGTGAGTTATGAGGTCAATGACCGACCTTATCCCGTTGTCAAGGTCACTAATAAGCTGCCTATATACGTCCCACTGCTGGGCACAGGCCTCCCCTCAATCAACCGGAGGGGGTATGGAGCATACTCCACCACGCTGCTCCACTGCGGGTTGGTGGAGGTGTTTTTACGGCTAATAGCCGGGACCAACGGCTTAACGTGCCCTCCGAAGCACGGAATCATCTTACTTTTTCGGACAATCAGGTGATTCAAGCCTGAAAAGTCCTTACCAAACAAAGGACAGTCTCACAAAGTGATTTCGACAATGTCCCCATCGGGAATCGAACCCGGACCTCCAGATCGTGAGCCTAACGCTCTAACCACTAGACCACGGAGGCTGTCCCGTCACTATTTCAAGGTCACTATTTAATATTTATTTATGAACTTATTTGGATAGTGAAAACATCACCCTTACGGCTGTGAAAAACGGGATAATGATAGGGGGATGAATCAATCATTATTTTTATACTCCGTGATACCGCAGCCAGGAAAGTCCTTCATTTTAGAGTCAACGTTTGTAGAGAGTATAAGTCTTTAGTCTATGGTTCAGTAGGCCAGCACGAGGGCGATGACAAGTAGGTAATTGAGACAGTTCAATTAGTGACCATTTGATCTATGATGACTTCCTTATTAACTTTGAATTTGGACTTTAGGGTTGCTATTTAAAGTTTTAGTTTTATTTGTTATTTACAGACAAACATACATAAACTCACGCCCGTAATCCCAAATGGGGTGGGCAGAGCCACAAGTAATTAAAGACAACTTGCAGCCACTGTTGATACGAAGCTTAGTCCTAAGATGGATATGATGAACCTTATGGTGATAAGGGATCAGCCTATCGCCCATAACATTAGTCCATCATGTTAGAGGACGCAATCCCTCTGTCGGTGTCGGATTTGTTATTTAATACATATTATTATTATTCTTCTTCTATCGTGTGGGTTGTGAGGTGGCCACCCCATCATCCCTGGTGTCAGGGTTACTATTGAGCCGCCAAAGGCCCCTGACATGGCTCATGTAACGACCGGGCCAAAGGCTTAACATGCCTTCCGAAGTACGGATCATCTTACTTTTGGCCAATCAGGTGATCAGTCTGTAATGTCTTAAACAAACTAGGGATCACAAAGTGATTTTTGTGATATGTCCCCACCGGGATTTGAACCCTGGACCATACACATATTATTTACTTACTTACATGTATTTTTTGTTACAGGTACTTATATCTAGTGATTGTCAGAGCACTCAGGGCAAGTCCAATGACTTCATTTTGTTTTTATGTAGGTTTTTTATGAAGAATGCTACATCGACAAGAGTGTGGCTCTTAAATCGATGATGATACGTAAGAAAGTGAAGATAGAAAAGTAAAATTATCTGTGATTTTATTTTTGTTTTGTTTATGGTGTAAATAAAGTTTTATTTATTTAATTGATCTGTGCTTTGAAAGGTATGGTAATCCGTTGGGTGCAAAATACCACTCAAATAAATTAATTGTAAATCCAGAACATTCAGAATTTAAAAACCGCAAACCACATTTGATTTTCGAATTACAAAACAAACACTAACTGAAGTTTCGAATATTATACGGAACGCTAAAGTCGGGCTGAAAAATCCAATCAGGTCTGTATGCAAGCCACGGAAACCAATTTGAAGCCGTCCATTCAATTCGCTACACCGACGAATACCGAATTCAATATCTGAATCCGAACTGTGTTTTCACCACGGAAATGCTGCAGTATTGTAGGTTAGAGCAGAATGTATTACCACATCCAGGACACTTCGTAAAAAAATTCTCGTATTACACAGACACTACACATTGGCGTTATCGTACACGCGCATCTGTGTGTGTGTGACGTCTGCAGCCATATGACTGAAGACTAAAGTAAGACCGAGAGAGAGAGTTACTTATTATACGGTGTTATTAAACAGGTACTCACATACATATATGCCGCAATTTACTTTTTTTAGAGCTATCTTACCAGGACACCATAGTGGCGCAATCATCATTGCTATTGATGATTTTTATGTAATATGTTCATATTAGTTTCATCTACTAGTCGGCTGCCTAGGGCCGAGTAAACAAACATATAGTCGGCCCATCTCTAATCAAATCAAATCAAAAATACTTTATCCCATCTAAATCATTTTCATGTAAAATATTCCCAAGACGATGTCATATCGATCGCAATATCAAAAAGTTATCAGATCTTATTTAGAGCCATGCTTCTAACACCACACTCCCTAATTATACAAACCCCAAGTTCACAAACTCTACACATTAGGCAGAATATGGGGTTTGCCCGTTTCGTTGCTACAAGAACTATATAGGACAGAGTATCTTGCTACCTTCTACAAGTTACTACTACTACAAGTTTTTGCTACCTGCTACAAGTTAGTCAGAGTATTTGGGTGGCTTAAAAACTAACAGGGTCCACGTTTTTCTTCGACAAAATTTGTTTTGCATTGTTATACATTCAACTTCTAATCATCTCTGTAGTCTAACCGAACCTGCCCCACTGCAGGTTTATAGTTAACACACATTGTATCTTTGTGGTAACAGTATTATGTAACCCGTTCATTGAATGAATGAAGCAATAGATGAATACATTGGTGGAAGTGTGTTAGAAGTGTGTTATGTTGATTTATTTTTGTTAATAAAGCAGGTAGTGTGTTGGAAAATTATATTTTAACTTATTTAATTTCATTTATTTGTTTGTTTACTTTCAATGTTGTAATTAATTGTTTATTAATCTAACCTAACCTTTATGTACCACATTTGATGCAAATAAATTATTTTGTTTTTTTTTTTATTTAATTAAGATTTTATAATTAAAGATTGAGGAGCTCGGTGGCGCAGCGGTAAACGCGCTCGGTCTGCGATTGTTGAAGTTAAGCAACTTTCGCAAAGGCCGGTCATAGGATGGGTGACCACAAAAAAAAAGTTTTCATCTCGAGCTCCTCCGTGCTTCGGAAGGCACGTTAAGCCGTTGGTCCCGGCTGCATTAGCAGTCGTTAATAACCACCAATCCGCACTGGGCCCGCGTGGTGGTTTAAGGCCCGATCTCCCTATCCATCCATAGGGAAGGCCCGTGCCCCAGCAGTGGGGACGTTAATGGGCTGATGATGATGATGATGAATTAAAGATTTGTGATTTTGTTGTACGCTTTTCGGAGGTATGTGTGATCTAAACCTGTACTGGGTTAGTT
This sequence comes from Pectinophora gossypiella, assembly GCF_024362695.1. Lineage (NCBI taxonomy): Eukaryota > Metazoa > Arthropoda > Insecta > Lepidoptera > Gelechiidae > Pectinophora > Pectinophora gossypiella. The sequence continues at coordinate 2,527,857 of NC_065409.1, forward strand.
TTCCATCCGCGTGTTGGAAGGTCAGACTGGCAGTCGCTTCTGTAAAAAAACCAGACCTGTTTAGTCTTCAGGTTAGGTAAGCGGACCCCGTGAAAAACGGGATAACTAGGGTGACGATGGATTTGTGAATAATCCGAAATAAATTATTGACTGAATTGAAATTTATGTGTGCGAGTGAAGGTAAAGATTACTGGTGGAAGTGCAAGAGTTATTTAAGATTTCGGTCATTGGTAATGAAGAAAAATTCCAAATTTAAATATATCTATAATATACATTTTAGATATGTCAATTTTTGAAACTTTCTCTTTAATATCAAATGGTTCCTGCCAAGTTGTAAATGCATTCGAGTCTAAACTCCTGCCGTCGAGAGAATGCGCATTTGACATTTAACAGATTGACAGAACTAGGGATGGGCATTAAGTAATACTGCGGCACGCTGGGTGGTGAGGATATGGTATCCCGACGTGCCGGCAGAGAAGGGGAATGATTGGTGATGACGGTGATAAATTAGAAGCAAGCAGCAAGCAGGAATATATACAGTTTATTAAAAACACTTCACAAACAGGATAGGAATGTACATAGTAATACATAGTTCACAATATACACACTTCACAAAAGAATCAAGACTTAGGAATTAGAGGGCACGGCCCTAAACAGTATAATACACTTGTTGTTTTTATGAAGGTCGGGGATGCAGTGAGTCAAAAGAGAGTAAAATGAAAGGAAATGCGAATGGAATGGAATGAGAATTTCGTAATTTAAAATGATGATGGTCAGAACAAAAGGCCAGTATGTGCAGAGTTTGTACTCTGCTACAATACTGTTACTGTAATTGACACATAAAAATATCGTTAAGCTATCGTTCGTTAGCTCGCACAGAGACTGTACAAGTGAGACGCAATTATAATTATAATTTTCGCGAGAGCGACAGAGATAGGTAGTCGACGTGATGAGTTTGTAGCGATCTGCGTATCGCCAGACCATAGCTTTAGTATTCTAAAGCAGGTAGTGATTAATTACGTCAAACTAAAGCTGCAATAATTTCTTCCTCTCGTGGTAAAAAATATACCTAGGTACTTTGTTCAAGAAACAAGTTACTTATGTTATATCTTATAGGTACTTGTGACATAAACTGCATTAAAGCAACTCGGTTCCCTAGACTTACCGGCGCGGTTACAATGCTGGGATGATGTAATATTGGTCCTTGCATTCTATAAGTATCTAAATTTCCATTCCATTTGTCCTTTCCTTGATTGAAAAGGAAAACGATTAGTTGGAAACCCGTCTGTCTTGTCTCGTTTTTAGAATTCAATGTTTTAAAATACTCTTTTAGGTGATCTTAAACTTCCTCTTACTGCTGTAAGTACGTACTCGTTACTAGGTAACGGCGTACGGCCATTTAGATTAAAGTGAGACCCAGCGGGGGTGAGGTAAATCTAGCATGGCACCTATACCAATTGGTGCGGGGCAGAAAGTGTCACTTCTATAAGTAGTACTCCCATAACACTTTTTCTATTTCTCTTTTATTTTATATTCCCTTTGTAACAAATACATACTGTTTTTGTTCTGTTATATTAATACTAGTTAAATTAGAAGTATTTTTTTTTATTCCACACTAGCAGAGAACTCCATTTGTCTCCATTGTGAGCAAAAATCACACTACATCAATGTTAATGAACAAGTATCAAAACCCTCTCACGCGCAACGCATGAGGACTGCCACACAGTGCGTAGGCGCACCGACGTAATAGTAAATATCGCGGATAACTGTACCGCTCCCCTCGCATTACTCCTTCTAATCTACTCAACAGTTACTGTCATCTGCATTAAGGCGTAGAAGTTAGTTGTAACTAAATGGGTGGGCAGAGGGACCATGCATGATCGATCTCGTTAGATCGTTGTGTTTTATGGTCACTATGACTGAAAATCAAATTCATCATCTCCCTAGCATTGTCCTGTTTCTCACAGGGTCTGCTTACCTAACCTGAAGATTTGATAGGTCCGGTTTTTTACAGAAGCGACTGCCTGTTTGACCTTCCAACCCGCGAAGGGAAAATCAGCCGAATACAGGTTAGGTCACATACTTCAGTATTATGTCCTACTGCTGGTCACAGGCTCAATCAACCGGAGGGTGTATGGATCATACTCCAACACGCTGTTCCACTACTGGTTGATAGAGGCATTTGGGCTAGTAGCCGACCAACGGGTTAACGTGGCTTCCGAAGCACCGAATCAAATAGTTCTTCAAACCAAATTTATTGAAAATTTACTTCTCTACGACTTTCTTATTCACGTCAAGGCGAGTTAGATTAAAGCCAAAGAGATATTGTCAAAAAAACTGTTTTTGGGCGCCATTTTTGCAATATGGCGGCGCGGCGCGAGCGGAATTAAGAGGAAGTTGAAATTCGCAAAAAATAGGTCAAAATCTATAAAAATGTTATTACTTTTTATAACGCCTGGCAAACTTTTCAGGCAACACCATCAAATAACTTGGCTACAACAATACGCACTTATTTTTATGAAGATACTCTTTTTAACCACTTAACCCGCTAAAGACACGACGTTACGAAGGGCATTACTGAGAAAGTGTCATTGTTGGGTGGAAGACACAAAAAATAAGCATTGTTAAAATAGTCTATTGTTCACGCCAATGGGAAACCGGGGTAGACAAAGAGGTATTTAGTAGGATATCCGCGTTGTGATGGCACTACAGGAACTTTCTACTTGCTGGTTTATGATGTAAATTGTTAGGTATTTTTAGTTTCCTCGCTCTCCATTTGTCTGGCCAAGTGCATGCCATCTGAGGTAAATTCCACAAGAGACAGTACCTAATGGCGGAAGCATTAACCTTCCTAAATTATTTGGACAATCGATATTTACCTACATCAAAATTGGAACTACGAATCTTATGAGATTTTGGCTTCTATAATAAATTAATAATAGTACATAACATAACATAAATAGCCTATATATGTCCCACCGCTGGGCACAGGCCTCCCCTCAATCAACCGGAGGGGTATGGAGCATACTCCACCACACTGCTCCACTGCGGGTTGGTAGAGGTATTTTTATGGCTAATAGCCAGGACCAACGGCTTAACGTGCCCTCCGATGCACGGAATCAACTTATTTTTTCAGAGAATCAGGTGATTCAAGCCTGTATTGTCCTTACCAAACAATGGACAGAAATTATATGTGCAAAATGTCAAATAGCATTATTACTTTTGTAGAAGAATTGCTTAACGACTATATCCCAATTGGGGTAGTCAGAGGTACATCCATCGCAAGATGAAATATAGTCGATATAGGGTGATGTATTTGGTATAAAGTCGCTTATGTTATATTTTTTGTTGTTGTTAAAAATAGCTTCAATATATGGGCGTTTTAGAACTCCTTATCTCATTGACACATATAATGAAACCATAAAATTAAAATAAGCCATCACGTGACCATTATTTACTTTGCTATCCAATGAAAATGGTTTATGTTCTAGTGTAGGCGTTAAGATTAATAGGCAATAAAATATGTCGACCCTAACAGGGAAGTGTTATTCAGCAAAGTCGATATTTTATAGTTATTATACGTTATCGGATCGCGTATCGATTGCACGCTTCACTAGACCTCTATAGGAGTTTTTATCGACGAGAGAAGCAAATCAGCCGGGTCTGCATGACAGCCGCACCGCGCGCGGCGCGAATTATATTGAGCGCTTCGACCAATAAACGATACGAATGCTATCTACGTAGATGGACGTCAAACGACTATTGGTCGAAGGCCTCGGTGCAGAGCCTACAGGGCATCACTACGACGTATCGTTTTTTTTAATCTGAAATTGCAAAAGTATGGCAGGTTTATAATAATACATATAACATTAGCATCATGCCTGTACGGTCATGAGCATTAATATGTATACACTTTGGTACCATGTCACATTAACTTTTGACAAAGTGAACTGTAAGTCTCACTAAATGTCAAATATGTTAGTGCGACAGAGTCCTACAGTGGGTACATTATATTGGTCATGACTTTACCTACACCCACTCCTTGCCAGTTTAAGTCCTAGTTTAAGTAAGGATACAATAGAGTATTTGACTGGGTCAAAGATAAATTATAAAATGCTAATCTAAAAACAGAAGCCCATCTAAGATTATCAAAAATCAATCTCATTTTACTTTTCGACTCATTTTCGAATTAAGTAACAAAGAATAAGAATAAAATAAATTTATTGCCAGTAAGGAGTACGACATTTGACCGCTTATATTGATGACGTCACAGGACAGTATTTCCACTCCAAAGGAAACTTATGTTTTGCCATTTCGTAAAAAGTAACTTATTTGACTAGGTTATCGGTAGCCTATAGATAGTTTTTTTTTGACGTGACTTATTGTAGATTTGCCGCAGATGGCATTAACTACTTGGCCGGTCAAATGGGGAGCGCTGAAGGCTCTCAACCGGTACAACGTTTAAGACAACAGGCCTGAGGGTGCCCAGTCGGGCGTGAACCTTGGCTAACCTTGGCTCAGGGCGTCGTCTGAGAGAATATAGATAGTCCTTTTCGCTTGAAATCTCTTCCAAAGTAATAATAGCATACGTCAATTCCGCACTCCGCCACGGGAACACGCCTGAAGGGATAAGCAGAGGTGTTTAATACCCCCTTTCCTCGCCAGCTATGTTTAAGTTCCATGTAATAGGCGAGCGTGTTGCCATTCATCATCATCAGCCCATTAACGTCCCCACTGCTGGGGCACGGGCCTTCCCTATAGATGGATAGGGAGATCGGGCCTTAAACCATAACGCGGGCCCAGTGCAGATTGATGGTTATTAACGACTGCTAATGCAACCGGGACCAACGGCTTAACGTGCCTTCCGAAGCACGGAGGAGCTCGACTTTTTTTTTTGTGGTCACCCATCCTATGACCGGCCTTTGCGAAAGTTGCTTAACTTCAACAATCGCAGACCGAGCGCGTTTACCGCTGCGCCACCGAGCTCCTCACTGCGCCACCGAGCTCCTCCACCGTGTTGCCATTAACCTAACTCAAATCCTGAAGACCACACGATATTAATTATCTGTGATCATCATCCTAGCATTATGCCGTTTTTCTAACCTAACCTTTTTTTTGTCGACGAAGGGGAAATCCTCATGAATACCTCGGGGAGCGCCGAGGTTATGTCGGACTCTTACCGACTAAAACCCCTCCGATGGCCCTCTGCTGCGCATGCCGGGAAGCTCCGGGATCTCTGACGAACGCACCGGTGCTTCCCTCGCGCTTGCTATTAAAAGCGCGTCCCGGGGTAGATACCCACCCCTACGCCATCCCAGTTTTACGGCAATGCGAGGCTTCTAACCTAACCTGATGATTTGACAGCTCCCGTTTTTTACAGACGCGACTACTAACCCGCGAAGGGAAAACCAGCCCAATACAGGTTAGGTCACATACCTCCGAAAGTGCATTTCTCGGGAATGTGGATTTCTTTCCGATGTTTTCCTCCACCGTTGAGCACTTGAAAATCTTTTATGATCCAAACATGAATTCGAAGACAAATTCGACAATCATTGGTTTAGGCGTGTGCTGGATTCGAACCTGCGACCTCAAAGTGAGAGGCAAGCGTTCTACCAACTGAGCTACCACGGCTATTAATTATCTATGATCTAAACATGAATTCAAACTCATAAGGAGAAATCAGTTTTGAGGCTGAGCCAGGATTCAAACCCGTGCGCCGCCGTCACACTACGTAGTACGTAATACGTTCTCTGATTAGTGCTGATGTTAACAGGATACATATCCCAGTGCAATACGGCCCTTCATCGTGATCATCAATTTAAGAGCCACGCTCTTGTCGGTGCAGCAATTTCATTGCTACTTTTTAGGGAAAAATAGGGCAGTGGTTTCCCTCTTGCCTTCCGCACCGCAGTACTCTGTCTGACGCAAGTGGGTTGGCGCCCAGAGTAGTCTATTACAAAGCCGTACTAGGACTCCTGTCCTCCGTCTCTGAATAGTACTGACAGCTACCGCTGCCCTCTGTCAGGTTCCAGGTTAGAGTCCCTGTGACTAGTAATAGTGTGTGTGTGTGTAATATGGCCCTTAAGGCGTAACCGCTAGATATTTAAAAAGATTATTGATATCAAATGGACTTTATTCTAATCCTAAACACATTTTCGTAATAGTTGTCACTATAAATCTCACTTATCTTTACGAAACGCCAGAAATGTTGTCGTGTACTAGGTTTAAGATAAAATGTAAAATTCTGATTACTAAATAAAGACAGATCTAAAGCTAAGAAAAACATTTTGGCTTTTCTAATTAACTTTATTTAAAAATTTTAATCAAGGAAAACGTAATAATAAGTCCGACATTTTATCACGTTTTTCTTTGACGTCACAGTGTGGTTTTTCATACAATTTCCTTAATAATTTCCTGTTTTGACGTTTAGTAAAAAGTAACTGATTTGACTAGTTGGAAACCAGCCTAATGCTCTATTTTCGAGCCATTTCCCGGCCTACCACATTTTATCTGTCACCTAAAGATTATAGAAACATAACAGCTACATTATCATACTAATTGACACCCAATACGTTCGTTTCGAAACAACAGTTCACACTATTCTATTTTAGAAAGCATAATTGAATATTCAATAGCTTTTTTCTTGTAACTTTAAAACGATGCGTTTTTGTAAATAGAAATGTCTGCCGTTCTAAACCGTGTCACGTGGTTTCTTATTGTTTTGGGCTTGGTTTGAAGACATTAAGGTCAATTAAGTTAGCATAATGTTAGTGACAGTACACCTTTTGTGAAAAAATAATAATATATAAAGTTTCTTATTTTAAGTTATATAATATTGTGCGTACGTGCGTGCAGTCTAAGCAAATTGTGGATATCTTTCGATTTTGGAATATTTTGCAAAATTTTTGCTCAAATTACTTTTTTATTAATGCATGTTTCGTTTCATATTTCATAATCTACACATAAATTGCTACATACAGAGATATGCACATATTTTGTATAAAATAAATTCATAATTACGCATGCGTATTTCAATTAATTACATCTTTGTCTTCTCCTCTTTACTTTTCTTCTTTCTTTTGACATGTTTTTGGATCTTTCTTTACGCATTTTCTTTTTTTTGTATCTTTCGAAGCAAGTGAAATTCCATAGTTACCCCGGTGGGAAAAAAGCGTGAATTGATGTACGTATGTATGTATGTTCGCCTGCACAATACATCACAAAAAGCCTATGTTCTGTCACGCTGTACTTATGAAACTACTATGAAATAGTAATTCTATACAAAAAACGCGACGGTTGCATACCTCACTGCACTGCAGCCAATGACCTGTACGTCAACACAGAATTATAATGTCACGCTGATAACGAGAGTAATGGCATACACACATACATAAATACATACACAAGGTAAGTGGCTTTATAAGAGTCCTCGTATTGACTCAAGTTTGCATTTATATACTGAGTTATAGAGTTATGAAAGCACTCCAGTTACAGTATATTATAATATAACATAATAAATAACTTTAGAGAGAAATAGAGAGAGTAATACCAGGAATAAAAATAAACTTGCTGTACAAGTCAGTCGATTACATAAGATTACTAAATCTTTTAAGGGGCAATGTATACGTTTTTACAATAAGATTCCCATTGACATTCAGAATTTGCCTTTCAACTGTTTTAAGACAGTAGTTAAACAAAAACTTTACAAAAAAGGTTATTATAAAGTTAGTGATTATTTAGAAGATATGAATGCATGGGATTAACTGTCTGAGAACTGATATTAGGCAGCTAAATTACTCAATTGTATACCAATATTTTATGTTTATTTTTATTTTTTTAAAGAACGTCTAGGGCCCTGTGCCGAGGTTTTTCTTGCAGCTTCTTTTCCCCGGCTATACAGGTTGTGAGAAGCTGCAGTAGTTTTAGGCGGATGAGACGTTCGTTATGTAAAAATTGACGATTCAAAGTGTAACTATGAATAAAGATATTTTTGAATTTGAATTTGAATTCGAGTATTATGTGCTATTATGGAGTAACTAATATACTAAGTATCTCTCTTCTGGTGATCAGCCAGTAATGTCCTAACCAAACTAGGTACAACACAGTAATTTTTATGATATGTCCCCAACGGGAATCACGTTTGATATACTGGAGTTACCTACATCAATGTCTTATCTTCCTACGCAAAGATGTTTAAGTAAGTATGCTGCTTTCTTTTCTTCCAACGCAAAAGGGCTAGGCTGGTAGTTTAAACATTTGTTTTATGATTATGCCTTATAACGGCCTACTTTGGCATAGATCGTGTTTCTTTTGTTATACCAAATTTTCATTTTATTGTTAAGCCATATGAATCATTTTACATATTCTGATCAAACATGGGCTTTTATATGCCTGTATTCTTCTAATATACAATATTACAGTATACTACGCATAGAACGGCAACTCCCCGCTCTCAACCACCGGTTGAGCTAGGTTTGCCCCACCCCCTCGGTCTTACTTTAGTCTTCAATCGTAAGGGCTTCAGACACACAGGTGCGCGTGTACGATAACACCAATGTGTAGTGTCTGTGTAAAACGAGGTGTCCCTCTATACCTACTTCCCTCATTCAGCGCTTATAGACCCACTAGGGTCGGTTAATTCTTATTAATTCAAATATTCTTCCTCAGGCCTGTTGTCTTAAATTTTGTGCCGGGTGAGAGCCCCCAGAGCTCCTCATTTGTCTGGCCAAGTAGGTAATGCCATCTGCGGCAAACCTACAATAACTCACTTCAAAAAAAAACTCTATACCTACCTAGTTAAAGATTAAGGGGCGTCACCGCATCAGACACTGATCTTCACTGGGCCCTAACACAGCTGAGGCTTAAAGGACCTCACACGCTAGCGACCTAACAATTTTCCCAACAAAACACTAATCTGCCAATTATCTTTCACCACTCACAAGCACACGTGTCCAGATAGTCTCTATTATATTTCGTGGACCCTGTAGATAGGGACCGGTACAATGGAGCATCCCTCTTCCATGGGCCGACTGACAATAGTGCACTGTATATTGTATTGTGTAGTATACAGTACAGTCCTTCGCGTATTCTGTTCGTGTGACGTCATTTGTCACCCCGGCTACAAAAAAAAAACAAAAAAAAACAAGAACAAAACAGCTGAATGCATCCTGATTTTTCTTAGATCCTAATCCAAATAAATAATAGACCCCAATCTCGAAATTTTCCCCTATTCCCAGTAGCATTTCCTGAATGGTAAGACTTCGCTTTTCCCATTAGTTTTACTATGTCAGGTAGGTACTACCAGTAAGTCTATTGGGAAGGAAATTCCCAGTAGTTCAACTGGTAAGATTACTCGGTAAGACTACTGGGAATAGGGGGAAATTTCAGGTCATCCACCACCACCTTGATCATTTCCAAAATCAAACAATCGTCTTGCTTTTTTTGTAATTGTTTAGTGGAAATTTGATATGACGTTATTGTCTTTTTTTTATGTGGCGCCCTTTTATAATAAACAATTTCTATAAACTATATACTTTACACAGCCCCTATAAGAGTTTTCTCCATAATTTCTCTCGCCTTATGCCTCAATTTATGTGGCAAACTGTACCACTTCAATGAATCGACTCAAGCCCCCATGTGTCGATGGCTCTGTGAGGTAATTGGAATCAGGGTATCGATTAAAACGAGTGCCCTTAGCATAGAAATTGATCTATTATGTGAAGAGAAATGTGATATTGTTAGTAAGTTCGTTCGTCTGATGTTATTTATGCTTACCTACTTACTCACATACTATCGTGCGAGTACATATATACACATATATGCATAAAGTCATGTTCGTAATACGTAAAGGGGTAGAGTTGTAAGTTGACACAAATGAGTGAGTCAGTCAGTGAGTGAGTATCCTCATTTCGAAAGCCGTTTCACGTGTCCATACAATAATCGTAAAAAAACTTTATTGTAAAAAAACTCATTTAATACGCGCACACGCGTATGTCGTAAAAGTTGATGAGTTGTGAGTGAGACGATAAATCGAGATAAGGGAATTATGTTGCGTAGATATTTGAGGAATGACATTTACTTGTTTGTTATTACGTTTACAATGTCAAAGGTAAAGGTGGCACTGACCGGGGTTTACCAAGCGTAGTACCTTTCGGAACTTACGAAGTGGAGTAGGAACCATTGTCTTGTCAATGAGTTCCATTAAAATCCGTCGATTTCTTTTGTGTCGCGGATTTTAAACCTGCACAGGAACCGCACCGCGCGCGGTGCGAATTCTATCGAGGGTTTCGAACCTAAACTCAGCAAATGCTATCTACATAGATAGACGTCGTCCAGCTATTGGTCGAAGCTCTCAATACAGCGCAGTTGCCGTGCCGTGAGGGCTAGGGCCTTAGCCAAGTTGCAAACAATCGGGTCGTGTACTGGGTTCAAGATAAATTATGAAATTTTGATTACTAAATAAAGACAGATCTAAAACTAACGAGAAGTATATTCTTTTTTCTATTTAACTTATTAAGGCATGAATTTTAATCAAGAAAAATGTTTTTCTATTTAACTTATTTAGGTATAAATTTTAATCAAGAAAAACGTAATAATAAGTCCGATATTTTATCACGTCACAGTGTGCTTTTCCATAGTAATTTCGTGTTTCGACGTTGAGTAAAAAGTAACTGATTTGACTAGTTGGAAACTATCCTATTATGACAATCGACAGTGACAGTAATAAAAATGTTATGCGATTGACATAATAAAGTTGACATGTCAGTCATTATATTTTTATCACTGTCGCATAATCACAAACGTTTTTTTTTGTTTTGGTTTTCCCCGAAGGGCAAGTCAAAGGTAATTATGCCCATACAGCCATTTCCTTTTTTTTTAAATGGTGAAAGGTGATGACGATGAATGATGACACCGAAGCCCCTACCCTCGGAGCAGGCTCCTACTCCGAACGCCAAACGAATTAACTCAAAAGTCCGCATAAACTTTCGAGTTATGAAGCGGCTTGTTGGCGCGAAGCGAAAATAGATAGCTACACTTTGTTTATTGAATATTCTGATATAATAACACTATCGCGAATGTTTTCCGACTAAATTGATGCGATCATTAACCACGAAGCACCACTTCGTATTGAGTATTTAGATTATTCAATCATCCCGTTTCCGTTCCCGCCAAAAAGCAGCAGCAGTTATAATCGCTTGCAACTTTCCCCCTGGTATTATCTTTAGTCTTTGTGCTGTATTAAGGAGGCTAAGTTTAGAGATAATGTCCCCAATTACTCTTTCCACAAACAGGACGCGTAACAGTGGCAGTAAACAAATTAAACCAGACTTAATGCTGTAATAGCCTACTAGCTGTCACTATAAAGATCGATGTACACACAGGCGGTGGGAACGTCCGGAAGCGTCCGCGTAAGTCTTCTTATCGTGTGGGTTGTGAGGTGGAATACCAGCCTCATCAACCTTGTAACAATTACTCACTTCCATCAGTAAATAGTAACCGGGACCAACGGCTTAACGTGCCTTCCGAAACACGGATAATCTTACTTTCGGACAGTCAGGTGATCAGCCTGTAATGTCCGAACCAAACTAAGGATCACAAAGTGATTTTTGTGATATGTCCCCACCGTGATTCGAACCCGAATCGTGAGTCCAACGCTCAACCACTGGACCACGGAGGCCGTATTTTATTATTTAGTTAGTATTTTATTAATCGGTTGGTACCTGAATCGTGTAAGTAAGGGAGCTATTTAGGTATTGTTTATTCTATGCCGGTACTGTGTGTCTTGAGTTTAATGCTCATAATAGCCTACTAACTGTCACTGTAAAGCTGTGCTACATCACAGTGAGTAGATGCGGGTTGTGCTAACGGTGCGGCAACCATCGGGTTGCGTCGGGTTGTGTTTCGGCAACCCGACACCGGCTAGGTCGCTTCCTGCTTGCCGTTCAGGTCGGCTGCTTGTAACCTGATGTTAACTAACAGGTAGAATAGATACCTAGAAAGGTTTATTCATTCAAAATTGAAGAGCTAGGCTCTTGTTGGAGATCCTTCCTTTGTCGATCCTTTCTAAGTTCCTTGACCTCCCCGCATGACGAGACGTCGGCAGCTGTTTCTTTTATCTGCTCTAAGTAACTTCGAAAAACAAAGAAAGGACGAAAAATATTAGATGGAAAAATACCTTGGGTACTTGAGTAGCAAACACGGTATTGTCTTCGGTTGCATGGTAGCGTATCTGTGCGATTTCGCGGCGATATACGATCGTTATGCGACGCGATATTTATTTAGTTATTAATTATTGTGCCACATGTACTAGCTTAAGATCTAAAATACATAATACTGGAGAAGTATTGTAAGGTCACGAGCACTAATATGTATACACTTTGAAACCGTGTCACATTAACTTTTTTGATAAATTAAACCGTGAGTCTCATTAAATGTCAAATATGATAGTGCGACAGGGTTCTAAAGTGGGTACATGATATTGCTCATGACGTACATGTTCCCTATTAGAACACAACTATTCTAACATTTTCAAATATTCAGGGGGTTAGTGACGACGTAACGAAAACTTTGGGTGATAATTCAGAGCATGATTCTGAATTAATATCATGTGGAATTTTCTGTTGGAAAATTAATAAATTTTAGTGGGTTACTTTTGTGACGGAAAATTCCTCTTGATATCAACTCAGAATCGTGGTCTGAACCATCCTTCAAAGTTTTCGTTACGTTGGCACTAACACCCTGTTTTTATACCTATTCTAGCGCATTTAATTAGCGATGAAAATAAATTGATTCAGAAAGCAATTACAGTTCATACATAACTAAAATAATTTCATTACTTAAAATATTCCCATAGAGTCCTGAGGACACAGTCTAAGGATTGTGGGCATGATTTGTGTCTGTCTATCCATCTATGGGTCGCATGTACTTTACGAACCCGCTAATCGTGAAAAAATAATCCAAAGGTTAATTAATTACAAAGTCAAGGGTAAGACCTTGCCAATTACTACTGCAAAATAAGTGGGCCGGTATTAGAGTAATCTTTATGTAAAGAGCATTGGACATGACGAATTTATTGAAAACATCATAGAAGGGAATATAGAAGAAAGCAGAGGAAGGGGAAGACCAAGAAGGGCTTACAAGGAACAAATTACAGAGAAGGCGAACGTCGTGTCTTATAAAGAAGTCAAAGAATTGGGCCTTGATAGACAAGAATGGAGAATGCTACACTGACAAGAGCATAGCTCTTAAATTGATGATGATGATTTTTGATGTGCCGTTAATGTATTTCTATGGGAATTCCGTGTTAAAAGGAAGTCACCCACCAACCCACTGCCCTATTTTTCCCTAAAAAGTAGCAAGGATAATGTTACACCAGCCAAAACGTGGCTCTTAAATTATTTATTTATTTGTACACTATAAAACTGACACATGGAACATATAAAATAAATAAATAACAAACAAAACATATACATTTGTGATGAGAAGGAAGTCAAAGAATTGGCCTTTGATAGACAAGAATGGATAACGTTACACTGACAAGAACTTGGTTCTTAAATTGATGATGAGGATGTTTAGAAGTACACCAGTACCGAACTTGCACCAATGAGTTATTAATTTATCTTAAGTGCAGTTTTCACTAACACAGTTGGTCGACCATTATATAGACGGCGATACGGTTCACCGCCTATCACGTTGGTCTAACTGAGCCCCATATTTTGCTTAACGTGTAAAGTTTGTAAACTTAGGCTTTGTAGAGTTAGCCCGTTTAGAGTTAGAAGCTTGGCTCTGCCTGACATCAGGGGGGTTAAAATGGCCACATCGAAGCAATTTATCTACGAAAGCAATATTGCAATTTGATAATTGCGCTTATAAAAGTAAGTGCGCAATGCAAACAAATGTCAAATAGCAATATTGCTTTCTTAGATGAATTGCTTCGATGCGGCCCAGAATTGTGACCACACAGAAGCCATTCATCAAGAATTGAATTGAATTCGATGCGGCCATTTTAACCCCCCTGATAACTTTTTGAAATTGCGATCGATATGGTCTTCTCTTGGCAACATTTTACATGAAAACGTTTATGTTGGGATGACTTTGACCACACCAAGTTTAGCAGATCAATAAAATTGTTATTCCTCTGGTACTAATTGACTTCATTCCAAATCGGTAAACCCATCCAAATGTGATTTAATTATAGACTCATTTGAGTCTAATGGTTAGACACAAGTTGCCATAAAACCAAGTCTGAGTATAATTAAATTAATCCTATCAAACCTGTTTAAGCTAAAATTGCCATTTAAATGCTCTGTACTGTACTAGTAGGTACTGAACTGTTAGGAATTTTCTCGAGATAAACAAAATCGTGTCTTCTTTCTCTCACACAACAATCTTGTTATTACTCTGTATCGTTGGGTTCGTTATTAAATAGAAACATATTTGGAAAGTAAATAACAGCCTCTGTGGTCCAACGGTTGAGCGCTGGACTCACAATCCGGAGACCCCGGGTTCGAATCACAAAAATGTGATCCCTAGTTCCCCCTGCTCACCTAATTGCCCGAAAGTAACGGAAGGCACGTTAAGCCGTTGGTCCCGGTTACTATTTACTGATGTAAGTGAGTAATCGTTACATGAGCCATGTCAGGGAAGGCGGCTCAATCATAACCCTGACACGAGGGTTGATGAGGTTGGTACTCCACCTCACAACCTACACGATAAGAAGAAAAAGAAGTAAAGAAACGTTTTTTGTTTATGGAGTGACCACAGGTTAATATATAGGCAATAAGACATAATGTAGTGATATCAACATCGGTATTAAAAACTAGGTACACTACTTATATAGCTTGCCGCGTTCCTTTTCACCATTTTGACACGGAACCCTAAAAGTACCTTCGTTAGTTACTTTAAAAGTCTTTTTCCTCGACAGTACTACCTCTATAAAACTTTTAACTGTCTATTCCATAAAACGTACAACTTAGAACATTTAGACGTTTTCTTCTTAGTTACGAAAGAAACAAAACCTTCACTTTCATCAAACTTTGTGCAAGTTCCTTTACGACTTACGTATAGGATACATAACAATATAAAAAATACTACATATACATACCCGTGTCTGTACTGAAGTTACTCCTTGGGAAAGCATTGCCTTTAACACATAACTATATAGGGGCAGCCAGAGTTACATCCATCGCAAGATAAACTAAATACCCACACCTCACCGAGCTTTCTGTTAGACCAACGTGATAGGTGGTAACTCGTATCGCCGTCTATAATGGTCGTGCCAACTGTGTTAGTGAAAAACTGCACTTTTTCAATGGTGCAAATTCCGTACCGGCGCTTCCAGATTAAGAAGCAAACCGATGTACCACAGGACCACAGTGACTTTATTCCCGGGCGAAATTAAATAGGTATCTCGCTAGTATGCAAACCGTCTGACGTATGCTGTCTTAATCCTGTCGGGTTATTGGCCGACGTAAAATTTTAAGAGGTTCGTTTAAATTTCTGCATAAAACTGACGTGTATTCCATACGTTTTATGCCGGGCGATTACCCGTCTCTTTTCTTTTCGGCGGATAAGATGACAAGTATACTTTAAATAAAATGAGGTACTTTCCAATAGTCGTTCCCGAAACACATCAGGTCTTCTTCTTCTATCGTGTGGGTTGTGAGGTGAATTACCAACCTCATCAATTCTGGTGTCAGGGTTACTATTGAGCCGCCAAAAGCCCCTAACATGAGTCATATATCATATAACGACTACTATATTATGGTTTTCTTTTGGACAATCAGGTGATCAGCCTGTAATGTCCTTACCAAACGAGGGATTACAAAGTGATTTTTTGTGATATATCCCCGGGATTCGAACCTAGGTCCTCCGGATCGTGAGCCCAATGCCCAACCACTGGACCACGGAGGCCGTTAACAGAGCATTAGCAGAGCCGTGTAAGTGGGTTATGGCCTTATGACTCCAGTACAGTCATGAGCATTATCATGTACCCACTTTAGAACCCTGTCGCACTATTATATTTGACATTTAATGAGACTTACGGTTTAATTTGTCAAAAAAACTTAATGTGACATGGTTTCAAAGTGTATACATATTAGTAACCGTGATCGTACTTCTCATACCTTAGAGCATCTCACTTGGACACATCAGCTATCAGCGAGTGAACAGGCCCTTAGAAGTTACGCTTTTAAAGAAAAACTAAAACTGGTATCTCTGTTGACATCAGTATGTAACGAACATACGACGCAGGTGGATTGCGCCGCGCATGCGCCACATCTCACATGCGATGCGTACGAATAGAACGACGGATTAGATGTGTGCTGTTTTATGAGAAAGTCTTCTCGGAATACCTCTTGGGGTGCGGGCTGAGTTATAAGAGGCAGCGGTTGATTTTCTTTTGCCAGGGAGACATACTTCTTCTGTCGTGTGGGTTGTGAGGTCGATTACCAACCCCATCAACCCTGGTGTCAGGGATATTTATACTGGAAACTCGTGGTGTCCATTATCAATCAATCAATCAATAATACTTTATTGCACAACAACATATACAAAGGACATACACATACGAATAAAACATAAGCACAATAGGCGGCCTTATTGCTAAACAGCAATTTCTGCCAGGCAACCATTATATACGATCCAATCAAATACGAATTCAAACTTAGTTAATTCAGGGGTTTAAAGCCCGATTTCACTTCTCTCTGTCTGTATCTGGGATCATCGGCATAGGATAAAGAATAATATTACGTACAGAACGGCAACTCTCCGCTCCCCACCAGCGGCTGAGCTAGGTTTACCTCACCCCCTCTCGGTCTTACTTTAGTCTTCAATCGCATGAGCGTCAGACGTCATACACACAGATGCGCGTGTACGATAACGTCAATGTTTAGTGTATGTGTAAAACGAGGTGTTTTGTATGAAGTGTCCGGGGTGTGGCGACGGTTTGATCACCGGTACCTGACTAGCACTAATGACTTTAATTTATTATCTCAAGTGCAATTTTCACTAACACAATTGGCTCGACCATTATAGACTGCGATACGACTCACCACCTATCGCGTTGGTCTAACAGAAAGCTTAGTTCGATGTGGGTATTTAGAGAAGGGCACCGTCGTTGGATGCTTTCGAAGGGCAAGTCAAGCAGCACCTTCTGAACTCTCTCTCCTCTTTATAACGTTTTTATTTTCTACTCCATTCTTCTTACATCTTCTTCTATAAGGTAGGTGGTACTGCCATGGTTTCCTTTCTTCCATAGTAATGTATGTATATATTTGCGTATTTATATATTATTATAATCATTGTTTTCTATGTAGATATTGTTCATAATATAGTTTATCTAGTTATAAGTAAGTACTTATATTTTCTAATATTTTATTTTTTATTTTGCACTGTCTATCCCGCTACACTTTTCATTTAATTCATATCCTATACCTAAAGGTAGCTTGGAAGAGATTGCTACCTTAGCAATAAGGCCGCCTGTTGTACTACCAATTTAATTATAATAGTAATGTATTTTCAATGTGATTTAAGTGCAGTAAAGAGTTTTTGTATTGTATTGTATTGTATTTAGTAAATCTGACTTCCCCGATTGGGATATAGTCGTGAGCATGTTTGTTATGCTGTCTGTGTAAATCGTTATAAGTTTATGGCACAATCGTTTCCAGGTATATTGTATGTCTGTGAAGCATGAGATAATGTTAGTATACACGAACAAAATGCGTCTGTCTGTGTCAATGAATGTAATGCACAATACGTGTCACTATGCACTTTGCGATTTTATAGCAATTTTATAGGCGAATTGACTTGATGGTGTTTATAAAGTCGTTTATTTTCTTCTGTATTCGGTTTGCTATCAAATATTGCTATATAACTGGGCATAAATCTTGGAAACCGCGAGATATCAATTACCTGTGTAACAGTTTTAGTTTGATAGCTCGAACAAAGCCATCTTTTACTAATGCTTACTGTAAGAGATGTCGCTAGTTTTAGAATTGTGGAACAAATCTAAAAATTTTGAAGGTTGAACCGGTCGCTCGCTCGGATCCGAGCGGTAGGCGCCGCTACAATAGCCCCCACCCCACTCGGATCCGAGCGGGCAGCAAATGTGTTAAAAGAATGAAAGGTATGTCACAATTTCCAAACATTCATCCATACAAATAGTAAAATCATTGCCACCACTTTCTAATCCAATTATGGCCTCGTATAGTACAGAAAGATTGTCATCTTAGCCTCAATGATGCAACTGACGGTAAATCTCCAACTTTTCCAACACCAAAACGTTTTGTAAGTAAATACACATACATAGTTAACGTGTTTGTTTAGGCACTGCGGCCTAGATTTGACTACGAGACTCCTACGCACCTTTTTTTAAAAGACCTCCATCGTCAAACAATACCTTAGCAATTATAGGTCAAGTTATACTGGCTATATCGTCCATTTTATTAAGAGCTCTAGGAATGGGTGTGAAGAATGTTGGGAGAGGTCGTAGTTACTTGGTTGATGGAGTGTATTCAGAATTTTAAGACAAAGTAATGGTTGTATCGCAACGGTTTTGTGACATCATAGTTACACTTTCTTTGATAATGAGTTTATTCTTGTAATAAATAATGCTTATCAGCTTCTATTTAATAATTGTTGATGTTTATTTAAGACTTATATTTGAACAACGCGTAGTAGAATTAACTAGCTTTCCAGAAAAGAAATCGAAAACATCGAAATGTAATTTTAATTTACAATAAAAACGATAATTTATTCAGAAATAATAATAATAAAAAACAGAATGTAAATCCACCACAGGCATCGTCAGTACCAACATTCATATTAAAAAAAAATAAAAAAAATAAGGGAAAGCATATTCAAATCATACATAATAAAATCCGCACAAGCTTCGTCAAAGCAACAATTGTAACTTTTAGCTCTGCTCGCCCCATTATGGATTAAGAGCGAGAGTTTATCAGTCGTAACTAAGAAATATCAGTCTTATTATCAAAGGAGAAAGGAGTGAAGTCAAAGGGAACTACTAATTCAACCGCGAATCATTTATCTAAGTACATTTAATATTGGAAAAAACCTTTATACATTAGGTAGATGAAAAGGTCATATTATGTATGTGTATTGGATGCCCGCACCGAACCCGCAGTAGAGCAGCATGGTGAGGTAAGCTCCATACGCCGATTGATGGAGGGGAGGCCTGTACCCAGCAGTGGGGTGTAAATAGGCTGAAGGTAAGGCAAATCTATAATAAACAAAAAATATACCTTATGTGCCACCATCTCCCTAGCATTATCCCGTTTATCACAGGGTCCGCTTACCTAACCTGAAGACTTGACAGGTCCGGTTTTTTACAGTAGCGACTGCCTGTCTGACCTTCCAACCCGCGAAGGAAACCAGCCCAACACAGCTTAGAAATTATGATGATTTCTCTGGAATATAGGTTTCCTCACGATGTTTTCCTTCACCGCTGAGCATGTGATAATCATTTATGATCCATACATGAATTCGAAAACAAATTCGCCAATCATTGGTTTAGGCCTGTGCTGGATTCGAACCTGCGACCTTAAAGTGAGAGGCAAGCGTTCTACCAACTGCGCTACCACGGTTCCATTAGATGAATTTAGAGGTATTTACATTCATATCATAAATAGCCTATATACGTTCCACTGCTGGGCACAGGCCTCCCCTCAATCAACCGGAGGGGGTATGGAGCATATTCCACCACGCTGCTCCAATGCGGGTTGGTGGAGGTGTTTTTACGGCTAAAAGCCGGGACCAACGGCTTAAAGTGCCCTCCGAAACACGGAATCATCTTACTTTTTCGGAAAATCAGGTGATTCAGGCCTGAAAAGTCCTTACCAAACAAAGGACAGTCTCAAAAAGTGATTTCGACAATGTCCCCATCGGGAATCGAACCCGGACCTCCAGAGGTATTTACATTAAACTATGGCAATTCACGACATCTCGAAGGTTTTCTTTAGTCAACCCACGTCTTCCTATTTGTGTCATTAGTCTTCCGTAACTGAGGAAAAAATGGTATCTACGCGTAGACATAAATAGGCTGTTTACGTAAATAACTTATTTTTATGTCCTATTACGGCGTTCAACTCCCGCGACATAGCAACCGCGCCGCGCGAGGCGCGTAAAGGCTTTTGGCCAATAGACGCTGCGAATGCTTTCTTCGGTTGACAGAAGTCCTACGTCTATCGGTCGAAGCCTTCGATATAATTGGGTCGTGTACTACGTTCAAGATAAATTATGAAATTCTGATTGCTACATAAAGACAGATCTAGAACCAATGAGAAACATTTTAGTTTATTACTGCAGTAGTTTTAGGCGGATGAGACGTTCGTTATGTAAAAATTGACGATTCAAAGTGTAACTATGTTACCTACTGAATAAAGATATTTTTGAATTTGAATTTGAATTTTCTTTTTCTATTTGACTTATTTATTCATTTCAATAAATAAGTGCGACATTTTATCACGTTTTTCTATGACGTCACAGTTGCTTTTACATACAAGTTTATAGTAATTTTGTGTTTTGACGTTATGTAAAAATTAACTGATTTGACTAGTTGGAAACTGCCCTGTTCGCTCTGCGTACGGCACGGTTGCTGGTCTTGCTTCATCAACCAAAAAATCTGTTTTTTTTTTATTTGCTTGGTTAAATATCAGGTATATTTTTTATTGTTTACATCAATCTACGGGGAATGGGTACGTTAACATTACGCATACCTCAAAAGGTTTTAGGGGAGGAAGAGCGAAGGGTAGTAAGCAATTAATTTCCAAAATTGAGTTTACTCTGTGGGCGGCCTCAGTGGCCCAGTGGTTGAGCGTTGAGCTCACGACCCGGAGGCCCCGGGTTCGAATCCCGGGGGGACATGTAACAAAAATCACTTTGTGATCCCTAGTTTGGTGAGGACATTACAGGCTGATCACCTGATTGTCCGAAAGTTAGATTATCCGTGCTTCGGAAAGCACGTTAAGCCGTTGGTTCTAGTTACTACTTACTGATGTAAGTATGTAATCGTTGCATGTGTCATGTCAGGGGCCTTTGGCGGCTCAATGATAACCCTGACACCAGGGTTAATGAGGTTGGTATTCCACCTCCACTCTATAAGAAAAAGTTTACTAAATTAACTAATCAAATTGGTAAAAATACATGATGAAAATGTATTGGTCATGTGACAGCAACACGGCTAATTCGGGTTCGCGCCAAACGCTGAACCGAAAACCACTTAAGACGACTATCAAGGTGAATAATCTCACAGAGAGATCGCGAACCAGTGAGAAAATGGACATACCTGAAGCACACCTTCACTAAAGACACTAAGATGGTAATTGCGTGTTGCATCCTGAAATACCGGTACACGAGGTAGCACTTAAAACCAGCCATTGACCGTCCTTCAAAGTTTCAATAAGCCAATGCACTCGCCAGCTGATCAAAACCTGCTTGGTGCAGCCATATTCGGCATTGTAAAGATTGATTGCTTGACTGTTAACAATTCAATCGACTGCCACTTTTCCGCGTACTTTACGTACGTTTTCACTTTTTTAATTAAAACGTCCAAAAAGTCTTTATTAAAAAGAAACCAGCCAGCAAAAACTCCGGTATGGCGCCGGTAGAAAAAAAAGGATTAAAAGTAACATGATTATTAATCCTGAGTAGTCGTATGTAAACAGGAGTGTGGTGGACAGTTTAATATCTCGCAAGACGATGTTGTGACAACACGTCAAGTAGTATAAAGGATAAGAAGGGCTTGAGCCCGTTTTTCAAGAAGTATCGCTTTTAATAGGATTACTAGAGACCTAACTACATGTTCATTGCCGTGGGGATTACGTTACAATCGTCTTCATTTATAGGAGCTGTTTATGACGCTGTATCTTTTTATAGCTGTCGTAAAGAATAATCTCTATTTTTGTTATATGGCGTTTTCTCTGTAGTCTTAAAAGCACTAGAATGTACATGTCTTTCAACCAAGGCAGGATTATGTTTGTATTCATCGGTATAAAAAATAAAAATAGAGGATTAGTTAAAATCGATAAAAGAAGTGATAATGAGTCAGACACCTGCCGGTAAGCTCTTTTGCAATTTCGCAAGCTACGCAGTGTCATTTTATAAAGGAAATAATATACTGGCTTCGAATTTCTTTCACGGTAAAGCCGCCATTCAATTACAGTTTCCCACGAATAAACGTATTCATCATTTTGATATCAGAACTTTATCTTTTTATGGCCACCCTGCTCCGTGCATGACTCACCGTATCTTGAGGCTAATTCGTTATTACCAGCGCTTGTTTGCTGACATCAAGCACATCCTGAACCTACAGTATCGCCTCATAAATACAGAGATACCGATAAATATTAAAATTAATAGCGTCCAAGACTTATTGAAGGTCACAATTTTTATCCCGTAAAAGGCAGAGCGGAGGTCGAAGCTTTTAAAAGTAAATTCACTATCCGATAAGTTTATTTGAATACATTAAATAACAATGGCCCAAGCGTTGCACCTTGCGGAACGCTTAACAAAACCGAATCTAATACTTCATTGTTTTGTCGTCTTGTAAAGAATGTAACAAAGAAACAGAAAAACATAGACTTAGATAAGATCACATAACCTTCAGTATAGTACTACCTGTTCTATGTGGCATTAACATTTTTCTAAAACGAGAACGCTTTGCCGTGTTCCTTTTAAGGCAGGTTGTTAGAGTTCACTCGCACTGGATCTCGTAGGTCAGGCACGCTACCACGATTTGTCGTTAGATAATCACTTCATAGCTTGATAGATGTACGACCGTTTCGAGTAAGAACATAATTGGTATGAGGAATGGGATTCCTGTCGTATTGTCTGACACGTGTAGTATCCAGGGACCTGGCTATTTATAGAGTCATAAACTTGAAGCGATTCTAGCTTGTTTTTTGTTCCTGGCATTTTTATTGTACTCACTTCCATGTCTAGTAGATTATTTAACTCATTGCCAGTTGTAACTTTACCTCGATGAAGCTGATAAATCTTGTGCGTTTGATAACTAGATTTCATTGCCTATAAAAACCTAAGTTGAGAAAGATTGGAGTCATAACTGTAGTTGCAATTTCTCTTCTAACATTTTCTCGTGAGAAACATGTTTTTACTTCATTGACACATTACTTGCTACCGTCACGTAAAGATAAAGTATACGTTGTAAAGTAGCGTAGATCGCAGGCGCCAGCGCATTAGCAAACATAATATTGAATATTCATTACATTATCTCACACTTTACATCATCAACTGATCTATCGTTAGCACATGATTAACGTTCGTGGGAATACTCTTGCGCGTCCCTGGGAATCGGCGCGAATCGATTCGTGTAACATCGATTGCTGGATATCGATTACCTGAATCGTGAGCAGTTAGTGCTTTGCCAATTTAACTGGATTTCGTTCTGAGATTGTTTCCTAGATTGTGTGTTTGTAGGGTAAGTAATTTAACTTTATATATTAGACTTGGATTGTATCAAGATTCTATGCTACAGTTCATTACTATGGGGTGAATAGAACTTGTCACCATAGAAGACAACTTGAATTGAATATCTAAAAGAAAAATGACAATATAACATCAAACACAACATAGTATCATGCCAGCATCCCCGAAGGGGTAGGCAGAGGTGTATAATAATGTTCAATAGTTTAATCCGAAGCAGGTTAGAATTTGCATCTGTTGCGTGGAACCCTGTTTATACTGAGCCTTCTCAAAGAATAGAAAGCCTTTAGCGTGCATTCACTAGACACTTGGCATTTGTAACACCCGGTATTTCTCACAAGAGGACCTATGACCAAAGGCTGTCTTTCTTCAAAATCAACACTCTGAGAACTCGACGGAAACTACAAGATCTTGTGTTCCTTTACAAAATCATCAACACTAAAATACTCGTAGCATGCCCAAATCTGTTAAGTTCAATAAATCTCACCGTACCATATAACTATCCTCGGAAGCCCATATCTAAATTATTTAATATAGCCCGTTACCGTACTAATCTGGGCCTACACTATCCTATTGCCAGGATGTGTGCGACGTTCAACGAAGTTAATGATGAATTGCCAAACATCGATATTTTTAATGATTCCCCTCGATGCTACAAAAGTAAAGTGCTAAATCACTTTGGTTGGCGCTATAAGCGTTAAACAGTACTTAAGTACATTAATATTTTGTTAAAAAAATGTGTTAATATATATATATATATAGTTTATAATTTATATAGTTTAGTATTAGTATAGTTTGTTTGTTTCCATTTACGGTGAATGCTGTGTACGCATGTAATTGGCAAGCATATATACCAAGTATTTCTTTCTATTTATAATGTTGTCTGTAAAAGTTTAATATGTATTGCTGTATGTGTACCTAAATAAATAAATACACCTACTCCCCACTTTGTCTATGTCCAATGTAATAGAGGTCCACCCTATTTGCCATTAACCGGGCACAAATCCTGAAAACCACGTGATATCAATTATCAAGTGCTAGGAGTCTTAAATTTTGCATGGATGTTCTTTTTAGGACGTAGGTGCTCACTGAGCCGGAATTTTGTGAAATTCAACCCCCAAG
Organism: Pectinophora gossypiella; assembly: GCF_024362695.1. NCBI lineage: Eukaryota > Metazoa > Arthropoda > Insecta > Lepidoptera > Gelechiidae > Pectinophora > Pectinophora gossypiella. The sequence continues at coordinate 2,552,436 of NC_065409.1, forward strand.
GGGATAAAAAGGGGTTGGCAAAGTTTGTATATGAAACTTCTACAGTATTAATAGTAAGTAGGGTTTCACTTAGGTATAAAGGTTGTTTGGGACACCGTAACAAAAACTTGAGACATAATTCAGACCACGATTCTGAGTTGATATCAAGTGGAATTTTCGGTTATATAAGTCATCATCAGCCCATTAACGTCCCCACTGCTGGGGCACGGGCCTTCCCTATGGATGGATAGGGAGATCGGGCCTTAAACCACCATGCGGGCCCAGTGCGGATTGATGGTTATTAACGACTGCTAATGCAGCCGGGACCTACGGCTTAACGTGCCTTCCGAAGCACGGAGGAGCTCGAGATGAAAACTTTTTTTTTGTGGTCACCCATCCTATGACCGGCCTTATAAGTATGAAACTGTAAATAATTAAAAAATCTGTAAATAAATAAAAAAATGTCATCGCAAATGTATAGAATTGAAAATAATAAAAAAATTAAACAAAAAAAAGACAATTTTTGCGACGCAAAATTCCACTTGATATCAACTTAGAATAATGAGCGGAATCGTCCGCCTCAGTATTCGTTACGAATGTCACCAACATCCTGAGTACAGTCATGAGCAATATACGCTTTTATTACCTATTCAGCTTACTAGTACAAAGGCTGACTTGCCGACTATTATAAAGCAATCAACAAGTTACTCTAGTTTCTGTAGCTTACTCCAGTTACCGTCAACTTAGAGCATTCGTTTCAACTTGCAATTGTTGTAAGAGTACCGCGAGTTACCTACTTCATACAGAACCATTGGGTCGACTTGAGTACAGTCATGACCAATATAATGTACCCACTTTAGGACTCTGTCGCACTAACATATTTGACATTTAGTGAGACTTGCAGTTCAATTCGTCAAAAAAGTTAATGTGACATGGTACCAAAGTGTATACATATATTAATGATCGTGACCGTATCTACTGCAAAGAGTCCACATTAGTAAATGTGGCTGTAAATATGAATCTTTGTCAATGATGAATGAAGTATCTCATAGGGTAACCTACAGTTCACATTTAGCAACCAAGACCTGTTGAAACCGTCAATGAGAGTTGATGCAATGTGTGTTACTATGTAGAGTTTGAAAGTTTACCTTCTATTTTCTATACGCAACTCTTGTTGACTTTGCTTTTCATACTGTTTATTAATAAAAATGTGTAGATTTGTATATATTATTTGATCTTCTATCGTGTGGGTTGTGAGATGGAGTACCAACCTCATCAACCCTGGTGTCAGGGTTGCTATTGAGCCGCCAAAGGCCCCTGAGCTTCCTTGCAAAAGGGTAATTTATTATTTACAAAATGGCAACGCAGGGCGTGATGACGTCAGCTGGGCTAACCTTGAAATGTCAGCTGTCACTTTTGAGCATACCTGTCTTCTTGTGCCATGATTGCAACCAGGTTTTCAACTATGGTTGAAAAGCTGTCAAAAACAATGATCATCAAATAATATAACTACCTCTGTGGTCCAGTGGTTGAACGTTGGGCTCACGATCCGCAGGCTCCGGGTTCGAATCCCGGTGGTGACATATAAAAAAAACACTTTGTGATCCCTAGTTTGGTTAGAACATTGCAGTAATAGGAAAATAAGATGATCCGTGCTTCGGAAGGCACAAGCCGTTGGTCACGGGTATTACTTACTGATGTAAGTAAGTAGTCGTTACTTGAGCCATGTCAGGGGCCTTTGGCGGCTCAATAGTAACCCTGACACCAGGGTTGATGAGCTACTCCACCTCCCAATCCACACGATAAAAGAAGATCAGTTAGTTTGGAATTAAGCATGCTTTACTTTGAATGTAGGTACATTTGCAATTTCAAATGACACTTGGAAGGCATTCTCAGTTGCTTTTATTACCTATTCAGCTTACTAGTACAAAGGCTGACTTGCCGACTATTATAAAGCAATCAACAAGTTACTCTAGTTTCTGTAGCTTACTCCAGTTACCGTCAACTTAGAGCATTCGTTTCAACTTACAATTGTTGTAAGAGTACCGCGAGTTACCTACTTCATACACAACCATTGGGTCGACTTGAGTACAGTCATGACCAATATAATGTACCCACTTTAGGACTCTGTCGCACTAACATATTTGACATTTAGTGAGACTTACAGTTCAATTTGTCAAAAAAGTTAATGTGACATGGTACCAAAGTGTATACATATTAATGCTCGTGACCGTACATCTGTGGGACATTACGATCCTTGCCCACGACACCGTATCATATTAGGACAGAATACGTCCCGGCAATGGCAAAATAATATTCTTTTTATGAATTTCTATGGCGCAACGCCCGCTAAACCGTTCCGTCACCGAACAACACCGTAGTGAGCCATGCACCGGCCAGAATTCCCGGTACATACAGGGATAGAGTAGGGTTGCTCCGTAGCAGTGGACATAGCGTCCAGGCCGTGCCGGTCCTTGCCTGATACCGTCCTAACACAGTCCTAGTATGATACGATGCAGTGGGGCCATGCCTTTCGCACGGCGATTCGGCTCAGCGCGTATTGCGTGGGTCTAACAGAAATTTCGGTGAGGTGTGAATACTTGGTTCGTCTTGTTTGATGTGCCTCTGACTACCCCAATTGGGATACTGTCGTGAGCTTATGTTATAAAGGGTAACCTCACCCGGGGTCTTAGCCAAATTGGGTCGTGTACTTTCAAGATAAATTATGTGAATTCTGTTTACTAAATAAAGACAAATCTAAAACTAACGAAAATCATTTACTTTTTTCTATTTATTAACTTATTTGTGAATTGTAGTAAAACGTAAGTCAGACAACACGGCAAAACGTAAGTTATTTTATCACGTTTTTCTATGACGTCACAGTGTGCTTTTTCATACAAATTCCAAAGTAATTTTGTGTTTTGACGTTTATTAAAAAGTAACTGATTTGACTAGTTGGAAACTAGCCTATTGCAAGCAATTTATAAGAATCATTTTTTAGTGACAGTAATTAAAATAGAATGGGGTTGATGTGTTTTACGTAAATCCCATACATTTTATCACTGTCATTGTCAATTGTCATAATCGTTTGCACCTTGGTTGCCAATTTGTTGCTGGCAATAATTTCTCCAATAAATTCCCACTGGTGGCGCAACCGTAGTTTTCTTAACGTCTAATGAGACAGGGTCCAAATGTCACAACTTTCAAATGTTGGACAAAGGTGACACTATACTTGTATTTAATGAGTATTTTGGTTTAATTATCTACAAGACCTTGATATTTACGTGGCGCCACGTATATTGTAACTGTGAAATGCAATTTATATGCTAAGCTTTGTAAACACATTAGTATTTAGAACTTTATAGGTCATTGTTTAGTTATTTATGCATTATACTTAGTACCTAATGTAGACGACAGGTCGACATGGCAATTCTCTAGTGACGTGACGTTTTCAATATCGATATATTTTTATTATGTATGTAACAAAATGTGAATAAAATAATACCACGTTTTCATTTAAGTTAATATTTATTCATCTCAATCATCTAACGTCCGATTGACAGAAATTTTGTAACAATTATTTTTCCGTTCAATGTCACAATTTTCTAACACTTTTCTAGCTAGATCTCGAGCTTGAGAGTGAATTATTGGTTTTTTTGCTTGAACACGCGACGAAGATGCAACCGTAGCCATTTTTAAAACACAATACTTAGTAATAAATTATGTGAGCGAGATTATAATCGATAAACGCGGTCGATACGGACTCGTGCGACACTAAGACTAAGACGCCGCGGGGACTGTGCGGGTGTGCGGGGCGACCCCGCCTCCGCGGCTCACCTCATGCCCCGATTGCCATGTCGACCTGTCGTCAACAGTATATCTGTTTATGCACAATTATTTTACACTTGGTAACAAAAGGTGAATAAAACACGTTTAGCTGCTTGTCTACCAGGGCATGTCGAGAAATCCGATTGAGAGACTCTTCTTCTTCTATCGTGTGGGTTATGAGGTGGATTACCAACCCCATCAACCCTGGTGTCAGGGTTACTATTGAGTCGCCAAAAGCCCCTGACATGGCTCATGTGACGACTACTAACTAGATAGAGAGACAAAAATATCTTTATTCTACTGAATGTAACTTTCTTACCTACTGGTAAGAAAGTTACACTTTGAACCGTCTAAAACGTCTAAAACTTCTGCAGATTCTCACTACCTGTATAGTCGGGGAATAGAAGCTACTAGAAAAACCTCGGCACAGGGCTATGACTATGTTCATGATATGTATATTAGAGGTTGTGTCTTTCTAACATTATGGACAATTGGTATGTGTGATAGCCTGGTACCTTGTCAGCATAAGCTTCATCATAATCCATCTTAGGACCTCGTATTAAGACTGACTGCAATTTGTATTTGATTACTTGTTGTCTGCCCACTCCATTACACATTACGGGCGTGAGTTTATGTACAAATGTATGCAACAGATTAATAGATTTAAAATCCGATTACTTGCAGTTACTAGGTTACTTTGCGCCGTCCATTATAAGAGAATTATAGGGCAGTAGAAGATTTACTACCACCCGTATCGAATCACTTGATACGATGAATGGCGACCGTTCAGTGAAGTAGCTGTGCTAAAGTACTTAATACTGACCGGGAAATGTATGTAACTGTGGAAGAAACTGTATGAAATATCCATGTATATACTACCCTGGTCACTGCGACTCTGTATATAGTCACTGTGGTATCGTGGATAGTCACTGTAGTCATGTGGATAGTCACTGTAGTCCTGTGGATAGTCACTGTAGTCCTGATAGTCATTGTGGTCCTGTGGATAGTCACTGTAGTGCTGTGGATAGTCACTGTAGTCCTGATAGTCATTGTGGTCCTGTGGATAGTCACTGTAGTCCTGTAGATAGTCACTGTAGTCCTGATAGTCATTTTGGTCCTGTGGATAGTCACTGTAGTCCTGATAGTCATTGTGGTCCTGTGGATAGTCACTGTAGTCTTGATAGTCATTGTGGTCCTGTGGATAGTCACTGCGGTCTCGCGGATAGTCACTGTGGTTCTGTGGACAGTCACCGTAGTCCTGTGGTAATACTGATAGTTTTGTGGATAGCCACTGTGATCCTGTGGATAGTCACTGTAATCTTGTGGTCCACCGGTATGCTTCTCAAACGAGCAGCGCCGGTTCGAACCCTGGTACCGGACTTGCACTATGGAGTTATTAATTTGTCTTAAATGTATCTCACTAACACAGTTGGCTCGATCATTATAGACTCATCACGTTAGTCTAAGGTGTGGGTAATTAGTTCACCTTGCGATGTATGTACCTCTGACCACCCCCATTGGAATATAGTCGTGAGCTTATGTTATGTCATATATTTACTACATTCCTTCTTGGGTTGGCTGTAAGGGTCATACCTCAGTATGTGACACCACCACGGTCGGATAACCAAAAAAAAATATTCTGTTGACACCTGTTGGGCTAAAAGGCCAAATTGAAGTCGCATTCAGTGGAACAAACCAAACTAAAAAGAGTCAAAGTTTAAATGATTGAGGGAAGACAAACTGTGAACCGGCGTGAGTGTTCGAAACGATTGTTGAATATAGAGGAAGCAAGATAAGTGTGTCAGAATCTAAGTCTTTGCTTAAATTGGCGGGAAATAGGCGTGAATTATGTATATAATAAAAACAAACTCAACTGAAATCGTGTTTATTTAATCTCTGCAAATATTCAACACTATTGAAGCTTTCAATTCATCGTTTCACGGTTATTTACATATAAATAGTCAATCATTGAGATTGAAACATTGATGGCTCGTGTAATTGGTCAATTTTGATTTCAATGCGGGATAGATTGATGGGTCTTTTAACAGATATATTTAGTTCCGTATTCAGTTCAAAGAAAAGATATTTAACTTATTCTATGGTTAAAAGTTGGTGAAGAAAAAGTTATAAAAAAGACCGTGCGCTGGTTAATAACTAGAGAGGAGCCGACTACAGGTTTAGTCGACTGGCAGATTATAAGTAGTCGGCCCCTGAAAGCCGACTCGTCAGCCAATTGTTCGACTACTACTGAGTAGGAAAATACTGTTTCTAAAGTTAAAAATATACACAAAACTATGAAGAACATAAAACATAAACAGCCTATATACGTCCCACTGCTGCGCATAGGTCTCCTCTCAATCAGCTGGAGGGGGTATGGAGCGTACTCCACCACGCTGCTCCACTGCGAGTTGGTGGAGGCGTTTAACGAAGAACATAATACATTAGTTTATTTTAGTGGTTTTCGTCACGTATGGCAACAAATATTACATTTAATATATACTTTCGTGTTAATTGGTGTGATTTATGTTAAATTGTTTATGTTTTTATTGCAAGCATTTTGTGCATGCTGAAGCTAACTTATTCAACGTAGACAGGTCGGCATTTTTGGTGTTTTTTTTTTATTTTTTGTTTTTTTTTCATGTAAGTTAGTGCAATTCTTTTCAATATTTATTGTGACCATCAACACAATAAATAGGTAAATCTTACAATATTTTTTTTGAGGATGACTTTCGGCCATATATGTACATTTCCTAAAATAATCAGCAGACATTTATCAACATCAGAGAGCAACATCAGCAGAGAGTTATTATCACTTTTACAGTCGTAAAAGTGAGTAAAGTACCTACAAACATTTGATATTACCAAACTAGGGCTAATAAGTCACTTGTGCCACAAAAAAATTCGCAATTTTTTGTCGCATCATGGAAACTTTAGAACAAAAACATATAGCTGGATGAAACAACTTATAATTGACATGAACGCCTGTACCTATGATCCACAATAAATATATTTCATTTCATTTCATTTTAAACAGGTCCAGCAGGGCTAACGTGCGCAACGTCATAAAACTATCGATCGATTCAATAAATTTTGTCGAAATCAATAAGTTTGTTTTTGCCCTAACATGCGTGTCACGTGATTTTGTTCGTATTTTGACAGAACGAAAACACTTATTCGGGTTTACATATTAGCACCAATCGACAAAACGACATAACTATATCGTCAGAATCGATAAAGTAACCGTGACAAAAGGGTATAGCGAGGTAAGGAAGACGAAATGGCCCCCATGGCCCATGACGGAATTATCATTTGTACTGGTATTGGCACTCTAAAAGAATACGAAATGTAAGGTCGTTGACCCCTGACCTTGACCTGTCTTTGAGATATTCGAGAAAGTTCGTACGCGCGCCGAGTTTTTTCAAAATTTTTTTTCCGAAAAACTATAAAAGCTAGAAGGATGGGACCAATTGCGTATAATTAGGGATACTTTGAAAAATATTCTGAATTTTTTTCAGAGTTCTGGTGAAATGACAACTGTGCAAAATAATTAAACAAAATATAAATATATTTTTTTAGTACTGTTCTATTATGTTTACCGCGCCAAAAAAAATATATAATACTCTTTGATTTATATACTTACACCACACAAAAACTGATTAAAATCAAAGAGGCGCTTCTTGAGTAATTATGAATTTACTTAGTGTGCGTACGGCTGGTAGGAACTAATTAAAGAGGTCGTTTTTAGATTAATTATTATAATTACATGTTAAACATAATTTTAATCATCATCATCACTGTTTTCATTTATTACAACATTGACTGCATCATTTGAAAATATTTTCGACAGAATTTCAGCAGGACGTAAAATGCGAGATAGATATCTCGCATGAGCTAAGTAATATAATTATTACACTTGCGGCATATGAAAATCGACTTGCGAAAATCGTATTTTGGGCAAAAGAAAACCCATTTATGCAAACCGTTTACAATTTGTACTACGAACTAGAGTTTTAAGTTTAGCATCCTGTAGCACTTTCTTCATAATAGTGGCATCATTTTCCGTACCATAAATTGGCCCAGCAAAATCAACTATAAACCCGTTCGTAGTACAGATTGTAAACAGTTTGCATAAATGGGTTTTCTTTTGCCCAAAATACGATTTTCGCAAGTCGATTTTCATATATCGCAAGTGTAATAATTATATTATTTAGCTCATGCGAGATATCTATCTCGCATTTTACGTCCTGCTGAAATTCTGTCGAAAATATTTTCAAATGATGCAATCAATGTTGTAATAAATGAAAATAGTGATGATGATGATTAAAATTCTGTTTAACATGTAATTATAATAATTAATCTAAAAACGACCTCTTTAATTAGTTCCTACCAGCCGTACGCACACTAAGTAAATTCATAATTACTCAAGAAGCGCCTCTTTGATTTTGATCAGTTTTTGTGTGGTGTAAGTATATAAATCAAAGAGTATTATATATTTTTTTTGGTGCGGTAAACATAATAGAACAGTACTAAAGAAATATATTTATATTTTGTTTAATTATTTTGCACAGTTGTCATTTCACCAGAACTCTGAAAAAAATACAGAATATTTTTCAAAGTATCCCTAATTATACGCAATTGGTCCCATCCTTCTAGCTTTTATAGTTTTTCGGAAAAAAAATTTTGAAAAAACTCGGCGCGCGTACGAACTTTCTCGAATATCTCAAAGACAGGTCAAGGTCAGGGGTCAACGACCTTACATTTCGTATTCTTTTAGAGTGCCAATACCAATACAAATGATAATTCCGTCATGGGCCATGGGGGCCATTTCGTCTTCCTTACCTCGCTATACCCTTTTATGACGTTGTCCGAAAAATTAAGATGATTTCGTGCTTCGGAGGGCACGTTAAGCCGTTGGTCCCGGCTATTAGCCGTAAAAACACCTCCACCAACCCGCAGTGGAGCAGCGTGGTGGAGTATGCTCCATATCCCCTCCGGTTGATTGAGGGGAGGCCTGTGCCCAGCAGTGGTACGTATATAGGCAGTTATGTATGTATGTTATGTGTGCATGTTAGCCCTACAAATCGCGTTACAACTAATAATCCAACAAGAAGTAAACCTAAAATCTAGAACACATATCGCTACATTCTTGCCCCATAACCTATTATTTAAAGGACCCCCTGGGTTCACAAGTCTGGTGGAGCCAATTTCTCGGATTTATCGCCAACAGTTACCTTGACTGTTGATAAATGTCAGTAATCTAGACGGGCCTAGATCGCAGATTACTAGCTTATTCAACGGGACACGCCACTGAGTTCTTGTTGTAGAGAGATGCCGCGGGAGCATAGCCGGTGGCACCGAAATATGCACAAAACGATCACATTCGGCAACGATCGTGTTATAAAACTTTTCACAGCATTCATTACTTCTTTGGTATCGCATAACCACAATTAGTGCCTGTGTTACTACGCAATGAACGGCGGGTAAATCGATGTAGCAGTCCAGCCAGAAATCTCTTGTTGCGACAGCTTCAAATGCCAACGTGAGTTAACAAGCGACATGCAGACTCGTGCTATGTAGTGCTCAGGCATATCTCCGTTGTTTCCATGATCTGTGGGTTACATTATCTGTAAAAGGTGGATGTCGTGAATCTGTCTCTCTGCGAGATTTTAGAGTTCTGGGGCGGAAGGCAAGAGGGAAACCACTGCCCTTTTTTCCCCTAAAAAAGTAGCATGGAAAATGCTGCACCGACAAGAGCGTGGCTCTTAAATTGATGATGATGAGCTGAAGGACAACATGGCCACTCCATTTGTTCTTTACTTCGCTACACTCTTCATCTGCCTGTCTGTTTATCGTTCAAAGTAATTAAATAAATTTTCAGAACTACCTATATACGCTGTGTACGAATCATGGATTCGAGACCTAATGCATATTTTATCTTTGTTTTTATAACACGTTCAATGAGAAAATTGGTAAAAGGCTAATTTTCCAACTAGCTAAATCTGTTACTTTTTGAAAAAGCAACTTGTGACGTCATAGAAAAATGTGACAAAATGTCACACTTATTGTTTCATTTTTCTTTATTCAAATTCATAAATAAGTTACTTAAATAGAAAAAAGAAAACGTTTTTTGTCACGTTTAGATCTGTATTTATTATTTAATCAGAATTTTATAATTTATCTTTGACCTTGGACTCTACCAAATTATTCCGTAGGAGTTATACAGCACCATCGACTTTTTTTTTGGGGAATGTGGCTTGGAGAGTCCCTGATTATGAGTTTATAGTTTTGTTTATATAACAACAACTTAACTCGAAAAAGTCCAGACTGTCCTCTCAAAACTTTATGGCGTCGTGATCCTCGCGTTTATCATCGAAAGTTATAATTTTATCCCGATCTTTTTCAAATATATCGCCATCTGATACGGCGCCCTGCTGCGCGGGTCACTTTGACCCTAGGTCAGGTTTTCTCGTTCCCTTTTTGCCATGTCAAATTTTATTTATGACAGTGACTCGCCTTGAGTTGTCGGGTAAGTGCATGGTTGACTTTGCAAGTGGGAGTCGTCTGTTTGGGAAAAAAATGTTTTATAACTTTCTCGGGAGCATCTGTTACCACTGTATAGAAGGCACATTGACAAGCGGTCGTTGAATAAATATTGTTTGGATAATAGATAATAAAAAAATATATATATTGTTTGGGTTAGAAAGAGAAGAGGAAGGCCTTTGCCCAGCAGTGGGACATTAATTAGGCTACAGAAAAAAAAATAGATAATCACGTGATTTCCAGAGTTTTTGCCCGATTTATGGCAAGAGGCTCGCCTACTATTACATGGAACTTAAACGTAGCTAGCGAGGTGTGGGTGCATAATACCATACACCTCTGCCAGCCCCTTTGGGGATACAAGCGTGTTGCTTTGTTATGTCTTAGAGTAAGGCAATTTAGAACGTCATCAAGGGGAGACTAATCATCAATGATGCTGGCATTACTGGAGAAGACCATGCATCTAGAAACTGCGTCTATTCCCTTTTGTCGGAGGGACCCTTTTTTTTGCATAATGTTGTTTGTCCTATTTTAATTAGCCATAACCGGTTATGGCATATTTTTTTTAGTCATAATCGTCTTTTGGCATAATGGTTACTTATACTGTTTTACTTAGCATAATGCTTGTTAAGCCTAATGATGTTTGCCCTATTCTTGTAGGTTTATTACATTTAACTTGGATACCATAGTGTAAATAAATAATAATAGTAGATTAGGGTGTTAGGGTGTTCCAACATGTTTATTTAAATAGGTATGGATTTATGCTTAAAGTGTTTATGCTTTATTATCTTATGTGTAAATAGCTATGCCTAATGCCTTTTATGCGTAACGATTATTAGGAATAGTAAATATATGCCATGCAAATTTATGACATAAAATTTTATGCCACAAAATGGGGAACCTTTGTCGCACCCTGAGGTCCAAGTTGAAGGCAGTAGTGGAAAAATGTGCTAAATTGTGGGGACATGATCAGAAAAATCACTTTGTGATCCCTAATTTGATTAGGGCATTACAGGCTGATTACCCAATTGTACGAAAGGAAGACGATCCGTGCTTTGGAGGGTAACATACTGCAGTCGGTTCTGGCTACTAATTATTTATTTTACTTAAGCAGGTAAGTATGTAGTTATTAAATGAGCCACGTTAAGGTCATTTGTACAACCTCACAATCCCCACGAGTGAAGAATAATTCCTACTATCATCATCATCAGCCCATTAACGTCCCCACTGCTGGGACACGGGCCTTCCCTATGGATGGATAGGGAGATCGGGCCTTAAACCACCACGCGGGCCCAGTGCGGATTGATGTGTATTAACGACTGCTAACGCAGCGAACCAACAACGGCTTAACGTGCCTTCCGATGCATGGAGGAGCTCGAGATGAAAACTTTTTTTTTTGTGGTCGCCCATCCTATGACCGGCCTTTGCGAAAGTTGCTTAATTTCAACAATCGCAGACCGAGAGCGTTTACCGCTGCGCCACCGAGCTCCTCCTGATGCATTTAGGCTGCCAAATCCCTACTATATGTATATCTAATGTTGTTCCTATAAAAACACAAATATATTTAATAACTATTACTCAAGTGCACCCAAAAATAGGACACCTTATCTACGTACATAACGATACGGAAGAAAATCGATACATTTAAACCCCATCGATGAACTGTCAACGGTAGATAAACAGATAGATAAACATCGGCCATTGACCCCTTATCCCACGTGATGTATCGGAGTCGAGTTTATATCATAATTTATGTGACAAGCGAACAAAAGCGTAAGTTTTTTGTTCCTTGGATATAAAATATTGGAAAAAAAAGGTGAAAGAAAGAAATTGAATGGGTTCCGATGAAGACCGCGCGTGCTCCACAATGGGTGTGGATGTCGACTTATTTTTATTTATAACATTTTATTTTCGCATAACATTTTTATTGTTTTTATGACTATACGGTTTTTATGTTGTGTTTTTAAGAAGTTATATTTTATGAAATGTCTTTTTGTTTCAGGTAAAGGATGGCGTGTTCGTGTCAAGGTTTGCTAGATGGTTTTTGGAACATGATTTGGCAGCCTAAATGCATAACGATAGGGTTGAAAAAATAACAACGATGCTTGATAAGGTTTTTGTACCTTATAGTTGTAAAAGGTCATATTTTTACAATATTTAAGTAGATATAAAGGCTATGAGGAGCTCGCTGGCGCAGCGGTAAACGCGCTCGGTCTGCGATTGTTGAAGTTAAGCAACTTTCACAAAGGCCGCTCATAGGATGGGTGACCACAAAAAACAAAAAAGTTTCCATCTCGAGCTCCTCCGTGCTTCGGGAGGCACGTTAAGCCGTTGGTCCCGGCTGCATTAGCAGTCGTTAATAACCATCAATATCAGGTCCGATCTCCCTATCCATCCATAGGGAAGGCCCGTGCCCCAGCAGTGGGGACGTTAATGGGCTGATGATGATGATGAAAGGCTATAGCCGTGGTAGCCAGTTGAAAGAACTTCACTCTCATTGTGAGGTTGCAGGTTCGAATCCACAGACCTAAACCAATGATACTCTCACTTTTATATCAAATTCAATAACACAAACCAAATTTTGAGGTCTGGGAGGTTAAAAGGCCACATAGAAGCAATTCATCAAAAAAAAATTTTTTTTTTGACGTGACTTATTGTATATTTGCCGCAGATGGCATTAACTACTTGGCCGGACAAATGGGGAGCGCTGAAGGCTCTCACCCGGTAACATAAAAAAAAGCAATATTTCTATTTGACATTTGTTTGCATTGCACACTTACTTTTATAAGCGCAAATGTGAAATTGCAATATTGTTTTTTTTTTAGATGAATTGCTTCGATGTGGCCATTTTAACTAATGTAATGGTTCCGGCCAAGTAGTTAATATACGGCAATTCTACAACAAGTCACATTAAAAACATACATAAACATAAATAGCCCATATACGTCCCACTGCTGGGCACAGGCCTCCTCTCAATCAACCGGAGGGGGAATGGAACATACTCCACCAGGCTGCTCCTCTGCGGGTTGTAGGTAGGTGGAGGTATTTTTACGGCTAATAGTCGGGCTCAACGGCTTAACCGTGCCCTCCGAAGCACGGAATCAACTTATTTTTCAGACAATCAGGTGATTTAAACAAAGTGATATCGACAATGTCCCCATCGGGAATCGAACCCGGACCTCCAGATCGTGAGCCTAACGGTCTAACCACTAGACCACGGAGGCCGTGTGTGTGGACGGAGACATCATAAAAGAAAAAAAAATCTGGTGAATAACATAATTAGTGCATGAAATATTATATTATCAATGAACTACAATAACAAAACAGTACAATATTTATACAATAGGGCTAGACAGAACAACCTGCATGGTAACATTGAATGGTATAATGCTCGTATGAAATCAACAGGGCACATAGATGGAAACACAGATACATTCATTGTTGTTTTAACAGGGCTAGAGACATGACAACGGTTTTTTTTCATTTGTAGAATCAATTATTCCATAATATGTATAATGTTCGCGACACCAAACACTTCAGGACCCCGATACCGACCCCGCCGGCGTGGTCGACGATTTCCCTCAATCAGCGCTTATCGCTATCGACCCACTAGGCTCGATTAATCCTTTCAAATATTCTTCCTCTCAGACGACGCCCTGAGCCGACGTTCGCGCCTAACTGGACACCCTCAGGCCTGTTATCTTAAACGTTGTACCGGGTAAGAGCCTTCAGCGCTCCCCATTTGTCCGGTCAAGTAGTTAATGCCATCTGCGGCAAATATACGATAAGTCACGTAAATAAATAACTCGAGAGGTATTTAATGGGAGGAGTTTGTCGTTTTTGGAGATGTCCTTAGGAAAGGTTTAGTACGATCTACTCTGAACCGGTGGCGTGCGTGTATGAAGCGATTGAGGTATGTGGAGGAAGTAAGAGAAGTGTGTCAGGATCGAAGCAAAGGGAATTCCATAGTCTCTGCCTACCCCGGTGGGAAATAGGCGTGAGTTTATATAAGTATAAACTACATACATGTCTTGCAGCATTATTACTAAACAAATATGGCTGACAAATGTATCAATTCGACGATGACAGAAATAACTATTTGTCTGTCCATCTGTCCATATTTTCACGGTTAAATAGCTAAACGCATTTTTGTTTATTAAAGATTTAAGTTTGCGTTCTTCTTCTTATCGTGTGGGTTGCGAGGTGGAATATCGACCTCATCAACCCTGGTGTCAGGGTTATTATTGAGCCGCCAAAGGCCCCCGCCATCAGAAGACTACATACTTACATCAGTAAGAATCTACCCTAGTGGTTCGATAGCGATAAGTGCTGAATAAGGGAAATCGTCGACCACGCGGGCGGGGTCGGTATCTGGGTTCTGAAATATTTGGTGTCGCGAGCTGATTGGTCGCCTCTATGGTTAGAGTAATCGGGTCGTCGGGATCGTATATTAGAAGAATTTATTTACCAAGACATAAGTGAATTTATGGCTCTTTATACTAATGGCCTTAAGCCATATTAATCAACAACCTAGGCAGAACACACGCTCGCAATGGTCCTTGCAGTCTAAGGTCATTAGTGCCCGAAGTTGACCCTAGGGTCAAACTTATTAAGACAATGGATAGGAACTAAGATGTATCGCCTCTTGTGCATTGTTTGAACCACTGGTATTTTCCAGCTATGGACCTTAAAACTTAAGGCTTTCTGGCCGGACTTTCTAAAGACCTTTGTTTTGAATTGTTCATTAGTTTCACTTTAAATAACTTCGTAATGAGATAGGTAATACGTTCCTCCTTTTCTTTCATGTCGGTTGTGAGTTCGGTGACCGACTTCAACAACCCTGGTGTCAGGGTTACTATTCAGAAGAGAATCTTATGTTAAGGAGTATGTGGGCACAAACTGAATACACAGAAGATATAAGGTGTTAGTGACGTAAAGAATACCGAGGGGGATGATTCAGACCATGATTCTGAGTTGATTTAAGTGGAATTTCATGTCGGATACACGAATTTTTTTGTTTTTTAAAATTATTTTCAGTTGCATACTTCGCGACGGAAAATTTCACTTGATATCAAATCGTGCCTCAAAATTTTCGTTACGATGTCAAAAACACCCAGTATTTATATTTAATATATGTCGAAGGACTTCAAAAACTTCATAGTTCTAGGCTTGGATTATTTTTTTACAACCACCGCAAATAGCAAGTTTTTAAAACAACTCACAACTATTATTATTAGGTACTTCTTTGGGACCAACAAGGTAAGAAAAAGCCGAACACCGCTTTCAACAACAAAAAAGCTAATAACGTGCGCAGCGAAATATTTAATTTCTTTAAAGTTTAAACACCATTTATTTAAATAGCGTTAAGGTATTTCGAAAATTACACTTAAAAACTTAAACAAAACCAATGAACAGGAAACATCGCCAAACAGCAGGTGTTTGACAGGACCTTTATTGACTACCGTCGAGTGCCAACCGTCAGACGTTCGATTTATTTCGAATTTGGAATAAAAACCCGCCAATCAGCGCGCAGCTGCCGCGGGCTCGTGCGCCGGTGCATGCTTAACGGAGCTTTTGTTAGGGTTCCTTGTCGGGATAAAAAATCCGGGGCGAGTTGCGGTATCTAGACGATGTCTATCTACCTGGGTTTGCAATCATAACTGTGCTAGCGTAGCTTTCTTGAAGGTTAGAGTAATATAAATTACGTTATCTCTTTATTAAAATCAAGGTAGGTAATGTGCAGTCAATTGCAGGTAATCATTGCTGTATTTAAAGATTGTAGTATAACTATAACAATAAAAATAGTAGTTAAGTATTATTTATTTTAAAGCTCTTTTATATGACATGAAAATATCACAATGTAGTTTAATATATTACAATTAATTTATCTTATCAAATATTTCGACTGATGTTTCCCAGATATATTTTTACCTACATTCGTACAATTAAATAAAATTTGTTTTATCTGTAACTTTATTACCTTTAAAAAGAGCACAGATTTTTTGATGACAATTTCATGGTAAAGGTATTGACCATTCACCTTTATATATTATCTATCATTTACAAAACATATCATAGAACTAGCCTTGTAACTTATTACACTTATTAAAAGAAAACATTATTTTTTATACGAAACCCGCAAGATGCAATCCAAAAGCAAATTACACTTTTTACAAGCGTTCCTTTTCAAAAATGCACGCCCATTGCTGCTTTTAAGTCGTTTCATACGAAGTTTTTGTTTTAAACCTGCGTTGGTTACGGAATTCAGTTTTTGTTAGGGTTGCTTCTTAATAGGGTTGCATCGATAGTCGGTTAGTCGGATATAGAAACAAATCGATATAAATAAAAAAATAAAAATGTCTATACGTATGGTGTAGTGACCATCATACCAAAACAACAACAAAGAAAGAAATAAGTGACATTGTTTAGAAATTATACTCAACATTTTTGGAAGTTATCTATTTTCATCGGTTGACTTAAATCGTGGGGATTCCTTTTACGTAAATAGCGACCGAACTGCTTAACGTGCTCTCCGAGGCAAAGATTGCCTTACTGTGATTACCCTAAAAGTCTTAACCAAACTAGAAATCACAAAGTAATTTTTGTAAAGTAATTTTTGTGATTATTTCCCTATCGAGTATTCGAATCCGGGGCCTCCAGCATGTGAGACTAACGTTTAACCACTCTGTGAATACCGTAAAACGGCGTAATTTTAAAAAGGTTTTTTTATTTTTTCCCTCAACAAAATAAATCAGTTACATAAGTCGCTATTACTGATTTTTTTTTCACAATTGTTAATGTAATATTTAAACAGTCATTTCAACTTTAATTTCAAAATTAATCAATGTAACCCCGTTTTACAGTACTGAGTAAACACCTACGTCTTCCGACTAGTCGCATAGTCGACTAATCGACGCATCTCTACAATCTCAAATGTACCATTGTGTTTCTTCCTGTCATTCAAGTTTGATTGAAAGTCAAAAGATCGACAGGTGTATAGCGGGCTCGGCTAATTAATTAAAATGTATGACTAACGGTGTATCGGCTTCAGATTTATTACTACCCGCAATTTGAAGGCGATTTGTAGTTTGTAGGTAATCGGTCAGGTAGCTTTTATCATTGTACAAGTCGTAAAATTGATACGTTTGCTTGAATTATGCATGAGATAAGTTATGGCGATATGGTTATGACCATTTAACTAATAGGTGCATTACAATTTTGCGATAAAATCTTTAGCTCCACTTACCGCTTTGGATTGGACTAATTTTCATTTATATTTTGTTATACTTATACTTATATAAGTATAGTGAAGGTGGTGGTCATGATCGTAGTAGGTGGTATTCCGTGGCCTCTGCCTAATCCAACGGGAAATAGGCTTGATGTTATGTATTTATGACATAAAATAAGAGTGCAATCCAAATTTAAGCTACTAAATAAACCGAAAAAGAAAATCATTTTTCTACGGAACCATTATAGATAAATCATGGCCACTTACGTGCCCTTTGGCTACAGATTAGTTTTAATACGTAGGCGTTACGATTTTAAGTCTTGTAAAGTGGCCTAGTTCAATTTATGATAATTGAAATTTTATAATCTTTAAATTATGCTTAACGACTCTAATGGTAAGTAATAACCGGATTATGTAAACTATAGATATTTGAAGTTACAACACTATTCCATAGTCTACCCTTTCTTGTAACCTAATAGCATAGAATAAGGAATTTTAAGGAATAATACTACGTATAGAACGGCAACTCTCCGCTCCCCACTAGCGGCTGAGCTAGGTTTACCTCACCCCGCTCACCCCGTTCGGTCTTACATTAGTCTTCAATCGTATAGCGTCAGACGACAAACACACACGATGCGCGTATACAATAACGTCAATGTGTAGGGTCTGTGTAAAACGAGGTGTTTTGTATGAAGTGTCTGGTGTGTGCTAATAGGTAGTAAAGTCCTGATTATTCTATCTGCATATACTGGGTGCGGTTTATTATAGTAGAAATTAGGAATATAATTAAATAAGCCACTGTAGTCCCCTGGTTCACCAGCTAGTTTTTCAAATGGCGAGCGCCGGTTCGTTCTCCGGTACTGGACTGCATTATGCGGAGGTCTTCTCCGAGGAAAATCTATTTTCAATTTTTTTTTGGCCAATATGGCCTTCGGGTATTTTCAGCCGACTTATTTTACAATTCCCACATATGGCTTTTTAACTACTTGGCCGGACAAACAGGGAGCGCTGAGGTTTCTCACTCGGTACAAAATTTAAGACAACAGGTCTGCGGGTGCCCAGTTGGGCGCGATCCTCGGCTCAGAGCGTTGTTTGAGAGGATCATATTTGAAAGAATTAATCGGCCCTAGGGGCCGAAAGCGATTAGTGCTGCATGAGGGAAATCGTCGACCTCGCCGGTGGGGTCGGTATCGGGGCAACATTGGGGTTGAACATAATAATTTGTCTATATATTAAGTAAGTACCTATGTAAATTCAATTCAACGCGAGGGAAACCGCGGTCTTGACTAGTTATGTATACCTTCGCATTTTCTGTAAACAACATTTTCAGTACAACATGAGATTAGCATAACTGTTTTGCATCAACGCGTTCGTTAAAATAACAAAGTTACTGCTGCTAATAGATGCGTGCAGACTTCACTGGAAGGAAATAAAAGCAAGAGTTTGTGACAATAGAGACTACACGGATATAAAGAGAATTACTAGATAACGCATCTAATTATAATATATCTGTGATAGCTAAGAAACGGTTAAAGTGTGGAATGAAAATTGAAACAAGAACTCTAAAATTAATAACAACCGCTTTTGTTGGTGCGGGCAAAATCCTATGTTATAAAGGCGGTAACAGACCAACGACGCTCGGTTGATAACGGGTGCTTTTTGACCAATGACAGATATTAGTTGCTGTGTGTTGGTAGGTAAGTACCTCTTTTTGTACAGGAATATTGCGAGCGTCACAATGGCCGATAATTCGGCATTTTTTAAGTTGAAATGGTGCTCAATTATTGCTTTCCTATTAGTGCCCCTTAGTCCCTGTCACCAGACATTTGCTTCCAACTTATTTTAGATATAAAATAACATTTGAAGGTGACCGGCCATCCTGACGTCAGGATGAGTGGTGACCGCCAAGAAATATTCTCGCATTCTCACCTGATAGAAAATGACGATGGTGACTTAGGGATTTATCAAGAGGTGTCGACTACGGGTACGCGTTATTAAAAAAAATATATTTAAATAAAAGTTAAAGCACTGAGTTAGCGAATGGCGAATGAAAAAAATAACGCTCCGGACAGGAAGAAAAAAAAACTCAAACTTCAAAGGTAAAAAACAAACAATTTAGGCTAAGAAAAAAATACACTCATTCATTACCTATACATCCAGTGACGCATTCTCAACGTCCTGGATTGCCTGTACGGAGCGCACTTGACCTGTCGCGACGTCGACCCTTGAGCACGCGCATAATATGAGACCGCGTCTGTAGACGTGCTGAGTTTCTTCGGCTGGCTTATAAGGATTAAAAAAAAACTTAAAGTTACCTATTGCGAAAACCGATCTTCATTGACCTAGAAAAATAATAATTTAATCAATTGCTTGAATCTATATTATCTAAGCTTCTGAGAGAATGATGATATCTGAGTTGAAAAATGTTTCCAGAGTGTGTATTATTTTGGTACCTAATCTGTATCGAGGCTGAACAGCGATACATCACTCATAATTACGAAGAAAACTTTTAATAAAGAATGTAACGAAGAAATTAATAACTGAGATACATGTTAATTCCTTAGACGACTTTCCGAAGATGCCAAGAATGAAATACAAACGTTTAGAAAACTAGTCTAGACTAGTAAAACAATTACAGTGAATAATCTGAAGTAACGCTGACTGAGTACAAACAACATTTTTAAACCTAATTAAAATTCAGAAGCCATTTTACTGTGGAGTGAAGTGACATGCATTATGAAGATGTTTTGCCTAACGCCGCTGCGGTAGGTTGACGTTAGTGAAAATTGACAAACGGTTTCTTTATTGTTTTTCTGTATACGGACTTACTTTAGAACATAGAATAAAAAAGAACACTTAACTACGTAATAATATGAGTAATAATGAGGAGCTCGGTGGCGCAGCGGTAAACGCGCTCGGTCTGCGATTGTTGAAGTTAAGCAACTTTCGCAAAGGCCGGTCATAGGATGGGTGACCACAAAAAAAATGTTTTCATCTCGAGCTCCTCCGTGCTTCGGAAGGCACGTTAAGCCGTTGGTCCCAGCTGCATTAGCAGTCGTTAATAACTATCAATCCGCACTGGAGCCGCGTGATGGTTTAAGGCCCGATCTCCCTATCCATCTATAGGGAAGGCTCGTGCCCCAGCAGTGGGGACGTTAATGGGCTGATGATGATGACGTAATAATACTCCAACCAATAAACCAATGATTGTCGAATTTATTATCGAATTTATGTTTGGATCATAAATGATCACCAGCTCAGCGGTAAAGGAAAACATCGTGAGGCAACCCACATTCCCGAGAAATGCATTTTCATATGTGACGGATTTCCCTTCGCGGGTTCAGACAGGCAGTCGCTTCTGTAAAAAACTGGACCTGTCAAATCTTCAGGTTAGGTAAGTGGACCCTGTGAAAACGGGATAATGCTAGTGAGATCACTACGTTATAATACTTGGGAGTATTTACACCCATTTGTATCGGGCTCCTACCTCACCCCCCCTGGGTTTTGTCTGTGTAGTTAAAACGAAGTGTCCGGTGTGTGTTTTGGTCTTATGAAGACGTAATTTACGATCCCGACGACCCGATTACTCTAGCCATAGAGGCGGCCAATCAGCTCGCGTCACCAAACACTTCAGAACACCGATACCAACCCCGCTGGCGTAGTCGACGATTTCCCTCATTCAGCGCTTATCGCTATGAACCTGTTGTCTTAAATTTTGTACCGGGTGAGAGCCCTCAGCTCTCCCCATTTGTCCGGCCAAGTAGTTAATGTCATCTGCGGCAAATCTACAATAAGTCAAGTAAAAAAAAAGTTTTAGTCGTAAATTGCCGTAAGCTAAGGAGTAAGAGGGATCGCACAGACAGTCTGTCTCGTTCGCACACGGTAAGAATGAGTGTAAATCTCCGTGTATAAAGTGCCTCTGGTACCACAAACTTACTATTATCACAAGCCAGTTACTAAGTTACCATATAGGTCGAGGGTGATACTGTTGGCGCCAGCATTATTTACAATGTTATCATTTATCTTTACTGCTGTCACGTAACACTCAAAATGTTGTCAAAATGGGACATAGAAACATGGTGTTCAAAGGTACTGTAGATAGAGGAAAATAGGTTTATTTTTTTTCAATACGATTTACGAAAGGTACTGTAGATAGAGGAAAATAGGTTTATTTTTTTTCAATACGATTTATAATTATCTATTTTAAAGAACTTCAAGTTGGTTTCCGATTACTACTCCAGTGGTTCACCGATGGCCTCAAGATTTCGAGGTCCCGGGTTCGAAACCCGCTGGGGACATATCACATAAAACACTGTGATGCTTAGTTTGGGTTAGGATATTGCAGGCTGATCACCCAATTGTCCAAAATTATTATAATCCGTCGGAGAGCACGTGGAATAGTTGGTCCCGGCTACTATTTATTTATGTAAGTGTGTAGTCGTTACATGAGCCATGTCAGGGGCTTTTGGCGGTTCAACAGTAACCCTGACACCAGGGCTGATGAGGTCGGTCATTTATCTCCTGCACGGGAGAAGAATGGATTACGGGTGATGAGTAGTGGATACGACGTTCCCGGGAATGTTCCCAAAGTGGGAATGTTCCCGTTGTAAAAACTCTTCAATAAGAAAGACACTGGCAGCTTTACTTTTTCATTTTTTTCTTTTTTGTACAGTCATGAGCAATATCATGTACCCACTTTAGAACCCTGTCGCACTATCATATTTGACATTCAATGAGACTTACGGTTTAATTTGTCAAAAAAGTTAATGTGACATGGTACCAATGTGTATAGGTACATATTAATGCTCGTGACCGTACTCTGGTCTTATCTGCTTAAAGGTTATGTAATAAAGATCTTTTTAACTTAATTTTGTGCTTTAGTCCTCTCGGGAACGTTCTACTTACGGCACATTCCCGGAAACGGAACATGGTTATGAGTGTCTTTATATTTGTAAAAATAAGAACAGAAAAAAACAAAGTCAAACTTCTTATCGTACTTTCCAATAAATCCGCTTTGGCCTTTCGAAATGGCACGAGTTAAATCTACGACTCCATCTTTACGCCAGTCGACATTTCGAATTGGCAAAATATGGTCGTATTTTTTATCGAAACGTGCGCAGTCGGAAAGATTAAGCGATTCCTATGCGGACGAGGTATACGCGCCACGATTTGCGTGTTCTGATTGAAAGTTTGTCATGAGAAGAAAAAAATACAAACAATATAGCTTTTACGAACAGGCACGTAACCTTTATCGGAGTAGGCAGTCATAAAGTCACGAGGAAAGCCGCCATGACAGTTATTACGATCCACTTTAGGACGTGAACACAAAATGTCAATATGAGTATAAGAACATGTGAGAAAGTCTTTTGTTTGCAGGCTGAATCAGCTGGGGGTCTAAAAGAACACATTTTTCAAGCAAAATTGGCTACTTGACTGTTGTAACAATTAACTAGTTTATCATTTAATAATAATTATCTAATAGTTTTTTTTATTAAGACCATTTTTAAATATTTTTTATTTACAAAATAAGAATGCGATTTTTTATCTGTTTAACAAGACTCGAAACACGGACGGCCATGATTGATTGTTACGTCACATTTCACAAAATGAACAAACATCTGTCAAGTTTCAAGTTATACTGTTTGACAGTTTCAGTTTATTAAAATGTGACGTCACTGGGCAAAATGTCACGTGATCAACCGTTTACGCGCGAAATTTTAAATTGATGAGGAAAAATACGTTTTTTTTCAATAATATAAAGCTTTTTCGAGTAAATAAAATATTTTAAGAGGTATAAAATAAGCGTTTGTTATTTTTAAAATACTTATACGAAAACTGTCAAGTAGCCAATTGTAATTTGACATTTGCGCATATGAAAGTAAGTGTGCAAGGTCATTAAATGGCTTTTTAGATTGATCCCTTCAAAAACAGTTTCATGTCAAAGGTTGCCAAAACAAGATCATATCAATCGCATTGACAAAAAGTTATCAGATCTCATATAGAGTCAAGCTTCTACTCGTTAGGTAAAATATGAGGTTTGTCCGTTTTTTTCCATTGTCTCTGCTAACCCTGGTGGGAAATAGCCGTGAATTCATGTATGTATGTAGAATTGTACCTTTGCTTGCATAGGGAAGATATATCGACACGTGAATCCAATCACATTTCCTGCTTTCTTGTTTATAAACAACGGGAATTTTACGACAGTTAATTGATCTGTAATACATGGACAGATCCGGTTCTGTTGTGACTGACAGATCTAACACAATTAACGAGTGTTAACCTTTAGATACAGGGTGTTAGTGATATCATAACGAATACTGAGGAGGATGTTTCAGACCATGATTCTGAGTTAACATCAAGTGGAATTTTCTGTCGCAAAATTCATGTTTCTTTTTGTTTTTTAATTAGTTTCAATTCTATACTTTTCGAATGGAAAATTCCCCTGCTCGAATCAAGGTCTGAATCATCCCTCTATGTTTTCGTTACGATGTCACGAACACTAACAATAAGAGAAGAAAGAAAAAAGAAGAGAGATACCAAAAACTACTTGAACAGAATACAAAATGACTAAATAAAATACACAAAGACAAGGAAGGTAATAGTTGTTAAAGGCTAGTTTGCAGTTAATATTTTTTATCTATAGACAAATTGTTACCAAAACAATGATTACTAACGGATACCAATGATTTTCGGATAAAGATTGATTCATTAAAATTCAAAGTCAAAAATATCTTTATTCAGTAGATAACATAGTTACACTTTGAATCGTCAGCTTCTCACAACCTGTATAGCCGGGGAAAAGAAGCTGCAAGAAAAGCCTCAGCACAGGGCTCTAGACGTTTTTTAAAAACAAAAATATATACACTTCTCATCAAAAAAATCGAAACACTTCCGTTTTCATTGTTTCTGTCCGAATTTAACACAAAAAAGAATTCATACGATGAAAAAAAATACATAAATGTATAGCTGGCAGTTTGGCCATTACAGTAATAAGCGAAAATTCTAAATTCAAAATTAGAATTTCATTTGTTTATCTTATAAACGAAATGAATCACTGTTTTGAGACAAATGTGTGTTTAGGGTTGGAGTACATTTAGCGTTTAAAAACTAAAAATTGGCGCCTATCCTTAAACTTTTTGTTTTTTATTTCAATACTGTGACTTTGGGACGTCTGAAAAAAGGTTTTTTTTCTAAAACGTATGGATACTTCGCCCACAGAAGCCGCCCAAGTTGTGGCATTGCTGGATTCTGGCCTTAGTCAGCGTGTTGTGGCTGCAAGACTGCATCTAAGCCTGTCATCTGTTCATAGAGTCTATAAACGTTATCGGGAGACTGGTTTGTTCACGCGCCGTTCAGGATCTGGCAGGAATCGGGTCACTTCTGAGCGAGATGATCGATTTATTGTAACAACTTCTTTAAGAAATCGACGCCTTAACGCTTTTCAACTGCAGCAGCGGCTTCGTGTTGTACGAAGGGTGGCTGTAAGTGACTCTACAATTAGAAGAAGGTTGAAGGATCGTGGACTGGTACCGCATAAGCCAGCAAATGGGCCGAAATTAACTGCAGACCATCGAAGAGCGCGCCTTAACTTTGCACGTGAGCACCTAAATTGGTCATACCTACAGTGGAGCAAAGTTCTCTTTTCTGATGAGTGTAAAATTATGCTGTATGGTAACGACGGAAGGAACAAGGTCTACAGAAGAGACGGAGAACGCTATGCACAATGCTGCATTGAAGAAAAGGTCAGCTATGGTGGCGGTTCTGTAGGTAGGTATGGCCAATTTAGGTGCTCACGTGCAAAGTTAAGGCGCGCTCTTCGATGGTCTGCAGTTAATTTCGGCCCATTTGCTGGCTTATGCGGTACCAGTCCACGATCCTTCAACCTTCTTCTAATTGTAGAGTCACTTACAGCCACCCTTCGTACAACACGAAGCCGCTGCTGCAGTTGAAAAGCGTTAAGGCGTCGATTTCTTAAAGAAGTTGTTACAATAAATCGATCATCTCGCTCAGAAGTGACCCGATTCCTGCCAGATCCTGAACGGCGCGTGAACAAACCAGTCTCCCGATAACGTTTATAGACTCTATGAACAGATGACAGGCTTAGATGCAGTCTTGCAGCCACAACACGCTGACTAAGGCCAGAATCCAGCAATGCCACAACTTGGGCGGCTTCTGTGGGCGAAGTATCCATACGTTTTAGAAAAAAACCTTTTTTCAGACGTCCCAAAGTCACAGTATTGAAATAAAAAACAAAAAGTTTAAGGATAGGCGCCAATTTTTAGTTTTTAAACGCTAAATGTACTCCAACCCTAAACACACATTTGTCTCAAAACAGTGATTCATTTCGTTTATAAGATAAACAAATGAAATTCTAATTTTGAATTTAGAATTTTCGCTTATTACTGTAATGGCCAAACTGCCAGCTATACATTTATGTATTTTTTTTCATCGTATGAATTCTTTTTTGTGTTAAATTCGGACAGAAACAATGAAAACGGAAGTGTTTCGATTTTTTTGATGAGAAGTGTACCTATTATAATTTTCGCTGCAGCAGTGAGATATGCGTTTGGGAGGTAAGTGACCTAAACTGTATTGCGCTGGTTTTTCCTTCAGGTTGGAAGGTCAGATAGGCGGTGTTTCTGTATAAGACCGGATCTGTCAAATCTTACAAAATCAAACGGGATATGGCGGGATTTTTCCTTACAGTTCTAATCTAATAAATAAATTCTGCATTTTTTCTTTCATCATCATCATCAATTTATGAGCCACGCTCTTGTCGGTGTAGCATTCTCCATGCTACTTTTTTAGGGAAAATAGACGGAAGGCAAGAGGGAAACCACTGCTCTATTTTTTCTTTATTTATTGAAAATTGCTTTCATTATTTGGCCGCAGTTAAATACTGCAGACCTTTTAATAAAGTATTCCAAACACAATGCAAGCATTCAAGTACCTTTGCGATACTATCGAGTGACGCCTGTGAAGTGTGACGCGTTCGGCGCAAGCGCATCTCGAAGATTAACGATAATATTGTTGTCTAGTCTTCACTGCTTATTTTTTACAGATCTTTTCAAAGGGAGGTTGTGCAATTGTATGATGTCAGAATGAATGGGAAAAAAAATAAACATATCCCATTTTAAACGTCTTTTTTTCTTCAAATTACTTTACTAAGTTTTATCGCAATTTAGGTATGTTTTTTTTTTTTTTTCAAATTAACAGTGATGTGCCGTTCTCGGGAATGTCCCTCCCACTTTGGGAACGTTCCCGGCAGTAAAAAGACGCAAAAGTCATGTAAAAAGACCTATATTACCTAACTTTTAAGCAAATAAGATCAGAGTACAAGAAAGAACAAGTTGAAAAAAGCAGCCAGTGTCCTTAACATTAAAAAGTTTCAACATTCCAACTTTGGGAACATTCTCGGAAACCGCACATCATTGGTCATGATATGGATCATCATCATCACCAGCCCATTAACGTCCCCACTGCTGGGGCACGGGCCTTCCCTATGGATGGATAGGGAGATCGGGCCTTAAACCACCACGCGGGCCCAGTGCGGATTGGTGGTTATTAACGACTGCTAATGCAGCCGGGACCAACGGCTTAACGTGCCTTCCGAAGCACGGAAGAGCTCGAGATGAAAACTTTTTTTTTTGTGGTCACCCATCCTATGACCGGCCTTTGCGAAAGTTGCTTAACTTCAACAATCGCAGACCGAGCGCGTTTACCGCTGCGCCACCGAGCTCCACGATATGGATAACCTAACCTAATTAAGAGTGTTGGGACACTTGCTCAGCAACAATAGATGGCGTGACAATAGCGGCCTCCGTGGTCCAGTGGTTGAGCGTTGGGCTCACGATCCGGAGGCCCCGGGTTCGAATCCCGGTGGGGACATATCACAAAAATCAATTGTGATCCCTAGTTTGGTTAGGACATTATAGGCTGATCACCTGATTGTCCGAAAGTAAGACGATCCGTGCTTCGGAAGGCACGTTAAGCCGTTGGTCCCGGTTACTACTTACTGATGTAAGTATGTAGTCGTTACATGAGCCATGTCGGGGGCCTTTGGCGGCTCAGTAATAATCCTGACACCAGGGTTGATGAGGTTGGTATTCCACCTCACAACCCACACGATAAGAAGAAAAGTGTAGCGGTAATCGATATTATTATTATTTTTATCATAGATAAACTAACCTTAATACTCATGAATAAATATATCTGTGGAAGGGAGTGGAATTCCCTTCCATCTTCTGTTTTTCCGAATGCATATAACCCGGGTGCTTTCAAGGCCAGAGTGAACACCTTCTGGGCGAGCTCCATCTTAGGCTTCGTCAATGCCTTCAGGCAAGTCTGGGGCCAAGAGCAAACACATCAAAATTTAAAAAAAAACCTATATTATTTTCCTATCAACAATGTATATATTTTATTTTGTGACCCAATGCGTTTTCCTCAAGGCCTAAGCAAGCTAGCCTCAAAATTAATGTAAGCAAGTAGGCATTTAATACAAAAAAACTTGTGGTATATTCTCTTTTTAAGCGTTTATTCCCGTACATTTGTAAAGTAAAAACATTTATCATGTGTCTATAAAGTCTTCTCCAGTGAAAGCATGAGATAGACTGTCATTTTTCTCAGTTCGTTGTCGCGGGAAGCAAATGCGTTCCAAATTATTTTTAGACAGAATTTTGATATTTTTACACTGTAACGCTCACATCGGACGGATCTTACATGACTTTAAATAACTATTATTACTTGCTTCAGTTTTTATGAATGTTTGTTTTCGATTTTTATTTATTTATGCCTTTCGCGCATTGATTTACCACTACCATAGATACAGCGCTTGATACAAAAATGCGGCGAAAACTTGGCGCTTGTATAGCTATACATTTGTCCGACAAATGGGGAGCCCCATTTGTCCGGCCAAGCAGTTATTGCCATTTGCGGCAAATCTACAATAATCGAATCTAATCTAGCCTAGAAGATCCCACTGCTGGGCAAAAGCCTCCCCTTCCTCTTTCCATTTTTCGCGGTCCTGTGCGTACTCCGACCAGTCCCTCCAACAAGCGTCCAAGTCGTCACGCCATCTCTTTCGAAGTCTACAATAAGTCACGTTAACAAATATATACGTATTTCTGCATTCCAACACATCTTGTATGGTGTGTTTTATCGACAAATATACAAAAAATGAAAGAATGAGGAAGTGCTAGTAAGAGTAAGGGAAAAGAGACAAATACTGAGAATTATTGAGGACAGACGAGGCAAGATGATTGGACACCTAATAAGACACGACGAATTTATTAAAAACATCATAGAAGGAAAGAGATGAAGGGGAAGACCAAGAAGAGTTTACATGGAACAGATTAAAGAAAAGGTTAACGTGTCAAGGAATTGGCCTTTGATAGACTGGAATGGAAAATGCTACACCGACGTGGCTCTTAAATATACTTACAAGAGGATACTCAGCACATACACACATAAAAAGCCTATAGCACGTCTAACTAATCTACAAACGTGTTTACATCATATCTAACCAGTGAGAGGTTGAAAGGTGCAAAACAACAACGTTCCCGCATGCGTGTTCGGTTTTTATCACAATTTCTCGCGGAAAGATAAATTGTGCGTTGGTAATGGCGTTTTTATCGGCAAAGGGTTGGTTGCACATTGGACGAACATGTACTCGCGACTTGCGATTAGACGGTTATCGGTCTCGGTTAGAGAACTCGAACCCGGGATCCCGGAATTTTCGGGATTACATTTAATGAATCCCGGGATTTTCGGGATTATTTTTTTAAGTCAACATGCGATTCAAAACAACTGCAACATGGATTCGAACATGCGACCTCAAAGTGAGAGGCAAGCGTTCTACCAACTGGGCTACCACGGCTCGTGTTCTTCTTATCGTGTAGGTTATGAGGTGGATTACTAACCTTATTAACCCTGGTGTCAGGGTTATTATTGAGCCGCCAAAGGCCCCTGATATGGCTCATGTAATGACTACATACTTACATCAGCACGTATTAACCGGGACCAATAGCTTAACGTGCCTTCTGAAGCACTGATAATTTTACTGTCGGACAATCAGATGATTACAGGCTGTGTAATGTCCTAACCAAACTAGGGATCAAAAAGTGATTTTTGTGATATGTCCCCACCGGGACACGACCCCGGGGCCTCCGGATCGTGAGACCAACGCTCAACCACTGAACCACAGAGGCCGTTGCAGCATTAAATTATTTAAATTGCTTGCTCGAAAGTTTTCGAGACGATGTCGAGATTCCGCGCGTCTTTCGCGAGGCCTTTAAAAAAGGTTATTTGAAAAATGTAATCTTTAAAAAATAAATAACCTTTTAAAGCCGACATCAGGCCTAATGAGTCGGTTTTACCGCTTGTAATTACTTCTGAGTCGCGTTATCTGTGTAATCGGAGATTCTTTAAATGAATTTCTGAGTGTAAATTCGATAGCCTTGATTGCAGTTGTAAAACAAATAAGGAACCTACAGGAACATGCATAACACAACACAACTTAAGTTATTTTTACGTAAATACATAAACAGCATTCGACCGGTGCATCTTGTCACGTCCCACTGCTGGGCACAGACCTCCTCTTAATCAACCGGAGGGGGACGGGGCTTTTTTTTGTGTAGATTTGCCGCAGATGGCATTAACTACTTGGCCGGACAAATGGGGAGCGCTGAAGGCTCTCACCCGGTACAACGTTTAAGACAACAGGCCTGAGGGTGTCCAGTTGGGGGGACGGAGCATACACCACCACGCTGCTCCACTGCGGGTTGGTGGATGTGTTTCTCAATCAGCATAATAGGTGCACTGAACTAAATTTGTACCTAGTCCCCTTTTCGCAGAACTATTGTTTAGTCATTGGTCTACAAATAATTCGTTACTTTGTAACTAAGTTAGCTTAGTCTGTGGTTTTGGTCTAATTATTTTCATACCTGATTATTTTTATTCTCATTGAGAAACAGTGTGACAGAGATGTGGTGTAAAAGACGAAATAGTGACTAAGATTGAGAAGGAAATGTTAAGTTGGTTTGGACACGTAGAGCAGATGAAGAATAATAGGATAACAGCAGTATATAAAAAAGTGAAGATTGGTGGTAGAGATGGCAGAGGAAGATCTAGAAGGACGTAACCAAATTAGAGATATCTTTAGAAAAGGTTCATGTATGAAACAAGAGAAAATGCAATCTAGTCATCGATATACGGCGCAACTTCCGTTCTTTGCTAAAACTGTTTACATTTATAATTGTATGTGGAATTTTATAATGGCCTTCCAATTTATATACTTTAGTTTTATTAATACTATTAAGACGCTGTAAATTTCCGAAATAAATAAAATAATCATAAAAAAATAAAATAAGAGAAAAAAGAGGATGCAGGAGACGTAAGTCAGTGACTCTGCTTACCCCGGTGGTAAATAGGCGTAAGTATATATTCCTGGCTGGTTGTATTCCACTCAATTATAAACGCTTGAACATTTTATCAAATTACCTACTTAAATCAAAAGTGTCTCAAATAAGTAAAAGAAAGAAACCATAGATATCAGAGAAATATTTTAGAGTAACTGTACCAACTCTATTACGGAAACGGAGTCATTATACAATCAAGTGTCAAGACATCCAAATGCACCTGCAGTTATATAAACACTTGCATCAAGATGCACCGGTCGAATGCGAAATGAAAACAGTTTACACAATACACATCAGACTGCTTGACTGTTAGTGTGGACACAGATCAAGATATAGGTTGGAGAGAATGTGCCTAATTTGGTGGTGCCTCTCAGAGGACATTTGACATAATAATCTGAAAACATCTCATTACAGAGTTCATGATTTACTTAGCTTGTGATTTTTTTAAGAGTTCTTAACCAACAATTGAGCTGCGCTTAGTTAAAACAGTCGTAACCTAGATACAGTAAAAAAAATGAAAAAATGGTATTGATACAACAATATATACATAAACGAAACTATAGTACTAAATCATCGACTTTAATCTCACCAATAAAATTTCATGTCACAAACCTGTCACATCTGAGTTTTAGTTTATATAACATTGGCTAAGGAACCTGCGCGCGCGCACCCATCTACGGAAAGTTGCGTGAACCGCGTGTAGGTCAGGGGCCGACCGCGGTCTTATTATATCTTTCTGGTTCCGTGTTCACAGGTTGAGTGGGAAAAATATTACTTCTATACGTGTGTGATAATATTGTCCATGTTGCTGATAGATAAGTGACTACCTAATTATTTTTAAGGCTTTTTTAAATTACTCCGATGTAATTTTTTGTAAGTTTTAAGTCTGATGTCATTGTGTGTGGCGTCCTTTTGTAATAAATAATTTCTTTATTTTTCTTTTCTTTCGTAACGGCCTCCGTGGTCCAGTGGTTGAGCGTTGTGCTCACGATCCGGAGGTCCCGGGTTCAAATCCCGGTGGGGACAAATCACAAAAATCACTTTGTGATCCCCAGTTTGGTTAGGACATTACAGGCTGATCACCTGATTGTCTAAAAAGTAAAAAGAACCATGCTTCGGAAGGCCGTTAAGCCGTTGGTCCCGGTTATTACTTACTGATGTAAGTACGTCGTCGTTACATGAGTCATGTCAGGGACCTATGGCGGCTCAGTAATAACCCTGACACCAGGGTTGATGGGGTTGGTAATTCACCTGACAATCTACACGATAGAAGAAGAAGAATTTCTTTCTGAGTTAGGTAGGAACTGATGTTTCTTTTTTTTTTCTTTTTAAGAGTTATATTTCAAAAGCTGCTATATGTTTTTGCCTTTGTGATTTACATTATGAAAGAGAGAATAATTTCAATTTTCGCATCAGTTTGAGCTTTCCTTGGATGAAGTATTAGTATGGACTAATAGTAAATGCTTTAATAATGTTATATAAATTGATATCCTCTTTTAGAATTATTACAATATTAGTATCGTGTCTTCTATCGTTTTAGTTATTATTATTGAACATCTAAATAATGATCAATGTGTTGTAATATTCATGTGTGTTGTTGTGTGTTATTGTCTTGTTGTTGGATCAGCCTGGACTGGAGCCCCTAGCCAGTTATCTTATGTTGGATGTTGTAATTATAGCTGTTATTTTCTTGGCTACTTTGTCTTGTAATTATTTGACTTCGTAATTTTATCAAATTCCATTCGTATTGTCTCATCTTCATCACCCTTCATGCTAAATACTACTTCAAGCAAATTATCATCCTGATCGTCATAATTGAGTTCGTTCTTTCCTTTTCTTTGCCTTCACATAAATCATTGTGCAATATTTCTCACGTTCTTTTATTTCAATGCTCGCTTACTCTCGGATTTTAAAATATGGCCGCGCAATTTCCTTTAATTTTAAAAGTCATTGGATATTGTAATTTGCAATCCGGACCACCGTGAGTTTCTTTGGGGTGGTCTAGCAATCGGTTTGCGGTAATGAGAAAATTTTGCATTATTTCTGCATCATGTTTTTTAATACTTTTTTCACCTAGTGGGCATCCGTGAGTATTCTGTTTAAATAATTGTTACTACAAAAACAACTTTAAAACCGTGCTGATACCTAAAATCTGTATTTGTGAAGCTAAAGCCAAGACGTTCAGGAGGCTTTTAAAATTAGTTTCGATTGGTCATCCAATGTCTCCGTTCAATCCAATTTTGAAGTGGGTAAAATTTTGGAGACCACTAAAGGTGCATATACTCGGTTGGGCCCACAGAATATCATGGTCGTGGCTCACGACGCGGCTTATAGGTACTGAGTGAGGTCCATTTATCAATAAATCTCCAAGGACAATGTCCTCAAGGACCGTCATTTGATTATTTCGACCATCGTCATTGTCTTTTGGATTGTCATTTTGTAAGGTGATGTTGTCGGATGTTTTTATAATGTAACTGTGTGGCGTCTTTTTATAATAAGTAAATATATATTTTTTTTTCATAGCACTTATGTATTAAAACACACACAGTAGTCCAAATTGTTTATTAACATTATCTAAACTTCGCTTATCTCAAAACAAATGCAATCGGCGTGATAAGAAAAGAAATTCTGAGCTCCTACAAATAACCCTCTCAAACTCAAGAGTGGATGTAATTGCGGTATCTATCGCGGAACTCCGGCGCCGATACGATTACCGTGAAGAACTAAATGGTGATTAATAAAAATAACACCATTCACCTCGGCTGCGCGTGCGTTGAACTGCTTGCATAGCTGTGCACGTGCAATTAGTCGATGTAGGTTGATATTTTATTACTTAGCGCTTCTAAGGATGTACTATTTTTAAAATCTTTTTGTTCTTTGTGGTGGTTGTTACATTTTGCTTCAATTTCGGGATTTGAACCCGCAGCTCTTATGAGTTTCCATACCTCAAATAAAAACAAATATAATTTTATACTATCATGTGTTTTGGTATTTTGATACCTTAACTACCAAATCATAGGTTCACTAGTTCAGCGTAGGTGTTTAGTTAGTTAGTAAGTGGGCTCTGTTTTCCGCATTTAGACTCTAAGATGGCCCATTATCTTAGAGTCTACTACGTGAGCCAACCTAACTCCTTCCAGAAGTTCAGAAGCCTCTTGAGGTTTTCATAAGCTTCGCGGAGCGACCCCATTCCTTTGAGGATTTTTACACGTTGTGCTGACACTCCCGTGCATTTCAGGATTACATGGGGGGCAGTTTCTTCTGAATCCAGACAGCCTCTACAAAGTGGGCTGTCCGTTAACCCTAAATTAACTATATGCTTATTCAGCCAGCGTAGGTGTTTATTCAACCAATTTCACGAGTATCATCGCACACCTTTTCATCCAATTGCTGAGAGATAGCTGCAGGTGAACGTACGAGGATGGTTATGTTTATTTTCTTTCGTATGTAGCTGGAGGATGCTACAAAATTTGTCAAAAGTATGTCATCATCAAGTATGTCATAAGTATTAGTCTATCTATCTATAATAACTAGATATATAATCTATTTATTTAGTTTGTGCTACATTATTAGCGATGGGGCTGTGTACTGTAGAGTTCCTTGTAAATTTTTGTTCAATTAACTCAATTTATTCATTCATTTTGTTCCAGGTAACGAAAGAAACAATTTTCTAAAAAAATTGTAAGTAAACCAAATAGTATTTTTGAAATCAAAAATAGTGCTTGATTTAAAATATGACTTCTTCTTTTCTGAAATAAATTGAATTTAATCTTGAAATTCCCGTCAGTCTCCATGCCAGCGTGCGTTGAACTGCATAGCTGCGCGTAATCAACCGGCATAGTTCGCGGCGCAGTGCGCAGCCGCGCAGACTGGCATCTGATTGGTTGATACCTCGTGATTGGCACTCAATGTTAACTGATTTACTTTACGGTAGAAAAAGTATACGATGTTGTTTGAGTTACAATGTAGTACTACTACTACATTCTCATACAATGTAGCTGCTACTTTCTAACGTTGTTAAAGGTGCTCAAAGACACATTTTCAAGACAGACACTGTTGGTGATTCATACTATTGGATACTATGAATCACCAACAGTGTTTGGGGATAACTTTTTCCTTGAAATCTATGTACCTTCATTAAAATACGAATACCAAAAGTGACTGCAAGTTTTGTCTTCGGATTGTTGCTATGTCTACCCTGTTAGCGATTATAAGCGTGATTTTTATTTACTTTTAATTGAAAATGTGTCTTTGAGCACCTTTAACAACGTTAGAGTGTAGCAGTTACATTGTATGAGAATGTCAAATTTTCCTTCAAATCTGTCTGTCTTGCAATCTTTGAGGGCTAATTACTTAGTTTTTTGCCCGTATTAAGGGTACTTTTTTTTAATGTTTCTAAAAGCCTATTAAATGGAGCAGTTTTTTAGAAATACTTTCAGTGTCTATGACAATCTCATGTGTTTATTATTCTTCGGCGAAGTTTTAACAACTGTAACAATTTTGGTCGAATTCTCACTTTGACTTCCGATAACTTTTTTTTTATCTTTGATTTCACTTTGATTTATAATTGATTGAGCGCTACACAGACTTAGGCATAGTTGTGAAGTAAAATAAATTAATTATTAAGAAAGGGATAGCGACAAAATGATTATTTCTGAAGTAAGGTAGAAAATCTAGAAAAAGGTACAAAATGGGTCATATCTCCTAAACCGTAAATAATTGCTGAACATACATGGGGGTGTTTCTGGTAGCTAATGAGCCCCTCTTTCTAATTTTTCATTTTGAACCTGAACTTCTGGGCCACCCTGTATATGAAAACATTATGTATGTACGTAAAAATGTATCTCTCCTTCCGAGAAACTGTGAAAGGCCTACTTACAATACAAGAAATAAACATAAAATTGCTATTCAAAATTCTAGATTAAGTAAATTAAATTCATCCTTTTTGGGGTTATGTATACGTTTTTATAATAAAATACCAGATAATATTTTAAATTTGTCAGAAAATAAATTTAAAGCTCATGTGAAGCTTACTTTATGTAAAAAAGCTTATTATAAGATTAATGACTACCTAAATGATAAAAATGTCTGGTATTGAATATGTTCCTCTAGTTATTAAATAACTTTTAATGTATATCCTCATTGGTTTTTAAAAGACGTGTTGCTGTTGCAGTTTCTTGTCATTTCTTCTCCTCAGCCATAACACCTTGCGAAATGACGTAAATTCAATAATGTTACATTGACCTTCAACAAGTTTATCTATGATAATTACGTTGAATAAATGATTCTGATTTCTGATGTCACTAACACCCTGTATAATCATGCAAGTAACATATTGATTGGGACCGATAATGCCCATAAAGACACTCT
Organism: Pectinophora gossypiella; assembly: GCF_024362695.1. Classification (NCBI taxonomy): domain Eukaryota; kingdom Metazoa; phylum Arthropoda; class Insecta; order Lepidoptera; family Gelechiidae; genus Pectinophora; species Pectinophora gossypiella. Next base: position 2,588,793 of record NC_065409.1, read on the forward strand.
TGTTCTCACCTGTGGTCTGTGAGATCATGACGACCTCATGAACCCTGGTGTCAGGGTTGCAATTGAGCCACTCTCTTCTCTTGTCTTGGTATTCATGATGAACTGTATAATTAAGAGTTAATAGTGTTTTTTACCTTATGTTTTAGTTCATCATGTTTGACAGGGTAAGCGCACATTTGTCCGGCCAAGTGTTAATGCCAAATATGTGTGCGGTATACGCCTAGGCCTTCCTCTTCCAATCTACCACTTACACCAGAAACAATAAACATAGATCATCATCTCCTTAGCATTATCTCGTTTTTCACAGGGTCCGCTTACCTGATCTGAAGATTTGACAGGTCCGGTTTTTTATAGAAGCGACTGCCTGACCTTCCAACCCGCGAAGGGATAACCAGCCTAATATAAGTTAGGTCACATACCTCCGGAAATGAACCTATGAACATGAACCTAGCTCAGCCGCTGGTGGGGAGCGGAGAGTTGGCGTTTCTATACGTAGTTATTCCTTATTCCTTGTTCCCCGTCCCAGGCTCTTTCTACCATCGAAGTTATAAAAAGATAAATCTAAAAATAGTTAATAACTAAACCAGTTTTAACGGGTTTCTGTTTATACCCAATAATCACCGCCAGATAAACAGACAGGACATTTTGCGCATAATTATGTAAATTAAGAATGTCTCTGCACCGTGCGCGTACGCATAAGTAACTAACTTGCTGCTTTGACTTCGCTTGTGTTTATTACATTGCTTGGTTCTAATTTGCTATTTAATTACAGAACTTAAGCTTACGACTATATCCCAATTGGGATAGTCAGAGGTATCCATCGCAAGATGAACTTAGTACCCACACCTCACCGAGCTTTTTTTTTAAAAAAAAGAGTACAACCATATCACACATATTATTGAGCTTATTCCACAACTTAACTAGGTACTATTCTGACTGATATGTGTAACAATAACGGTGTACATAGCATTCGCAATCAATAAACTAATTTACAAATTCAACAGTAGCAGAAAGGTAATTAAACTTCATTAAACTAAACTAGAGCTTACTGTTAGACCAACGTTTAATGTACCTAACGTACGTTATTGTTTTAATGTATTTTATACAATGATTATAATTATCATCTATAAGAAAAGCAATGCATATTATTAATTATTTCTAAAAACACAAGTTGTAAATGCTATAAAAAATAAAAAAATATCTTTCTAAATATAACAGAGACACAGTGCCCAACAGTAGGATGTATTTAGACTATTCATCATCATTCATCATCAGCCCATTACCGTCCCCACTGCAGGGGCACGGGCCTTCCCTATGGATGGATAGGGAGATCGGACCTTAAACCATCACGCGGGCCCAGTGCGGATTGATGGTTATTAACGACTGCTAATGCAGCCGGGACCAACGGCTTAACGTGCCTTCCGAAGCACGGAGGAGCTCGAGATGAAAACTTTTTTTTGTGGTCACCCATCCTATGACCGGCCTTTGCGAAAGTTGCTTAACTTCAACAACAATCGCAGACCGAGCGCGTTAACCGCTGCGCCACCGAGCTCCTCAGACTATTAATGTCATGTTATAAAATTAAATCATCTAAAACGATCTAAAAGAGATAAATAAATCTTACAAAATGATTAAAATTGCCTAAGCCTTTTGCACCAAAGAGCAATAATTAACAGACCGGACACTTTTCTGCATATACTGTTATAAATCAAGCGTGTGTCTAGTCTATCCTTTATCTATAATTTATAACTGAGTCGCAAGATGGCCGGCGGAAATGGTCCAGTAATGATTAACTCATGGTAAAATAATTTAGCGGTTAACCATATCCTGTGCTTGTTATGAGATGAAGATGTAAGGAGTTGTTAGAACGCTTGCCTCTCACTTTTATGTCGCAGGTTCGAATCCAGCACAGGCCTAAACCAATTTTTGTCGAATTTGTTTTCGAATTCACGTCTGTGTCATAAATTATTATCATGTGCTCAGCGGTGAAGGAAAAACTCGTGAGGAATTCCCGAGAAATGCATTTTGAGGAGGTATGTGATCTAACCTGCATTGCGTTGGTTTTCCCTTCGCGGGTTGGAAGGTCAGGCAGGCAGTCGCTTCTGTAAACAACCGGACTTGTCAAATCTTCGGGTTAGGTAAGCAGACCCTGTGAAAAACGGGATAATGCTAGGGAGATGATGATGAAGTACAAGCCATGGCGGCTTTGTAGTAACCCTTGTGTTCGATCATTGATCTTACAACTCACTCTTCGTGTGAGTGAATCACGAAGAGTGAGTTGTAAGATCAATGATCGACCACAAGTTACAAGCGGAAGCTCCCGATATGCGACCAGCTTAATTGGTACCACTTAAACCTAGGTCTAGCAGGTCTAAAATAGCATAACCTAGATCTTATGAATCGCGTCTTGAATCCTGATTTATAATTAGACAGAACTCGGCGGCTTTGTTTCGTTGAGTGCTGAATTTATAGCGCTATTTGTGATTTAGATTTCAATGAATTATTGTAAATCACTTAGATCTAAATTTAATATCTATTTAGATTGTTTAGTGCTATTTGTAACAAAACTTGTTACTAAATTGTAATCGGAAGGTATCAGAAGGTAGGTAGATTAACGATCTCCGTGGTCCAGTGGTTAAGCGTTGGGCTCACGATCCGGAGGTCCCTGGTTCGATTCCCGGTGGGGACATATCACAAAAATTACTTTGTGGTCCCTAGTTTGGTTAGGACATTACAGGCTGATCACCTGATTGTCCGAAAGTAAGATGATCCGTGCTTCGGAAGGCACGTTAAGCCGTTGGTCCCGGTTACTACTTACTGATGTAAGTGAGTAGTCGTTACATGAGCCATGTCAGGGGCCTTTGGCGGCTCAATAATAACCCTGACACCAGGGTTGATGAGGTTGGTACTCTTCATCACAACCCATACGATAGAAGACTATAATGTGTACATCCCACTGCCGGGCACAGGCTTCCGTTCATAAGAGCATACTCCACCACGCTGCTCCAATGCGGGTTGGTGGAGGTTGGATGTTAGATCCAACCTCCACCAATCATTATATTCTCCATGCCCGCCTTAGTACATAAATATTACGCAAACCAAGTCGAACAATACTCGAAAATGCGCATACAGTTACAGCCAAATGACCCTAAGGTACGAAATGCCCATTGTATCCCTTCTGACAGGTTCGTGACTCTAAGACCCTACGCGTCATGAATCGAAAATTACGTACTCACTTGGATTTTGATGCGCTTTATATCGGATCAGATGAATGATGTGAGTTTCTGATAAGTGTTATGCAAGATGCTCTTATGCTGCAAAGACCATAGCTAGCACTCTTTGTGCTGCTGGGTCAGTCACCACTGTATAATATACATAAAAACCTCTGTCGCAGACTCTTTAATAGGGCAGCGATTGGTTTTTTTTTTGGTTTTCCCCGAAGGGTAAGGCAACCATGTCTTACGATTTTATTTTCTTGATGATTAATGAAATGAAGAAAGGTGATGACGATGAATGACGAAACCTAAGCCACCCCACCCTCGGCGCAGACTCCGAACCCCAAACGAATTAACTCAAAAGTCCGCATAAACTTTCGAGTTATGAAGCGGCTTGTTGGCACGAAAATAGATAGATACACTTTGTTTATTGAATATTCCGATATAATAACACTGTCGCGAATGTTTTCCGACTAACTCAATGCAAACATTAACCACAAAACACCACTTCGTATTAATTATTTAGATTATTCAATGAAGATTTGACTTCGGCTTGTCTTCACTTCACTTTTTAAAAATTTATGGCTACATCGTTTAGAAACGATGATTCTGCCAACGTCAAGGTACCGAAGAAAAAATTATTAATAAAAAAAAATAGTCGGTAGGTTACATTTAAATTATATTGAAGACTGTTCGGTCTCCGGCCTGTCAGGGAATGACAGTTCCGTCTTAATTTTTATACGTTTGCTTGTCTTTTGATTTCAATCTTCTTATCGTGTGGGTAGTGAGGTGGAATACCAACCTCATCAACGCTGGTGTCAGGGTTATTACTGAGCCGCTAAAGGCCCCTAACATGGCTCATGTAACGACTACTCCCTTACCTCAGACTTACTTATTATTTGTTTTTAATGATTGTCAATGATTGGCGAATTTGTTTTCGAATCCATGTTTGGATCATAAATTATTATCACGTGCTCAGCGGCGAAGGAAAAAATCACGAGGTGACCTAACCTGTATTGGGCTGGTTTTCCTTTCCCGGGATGGAAGGTCAGACAGGCAGTCGTTTCTGTAAAAAACCGGACCTGTCAATTCTTCAGGTTAGGTGAACGGACCCTTTAAAGAACGGGAAGATTATGTTTGTCTTCTGTTTTGGCTTCTCTCTGTGCTTTTCATATTTTGTTTTTATTACCATCACGAGCCGCCAACAATAAAGTTCAATACAATACAAGTTGTTAGTGACAAAGTAACGAAAAATTTGCGGGGTTATTTTGTGTCAAGAAGCCATTGAAAACTTGCTATTTAAATCTTCTTTATATTTCTTAGACTATTAGATTATTCTTATTCTATATTTTTGGTTATTCTTATATAATTATTTTTTTATTACTTATTATGTTAGAAACTACACATTAAAAAAAATTGTAAAAATTATTTATATTTATAACATAAAATACACGTAACACGTATTTGTAACTTAAGCAAATACTTTTGTATTATGGGAAGATATAATTAATTAATAATTTAAAGAAAATATATTATTGTTTTATTTTTTATTTGTGGCACAAATAAAATGAAGCCTCAGAAAGAATGATAACTGAGAAAAGGACCTATTCATTTACGTTTTACACTGAATCCACTAAACGTACGTACGGTCACGAGCATTAACATGTATGTACTTTGGTACCATGACACATTAACTTTTTTGACAAATTGAACTGTAAGTCTCACTAAATGTCAAATATGTTAGTGCGACAGTCCTGGGGTACATTATATTGCTCATGACTGTACGCCATCTAGGTAACAGATTTCAACTAGACTAGGGTGCCTACACACTTAAGCTGCATAGAATCCAAATTTAAAATGCAATGTTGCCGCTAAAATAAGACTGTAACTCATAAACCCCTAGCCCGAGTAGACATCATCCCATTATAGGTAGGTAGGCGCTAAAAATACCTCCTATAATCATTAGGCTCCTGGATCGCACCCTTGCGGGAGTGACGTAATGACGTAATGATGGTAATGATTGTCATTACCAATGACCGTAAGTGTCGACAAGTGCCATTCTTAGTATGATCGGCTGAGGTAACTGGTTAGGCAGTTACAAAGTAGTGCAAGTGATCGGAGATATACAGGATGTCTCGCAAATATCGGTGTCTGATATTAGGCAGCTAAATTACTCAATTGTATACCAATATTTTATGTTTATTTTTATTTTTTTAAAGAACGTCTAGGGCCCTGTGCCGAGGTTTTTCTTGCAGCTTCTTTTCCCCGGCTATACAGGTTGTGAGAAGCTGCAGTAGTTTTAGGCGGATGAGACGTTCGTTATGTAAAAATTGACGATTCAAAGTGTAACTTTGTTACCTACTGAATAAAGATATTTTTGAATTTGAATTTGAATAATGGAGATCGTTCACCTATTAGGCTAGTTTCCAACTAGCCAAATCAGTTACTTTTTACTAAACGTCAAAACACGAAATTACTATGGAATTTGTATGAAAAAGCAACCTGTGACGTCGTAGAAAAACGTGATAACATTTTGGACTTATTATTTCTCTTTCATTATTAAAATTCATGAATAAGTTAAATAGAAAAAAGAAAACATTTTTCGTTAGTTTTACATCTGTCCTTATTTACTAATCAGAATTTCATAATTTATCTTAAACCTAGTACACGGCCCAATTATCTAAAATTGCATAACATGACATAAGTTCACGATTATATCCCAATTGGGGTAGTCAGAAGTACCTACATCTATCGCAAGATGAAGTAAGTACCTGCACGTTGAGCTTTCTGCTATACCAACGCGCTAGGTTGTGCTTTAACTAAAATGTTTTGATTAGAATTTCCTTTACCTTTTTTCATTTTTAAGATTTGTTCTATTTCATTTTAATACCATTACTTTGTTTTATTTAAAGAAAAAAAAATTATTATAAAAGACGACACACACAATACTCGAAACAATACAAAAACATCAGACTCAAAACTAAAATTACAAAATTGCTAATTTAACTGGGACGGGGTTCTAAAATACGTACATAATATTGGTCGTGACTGTCCTATGTGTATCATGTTCCGATAGTTGCTACAAAATTAAGAACATTTATTCGATAAAAAGAAATCATAAGTCCAAATAATGCCCAGATATAAAAAAATTCAACGCTTCTACCATATTCTCATTGACACATAAAAAGAAACATAACATAAACAAAACGCTCGATAAAGCGCTCTATTACCAAATAACTAAATAACTTATTGTTAAGAGATCATCAGCAGACATTTGTTTGTCTGTAACTTTATTTAGTCTATTTCTAAATACGTCTCTGGAACGGGAAGGAAGCGTTCCACTTCGGCCCTTAATGCGGCCCATGTTTTTATTTTATACAAAGCAAAGTAAGTCTTAGAGAGAAGGAATAGATGTGGTGTTTGAAGGGATAGGTAGTCGAATTAGGTTTGATTTCATGGTAATATTTTCGTCACTCGAAGCTCCGAAGTGTTTATTTCTTTTTGGCTCGTTTGGTTTGACTACTATACTTGTGAAATTAGGATAAAATCACGTTCAATAGATTTTTAGAATTTTATATGTAATTTTAGTTTTATGTGTTAAGAAGCGATAGGGCTCACCACCTATCATGTTGGTCTAACGGAAAGCTCGGTGTACCTCTGACTAGCCCAATTGGGATATAATCGCGTGTTTATATTTTGTAAGAAGCGATAGGATAGGTGTAATGATAATACAGGTTGTGAGAAGCTGCAGTAGTTTTAGGCGGATGAGACGTTCGTTATGTAAAATTGACGATTCAAAGTGTAACTATGTTACCTACTGAATAAAGATATTTTTGAATTTGAATTTGAATGATGTTGATATTATTGGTGTCGATTCTGACAAAGATTATTTTCCAATCGATCGTTAAAATAAAAATATTAAGGCATATTATTTTCGCGGCGACTAAAAACTTAAAGGGCGACTAATTGTTTTGTTACAAATAATTACTTGGCAGCGATTAAATATTATTGCGACAATTATATTAGATGAGCTTCGAAATGCAAGGATTTATAAAAACTCAATAATGGCTGCTACTTTAAGGTAGCAAAAATATTTAACAGGGCCAATGAAATTATAGGTGAGGTATTATAAATAATGACTTGGCGACTAATATTAAGACAGGAGAATTAAAAATATTTTATTGGCAAATATAGGCTTCCATATAAAAATACACTTTCGGGCTGCGATTTGCAAGCACCTAAAAAAATAAAACGGGTACTGTAATTAAGTATTAGGATTCTAATATTTTTGTTTGGGAATCAAAATTTAATGAAAACGGCGCCAAGCGCGCACGCTTAGCAGAGTGCGGGCCGCGGTGCGGAGGGTGATGTAGGGCGTTATTAGCCAATGACAAGCGGCGGGCGGTTATCACGAGATGATACGATTGCCTGTTATTGTTTACTTGTAATATTTTCACAATTTTTGAAAACAATTTTTACTATTAGCCGAAGTCTCTTTTGAAGTTTTTTCATTCCCTATATGATCTATTTGACATATTTTGGTTAGTTGTGTGTGTGTTTTAAGGTCACAGATTTTGAAGGTTTATTAACAGTAGTGTAATGAATGTTCGGCATCATGATATCGTCACTGGAAAGGCAAAATTACGTAAGCGCCAAAATAGGTATTTTGGGTTTTTTATATATTCGGAATCAGCGTTTCATTCTGCGTCGATCTGTCTGGGTAGCATTGCGATATGAGCACTTTTTTGGCGCTTACGTAAATTTGAAAATAGTTGACTTTTTTCAATTCCAGTTTCTTAAACGACAAGATTTTGGTGTTTTTTTCGTGACTGGTGTATAAGTAATATTGTGGTCCTATATAATAACTACATATTAACTTTAAGTAAATTTGGCATTCTATAGTTTGAAAAGTATCATTTTATTAGTAATTTTGGACTACTAAAAATAAAAAATAGACTATGTATAAGTCATTTTTATTTACAGCTTTTAAAATAAGTAAGGCGTATAAGAAAAAAATGTCTTAGCATGTTTATGCAGTGAATGGCGAATAAGTAATTTTGACTTACAGTATTTAGAATAAGTAAGGCGTGTACGTAAATTTGCCTTCGCATTTTTATGCTGTTATTAAGCAAGTTTGTGGGCTAGCAGTAAGTTTCCCAGGAAGTTATTTTTTAACAATAGATCTAAAAGTAAAACTATTTTAGAATTGATTTTATAATTTATTAGCGACCCGGCTTCGCTCGGATGCAATGCTGAGGAAAAATGAAATTATTTACGACATCACATTAAAATCCTCAAAAATAACAGTATTTCTACACTATTTATTAGATGTTATTATACATACCTATAAACTTTCCTCTTGAATCACTCTACCTACTAAAAAAAATTGCATCAAAATCTGTTGCGCAATTTTAAAGATTTAAGCGTACATAGGGATATAGGGACAGAAAAATCGACTTTGTTATACTTTTTAAGTTCTGTCGTTTGCATATTTAGCGCCAATTTTGAATTGAGAACTCTAAATTCAAATTTGTTGGAATTTCGAATATCAAAACAATTGAAAGCATTAGGATTAATGCAATTGTTTAGTCACAGCGTTGGTTTGAATCTGTCAGATCATGTCCGAAAATGAATCTTACAAAGAAAAATTTTCTATAACTTTCGAAGAGGCCTACTGCGACTTCAGCGTTTCAAACAGTTAAAATCTCTATTCCACGATGAAGTGCCATGTCTGCGAGTCATCGAACGCTGGTATTTAGAATTCGAGCGTGGATATCCGCCTTCACTGAAGATAATATCGTTGCTGTGAGACAACTAATCCTCAAAAATCGTTATGTGACATACCGAGAAGGCGTTATTAGGCATTTCAGGGACAACCATTTAAACGATATTGAATGAGGCACTTGGTGTGAGAAAACTAGTTTGCCGTTGCATCCCGCATTTTCTGACGATCATAAGGTAGCCCGCGTCAGATGGTGTAAGAAAACTCTTCAGAGGTTCAACCGAGGAGAGTCAAATCACGTGTACGATATCATCAGTGGTGACGAATCTTGGATTTATGCTATTATCCTGATTCCAAACAACAATCCACAGTTTGGGTCTTCCAAAACGAGTCAAAGCCGACTAAAGTTGTTCGCCCTCGAAGCACTTCAAAGAAGATGGTGGCTACCTTCGTGGAGAAAATCGGTCATGTTGCGACAATTGCACTTGAAGATCGTAGGACGGTTAATGCAGATTGGTATACCACAATTTGTTTACCACAAGTCATCGCCGAACTTCGAAAATCTAACCCAAAGCGACGCATGATGATGCGCAGGAGTGCAGGATGCTGCACCATGACAACGCAAGCTCACACACCGCTCGTCAAACGATTATTTGAAGCAGGAAAACGTAAAAATTCTTGACCATCCTCCATACAGTCCTGACCTAAGCTCCAATGATTTCTTTACATTTCCTAAAATTAAAAAAGAAACTCTTCGCGGTCAAAGGTTCCAGTGCGGTGAAGAAGCGGCCAACGCTTTCAAGTCAGCCATTTTGAACACTTCTACTTTGGAGTGGAATAAATGTTAAATAATACCTGGTTCGAGCGAATGGAAAAGTGTATTAAACTTCGTGGTAAATACTCTTAAAAACAATAAGGGGAATTATTGAGGAATTAAAAAGACTTGACGCTTCCAGAGACTTGACTCGACTTAGAGCCACGTATGCTTGTCCTAATTCAAACAATTTTGAGCCCAAATATACTACTGCATGGTCGACTGTGCTGCCCTGCATATGTTATGTTATGTTAGTGGGCTCTGTTTTCTGCATTTAGACTCTAAGGTGGCCCATTATGCGTGTAATTGTTGACTACGTAAGCCAACCTATCTCCTTCCAGAAGCTCAGAAGCCTCCTGGGGATTTCACAGGCTTCGCGGAGCGACCCCACCCAGCGATCCACTGTGCTGCCCTGCATATTATGGACGGTGGATGACAATGACAAAATTAAGGGCAACATGCTTCTTTCAGTCATTTTGTAATATCGTCCATCTTGGATTTGAAATTTTGACATAATGACAGTATTCTACTAGTGTAGTCCTATCTTTGATACCCATATTGACGGGGTTGTGGAAAAATATGTAATCCCCCATTATGTACCGGCTGCCATCTTAGATTTATAATGTTATTGATTTTTTCTACTCCTCTACTTTAATCTGGCATTTAAATAACCAAAAAGTCTAATATAAGTACATACATAATTAAACTCTTTGAAAAAGTGTACGCTCTATGGCCTATAAAAGCATTGTTTACAAAGTGTAACTGTACTATAATGTCGCCAAAAAAGCATTGTTGTTGTTTTTTTTTTTTGACCTGGAAACTGGCACCTTTACTTTGTTTGGTGCCAAAGATATACTATAAAAAAAAAGTATACATTTGCCGCCATTTTCCCGCGCGTTGGAAAATAAATTGGAAAATTTTTGTGTTTCGTTTCAAAACACTAAAAAGTATAAAATATAATATCAACACTGCAGTAAAACCTACCAATGTACCCAATATTACCATATCACACAATACCATTCAAAATTTACATCTTCATTTTTATAAATAAAATTTTTCTTTGTATAATTTTTGTTTCATTTAAAATTACGTCGTCGTAGAAAAAGTATTGTATGCAACGTTGTATAACTAGGTCAAAAAATGCTCGTGGCGTCTCTTATTGCGATGTTCGCCAAGGCTCACATCGCAACTCACGCCACTCGCATTTTTTGACCCTTCTTATACAACTGTTGCATAAAATACTATTATTATATTGTATTGACATCGGAATTAAAGGTGCGTACCAAATTTCAGATCAATCTGACAACAGGAAGGTACTTAAATTGCAATATCTAATTTTGATACAAATATACCGTACGGGTTTAGCTAAATAAAACCGTTTAACCCTTTCACGGACAGAGACCATGGGTCATTGGTGGTTCATAATAGGTAGTATGGCACCTTGGAATCGGAACGTCCGTATACGTTCTGTCTTTGAAAGTGTTAAAAAGAAACTTTTACAAACAGATAACGGGTTGTACGCTATTATTTATATTTTATGAAACTTTATTTCTGGCACTTCAGTATTTTAATAGCCATTTTTATAAATCAATTGAAGTAATAAGTAGTTTAAAGAGGTATTAAGAATAATTATTTGTCTCTTACGTCTTTTTACCCATGTAAGATATTACAAAAACTTACTTTAAAGAATTTTTGGTGAACTGACCTTTAATTCCGATGTCAATACAATATAATCGACCACTTTGTAGGCAATATTTACATAATGAGAGCAGATGTGTAAAAGTCGTTACAGTAACTTTTACTCCGCTAACATTACAGTATTATTATATTTAAAGACATATTGTCGTTCTCGTATGCATTGTCGTAAGAGCTGTAAGTAATTTTGCTTCCAAATAATATTTTAACCAGATGGCGGTTAAGTAAATTTGCTTTACTGTAAACTGAAGTCATTTTTACGTAAGCGCCACTATATCCTAAAATAGCAATCCAACAGTTATTATATGTATTGCTGGACATAGAAAATTAAAAAACAATGTAACCTTACTTTGACATCATCTAAATTGGATAATTGGGTAAAAAGTTATGATAAAAAAACGAAAAAATGAAACTTTAAACGGCTTCTTCTCGAAATGGCCTTTTGGCGCTTACGTAATTTTGCCTTTCCAGTGACGATATTTGGGACAAAATGTATTTCGGCCAACCCTAACTTCGGAAAATAGTTTTTCCCACAAATGAAACGTCGGAGTAACGAAAAGAACGAATTGTTATTAAGTCAAACGAAACTTAGGCAAACGTGATTTCAGCGAAGTGAAAAAAACCGAAACGAAAATAGTCGAAAAGTTTTCTGTTTAATGAAATTCGGCAGAAAAAACTTAAGATACAAGTATTATCAAGTATTATTATAAACCAATAATATTTTTTGCATGCCAATATTTGCTTTATTTAGAGCTCATAAAATGTCGCTCAAAGTATATTTTTTATAACCTTGTTCATATTTTTTTCTCACCTAGGTTAACTATATTTACAACCCCAATGTATAATTTAAGAGAGCCTATTTTCTATTTTTTAGTCGCCGTCAAGGCGTTGGCTTAACAATAAATTCAGTTGCCACAACAATAAATCGATGCCAGTTTAAATTAAAACAAAGCTTATAACTGATTTTTTTGCCGCCACTTTCTACTAAAAATTACTCTTCACCGTTGCTGCCAACCTATTATTTTTGCTACCTGCTTTCATTATTTTTACATCCCTAAATCCAATTAATTTGTCGCCTCGTTAAATACATGCCAAATATTAATAGACTTCGCATCCCTTCGGTCATTTGCCTGAAAATTTAAGAATCACGTCATTTATAGACGGAATTTAAATATAGAATGAAAAGGGATCTTAGTTGCAAACAATTATAACAATCTACATACATACATAAATTCACGCCTATTTCCTACCGGGGTAAGCAGAGACTATGGAATTCCATTCGCTTCGATCCTGACATACTTCTCTTGCTTCCACGTTCATCAATCGTTTCATACCCATTCTTTATTAGGCTAACGCATTCAAGTCGCTTGCGCAAATTACTCTTTTTCTCGGCCCGCGAATCTGTTTCCCGTTAAGTACAATCTGGGCCTCTTGAAGGCAAGACTGAATTGGCACTTACTAGGTAAGCATGCCCTAACGTCGACTACATCATCAGTTACTTAGGTGAGCTCGTAGTCAAGTGCTTGCCTATCTTGCACAAAAATAAACATACTTAAATCTCAAGTTCACACTATAAGTAGTGGCAATGCCTAGCGGCTACACGGATGACGGATAAAGTGGTGGACAGTGACATCAAAGCTGCAAATTGAGTGGCTCGGGACGGTGGCTTCCGGAGATGATGATGAGGATGGGTTCCGCGTTCCAGATGACGGGTTCACGGAAGAATACATTGGCTAATTAGCTTAAACACGTTATTAAGAACGTCAGAACAGTGAAATGCTCCCTAACGCCCTCTGTAGTGTGCCATCAAACTAATGATTCCCATTCGGGTTAATTTAGGAAAACAGTTTTAACACAATAAAGTACAGGTATTTTATCATTTAACGTAGTCGTTAATTAATACAAAACTTTATGAGCGGGACAAACGTCAAAATGGTATTACGGGACTTGGTTTCGGAATTGGAAGGAAATTCACCAAGAAACGAATTTATTCACTATACACACAGTACAGCTTCCGCAAAGGGCAACGTGGTATAAACCCCGTTACCGTCACTTTACTTCATTTCACGACTGCACTAACACTGCGCTTAGCACTGCACTTGACACTGCACTTAACACTACTTAAAATACTGGTACTTCACTTCCGCTTTTTCTTTAATATTAAGGAGAAAATTCTTCTTCTATCGTCTGGGTTGTGAGATGGATGACCTTGAGCCGGCCCCTGACATGGGTCATATAACGACTACGTATTTACATCAATAAATACGTGGTTATCGGGTCCAACGGCTTAATGTGTCTTCCGGATGCACAGATCATCTTACTTTTGGACAATCGGGTGATCAACTTGTAATGTTCTAACTCAAGTAGGTATTGTTTTTGTGACATGTCCCTACCGGCGTTTGTGAGGTGATTTGGGTTGAAGCATTTTTCCGCCAAGCCACAGTATGTTCTGTCCCAATTCCTCACGATGTTTTTCTTCACCGCTGAGCACGTGATAATAATTTGTGATCCAAACATGAATTCGAAAACAAATTCGATAATCATTGGTCTCCCTTCTTATCGTGTGGATTGTGAGGTGGAATACCAACCTCATCAACCCTAGTGTCAGGGTTATTACTGAGCCGCCAAAGGCCCCTGACATGACTCATGTAACGACTACTTACTAACATCAGTAAATAGTAACCGGGACCAACGGCTTAACGTGCCTTCCGAAGCACGGCTCCTTTTACTTTTTGGACAATCAGGTGATCAGCCTGTAATGTCCTAACTAAACTAGGGATCGTTGTAAGTGATTTTTGTGAGTTGTCCCCACCGGGATTCGAACCGAAGCACGGATCATCGTATTGGTTTAGGCCTGTGTTGGATTCGAACCTGCGACCTCAAAAACAGGCAAGCTTTCTACCAATTGGGCTACCATGGCTCTCTATAGTTATACCTATTGTAGAAGGTAAAACCACACAACAAAAGATATGCAAATAAACCTACGTTTAACTCGTGTTTAAAGATAAAGGGAATAAAACTAATGGGTTACATTAAGTTTAACAATGTGGGTGTTTAATATAACGAGCACAGTATAGAATAGAATAGAATATGTTTATTTATCAAAAAACTTAAACATGTATCACTAGGGAAACCCTGTATCGCAGAGGTCCTGAACATTTGTTATTGCCAAACACAGTTAGCTGTGCTATTGGATGTATCCAAGAAAATTTCGCAAATGCGAATTGGGAATATACTTACTCACTGGGGTGGTACTTTGGCGATCAATCATCATCATCAGCCCATTAACGTCCCCACTGCTGGGGCACGGGCCTTCCCTATGGATGGATAAGATCGAGCCTTAAACCATCACGCGGGCCCAGTGCGGATTGATAGTCTGGCGATCAATACCTAAAATAAAACCAGTCAAGTGCAATTTAATAAATAATTACTTTTAATTTTTATATAAATAAATTTTAATTTTAATTTAATAATTTATAAAATAAATGAAATTTGGACTCGCGCATGAATGGTTTCGTACCATTGACTGGATAAACAACGGTAGGTACAGTCATGAGCAATAAAATGTACCAACTTTAGTACTCTGTCGCACTAACATATTTGACATTTAGTGAGACTTACAGCGCAATTTGTCAAAAATCATCATGTGACATAGTAGGTACCAAAGCGTACACAAATTCAATACCTACTACCAGCCTGTTGCCATTATTGCTACTGAGCAAAAATAAGCTAGCGATAAGCGCTGATTGAGGGAAATCGTCGACCACGTCGGCGGGGTCGCTATCGGGGTCCTGATGTGTTTGGTGTCGCGAGCTGATTGGTTGCCTCTATGGCTAGAGTAATCGGATCGTCGGGATCGTATATTAACAAGATGCGCCGCGGACATTTTACACAGATTGATTGTCTATTTTGTTATACGAGGTCAATAACCTATCTAATTAAAGTTGTATGTAATTGTTTCTAAAACTTAGCAGCGCCAATTAGCAGATACACCCATAAAAATTATCATTTCATCAACACGATACTTACACTTATTATTATTAATTACGTACAAAATAATTACACGCTGTTCCACTGCCGCTTCTCCTGTGTGTAACCGCGGACTTTCCCCAATTAAAATAGTAATGGAAACTGATTTAATTTCGCTTGTGCCTCGTCTTCATTTGGAGAGTGAATCCGTAGAAGTTTTGTTCGAAGAACGCGTGGCATACCTAATACCTTTTTTCTTTCTTTCCAAAAATACAGATGGCGCTGTACGATGTTGCTTTTTTAACCTTCTAATTTCATAGACGATAACGGTTTCCGTGGTCCAGTGGTTGAGCGTTGTGCTCACGATCCGGAAGTCCCGGTCTTGAATCCCGGACATATCACAAAAATCACTTGGTGATCCCTAGTGTGCTTAGGACATTACAGGCTGATCACCTGATTGTCCAAAAAGTAAAAAGATCCGTGCTTCGGAAGGCACGTTAAGCAGTTGGTCCCGGTTATTGCTTCCAGATGTAAGTACGTAGTCGTTACATGAGTCGCGTCAGGAGTCTATGGCGGCTCAGTAATAACCCTGACACCAGGGTTGATGGAGTTGGTAATAATTGCACCTCGCAACCCACGCGATAGAAGAAGAAGAAGAGAAAAAAACAGCATTCTTATTTTGTAAAAATAAAATATTAGAAAATGATCTTAATAAAAATAATCTATTGGATAATTATCTCCAAATGATAAACTACCATATCCGACATATTTCATATGTTATTGTTACAGCTGTCAAGTAGCCAATTGTCTGATAGATGATAAAGAAGTGAGTATAATTCAATGTCTCGTCCTTCCAAAGAAGCCACAAAGCTTATCGTCGAAACGTCATTTTATTTAACAGCAATAAACTTCAAATATAAACCTGAAAAAGATACCATCTCGCGACTCCTGATATAACATTTCATTACAATAATATTAAACGTGGTACTATCATATTACAGAAGATGTCGAATAAAATATTTATTGTTATCATAAAATGTGTAGACAGGACTGTAACATAACAACCCTGCGCAGGCGTTATAATTCAGGAGATATTTATGGTGATAAGCGATAGCGGAATTATCTTGCTTATGCGTTTGTCGATCTCTGAGGTAGTTATAATGGCATGAAGGTTGACAACCAACCTGGCGGTTCCTGGACAAATTAAAAAACT
The DNA here is from genome assembly GCF_024362695.1 of Pectinophora gossypiella. Lineage (NCBI taxonomy): Eukaryota > Metazoa > Arthropoda > Insecta > Lepidoptera > Gelechiidae > Pectinophora > Pectinophora gossypiella. Next base: position 2,605,421 of record NC_065409.1, read on the forward strand.
GTCTTTTATAAATTCTACTACTCTGGGCGCCATAGCACTTGCGTCAGACAGAGTACTGCGGGGCGGAAGGCAAGAGGGAAACCACTGCCCTATTTTTCCCTAAAAAAGTAGCAATCATGCTACACCGACAAGAGCGTGGCTCTTAAATTAGTGGTGATGATAAATTGTCTACACCATACTTTTCCATGAGGGTCTAGCAGTGGAGCATACAGTATTCTTTATGTAATCCGTTTTATCTGTGACAGGTATAATAAAACTCAGGGTTTCAGTGTCCAGTAAATTAATCTTTTGTTGTTTTTCATGTTGAATTGGATAAAAATAATTATCCACTTGTGTTATACCTATACCTACCTTTATACCTATTGTGTGACAGATTGGCATTGACAAAGTCACATCTCTGGGTGGACAAACCAAAGAGTTAGTGCAGCAGAATGTTGCCATTTATGAACGTTCATCACTAATTTAAAAGCCACGCCCTTGTCGATGTAGCATTGTCCGTGCTCCTTTTTAGGGGAATATAGGGCAGTGGTTTCCCTCTTGCCTTCCGCCCCGCAGTACTGCGTAGTTATGAACGTTATATGCACAAAATCGAAAGTTTGGATTTGCACAAATCTGTGCACTTTTTAATATGGTCACAAAGAGTTATTATCAAGCAATTTTCCACCTTTTTTTGACGTGATTTATTGTGGATTTGCCGCAGATGGCATTAACTACTTAGCCGGAAATCTTCCACCAAGTCTTCTGGTAAATTATGGTTTTACCCCATCACAATATGTGTTACGGAAATTGTAATATATAAAGTTCTCCGCTCCGCTCATCACAGCGTATAAGAAAGGCTTACGGATGTCAGAACAAGTTAATCCTGAACAAACGCATCCTGCGGGGACACTAATCCTTGGACAATATTTTTGTTTAATTGCCAGTTAAACAGTCGCAGCCCTTTGTGTTTATCCCAGATTCCCCTACTGGCCTTTTAAACGCCCGCCAATACTTATCAAATCTACCCTCGATTATTTGTAGAATTAATGTTTTCTACCCTAGTTATCTCTGCGTTATTCTCCTTAGTGTTAATTAAACTTCATGACAGTAACTTGTTAATGCTATTTGTGTGCCTATTTTCAATTAATTTTGCGGTTTTAAGTGACAGTTAATAAAATATTTCGAAATATGGCTTCTAAGAGGTAAGTTTTTATTAGTTTTTCGAGATATTATTGTTTATTACTTATAGCTTTATTGAGACGTAAGTACATATTAGTCAAGAAATGGAAAATAAAGTATCTTACAAGAGTTTTTTATATCAATTTTGATCTTGAAAGTTTATGGTCGTTTAAACGCCCAGTAGGAGAATCAACGTCTGTTATGTTTTTCAGGCCGCGCTATATGAAACCGTTGAGATTGATTGAAATTATCGAAGAGCTGGAGTGTATTGACGATAACGATCAATTACCAAGTGGCGTAGCTATTTTACCACCTGAAAATGCGAACGCTGATGTAACTGATGAGGATTCTGGAGGCGAAGAAGTTGTAACTTGGCATAATCTTCTAGGTAAGCTAGTAAGCGAAATAGTTATACATTTGTTCATAATACATTTATTACCATTACACAGTTATTTATTAGTTTTTATATATTGATTCAAATTGTTGGGTTTTTCAGGTTCTCAGCTGAAAGCTCAAGCGGACCTGATCTATTCAGACGACGAATCTTTTGACATTGAACATGAATTGCCTTTGTCTACGATAGCCAAAAGAAGATGTACAGGCATTGTATCTATTGATGAAGCTGCGGATCCCCCGGAACAGACTATATCAAATGTCACTGCACCTACCGAATGTGATACACCTCTTATAGCCGTGACAGTGCCACGTAATCAAAAATATCAGTGAAGGAATCGTCACAATGCACATAGATTCCTAGAGGGGCAAAAAATCGAGATTGAGCTGACCAAAATATAGGACCAGCATCAGGGGGGAAAATGGTATTTTCCATTGCTGTGTCATTGCCTCGACATGGCTGTTCACAATGCTTGGCAGTTGTACAAGGCTGATAGTGGCGAATATTATCATCTGACTTATCGCAGGGCGGTAGCAAGAAGCTTACTGGAGAACTCTGGTGACGTATCAAAAAACGGAAAAGCGTGGTCCACGTCCAACGTCAAGAAACTACCGTGAAACGTCCCGTTATGACAGAATGGAGCGCATCTGGTGGAATATAAAGAAAATCAGCTGAGGTGTGCTGTATGCAAGAAAAAAACTAATTATTTTTGTAAAAAATGTACTGTTTCTCTGCACCCCAAAGCATGTTTTCTTACACATCACACTGCCGAATAGTAGAAATATTATCATATTACAGTTAAAATGTTTATGTTGCAAATAAAAGTGCGCAAGAAAGCTTAAATTGTATTTTAATACAGCTATATTTCCTTGTGTATGTTAGTAGTGGATATTCCTACTGGGCGTTTAAACGGCCATGATTTTCCCGCTTTCCCAGAAGAGATAGATTTTATTCACTATTTTTCCGAAGACTTTGGCACCACAATAAAACACATATTGAAAAATTACGAAATCCGGAGACCATAAATAGTTTCAGGAGTAACTGGGTTATTAAGTGTTTAAATGATGTCACCGCGCGTGTTTTAGGCACTCATTATTCTTCTTCTATCGTGTGGATTGTGAGGTGAATTACCAACCCCATCAACCCTAGTGTCAAGGTGTGTTGAGCCGCTATAGGCCCCACATACACATACACATACACAAACATGCTCATTATTAACATACACATACATAAACTCACGCCTATTTCCCACCGGGGTAAGCAGAGACTATAGAATTCCATTTGCTTCGATCCTGACACACTTCTCTTGCTTCCTCCACATTCATCAATAGCTTCATACACTCACGCCGGTTCAGAGTAGATCGTATTAAACCTTTTCTAAGGACATCTCCAATTTGGTCAATGTAAGTCCTTCTCAGTCTCATTAAGCGCTAGATTTTACAACATTTAACATTGCATGACGCTTGTATAGCCGTAGGGGTAAAGATAGTGCCTATATATACCCAATCCTCGCCAACTGTTTCAATCCAATGTGATAGGGAACGAGGTTATTCCCACTAATCGGGCAAAAATCTTGGAAAACACGTTACTTATATAAACTATCTACGATCTCTTTAAACTCATAAAGTCGAATTCAGTTGTTAAGAGTCCGAGCCTGATTATAAACTTAATTCTCGGAACAGTGCTATCACAAATGTATACAAACATAAACAGCCTATATACAGTCATGAGCAATATAATGTACACACTAAGACTCTGTCGCACTAACATATTTGACATTTAGTGAGACTTACAGTTCAATTTTCAAAAATGTTAATGTGGCATGGTATCAAAGTGTATACATATTAATGCTCGTGACCGTACATCCCACTGCTGGGCACAGGCCTCCCCTCAATCAACCGGAGGGGGTATCCCACTCCACGACGCACCACTGCGGTTTCGTGGAGGTATTTTTTTTACGGCTAATAGCCCGGACTAAAGGCTTAACGTGCCCAAACACAAATGTATATACCTACTAATAAAAAGAATAATAGTGAAAAAGCACGTATCCTTAAAGTACTTACCAGTGATATCGTGAAGAGGTTTTACGCGTTTTTGTGAAGGAAACACGATGATAAGCACGATAACATTGGTAGCCAAGATTAACAAGAGATTAGGACTTTATAGCTACTGGATACTTAATGTTTTTATAGCTAGAAAAACACGTAATATTTATATGTGACTAGCTTTTTTGTGGTTGCGGTAGGTGTCAAGTTTAGGCTTTTGGTGTTGTCGTAGGTTAGATAACTTACTTACACATGTTAGAAAACAGTTTTAAGTATAATTAATTTACTTTGTCATGTTTTTTTTTACTTAATTTGAATATTTTAAATATTAAATTATGTCTTAAATATTACATTACTTATTTGAATATTTTTAATATTATTTTATGACCCAACCTGTCGCCACATGGAGGTCACGAACCCCATGCCTTGGTTGCTAGCTGTTGTTGTGTTCTCAATAAAGAAAAATACCTAGGTATGTGCTTATTATTTAAAACACACCTGTTTAGTAGTCAGATTGAAACATACAACATACAAATAAGGGCTATTGCTATTTTATAGCACTCAAATAAGGTAACAAGCAAACTGAGGTTTTTCGGATCCTTGATGTTGGTGACTTGATTAAGGTATTATGTAAGTTGGTATCTAGTAGGCAGGTATGTGCTAAGTGTTAAGTAGTCGGTCACGGTTCCTATTTAGTTAAGTAGGTATTCGGATCTTCTTTTGTGGACTGTATGGTGTAGTAGATGGTGAGAGGTCGAGGGTTCTTACTTCAAGTGTTTTTTTTTTGACGTGACTTATTGTAGATTTCCCGCAGATAGCATTAACTAGGTACTTGTCCGGAACTTCAAGTGTAAACACCAGTTTGTTCTTTGTCACTAGTTATTTATTTATTTAAATTATAAACACAAAATTACACTTTCGCGGGATGCGTCGGCCATTCAAGTTTGGTATAATATTGCCATATTCAAATTCAAATTCAAATTCAAAAATATCTTTATTCAGTAGGTAACATAGTTACACTTTGATTCGTCAATTTTACATAACGAACGTCTTATCCGCCTAAAACTACTGCAGCTTCTCACAACCTGTATAGCCGGGGAAAAGAAGCTGCAAGAAAAACCTCGGCACAGGGCCCTAGACGTTCTTTAAAAAAATAAAATAAACATAAAATATTGGTATACAATTGAGTAATTTAGCTGCCTAATATCAGTTCTCAGACAGTTAATCCCATGCATTCATATCTTCTAAATAATCACTAACTTTATAATAACCTTTTTTGTAAAGTTTTTGTTTAACTACTGTCTTAAAACAGTTGAAAGGCAAATTCTGAATGTCAATGGGAATCTTATTGTAAAAACGTATACATTGCCCCTTAAAAGATTTAGTAATCTTATGTAATCGACTGACTTGTAAAGCAAGTTTATTTTTATTCCTGGTATTAACAATGTGCCGATCGCTATTTTTTGCAAATAATCCTATATGTTTTTTTACATATATTAAGTTTTCATAGATATATTGTGATGCCAAAGTTAAAATATTAATTTCTTTAAATTTATTTCTAAGTGACATCTTGGGTCCCAATTTGTAAATCGCCCGAATGGCTCGCTTTTGCAGAACAAAAATGCTGTTCATATCTGCAGCATGACCCCACAGCAAGATGCCGTACGACATTAGACTGTGGAAGTAGGCAAAATAAACTAATCGCGCGGTTTCTACATCGGTTATTAAACGAATTTTTTTGACCGCGAATGCTGCTGAGCTGAGCCTTTTGGACAACTTATCAATATGAGGACTCCATTGCAACTTAGCATCCAAAGTAATTCCCAAAAATACAGCAGTATCCGTGAGGTCCAATTCCTTATTTTTTACAATAATAGAATCGAGCGGCCTACTAACATTCGATAACGTAAAATAAACATATTTTGTTTTATTTTCATTAAGTAGCAGGTTGTTTACAGTAAACCAATCCACTACCTCTGAAATGGCGTTGTTTACATCGTCAAAGGAATCTTGTCGTCTCTTTACTTTAAAAAGTAAGGAGGTATCATCTGCAAACAGCACCTCCTCATGTTTTACAAGACTAGGTAGGTCGTTTATGTAAACTAGGAATAGAAATGGACCTAGAATTGAGCCCTGCGGGACGCCTATAGTGACGTTAGATCCACACGATCTGGAGCCATGCACATCAACCCTCTGAACGCGGCCACTAAGGTACGACTCCAAAAGAGCGATGGCATTATCAGTTATTCCATAGTGACGAAGTTTCGCGATCAAGATATCATGACAAACGCAATCGAAGGCTTTGGAAAGGTCGCAAAAGACACCAATAGCATCTTTGGACTCCTTCCAAGCCTGAAAAACATGATTTATTAACTCATAATTATATAATTATATAAATATTCTTAATTGTCTAATTTTAAACTTGTGTTGCCAGTAACAGTAGGTAGGTACGCACGTAATAATTGAAGTAACATAAAGACAATTCCCCAGGGTAGGGTAGGTAGGTATAAGAATATTTTTGCGTTATTAAGTTAATGATATTTCAAGGACAGAAGGCGCCATTTTTACTAAATTCATATTAATTTTGAAGCCCTTGGGAGTGCATCAGGGACTTGCGTTTTAATTAGGTACTCATTTTATAAAATGGTAAATTTCATATTGTGTGAATGCTATTCCCGTAGTAATTAATTTACTTAATGAGGCAATGCGCTACCTAACCTTAATGCAGATAAGACCTGAGTAATGTCACGAGTAGGTTCTAATATGTATGCACTTTGATACCATGTCACATTAACTTTTTTGATACATTAAACCGTAAGTCTCGTTAAATGTCAAAATATATGATAGTGTGACAGGGTTCTAAACTGGGTACATGATATTAGTCATGACTGTTCAAGGAAGAACAAGTTGAAAAGGAAAAGAAGCAAGTGAATGTTCCCGTTGTAAAAAACTCTTTAATAAAGGACACTCACTGATTTTTTCAAATTGTCCTTTTTTACACTGATCTTATCTGCTGATGATCTAACTACCTAGTAGGTACCTATAGGTACTAACGAAAAATATCACCTTCGTTTCCATTATTTTAACAGTTTACTTTTCAACTTATAAGATTTAGTGTATTTTCGTGCTTTGGAGAGCATGGTAATGTTACCTTCTCGTCATCTTACACCTACGTTATCTTCTTTTTTTTCTTACCTACATTAATTAATAAGGTAACTTAATTAAATGACACCACATTTAATAAAACAAAAGTAGGTACAAAAGTTTGTACTCATGACTGTTCTAATTTCAAAAAACTGGCAATCGAGTGTTCTCGCCGCCATGGTATAGAAGTGCTGACAATTTAACCGGAGCTAAGCTAACGAGTTAACAAAACCGCGTAAGGTTCAGGAAAGGCCGCCCAAGGAATGTGCGCCGCGAGTCCGTCGCAACCGCGCGGGCGATCGTCTGCAGCGCACATTACAAGGTGCGTAGCCTGACAACGAGCGCGTGACGTCACGTGCTGTATGAGACCCTCTAACTAGAGCTAGCGATCTATGAACAGTAGTGGCATCACACTAAAGAATACACTTCCAAGTTACAGTCATTCGCTGAACGTATATATAGAGAGCGACAAGAAAATGTCAATAGCGCGTTGTAGGTTTTTGCAATCTACAGGCTAAGTTTATGTTGGGATTATGTTTGTGTCTTTGAAACAATGATAGATAATAAAATTAGAAATTAGACTCTAATGTTATACTTTAAAAAACTTCAGTATTAAGGTACCATTTGCATTAAAAACTGAATTTCTAATGCATAAATGCGACGTCATCGCCATCTAGCGAGTAACGGTTGAACTTTTTGCAGTTGCTCCTACCGTTTGTTCGGAGGGTTATTCTGAGTATATTGTAGACTTGAAATAATAATATGTTTTTTTTTTATTTGTTACAGGGTATCAAACAACGAAAGAAATGAGAGTCCTGAGACAGACGGCAGTGTCTCCCCGGAACCTCCTGACAGACCGCCCGGGAAGGTCCGTCAGGTCCACCCGGAAGAGAAAACGCAAGTCGTGGCATATGATTCTAGTTTTCGTAAGAAAAACAAACCGAAAACTTTGCCTATAGAGGAGAATCATTACAACCATCTAGCGAATACAAATGTGGTCAACTCGCCGTATCCGCTGACGCCGAACATTTGTGTTGAAGGAGGAAAGATTGAGTTCATAAAGTCGCCGCCAGGGAGTGCGCGGAACAGTTTGGCGTTGGCCTCGCCACCACAGACGCCGCTACTGCAGCGCCGTGGCAGCAGAGAGAAGCGCGAAGCCCGTATCTATGACGAGCCGGCCGAGAAGTTTGACGGTGACAAGGTAGGTGGCGCTGTATGCAGTCACAATAGTATAAAATTATTTTATCTCACCAAAAGGAACAATAACATAAAACTACTGCAGATATAGCAAAATAACAGTAACAGTAGTTTAAAAATACAGAAATTAATAAGATTCGTAACGCATTTATCGCACTGTACTGTACGTACCTCTATTTGTTTATTTTACAATAAAAAGAAAAATGGTTGTAAAGGTAACAAAAAGTAGATACTTAGATAATTTACGTAATTATGTTACAAGCATCTAATTAAAGTCTTCCTAAAATATCAGTAAGTGTAAATAAAGTAATAAAAAACATACGCACATTTTTTATATAAAAACAAAAATACTTTTAGTAAAAAAGTATAACAATTATTACCTTTTTTCTCAGTCCTCGGTTTCATCCTTTATTCAATTCTAACAAAAAAAGAAACTTTAGTACAACAACCCTTGTCAAAATTCAGAAACTTTTAACTGGTTTCCAGAAAGTTTTAACCCGTAAAATTTGTACTGTAAGATGTTTTGAAATTGTGAGTTTGCCCCTTATAAATATTTTCCCGTTTTGTGAATCTGATCTATGGATGTACCTCTGACTAGGCCGATCGGGAATATAGCCGTGAACTTACGTGTTATATGCATCTGAATCTGAATCAATTTGACGAAATATAAATTCTATAATATACTTCTTGTTTGTCTTTTGAAGATTAGGTAAGTATTCACGATAACAATTATTTGAATAGCCACGAAATAATTCACACCGCATACTCGATATTTGTCCTTTTTATATTGTGTCCTTGATGATGTAATGCGGATAATTATCAGCAATGAGCTGAGAATGGATCAAATTTCGTATTCGATATAGTACAAACCATAGACTTAGAGTGTTACGTAGAAACTATATTGAAAAAATGCCAGGCGCACTCTCTAATCAATTCTCAAACTAATAACCATTATGAGAAAAGTATTTTTTTTTATAAAAATATATTATTTCACTCCCTCTCACCCCACCTCAAACCACTTACACCCCGTCATCCCACATGATCCATGGAGGGTGAACAGTAATTGCTTTCATACACCTTAATGCGTCTTTAGTCATCTCTAAATTGTTTTTGAAAACCTTCATCTTCGTCCTCTTTGCGACGGGGGAGGTTTTGATCAAGTAAAGCCTTCTTTACTTACTACATCTTTCCAGTAATCTATAAATAGGCTCAAGGGAAAACCAATGATTGTTTCGGAAGAAAATCTCGTCAAATCGGTTTCCTTATACATCTGTGTGTAAATTTTTGACATAGAATGGAAAGGCGGGAAAATTATTTTTTTCTTTCCATGTTTGGTGTGGTGTGAAACGAGGAGGTATAGAAATTACTTAATACTTCACTTTTATTTATTTATTAATTTACTGTACACAGGATAACACAGAAACATGAGGAGAGACAAAAGGCACAACTTATTTCTAATATAAATTACATTGTTTTGTCTTCTTGAATTATATCAGATTTTTTTTCGTTAACTTATTCAAAAAATCCATAAATCCAAATCCGGACCTTTAAATAATTTGTATAAATAAAGAATGAATTCAAAAGAAGAAAGAAGACGATATAAGTTGGTTTGGACACATAGAACGGATGAAGGATAATAGGATATAAAGCGAAGGTTGGTGGTAGGGCTGGCAGAGGAAGACATAGAAGGACGTACATTGACCAAATTGGAGATGTCCTTAGAAAAGGCTCAGTACGATCTACTCTGAACCCGCGTGCGCGTATGAAATGACTGATGAATGTGGAGAAAGCAAGAGAAGCATGTTAGGATCGAAACACATGGAATTCCATAGTCAGCTTACCCCGGTGGGGAATAGGTGTGAGTTGATGTATGTATGTAAGATTTTTTTTTGTTTTGGTTTTCCCCGAAGGGTAAGGCAAAGGGAACTATGCCCATACAGCCATGTATTACGTATTTTTTTTTGATGATTGATGAAAGGTGATGATGATGGAACCTAAGCCCCCACCCTCGGAGTAGACTCCTACTCCGAACCCCAAACGAATTAACTCAAAAGTCTGCATAAACTTTCGAGTTATGAAGCGGCTTCTTGCCACGAAGCGAAAATAGGCAGATACACTTTGTTTATTGAATACTCCGATATAATAACACTCGCAAATGTCTTCCGACTAACTTAATGCGATCATTAACCACAAAACACCACTTCGTATTAATTATTTAGACTATTCAATGAAGAAAGCAACTGTCCCGTTCCCGTTTCCCGCCAAAAAGCCTATGTATGTAAGAATAAATTCACGGGTGAAACGAAACGGTTCTCAAGTGACGTGAACTTAGAAAATGTATAATGACATGAAGTACTTGCGAGTGCACAGTAACCCTTAAAACGTATGCAATATAGTCGAATTTCTATAAATCCACTTTTTGACGTTTAACCAAAATGAAGTTATTGTTATAATTAAATAGTTAGACGAGGCAAAAGCTCGTCGGAAAATACAGTCTTACAAAATATCGGGAAACTATTATAGTGCACATACATTTTCAAAACACTGAATCGTGTATAAACTGGTCTTGAAATTCAATGCAAATTAGATGGTGAGCGTTAAGTGAATTAATTACCACAGTCCTGAAAGATGGGGTTCAAGTCTCATAAATTCCTAGATTTTAAGTTCTCTGGCGCTCAAATGTAAATTGGGAAATGGTCTGAAAATTGGGGAATTCTCAGTGGAGTGTTTTTAGGGGTGGTAGGCATCTGTCCTAGGACGACGGTACTAAAAAGTATCGGCGTCCAAAGGACGTAATGTACGATCCCGATGACCCGATTACTCTAGCCATAGAGGCAGCCAATCAGCTCGCGACACCAAACACTTCAGGACCCCGATACCGACCCCGCCGGCGTAGTCGACGATTTCCCTCAATCAGCGCTTATCGCTATCGACCCACTAGGGTCGATTAATTTTTTCAATTATTTTCCCTCTCAGACGACGCCCTGAGCCGAGGTTCGCGCCCAACTGGGCACCCTCAGGCCTGTTGTCTTAAATATTGTACCGGGTGAGAGCATTCAGCGCTCCCCATTTGTCCGGCCAAGTAGTTAATGCCATCTGCGGCAAATCTACAATAAGTCACGTCAAAATTAAAAAAAAATGTCCTAGGGCCGTATAGCCAAGTTGCAAATCATTATGACAATGGACAGTGATTCTTTGGCGGATTAATAGTTAGCCTTGACACCAAGGTTGATGAGGTTGGTCATTCACCTCACAACCCACACGAGAGAAGAAGAAAGTTTCCTATAATATACTGGTGTTATACATTAGCCATGCAAATCGGTTTCCCATTATACGGGTACATCTGCAGATTTCTACAGGATCAAAGAATCCTTTATTAATATTAATGGTCTAGACTAGATTCTGTACACTTTCAGTATTGGAAAGGGTGTGAGAGGAATAAGTAAGTAATTATTTCAGAAGAGAAGAGTACATTCATGAGCAATATAATGTACCCACTTTATGACTCTGTCGCACTAACATATTTGACATTTAGTGAGACTTACAGTTCAATTTGTCAAAAAAATTAATGTGACATGGTACCAAAGTGTATACATATTAATGCTTGTGACCGTACTAATACAAATTTTCTATATCCTCAAATTCACGCTTTCAACTTGCAGCCACTTTTCATACTAAATCCTATGATGAAAATTGATTATTAGTGAAAGATGATCAGCACATTGCAAATATAAAACTCTTACTATAATGTTTGAAAGGATACAATCCCTTGATTGGTTTTTACGACATGCCTATTTAAGGAAATTAATATCTTATAATATGTTTTATTTATATTTCAAGCCAAAGTTGTTAATTCTTACTGAACGTATTCATCTATCACAAATAATTACAAATACTTAAATACAACGTAGCACCACGCCTATATCCCCAAAGGGGTAGGCAGAGGTGTATAGTATGACAGCTATACTTTAATTCAAACTCTTATAGTTAAATTCAGTGGTTTAAAGTCCGAGCTAGGATTTCAACCTGTGACATTACGATGTAATTTACGCGTTTTCCGAACAAGGCTATCATGGATTTCCACAGGGCCTATCATAGATTTCTACAAGACCTATCATGGATTTCCACAAGACCTATCATAGATTTCCACAAGACCTATCATAGATTTCCACAAGACCTATCATGGATTTCTAGATTTTTTTGAATAATTCAAAACATCACCATCATTATTAATGTAAAAGCCAGTAAAATAGACTAATAATAAATCTGGAGAAATATAACAAATAAAACGAAGACATCAAACCAAATTTTTATTCCGATTTCAACAACTTCCCTTGAGTCTCTATAGATTTCACCTCGTCTACGAATGCTTTGCAGCTTTTCTTCGATTCCGTTTCGTTGATTGACTTCACCAGCTCCTCTGCCTGATCGACCCTGAAGCTCCTCTCCTTTGCGTCGAGGATCACGAAGAAGACAAACAGCATTACCACCACTAGAAAAACCACCTGGTAATGGTCCTCCATCTTCCAGATTATGTATGACGCGAGGTTCATGATGTATGACCGGTCTTCGTTAGGTTTAACATGAGATTTTGGATCCTCCCTATTGTGCCCTTGCATTTGAATTTAGCGACCAAATCGTGTATCGGCTTCGTGTTTTGATTACCAAATGTCTTGTCAGAAGTGACATTCGTATCCAAGGAGACTATTGTCCTAAGGTTCGTTTGAGGTTTAAGTTTTATGAATAGGATTTGTTCTAGATCCATTGATTATTGTAGATTTTAGATAAGACTGTTTTATCATAATATTATCTTAAATTCGCAAGATCGACTTCTGAAGACAATTAAACAAAGAGAACTGATTTTAAAAGTGTATTCTGCGTTAGAACTTTAAAACATCCTTTGAAGTGGTAGCCACAAGTTTCGTTAGCGGCTTTAGGTTTTAACCAGTTATTTCCAGTGGTCATAACCCACCAACTTCCCATGGTCCTACCACTCTGTCATTCGGACCTAAGGACCTAATCACGGGTGATGTGAGTGGTGCTTGCTCGGGGCTTTTTCCCACCCACACTTCTTGACATCCTACAAATTCTCGTTCTGTCCCCTGGACTTCCTTTCTCCCCTTTCTGGAGTGGGACACCACACCGTCGTCGCCGGTCTTTTGTCTCTCCTTGACTATGCCTCCTCCATCTGCTTCCTGTGGTCAGAATGTCAGTAAGTTGTAGGTTTGCCTCAAATCTCATTCATTAAAAATATAAATAACAAATCAAATCAAATTAAGTTCTTGGCCAGACAAATGGGGAGCGCTGAAGGCTTTCAGCCGGACCAACCATTGACGACAACACCAACAGGCCTTTGGCTGCCTAGTTGGAAGCGCCCTACGAGCGCAGTAATTATTGTAATTTACTTATTTATTTATCTCACTAATTTATTAGCAGACTTCCCACCAATGTTGGCCCAATGCCAACCAGCACTCGCAAACCTTGTAACAAATTCATCCCAAACCCAATACCGCTACCAATTCCACATATTCCGCCATAATGCTGGTAATAACGATACCCCATTAAACCGGTGGAGCTTGTCTGTCCCATAGACATTAGCTTAAGTGGGGCATATATTATTTTGCGCCCCTATACTACTCCATATTGTCTTAATGTACCGTGGAGATGGTATTTGTATTCATTGGTATTGTACATTGGGCGTGTTTAGAGCTCTGTTGTTACTAACCAGAGGTTATTGAGAGTTATTGAGTTTGAATCTGAATTGGTCAGTCCGGAGATCGCGTGACTTACATCGCAGTGTCACAGGTTCAAATCTCGTTTCGGGATCTAAACCACTGAAAGTTTGGAACAAAGGGATATAGATATCACCTGGTTTCCAGGATTTGTGCCTGATTAATGGCAATAGCCTTCCCTTCTACTATAAATCTACTTTTAAAAACCTCAAAATTTACTGGCAATAGCCTTCCCTTCTACTATAAATCTACTTTTAAAAACCTCAAAATTTACTTTGATAAGGTATCCTTTAGCCATTAACGGCCTCCGTGGTCTAGTGGTTGAGCGTTGTGTTCACGATCTGGAGGTCGCGGGTTCGAATCCTGGTGGGGACATATCACAAAAAATCACTTTGCGATCCCTAGTTTGGTTAGGACATTACAGGCTGATCACCTGATTGTCCAAAAAGTAAGATCTGTGCTTCGGAAGGCACGTTAAGCCGTTGGTCCCGGTTACTATTTACTGATGTTTGTTAGTAGTCGTTACATGAGCCATATCAGGGGCCTTTGGCGGCTCAATAATAACCCTGACACCAGGGTTGATGAGATTGGTAATTCACCTCACAACCCACACGATAGAAGAAGAATTATATTATGCTAATAATTTTATAGTATGCTAATAAGGAATATTGAATCACGTTACAATGAATAAATCAAAACTTTCTTTAAAATTAAATACAAGGGAAACAGAATCAGACCTTAGTCTTGAGAGCGATCGGAATTAAAGGCGTTAATTTCAAAGCTAGGTTGCGTAGGACCTAAGCTAGACTGTGGATTACAGGATAGTCTGCGATAGGAGCTGGCTGTCTAATAATACTGTCTGGCGGTCGGTATGTCCGAGACATTCTTGAAGCACCTGGGCAGAGAAGCCATTTGCGAAATTTTTGGTTTCGAATGCACGTTCTATCGCTATGTGTTGGACTTTCACGGCGTTGGAATTGTAAAAGTATCCTGCGTGGTATTCTTGTTTTATCCATTTTATAATTCATAATGTGTAATATATATACACACACACACACACACACACATATACAGCCTCTATGGTCTAGTGGTAAGAGCGGTAGGCTCACAATCTGGAGGTCCGGGTTCGATTCCCGATGGGGACATTGTCGAAATCACTTTGTGAGACTGTCCTTTATTTGGTAAGGACTTTTCAGGCTTGACTCACCCGACTGACCGAAAAAGTAAGATGATTCCGTGCTTCTGAGGGCACGTTAAGCCGTTGGTCCCGGCTATTAGCCGTAAAAACACCTCCACCAACCCGCATTGGAGCAGCGTGGTGGAGTATGCTCCATACCCCGTCCGGTTGATTGAGGGGAGGCCTGTGCCCAGCCATGGGACGTATATAGGGTGTTAGTGACATCGTAACGAATACTGAGGGGGATGATTCAGACCATGATTCTGAGTTGATATTAAGTGGAATTTTCCGTCGCAAAATTCATGGTTTTTTTTTAGTTTTTTTAAATTATTTTCAATTCTTTACTTTTGCGATGAAAAATTCCACTTGATATAAACTCAGAATAATCAGCTGAATCATCCCCCTCAGTATTCGTTACGATGTCACTTACACCCCGCACAAGTACATACTGTAGTCATACAAGTAGGTATGGGTGTTAGTGACACCGTAACGAATACTGAGGGGGATGATTCAGACCGTGATTCTGAGTTGATATCAAGTGGAATTTTCAGTCGGAAAATTCAAGAAAATTTTTGTTTTTTTTTAAGTTATTTTCTGTTCCATACTTTTGCGACGGAAAATTCCACTTGATATCATCTCAGAATCATGGTCTCAATCATCCCTCAAAGTTTTCGTTACGAAGTCACTAACACCCTGTATAGGCTGTTTATGTTTGTTATGTAATGTGTAATATGTGTGTGTGTGTGTGTGTGTCTGTGTGTGTGTTGTGAGGTGAGCGGACCCTGTGAATAACGGAATAATGCTAGGGAGATGATGATAATGCACAATATGTCAAAGATTCCAAACGACATTACCCTAATGGGTGTTATGTGTTTAAATAAAGTTTTCTTTCTTCTTAATTTAAACACAATACCAGATGACACTTTCGATATTTCAACACTGTTGCAAGTGCCATGATCATGAAATTGCTGATGTAATTGGAGTGGAGTAGGTAGATCCATAAGTTTCTAAGGGCAAACCTGTCTCTCGTTTTTCTTTGCCACTTGTTTTTACATTTGTTGTCGGAATGTTAGGAACTATCTCTTTCTTTTATGTTTCTTTTATACTTGATAATAGAAGTTGGAAGGAGGCGGAGGACTCCTGTCCTAGTATGGCTTTGTAATAGACAACTCTGGGCGACATCCCACTTGCGTCAGACAGAGTACAACGGGGTGGAAGGCAAGAGGGAAACCACTGCCCTATTTTTCCCTAAAAAGTAGCATGGAAAATGCTGCACCGACAAGAGCGTGGCTCTTAAATTGATGATGATCAATAGAAGTTGATTGTTATGAAGCTTGAAATATTCTTTGGGTCTCTTTACTGGCAGTCCAGTAGAGAACTATTAGTTACAAAATTCATCACCAGCCCATTAACGTCCCCACTGCTGGGGCACGGGCCTTCCCTATGGGTGGATAGGGAGATCGGGCCTTAACCATCACGCGGGCCTAGTGCGGATTGATGGTTATTAACGACTGCTAATGCAGCCGGGACCAACGGCTTAACGTGCCTTCCGAAGCACGGAAGAGCTCGAGATGAAAACTTTATTTTTTGTGGTCACCCATCCTATGACCGGCCTTTGCGACCTTTGACGCCTAATTTCCGTGTGCTGTGATTTCATGTGATCCCCCGTTCTAATAACATAAACATCATCATCTTTCTGCCCTTACCCCAATCTAAGTGGGGTCGGTAAAACATGTTTTCCTCTTCTATCCATCTCTGTCAGTCGTCATCTCAGTATCACACCTTTCACACACATAACCTTCATAAACAAAACAAAATAAAACTTGATCACTTCTCATCAATGATGCAAATTGTTCTATGAATATTTTTTACGAGGAACTCATGTCCATTTTATAGTGATATTGGTAACAAGTAATGTGCTTCGTGATTCGAAGGGGGCGGAGTGAGTGCAGAGTTCATGTTGTATTAGTCGATTGAGAGTGAAATGGTAGGGTGACAATTATTTGTGTGAATTAAATCGGTAGGTAACTAAAATAAAAAGATAGTTACGGTGCAAACTCCACCGTGGTATGCAAACTCCAACGGCTTCCGTGATCCAGTGGTTGAGTATTGGGCTCAAGATGCGGAGGTCCCGGGTTCGAATCTCGGTGGGGACATATCACAAAAATTACTTTGTGAACCCTAGTTTGATTAGGACATTAAAGGCTGATCAGTCAGGGGCCTTTGGCGGCTCAATAGTAACCCTGATGTTGATGGGGTTGGTAAACTACCTCACAGACCACACGATAGAAGAAGACGACTATATCTCGACTGGGGTAGTCAGAGGTACATCCACCCCGAGATGAACTGTGTGCCCATACGTCACCGAGTCGAGCCAACTGTGTTACTGAAAACTGCACTTCAGATGAATTAAATCTCATGTTACTAGATATCATCGATTATAGAAAAAAAGTGAAATAAGAAGTTCGTTAAAAGTTAATTTTTTAAATTGCCCTTTCGGGCATTGATGAATAATTATGTACCGGGAATCATAATCAATGCAAAGGTTATCAAAGAGATGTTATTTGTGAAAGGAAAGGTCCGTTAAAGCCCATAAACTGTACTCCCCCTTTTCTGTCACAATATATTGATAGATTTTCGCCGCATTTTACATGCAAACGCAATCAATCACGCAGACAACTGTCATTTAACAGATTGCCTGGCCCGATGCATGCGCACTTTGTCATCACGCACTTTTTTAATTTAGCTTTTTTTGGCTTGGATGCCCGTTTTTATAGCCATTTGCCAGAGGCGCCGCATTTTGTTCATAGGCGTAGTAAAAATAGATATTAATTTATGAACAGAAATTTGAATCGTAGCTTTTTGATGATATTATTAGTTAGCCTTGCAACTGGCGATTGTAATGATAAAAATTAAGCAAAGTAAATGTCTTGTACCGAGGCTTGAGGTCAAATTCAAATTCAAAAATATCTTTATTCAGTAGGTAACATAGTTACACTATGTATCGTCATTTTTTACATAACGAACGTCTCATCCGCCTAAAACTACTGCAGCTTCTCACAACCTGTATAACCGGAGAAAAGAAGCTGCAAGAAAAACCTCTGCACAGCGCCCTAGACGTTCTTTTTCATAAAAAAATAAAAATAAAATATTATTATACAATTTAGTTAAAATACAATACAATATTACATACACACAAGAGCTATCAAGAGCAGCAGGAGTTATCTTCAATCAAAAAATCTTTTGAATCGTAAAACTCTGTTCTTTTTAAAATTTTAGGAATTACTTACCTATTTTGTTACAATAATCTATGGGCCAAAATTCATTAGGACACCATGGTGACACCACCATAAGGTGGTTTGTGAGGAGATGGTGACCATTTTTTTATATAACTACATACATGTATGTGGGATATAGAAATAACACGGGATATTTTAAATATCTTTACTACTTATATTTGAACAAAATCCTCTAACCTGACCGACATTACACCATCGACTCGCCTTTCTTACTTTTTAAAACTGCCTTACGTTCTATTCATTAACCATCCTCCTTTCATACCATAAACAATCAAATTCTCATTCATTACCCTTCCAACTTTTAGACATGTAGGAAACTACATGTATGTATACATTTTGTTATCCAAAGTGTCCTTGTGAGATAGTGTCCTAATTGATGTCTTGTGATTCTGTCTACACCGGTAGGAATACAGTCGTAACTTTATGTATCTATAGAGAACAGCCTCCAATAATGTGCAATGGAACAATGCATGTCAATGTAATTGATAAAATACAGCCAGTTGGAATCAGATAAAGATTGCATGAATAAATATGAATTGTTATGATAAATCACTTACGAGAGTTTGGTATAAATTCATTTGATATTGATTAAAAATATTTATTACGTTGTCAGGTCAGGCAATACTAATCGGAAGATAAAATTTGTTTATTTATTATTAGGTTACTTAAACAAACAATTGCCGACTAATTTTTTACAAAAAAATATTTGCTTAAACTTAAAAAGAATATATAACCTAAAACACATGAAAACGAAAGACAAAAAGAAGTTAAAATTTTAATTTATTTTACTGGATATAACTTTTTTGTTGTTCAGGATTAAGGGGATATACCTAAGTAAGTAATTAAAAACTTTTCACGATCCCCCCCTCAAATGTTGTTGGTAATTTGGATCAAAGCTATTTTAGCTTTTGCAAAGTCCTGTCTAATTGCATCTTCGCAGTATCTATGACCAGACAAATGTATCACAAAGGCAACCATCAAAGGGCTCCCATTTGCCAAATTTGTTTTTCCATTACCCAAATTGAGTTCGTAGGGAGAAGTACTTAGGATAAGTGCGTTTGGTTGCCAAACCTGAAGAATGGCCAATTTTTTGTTTGAAAGTTTTTTTTTGATTTTTTTAAACTCAAAGGCTGTCTGATTTGTTTAATCCATGTAAAACTAGAAGCACTTGGTCTATATTTTTCATTGGCTTGTTGCGTAGGTTGCAAAAAGTTGCATTTTTGTAATCAACTTAGGTAGGTATGTTCTGAAACAAAATGAAAACTTTTATTATTTCGTGTAAATGGCTGGCGCTGCGGCTTACGCTGAGTGAAGTCTATTTATTTGACACCTCCGCAAGTAATCAACCCAATACATTACAGATTATGATTTGTGGCTCTGTCTACCCTCATAGGAATTACGGGTATTACATATATGGTCTATTAACTGTTATTCCGTACATGTATTATGGTTGATGGAGAAACACAAGCAAATCTAACCTAGTAGAGTTATCTACAAAATATCTACCAACCGGAGTTGACTTGCTAGGTTATAAATTCGAACGTAACTGACTTTCATATTGGTAGTGATATAGTGGCGCCACCTGCATAACGCCATCTGTTGGCACATGAATTAATTACTACAGCCTTGTATTGGCGGGAAGCCAACGGCTAGTTTTTTGGCTTTCGTAATATAGTGTTGGAAGTGCTGTTATTACGGGGTAGTTTGCTATAGAATTATCTTGGAGCATAACCAAACATGTAAAGATACGACCTTGGAACATTATGGTAGTATCAGAAAATAATTTGCCGTCTTAAACTATCCATGATGGCCGTTTTCATCATCATCTTCCTAGCGTCATCTCGTTTTTTACAGAGTCCGCTTGCTGGTGTTTCACAGAAGCAACTTCCTGTCTGACACTCCTACCCGCGAAAGGAAAACCAGTCCAATATAGGTTAGGACACATACCTCCAAAATGCATTTCTCGGGAATGTGGGTTTCCTCAGGATGTTTTCCTTCACCGCTGAGCACGTGATAATCATTTATGATCCAAACATGAATTCCAAAACAAATTTCAAAATCATTGGTGTAGACCTATGCAATATCGAACCTGCGACCTCAAAGTGAGAGTAAAGCGTTCTACCAACTGGGATACCACGGCTCTTCTATAATAGCCGTTTTGACAAAATAGATTACCTACAGTAATGAACTTTATATATTGGAGTGCGGGATGGTGCAATACAATATATATCCATAAATATATACATATAAATACATAACTTATACAATAACTTATAATATATACAATACATAAGTATAAGGAGAATAAAAAAACTAAAATAAATAAATCCAAAGCCATGCCTGGAGGAAAGACGTCTTCACTCTTGCTCAGAAAGCCTTCTTTCGTCTTTCCTCATACATCACTTGTTTAACTCTCTCCTGACTCCAATGTAACAATAACTATTCGTATTACACACAATATAACTAGAGTCTAACGCACACAGAGTAATATTCATCAACAGAGAATTCAACAAGCTCTCTTTGATTGTATAGAATCAACGGACGTTGTGCGAGTATCGTTTAAATTAATGCAGAGTAAAGAATGAACGAGACTGCAATGTGCTGCTGAAATATTTTTATGGTACTGCTCCACTGCTGTTACATATTGTTTAAAAAGGTTGAACATTGTCTTTATGTTAGAATTTGTTACAATTCGTTAAATATTTTCAACGGTATTAAACTAAGGAAAATTTTGTTACATTGTTGTGACATGGCGAAACATTTTATGTGAGCTATGAGTAAAATAACCACAAAAACAGAAACTTGAAAATATTAGTTTATAGTTATGTTTCATTGAATTTTCTCGATACAACAACATTGTATTGTTGTTATACTTATTGTGCTGTGCTTTGGATTTAAGGAAACAATGAATTTGAGTGAGTATAGCTTTAAACAAATTGATAAGCGTTATATACTTTGAATAACACCTCATTTATAATTGTAAGCTGTTGACTACCTGAATAAAGGAAATAAATAAATAAATAAATAAATGACACATGTTAGTGAGAAATTCAATTTAATTAAGTAGAATTGAAGATAAAATATACAAAAAAACATGGTGTTTCGGCATTTGCAAAAGTTTAGTATCGCCTTAAAATAGTCGTTTTTTTATTGTAAAACAATTCCCAATGATAAAGATTCATCGTAAAACGAAAGGTAAAAAGCCACGGAATAATGTTTGTTTGATATAAGTGCGATAAAGAGTTTTGTATTGTATTGAATAATATACCGTTTAATGATGGTGCTAATTCCTGTAGGCACTATCTAATTTTATTTAAGTTATACCTGTCATTTTCTTATCCGCCGAAAAAGAAAGAGACGGGTAATCGACAGGTATATTTTTTTTAGTAACACACGTCAAATTTAGGCAGAAATCTACAACAACCCTCTAAAATTTTACATTTGGCAATAACCCGACAGAATTAAGTTGACAGCACACGTCAAACGGATTGCGTACCAGTGAGATATCTATTTGATTCACTCATTCATTTTAAAATTAACAGCTTTCAATCATTTGTCCTTTTTTTTGGCGGATAAGAAAATGAAAGGTATGACCTAAAATAAAATTAGATGGTGTCAAAGAGAGTTAGGACCATTATTACAAAAAAAAAGAAATAGTATCACCTATTTCTAGGATCACGTTTAATAATAAGTGCTCTATCTTTATGAATAGGTTTATTATGTCAAGGTGGTCTCTGTTTTGTAAACTGATCTGCGTTGAATAATGAACTCACATCGGCTACACAGTGCGTTTTGAAAACTTGTCGCTGGCGTATCGTTTTATTGCAATAACTATTATTGTTATTCATTCAAATTATTCTACAGTACCTATAACATTCTCTAACGTAAAAACAATTTACTAATGTTTAGGGAATTAGGATGTTTTTGTAGTTTTTGTATATGATAATGTGTGTTTTGTGAAAGTTACGTATTGTGTTCGAGTGATATGTATAATAATTATAATTATTCAAATTATAAGTACAATAATGGTGGATGTATTAAGGTGAGTGTTAGAAAATTGGGTTGTGTAAATTACTAAATACAATTACTAAATAAAGACAGATCTAAAACTTGCCCCTATTGCTATATAACAATTTCTTACAACCTTTTCTTGCAACCTGAACCTTGACAATTTCATTTTATGTCCCCCTGTTATGTTCGTTATTTTTTTTTGCTTTTTCTGAGAATGTAATTTTAACTATACCGTATATTATTATACTGATAACGGTTTTTGTGGCGCGTGGTTCAGCGGTTGAGCGTTGAGCTCATGATCGGGAAGTCTCGGGTTCAAATCGCAGTGTTCACAAAAATCTCTTCCCGATCCCTAGTTTGGTTAGGATATTACAGGTCATCACCCAATTGTCCGAAAGTAAGATGATCTGTGCTACGGAAGGCACGTCAAGCCGTTAGCCCCGGTTACTATTTACTGATGTAAAAAAAAAGATGTTCTGTATTAAGGTGGTTCGATTTCCATACTAGTTTATTTACTCTGGAATCTGGAATAAGTCTGGAATCTAAATTGATCTGCAGGTGGCTTTTGAATTTTGTTTTTTCATTTTTTTTCAATTCAATTCAAAACAATTTATTTCGGATAATACGTATACATCCATAATTTTTTAGTAACAATGCACTTACTTACTAGGTTAGTTAACAATCATATTATAGTATTTTATGCAACAGTTGTATAAGAAGGGTCAAAAAATGCGAGTGGCGTGAGTTGCGATGTGAGCCTTGGCGAACATCGCAATAAGAGACGCCACGAGCATTTTTTGACCTAGTTATACAACGTTGCATACAATACTTTTTCTACGACGACGTAATTTTAAATGAAACAAAAATTATACAAAGAAAAATTTTATTTATAAAAAATATTTTCCAACGCGCGGGAAAATGGCGGCAAATGTATACTTTTTTTTATAGTATATCTATGGCACCAAACAAAGTAAAGGTGCCAGTTTCCAGGTCAAAAAAAAAACAACAACAATGCTTTTTTGGCGACATTATAGTACAGTTACACTTTGTAAACAATGCTTTTATAGGCCATAGAGCGTACACTTTTTCAAAGAGTTTAATTATGTATGTACTTATATTAGACTTTTTGGTTATTTAAATGCCAGATTAAAGTAGAGGAGTAGAAAAAATATTAAATATTAAAGTGTTAGTAACAATGAAACTTAATTCTATGTTAGTAGTACAACACCTATATATAACACACTATCATTATTTATCATAGGCACCAGAATCAGGCATTATTAGTGCCTTCATCCAGTGCCTAACTATAGGGCAGTCAACCCTATCCGTAATGCTATTCAGGAGGACGCTGCCGCTGCCCCGCACCCGCCGCACCAGTGAGGCTATTCGCTTTCGCACGATGGCATCGAAGCCTATTTATAACATCTAGTATTTTAGACAACATAATCAACTTCATCCTCTATTAACCAGAGGAAAGGAAATTCGTACTTTTGTCATTCGTGTTAGGAGTGCTAAGACCCCAACATACATCACTAAAACCGCTATGGTTGGCATAAGTATCATTTAGACCAAATTGGTGTCATTGCCACTAACTGGTTGCTTGACAGTTTTACGAGATCGCTACGAGGGGAGGTCAAAAAGTTCGCGGAATGGAGGGGTTGGAGGGGGTTGGTTTGCTCGTACAGGTAGCCGCTAGTTGCACACCTCATTAACAGTATATGTACCAAGTTTGAAGCAAATCGGGTCATTAACGTTTGAACTATCGACCAGCAAACAAGTGAATCGGGAAGAACTCAGCGAATATGGAGAAAATTGAACACCGCGCCGTCATTAAGTTCCTCACCAAGCAAGGAAAATCCGCTCAGACGATTTTTCAAGAGCTGTTAACAGTTTACGCGGACTCTGCCCCTGGTAAAACCATGGTTTACAAGTGGCATAGTCTTTTCAAGCAAGGAAGAGAGTCGATTGAAGATGACCCCCGCTCCGGACGGCCCATTGAGGCCACCACACCGGAAATCATCGAAAAAGTAGAGAAACTTGTATTAGAAGATACCCGCTTGAAGAAGAAGCAGCTTGCAGCAATGGTCGGTGTATCCGAAACAAGTATTTTAAATATCCTACATCAACATCTTGGGATGACTAAGGTCAGCGCAAGATGGGTTCCAAGAATGCTCACGCCACTTCAAAAAAGCGAGCGTGTCGAGTGTTCTCGCCAGTTTTTAGAGCTCTGTGGAGAGAATAAGGAAGAAGTTATGGCCCGGATTGTTACTGGAGATGAAACCTGGGTTCACCACTATGAACCTGAGTCGAAGCAAGAGTCGACGCAGTGGCATAAAAAAGGCTCACCTCCTCCAAAGAAGTTTAAGGTGTCACAATCGGCCGGAAAGATCATGGCCACTATTTTTTGGGATACAGAAGGTATTTTGCTGATTGATTATAAAGATCGTGGTGTGACTATAACGGGACATTACTACGCTTCTTTACTGGATAGATTGAAAGAGGCTATCAAGGAAAAAAGAAGAGGAAAGCTGTCAAGAGGTGTGCTCCTTTTGCACGACAACGCACCCGTCCACACGTGCCATGTTGCGACGGCTGCCATTCACCGATGCGGGTTCGAAAAATTAAACCACCCGCCTTACAGTCCAGACTTGGCCCCCAGCGATTATTATTTGTTCCCAAAAATGAAAAAGGAACTGCGTGGACGAAAATTTGGCGATGATGAAGAAGTCAAGTCTGCAATTTCGGCCTATTTTGACAGCAAAGAGAAATCTTTTTTTTATGATGGAATAAACAAATTATTTGATAGATCCGGAAAATGTGTTAAGGTTAAGGGAGAATATATTGAAAAGGAAAAATAGTTTCGTGTTTAATTTCGACCCCCTTCCCCCTCATTCCGCGAACTTTTTGACCTCCCCTCGTAACTGCATCTATCTGGAGGGATAAAAAGGCCATTTCCAGGCACAAAACATCTTCCACCCATTATTATTCTGATCAAAATAAAGAGACGCAATATAGGTAGTTTAGGTAGCAACATAATTCTATACATTATCTAATCCAAATATCAGGATACTATATATATCAAGCTATTTTTATGTAATATTATGCTTCTGCCATTACATTATATTTTTGATTAATACTCGAGTAACGAGAAAATAGGTAACTATCATGTTAAATATTTAGTTCTGTGCAATAAAGTATATTTGATTTGATTCGATTTAAATCTGGACAACGTCATCTGTATTATTTTTAGGGAATATAGCCTGAAAGTCCCTCATTAATGTAAAAGACATTTTTTTCTATAATTTTGTGACAATGCGCACATACTTTTATATACTTACGCAAATGTCATATTGCAATTTGGCCTTTTGTAGATCGTTTGTTTCAATACGGCCTTTTTCAACATGGATTTACCCGCCATTGCGTTGCGCAATAACAAATTCAAATTCAAAAATATCTTTATTCAGTAGGTAACATAGTTACACTTTGAATCGTCAATTTTTACATAGCGAACGTCTCATCCGCCTTAAACTACTGCAGCTTCTCACAACCTGTATAGCCGGGGAAAAGAAGCAATGAATGACGTAGAAAGTTTTATAATACGATCGTTGCTTCATGTAACATTATCGTTTTGTGCATATTTCGGTCCCACTACGCTCCCCCGGCATCTCTCTACATTAGAAACTCCGTGTTTAAAATAAAATTAGGAGGTGCCTGCTGGAAAAGGAACTTAAAACACGCTTTATTTTTGACGTGACTTATTCTAGATTTGCCGCATATGGCGTTCACTACTTGGGCGGACAAATGCCGAACGCTGAGGGCTTTCAATACGCTGAACTTTAACGCGCTGTATAAAAATCACCTTGTGAAATAAAGTAGTGTACACACAGATATAAGGCGTAATCAGTCTTGTACCCAGGTGTGGTGAGCTGAGTAATGGTGCTCCATCACGCTGTGGTTGTATGGGGGTGGAGGTAATAGCTGCACTTACCTGTTACTACAACGTACAACGCGTATTCTTATTGTTTGGTGCTTTCTAAACAGTGCTCTTTGGTATTACTAGTTTTTATTGTACATACAAACATAACATTAACAGCCTAATACGTCCCACTGCTGGGCACAGGCCTCCCCTCGCAGTGGAACAGCGTGGTGGAGTATGCTCCATACCCCCTCCGGTTGATTGAGGGGAGGCCTGTGCCTAGGAGCGGGACATATTTTAGGCTGTTTTTAATATTATATTTATGTTAAGCTCACGACTATGTTGGTTAGTACTACGTCCGGCCGAGTAGTTAATGCCATCTACGGCAAATCTACAATAAGTCACGTCAAAAAAAAGTTAGTAATATATGTTCTGTGACCATGACTACACACGACTAGGTATATTCCCTAGGGTCAGTCAGTGTTACATCCATCCAGGAACTCTAGTGGTACTAGAGGTGCGCTGAGGCTATCTCCCGGTACAAAATTTAAGACAACAGGTGCCCAGTTGGACGCGAACTTTGGCTCTGGGCGTATTTACATCTTCTTATTAAATAAATGTATAAAAGAAGAAACTGACTGACTGACATATCAACGCACAGCCTAAACGGCTAAACGTAGGCACTTTAAGCATTTTTTAACCTTTCTCCCACACACACAAAGATCTCTCTTTTATAACACGCCACGCGGACGAAGTCGCGGGCAAAAGCTAGTAATATGTATATAAGGCATCCTACTTGCGCCAGACAGAGTACTGCGGGGCGGAAGGCAAGAGGGAAACCACTGCCCTGTTTTCCCCTAAAAAAAGTAGCATGAAAAATGCTGCACCGACAAATTGATGATGATGATATAAGCTTAAGACTATATCCCAATTGGGATAGTCAGAGGTACATCCATCGCAAGATGAACTAAGTACCCGCACTGCACCGTGCTCTTTGTTACAGCAACGTGATAGGTAGTGAACTGTAGCAGGTTGTGAGAAGCTGCAGTAGTTTAAGGCGGATGAGACGTTCGCTATGTAAAAATTGACGATTCAAAGTGTAACTATGTTACCTACTGAATAAAGATATTTTTGAATTTGAATTTGAATTTGTATCGCCATCTACAATGGTCGAGCCAACTGTGTTAGTGAAAACTAGACGCATACTAGACTCGGGCACATTAGAACGTAGATTTACCTCTATTTACATGAAAAAGGCATTAAGGGGCTTGTTTATTTCTTTTCAAGAGGTCTCCTGAAAGGGTTGAATGAGATCTCAATCAATCAGGGCCTGTCACCGAGGCCGAATGGGAAAGGGACAAAGGGATGTTTAGGAAAGTGTAAAGTCAGAGCTAGGAAAAATACTGACCAACATTCAAAATTAAAAAGAAAAAAACCTAAATAGCTTTTTCAAATAGCCACTTCGTTCCCGTTTCGAATTGTTTATGAAAGTAAATTCTAAATTTGAATTAAAATTATTATTCTGAGGCTAAATCACCAACTATTTAAAATAGACGAAGAATATTTAAAAAATATCTTTCAAATAAGGAATAATTCGTTAGAATTAAACAAAACATATTAACCAATCAATCAATTCGTTGAATCAATATGACATCTAGTTACGTCACTATGAATGTATGCCATAAAAATTCTGAGCGTGATAAGCAAAATTATGTAAATGCGTGATATTGTAGCTTTATGAGAATGAAAACAAGACAGGAAGGTATTGTACCACAGACATTTAATACTTTAAGAGGAGCAGACTAAACAAGTATTAAAAATGTAGTGACATATAGTATGTGTGTGAGTTATTTATTTTTTTAGAGTACTACGGGGCGGAAGGCAAGAGGGTAACCACTGCCCTATTTTTCCCTAAAAAGTAACATGGAAAATGCTGCACCGACAAGAGCGTGGCTCTTAAATTGATGATGATGATGTAATTTACAATATAGTGTGAAAGAGACATAAGTAAAACAGGAAAATGTACGATAAGCTGCCAAAGTCCAAATTGTTTCTTGCAAAGTAATAAATTAAATGGTTGCACTGAAGACCTCCTGGTTACATGTCGTTTCTGTAATATACCAAAAACACCTACAAAAACATACATTTTATAATTACGACAACTAATGTTTCATAATTTCACCACTGTTTACAAATAATTCGCTAGGTTCAGCGACTGAGCCTTAGCTCTTTGATTGTACTTATTGTATTTCAACAGCTATCATTCAATGAAGCCATATTTAATAAAATGGTATAGATACTCCTTCGGCATAGATCATAAGTAGTTCCTTATGATTGAAAAACTAACTTCTACACATTTTTCAAATGCAAAAGAAACCTCTTTATTCGGATTCGGTGGTCGTTTGGTATTCGTAAACATTGTCCTCGGCCGGAGGGTGGGTTTGTATCATTTTTCACCAAGTCGATAAATTCCTGCCCTCTCGAGATGTCAACGAAAGAATCGCTTCATTCCGTGATTGTACATAGTTGGACAAACAGAGCCTTTGCGATGTTTAAAACCAGTGTTTATGATGAGGAGTTATTAAAAAATATATAAAACCTAAAAAAAAAAACAGAAAACCGAGAAAAAACTTATCTAAACCTAATTACATTTTAATTGTACTAAAGATCTAATTGTGCTGTATAAAATGTGGATAGGATGAACCGGGTTGCGGATTAAATAACAACTTAACTATTCCTGTTAACATTTTTAAATAATATGCAATAAATAAATAAAAAATGGCAACAAAACGCACTATCGTCTTGCGTCAACTTCATACAAATAAAACGCATCAGATGTCAGTTTCTTTCCGAATCGGCCGGCGCCAGCCTCAGGCGCCACTGCGTCGCGCGCATAGTTTTTAAAAAATAATAATTGTGCGAATTCAGTGCTTTTGTCGTTTATGTAAGTATATTTTTAAGTGTAGTTCGAATTTGTGTTTTAAAATTACGTTCATTTGTCATTATCGGTCAAGATAATTTCCCCTTGTTAAGATTGATGAAGTGTTTAGGACAATCGAAACGACATGGTGAAAAGTTACCCACAAATAGGTAAGTAAGTAAATTAAGAGTCCACCATTTCGAATAGGTCATCATAATCTCGGTTCTATTGGGTAAGACTTGTACTTTTACAACAAAATTATATAAAGTAAATTAAATAATATAAGACAAATTAAGGTTATACGACGAGAATTTATTACCTAAATTCGTGAAGTTATATTATGGTGTAAATATTCAAAAATTCTATCTTTTTTTGAAGAAATTTCCTGTAGGTTTGCTTCAAATGGCATTAACTATCTGGTCGGTCAAAGGAGGTGTGCTGAGAGCTCTCACCCAGTATAAAGTTTAAGCACATTATACACTTCTCATCAAAAAAATCGAAACACCTTGCAAGTTTACGTTTTGTCAGGATTATCAGAAAAATGTGTACATTTAGGAATAAATGTTAAATGTCGTTTAATAGTGAGTAATATGAGCTTATCAAATCTTAATGTTAATGTTCTAAATTTAAATGAATTTTTCATAGGTTTCGTATTTTGTTAAATGAGTCATTTTTATTCCGTATGGAGTATAAAGGAAATGGATAAAACAACACACGTAAATGAAAAAAAAAGCTAAAAAACGTTTATTTAATAACTTGTATTCCCTCCCCGAGCTCTAATTACTGCTTCCATACGGTTCTTCATCGATCGGATGAGAGTCACGATCACATGCTGTGGTATATTGTCCCATTCCTCTTGGATTGCATCTTGCAGCTGGCTAAGTGTTTCTGGGGCAGGATCTCTTGCTCGAATTCGTCTCTTTAATTCATCCCACAGATGTTCAATGGGATTCATGTCGGGGCTTCTTGCTGGCCATTCCATAATAGAGATATCGACTTCGTTAAGATAATCTCGTACGACGCCCGCGGTGTGAGCCCTAGCATTGTCGTGCATGAATATGAAGCCGTTGCCAATAAAATGTGCATAGGGCATCACATGAGGCTCGAGACACTCTTCGACGTACCGATGACAGTTTAGTGCAGGCAGACGTGGCCCAGACACGAAAGCAAGCTCTGTCTTACCGTCGGCGCTGATTCCTCCCCAAACCGTCCACGAACCGCCACCATAGCTGACCTTTTCTTCAATGCAGCATTGTGCATAGCGTTCTCCGTCTCTTCTGTAGACCTTGTTCCTTCCGTCGTTACCATACAGCATAATTTTACACTCATCAGAAAAGAGAACTTTGCTCCACTGTAGGTATGACCAATTTAGGTGCTCACGTGCAAAGTTAAGGCGCGCTCTTCGATGGTCTGCAGTTAATTTCGGCCCATTTGCTGGCTTATGCGGTACCAGTCCACGATCCTTCAACCTTCTTCTAATTGTAGAGTCACTTACAGCCACCCTTCGTACAACACGAAGCCGCTGCTGCAGTTGAAAAGCGTTAAGGCGTCGATTTCTTAAAGAAGTTGTTACAATAAATCGATCATCTCGCTCAGAAGTGACCCGATTCCAGCCAGATCCTGAACGGCGCGTGAACAAACCAGTCTCCCGATAACGTTTATAGACTCTATGAACAGATGACAGGCTTAGATGCAGTCTTGCAGCCACAACACGCTGACTAAGGCCAGAATCCAGCAATGCCACAACTTGGGCGGCTTCTGTGGGCGAAGTATCCATACGTTTTAGAAAAAAAACCTTTTTTCAGACGTCCCAAAGTCACAGTATTGAAATAATTTTTAGTTTTTAAACGCTAAATGTACTCCAACCCTAAACACACATTTGTCTCAAAACAGTGATTCATTTCGTTTATAAGATAAACAAATGAAATTCTAATTTTGAATTTAGAATTTTCGCTTATTACTGTAATGGCCAAACTGCCAGCTATACATTTATGTATTTTTTTTCATCGTATGAATTCTTTTTTGTGTTAAATTCGGACAGAAACAATGAAAACGGAAGTGTTTCGATTTTTTTGATGAGAAGTGTATTTTAGCATATTACTGATTATTATAAAAGCGTGTTAGTACTTACTATTTTACTACCTTAGTAAATAATGACGGAAAAATTAGATATTATAATTGTCAGCCCTCAAACATCACACACACAGTCGCGCGTGTTGATAATGTCAATGTGTGGTGTCTGTGTGAAACAAGGTTGTTTGTATGAAGTGTCCGGTGTATTCTTCTGTCGTGTGGATTGTGAGGTGAATTACCAACCCCATCAACCCTGGTGTCAGAGTTATGACTGAGCCGCCTTAGGCCCCTGACATGACTCATGTAACGACTACGTACTTACATCAGTAAGTAATAACCGGGACGAACGGCTTAACGTGATCTTTTTACTTTTTTGTACAATCAGGTGATCAGCCTGTAATGTCCTAACCAAATAGGGATCACAAAGTGATTTTTGTGATTTGTCCCCACCGGGATTCGAACCCGGGACCTCCGGATCGTGAGCACAACGCTCACCCACTGGACCACGGACGCCTCCGGGGTATGCCTTAAATACTAACTGCCGTGTACATCAAGTATGTACGCCATCCCTTGGTTGTCACCGTACCCCACAAATGTCTATTGTACAATTGTATCGAGCCGTCCCCATTGTCTAGGCATCCATTTGTCTCATTCCATTGTGCTTCTCCCTAATTATTTTCTGAGGTATCAATTAATGTCCTTCTTGATGTGGGTACGTCTTAAAAGCTGACGGGTAAACAGTTATAGAGTTTTATGACGTTGAAGGGAATTTTCAGCAAAGTTAGATAGTAAGGTAATGATTACTTTGGTACTTTGTACTGTATTTACTTACTATAGTCCAAAATCAATTACAAAATCAGGTACAAATGGTTATTCTATCATTTTAAAATCAGCTGTTGTCAATATCCAGCTCCTTTCCTTTTCGGCGGATACCTAAGTAAATGACGAGTATAACTTAAAATAAAATTAAGAGGTGTGCAGGAAATGGGAGCCATTATCTTTAAATTAAATTCAGAAAAGACAAATTCTCTTTTGAAGGCGCGCTGGGATAGATAAGTACCTAAAGTCGTGGCTCCTTTATATAAACTGGGGTCTAACCCAAGTTGCACATGATAATAACAATCCAGAGTGACAGTGATAAAATCATGCATGGGATTGACATAGGGTCGTTAATTCCATACATTGTAACTTGACTAAGGCCCCTATTAACGTATAGGACAGGATCTTTTTAACTAACTTCACTAAAGATAACCCTGGCAATCAAAAAACAAATCAGACCCCATCAATCTTCATCAAATCCAAATTTTTAATTAAAAGTCCTGGACATACCCCAGTGCTATCCAGACGTATTAAATTAAAACATCCCAGAGTGGTATGAATTTGTTGACAAAGCCCAGAAGTGGTGCGACCGCACTCGACTCGGCCCGGACAATGACGCGAGATTAACCCGGACGAATTAAACAGGACCCGGGATACCTTACAACTAGTGTGGGATAAGGCATAAGCAAATTAGTAGTAGTAGGCCGAATAGTTTATAACATTACAGAAAAAAATACGCTAACCGAATAAACGGCCGACTAACGGTATTTTGGATTCTAATAAACTACTCTGTTCTACTCTGCTGTACTAAATGCATGAGATCTTATAAATGTATTTAAAATCAGGACACACATTGCTAACAGTTTAAAGTGAATATTTTGTCATAATTTAGGAACTTAGTAAACACGAACCAATTTAGATAGGTAAGGTAAATCTAGCTGAGCCGCTGGTGGGG
This sequence comes from Pectinophora gossypiella, assembly GCF_024362695.1. Taxonomy (NCBI): domain Eukaryota; kingdom Metazoa; phylum Arthropoda; class Insecta; order Lepidoptera; family Gelechiidae; genus Pectinophora; species Pectinophora gossypiella. The sequence goes on from NC_065409.1 coordinate 2,638,261, forward strand.
AGCGTAGAGTTGCCGTTCTGTACGTACTTAGTAATTATTCCTTATTCTGTCGTCTATATAAATTCTATGACCGGACGAAAGTAGAACACTGAGGGCTTTGTATCAAATCTCCATACGCTAAACGTATACTGCCCTGCATAAGGTATGAGAAAATATAAATAATAACACTGTTGGTATTTGGTTGTTCACCACTCTTCGGATACTTCATACAAAAACCTCGTTTTACACAGACATCAACAGGCATCTGTTTGTGTGACGCGTGACGCCCATACGATTGAAGACTAAAGTAAGACCGGGGTGAGGTAAACTTAACTCAGCCGCTGGTGGGGAGCGGAGAGTTCCCGTTCTTTACTTATATTGTGTAAGGGGCCGGTGAACAAGTGTGTTTGCATTGTGTGTGTGATCAATTGTATTAAATAAAAAAATAATTGTATTTATTTAATTGTATTATATTTAATTTATTTAATTGATTGTTACTGTAATTGATATGGGCATGGACACTGTCCGGAATAATATTTTTTTATTTTTATTAATTTATTTTATTTATTTACGTAGTATTATTCCTTATTTCTACGCATACTTACATTTATTGGTCAACACATTCGTATGCGTTACAAAACCAACTTTAACTTTACCTACCCCCGCTAACGCTTGCTCCCCTAACTTACCTACCACATACTCCACCGCCCTCTTTCATCCATCATTACCGGACAATGGTTAATCTAACGTGTAGGGCCACTTCATCAGCCCAGGAGATCAAGATATTTAGCAAGAGATATTGGTACGATATATGTATAGTATTAGTACGATGTATAGGTAGTTTTCATCACATCTTCACAAGGCTTGTTATTATAAAAATATATTTTTCCTTGGTCGTTTTGTCGATTGGTGTTAATGTGTGAACCCAAATAAGTCATGTTCTGTCAAAATACGATCAAAATTACGTGGCACGCATGTTAAGGAAAAAGACAAAGTTGTCGTTTTCGATAAAATGTATTGATCGGTCGATAATTTTATCACGTTGTGCATAATTAAAGCACATAATAACGGGTTCTTACCGCGATTAAATGGGGATATGAGACTCCCGATATTTCGACACTGTTGCAAGTGCCATGCGGGCATGTGTGGTGCGTGTTGTGTGTGTGTTGTGTCTCCATTTAAACACGGTAAGAACCCGTTATTATGTGCTTTAATTATGATAATAACCGCGTAAACTTGAAACACGTTGCGCATGTTAGCCCTGCAGGTAAAAAAAAGTGGTTTCAATTTTTACCCGGATTGTTCTTTTTCCAAAAGGCGCTTTTTTTCTCCATTAGATTAGGACCATCAAAAAGTATTCTAAGTATATTCCTTTTACTCATTGTCATCTTCAGCTCCCTAGCATTACCCCGTTTTTCACAGGGTCCGCTTACCTAACCTGAAAGATTTGACAGGTCCGGTTTTTCACAGAAGCGACTGTCTGTCTGACCTTCCAACCCGCGAAGGGAAAACCAGCACAATACAGGTTAAGTCACATACCTCCGGGAATGTGACATTTATGATCTACTTAAACATGAATTCGAAAACAGATTCGACAATCATTGGTTTAGGCCCTCGTGTGTGTGTGTTTCCTTTTACTTATAGTCCACCTAAAAAGTCTAATTAGCAATTGCAAAGAAATTTACTTAATAAAAAGCTTTTAGTCAGGAAAAACCGTTTCGCAAGTCAGTGAGTCTATACTTTTCACATTAGCAAGCTTTGAATCCATGCAGAAAGTCGATTGCATATTTCTTCTTACGTTTAACAGACCCGAGCTAGGTTTTGCACACTTTTATTTTCATTTCCACTTCTTTTTCATTCTATTTTCACACTTTTTCTTCACTCGAGAATCGCTTAGCTTGCGGTTGCAATTTATTTCCACCGAAAGAAAGTTAAATTAAAATTAAAACTAATTTACTGCGCTCTAATTGGATAGGCGTGTTTTCAACTTAAGTTTAATAGAGTTGGTGACAGGTTTTGGTTTCTTGGCTGATGGATATTATTTTTTATTTTGCGTGGTGTAGAGTGTTCCATACCCCCTCTGGTTGATAGAGGCGAGTCTTGTGGCCAGAAGTGGGGCGTATATATTTATAGCTATTGATGTTTATCATCGTAACTTTTTTTTTGACGTGACTTATTGTAGATTTGCCGCAGATGGCATTAACTAAGCTGAAGGCTCTCACCCGGTACAACGTTTAAGACAAAAGGCCTGAGGGTGCCCAGTTGGGCGCGAACCTCGGCTCAGGGCGTCGTCTGAGAGGAAAAGTATTTGACAGAATTAATCGACCCTAGCGACGCCGGCGGGGTCGGTATCGGGGTCCTGAAGTGTTTGGTATCGTGAGCTGATTAGCTGCATCTATTGCTAGAGTAATCGGATCGTCGGGATCGTAATTACGTCCTTCGGACGCGTGCCGATACTTTTCAGAGGTTTTGGGTGGTGCGGAGCAGAATTGAAAAAACGTTTTGACGCTAATTTGAGACATTGGACAATGGTTGGCAGACCTAGGTCAATGTGCAGATTTTAATCATCGTAACGAATACTAAGGGGGATGATTCTAGGGCATGATTCTAACGGGATAATGCTAGGGAGATGATGAAACCTAGGTGTTATCAATATAATATTCCCAATCGTTAATATTCGACGAATCCTCTTTCGCCCGCATACAGGGTCATTCTTGTTTATCCTTTGACCAAAACAAATAGATCGCCGGTATTTTAGATTTCTATGACGTGACATGGTAGGGCTGTCAGAGAAAGACCGAGAAGGTGGTCTATGTAAGTACATTGACCAAATTGAAGATGTCCTTAGAAAAGGTTTAGTACGATCTACTCTGAACCGGCGTGCGTGTATAAAGCGATTGATTAATGTGGACGAAGCAAGGGAAGTGTGTCAGGTTCGAAGCAAATGGAATTATATAGTTTCTGCTTACCCCGGTGGGAAATAGGCGTGAGTTTATGTATGTAGTATGTATGACGTCACCCCACCGACCTGTCAGTCGTTAGTGAGACAGGGCGCCGAAGGGCGTAACAAATGACGACAGAATCACTCACACCGATAACATCTGAGGAGTATAGTTCACTACCTACTATTGACTTGAGTGGTTGAGCGTTGGGCTCGCGATTCGGAGGTCCCGGGTTCGATTCCCGCTGGGGACATATCACAAAAATTACTTTGTGGTCCCTAGTAAGTAAAATGATCCGTGTTTCGGAAGGCACGTTAAGCCGGTGGTCCTGGTCATGTAAGTAAGTAGTTGTTACATGAACCCTGTCAGGGGCCTTTGGCGGCTCAGATAATATATTTATTCCTTTTTAAAACTAAACTAAAGCGCCCCAAAGCTATAAAGCCACGGATGGTTTCCCCAAAATATGACAATACAACGTCGTCAATGCTAAACGTATCTGGTATGAACGTGCTATGACGACACCCATTAATTTGGCGATCATTCCGAAAGATTTCACCCCCTCATTCCAGGGGTTATTTATATCTATGTAATGCATGGGATTGTAGGCGCCATGGGTTCTCTAGAGAGTATGTAGTGGTAGAGGAGTCATAGTATTCAGTGGGAGAGCGATAAGGATTTCGAATTCCGAATTTTTAAAAAAGGAATAAAAATTGCTGAATTTTATTCAGCGTTCTTATTTTCTTAATTCGAAATACAAAATGTCAACTTTCATGTTCATCAATTATTAGATTTATCGTGTATCAGAATTTGAATATAGAATTAAGTACTTATTTTATTATTGTTTTGTTTTGATTTGTGCGTGAATATTTTGCATTCATTTATATTCGGAATACGATTATGAAAATATTAGCTATGCGGGCTTAGCACCGTAAGCGCGCGACTCTTTCTCGCCCCGACATACGTCACCCGTCACTCTCTCACAGTACTGCACAGAAAGAGACAGATGATCTCTGTCGCGGCGAGAAAGAGTCGCGTGCTTACGGTGCTAAGCCCGAGTAAAAAGGAGTATTGTGTCTTTAGGACTCGAATCATGGCGTTAAAATTAAAAACTAAATTGCAGACTTGCTGTTCAACAGATGTTGAAAATCAGATTGACATTTTAGTGAAGATTTTATCAACTTTTGTACGAAAAATCCCTTGTCGTTTAGCTTAGCTGAGCTTAAATAATTTATAACTTAAATCATTTATTTAAGCTGGATTGAAGTGAATTTGTATTGGTCTCCATATTTTTTTTCCGGTATTGCCATCCTTACGCTAACATACTTTATTCTTTGTTCAATCCCAAAATCAAACGCACTTTCATTGTCCTCTTTCTTACTTACAAATGATCATCTATCACTTTTAATATGAAAGCAGTAAGCTTTAATTTTGCTTATAATATTTTTTGTTTTATAATTTTCAAAGTTTCCTGCGCACTCCCTTTGGTAATGACCCGTTGGTGCGGAAGTATTTGCTTTTGTAATATTTTTAGTATTATTTATGTGATGCCAGATAATGGCTTTGTTAAAGTAACCGTTGCTATACTTTTACTTTAAACAAAGGAAATAAGGTTAATAAGTGATCCAAAGATAATGAGTTTATTACAAAGACCATTATATTTTGAATTTATAATCCATTCTGGTAATATTATTGTCAAAGTCAAAGTATTTATTGCACACCATATGGTAAACAGTTGTTATAAATATTATATTACCACATATGGACCCGGGAGGGTATAGCAAAAATAAACAAAAATATCAAGAAACTGCATTAGGCCAGAAATACAAAAATAATAATAATAATAACTACTTAACATTAAACAAACTTAATCTAAAAATAACTGTGAAAATCTTAAAAAACTATTAATAACAACAAAATCTACATCACTTACAGTCTATTTATCATGTAAGAAAAACTCTTGCAGTGTTTAAAAACTTTTCTCAATTAGGAATTGTTATTAGTTATTATACAGGGTGATAGTGACATCGTAACGAATACTTTGAGGGATGATTCAGACCATGATTCTGAGTTGATATCAAGTGCTATTGTCCGTCGCAAAAGTATGGACCTAAAAAAATAAACACTAAAAGTTTTATGAATTTTCCGACAGGAAACACTTGATATCAACTCAGAATCATAGTCTGAATCCTCCCCCCCAGTATTCGTTACGGGGTCACTATATATTATATAATATATTATTAGCTACAGTTTAGTAGTATAAGGTAGGTCAGTAGGTATATGTATTATAATGTACATATATACCTAATAAAGTGTAGAGTTCTCTTTTCTCACTCCCTTTACTGTAAATATGGTCCTGTGTGTCACCGGCTTGCTTCTAACAGAAGGAACGCCAATTCACACCCTGTTAGGTACCCGACGTGCACCTATGGGTTGTTATTAATATTTTATCTTTCATACATACATAAACTCACGCCTATTTCCCACTAAGGTAAGCAGAGACTATGGAATTCCTGTTTCGATCATGACATACTTCTCTTGCTTCCTCCACATTCATCAATCGTTCCACATACGCATGCCGGTTCAGAGTAGATCGTATTGAACGTTTCCTAAGACATCTCCAATTTAGTCCTTCTAGGTCTTCCTCTGCCAGCCCTACCACCAACCTTTATCTTACCAAATCTTTCTTTATTTTATTTTATCTTAAGTTCAGGTTTTACTACCTAACACAGTTGGTTCGAACAAATTGAAATCTAATCTTATACCTACAAAGTCCCACTGCTGGGCGAAGGCCTCCCTTTCCTCTTTTCATTTTCCGCGATCCTGTGCGTACTCCGGCCAGTCCCTCCGGGAAGCTTCCAAGTCGTCGCGCCATCTCTTTGGAAGACTACCACGACGTCTGAAATTATAATGATACACAACATAGGCTCAGGATTAAATCCCAATTGGAGTCAGAGGTACATTCATCGCAAGATGAACTAAGTACCCAGACCTCACCGAGGTTTCTGTTAAGACCAACGTGATAGGATTTAAGCCGTATGCTCTTGTTAAATAATAAAATAAATGGAAAATAATTCTTCCTAATAACATATAACATGGAAACTTCAAGTTGATAAAATCTCGAACATTCTAGTAGGTACATCACAAAAAGCAATGTCAAACAAGATATACTATGCAGACGGACCCTACGTGGAATTTGAAATACGAACGGGGGTACTTCCGGCTAATGACACTGGATAAACGACGTCACATCCGGTTAGCTTTGTGCTCGATCGCGCCATTTCCTCGCTGTTAACTTAGACAAGTTAAATAGAAGAGTTGTTTGCTGAAAACGTTTTAATTTATTGTACTACCTACTTATATTTCAGTAGAAGTGCTTAGTTTGAAAGATTGTTAGAAAATCCGGTTGGTCCCGCATCCAAGTTTTTTTTTGTGACTGATTTCTGATAGTAGTTGCCAGGAAGAAATTGCTTCAGAGCATAAGGCAGCCCATTTGTGCTGTTGCTCTGTGTTTTATAAATGTTTGTATGTTTTGTTTGTGTGCAATAAAGTATATTGATTTGATTTGATTGGCATCACATATCACGTAGGTCTAACAGAAAGCTCGGGTTAGTTCTCTTGCGATGGATATGTCACTGGGATTACCCCAATTGAGACATAGTCGTGAACTTATTTTATGTTGTAAGGGACAATATTTAGCCACGTAGGCCAATTTTTGACTTATTTGCCTTAAATACTACTTGGCCGGACTAATGGGGAGCGCTGAGAGCTCTCACTTCCCCTGACAAGAATCACGTACCGACTACATATTCACTTCAGTATAAGAAATAGCCAGAACGATCGGAAGCTTAACATGCCTTCCGAAGCACACAAACACAATCTTATTTTCGGGCAATCCATTTACCTACAGACTAACTTAGGTAAGTACTAAAACAAATGTGTTGCCATCACAATTGTTAAAGAAATACAACGGTATTGGAGACTTCCTCCTTTTTTGAAGTCGGTTCAAAATAGGCGAGAAAACAATGGATTGACTCGCAAACGTAAGAAAGACATTAAACCCAGGGAAAATGGTCTTTCAAACTCCTAATTATAGTCAGGACGTTAATTTTAACTGGAAATCGGGGAAATTCCCTTGACTTACGGCCGGCGGGAAAAAATAATTAAAAAAACAAAATGGCGTCTTTAATGGCCGCTTCAGGACGTTTACGCGCGAAATGGTCGGAGTTGCCGCTTTTCTTTTGTTTTTATTGTGTTTCTTACACTTCGTATTAAGCTCAGTGATTATTGGCAAAGGACACTTTTAGAACGATTTTAAATTGATGGATAGGTATTTAGACTTGTAAATCGATAGGGTTGAGAGCTTAGCGGTCAGACAAAAATGAAATAAATAATTCAGAAGTGTAATAGGCCCCTGAATACCGAAACAGAGATTCTTGATTTACAGCACGTATTTAAGCCTGCCTACCCCTTCGGGGTTACAGGTGCGATGTTATGTCATGTTGTTAAATTTAAGCAAGACGAAATTGACTGGAGGGGTCTGTATTCCTATCGTTACACTCCTAAAGCCGTGATTTCCAGACACAATAGCTAAACATTGGAGTTTGGATTTTAAAAGGATATTCGGTTTTACGTACTTAGTAGCCCAATTGGTAGAACGCTTGCCTCTCACTTTGAGGTCGCAGGTTGGGTCGCAGGCACGGGCCTAAACCTTGATTGTCGAATTTGTTTTCGAATGATCATAAATGATTATCAGAAATGTTTATTAAAACATCGTAAGGAAACACACATTTCCGAGAAATTCATTTTCGGGGGTATGTGGCCTAACCTGTATTGGGCTGGTTTTCCCTTCGCGGGTAAGAAGGTCAGACAGGCAGTATAAAAACCGGACCTGTCAAATCTTCAGGTTAGGTAAGAGGACCTTGTGAAAAACGGGATAATGCTAGGGAGATGATGATTCGGTTTTACGAATTCAAAGCAATAATGAACTAAATTATCCGTTGTTTCAGGAACTGCTGGAGAAACGCATCAAGCAGTTGGAAGACCAGCTTGAAGAAGAGAAGAGGAAGACACAAAGAGAGAGGATGGCAGTCACCAAGCTGCAGAACAAATTGATTAAGGTAAGTTTAAGACAAAATTGTTATGTGAAAACTTCACAAATTACACATACATACATAAACTCACGCCCGTAATCCCTAATGGGGTGGGTAGAGCCACAAGTAATCAAAGACAACTTGCAGCCACTGTTGATACGAATTCCAAAGATGGATATGATGAACCTTACACACAAATCACAAATTGATTATACAAATTACGAACACCGATATGTATCGTTATGAAGTTCGCCTATTGCATAATTCTACAGGTCAATCGAGGATTATGGGAGAATAACACAAAAAAAAAATCTTTCAAAAGTGCGTGCGATGTCTATAAGTAATTGTCTTTCGTTGTCTATGCCTACAAAACAAAGGAACCTGATTGAGTTTTTCGTTTCCTTCCCTCCAATCTCAAGGGTTGGTAATCCTTACGTCAACGTTAAATATTACCTCTTCGATTGGAGCAATTACATTGACGCGATGAACAATACGGTGTTGGGCTTCCGTGGGTACCTGGGCGGAGGGGGGTTAAGGGGACGTGTAACGCTGATTTTCAGCTGTTTTATTAATAATATTGTTGGTTACTGGTCGTCGTCGAGGAGCTCGGTGGCGCAGCGGTTGTTAACGCGCTCGGTCTGCGATTGTTGAAGTAAAGCTACTTTCGCAAAGGCCGGTCATAGGATGGGTGACCACAAACAAAAAGTTTTCATGAAGGCACGTTAAGCCGTTGGTCCTGGCTGCATTAGCAGTCGTTAATAACCACCAATCCGCACTGGGCCCGCGTGATGGTTTAAGGCCCGATCTCCCTATCCATCCATAAGGAAGGCCCGTGCCCCAGCAGTGGGGACGTTAATGGGCTGATGATGACTGGTCGTAAAGAATGCGATGGTACAGTGGTTAACACGTTTGTCACTTGTAATGCGGTAAAAGCTCTAGGTTAACATTTCTGGATCTATTCTCTTTGTAACTATTTTTCTCTGACTCTATTTAAGGTACTGACCCTACGGGAGTATGACTGAGTAGGTAATATCAGGCTACAAAAATAATTATATCTCGCCAAGCAGCCATTGGCGACAAATCAAAACAGTGACGTAAAAAAAAACAAATAAAAAACTTAAGTACACACATCTCAACAACGCCGTTGTTGAAGTAGTAAGGAGATTAATTATATTTATTGTGAATGATCAACCGAGAACATTAATTAATAACAAACTTCTTGGTCCGTATGTATTCTAGTATCTTCTGATACTAAGTTTTTTTTTCGTGTCTTATTGTTATTTTGTCGCAGATAGCATTGACTACTTGGCTGGACAAACCTTGTCTGTATTGGGCTGGTTTTCCTTTCACGAGTTGAAAGTTCAGACATGCAGTCCCTTCTGTAAAAAATCGGACCTGTCAAATCTTCAGGTTAGGTAAGCGGACCCCGGGAAGAACGGGATAATACTAGGGTGGGGACTGCTGAGGGCTCTCACCCAATACTAACGGATACAACAATAGATTTAAATACGAATAAAAGACGGTCAAAATTAAACCAACGGTCTTGCCCTTAACAATCCAACACTAGTCAATATTTGGCTTCTATTAATTAAACCCTCTCCGGAACTTATGTCGAATTCTCCGCCTTAAATACACTATGAAATTCCATTTCAAAGATAGATCACTTTCATTTATTTTGGAATGGACAGGATATTGATTTCAAAAGTTTGTATCTGCCTATGTTCATTACGAATTGAACCCAGCGGTGTGGCAGCGTAGCCCCAAACCCCTCTGTGTGAGTAGATTGAACAGCCACTGCGACATAATTTTATAATTATTTCACTAAACTTAATCTAGTTTTATAACGTACATAGCTTTATAATCATTTCACTAAACTTAATCTAGTTTAATGATCATATTACTAGACTGTTGCCATGTTATGATCATATTGTGAATATAATGTTTTTACTGCGATAGATAGACTGTTTACGGCATGTTTTTGTGTCTGTAATTGAAACCAGCTAATCTAATCTCGCCTACAAGATTCTACTGCTGCAAGGCATCTTCTTCCTCTTGAATTCTTAGATAGAGATAAATAGTCTGTCGGTAAACTGTTTCGTGTGGATCTAATTACTGATAAATTACAAACCGGTTGTTTACTTACAGCATATCCATAGGTACCAACATGCAAATGAAAATACAGAAACAGACAAATGTGACTCTCACCCGTCTCCTTTTCGGGGTAAGCAGCCGTAAGATGACGAATCATCTTACGAATAATTTTAAAGCCACGCTCTTGTCGGTGTAGCATTTTCCATTCCAATCTACCAAAGGCCAATTCCTTGACTTCCCTATAAGACACGACGTTAACCTTTTCTTTAATCTGTTCCATGTAAGCTCTTCTTGGTCTTACGACGACGAATGCTGCTACTAAAATACAACTGGTTATGAAATTGGTTAACACTTTGAGTTTTGTCGTTAGACAATGACAGAATAATAGGCTATTGAGTTATTCAATAGCGATAGCAATTCATTTAAAACGACACTTTTTTATTCATTACTTACTTGTGGCTCTGCCCACCCGTTTAAAGATTACGAACGTGAGTTTATATTTGTATGAATTTTTCACGTAAAGTAGGTAAAAAGTGTTATCAGTTTCTACCTTTTTGCATATCTACTCCTCTTCCACGTTACTCTATGAGATCTCCCTATAGACTTTAATTATCGGCGTATTTGTAAAATTCAGCGAAATACATTTTTTGCTTGGGCAAGCACGCGCGGTACCGTACCAATAAAGGGAATACTTGCAAACTGTTATTGGAAGTTTTTGTTAATCTTTTACGGTATCATCGTTGGATGGCTACTCAAATTGGAAATGAAAGCTTCGGTAGGTAAAGTGTTAAAAAAAGTGAAAAAGGTGTGTCGTTTTGGGATGGAATTGGGTAAGAGTTGATTTAGAGGTCTAGACGGTTAGACTAAGTTTATTTTTAGCATCTTTGTTATCATTTGACTACCCTTCTATTGTTGGAAATGGTAATAATTTAATTACACTAAGGAACTTTCTAGACCACGTCCCAAAAAAAAAATGATGACACTGTATTCTGTAACGGGAGAATTACCTATTTTCCATGGCTCGGGTACACAATTATTCAAAAATATAATATAATTGCAGAGGCATTTATAAAATAATTGTTGCTTGATATTTGGATCAGATATGTATACAATTGTATTGCTTGTTAACTATATTGCTTCTCTTTATTTTGATCAGAATAATAATGGAAGATGTGTTACGCCTGAGTGTAAAAGGGTCATCATTTATACACAAGATCAAAGATAACAGCTGCATATGTCTGTTAGAAGACATGAAATTAGAAGGTTAAACTTTCTCTGTATTTCTTAATCTTTTTTAATCTGTATTTTTTTGGAAACGTGGCCTGGGGAGTGGGGAGTTCCTCCTGACACCTTCACTTCATTTTTAGTCTGTATCGCGGTGGAAGTACCTCTGATATAGAATAAGGAGTACAGCTATACGTATAGAATGGTAACACCCCCCGCCACCAGCGGTCAAGCTGATTTAACCTCATAAATAAACTACAGCGGTCTCTAGCCTTTCCGATAATTCCTCTATGACATCAGATATGACTTTAAGTAAATTAAATTCATCTTTTTTGGGGTTATGTATACGTTTTTACAATGAAATACCCGATAACATTTTAAATTTGTCACAAAATAAATTTAAAGCTCACGTGAAGCTTACTTTATGTAAAAAGCTTATTATAAGATTAATGATTACTTACTAAATGATAAAAATGTCTGGTATTGAATGTGTTCCTCTGGTTATTAAATAACTTGTAATGTATACCCTCATTGATTTAAAAGATGTGTTGCTGTTGCAGTTTCTTGACATTTCTTCTCCTCAGCCATAACACCTTGCGAAATGACGTAAATTCAAAAATGTTACATTGACCTTCTACAAGTTTATCCATGATAATTACGTTGAATAAATGATTCTGATTTCTGAATTGTATGTATATTTACTCTCCAGAATTCTTTGGCTACGTAAAATTTATCGATTGGGATTTTTCATTGTTTGTGAAGTTACCTCGATTATGGACCGTTCGTCTGGGCTTATTCCTTTGGGCCCGTCTGCGTTTAATGGGTCTCTTTGATTTGTGAATTGATTGGCATTCTATGTGTATAATGAGGGGGTGATTTGTCTGTACATTGTTGGGTCTTTCTTTTGTCGGGTTATTGATTTTTGCGTTATAATTAGGCGTCGTTTTAGACGCGACGTCTTGTGGGGATACATTCAGCGGCGTGTCGTGTGGCGAAAACAAACACATGGCGATGTATAACAGCGTTCACGCAGAAGCTACGACTGATATGCAACGTTCACTTTTCTTCTTCTTTTTTCTGCTCTTTTGTATTGAAATGGGGTGTCAGAATCGTAGTAAGTGGAATTCCGTGGTCTCTGTCTATTACAACAGGAAATAGGCGTTATAAGTTATGTATTTTTCTTCTTCTATCGTGTGGGTTGTGAGGTGGATTACCAACCTCATCAACCCTGGTGTCAGGGTTACTATTGAGCCGCTTAAGGCCTCTGTCATGGCTCATGCTTAACGTGCGTTCCGAAACACGAATCGTCTTACTTTCGAACAATCAGGTGATCAGCATGTAATGTCCTAACCAAACTAGGGATCATAAAGTGATTTTTGTGATATGTCCCCACCGGGATTCGAACCCAGGACCTCCGGATCGTGAGCCCAACGCTCAACCACTGGACCGCGGAGGCCGTTATATTATGTATTTACTAAGCTGCTATGCTGGGAGTGAATTTAAAACAGAGTTTAGCTCCTGGAATGCTTTCCATCGTACCTTTCTGTACAAGGTATGCTTTCACAAGATGTTGTCCATATGTTGATCTGAGTTGGTATTTGGTATATCTCTAAACACTGCAGGCGGGGTATACAGCCTCTGGTCACAGTATAAGCAGAAGTTCAAACACAGACGGACAGCAAACGTCCGGCGACTGTTTGCCGACGGACGTGACAAGTCGCTCTGAACTTCATCTCGGCGTCTTCAAACTATCTACTAAGGCAGACGGGAAGGAAACTGATTAATACTAATCTACACAAAAATCGCATACATATTGAACACCTCGTTCCACATTTAAATGAGCTCTTCTTCAACAAAACCTCTCTCTCTCTGTTTCAATTTATTTCATTCAATGCAAAGATCTGGGGCCTGTTTCATAAAAATTACAATTGTAAATTACAACGACAATTTGGTGTTCATTACGTAGCTAATTTGAAATTGCAAAATATTTGTGATCACTGTGATCACGTACTCCGCAATGTACATCAAATTGTCATTGTAATTTACAATTGTAAGTTTTATAAAACAGGCCCCTGTACTACCCTATTACCATCTAATACGATCTTGACACTTACATAAACAGCCTATATACGTCCCAATGCTGGGCCTATGCCTCCCCTCAATCAACCGGAGGGGGTATGGAACATACTCCACCACGCTGCTCACTGCTTTTTTACGGCTAATAGCCGGAACCAACGGTTTAACGTACCTTCCGAAGCAAAGAATTATCTTATTTTTTCAGACAAGTCCTTACTAAACAAAGGACAGTCTCACAAAGTGATTTTGAAAATGTCTCCATCGGGAATGGAACCCTTGCCTCCAGATCGTGAGCTTAACGCTCTTACCACTAGACCACGGAGGCTGTGCACAAGTTATGCAAAATAAAATATAGACACTAGGATGAAAATCACGCATTTTCTGAACATCTCACACACCAGTCTATTGGCCCTAGTCTATACTGAAGAATACTTTTAAGTCGATCTCTTAGTTCTCCTATTTGTGACGCTAATAAACACGCCATTTAGCATTGAAGGTTCATGATTTATTTATTGGCACCAGCAAAATATTCACCTCCACAGAGGCGGAACATAACTCCAGGCAACTACCTCTTTGCTCTCAAGTATTGAAGTACAAATACTATGAATATATTAGCAGTTTAGTAGCCTCTAGGAAGTAACTAGACTGGGCTGGTAACGTAACACTAACATTATCTAATTAATGTGGGGTGTATGAAAGTGTAGGTAAAAGAGTAAGATAATATAAGATGAACGAGTAAGAGAGACAGGTACGTGAGACAGAGATGCAAGATATGTGTGTGAAAGAGAAAATATATGAGGGAAGACGTATTCGGTTGAACAGAGAAAAGGACAGAAGAGGAGTGAAGGTCGACGTGGTGCGCGTCGCTGAAGGATTTTTTCATTTTCTCTAATTTGAATATTGTATATGTGACTCTGAAAACCATTGGCCAAGAAACCGCATCTTTTCCTGTTCCTGTATCCCATTTCCACTTCCCTTACTAGCTCACCTCCTTACATACAAAGAGAAAAGTTAAATTGAAAAAAATCTGTCTCGGATGGGACTTTAACCCGCAGCTCTTGCCAAGCCGGGGCGAGCGTGTTAACCATTACACCACCTGGTCCACCTCCTGTCCATGCGAAACCGGCGCCATCTATCTAGAATATTGAGTACTTTCTAATATTACCTTAGATCGACAATCCTACAGTTACATGTAGATTTGCACTTATCGTAAAGATGACACCTTAGCTACTTTTAAATAATTTATGTTTTTATAGTACTTACCCGTGCTTAGGGAAACTCACAAAGAGAAAAATTAAGTCGAAAAAAATCGGCAGACACCAGCGGATTTGTAAAGCTGCCAAACTGATTCAGAACATATTTCGCGGCACGTCTCGTACAACATATACCAGGGAAATGTTCCAGACGATATATGAGGCAAAGTTTAAATTTCCACCCATTTGCACGAACGCCTGAAACTTGAGTTGTTACAGATTCAACGTACAGAGATTATGTGTGTGGAATTTTGAGGTGTGTGGTTGTGTTGCTTAGTGTGGGAACAGATTAAGTTATTATGAGTTCCTAGAAGCGCAGCTAGCATGCCACGTGAAGACATAATCTGTTAATTGATTACTAGAATAGAGCTGTAGTAGTCAATTTTGAAGGAAGAGCCTAAAGTTCTCATTACGCTGGTTGTGTCCATGGGTGTGCTGTGCCACTCCCGGGACTAAAAAGGCGCAAAATGTATTTAAAATGAGTTTTATTACCTAGCCTTAAGGCAGATCTTCTTCTTCTTCTATCGTGTGGGTTGTGAGGTGGATTACCAATCTCAGCAACCCTGGTGTCAGAGTTATTATTTAGCCGCCAAAGGCGCCTGACATGGCTCATGTAACAATTGCTTACTTAAGCGAAATTCCGAAGCACGGATCATCTTACTTTCGGACAATCAGGTGATCAGTCTGTAATGTCCTAACCAAACTAGGGATCACAAAGTGATTTTTGTGATATATCCCCACCGGGATTCAAACTCGGGACCTCCGGATCGTGAGCCCAACGCTCAACCACTGGACCACAGAGGCCGTTAAGGCAGATAGGATCAGAGTACAACAAAAAATAATTTGAAAAATAAATCAGCCAGTGTCCTTAATTAATGAGTTTACAAAAAAAAACATTTCTACTTTGGGAATTTTCCCGAGGACGGCATAGCACTGGTTGTGTCTGTGTGTTTAATGGAATATGATAATATTAACAACTTCAATGTTTATCACTTCTGACTTGCAATATGGACACATATCTATATACAATCTCTAGCCGATAAAATACCGGCATAGAATGAACTAATGTAATTAAAGTTCCAAGCATCGTCTGCAGCGAACACTGTCGGCGTTGCATTGTTTACAACGAGCAATGAAAAACAAATGATTGGAAGTCGGTTTATAGATGTCCTAGACATTAACATGTTTGTCATGCCGGACGCGACCTCGGAATGTGGCGCGAAAGAATGGCGCATAGAGGTGTAGAAGATTTGGCAGTGGAGGACGTGACAATACAGTTTTGGATTGTAGATATTTCTAATGAGAAATTGATTAAATATGCTGGGTTGAAGACGAAGAAAAACGTCTACGGCCCTATGCCGAGGTTTTTCTTGCAGCTTTTTTTCCCCGGCTATACAGGTTGTGAAAAGCTGCAGTAGTTATGCAAAGAATTACGTTTCAAAGTGTAACTATTTCACCGACTGAATCAAAATATTTTTCGAATTTGATTTTTAATAAAGATCGCGTTCTGTCGCTATGACGTGTCTTACAAACCGATATTGAATTGTTTCCTTACGAACACGAAGAAGAAAGCATTGTAATATGCGATGTATTGAGATAGGCTGATCATCCTTCGGTTTTCATTATCATTAAGACTTATATCAAAAGTGTGGTTCTACCTACCCCATCATGTATTCCGGGCCTGAGTTTATGTACGAATGAATCATAATGCAATTGTGGTTATTCAGTCTCTCTGTTCTTTACTTAAAATTGTCCCTGCTAAAAAAAGATCAACAGTCGCCTACCCATTCAATAAGTGCATTGAAAATTATTAAACTTTGTTGATCATTCCCAACCGCGTCCAGACTTTCACTTTGAAGATACAAGGTGTCTTCAAGCTTTATTGCATGCCTCATTATTTGTCCAATCAACCGTTCTTTGACAAACAGCACTCATAACTAACAATTAAAACCAACAATTTACATCCTTCGTCCTTTCACCGCCATCTTTGATGGAACACATAACAAATCGGCAAGGAAACTGACTAATGAATCAATCTCGTTGCTAATTAACCGCGAAGCCGAGCGCGTGCGCAGTGCCCAAAGCGATGCGCGCGCGGGAATGCGTGAGCCCGTTGCAATTAACTGGTCCTTCGAGCCGGATGCTTTGCGTTACTTGTTTGGCGACGAGAAAAAAGGAACAAGTGTTCCATTTCGTGAAAGTACATTTGTGTCTTGCGGCGTTGAATTTAGATGTCAATTTTGGATATTTATTGCTTCAATACTATTTGATTTTAAAAGATCGTAAGTGTTATAGTTTATTAGAGAGGTTTCACTTGTGTTTAAGAGAGGGTAAAGTAGAATTTTGTGTGAATGGTTGAGAAATGCAATAAAGTTGGATGAGATCCAGTAATTCCTCAACTAAATATTTGCAGCGTCCGATTTGTTTTGATCTGAGACGACACACCTGCGTTCGTTAATCACTATGTTTTTATGTCATATTACAGAATGTTTTGTAATAACGAGTTGCTTATTCGTAATTTGTATTTTTACTCTGGACTTATTGCGAAATATTTGGCGTGCTGAACAACAAATACAATGTGTTAATTTTTTGAATGTCAATTAAATTCAAACTCAGAACAGATACAAATTAAAATATTAATTTGATCTCTTATTGCCTCCATGCCTCGTTCACGTCAATGTGGAAAAATAAAATTGTCAGGAAAATGATATTAAAAACAAATATGCAGTGTGACAAATTAAAATGGTCCTAATTCCTAAAAACTAAGACGTGACTAAACACACATCAAGTGAGCAGCGTCCGTGACGTATCCGGACTAATCAAACTTGGGGTATTCAATTACACATGATGACCCGACCCCCTTATTACGGAGACAAGGATCTTTATAGCCGTCTGCCCTTCTGTTTGGGTCACGCACTTGGCCGGAGTGACGCAGCGGTTTTTAGTTTTGATATTTTTAAATCATGTCGTCTTATAAGAGTTGAACATTGATTTACCACTACCGTAGATACAGCGTTTGATACAAAAATGCGGCGAAATCTTGGTGCTTGTTTAGCTATACATTCGTACACAGCGGTATATACTTTCAATAAAATCGTATCAAATTAACACTTTAAAGGACGGAACGTCTACAGACGTTCCGATACCAAGATATTATACTACCTATTATGAACCATCAATGACCCATGGTATCTGTCCGTGAAAGGGTTAAGAAAGAACGCATCGTCTTATTACGTATATTAGCGCGTAGTGCTTTATACTGCAACTCAAATTGACCGGGAGTACTTACCAAAAATAATAATTTTGGTGAGTTTTACTGCGAAAATTAAAATGTTTATACTATCATTAATTATTAGAAATATGAAGTTCCATCCTTCAATTTTTGCAAGTTTTTACCACACACTTCCCCGTGTTGTCAGTTCGGCGCCTAATCGCGCACTGAGGTAAAGTACTGTCAACGTTGCTATATTGACAGTGACTTTGCGTCTCACTTTTTGAGCGCTGATGTTCAAAATTCTATGGGGTTTAATCACATCTGGCAACTAAACCGCTTTTGTTCCGTGCTGCAGCGTGCTATTGCGTTCATATGGTATTTAGTTTGCTCACTATGTAAATTCTTGCACCTATGCAAGGGCCTAGGCTAACATTATTTGAGGGTGTTTTTGACGACGTATACTTTTTGAAAGATATAATCATAATTGCGCGCGCCAGACTTCTCTCTCGCTCTAGCTAATGGCGGTTTAGAATGACAGAAAAGGATAGAAGCATATGGCCATGTTAGATTCGCGTTAGATTTATATACGGTACAGGTATTGTTTATAAATGTAGATAATAGAAAATCTTCTTTGTTTCAGGTAAGCGTTTGGCGTTGAATGTGTAGATATGATTGCATGCATATTGGGTAAGTAATTTTGCTTGATATTTGCTAGTTCATTCGGTTGATTCATCACTGAACGGTTAGTTTGAGAAATGAAAATTATAGTAATACTACATCCCGGACACTATACTTTTTTTTAAAGAACGTCTAGGGCCCTGTGCCGAGGTTTTTCTTCCCCGGCTATACAAGTTGTGAGAAGCTGCAGTAGTTTTAGACGGATGAGATGTTCGTTATGTAAAAATTGACGATTCAAAGTGTAACATAGTTACCTACTGAATAAAGATATTTTTTAATTTGAATTGAATACAAAAATCTCATTCGTACCGGCAAGCGAGACAGACAGTCCGCGAGGCAAATCTAAGATAAGTCACTTAAAAAAAACCATTTTGAAACTTACTTGGCAGTAACTGTCAGTACTATTCAAAGTCGGAGAACAGGAGTCCTAGTACGGCTCTGAAATGACTACTCTGGGCGCCATCCCCCTCGCGTCAGACAGAGTACTGCAAGGCGGAAGGCAAGAGGGAAACCACTGCCTAATTTTTCCCTAAAAAAGTAGCACCGAGAATGCTACACCGACAAGAGCGTGGCTCTTAAATTAATGATGATGACTTACTTACCTAAGAAAACCGCGGCGGTTACCGCACCGTTTGCTTGGGGCAGTGCGTAGGAGTCCCTTGTCAGTTGTTATCTTGAACACGTTCGCGTCTATATCTTGTAATTGTTTCTTATTTGTATTACCGACGACATCTCTCGAAATGTAACTAATTGGTACTATTATGGTATTTACGTTAAACTGAATTGATTACAGGCTAACGTTAGGATTCATAAGTTTTTGAAAAAAAAAAGCTAATTGTCAACAATACAATACAAATGCACTTTATTGCACCAAAATAAAAAGAAATAATTACAAAAAGACTCTTAACTAAGTAAATGGCAAATGGCGGCCTTATCGCTTCGCTTCTGTAATGGTTTTAAAAACTTACAAAAGTAATCATACTATGGAACAAAACTAAATTATTGAGCAAGGTCAAAATGAGTTGTCGTTCGTAGTATTATGCCTTATTCTATGATCGTGTATCAGAATTTGAATTCAGAATTATGTACATGGAATTATGTACATCTAGTCAAATCAGTTACTTTTTACTAAACGTCAAATCACGTAATTACTATGGAATTTGTATGAAAAAGCACACTGTGACGTCATAGAAAAGCGTGACAAAATTTCGGACTTATTATTACGTTTATCTTGATTAAAATTCATAACTAAGTTAAATAGAAAAAAGAAAATGATTTTCATTACTTTTTCGTGTCTTTATTTAGAAATCAGAATTTCATAAATTATTTTGAACCTATTACACGACCCAAATGTTGTTTTTTCCCCGCGTTTTTTTTTGTTTCCCGCGTAAACAATTCAACAATGAAGGACTTAATTCTAAATTCAAATTCTGATACACGATAAATCTAATAGGTAACATCGTAGGGTAACATTAATATTGGTAAGGTTAAGTTGTCGAAATCACTTTGTGAGACTGTCCCTTGTTTGGTAAGGACTTTTCAGGCTTGAATCACCTGATTGTCCGAAAAAGTAAGATGATTCCGTGCTTCGGAGGGCACGTTAAGCCGTTGGTCCCGGCTATTAGCCGTAAAAAACACCTCCACCAACCCGCAGTGGAGCAGCGTGGTGGAGTATGCTCCATACCCCCTCCGGTTGATTGAGGGGAGGCCTGTGCCCAGCAGGGGGACGTATATAGGCAGTTTATGACTTATGACTATTACACGACCCTAATGTTGTTTTTTCCCCGCGTTTTTTTTTGTTTCCCGCGTAAACAATTCAACAATGAAGGACTTAATTCTAAATTCAAATTCTGATACACGATAAATCTAATAGGTAACATCGTAAGGTAACATTAATATTGGTAAGGTTAAGGACTCGGGAAAATATAGATTATAAAATGCTAATCTAGAAATAGAAGCCAGTCAAATCAAAAATCAATCTCATTTTACTTTTCGATTTATTTCCGAATTTAATTTATGAATTAAATAAATTTGAGTACGACGTTTGACAGCTATTATTGATGACGTAACAGGACAGTGATTCCATTCAACTCCAAAAAAACTTTCGTTTTGACGTTTCGTAAAAAGTATCTCATTTGACTAGGTCGTAAAGTAACCTATTGATGAACATGGAAACTAGCATTCGTGTGTGTTTGGAAATACGATGATTCCCGATGGACATTAAGAAAATAGTTCATTTACCTACTTAGTACTACATACTAATATTCCACTTGTAGATTATTCTCAAACGCTTGACCACCTCCAAAAAACAAACCGAGATTGTTCCCGGATGATTCAGTCCTTAATTACAAACCCAAGACATCCCAAACCGCAACAGAGTACCGTCACCGTCCTATTTTCGGCCCGCATCAAAGTGGTTCTAAGCTGTAACTTGTACAACAGTCAAGTGTGGTATGTCGCCACCTGTTCGCTGGAGTTCTGAGAAGACGCGGTTTTTCTAACTGGTCTGCTATTTGGGGATTAATGGTGTTTTTTACGGAGTTTGTGCAATAGGCTCGGCCACTATCACATGGGACTTAAACATAACTGGCTAGGAGTAGCTGTGCTATACACCTCCTATACAATACAATACAATAACTCTTTATTGCACTTAAATCACATTACATTAGTATTACTTACAATTAAATTGGTAGTACAACAGGCTCCTATCCTTTCGGGTATACAGCAAGATGCTACATTACGTTTGTTGTGCAGGTAAAACTACTAGGTCGTGCGAAAAGCGAACTTCACCCTTTACCCAACAAAATGCACTCAAAAGTTATTTACGCATAAAAAACAAAAGTGCAGTAATGGACGACATCATAAACAGTCTGCAACCAGCAATGTACGCCTTGAATATGGAATTCTAGCTGTGGACGCTCTCAGCATTTAATAAATACAATTTTTATGCTGTTTCGAGAAAAAAAACGAGAATTGAAGTTGAAAGGAGGAAAGAGGGTTTTAGACATACACACAATAGAAAAGAAGTGTGTTTATATTTCTAAATATAAAAAAAGTGTTTATTTCTTGTTTTCAAGCAGCATAAAGTTACCTACAAAAAAAATAAAAAAAACACCTACAAAAAAACCTACATGAATAAAAAATAAATAAATATAAAAGAAAATTAATAGTAAATATACCTACATATAAGTAGTAAACACGCACAATTTTCGCGACATAATAATACCTACATTGTAAGTAACTACTTTAATAAAAAAGTAACGGACTGCGTGTTCAATAGTAATTCTCTGCCCCGCACCAATTCGTATAGAGCGCCAAGCTAGATTTACCTCACCCCCTCTGGGTCTTACTTTAGTTTAAAGGCTGTAAGCTACTAAGGAGTAACGGGCAGCGCACGCGGACTATCTGTCTCGCTTGCACTTACGCGGACGGCCTCCGTAGTCCAGTGGTTGAGCGTTGGGCTCATGACCCGCAGATCCCGGGTTCGAATCCCGGTGGAGACATATCACAAAAATCACAGTGTGATCCCTAGTTTGGTTAGGACATTACAGGCTGATCACCTGATTGTCCAAAAAGTAAGCAAATCCGTGCTTCGGAAGGCACGTTAAGCTCTACATTTTATAGTATTTTCTCACGAATGTTAGCTTGACAGTATGGAGAACTGTCGAGACACTCAACAATGCTGCGTACTTTTTAGCTTCTAGTTTTTATCTTCATAAAAAAACGCACCTCAATCTCAGTACTTCTAATTCTAGAAAAGTACTCGTGCATAGTTATTTGTTATCCTTATCGCAAAGAAATCACTGTTTGGAGTGGCTCTTGAAAATTGATTTTTGAGACTATGATAAGATCTTGTTATGATTTTCAATGCAAAAATGTATGACAAAATATGTCTAGTTTATGATAAGATAAATAAATAGAATATAGAAACAGCCACGTATTGTGTTTGACTATTTAAAATTTACATAAGGTCATCATTATCATCAGCCCATTAACGTCCCCACTGCTGGGGCACGGGCCTTCCCTATGGATGGATAGGGAGATCGGGCCTTAAACCATCACGCGGGCCCAGTGCGGATTGATGGTTATTAACGACTGCTAATGCAGCCGGGACCAACGGCTTAACGTGCCTTCCGAAGCACGGAGGAGCTCGAGATGAAAACTTTTTTTTGTGGTCACCCATCCTATGACCGGCCTTTGCGAAAGTTGCTTAACTTCAACAATCGTAGACCGAGCGCGTTTACCGCTGCGCCACCGAGCTCCTCACATAAGGTCACGAGCATTATTTGTATATACTTTGGTACCATGTCACATTAACTTTTTTGACCAATTTAACTGTATGTCTGTTATGTATTAGAATGAAACGACCGTTTGAATAGTAGGCTAGTTTATTACTGCGTACAGCTGATCGGTACGGCGGCGAGGCGGCGCATGCATATATACCATTCCTCCCGCATTAATTTGTAAACCTGTCGACAACAGTTTAGATACATTACACTAATGCAAATTAAAAGTATTTCTTATAGTCTATAACATTTCTTGGCCTTAAAAAACGTTTGGGTGTCCCGACACTGTCAGTAATTGGTTGTACGTCACGTGAAGCAACGACAGGCGTAGCCTCCCGCAAACTTCCTGGATTATTTGATAATACCTCATTGCAGTCATCCTCTACTGTATCTTCTACCGCATCCTCAAAAACCTCTCTCGCGTTTCTTTGGTCCTCAGACACTTGACCCTCATTTTCGGCAATGATAGGTTGTGACACCTCTGAGGTCGTAGTGGTTGACATTGACGGTGTTGACATAGGCGGCTGGCTCAAAGAAGTGCTTGGTCTTGTTTTGTTCAAGCTATTATCCACCATTTCAGCCTTTCTAATTATTTGGTCTATATGCCTTACTTTGATAACATTATGATCAATGAAATATATTTCATACATTCGATTGCCTATTTTTTTTACAATCTTACCCTTAGACCAGTTACCCTTTCTTGCCACAAACCATTTTGCCCATACAACGTCACCAACATCAAAGCACCTATCACTCGTCCCTTGCTCCCCCTGCTGCACACCTGTTTTATTTATTTTAATCGGTAAAATTAAATCTAATCGGGATCTCAAATCCCTCCCAAACATTAATTTAGCCGGTGTACAGCCAGTGGTGCAATGGACGTTATTCCTATAATCAAACAGGAAACCCAGTAAAAGTTCGTCTCGTTTCTGTTGTGAAATAGTATTACAATTATCACCCGACATAATGCATTTGATCATTTTCTTACACGTTTTTACTGAATTTTCTGCTTGGCCGTTGCTCGATGGGTGATAGATTGGCGAGTTTAAATATTGTATACCATTATTGGAACAAAATTCATGGAATTCGGAGGAACAAATTTTAATGTCATTATCTGAGACAATTTGAATTGGTATACCAAAACTTGAGAATACTTTTTTTAGTTGTGTAATTAAAGCTTGCGTACTCGTGCCTCGATCCATATACAGACATTCTAACCATTTGCTATAAGCATCGATAATGATTAGGTATACGCTCGACCCAATAGATAGGTAATCAATATGCAGTCGGTACCATGCGCGCGGCGGGCGCGGCCAGGGCGCGGGGGAAGCGCGAGGCGGCGCGGCCCGCAAGGCTGCGCAGGCGCCGCACGATGCCACCCAGCGCTCGATGTCGCCGTCGATGCCCGGCCACCACATACGTCCGCGTGCCGCGCTTTTGGTCTTAACGATGCCAAAATGTGCCGAGTGCAACTCCTCTAACATACGCTCCCTGAAAATTTCCGGGATTACCACCCTATGCCCTCTAAACAAACAACCCTCATGAAATTCTAAATCTAATTTACAATGATAGTAAGATTTTATTGAAGCGCAACTTATTTTGCGCGGCCAACCGTGACTCATATATTTAATCACCGTACATAACACCTTATCGCTAGCGGTAGCCTGTTTTATGTCGTCATAGGAAACTGGTTTAATATTTGCGTCAAGGAAAAGAAAAGAATGACCACTATCTCGTTCGCTCTCGTTGTCCATTGACGGCAGCGGCGCTCTGGAAAAATAATCTGCAATCACGTTGTTTTTACTGGTTATATATTGAACCGTATAATTATACGCAGAAAGAATAATTGCGTATCTTTGTAAACGTAAAGCGGCAGTTACAGAAATTCCGTTCTTTTTCCCGAAAATAGTCAACAATGGCCTATGATCTGTTTTTAGTATAAAAGGTGTTTGCACTCCAAATAAATATTGATGAAAGCGTTTAACGCCAAATATAACGGCCGTGGCTTCTTTATGGATCTGGCTATAATTTCGTTCGCTCGCCGTCAACGACCTGGACGCGAATGCCAGCGGACGCAAGATACCGTCAGGTGCCTGCTGCGAGAGTACTGCGCCGAGGCCGGCCGGCCCCGCATCCACTTCCAGCACCAGCTGCGCGCCCGGCGTGAAATGAGTCAGCACGCGCTCCGATGACAACTCGCGCTTCACGGCCGCCACCGCGCTCCGCTGGCGCTCACCCCACTCCCAATTAACGTCGGCGCGAAGTAAGTCATACAACGGACTCATTATAACCGACGCGTTTGGAATGAAATTCCTGTAGTAATTAACTACACCGACAAATCTTTTTATCTCCGTTACGTTTGTTGGCTCCGGCGCGTCGATAATAGCCCTTACCTTGTCGGGACAAGTATGTAGCCCTGCTTCGTCGATTACGTAACCGAGATAAGTTACACTTTTCTTGAAAAATTCGCATTTTTCCTTTCGTAACCGTAATCCGGCCCCACTCAACCTGCGTAAAACTTCACGTAACCGAGACATATGGGTAACATCATCAGGTCCTGTAATGCAAATATCGTCTAACCAACAACTAACACCCTCGAGTCCCGCTAAAATAGTTTCCATTGATTTTTGAAAGATTGCTGGCGCGTTAGCTAGACCGTATACTAAACGAGTATACTTGAACAGTCCCTTCATTGTGTTTATAGTTGTCAGATCTTGTGATGAGTCATCCAATACAAACTGATTGTACGCATTCTTTAAGTCAATTTTAGTAAAATATTTTCCGCCCCCAAGTTTTGCAAAAACTTCTTCGATCCTCGGTAGGGGGTATTTATCTATAACTAAATCTTTATTTAGTGTAATTGAGTAATCTCCAGCGATTCTTACCTTCCCATTTTCTTTGAGAACTGGAACTATCGGTGTTGCATAATCAGAGTGATTAACTGGGACCAATATACCTAATCCTACCAGTCTATCCAATTCCGCTGTCACTTTATCTTTTAAAGCAAAAGGTACATTACGTGGCTTGTAAAACTTTGGATAAGCATCCTCTTTTAACTGTAATTTAATTTTAAAACTATTAAATGTGCCAAGTTCGTCAGACCACAATTCAGAATATTGTTCCAATAATGTATCTATAGTATCATGTACATCACTTATGCTATTTATTTTAGTTGTTAAGACCAAATTAAACGCGGACATAAAATCGCGGCCAAGAAGTGGTGGGCCTCCATTTTTAACGACGAAGATTTTTAACCTCTTACTTTGCTTGTTAAATGTGGCCTCAATATTAAAATACCCTTCCGGAGAGATTTTATGTCCGTTGTACAAACACATCCTAATGTTACAATACTGTAACTTATAGTCTGAAAATAATTCCCTATACATCTGCTCTGAAATTACTGACGTACCCGACCCCGAGTCTAACTCCATCGTAATATCACGTTTTCCCAGTACAAGATTAAGTTCTAAAGGTTTATTCGTAACGTACCTTAAATTGAAATTTTGACATTCCTGGCAACACAAAACCTCATTCTCACTTTCACTTTGTTCATCACACGTTATGTTATTAACGCGTGAATTTTTGTTTCCGCAAACCTTTTTTAAGTGGCCCTTTACACCACAATTTTGACATTTATAGTTTTTGTATCGGCAATTCTTGGACGAGTGGTTCTTCAAACCGCATACGGCACATCGTGAGCCCTCCCCAGTAGCGGTGCGCTGGTCGCGAAGTGGCGCGTGTGTTCCGCCGCCCGCCTGGCCTGCGCTCAGGCCGCGCCCACCACCAGTTCCCATCGACGCTCGATAGATGGGCTCCTCTTTGTAATCCAACTTAGGTAGTACCATCGTCTTCGCCTCCCTCGCGCTGGCGGCCTGCTCTGCCATCTCTAATGCCTGCCCAATCTTGAGAATGGAAGGACCTTGCTCAAAGAGCTTGTCACGTTCGGGACCTGGCCCCAAGCCGAGGATGAATCGATCGGTCAAAACCGTATCCAGAGCAGATCCAAATTCGCAGTAGCTTGCTAGACCACGAAGTCGTGCCGCCCAGTCTCCTAGATTTTCGCCTGGATGCCTAGATGCTCCATAGAATTTCGCCCTATCCGCGTACGTACACTTCTTGGGCTTGAAGTGATTGTCGAGTAATAAGACTAGCTTTTTATAAGTATATTCATCCACAGAATCTGGGTAGGCAAGGTTACGCACCAACCTATACGAGTCATCGGACAAGTGTGTTATCAAGATCGCGCACTTATTTTCTTCATTCACGTTATTCACTTTTAAATACTGCGTTAAACGGCCTTTAAACAACGCCCATTCACATGTTTTATAATCGAAAATAGGCAATAATCCGACATAAGCCATCTTTTACTTTAATAATGTGGGTATTCGTTTAACACCTCGTCGTCAATTGTTATGTATTAGAATGAAACGACCGTTTGAATAGTAGGCTAGTTTATTACTGCGTACAGCTGATCGGTACGGCGGCGAGGCGGCGCATGCATATATACCAATGTCTCACTAAATGTCAAATATGTTAGTGCGACAGAGTCCTAAAGTCACATTATATTGCTCATGACTGTACATATATACATAAGATCACGCCTAATTCCCATTGGGCAAGGCAGAGACCACGAGAGCCATATTTACTTACATATTATTTTTTGGGAAGTAGACATGTACATGTAATATGCATGTACATAACATACACACATATTACATACATATGTAATATGCGGTCTTTAAACTCCCAGTAGTAGGACTGCTGATGCCTACTTAGATATATGCTAACGGAATATGCATAACTAGTTTTTCCCCGCGGCTGCACTCGCGTTAAATTCACGGTAACACAGTTCTACCTTCCTTATGTACCAGTTTTAGCTTACTACTATGGAAACTGCGAAAAGTTTCATTTAAAATTTCACCCCCTCTTTAAAGAGGTTGGGGGCAGATTTCCAAAAAAGAAGCACTTTATTTTTACATATTCCACATACCAATTTTTAGCTAACCACCTGGAAAATTGCGGAATGCTCCATATAAACTTCCACCCCCCCCATTTTAGGTATGTGGGGCTTAGAAAGAGACAAAAAACAAACAGAAAGACACACATTTTCCCATTTATAATATATTAGTATGGGTTTATTTGTCTTTTCATAAATGAAAGTAAAAACAATATATTTATAAAAATAATTAAAAAAAAAACATGAATTTTGCGATGAAAAATTCCACTTGATATTAACTAACAATCATGGTCTGAATCATCCCCCTCAGTATTCGTTACGACGTCACTAACACCCTGTATATAGAAGAGGGTAGTATAAAAATATAGTAATAACTTTACTAACACACCGTGATCCCCTTACAGTTGACGTATGGTCGGAGGTACCAATAATCAGTGTGAAAAATGGCCGCCATTAGTTTCAGGATGTGCTTTCATAGACGCAATACATTTAGGACCGTATACATCATGTCTATAATGTTCTACAGTTTACCTAATAGTCCTTTGCTTGTATAAACGGCTTAACGTACCATCCGAATCACGAATCATCTTACTTTTTTGGACTATCAGGTGATCAGCCTGTAATGTCCTAACCAAACTAGGGATCACAAAGTGATTTTTGTGATATTCCCATCGGGATTCGAACCCGGGACCTTCGGATCGTGAGCCCAATGCTCAACCACTGCACCACGGAGGCCGTTAACATTTACTAAGACGTCTCAAAACGTATCTGTAAATGAAAACAAAATATTATATCCACGCCCTCAAGTTAATTTCAATTTCATTTCAATATCAAAGCCGAAAACTTCTTGTGTTTCTTATACCTCAGAAATGTCTTTAATTTATGTTGGACAATAAATGGAATGGAAGGGGTCCTTCCTTCCTCGAAATGCGTGTTCGACTGTGAGCGAGAAGTGAGTTATCTCAACATACAAACATTCATAAACTCACTCCAGTTTTCAGATAAGTAGTTTAAAAATTAAAAACGCTTATATTATTTTATACCGCTTTAAATGTTTTATTTTCTCGAAAAAGCTTTTTATACTAGAAACAACTTACTTTTCTTCATTAAAATTTCGCTCGGAAACGGTTGGTCACGTGACATTTCGCCCAGTGACGTCACATTTCAACAAACAAAGAAACTGACAAACGGTATTTGCAACCTGATAGATAGCTTTTATTTATTTTGTGAAATGTGACGTCACACGGGGCTCAATCATGGCCGCCCGTGTTTCGGGTCTTGTTAAACACAGATAAAAAATCGCATTCTTATTTTGAAAAAAATAAAATATTTAATAATGACTTCAAAATAAATAAAATATTGCATAATTATCGTTGAATGATAAACAGTCATATTCGATATAATTTCATATTTTATTGCTACAACTGTCAAGTAGCCATTTTGGTTGCCGGTAACATATTGATAGGGTTAGCCAATTTGTAAACGATTATGGCGACTTGGCTAAGTTCCCTGGTGAGGTAAGTTTTCATTTTATTTTTATTTATTTATTTATTATTTTTATAAAATATATCATTAAAGGGCCATTTTGAAACCTACACCATAAATTAATGACCTAGTAAATTGACAAACATCGTTTTTTTAGAACTGTCATAATTTGACTGACGTTTTAAATATAAAATCGCCGTTACCTCGCCGCTATATCGCCAGCAGTAACCTGTGCTTCGGAGAGCACAGAGCCGGTCACGCTCATTTACCTCGTAATTATGCTTCGCTAACACTTTGGCATGACTTCAGTATTTCTTATACGTTAAATTGAAGAACTTGGTAAATGACAATATTATGTATGGAGTGTACTCGAAATGAATCCGCGAGGTTCAATTTGTACAATACTTTTGATGATTTAAGATATATTGGAGGATGTAACATTTCTTTGGCAAACCCATTATCGAAAAAGGCCAAAGCACTTTATAAATTGGTCAATATAGACGTAAACTTAAGATAAGTAATGTAATTTGTTTTTAGTACTCATTTTTGTTGCCTTATAGAGCGACATAGTTTCTGTTTGTGACTAAGCTCTTAAATAAAGATTAAAAAAATGACAGTATTATGTAAAAAGGTGAAAATATGGTGGAAAGTGAAGGCGAATAGTATCTATCATTATGGGAGTGTCGAATGAAGTGGCGAGAATAGGGTATTTGTCTGGGTCAAAGATAAATTATAAAATGCTTGTTTAGAAATAGAAGCCAGTCTATGATGATCAAAAATCAATCTCATTTGACTTATCGGATCTTTTTCGAATTTAAATTACAAATTTAGTAACGATGAGTACGACGTTTGATTGTTTTTATTGATCATGTCACAGGACAGTATTTCCATACAAACTCCAAAGAAAACTTACGTTTTGACGCCCTGATTACCACAAATATATTCTATTCTAAAATGTCACATACCCTTTCCCCACTCTGACCAACTTCTGTACCCCCGCATCAAACTCGGTAATGTTTTGATTTCAAATGACGGGACACATCTAATATTTCGCCCAACCCTTCCTCATAGACCATTTGCGCCCAAAATCATCTAAAATCACGCTTCCGTCTTCAGAATAAAGTCTAAACCTACAGTCAAAGGAAGTTGGTCTTGTGTAATACCGTCTCTAAAGGTGTTTTGGTATTTTGAACTCGCTTAAATGAAGAACTTTTGCTTTGAATGCAGAAGTAAAAGGAAGTATTAATTAGGATACATTCATTGCGAACATTAACTACGATTTGTAGCGTAAAATATTTCAATTTAATTATTGGAACCTACTTTTTTAAGCTGCCTCTATTTCATGCACTGTATTACAAGTCGTTATCTGTAAGGTTTATTGTGATCGCCGTCTTAAGCTACACCCCTTAGTCCTACCCTATCTATATACAGGGTTTAGTGATGAACGAAAACTTTGAGGGATGATTCAGACTATGATTCTGAGCAGTTATCAAGTGGAATTTTCTGTCGCAAAAGTCGCAATTCCATTGAAAAAAAAAATCATGAATTTTCTGACGGGAATTCCACTTTATATCGTTTCAGAATCATGGTCCATGGACCATGAGACAGGGTGTTAACCCTGTATATGATCGACACAACGAAGTACTTACTTATAATTCTCTTCTTTTGTGCTTAAACACCTGTCTTTAGACGACTGTAAATAAGCACTCTATTCAGAAGAAGCGTTAAGTACGAAATGCAGGTAAACTGAATGCGACGGTGCATTCATTTGCATTTGAAAGTGCAAACGATCCTGGGTTTACAACTCTACACTTTAATACCTTTACTTTTGTTTCGTTCTCTGCGACGAAATTCTTAGCAATTTTGGTCATTGTCGTCCTTTGTACCGGGGTTTATGTAGTTTTGAATAAGCAAATATGTACATTTTCTGAAGGCAAGTATTACAAGTTTTTAGTACAAAAGTGAATGGTGATATAGGTGTAGCAAACATACCGAAAATAATGAGACAGATAAAAGAGAGAATCATGAGATAGTATTCTTTAAATTATTTTCAATTCTACAGTTTTGCGATGTAAATTCCACTTGATATTAGCTCAGAATAATGAGCTACATCACCCTCTTCAGTATTCGTTACGATATCACTTACACGGCTTACAAGTACGTACAATACTGAGAGGGATGATTCAGACCATGATTCTGAGTTGATATCAAGTGGAATTTCCTTTCGAAAAATTCATGGAAATTTTAGAGAGTTTTTAAAATATTTTCAGTTACATACTTTTGCGACGGAAAATTCTACTTGATATCAACTCAGAATCATGGTCTGAATCATCCCTCAAAGTTTTGGTTACGATGTAACTAACACCCTGTATTCTACACTTCTACCTTCATTCAGCTCTTATCGCTATTGGATACGATGGCCTAGTGGCAACTAGGGTCGATTAAATCTTTCAAATATAATCCTCTCAGTCGAGGTTTGGGCTCAACTGGGCACCCTCAGGCCAGTTGTTTTAATTTTTTACCGGGTGAGAGCCCTCACCGCTCCCAATCTATCCGGAAAGTCTACAGTCACGTCAAAAATAAAACCTCAATCCCCTTCGAGGCTACAGACGTGATACTTTGTTCTCCAGGATATGCTTGTCGTTCTGCCTCATCATCATCAGCCCATTAACGTCCCCACTGCTGGGGCACGGGCGTTCCCTATGGATGGATAGGGAGATCGGGCCTTAAACCACCACGCGGACCCAGTGCGGATTGATGGTTATTAACGACTGCTAATGCAGCCGGGACCAACGGCTTAACGTGCCTTCCGAAGCACGGAGGAGCTCGAGATGAAAACTTTTTTTTGTGGTCACCCATCCTATGACCGGCCTTTGCGAAAGTTGCTTAACTTCTACAATCGCAGACCGAGCGCGTTTACCGCTGCGCCACTGGTCTCCTCAACATCCTCACACATACCTCCGAAAATGCATGGTATTTTGTTTTTTTTTTTAAAGTCTATCGTACTAAATGCGCCATCTTCTTCCTCTATCCGGAAAGTCTACAATACGTCACGTCAAAAAAACCTCAACCCCCTTCGAGGCTGCAGACTTGATACTGTGTTCTCCGGGATATGCTTGTCGTTATGCCTCGATAAATACTTATTACGGATACATAAACAGCCTATATACGTCCCACTACTGGGCACAGGCCTCCCCTCAATCAACCGGATCGGATATGTAGCATACTTCACCACGCTGCTCCAATGCGTGTTGGTGGAGGTGTTTTTACGGCTAACAGCCGGTACCAACGGCTTAACGTTCCCTCTGCAGCACGGAATCATCTTACTTTTTCGGATAATCAGGTGATTCAAACCTGAAAAGTCCTTACCAAACAAAGGACGGTCTCATAAAGTGATTTCGACTATGTCCCCATCGAGAATCGCACCCGGACCTCCAGATCTTGAGCCTAAGGCTCTAACCACTAGACCACGGAGGCTGTTTTGTATTACGAATACCTAAATTATATCCATTTGTCTATTGGTCTGTCAAGACATGAAACAGATGACAACTACGATAAGTGTCAAACTATTTTAAAGATAACAAATAGTTACCTGATAAGAAAATCTCAACATTTTCACAATAGGATATCACGCCTTCTATACACGTCAATATGAGGATAATGTTTATTTTTTTATCACTCACTATCATTAGAATAGAAGAATTTGCCATTCTCACGTGAAACCACTTGACTGAAGATACACCCCGGACACTTCATACAAAACACCTCGTTTTACTCAGAAACTACACATTGACGTTATCGTACACGCACATCTGTGTGTGTGAGGATTGCCGCCCGTACGACTGAAGACTAAAGTAAGACCGAGGGGGGTGAGGTAAACCTAGCTCAGCCGCAGGTGGGGTGCGGAGAGTTGCCGTTCTATACGTAGTATTATATCTTATTCTACGCTGGAGATACGATTAGCACCTAGACTACTTTCGTACCTTCTATTTATTTTGAAAACAAAATAACGTGTGTTATCTCTGTAATTAATTGTCAGATACAAATGCCGTCGTTTGGTCCCTAACGTCACAACGCATTGTCACAGCCTAAAATATAATTAGTATAACAAAACATAACAGAAGCGCACTCAATATAACAAGATAATTTGAATATATTATATACATAACTACACTTTAGCACAATGTTACTATTTTTTTGGTCTGTTTTGTAAACCAACCCAACTTTTTATTTATTTTGGTCTTTCAATTCAATTGATTGTATCAATTTCATTGTAATAAATATTTCAGTAACCTGGTGAGCTGTGGATAATTAGTTCATTTTGCGATGGAGTTCGTGTCGCATTGTAAGATAGCTTATGTTAAATATTTCAACATTTACGTGAGCTTATCACGTTAAAGTTGTTATAATTCGCCTTTATTAAAGATTATAAAACCTTGATTAGAACAGTAAGTACATATTTTATTACTCATAGATATCATTTAAAACACATAATAACGGGTTCTTACCGCGTTTAAATGGGGATATGAGACTCCCGATATTATGTGTTTTAATTATGATAATAACCGCGTAAACTTAAAACAATGTATAGATATCATTTTTAAATCAACTAAAATGCATTTAATGTATAACTATAGGCACAGATCATATAATACCTATAGGTAAACAAATAGCAAGCCTGATGCTAATAGTATGACATTCTCTAAAGTTCACCTTTTCAGGCGTACAATATTTATTAACATAGAAATAATAATTAGTTAATAATATTAAAAATTCTAAATTAAAACATGCCAATAATTATAATTCTGGACATCTCAGTCACAACATAAAAAACAGACTAACATTCATCATCATCAGCCCATTAACGTCCCCACTGCTGGGGCACGGGCCTTCCCTATGGATGGATAGGGAGATCGGGCCTTAAACCATCATCGGGCCCAGTGCGGATTGATGGTTATTAACGACTGCTAATGCAGCCGGGACCAACGGCTTAACGTGCCTTCCGTAGCACGAAGGAGCTCGAGATGAAAACTTTTTTTGTGGTCACCCATCTTATGACCGGCCTTGGCGAAAGTTGCTTAACTTCAACAATCGCAGACCGAGCACGTTTACCGCTGCGCCACCGAGCTCCTCAACTAACATTCCACTATCACAATATTACAAGTTTGTCTAGGCCTACTCATATTTCTACACTATGTCACCCCACAAGAGAAAGCGAAATAACGTACATCAGCTTCGCAATAAACAGCCTACATACGTTTGTCATACGCCGCTAAATCTGCTAATTAATTTTATGAAAGGACGAATATGGCGGCACTCGGAATTATTTCGGTGGTGCACATTTTTCAGGAGTAAATCCGCATGATATTGTATAAGAATGGGTCGGTAAATTGGATGACTTAATTGTTGGTACAGCAGTAGTATGGCAACCAGTATACTTGACCGGGGTGTTAGTGACATCGTAATGAATACTGAGAGGGATGACTCAGCTCATTATTCTGAGTTAATATCAAGTGGAATTTTCCATCGCAAAAGTATAGAATTGAAAATCATGTAAAAAAACTAAAAAAAAAAAAATATTTTGCGACAGAAAATTCCACTTGATATTAACTCAGAATCATTGTCCGAATCATCCCCCTCAGTATTCGTTACGATGTCACTAACACCCTGTATTATGTAAGGGAGGATATAGATTATATTCCATTTTATTTCTGTTAGATAACATTATAAAATCACATTAATCGTTAACTCTTCTCCCAACATCACAACTCCATCATTGCCGCCTTTTAATATTAAAAACAAATCCTTCCGACACACCTTAGCTTACCTGCCATTATATATTCTATTATCCATAAATACTCATACCTATGCACACATACATATTATGATGGCTTCAAACTCAACCACAGATCATGGAATAGCAACTCGTTCTACCGCTACTAGACATGGCAAATATCAGTAGGTACTTCCTTTATTATCTAAACTACTACAAGACATTAAATACCAAGCACCAACCATAAATTATCTCTCACAAATTCCACAAAACCTATTTCTGATTTACCAATCGTGAATTCAACCTTTATTAATAATTTACTGTACCTTTTGAAAAAGACCGTTTCTCTCAAGCATTCGCTATATAATTACTAATAAGGGTTTATAGACCATTTGTTTTCTAAAACAATAAAAAATAACTAAACGGTGTTGCTTCATCGTTATAAAAATGCGCCACTAAACAGGTGTAGAATAGCAAAGGCATTTTTAAAATTTCACCTGTAACTATTTTGACTGCCGCCTCTATCTCGGCCGAGTATAATTAGCTTCCTTGCTCTGTGGCGTCGAACCAGGTTAAGCCGGGTCATGCGCGTGTATCTTTTATTCAGTTAAGGCTCCCCTGTCGATGGTACTGCCTAAATTAAGGGGTGTCACATGACCCACCAGTTTAATCATAGACTCGTCATTGTACATGCATTGGCGTGCTAATTAATGTTTGTTAAGGTATTTTGTTGTGCAGGTGATAAGGGGTTAGTTAAGTAAGTGGTTTCATTATGTTCGAATGTTGACGTTAATCAAGTTTAGTATTTAAAAAAATATACGGTCGAATTGGGAACTTTCTCCTTTTTTGAAGTCGGTAAAAATAGCTGGCGAGGAGTGGCTGTTTACACTAAATGCACCTCTGCCTACCTCTTCGGGGATAAAGGCGTGATGCTATATATGATCAAGTTCCAAAGACTGTGGACGGACGTGGTATAAGTTTCAGGTGCGTGGTCCAGCGGTCCCGGAGGTCCCGGGTTCGAACATATCACAAAAATCATAGGGGACATATCACAAAAAACATTTTGTGATCCCTAGTTTGATTAGGACATTGCAGGCTGATCACCTGATTGTCCGAAAGTGAGATAATCCTTGCTTCAGAAGGCACGTTAAGCGGTGGTCCCGTCCCGGTTACTACTTACTGATTGTAAGTGAGTAGTCGTTACATGCGTCATGTCTGGTGCTCCTCGTTCAGAGTGTCCAGCATAGTCTTGGTTTGATCACGGTTGATGAGGTCGGCCATTGCCCTCACAACCTACGAGAGAAGTTTAAATTTTTGCCCCAACGTCATTTTGGCCAATTTTGGCCCACCGTACGTTCAGCATAAATGCCCCAAAATTATAATAATATTGGCATAACAAGGTTTTTATGATGCAAATGTGACATAAAATGTGGCTCCAGTCAAATCGAGGGAGATCTGAGGAGTGTGAGGTGCGTTGACCGATCGAGCGTTTAGGGTGATTCTGGTGGTGTAAAATGACGCTTTTGAATAGCTTGAATTAGTAGTAGTGAAAAAAATATTCTAAATAAATAGTTAATAATTTTGTTTGAAAACATTCTTAAGATAAAAATAAATATTAACTGTTAAAACGAGAAAATAAAAGGAGTGAAGATAGACAAAATCTCTCTTTATATAAGTGGTGCATGCTCGCGTCGAAATGTTCGTGTACGCGGTTCCCTCATAAATGTGCGAAGGGAGCGATGGCTGGCTTTCGCGTCAACTCGTGATCAGGTGCTGCGTATGTGGGCAGGGAGCTCATAAAACACTGTTTCTGTGATAAAGTCACATAAACTCTTTATTTTTCAATTTCCTTCCAGCGACTGTAATTGGAATACCATTGTATTTAAGTCTGTAAATTTTGTAATACAAACTGGATTTAAAAAAAAAGAAAAGAAAGGAAAACATGAAACAGTAGGACTAGGGCCCTGTGCTGGGAGGTTTTCTGGCCACGTCTTTCCCTCAGCGTTACAGATTCCGATGTGGTAGTAGTTTTACAGCTAGTTACATAATATGTAATTTAATTTTTTGACGTTCAAAAAGCGCTAACTTTGTAAGCCAATTTTGAAAAATAAATATTCTTGAATTTTTGGATTTTGAAATAAATAAATAAACCTGAGCTTCCCTCACACATACCTCCGAAAATGCATGATGTTTTTTGTTATGTTTTAAAAAGACTATCGTACTAAATGCGCCATCTTACCGCTCCAAAAACCGCGTAGGTACTTAATCCCAAAATTAATTTATACCATCATGCCACCTGTAATACTAGCGGTGGCTATGAAGCGCAGGTGCAAACAATGACACAAAATGACCCCTGTCAACTGAATGACAAGTGACCTGGGCGGTCACCCTGGGGTCTGCATTGTTTGGTACCTATAGGGATTAATAGTAACTACGGGATTTAGAGATACAGAAGACAAGTTGGTACAATCATTTTGTTTTTGGTCACGGTGACCGAAAAGTTAAGAACTACCTTAAGAGGCCTGTTGGTCTCAGGTAGTCTAGATAGCAATATGATAATCTACATTAAAGGCATTTTGAAATAAATAAATAAACCTGAGCTTCCCTCACACATACCTCCGAAAATGCATGATGTTTTTTGTTATGTTTTAAAAAGACTATCGTACTAAATGCGCCATCTTACCGCTCCAAAAACCGCGTAGGTACTTAATCCCAAAATTAATTTATACCATCATGCCACCTGTAATACTAGCGGTGGCTATGAAGCGCAGGTGCAAACAATGACACAAAATGACCCCTGTCAACTGAATGACAAGTGACCTGGGCGGTCACCCTGGGGTCTGCATTGTTTGGTACCTATAGGGATTAATAGTAACTACGGGATTTAGAGATACAGAAGACAAGTTGGTACAATCATTTTGTTTTTGGTCACGGTGACCGAAAAGTTAAGAACTACCTTAAGAGGCCTGTTGGTCTCAGGTAGTCTAGATAGCAATATGATAATCTACATTAAAGGCATTATCGCAAAACGACTAGATAATATATAATATCACCTTGATTCTACTTATATTGACTTCGACACAAATTTACTTGGTCGTAAAATCACTACATAGCTTGATTGGATAATGACAATACATCATCATCCTCACTAATTTAAGAGCCACGCTCTTGTAGTCGGTGTAGCATTCTCCATTCCTTCACTTTTTTTTAATAGATACTGTACGTATTTTTTTTTCTGATTATCATCATTTCCCTAGCATTATCCCGTTTTTCACAGGGTTCGCTTACCTAAGCTGAAGATTTGGTTTTTTTTACAGAAGCGACTGCCTGTCTGACCTAAAACTGGGGTCATGGGTCACGTGACCACCCTACAATTTAAATACAATTTTCCACCTTATGAAATGCCTGAAATACTAAAATAGTCCGGTGGAAAACCGGATTCAAACCCGGAATCGGCTCAACCACACGAGAATGTTCCGAAATGATATCCGTTATATAATTTTAATGTCCCGGGCTATGGCGAGAATTTAATTTTGCGTAAATTTTATTTTTGCGGCCGAGTTAGAAGCGGAAGCGGTGCGTTTTTAACACCCTACGTGGTCTAGTGGTTTGAGCGTTAGGCTCACGAACTGGAGGGCCGGGTTCGATTCCCGATGGGGACATTGTCGAAATCACTTTGTAAGACTGTCCTTTGTTTCGTAAGGACTTTTCAGGCTTGAATCACCTGATTGTCCGAAAAAGTAAGATGAATCCGTGCTTCAGAGGGCACTAAGCCGTTGGTCCCGGCTATTAGCCGTAAAAAACACCTCCACCAACCCGCATTGGCAGCAGCGTGGTGGAGTATGTTCCATACCCCCTCCGGTTGATTGAGGGGAGGCCTGTGCCCAGCAGTGGGACGTATATAGGCTGTTCATGTTATGTTATGTATTCATTTATTATAACAATTATACGTGTATTATAAATTGTTATGTAGTGTAACACAACAATATAAATTAGATTCTGCAGTTTCTTCGTCGGGACGACTTTCAGAAACTGAAGGGTGGGGGGAGGACTTTAACACAACTATGTAAAATAGTTCGTGCGACATGCCAATAGATGGCGTTAGTAGTCTATTAGAACGCGGTATCGACAATTTGATTCTAATAAGAAGATTACATACATATGTGTCGTCAAACCTCCCTTCACAATTGGCTTCCAACGTGGGCCCTTCACAGTTGTTAATATACTCGTGAGTGTAGAAGTTAAAGTTTAGGCTGTGATACCTGAAAAGATACTTATGATTATCGCCGATGTTTTATATTTTGCACCAAACCCGAAGCAGCGTTTTAAACGGCACATTTTGTGGTTACACAGAAGCTCTTACATATTCTAATAATGGTGAATTAGCTCCTGAAATATGTAACTCTACGTTTTGTGCACATTTTACTACGCTAAGTAGAATGTTATTTCGTTGCTTGATAATCGGGTTACGAAAGTAATTCGTTGTTACATACATTTTGTTAAACCGCCAAAGGCCCCTGAATTGACTCAAGTAACGACTACGTACTTACATCAGTAAGTAGTAATCGGGACCAACGGCTGACACCCTGACACCAAGGTGTCAGCCCTGACACCAGAGTTGATGAGGTTGGTGATCCACCTCACAACCCACACGATATGAGAGGAGATACATTTTGTTAACCTGTCAAATCTTCAGATTAGGTAAGCGGACCCTGTGAAAAACGGGACAACTAGCGTTGATGATGATGACATATAGTTTGTACCTACCTTACTTAACCTGCTTTAACCTACTTTACTTAATTCTTGATTTTTATGATTGTAAAAGGGTAAATAACTTAGCCACTATTAGGTGGAGACTTGTAATTAGATAGATAGATAGATAAAATACTTTATATTTTTTTTTATTATTATTATTTTTTTAATTAGCCTTTAGTTATTGTCTGGTTATTATTTTAGAAAATGTATATGGCCGTAATTCTTCCTCAAAATAAATAAATAAATAATAAAATATTTTATTAACATTTTTGACGTTTGTTCCGCTTATCAAGTTTCGTATTAATTAATAACTAGTTTAAGGGAGCACAAAGATGTACTTTATTGTGTTCACCATGTTTCATATTAAATAATATTTATAACTTTATCGACGGAACGAACGGCCATTTTAGCATGCCGTGAGTTTAATTAACCTTCAAGCGGGCGTGTGGTCTTTTGTAACGGGAGCGGGCGCGCGTAACCGAAAAGACGTTTGGGATGTATAAAGGAAATAAAGCACTAGTTATTTATTTATTTGTACTTACATATATTATCATTGTCCTTAAAGTATAATTTGTCAAAAAAAGTAATTAAAATTATGAAAAAAAAAAATTAGTAACCTAATTAAAATTGGCGTGTGATGTCTTCAAGGATCCCGCTATGTATAATAATTCGAAAAGTGCTTGGATTTCCACCGCATCTGTCTGCACCGGGACTAAAACAATTGCGATCTGTGGAGTGGTGGGAGCGCCCCGAGACACGGTTTATTCTTTGTTTTACTCCCAATGACATAGCGACAGGCTACTAAAAGTGACAAATAAATTTAATAGATAATAATAATAATATGAACGAAAATGTACTAAGCGCGGTCGATTCGACTACGCGCGCCCGCTTGAAGTTTAAAACTTGTAGTAAGTAAAAAATTAAAAGATGTGTGTTTAATGCTTGAATGTTGCGGAAATTAACCGGAAGGGGTTTGGAGCATACTGCATCACGCTGCAAGTGCGGATTGGAACAACGGCTTAACATGTCTTCCGAATCACGGAATCATTTTACCTTTTTGGATAATCAAATGAATCAGCCTGCAATATCCCAGCCAAACAAAGATGATCGAAGCTGGATCTTTAGATCGTGAGCCAAAAGCTCTACCCATTAGACCCTGGAGGCTGGCTACTTATTTTTTTATCGAGACGACAAATTCTTGAGCACATTCTGAACATTCAGACAGAAAACATTTGCATTCAGATTGAGAAGTACACACAAGTTCAAAGTGAGACGTAGTAACATCTTAAACCAGCTACTAACGACGTGATTCGACTGCATACTGAATGTATGGAAATTGGCTCCGGCTCATACATTTTGACGGCACTGCTAATCTTGCGGTGTAAGCCATTTTCTACCTCCCTGAGATGTTTGTTCCACTGGTAGCCATGAGTGAGCAGCTATATAGCGCTTT
Source organism: Pectinophora gossypiella (assembly GCF_024362695.1). Classification (NCBI taxonomy): domain Eukaryota; kingdom Metazoa; phylum Arthropoda; class Insecta; order Lepidoptera; family Gelechiidae; genus Pectinophora; species Pectinophora gossypiella. Next base: position 2,679,517 of record NC_065409.1, read on the forward strand.
GCTTTATCACACTACACTACATACAAAAAACCTCGTTTGACACAGACACTAAGAAATCAGAATCATTTATCCGACGTAATAGGGTAGTTTCCAACTAGTAAAATCAATAACTTTTTACTTAACGTCAAAACACGAAATTACTTTGGATTTTGTATGAAAAAGTAATTTGTGATGTCATAGAAAAATGTGACAGTATGTCGCACTTAATATTACATTTTTCCTTATTAAAATTCATAAAATAAATAAAGTTTAATAGAAAAAGAAAATGTTTTTTGTGACCTTTAGACCTGTCTTCTAAAAGAATCGCTTAGGTCTCCCCTCCCTCACACGCTCTCTACAACCCCTCTGAGCCATTTGTCGACCAGACTACGACAAAGCTAAGTATGTTGTTTTACGGTGAATTTCAGAGTCAACTCAGTATCGTTCGTGTCGCCGCCAAAGTATCATAGAATCTTTTGTCTCTTTGAAAATTGCTGATTGAGACTTTTATACGTTACTAACTTACATAAGTCCTAATCGTAGTTCGCAAGGACACTATGATGTACAATCAAAGATCAAAAGTGCACTCACTGAGCCCAGCGAATTATTTGTAAACAGTGGTGAAATTATGAAGCATTAGTTGTCATAACATAACATAAACATAAACTGCCTATATACGTCCCACTGCTGGGCACAGGCCTCCCCTCAATCAACCGGAGGGGGTATGGAGCATACCTTACCACGCTGCTCCACAGTTGTCATAATTATAAAATTATGTTTTTGTAGGTGTCTTTGGTCTATCACAGAAACGACATGTAACCAGGCGGTCTTAAGTGCAACCAGTTAATTTATTACTTTGCAAGAAACTGATTGGACTTTTGCACCTTATTGTACATGCAGTTGTGTGAAATTGCCAACAAAAAGTGTCTCGGTGCGATAAGACACTTAGGCTAAGATGGTGTTGAATGGACATTGTACGTTTATTGAATATTACAGAATAACCCAAAAAATCACACATGGCTTGTGTAGCTAGCAAAGGTGCAACTGCTTTACAAAACTCCCATAAAACTGCATTCAGTCCTCCATTAATGGGAAGTTCGTACAAGACATGAAGTTCAAGCTTAGCAAAAAGTTATCCTGTTACCTAAATAATAAGGTTTCAAATCCAATGCTTGATGGTTAATAGATTCGACAGGTGAAAAGTATGAAAATAAATTTACACTTACTGCGACTGCAATAAGACTGCATTTGCGTGATTCGCTACGCTTCTGCAAGCTATTCTAAGTATAATCATCATCACCAGCCCATTAACGTCCCCACTGCTGGGGCACGGGCCTTCCCTATGGATGGATAGGGAGATCGGGCCTTAAACCACCACGCGGGCCCAGTGCGGATTGGTGGTTATTAACGACTGCTAATGCAGCCGGGACCAACGGCTTAACGTGCCTTCCGAAGCACGGAGGAGCTCGAGATGAAAACTTTTTTGTGGTCACCCATCCTATGACCGGCCTTTGCGAAAGTTGCTTATTTCAACAATCGCAGGCCGAGCGCGTTTACCGCTGCGCCACCGAGGTCCTCTCCTCTCTAAGTATAATATTAATATGAAATGAAAGAAGAAAATCAGAGAAATAGTGAGATAGGGTTTGATCCGGGTGACCACATTCACAGAATGGCGACTCTTCTTTATAGAGAACGAGTGCCCTCTACACCAGTTCCCAGGTGGTATAGCCGAGCTGCATTATGTGACGGATACGGCAGAGACTTGGTTGAGGGAGCTTAAACTAGACTATATGATCTACGCAGGTTTTTCTATATAATAATAGAGAAATAGGCAGTCTAAAAATATACTTGTACATAACAATACAAAAACTCCTTAAAGAATTTTGTACCATATAATCAACCGTGGTATCCCAGTTGGTAGAACGCTTGCCTCTCAGTTTAAGGCTAATCCAGCACAGGCCTAAACCAATGATTATCGATTTGTTTTGGTATTCATATTTAGATCATAAATGATTATCACGTGCTCATGAAAATGAAAACATCGGGAGGAAACCCACATTCCCGAGGAATGCATTTTCGTAGGTATGTAACCTAACCTATACGTATATTGGGTTGACTTTCCCGGTTGGTAGGTCAGACAGGCAGTCGTTTCTGTAAAAAACCGGATCTGTCAAATCTTCAGGTTAAGTAAGCGGACCCTGTGAAAAATGAGATAATGCTAGGGTGATGATGATGTACCATATAATGAGCTCTTAGTCATCCCCGACTGTCGTGCTAAAGAAAACCTTTCAACGCGAATTTGATTCGACACGTCTATAACACAGCTAAATAAAAACAAAATGTGAGTGTTTTTTTACGTCCTATCCAGATTCGAAAAATAGTTTTTCCCATAACCTAGTTGGTTCAGAATAACATCGTGACGTTACAGGCGTCAGCCTGGCTGGCTCGATCTGAGTAAGTTTGTCAGTTTGGGAATAGTGACCCACTTTCAGACTTGCGTCATATGATGTATGAACTGCCGCGATCAGATCCAGGATTTTTAAACAAGGGTCTGGCCAAGAGTGCTCTTAATCAGCGAGGGTGCATTATATTATTATTATTATTATTTGAGAATTGTGAGGGCCGGACTGAATACAGCCCGCGAGACCACTGCGACCTTGTCAGATCTATTGTGACCTAAATCCCTACATTTAAAAATCCTCTACACCGATCCGTTCGAAGAGATCCAACGTCTTTTTGGAAGAAAGTTCCATGACTTCCTGCGGGTCCATTATGTGGGCCTTAAGTGTACGGCTTCTACTATGTATGAGAGCCTCACAGCTGCACATAAGATGTAGTGGCGTCTCATCTTCCCCTAAGCAGAATCTGCATAAAGGAGACTCGGTCAGCTCCATTCTGTGTAGGTGCTTATTGAGTCTGCAATGCCCCGTGAGGGCCCCTATTAAAATCCTAACCTGCCCCCTAGTGAGAGTAAGGATTTCTGATGAAGTATGTAAGGATCGTAATAAGTGGAATCCCGTGGTCTCTGCCTACCCCAAAATGAAATAAGCGTGATTTAATGTATGTATGTACGAACTATCTGGAAATATCCGTAAACAAACGCGAGTAATGTTATTTCTAAAGCAAAAATCCGCGGGAGCCCTATTCAGAGAACATCTGACTTACAATGTTGTATCGAATCCTGGATCCAGATCTAAACCACTGAATTCGACTTTATGACTTGGAATCCATGTTTGGATCATATATGATTAATATCCCGCCTTCTTCTTCTATCGTTTGGGTTGTGAGGTGGATTACCAATCCCATCAACCCTGGTGTCATGTAACGATTACGTACTTACAGCAATAAGTAGTAACCAACGTCTTAGCGTGCCATCATCCGAAGCACGGATGATCTTACTTTCGGACAATCAGGTGATTAACCTGTGTAATGACGTAACTAAACTAGGGATCACAGCGAATTTCGTGATTTGTCCCCGCCGGGATTCGAACCCAAGACCTAATAATTGGGTTATTTCTCAGTTCCAGAAAAAACCTAAATTATATCGAATCTCAGTGGTATTCACTTAATCTAGAGGAACATTCCTGAAATTAATTTCAAACCAATAACGAATACACTCCAATTTATCTATCCCCCCACCCTTCACAGTAACTGTTAAATTAATTGTTTACCCACCAATCATACAAAATATACTATAACTAAATACGTACGACAGTTGCAATTTTCGTCGCTTACCACATCAAAGCTCAATTTCCCTGTCACCTGTAACCGGTGAATGTTTTATTCACTACGTCACCCCTCACTGTGGTGGAGTATGGCCGTGAAGTTAGAAGGTAGCGGAAGAAAGGTGTGCGAAAGCGGAACTTTGGGTGCGATGGTTTGTTTGAATCGATTTCCGGGTCAAGCCGGGTCTGCATGACAACCAATAAACGATACAAATGCTATCTATGCTATCTAGGACGTCAAACGGCTATTGGTCGAAGCCCTTGATATAATTCGCGCCGCGCGCGGCGCGGTTACCGTGCTGTGCCTACTGGGCGCCTATTCGACTAGCTAAATAGATATATACGAGGTGTGGTTGGAAGAACGCTAGACTCTCACTTTGAGGTCGCAGGTTCGAATCTCAGCACGGGCCTTGTAGCAATGATTTTCGAATTTATTTTCGGAGTCATGTTTAGATCATAAATAATTGTAACATGCTCAGCGGTGAAGGGAAACCCACATTACTGAGAAATGTATTTAGGTGGTATGTGAGTTAACCTGTATAGGGCTGGATTTCCCTTCGCGGGTTGGATCATACAGAGGCAGTCGTTTTTGTTAAAAACCGGAGCTGTCAAATTTTTAGGTTAGGTAAGCGATACCTGTGAAGAAACGGGATATTGCGAGAATTGCGTCATATCTTGAGAAAGCTCGCTTATGAATTATGTTAGTTTTTGTTACTTTGTCTGTAGAGCTTGATACTAGGTCTTAATCTTCAGAAAGACAGAGAACTTCATGACCAAGTGACTTAGCTATAAAAGCCGCTGCCGCTTCCGCTCTCCGCTAGTTCTCTGACCCAACCCCACACCTTGCTGTAATCGCGCTGTGTATTGTTAATAAACAATGACTCCGAAACTCGTTAACAAGCGGCAACACGCATTAATTTATTTTCCAATTATTTATTCATGCCTGAATTATGTCTGAACGTTTTAAAGTGTGAAGCGAAAGTTTTTGCTAATATTGCGTTTTGGTAGCTTGTGTCTCCAAAAAGGTATAATAACCTATTGCAGATTTTATAAGTTTGTGTAGTTTTTTTTAATTTTAAGCCTTACTTACCATAAAAAAATGAATGAAATAAAATAATTCGTTGTATTTGGCTGGTTAATACTTATACACGTTCACTGTTTTATTTTATTTTATAAAGGACATCATTTATAAAATAATTATTTAAAAAGATCTAACAATAAGCACATTTTACTCCGAAGTTTATTTTCGTTACTGTCAGTAAAACAAGCAGTCCGAGAAGTATTTGTTTTAAAATAAAATGTTAGTCAAATAACAAAGCCTTTGCACAGGTTTGCTACGCCGTAGCAAGCGTAGCTCGTAGCACGACAACCCAAAACAGATAAAAATCGTAAAAGTCCTTCTACAACAAATCCAGCGTTTACGCTTTACACCAACGCTTTCCACGTCAACACCTAAAAAGTTCTCGAAAGTTCCAGCAAATCCCCTAGCATTTTATCCGGGACATTTTCTATTTGAATATGAAAGCGGACAAACAACAGTTGTCCCGACCAGACATTTGTCTAGTTGTCTCGCTTCGTATCCTGGGAGACCTTTGTTTGTGGGTATCTCTCTATGTACTTATTACATTTTAAATGTAAGAATTTGTTTAATAAGATAACATAGTATTGTGCCTTAATATCTGATGGGTTTGCGTTTTACGTCCCACCAAAATGCAGCAAAATATACCCACACTTCTCATCAAACATAAACACCTCGCAAAATGTTTCGTAAGGATTATCACAAAAATATTAAATATGAGTTATTTAGAATAAAAAAAATATTTTTATTTTACAGTCAGTATTAAAACGTTTTTAATTTTTAATATTTAATGTTCCAAATTCAAATTTTAAATTTAAATTCTTTTGAGTGTTGTTGTTTTACAGTCAGTATTATAACGTTTTTAATTCTTAATATTTATTGTTCCAAATTCAAATTTAAAATTTAAATAAACTCGTATTTTGTTGAGCGAAAATTCGGAAGTGTTTTGTTTTTTTTGAAGAGAAATATGCATTACATTTTCTTCTTTGACCACAGTGTGCTAATGAGAAAACTCTGTAGCGCCATCTCGTGTGAAACCACGGACATAATTCAACAACTTGCACCAACTGCATGAACTTTCAACTCGTTAAATGAAGTGTCATACACACACACTGGACATGTTATTACTTTTAGCTTAACGGTGGCTTAACTGGATTTTGGTGTTTCAAAAACAATTATTTTTTTTTATTTTCTGCCAGACTGTGATTAAAGAATAGGCAGAATGTGTTCAGCTGCTTGGCAACCCGATGTTGTTGCAAAAACTATGTTATTTACATTGAAAATGTGCTGGATGAGTACACAGCCGAATAAGTACCTAAGGTCGTTTCTTTCGCACCCTAAAACTTCTGGTAGCCGTACACACTCTTTTACATTTTATATAACACTCGTGTCATATTTCCCTCTATCAACGCTTATCGCTATCGACCCACTAGGGTCGATTAATTCTTTCAAATATTTTTCCTCTCAGACGACGCCCTGAGCCGAGATTCGAGCCCAAATGGGCACCCTCAGGCCTATTGTCTTAACGTTGTACCGGGTCTTTTTATTTGTCCGGCCAAGTAGTTAATGCCATCTGCGACAAATTTACAATAAGTCACGTGTCAAAAAAATAATGTGTCATGTGTTTATGATCACTTATTTTTATAGAAAAAATGCCAACATTACTTTATGTTCACCGAAAAATTCACTCGACCACTAACCATTACGTCGTTCCCAGAACTTCAAACCATGATAATATTTAAGGGTGCGACTTCCAAGAAGCGTGATTCAGGGCACGCCCTTCGTAGGCAAGGGATTAAATAACTTAATAAATGGTTATGCTTGATATACGCAGCTATGGGGTCTGATTCACGGTTTTTGTCACCATAATAATATGTAGAAACTAGTCCATGAAAATCAGTAATAAGATTTTTGTTATCTAAACTCCGCAATAAACAAACTCGTTTCAAGGTAAGTAAAAATTAGCGGTCTCAATTTTTACCCATAATGAAATTAATTGAAAGAAATCGACGATTTTAGGATGTTATTTTTTAAATAGACACTACAAATAGACGCTTACCCTCTTATTATATTAATTCACCTCACAATCCACATGATAGAAGAAGAAGAAGAATAGACGCTTACCCGGTTTTCACTACAAAAACATCGTGAGGAAACTCACATTCCCTAGAAATGCATTTTCGGAGGTGTGACCTAACCTGCATTGGGCTGGTTTTCCCTTCGCGGGTTGGAAGGCAGTCGCTTTTATAAAAAAACTGGACTTGTCAAATCTTTAGGTTAGGTTAGCGGACCCTGTGAAAAACGGGATAATGCTAGCGGGATGATGACCAGGTTTTTTGTGAGTTTCCCTAACCACGTGCGAGAGGCCATAAAAACAAAAAAAATATTAAATAATAATATAGGTTTAAATAAATAATTATACATATAGGTTTGCGTTTAATGTAGAGGTATAGGTTTTACAGTTAAAAACAATATTTATTAAAACGTTTTAAATGTAAATCCTACTACTACATATTATAAATGCGACAGTTTACCAAAATGTGTGGTGGACGTTTATTTCTCTTTCACACAAAAACCGCTGGACAGATTTTGAAGACCTGTTACATTAGTATAGTTTATACATCATAATAATACCTCTCTCTATTTAAGAGCTGCGCTCTTGTCGGTGGAGTAATCGCCATTCCTCTCTTCTTCCCACCAAAACCTTCACTTCCCGATACGACACGACATGCACCTTCTCTTTTATTTGTTTCATAAATGTTCACCTAGGTCTACCCCTTCCTCATAATAATACATGGGCTTTATAAAGATATATATATGCAGACGAAGTCGCGAGTGGCCGCTTGTGTATAATACTAAAAGTAGCAACAACTTTCACAGACTCGTTAACAAAACAGCCCCAGACTTTAATTCACAGAGACCCAGGCTTCAATTCGCAGAACCATAGAGTTCAATTCACAAAGCATCAAAGTATTTGAGAGCCATTCCTACAGTTAATGTGCAAGTTGTGACTAGTTGTCTAGCTGGTGCGGGCTAGGGGACGTCTCTAGGTACCCCTATTTGAAACAAAATACTTGTCGTTAAAGTTTGAAAATGGTGGAATTTTAAAGAGAGGAGTTAAATTGACTACATTGAAACAATTCACCTGAAAAGCAATATTGCTATTTAACTTTCATTCATATTGCGCGTACTTTTATATGCGCAAATGTCAAATTGCAATATTGCATTTTTAGATGATTTGTTTTAATGTGGATTTTTTAAACCCGTAGTTGAAATTATTAGCACGAGAAACTTACTTGTATCATTAACGGCCGTCCAGTGGTTGTGCGATGGGCTCATAATCCGGAGGTCTCGGCTTCAAATCCCGGTGTATCACATATTACATAAATTACTTTGGTATCCCTAATTTGGTTAGGATATTACAGGCTGGTAAAAAGATTATCCGTTAGGCTCGTTAAGCAGTTGGTTACAGTTAGTATTTACTGATGTAATAGTAGTAGTCGTTGAGCTCTATGTCAAGGGAATTTGGCGGCTCGACAAAAACGATAAAAAATATTTAAAATACATTTTCAAAAATGGAATTACATTTTAAAACATAAAGATCTCCAACCTACTTACACGAGAGCGTACATTTTAAAGTCAAAAGCGGCTTCCATTCCTGTTCGAAAGTTTGAAATATCTTTTTTTTACATAAAATTCTCCTAAAGCCAGTTACATAGACAGCCAGTCAAAGGGGCGCTCTGAAACTCATTTGCAACGCCGTCTGAAATTTAGAATTTTCGTACTATTCGTAGTTACACCAACAAACTTTCACTTAATTCACACTGGTGCTAAAATGAGTTGCTGTTTCATTTTGTCTTTAATTAATTTTCATTCTTTGTTATTTTCATATTGTCTCAGAACGAGACAGGAGGGAACTTGAATTCACTATGAAAACTTAGTAAATACCTACTGAGTACCTAAGTACTATATTGAATACCACTTAAGCGCCTTTTTGAAATTTGATTTTCTTCAGCAATATCTCGAAATGGATACATTTGGTATATATTTAACAACTTACGAAAAATTTTATTAATTATTGAGTAGTCCACAAAAGCAGACAAACTTAGTTTTTTTTTTCTTTTCGGCAAATGGTCCTTGAGCCGCAACAAATTAAAAAACAAGTTTTTTTTATTATACCTAATAAAAAAGCAAAAATTTTAAAGATGCAGGAGAAGTATGTTAGGATTTAAGCAAATGGAATGTCATAGTGTCTGTAATGCATTGATTATGAGTTTGTTACTAATGTTTCTTTTTAAGCTGATGGCCATGTCGCGAAAGCTAAATAATTAAAAAAAAAAAACATAGTGTCTGTTTACACCCATCGGAAATAAGCGTGAGTAAAAAAGCGAAAAAATAAAATATAAAGAAACCTAGTACATCTTTATATTGATGCATCCCTGAAAGAAGGAGGTCGGTTAATCATTAGAGATAATTATAATTGATACGTATAACGCGTCGACTACGCAAGGTGTGCGATGAGTAATGAACCGTGAGAGATAACATGGCTGAGGAATTGATGATCACAGACTGCTACCATTAACATGTATCTATCATACCTAGTCATAGAATAAAAAAAACACTACGTACGGTCACGAGCATTAATATGTATACACTTTGGTACCATGTCACATTAACTTTTTTGACAAATTGAACTGCAAGTCTCACTAAATGTCAAATATGTTAGTGCGACAGAGTCCTAAAGTGGGTATATTATGTTGCTCATGTCTGTACTACGTATAGGACGGTAACGCTCCGCCCCGCACCGATTCATAACCGGCGCCGAGTTTGATTTACCTCACCCCCTCTGATGTTACATTAGTCTAAATAGTCACTAAGGAGTAAGGGAGAACACGCGAAGACTGTTTGTCTTGCTTGCACTTACGCAGTTAAGCCCGCACACGCATAAATTAAAAAGCGGTTTGAGTTACTGTGCGTCTCTGATTATAAATGAAAATAAAAACACGAATTTAGAAAGGGACTGTAATATTTTTAATTGAATAATTTAACAAAAGGAAAAAAAAACCGTTCGCCATGATGTTACAATACAATACAAAAACGCTTTACTTATTGCACATATAAACACAACACTAAATACAATTACACATGTGACAAGAGAAGTACAATCGGCGGCCTTATTGCTAAATAGAAATTTCTTCCATTCAATTGCTATTATTGAAGTTTTGTGTCTTTTTGATGTTAAAAGGGTAGAAGGAAGAAAAATTGCGGTGTTGCCATAATACAAAACATAAATTTTAGTGCGTTACAACTTTAGTGCGCCGATACAGTTTTGTTAAAATCTTTTGATAAATTACAGCAATGGCAACATTTTAGTAATTGATAACTCTTTTTGTTTCAGGTATGTTATTTAGAAGAGAAAGTTGGAAGTCTTCAACTTGTAAGTTTCAAATTAAAAAAAACCTGTCTTTTAATGTCCATAAATACGGGGTGTAAGTGACTTCGTAAGGAATACTTCATACCGGTGTACGTGTATGAAACGATTGATGAATGTGTAGGAAGCAAGAGAAGTGTGTCAGAATCACAAATGGAATTCCATGGTTTTTGCTTACTTCTTTGGTACTATTTCCAAACTATTGTTTTACTCGATAAATCTCTATTAAAGAGCTTTTGTTTTATGTTATATTCTATCCCAACAAAAAAATTTTCATGTAAAATGTGCCAAATCGAGATCATATCGATCACAATGTCAAAAAGTTATCACATCTGATGTAGAGCCAAGCTTCTAACTCTACACGGGCTGACTATATACAAACCCAATGTTTACAAACTCTATGATAAATGTCCGTGTAAAACTTGTCCGTTTCGCTTCTACAAGATGATGATGATGAAGCGGTCAGGTACGCAGGATATATTAAGGTGCGCAGACGTTCCCGCAAAACGCAGGCGCACGCACTCGGCAAGAACTATAATAACAGAATGGCAATGAACAGTGAATAAAGTTGGTGACGGCATAAAATAGTTATTTTCACCTTACGCTCATGTGATGGTACCGAAACGGGGCACTTCCGTGCTTCCAGATTCTGGACTATTGATCTTAAATTCAAAACTACCTTCATCCTTTATCCCATCGAACCCGCATAGAATTCCTCCTAATAAAACCCCATTGAATTACTAATATTACCATAACAACATTCACTCACGAAGGACAAATTGAAAGCAACCACCATGCATGCATATTTCACCCCTGCACAATACATGCAAATGCATGCGGAAACATTTTGGACTCATGTTGGGCCCACGCAGGGCCTCAACAGCCGTAGCCGGTTCCGGTCACAACGGAAATCCGGCCTGTGTGAATTAAGATGGCGTCCTTTGTGAACGAATGAGGCTTTTAGCCATTCAACAGATTAATTTTACTTATGTGGGAATTGCGTATGATTTTGTCACGATGGATGTTATAAAAACATACATACACTTACGCCCGTAATCCCTAATGGGGTGGGCAGAGCCACAAGTAATCAAAGACACTCCACTGTTGATACGATGTCGTAAGCTGGATATGATGAACCTTATGGTGATAAGGGATCAGCCTATCGCCCATAACATTAGTCCATCATGTTAGAGGACACAATCCCTCTGTCGGTGTTATAATAACATAAGGGGTAGTCTGTGATTATTTAGAAGATATGAATGCATGGGATTAACTGTCTGAGAACTGATATTAGGCAGCTAAATTACTCAATTGTATACCAATATTTTATGTTATTTTTTAAAGAACGTCTAGGGCTCTGTGCCGAGGTTTTTCTTGCAGCTTCTTTTCCCCGGCTATACAGGTTGTGAGAAGCTTCAGTAGTTTAAGGCGGATGAGACGTTCGTTATGTAAAATTGACGATTCAAAGTGTAACTATGTTACCTACTGAATAAAGATATTTTTGAATTTAAATTTGAATTTGAATTCAGAGGTACAACCATCGTAAGATGAAGTAAGTGTCCACACCTCACCGAGCTACCTGTTAGACCAACGTGTTAAGTGGTGAGCCGTATCGCCGTCTAAGTATAAAGGTCGAGCCAACTGCGTTAGTGAAAACTGCACTTAAGATATACTAATAACTAATAGTCAGTTGCTTTTTATAAACAAAGGAAAAAAGAAAAGTTAATTTTATTTTCTTATTTTAAAAAGCAACAAAGTATCTCTCAATACACTCTTCGCTCAAATTCAATGCGCCAGTGTTCCAACTTTATAGAAAATTGACTTCCAATTTTCCGACCAACATCCCCCGCCTCCCCTTCATAGCATGGGGTAATGTGGATCAAGCTGCGATGTGCATGGGGTGCATAAAAAATTGCTGCCATCCACGACTTCAAGGCGCCAATTGCTAAAGGGTGTTTTTAGGTTGCTTTTTCATGTTCTTAATAACAGATATTTACTGTACGATTTCAAATAAAATTAGATTTATTGACTCCATAAATATTCCATATAATATTGTGTGTGTGACGTCTGAGGGCTGCCAATTACAATATCTAATTTAACCGTCATTATTTAGGTAGGTAACGTACTACTTACGAAAAATGCCTTTATTATAATCACTTAATATTTGAAACACATAATAACGGGTTTTTACCGCGTTTAAAGCAGAAATATGAAACTCCCGATATTTCGACACTGTTGCAAGTGCCATGATCGCGGGATGACTGATGAGATTGGAGTGGAGAAGGTAGATCCATAATTTTCTACGGGCAGACATATCTGTCTACACTCTTTCTTTGCCGCTTGTTTATGTGTTTGATGTCGGAATGTTCGGAACCATCTGAACCCTCATATCCCTGCTTTAAACGCGGTAAGAACCCGTTATTATGTGTTTTAATTATGTTAATAACCGCGTAAACTTAAAATTTATTTATTTACCGCACAAATCACAAACGAGAAATTTTGAACAATGAAGGTTCACAATATAAATAATTTGGCTTTATACTTGACATAAAAAACACTGAACTAAGCAATTGCATTCACATTATTTTTATATTAAGCATAGCCTAGGATTAATTTTTTTGCAAATTATTAGCATGTTTTGATGAATAATCATCATGAACAATACATATTTATAGGCGCCGTGCAGGCGAGTCAGCGCGGCCAATTACTATGAGATCAATTATTCGAATCTGACGGAAGAAGTTCGACGTCCAATTTCAAAATTCGAACATTAAACTAAACTGATAAAAAAAAAAACAACGGTCCGCGCGCTGCCTTCACGATTCAAGTCTAAACTATGTTCGAGGGGCGTGAGGTATACCTAGCTCAGAAGCTGGTGGGGAGCGGAGAGTTGCCGGTCTATACGTAGTATTAATATGTTATGATGTAGGAAATATAGATAAATCAAAATACGTGTGTAGTCCAAGATGGTTGTTTATTGAATCATCAATTACATTATAATAAAATTCACTTAATACTAAACTGCTAACTAAGGGTTGGCCTAGTTCTATTCCTTATTCTATGGTAATAAGTTGCGTACAGTCATGAGCAATATAATGTACCCACTTTGGGACTCTGTCGCACTAACATATTTGACATTCAGCGAGACTTACAGTTCAATTTGTCAAAAAAGTTAATGTGACATGGTACCAAAATGTGGGCTCGCAACATATAAAAAACAAACTGACCAAAACATCCAGGGCTACTTGTCACACACACAGCACCACGCCCGTATCCCCGAAGACATAGAAAGAGGTGTTCTTATATACACCCACTCTTCACCAGCTATGTTACTACTCCTCAGATATTATCATATTAATATTTAATTATTTGCAAGAGAAGTGTGCCAGGATCGAAGCAAATGGAATTCCATAGTCTCTGCTTACCCCGATGGGAAATAGGCATGAGTTTATGTATGTATTTCATTATAAAATCTTGATCGTTACAAAGTTTAACACTTAAACTTATAGATAGAGCTTTACTGTGAGGTACGGTCATGAGTACTAATATGTATACACTTTGAAACCATGTCACATTAACTTTTTTGACAAATTAAACCGTAAGTCTCATTAAATATCAAATATCATAGTGCGACAGGGTTCTAAAGAGAGTACATGATATTGTTCATGACTGTACATCAAACCTTTTTATAATTTTAAGTTTAGAGATATGCGATAAGTAAATGCTTAATGTAAACCATTTGGCAGTAATTAAAGCACATGCACAAACACACACACACACACACACACACACACACACACACGCACACGCACACACACACACACATGTGGCAGTACTTTTTATTATTACTTTATATAAATAAATAAATAATGCTTGTCCCCACAATAAATAAATACATGTTTCGACATGAGTAGGATTGATGGAGGAGGTCCTATGTCGATAAGTCACAGCACTCGCGAGATTACAAGCGGCGCCGCCGCGGCGGGCATCTATTAACTTGGGGTGGTTGGTCGTAGAATGAATGGTCATGGGTTCGAAATCGCGGCGAAATTAGAGCAAAGTTTCGGGTGATGTGTTTCAATAAGTTTTTGTTGTGGTAACATCATGTTGTATTGTTTTGGTTTTTACAGAAAAAATACAAAAGTACTTAACCTACATTATGATGTGACACAAGTGAGTTACGTTGGTCGTTACAGCCATACAACGTTTTTTAAGCTACAGTCATGAACAAAATAATGCACCCACTTTAGGACCTTGTCGCACTAACATGTTTGACATTTAGTGATACTTACAGTTCAATTTGTCAAAAAAGTTAACGTGACATGGTACCAAAGTGTATACATATTAATGCTCGTGAACGTACTAGTGAGAAAAAGAAAAACAGTAGGGGAGTTCTAACTAGTCAAATCAGTTACTTTTTACTAAGCGTCAAAACACGAAATTACTATGAAATTTGTATGATAAAGCAACCTATAGGACGTCACAGGAAAACGTGACAAAATATCGCGATTATGACTTTCTCTTTATTAAAATTCAAAAATAAGTTAAATAGAAAAAAGAAAACGTTTTTTGACACCTTTAGATCTGTCTTTATCTAGTAATCAGAATTTAAGAATTTATCTTTGACCTAGGAAATTACACAATTGTAAGTAAATAAATATAGGTATGCGAAACGAAAGCGGTAATAGTAGATTTCCCACGTATCCGTATCTCTGGTTAGCAGTGCGCGCGCAGATAGAAGTTAGAACAAGAGACATCAACAAGGCGCCAAGCAGCCTAATATTAAAAATATAGAAAACGGAATCATTTTCCTATAGGATTCCTCCTTTCATCGATTGCTACATACACGCGCGCCGTATACCTATCACAGATAAAACATGATAATTATCATCCCCTCGTCCGCCTGACCCTCATCAGAAAGAGGCTGTTCAGTACAAGGGCTTCGTTTAATTAGTACTTTATTTGTACTTATGATTGACATGAGGGGCACATTTGGTCATACACGTTTGGGGACGTGGCTAACATTTTTTAGGTTTAAATATTATTTAGTCTGTAAAATGTTTGGAAATGGAATTTCAATGGTTGCTAGAAATTATTTTTTTTGTTTGATTGTTTGTTTTATTTTCAATGTTGCCTGGGAGACATTGCTGCATGAGCATTAAGGCCGCCTGTTGTGCCTTTCTGTATCTATATGTTTAGTACGATCTACTCTGAACCGGCGTGCGTGTGTGAAACGATTGATGAATGTGGAGGAAGCAAGAGAAGTGTGTCAGGATCGAAGGTAACTCCATAGTCTCTGCTTACCCCGGTGGGAAATAGGCGTCAGTTCATGTATGTATATATGTGGTATCCTGGTTCTTCATTCATCTCCTTTGAATATAATAAAGTTCACATTCACAAAAGCTCTTCTCTACCTCCACAAAAACTGCCGAAAAGCCTCTTTAATTACATTACCCTGGAAAACCCTTTCAGCCGAAAAACGCATGAAAAGTGATTACGTAATCCTCGAAAGCCGTCAGCTAATGGCATAAAGCGAAAAACAATGCGTCGCAAAACGCCATAAAATAGCGAAACGCCATAAAACGCAAGGTAAACCCATTATCAGTGCACCCACTTGCACAGGAAATGCAGCCGACGCCATTTTTCATCGGCCGGATATGACGCCCACACGTCATAGCCGGGTGAGGTCGGTAAAATATACACTGTTTTGTTAGATGGTAACAAAGAGAGGTTAGTCCGCATAAAGGTTTGTATCGATATTGATTTTACAAAACATCATCTTACTTTCGGACAATCAAGTCCGCCTAAAACGTTCTAGCCAAATAAAGGACAGTCTCACAAAGTGATTTCAACCAATATCCCCATCGGGAATTGAACCTGGCCCTCCAGGTTGTGAGCTCAACTCTCTAACTACTACACCACGGAGGACGTTTTGTGTCATGGCTTCATATAGGTATTATAATGTATATCATTATGTGTTCTGTGCATTGGCCTACTACCAGATCAATAATTTTGTAGCATAACATAATTAAAATATTATGAAATTGAATATTTTATAAAAAATAAAGTACTTAATCCATCAAGTGACCTAACATGTCTGTGATTCATTGAGTTTCTCTAGTTATTAAATATCTTGTGATGTATACCTATATTGATTTAATAGCTTAGATGTGTTGCTGTTGCAGTTTCTTGTCATTTCTTCTCCTCAGCCATAACACCTTGCGAAATACCGTAGATTCAAAAATGGTTAATTGACCTGCAACAAGTTTATCTATGATGACGTTGAATAAATGATTCTGATTCTGTGATGTTTGCCTCCGGAATTTGGGACCTTATACATATTGTTATTATTAAAAAAGAGCCTCCGTGATCTAGTGGTTAGAGCGTTAGGCTCACGATCTGGAGGTCCGGGTTCGATTCCCGATGGGGACATTATCGAAATCACTTTGTGAGACTGTCCTTTGTTTGGTAAGGACTTTTGAGGCTTGAATCACCTCATTCTCCGAAAAAGTAAGATGATTCCGTGCTTCGGAGGGCACGTTAAGCCGTTGGTCCCGGCTATTAGCCGTAAAAACACCTCCACCTACCTGCATTGGAGCAGCGTGGTGGAGTATGTACCCCCTCCGGTTGATTGAGGGGAGGCCTGTGCCCAGCAGTGGGACGTATATAGGCTGTTTGTATGTATGTAAAAAAGATACCTAATATATATGTATATGTATGTATATGTGAATAGAATGTCGTCAGATGCTTCTATTGTAGGCAAAGGAAAAAACGAAGTTAAGATATTTTCAGCTTGCTACAGGAAACGGAAATTTCTTACCCAGGAAGGACTAGCAATAAAGGCAATTCCAACACAATACTTTATATTCAAATTAGTTGCTTTAAATGTTATTATATTATTATTAAGTACTGTATAATTAGGTGCTTAATACCGAACGCTTAAATTAAATTGCTTTAATTAATTTAGTAAGCATATATACATATATTTTTAGTAAATAATATATTTTAAATTAAACAACTTAGTTATATTCAAATTAGTTGCTATTTAACATTAAATGTTATTATATTATTATTAAGTACTGTATAATTAGGTGCTTAATACCGAACGCTTAAATTAAATTGCTGTCATTAATTTAGCTAGCATATATTCATATATTTTTAATAAATAATATATTTTAAATTAACCAAAAAATACTTTTCAGCAGTACTTGTAAACCATTTATTACATAACATATTATGCTCACGACTATAATTATCCGAAGTGCTGTAGTCAGACGTACATTCATCGCAAGATGAACTAGGTACTCACACTTCAACGAGCTTTCTGTTAGACCAATGTGATAGGTGATGAGTCAAATCATCGTTTATAATGGTCCAGCTGTACTAGAGAACACTGCACTTAAGATAAATTAATAACTCATTGTTGCAAGTCCGGTACCGGGATTCGAACTGGTGCTCCCCGCTTGAAAAGTGGACCTACAATTCAATTTGGACATCTTTACTATGTTGTTGTCTAGAACATTGACTTTTACTTTTATAAGCTTCATAAGCGAAAGTGGACCGTCGGCGCCTGAAAGTCTGGTCACAGCGATACATCATCTGGTAAAACTTATCGTTAATACCAAGGTCAGACTGTTAAGTTCATTCCACTGTCTTGGCAAATGATCAAAAAGTCTTTGGGGGCGTTTTGTATGAAATATCTTGTGTGTGCTTTTGTTACACTATAATGGATGGTTGGTAAAGTCTGGAAAATTGTTTAGATTGAACGGCTTAACGTGCCTTCCGAAGCACGGATCATCTTTCTTTCGGACAATTAGGTGATCAGTCTGTAATGTCCTAACCAAACTAGGGACCAATAAAGGCCTGACTGTCCTAATAGAAAATGTCTCGTTTCCTTTTTAAGTTCATTCAGTTCACACTTCATTCCAGTAAAGATTATATATGTTCAAAATTCTATAATGAATTAGTCTTCGAAATACAGAGGAAAATTCCCAAGACGACGTAACGTAAACAACTGTCACGTGTCTGTCAGTCTCATCACAACAAACGCTTTCGTCTGACCTTCACCTCGTTCTCTCCTTCTCATTACGTAAGTGTGAGAGAGATGTAGATAACTCACAAATCCATTGATTTATAAAAAAGTCTTTGAACATATCTCACAAACTAAAAGAAATGCTTTTCCATATGGGATATCAAGATGAGTTGATCCTCCAATCATTAGAAGTGGTAGAAGAATGAGAAAACAAAGTACAGTCATGACCAATGTAATGTACCCACTTTAAAACCCTGTCACACTATCACATTTGAAATATAATGAGACTTGCGGTTTAATTTGTTAAAAAAGTTAATGTGACATGGTTTCAAAGTGTTTACATATTAGTACTCGTGACCGCACTATTTTTTTTTAAATCCAGCAATGAAAACCTAAAGGTTGTCTGGTAGAAAAGCTACCTTAGCATCAGTCGCTTCTGGAAAAGGTGAACTTATCAAATGAGTAGTGTGCTAGGTTCAAGATAAATTATAAAATTCTGATTACTTCTTCTCTCGTGTGGGTTGGTATTGGAGTCAGGGTTACTATTGAGCTGCCAAAGGCCCCTGACATAACTCATCTAACGACTACTTACTACTAAACAAAGACACTAAACACTTCTGATTACTAAATAAAGAGGGATCTAAAACTAATGAAAAACATTTTTTTTTATTGCCTTATGTATGAATATTAATTAAGAAAAAACTTAATAATATGTCCCACATTTTATCACATTTTTTTATGACGTCAGCGTGTTTTTTGATAGAAATTCTATATTCATTTCGTAAGTAACTGATTTGACTAGTTGGAAACGAGCCTAATCTTAAGGTTAGGTAAGTGGACACTGTGAAAACGGGATAGCGCTAGGGAGATGACCTAATCTTGAACGACAGAAAGAACTAATTAATGAACTAATTTTACTAGTAGTCTATGAAGAGTCTAGGAAATTATTGGTAAGTACTACTTCCAATATACCAGAGAAGCGTCCACGAACACTTTCGTCCGACCTTCACCCCTTTCATTCTTCCCACTCATTACGTAGGTGCGAAAGAGACAAGTATATCGTGCGTAATACGTGGTAATAGCCTTGGCAATGGGCCGTCGCCAACGCGTCTGGCTTTCAATTGTCTGGCACAAAAAAACAATATTTGCGAACGTCAGTTTGTGGCGGCTTGTAAAATAATATTTTCAGTATATTTTAAGATAAGATATTTATTGCATTCCTGATGTTTTTACAGAAGTCTTAAAAGTAGAGGAAAGTACAAAGAGGAACCCTGTAAGGACACTACAACAGCAACAAAAAATTATACACAATAAATAAATAAAAATAAATAAAACATAAAAATTCTTTATTCCGGACAGTGTCCATATCAATTACAATAATAATAAATTAAATTATAATGAAATAAATTAAATATAATAATACAATTAAATAAATACATTTCTTTTTTAATTTAATACACTGAAAACAGAAAACCAAGAATAGATATGAAATTAAAAAAGAACGCTAACTTTCCTGGTAACCGAGTGGCTATCCACAACTTATCCAACAGTTAGCATTTAATATTTCGTTACGGAAAACATGATTTATTTGACAGTGAAATCGGCGAGGTCTTAAATACATATATACAAAAGTACGTAAGTGCTTTTCCTACTCCCTAGTTTCCTAGCTATGTATAAAAATAATATCCGTTTTGAAAACTACCTCTCTATTCGAGATTAACACAAAAGCTGAAGCCTTCAAAGCTCATGTATTGTATTGTTTGGCGAAGTTAATCGAAAACGACACAGCAAACAGAAAAGCCTACGAAACCTTCACAATTTTCCCGTATCGGCGCCGGTTCGGCGGGAAAATTATGGCCATTGAGTTACTAAACGTAGTAAATAGAATAGGTGTTTTGTTTTGGAACTTGTAACTTAAAAAGTTACATACAAACATTGCGAGTTAGTGAGTAGAATTATGTATATATGTCGTGGCCAGATCTAAGAATTGATAATTTCATGTAATGGTCATGTTTTATTGTCAACTTAAGTTAACTATATCGATGAAACGTCAACGTTTAATGAATTTCAGTCAATATTATACTTTAATTATTTTAAAATTTGACAGGATTTTGGCAGGAGTTAAAAGACAGACATACTCATTTTCATGATCTAATCAATTTGCAGCATCTCTACTTGTCACTCATTTGAGTGTGCGTCAAGCTAGCGGCCTCAAAAAAAAAATGGGCACGAAAAAATAATTTGACCATACCAAAAAATAGTACTCTTAGTGAAAAAAATAGTACCTGTTGTAAAAAAATTAGTACCATCACGGTTCTGGATTTATAGCCATGTTTTATTGCACTTGCTAGCTTGACGGAAACATGGCTATAAATCCAGAACCGTGATGGTACTATTTTTTTTACAACAGGTACTATTTTTTTCACTAAGAGTACTATTTTTTGGTATGGTCAAATTATTTTTTCGTGCCCATTTTTTTTTTGAGGCCGCTAGCTTGACGCTAGCAATTGCACTTGCTAGCTTGACGGAAACATGGCTATAAATCCAGAACCGTGATGGTACTATTTTTTTTACAACAGGTACTATTTTTTTCACTAAGAGTACTATTTTTTGGTATGGTCAAATTATTTTTTCGTGCCCATTTTTTTTTTGAGGCCGCTAGCTTGACGCACACCTCAGTTGATTAGAAAATGTTTGTCAATAAAAAAGTATTAAATATATAAACTACACTAGAGATATTATTATCGAATTTTATCTTTATTATTTCGAAAAATAATTTAGTAAACATCTGACAAAAATAATGAAATAGTTTACTTCAAGCTAATTCCACTGAATATTCTTAAACTTAATAATACGTATCGAAAAATATATATACGAACTTAACTAAATTAACCCTCCTTTTAAATTCGCCGCAGACGGGTAACAAGGTAGAGTCGATATTTGAAGGTGTGCTTAGGTCATCACTAAAAAAATACAGTCATCACTAAAACTGGACCCAGCTCCCAAACCTCGTAGCAAGATCCAAACAGCTACGAAACGTAGCAGCGTAGCAACTACCGCATCCAAATCCCCTGCATTCTCATTCAATACTTGAACGGAAACATTGATTGACATGTCGCCGATACAAGCGCTCCACGCGGCGTCGCCTGCTTTATCCGTGTGACACCCACAAGGGTGACATTCTGCTATTCCGGAATTCGTTTGATGTCTTGTATGTTACAAGTAGGGGTGTGTTGGAAATGTTATGATTTGTAGTGCAAAATGTTACTTTAATTTCTAAAGCTGACGACACAATATAATTATATAAGTGATTCAGCTATGATAAAATTAGAGAAATATATACCTATAATATAAATAATACCTATTTTAAAAAAAAGCACAATTTACGGTATAATTGGTCCGTGTACTAGGTTCTATATAAAATATGAAATTCTGATTACTAAATAAAGTCAGATCTAAAACTGTCGAAAAACATTTTCTTTTTTCTATTTAACTTATTTATTAGTTTTAAATAAGAAAAACATAATAATAATTCCGACATTTTATCACGTTTTTCTATGACGTCAGAATATGCTTTTTCATACAAATTCCTTATTATTGAATAAAAATCTAACAAAAACAATAGATTTGTTTACTCAAATAGTATGGGGAACTGTCAAAATTTAAGAACACTCAACAGTAGCGACACCTGACGGGAGAAAGAGGCAGTTTTGATTCTCATTGTCTTCTGACGCATCAGTTTACAAGATTACTTACTTCGAATAA
This sequence comes from Pectinophora gossypiella, assembly GCF_024362695.1. Taxonomy (NCBI): domain Eukaryota; kingdom Metazoa; phylum Arthropoda; class Insecta; order Lepidoptera; family Gelechiidae; genus Pectinophora; species Pectinophora gossypiella. The sequence goes on from NC_065409.1 coordinate 2,701,527, forward strand.
AAGTTAGTCTATTTTTCAAGCCTAATTTTATGTTCAAAACAATTTTATTATTATTTGTAAAAGTTGAAATATATCTACGTGAAGGCAGTTATTTTTATCTGGCCACACCGAAACAGAGGGGTTGTGATTTAGTGAAGCGTGTGGTGGAAACTGTGATAGTGTTACGATAGATGCTCACATTATTTTGTTTGTCGTAAATGTTGTTCGAGCTTTAGTATTTGATATTAAATCTGTTACTGTTTAATTTTGATAAGACCCGTGGTAGCCCAGTTGGTAGAAATCAACCCCATCACTTGCCTCTCACTTTTAGATCGCAGGCTCAAATCCAGCACAGGCCGTTGTCGAATTTGTTTTCGAATTCATTTTTGGATCATAAATGATTATTACGTGCTCAGCGGTGAAGGAAAGTATCGTGAGGAAGCCCACGTTCCCGAGAAATGCATTTTCAGAGATATGTGACCTAACGTAACCTGTACTGGTTTTCCCTTCGCGGGTTGGAAGGTCAGACAGGCATTCGCTTCTGTAAAAAACCTGACAGTCTGCTGACCGCTGCCGTCGCATCGACGTTGCGTCGTCAAGCTGCGCACCATAATAAATCATTTCATTTCTATTGTAGCAAACTGAATGTCGACGTCAGATTTTTCGTCGTAACAAGTTCTTTTTCATACGCTGGTCGTATTTTTGCTAAATATTCTGGAATTTAAATAATTTATACATGAGTAGAGGTCGTTTGGTCGTCTAGACGCCGATTTTTGGCAAAGTCAAGGCTACTACGGAGTACAGTCGTTCTGGCGATGGAATTAATTTCACGATGGATGTGCTATTGTGTGTGGCCTCAATGGATATAGTAGGCAAAAGTTGAAAAAAGTATCAAGAATATTTTTAAGGTCTAGTTTACACTAAGGTATAATGTAAAGATCTTGTATCTGTGACTGTGAAACCAAAAGAGTGAGAATACAGTGATATTCTGTTGGTAGAGAGAGGATTGTGAAATTTCGCATGTTTTCTATTTTATTTTATTTTTTGTTTTATTCGTATGGCATCCAATGCCTGTTGATAGTACACTGACTGACTGTATGCGTGTTAGTAGTCCTGCACTGTGCGTATGAAACATTAGGATATCTTAGGATATTATGTTAACTTTTTATATGTAAAAAACATAACAAAATAGACAACCCAGGATAGAACAACTTGACGCCAAAGTATGAGGAGGTCCGACCCCAGAGGAACTGGGGAAAAGAAAAGCCGAAAAAAGATGTTGCTTTTCACATTTCATCATTTATGTACATCTTTCACGACATACGGTCTTTCCTTTTTATCTTCTATCGTATAATAAAATAATAATAATTTATTTATTTCACGAAACATGTGTCATATGTGTTAGTAAACTTATTCTAGATGTTAGTAGCTTTATCTAATATTAGATGCTATGACATGCAAGTCACAGCATCTACGCAGATACGGGCAGTCGAGTCGGGCACCTATCATCGAGAGGGCGGGGTTGCCGCTGCCCCGCACCCTGCGCACCAGAGACGTGCATCGCTTCCTCATAGTCGTATAAAAGCAGTCGACGCGAGCTTCAGCGAACATGCCCGAGGCGCTACAGAAGCGAGGCAGCCGCAATAACACCCTAAAAGCGTTGTTGAACTGGACGCGAATAGCGTTGTATGCTTTCTGAGTGAAATTCGCCCACAGGCTGCACGTGTAGAGCGAAGTACAGTACGCTCTAAAAAGCGTTATTTTATCGTATGGGTTGTGAGGTGGATTACCAACCTCATCAACTCTGGTGTCAGGGTCATTATTGAGTTGCCAAATCCCCCTGACATGGCTCATGTAACGACTACATACTTACATCAGTAAGTACTAACCGGGACCTACGGGTTAACGTGCTTTCTGAAGCACGGATCAGCTTACATTCGAGCAATCAGGTGATCAGCCTGTAATAACCAAACTAGGGATCACAAAGTGACTTTCGTGGTATGTCTCCACTGGAATTCGAATCCGGGACCTTCGGATTGTGAGGCAGCTCAGCGCCGCCGTTTTCTTTATTATGAAGATAAGACTGACAAATAAAAATGCTTCCTATCTTGGTTCCCTTCCAAACAACAACTCACAGTTGGACATACATATCTCATTTTATAGTGTTCCGCATAACACTAGTCTTGCCCCATGGGTTGGCCTGTTATTTTGGCAACCGCACAGTCGCACAGTGATAAACTTGGAATGATTTATTGAAAAGAATTTTAATTTTTTCACTTGCAATTATTCAGTTGTTTTTCCGTGAATATTATTTTAAATTTGGAAGCTGGAACACATGTTTTGTCTATTACTTAGTGATAGGCATAATATTCATCATGCCTATAAACGCTAGTGAGGTAGACAGAGTCCTCTTAAAATGACTGACCATAGTATGATGAATGTCCATTTTATCAGTAGTAAACGCGCTGGTTGATGGTTCATGTGAGAAATTCAATAAAATGTTTATTTACTTGTATGAAGTCGTTTAATTGTTCAATTATTTGAATTACAAAAGGTTGTAGTTAAATTTAAATTAGATTCTAGGTTGGGGACGTTGTCACGGTTCGGTGTGGCGCGGTGGAGAGAGCGTTGTAAGCGCGGGGCGCTGACATCCACTGGTAGGGGGAGGCAGTGTTGCTTACATTCGGCGCTAACAAGTAGCAAATTGTCTTCGGATCGGACATCCTCAGGAGTAAGAAACGTTTTACTGGATGAGAGCCTTTAGCGCGCGTTATTAATCCAGCCAAGTACAAATCCAGATATTAACTCAGACTCAGAATCAATCATCCCCCTCAGTATTTGTTACGATGTCACTTACAACCTGTATTATTCCATTATTTTTATTGTAACATATTATTATATTATATGTGTATAGTGTGTTTAACTTCAACAATATTTCGGTTTCAATCCGCCTGCGTGTCGGCTGCAGATCCCGCATGATTGATTCAACTTTTCAACACAGGTTTAATAGTGTGTGAATTTTTGCATTACTACAGCGCGGCGTAGTGTTGCTGGTATGTGTGTATTCGGAATGTCATGATTCGGTATAGAGAACTTTCTTGGATATATAAAAACATAAAAAGTAGGCACAGGCTTCCCCTCAATCAACCGGAATGGGTATGGAGCATATTCCAAAAAGTATTCTTTTTGTTTACTTTTGATAGTTTTTCCCTTGGCCCCAGACTTACCCGAAGGCATTAACGAGGCCTAAGATGGAGCGAGCTCGCCCAGAAGGTGCCTGTTTACTCTGGCCTTGAAAGCGCCCGGGTTATATGTATTCGGAAGTACAGAAGACGGCAGAGAATTCCACTCCTTAGCAGTGCGTATAATGAAGGACGATGCGAAGCGCTTTGTGCGAATAGTTGGAATAACCACCAAATAGGGATGGAACCCGGCCGTACGTCTGGAAGTCCGAAGATAAAAGGGGGATGGTGGAATGAGCTCGTGTAGATCGCAGGCACACTCCCCGAAGTGCAGTCTGTAGAATATCGACATACTGGCGACTTTTCGCCAATGTGCTAAGGAGTGTAGCTTAGCTGCTGCAGAGCGGATTAGTAATCATAATCATTTATTTGTGAAACATGTGTAACATAACAATGATCTTACAATTTATATTTTGAGTTTCAACATGTCCTGATCGGTATACAAATATTTAGCACAAAATGTCTATTTAGATGCAAATAAAAAATATCAATAATAACAAAATACATTAAAATAAATTGGAAACACATTTATAAAATATTAATATTAAACAAAGCAACGTCAACAAAGTAGTAATTAGTCAATAATAGTAATGTGAAAGATTAGAATAACAGTAGTAAAATAAATTCAATCTCCAATTCAGTGTCTGTCATGCAGACGTTTGTGATAGTAGCGCGGGTTAACGTGCCTTCCGAAGCAAGCCAGCCTCACTACCCACACGACAAAAGAAGTAAAAGAAAGAAGATGAAGTGGAATACCTCTTCTATCGTGTGGTTTGTGAGGTGAATGACCAACCTCAGTCAGGGTTATTATTTATATTGAACTTATTAATAACCCTGACAACTTTACTTACTTACTTTTTTATTTTTAGTTTGTTCCTGATGTTTCCATACACACTCACACCATTCACCCCACAAACACACACACTCACACTCACACACACAAACACACACACACATACACTCTAACAAATATAAACACTAATATTAAGTATGTATTTTAAATCCGAACAAGCTGTTATAACACTGGTACTGTACTGTTATCTCGCATGCACCGATCACTGCTCCTTAAGATACAGGCTAACCTAGTTTAAGGAGCAGGGTTCATGTTAGACCAACGTGATAGGTGGTGAGCCGTATTGCCGTCTATAATGACCGAGACAACTGTAGCAGTAAAAACCCCACTTAAGATAAATTAATAACTCATTTTATGATTTCATTATAAATGTATTACTTAATTGAGTTTTGCCATCAATATTCTTAAGTTTCATATTCAATTACGCAAAAACATTTCAACCCGTAAAATAAACATACTTACTTTAATAATCATTCCAGCGTTTCTCCGGGTCATAAAAGCCGGTACTTTTAATTAAAATTTTCATAATAACATCACCCGTGATAAAATCCTAGCGAAACGTTCAGATGTTAAATTTAACGGTAGTCGTAAAGACAGGTATGCAGTTCGATTTTGCGAGTCAAGTTATGTGGTAGGTATAGCTATAAAATGAGAGGGTAAGGAATACAATTGAGATGCTGGAAGTGCTCTTTTATGCAATATAACGTGTTGAATTTTGAATCTGCTTTTAGTTACGTCTGTATGTCGTCTCCTTGTCAAATCTAACACTTCTATATTCATATATAATCATAAACTGCCTATGTACGTCCCACTGCTGGGCACAGGCCTCCCCTCAATCAACCGGAGGGGGTATGGAGCATACTCCACCACGCTGCTCCACTGCGGGTTGGTGGAGGTGATTTTACGGCTAATAGCCGGGACCAGCGGCTTAACGTGGCCTCCGAAGCACGGAATCATCTTACTTTTTCAGACAATCAGGTGATTCAAGCCTGAAAAGTCCTTACCAAACAAAGGACAGTCTCACAAAGTGATTTCGACCATGTCCCCATCGGGAATCGAACCCGGACCTCCAGATCGTGAGCCTAACGCTCTAACCACTAGACTACGGAGGCTGTTATATTCATATATTCATTTGTATTTCTCTCTCTCTATTTAAGAGCTGCGCTCTTGTCGGTGGAGTAACCACCATACCTCTCTTCTTCCCGCCAAAACCTTCACCTCTCGATACGACACGACCTGCACCTTCTTACCTTCTCTTTCATTTGTATTTATCATACATTATTAACATTAATTTTAGTTGAACATCATTATTATTTTATAATAAACAATTTAAATTATATTACTTAATTCAAGATTTTATGTAACAATAAGTAGTTAATATTTAATATGACACTTCCAGTTGATTGAGGGGAGGCCTGTGCCCAGCAGTGGGACGTGTATAGGCTATTTATGTATTTAATATGAATTAGATCAGAACACTTCACTATTTATTCATCAATGAACTATCATAAGGAATAATAATACGTATAGAACGGCAACTCTCCGCTAGTGGGTGTGCTAGGTTTTCCTCTAGATATATTTTATTATACAAAACATGCAAACATTTTTAAAACATTCAGCAACAGCACAAGTGGGCGGCGTTATTGCTTTGAAGCAATTTCTTCCAGGCTACCACTACCGGGAATCAGCCATGAGAAACTTGGATGCTGGACTGTGCAACAGGAACGGGTATAAACTGCAGTAAGAAACTTTATTTACACCATAAACAAAACAGTTAGTGTGTGTTTCAGCTTCCCATGCCGTAGATATACAAAAAAGGCAAAAAACTGTATTTTTTTTACCCTGGACCAAATCTAGTACAAAATTCCGAGCGTTTTCTATACTTCATGGTAAAAATCTGTTCCGTTCCAGTCACGGGGAGAGTTTATGAGGATTTTTATATTTTACGATAGATAACGGTTTTACGATAACGCGCCGTGAGTGCGATTATGTCATACGGTCAGCGTTTGTCGGAACAGCCGGAAATCTAGAAGCGTAGAGAATACATCAACTTTTCAATAAAAGTAAAAGCTTTTTTAATTTGCTGAATTATATTTTCGCAATAAGATTTTACAATAAGCTCGCAAACCGTCAGAATCTGTTTCGTATAATTTGCGGGAATTTCATATTCTCAATTCAACTTTCATGTGTACACACAAGATACTGCCACAAGCCAGTGTTTTATCATAGTACGCTTTGCCAGTATTGGCGTAGGAATAACATATTTTTTACTTACAACATTGCCATTTCCATTCAGCGCGGTAATGCGGCTAGTGTTGTGGGCACCTTTGTTCCGGGAATAGTGAGGGGCGGGTTATTTAATGACTACTTTTTAAGTTTGTATTTGTGACGTATTGTTATTTTTCAAGAATCAATAAATTTCCATTATTTTAACGTCCTTACAACATACATACATACATAAAATCACGCGTATTATTTTCCCACCGAGGTAAGCAGAGATTACGGAATTCCATTTGCTTCGATCCTGACACACTTCTCTTGTTTCCTCCACATTCATCAATCGTTTCGTACACGCACGCCGATTCAGAGTTGATCGCAGTGAACCTTTTCTAAGGACTTCTCCAATTTAGTCAATGTCATCATCATCAATTTAAGAGCCACGCTCTTGTCGGTGTAGTATTTTCCGAATACTCTCCATGCTACTTTTTAGGGAAAAATAGGGCAGTGGTTTCCCTCTAGTGGTTAGTCAATGTACTTAATTAAATTAAATTAATACCATTTACACATTATGCTCCTGAACTTACACTTTATACTTTTATAATTTAGCTATATAAAGGATTCTACGAACCTTGCAGTTATACGAGCGTTGCGTACATCTGTAGTGGTGGTACGATATCCGTTAACCCGTCGCCTGTAGGGTGGTTCCAGTTGATTGCACACCGGCGATCCCAGACATTACAGAATGCGTCAGCAACTCAAAATGTTACTTAAATTGATAACATAACATCACGCTTGTATTTCCGAAGGGGTAGCCAGAGGTCATCATCATCATCACCAGCCCATTAACGTCCCCACTGCTGGGGCACGGGCCTTCCCTATGGATGGATAGGGAGATCGGCCCTTAAACCACCACGCGGGCCCAGTGCGGATTGGTGGTTATTAACGACTGCTAATGCAGCCGGGACCAACGGCTTAACGTGCCTTCCAAAGCACGGAGGAGCTCGAGATGAAAACTTTTTTTTTTGGTAACCCATCCTATGACCGGCCTTTGCGAAAGTTGCTTAACTTCAACAATCGCAGACCGAGCGCGTTTACCGCTGCGCCACCGAGCTCCTCAGCCAGAGCCAGAGGTCAAGGTATATAATGTGTACACTGAGTCCCATGCAAGTACTGAAAACCACGTGATATAATTATCTATGATCCGAACGTGAATTATAAATGTACTTAAATTCAAACTTATAAAGTCAAATTCAGTGGTTCACAGTCCGATACTGGACTTATAGTTTTCGAGGAATGGTGTATAATTATTGCTACCTTAGCAATGAGGCCGCCTGTTGTACTATCTGATTACAATTACAATACAATACTAAAATTCCATTTTTTTTTCTCTATTTTTAATATTTATTTTGAGTGCAATAAATAGTTTGTGTATTACATTGTATTGTAGTGATATATGAGAAACCACTGCCTACCCCTTTGGGGATACAGGCATGATGGTATGTTTTTAGTCCAAGCTACTGCTTCTGACGGTATTATTAGGACCGAACATATTAATCCTTCGCGTTATTGCCCACGAATTAGTTCTGTTACCGATGGGTTAATGAGTCGAACATGAGATATTACGTGGTAAACTTCCTCGAATATGATGGTTAAGCTATTTTGATAGAACAAGAGAAATGTAAACGTAAACATTATGAAAAAAATATATATTAGATACCACTTTTGCTTCGTACTTGCTGCTTCATTATATCATAATAGTTTACAAAAAAAATGAAAATGCTAAAATAATAATAAAAAAGCAAAGAAATATACATAATAATAATTCAAATTGAAAAATATCTTTATTCAATAGGTAACATAGTTACACTTTGAATCGTCAATTTTACATAACGAACGACTCATCCGCTTAAAACTACTGCAGCTTCTCACAACCTGTATAGCCGGGGAAAAGAAGCTGCAAGAAAAACTTCGGCATAGGGCCCTAGACGTTCTTTAAAAAAATAAGATAAACATAAAATATTGATACAATTGAGTAATTTAGCTGCCTAATATCAGTTCTCACACAGATAATCCCATGCATTCATATCTTCTAAATAATCACTAACTTTATAATAACCTTTTTTGTAAAGTTTAACTACTGTCTTAAAACAGTTGAAAGGCAAATTCTGATATATTTATTGATATATTGATATATATTTATCTATACATTAACATAAGCTCACGACTATGTCCCAATAGGGTAGTCAAAGGTACAGTCATGAGCAATATCATGTACCCACTTTAGAATCCTGTCGCACTATCATATTTGACATTGAATGCGACTGATGGTTTAATTTGTCAAAAAAGCTAATGTGACATGGTTTTAAAGTGTATACATATTAGTACTCGTGACCGTAATATGAACTAACTCGCGACGCCTTACCAAACTTTCTGTTAGACCTACATGGTTATTTATCTATACTTACTTTGACTTTTTATATTGTAGAAGACAGCTTAGCGCAAAACATTTTGAAACTTTTTTATTTAAGTGTTTTGGTAATAACACTTTTTAATAGCATTCTTTTTATTTACAGGTAAAAGAAAACATTTACAGAGAAGATACAAAATCTCCTAACTTCATCAAAAGGGTAAGAGAGATAGAATTCATCAAAATAGTATATAACTTCTATATAATAATCATGTTATTTGTGAATGAGTAACCCGGGCGAATCAAAAAGGTACGTCCCTGGTATGCAATCCGTTTGACGTGCTGTCTATTTAACTGTGTCGGGTTATTGACTGATGTAAAATTTTTAGACGGCTGTTTTAGATTTGTGCTTAAAATTGACGTGTGTTCCATAAATTTTATGCTTGTCGATTACCCGTCCCTTTCCTTTTCGGCGGATAAGAAGATGACAGATGTAACTTAAAATAAAATTAGATGGTATTTACAGGAATTAGCACCATTGTGACTATAATAATAATTATTTATTTATTTATTAAAGACAACACAGATCCATTTATTTGTTAGTACAATTCACTTAACTTATGTTCGTACCTTATAACTAGAGGGGATTTGACACGCTTTATGAGGTCCAATATCAGAGGGCTGTCACACCTATTAGCAATTGCACTCATCATCATCATCATCATCAGCCGTACGACGCCCACTGCTGGGCATAGGCCTCCCCCAAGGATCTCCACGACGATCGGTCCCGCGCTGCCCGCATCCAACGGCTTCCCGCGACCTTCACCAGATCGTCGGTCCACCTTGTAGCGGGCCTACCCACTGAGCGTCGTCCGGCACGTGGTCGCCATTCCAGAACCCTTCCGCCCCAGCGGCCATCGGTTCTCCTCGCTTGCAATTGCACTATGCCTATCGCTTTAACCAATAAAACAAAGGATTAAACCACATCTAACCTAATGCGGGACTTTCCAGGCTACGTTCCCCAAAAACAATATAGATGGCGCTGTACAGATTTTCCTTCGTTTCACCTTCTAATTTCATGGATAACAGACATATATGATTTTTTTATCATTGTTTTTGGGTATAAATGATGACCCTTTTTATTACACCTAAGCACAATTACATGTTCCGTCCATTATTATACTGATTAAAAAAAATATATTAAAAATTTAATAAACCGCCGACCAAAAAACTCATATTTTTGTCATAACAAAAGGTTAAAAATGCTAAACCCTATAAAACGCAAAAAATAACTTATCCCACATATGCTTGCAAGCAAACTGAGCTTGTAACATTCCTATCACACTTGACAAACGACCTGACGACCTTGAAGACCTGAACCGATTTCCACCAAATATAGCTAAGAACACTCTCGACTGATATACCTTTCAAATAAAAAAACCGCATTAAAATCGGATCATCCGTTTGGGAGCTACAATGCCACAGACAGACACATACACATTTACACAGACACGTCAAACTTATAACACCCGTCGTTTTTGCGTCAGGGGTTAATAAAGAGAAGCAATATAGGTAGCAACATAATTCTATACATAATGTGATCCAAATATCAAACAACAATTAGTTTTATATAAAAATATGCTTCTGTCGTTACATTGTATTCTGGAGTAATGAGAAAATAGGTAATTATCAAGTTGAAGCTGTACAACGCCATCTGTATTGTTTTTGTTGAACGTAGCCTGCCAAGTCCCTTATTACATTTCAACAAAACATAAATTGGAATCAAACCGGAGAGAACTCTAAACCCGTCCTAAGCCCGTGTTTGTCACTCCATTGTACCAAAACTTTCAACAAGTACCACAATAGATCCAACATGAGATTTAATTCTGAATAGCTATTAATACCACTATATATCAAATAAGACAAAGTTTTAGCCAAGGGTCTTAGAGCCCCCCCGGCTAGCGAAGGGTTAACTCAGAATCGTTTTCGAACGAACAGATATTTAATCGTCCATGATTTATTTATTATGAGAAGAATTATTAAGGGGTGTTCTGATTTCACAGATACGTATATGCACGCCTTTAATCCCTTACGGGGTAGTTGGAAGTCGTATTATAAAGAATACATGATTCGTTAAATGACGTAAATAAGAACAATAAAAATTAAAAGATGTTAATAAAATAAAATTTTATTCATTAAGTACACAATATTTATTTGTCTATTAAAAGTAATTATAATATTAAAAAACGAAATGACAATTTGATTACGGTTTCGTGTCGATTCATATCGACGGGCCAATAGAAAATAATTGTACAAAATTGATCACTTTGATTTCATAAAATTAATATTTATCGGGAAATAATAAATCAATGTATTTGTTGTCGCTTAGCCTCAAAAATGACGGTTTTACATGACAATTAATTGTAGGTAGAGTTTTTTCGTATGGATTAGCTACTTGGCCGGACAAATAGGGATCGCTGACGGCTCTCAACCGGTACAAGATTTGGCAGGAACTAACAGACCCTAGGCACCTTTAAACACTTAATTATAAAGATTGCTTGTAACGTTAGGTAATTGGTGTAGTCTGAGGTACATCCATAGCAAGATGAACTGTTTACCCACGTTTCATAGAGCTTTTTGTTAGACCAACGTGATAGGTGGTGAACCGTATCGCCGTCTATAAAGGTCGAGCCAACTGTGTTAGTGAAAACTTTACTTACATAAACAGCCTATATCCGTCCCATTGCTGGGCACAGGCCTCCCCTCAATCAACCGGAGGGGGTATGGAGCATACTCCACCACGCTGCTCCACTGCGGGTTGGTGGAGGTGTTTTTACGGCTAATAGCCGGGACCAACGGCTTAACGTGCCCTCCGAAACACGGAATCATCTTACTTTTTCGGACAATCAGGTGATTCAAGCCTGAAAAGTCCTTACCAAACAAAGGACAGTCTCACAAAGTGATTTCGACAATGTCCCCATCGGGAATCGAACCCGGACCTCCAGATCGCGAGCCTAATGCTCTAACCACTAGACCACGGAGGTTGTTAAGTGCAAGCCGTGACACACAGGACCTCAGTGGCTAAGTACACGTCGATCTACGATACTGTCGTAGTGAATTATGTCTGATTAGAGTATGTCGAAATAGTTTCATGTCAGTGAAGCATTACTGTCGAGGTAGAATGTCATCGTATTCGCATCGTTTCTCAGTAAAGTACATACATACATAAACTCACGCCCGTAATCCCTAATGGGGTGGGCAGAGCCACAAGTAATCAAAGACAACTTGCAGCCACTGTTGATACGATGTCGTAAGCTGGATATCAGTAAAGTCATGTCGGAAAAACCTTTTGTCGGAGTAGAGTAGTATCCATGTTAAGACATGTCGTAATTATGTATTGTCGGAATGAAAAAGTGTCGGATTTTCGTATTGCCGAAGTAAAATCTTGTCGGATAACAGTTTGTCGGGCTTCAGTTTTTAATCCATGTGGGATTTTTATTATTTTCTCCCAGTACAACAATTTACACCACCATTGCCTATCGTCCGCCGTCGTCTATCTCTCTCCCTCTCCTTCCCTTCTCACTCATTCACACTCCTTCACTCAATCTATCATTTGTCTATGCATTCCTTCTATACTCTATATCTTCTGTACTACCCATGTCACTCGTCTACTTTTCACACAATCATCTCAACTTACCTATCATTCATTCGGCCACATGCATATTAGAAACAAAATATGTTTTAAAACTTTAAAATCCTAATAAATCATAGTCCCGTCAGCGACCCTATTTGAAAACAGTTTTTAACAGCAAGGGTCTTTAAGAGTCAATAAAGTGATAATTACAGTGATCAATCACCATTAAAACAAAGTGAACGCAGTTTAATTTTTGGGGGAATGAACTGTGAATGATCTTAATGACACTGTTGTTACTGTCATAATAAAGAACTGTTACGTAGAATGATTCGTTCATTGCTACCTATTCCATCCGGCCAAGCAGTTAAAGTACATAAATATAGAAAATTCCCCTCGATTTCTCTGGTCTTCCATCGTCAGATCCTGACTTCCTTGACATGGGACCCCCTTGGGTATATCTCCTTTCGAACAAAAAAAGAATTATCAAAATCGGTTCATATACGACGAAGTTATGCCCGAACAAACATAAAAAAAGAAAAAAAAAAGAAAAATATACGGTCGAATTGCCTCCTCCCTCCTCCTTTGTTGAAGTCGGTAAAAACTCATCCGAGGCTCATTTAATAAGTTACGACAAAACAAGAGTCATATCAGAAAAGCGACTAAAAGATTATGATTACGACCATAGTTTGATATTAATCTTCACGAACTAACACCATAGAATAAATAGTTAATTCTCTGATAACTTGTGGCTCTGTCTAACCCAATATCAAAATATCGGACATGTGTGGTAATTTTAAGTGCGTGTTACTAAACTAGCCTAAAAATATTACCAATTTTTTGACATCTAACTAATACTCATACAAACTATAGGTGACTATAGCTCAAGTCCCTCTTCCCTATGTCCCTCCCTCTAATGCTACAGCCATATGCGTGGCCACGCTCCCCTCCATCACGCTTATCTTGCACAGCCCGGACTCAAACCCGCACTATCGCTCGAGCTGAAATGTCGATACCATCACGACTTATTGCGAGGCATGTCGTGAATTAAAAGTACCATGTTGAAGGTTTTTATTGTACAAAAAAATCGAAGGAAGGTTTAGGGTTAAGAAAATAAAAATGACATAACTCATGGTAAAGGTTCTTCCGAATAGCACGTGCTGTCAGCATATTCACTTTTGTATACAATTATTATCTCTATTACAGAACAGGTAGGGTCTTACCTGTTTTACTTGAAAAATTCAATTTAAGTAATTTAAATTAATTTGATCCTTTATAAAGTTACACCATGTTAGATCGTATGTTAGATTCTGTTACATTTAAGTTTAACATTAGTATGTATAAACATTATCTGAAATGTTTATGTTAGCAAATCCCTCAATTTGTCTTCCTTAAATTAAGAAAACCACAACTTCGTAAATGTATTCATAACATTCATAGTTTTAATAGGTGTTATTAGCCTGACAAACGTTGTTAATTATTTAAGATTTTTGCTAACAAGACAGTGTCATGTTATCAAATTAAGTTGTACTAATGATGAAATAAAGAACATTTAAAAACAAAAACAAAAATTAGAAAATTTTGGTGAGTTGAATTCTGTCAAACACAAGACACTGGGTAGAAACACAAAAGTCGATCTTAACTATTCTGTGATAGTAGTTATAATTTTAATAATCCTGTTCAAAATTGAAAATACTGACCACGTTGAGTATGATTCGGAAGAATGTGTTCAGCATGAGGCAAGTAGTATGACTACAGATGAGACACCTTGCATTATTAATCTGTATTATAGTCCTAAAATGGACACAATTCTTGGAATGACGCATGATCGATCTTAAATCATCTTGAACTTAATATTATAATCATTATTTTGTAAATCGAAATAATTAATGTAATCTTTTTCATTTTTTTATTTTATTATGGACAATAAACAACACATTAGCGGTAGGTTATTTTTTTTTTTATAAATGTACTTTACTATCATCATTATCGTCCGCGAATTGATCGTTATAAAATTGAGTTTACTATCCTAAGTCATATTTTAATTTAGAACGATGTTAATTGTATCTGACATTATCGTTTGAGTATATCGATTGTCATTCAAATCGATATCAGAAGAAAAACCGAAGTGGCATAGAGTTTCATAAGTAGATAATACTTAAATAAGTATCGATAAAAGATAAGTGGAAGAAGAATTTGTAATATTGATTGGTATAATAATTTTATTAGCAAGTATATAATAAATAATAAACACACATGTGTAATAATAAGCACAAACTCCGGAATGAAACCAACAGTAAAAGTTTTTACAGTCAAACAAATACAGTGTATATTCTAGCAAAACACGTGAATGATCATGGTTTGATTATCTCGTGTAAAAGAACAAAAACAAAACATTTTAAAAACAATGACATTGTAATGAAAAAGAGCTGGACGGACAATCACATGATGAGGGTTATTATCCGATAAGATCAGATGATAATGGAGATGCAAAAGAAATATATGTAGTCGTCGTCAGTGGCTTCATCTAGTGTCTCTTTGACAAACCTGTCAAACAGTCAAATCTAAATCAATTTAAATGTGTCAGTAATCTAAATGTGTCAAATATAAGGAAAATACAATAAGTACGAGGAAAATGTGTAATATCTACAAATCTAATCACGAACCGCCAAGACAAACAGACAAATCAAATTTCAAACAGATTTATCTCTATCTATCCATGATTAGAAGATAAACATTGTCTAGATTTGACCACTTGTTTCTATAACATACAACATCAGTGTAACATGAATCGTCGCGCAAATCTATCGCACCAAAACATCTAACAAGAACAATGACAACTAGATTTGATGACCCTGGCACAGTACAGAAAAACGTTGGGAAAATGAAGAAATTCGTGCAAAAAATGTGTAGCACCAAAACTTTGAAGAAACGCCTACCAATATTGCAATGGCTTCCGACTTACACATTTGCCACTTTAATGCAGGATTTGATAGCTGGAGTAACAGTTGGACTAACAGCAATACCACAAGGCATGGCCTACGCTACCGTTGCAGGTCTTCCACCAGAATATGGACTTTACGCTGGACTGACGGGAGGTCTCGTCTATATGATCTTCGGTGGCTGCAAGGATGTATCGATCGGCCCTACAGCTATAATATCTGCTTTAGTCGCAAGATATATATCAGGATACAACTCTGACTTTGCAGTGCTAGCAGCTTTCTTGGCCGGCATAATAGAACTGACCATGGGATTGCTTCATCTTGGATTTCTAGTGCAATACATATCAAAGCCTGTGATCGTCGGATTCACAAACGCTGCAGCTCTGCAAATTATATCTTCGCAGATAAAGACCTTATTGGGTCACAGCGGACCATCAGGAAACTATTTTGCGGAATCTATGAAAAGTTTTGTTATTTATGTATCCACCTCCAATATTTGGGACGCTGTCCTTGGTTTATTTACTATTTTTATACTCATTATGATGCAGAAAATCGGCGGAGGGCGTGCTAAATGTGAATCTTTATTCAACCAAATTCGTTGGTACATCTCATTATCAAGAAATGCGGTAGTTGTGATAGTGGGTTTAATTTTAGCTTTTATTTTAAAAGTGACCGACGTTGGCGAACCTTTGACAGTAATAGGTGAGATCAAAAGTGGTTTACCTAACATTAAAATACCTCCTTTTACTACCGTTGTAGGTAATGAAACCTACACGTTTGTGGACATGTTACAAACATTGGGACCGCATTCTCTTACAATTCCAGTTGTATCTATACTTGAATTAGTAGCTATTGCTAGTGCTTTCTCTGGCGGGGCACCTATAGATGCTTCACAAGAAATGATTGCTCTAGGTCTTTGTAATATAGTTGGTTCATTTACATGTAGTATGCCAATTACTAGTTCATTCTCTAGAGGTGCATTAAATCGTGCCTCAGGCGCACAGACCACGGCTGGAGGCACAGTTACTGGGTGCCTCATTATTTTAGCTTTAAGTTTATTGACTTCTACATTTTATTTTATACCTAAAGCAACTTTAGCAGGTATGATAATGACCGCAATGTATTCAATGATGAACTTTACAATATTCGGCAAATTATGGCGTAAGAGTAAAGCAGAATTATTTGTTGTGTTAGTGACTATGATTGTCTGTTTGTGGTCAGGTTTGGAATTTGGCATAGTAGCTGGTGTTTTGACTCAAGCTTTAATGCTTTTATACAGCAATTCTAAACCTTCAGTTGAAGTGACGACGGTTCGATGTCCAAAGGGAGATGTGATAGTAGTGCAATTATCAGGCTCGTTATCTTATTGTGCAGGTGATCATGTGAGGCGTGTAATTTTGCGAGCCTCCAATTTTGCATCTAATAATTCACTACTTGTCCTTGAAGGAACTCATCTCAAGAGAATGGACTACACTGTAGCAGATCAAATAACGTCAGTGTGTAAAGATCTAGAAAAGAAACATTGTAATATTTTATTTTCAAATTTTAACCATAATTTAAAGAGCATGTGTTTAGATATAGGGTTTGAATTTAAAGATAAATTTGTAGCAGTTTTAGATTCAGAAGAATTATTTAATAAATTAATACCTACAACAGACCTGACGTTATCAATTGAATGTATTTCAAAAACACAACTATAAGTTTTATATTCTCTAAGTAAAACGTATTGTAAGATTGTGTAAGATTAGTTTTATAATAGTGACAAGTTTCAATGATAAAAAATCTTTAAGTGATAAAAATGGATTGAACTGTGGATTACGTTATTCAGATTTGATTCACAATAAGAGACAAAGGGTAGACGATAAGAATTTGATTGATCTGAATAAATTGACTGAGTGAGATAACAATGTTTATAATTATATCAACGAGTTTATGTACTAGATGAACTGTACTTTAAGAATAAGGTTTTCAGTTTTCATTTTTTTATATTCACCAATCTTTATATTTTAAAATAGTCTAAAGTCCCAGATAGCATAACAGCGCATGTTTAAGCAAATTATATCTTTTTTTATTTAAAATACAGTAAAATACTTAATATTAAAGTTGTTTATATTTTGTAACAATATTAACGGTGTTGTCAATACAAAAACAAATACTAGCCAGTACGTTTACATTATTAATGTTTTGTTTAGTAGGTAATGGTTTCAACGTGACTTAACGGGCCTTACACAACATTCATAAAATCTTGACATTTACTACTTGTATCGATAACGTTAGAAGATAACTCTTAAATCACGTGCTTACTTATAATAGGTTTCGTGAGAGGTTTGAGCCAGTCACTACACATCTGTCTTTCTATACTGACGTCTACAAGGATGTCGTAAATCATTAAAAACAACGTATTCATTTCGGAACTTAATTGACACAGTGTAGTTATTGCATACAAAAATGAATATTGCAAATCAAGTGAGTGATCACGATACTGTTTGGAAAAAAATAAAAAAGTGCACTCGAAGTACTTGCAGTGTCAAAACAGTGAAGAAGAGACTTCCAATAGTGCAATGGCTGCCGAAATACAACTTCACGTTTTTGATCCAAGATATAATAGCTGGTGTAACGGTTGGACTTACAGCCATACCACAAGGAATTGCATATGCTGTTGTTGCTGGTTTGTCCCCTGAGTATGGACTATACGCTGGTCTCATGGGAGGATTCATCTATTTGATCTTCGGAAGTTGTAAAGATGTAACAGTTGGACCTACAGCTATTATGTCAGCTCTTACAGCGAAGTACGTGTCAGGATATTCATCAGATTTCGCCGTTCTAGCTGCATTCCTATCTGGCGTAGTCGCACTGGCCATGGGCATTCTTCACCTTGGATTTTTACTGGAATTCATATCCCAACCTGTTATCACGGGATTCACAACAGCAGCAGCTCTTCAAATTGCATCCGCTCAACTGAAGTCTTTACTTGGACTTGCTGGATCATCAGGAAATTATTTCGCTGAATCTATTACAAATTTCGTTGTGAACATAAAGACTGCTAAATTGTGGGACTCTTTTCTAGGTTTCAGTACCATCATTGTACTATTTCTACTGCAACGGCTTGGGAAAGGTTGCGGTCGTACTGATGGGTTATTGAAACAGTTAAGATGGTTCGTCTCTCTAGCTCGTAATGCCGTGGTAGTGATAATAGGCATAATTATTGCTTACATTCTAAAATTAAATTTAGACAGCGAGCCATTGACATTGATTGGTGAAATTGGCAGCGGTTTGCCTACAATCAAACCTCCACCTTTTACTACTGTTGTAGGAAATGAAACGTACACATTTAATGATATGTTGTCTGTATTAGGACTACAATCAGTAGTGCTCCCATTAGTTGCTATTTTAGAATCTGTTGCGATAGCGAAAGCGTTTGCTGGAGGAGTGATTGTTGACGCGACACAAGAAATGATTGCCCTAGGTTTTTGTAATATCATTGGCTCCTTTGCAAGTAGCATGCCTGTAACAGGCTCATTCACTCGAACTGCTTTGAATCATGCATCAGGTGTACAAACCACAGCTGGAGGTATAGTCACTGGTTTGCTTATTATTTTGGCTCTAAGTTTGTTAACATCAACATTCTATTTTATACCAAAAGCAACATTAGCCGGCCTGATAATCACAGCTATGTTTTCAATGATAAATTACACTATTTTCGGAAGGTTATGGAAGGACAGTAAAAAAGAATTAGTAGTAATAGTTATAACTATAGGTATTTGTTTATATTTAGGTTTAGAATATGGTATTGTAACAGGAATCGCTGTGGAAGCTGCTATGTTGTTGTTCACAACGTCAAGACCTAAGGTTGATGCTGATTTAGTTAAAAGCGATAAAGGTGACGTGATAGTAATAATGTTGTCTGATTCTGTATCTTATTGCGCAGCTGAACATGTTCGGCGAGCAATTTTAAAAGCGTCTAATGATGCTGACACTAATACTCTTATAGTAGTTGATGGCACAAATCTAAGAAGTATGGACACTACTGTAGCATCTAACTTAATGTCAGTGGTACAAGATGTACATAAAAAAGATGTCAAAATTAAATTCTTAAACTTCAAGCCACACTTAATAGACATGTGTGCCAATTTAAATGCAAAATCTTTAGAAATTTTTGAAGAAGCATCCAATGCCATAGAATTGTTAAATCGGATAACAAAATCTGTTTGTATTCGTATATAATAAGTATTGTTTACAGTTTTGTATACTAAGAAGCCAATTAGGACTATTAAATATAAATATTTATAATGATTGTAGTTTTATCTTTTATTGATAACACAACCAACAAGGCCGAGTCAAATGACCCATTTTTTATTATTTAGGTACCTAAACATAGGTTCATGACCGCCGAGTCGATAGCTACAAATTAAGTACTATTAGTGTCATATAAGACAAATATGATTTCTGTTCTCATCCACTGTGTGCGTGAGTGTGTGATCACTTTGTGAGACTGTCCTTTGTTTGGTAAGGACTTTACAGGCTTGAATCACCTGATCGTCCAGAAGTAAGATGATCCGTGCTTCGGAAGGCACGGTAAGCCGTTGGTCCCGGATACTACTTACTTGATGTACGTCACGTCAGGGGCATTTGACAACTCAATAATAACCCTAAAACTAGAGTTGATGAGGTTGGTAATCCACCTCACAACTCACACGATAGAAGAAGGATAGTCGGAATCGAATTCCGGAAATATGATCACAACCAGCTTATCCACATCCTATTGTATTAAAACAGAAAATCACAGACGCTGACTAAACGAATACACACTCAATAATCGATGGTGCCACCTTAAGGGACAGGGGTTTATCTCAAATTTGTGATCCCCTCAATATTCCTATTGCTCCGTTGAACGTGCCAATAGAGGGGTGTCATTCAGTTTCCTAAAATTTATTAGCGTGAATCAGCACTTCTGAAACTGACAGATTTATGTTTTTATCGCATTACTTTACCTCTATGTGGTATGATATAGATGTTGACGTCGATTTGAGGTACCTACTACTTGTTTTTTTACCTTTGATGACTTTGCTCTTGACCCCAGACTTGCCCGAAGGCATTGACGAGGCCTAAGATGGAGCGAGCTCGCCCAGAAGGTGCCTGTTCACTCTGGCTTTGAAAGCACCCGGGTATATGCATTCGTAAATACAGAAGACGGCAGAGAATTCCACTCCCTAGTAGTAGTTTAGATGAGAAAGAAAACTGTAATAAAAGAGGTGTGATAAATTGAATTGGTATACGTTTGACGTTGAAAAAGAAATTGTTTCCGTAAAGTTATCACTTTTGAGATAAATAGGTACCGTGCAAAAATGTTTTTTTTTTTTTATAAAAAGTTATAAGAAGTTACTTTGAAATTGTTTTAGTTTAGCTAAGTTAATGATGATTTCGTTTATTTTATTTTTTTTTAATTTATGGTCAGTTTATTTAGGTATTTAATATTATTATGCACTATATCACTGTAACCTGTAAGATCCATTGTGGTCGCCGCTTTATGCTACAATAATTTATTTATTTATTTAGTTCACCTCTAAGCCCTGCCTATCTATGTATACAGGGTGTCAGTGACATCAACGGCCTCCATAGTTCAGTGGTTGAGCGTTGTGCTCACGATCCGGAGGTCCCGGGTTCGAATCCCGGTGGGGACAAATCACAAAAATCACTTTTTGATCCCTAGTTTGGTTAGGACATTACAGGCTGATCACCTGATTGTCCAAAAAGTAAGATGATCCGTGCTTCGGAAGGCACGTTAAGCCGTTGGTGCCGGTTATTACTTACTGATGTAAGTACGTAGTCGTTACATGAGTCATGTCAGGGGCCTTTGGCGGCTCAGTAATAACCCTGTAATAACCCTAACCCTGTCAAAACTTTTGTTTTAATAATGTTTTAATTTTTAATAACAACACTATTACTTGATGGCATGATGGTGGTATGGTTTGGGACCCACCCTACTACCAGGGGTAGGGCTAGTGGTATGGTGGGTCCGCAATGGGGTTGATGGGGTTGGTCATTCACCTCACAATCCACACGATAGAAGAAGAAGAGTGACATCATAACGTATACTACGGGGGATGGTTCAGACCATGACTTAATATTAAGTGGAATTGTCCGTCGCAAAATTCTCTCTACTTTTTTAGTTTTTTTTTTTAATTATTTTCAATTCTATACTTTTTCGATAGAAAATTCCACTTGATAATTAACTCAGAATAATGAGCTGAATCATCCCTCTCAGTAATCGTTACGATATCACTAACACCCCGTGCAAGTACATATACAGGTGGCCATAGTAGTAAGTATGGGTTTTAGTGACACCGTAACAAATACTGAGCGGGATGATTCAGAACATGATTCTGAGTTAATATCAAGTGGTTTTCCGTCGCAAAATTCATGTTTTTTTTTGTTTTCAGTTTTTTAAATTATTTTCAATTCTTTACTTTTGATCAACTCAATCGTAGTCTGAATGATCCCTCAATGTTTTCGTTACGATGTCACTTACACTCTGTATAGTGTAGTATTGGGTACTCTTACTGATCAATTTCCTCCAGAGCAGACATATTGCTGTGAAATTTATCCTCAGACGGTGTATGATAACAGTCTAGACCGGTTCCGTTCGCCGCTACCACGGTCTTGAAATAATCATTCTAGAATGTTCAGGAAATTCTAGAGTTTGCCAATTGCAGAAGAAATTAATTATGTTCGTTATTTACATTCACATCACAGCCGTGGTAGCCCAGTTGATAGAACTTGCTTGCCTCGCAGTTCGAGGTCGCAGGTTCGAATCCAGCACAGGCCTAAACCAATTTATTGGCGAATTTGTTTCGAATTCATGTTTGGATCATATACGTAAATGATTATGACTACTACTTTTTGTAATTAGTTAAGAGTCTTTTTTGTATTTTTTTATTTTATTTTGGTGCAATAAAGTGTATTTGTATTGTGCTCAGCGTTGAAGGAAAACATTGTGAGGAAACCCACAGTGGGTTCCTTCTTGCCTTCCGCCGCTATTTACATTAAAAGTAAGTATATCAGAAGCGATATACTATGGTATTCACTCTAATAGTTTCTCACTAGTCAAAAGTTAAAAGTTTTTTTCTTTTTATAGCATTCACCCGTGGTTAAGGAAGAAACTCACAAAGAGAAAATTAAATCGAAAAAAAGAAACTGACTCGGATGGGACCGGCAGCTCTTGCAAATTTGTCAAGCCGGAACAAGCGTGTTAACCATTACACCACCGGGTCCTCTTCCTGTCTATGTAACCAAGAACTGCGGGTTCAAGTCCCGTCTGAGTCAGATTTTTTTTAATTTAATTTTCTCTTTGTGAGTTCAATATCTTACAACATCGAACCATAATAAGGAAAATAACATTCATAATTCAGAATCAATCTTCTATTTTGTCTATTTTTTCCAACTTATCCATACGTAGACTTGCCAATGACATGTCAAATCACGTGGAAAGAATGGTTGAATGGGCACCGTTGTGTCGCAAACCATCATAACCTGACCTTTTCACCTCCCCTCTGTACCTTAAATCCTAATACTTTGAAGAGATCCTTCATAGAGTGCCAGAGGTCTGTGTTAACTGGTCAGGGCCCGAAAGCCTTCCCTGGACGTTTTTTTGTGTAAAATTTGAAGCGTCTGAATAGAAATAGTTTCCAACTGATTACCTCCGACGTCATGTACCTACTGATTTGAAAGAAGCATGTCATGTGTGAAAAGATTGTAGCCTTGTAATAGAGAATAATATATGAGGATGGGAATGTGTTTGGGGGTTGTTATTATGTGATTTTTTCTTCATAGACTTCGTATTAGGGAATGCAATCCCGACTCGAGATCGCAAATTCAAGATCCCATGGAATATGAAATATCAATCCCGCGAGATCCCGAAAATTTTCGGGATCTCGTCTAGTTCATAAAAATATGTAAAGTTAGGATGGCTGAAAACGATGAAAACTGCTTCTTTGTGATGATAGTAAGGTTAATTAAAACAAAATATTTTTTGAAAGAAAAAAATAACCTTTATTCTTCAATATTACTAAGGAATTAAGTTTTCTTTGGAAATCAGCCTAATCAAAACAAAAAATATAACTCACGTCAATGTCGAATGAGATCTCGTCATATTATGCTTCGGGATTGATCCCGGTCGGGATCCCGCGAGATCGGGATTGTATTCCCTACTTCGTATACATACTGGTATATATACATTGGTATTGATTCTTTTAAAAAGCTGAAAAAGAAGGAACGCGTAATCGACAGGTATAAAATGTATGGAACAAACACACACATCAATTTTTGGCATAAAAAACAGCCCTCTCAAAATTTTACATTGGCCAATCACCCAACAGAATTAAGATGACATAACATCCAAATGGGTTGCATATCACTGAGTTGCCTCTCTGATTAGCCCAGATTATTCATTAATTCAATCATCCGTTCCTTTCTTTTTTGGCGGATGAGAAAATGAGATGGTGTTTCCAAGAATTAAGACGATTATATAAATACATAACTTACTGAGGCGGGTAATTATAATTATTTCGTAAACAAATTTGGTAGTTACTAATTACAACATCATTAATTACACTTTCTACGTGTTCTACGTAATCGTTGAATGGCTGAACTTATCAAAATGTGAATAATAACAAATGAACGAACTTCTAACGAATTACATAAATAAACTACACGGATAACACCAGATTGGACATAAATGACTACGTATCAAATATTTGCCCACTTACCATCATAAATTCATAATACAGTGTTGCCATAATAAAGATAAGCAAAGTGACAGCTTCGCGGCCTTCGTTTAAAACGTCATAAACTAAAACTCACCCATTAATCTACACTTTGAATTTAAACGCCAGTTTAATAGAGGTCATATCGGGAACATACCCCAAACGTTTTAACGTAAACACTACCTGATATCTTCTCAAGCCTGCAAACTTACCATCTCACTTACCACATCCCTTATAATATAACCCGTATGACTGAAATTCGCGCGATTGAACTCCGAATCAGGAGTACAAGTTTCAAATTTACGCAGTAAAAGTCGACAACTGGCACATTTACCCTACTCGCTTTGGAATACGGTTGAATTTTGTTCCTTAACGTGGTAGGGTAACTTGCCCAGTTTCGGGTCGGGCCTTCGTCAAGAGATTCTGCGCCAGACAGAGGTAATGAAATACCTAGCAAATGAGCCGAGCATAGTTGCCAATAGCAACCTTTCACTTGTCAATCAGTTTTGGAGATATGGGTTCTGAATACACAAATTGCTTAAGTAGAAGTGTTGTATCGATTAGTTGAGGTGTAGGGACTGTTTAGTGGAGGGGCTCTGACTGGTTATACTGCAATCTATTTATAAACATCTTCTTCTATCGTGTGGGTTGTGAGGTGGATTACCAACCCCGTCAACCCTGGTGTCAGGGTTACTACTGAGCCGCCAAAGGCCCCTAACATGGCTCATGTAACGACTACTTACTTAAATCCAGATAAAAAAGTCGCATCAAAAATTATCTATACCAAGGTACTTAAACTAAAGCTTGTTGAACTCATAATTAAGTGACCTATCTCCAGACGCCGAAACTATTCCATTTGTCCGACCAAGTATTTAATGCCATCCAACTCTGCAATGAGTTAGGTCAAAAAAGGAGGAAATACCCAAGGAGATTCTGCAACGCGTGGATTGTCACTTATGATAAAACAAACAGGTTCCATGATTAGATTACCTACTCAACGTAAGCGTTTGATATCATTCACTGACGCAGAGCTATCGATCTCGACTTGGTGCAAGTCAGCAGTCTTTGAATGCCTTTAAGCCGTTGAAAAGTTTGGGAACAGTGTTGGCTCTTAGCCCAAAAGCGACTACACCGCAATGACGGAGTATGCTACATTCATTCAAGAATCTGTCTCTAGACAATCTTCAGTGGTGAACAGTCGCTCATCAGTGGTTCAGTAGCGGTTGGTCCCGGTTATTACTTACTGATGTATGTAGTAGTCGTTACATGAGCCATGTCAGGGTCCTTTGGCGGCTCAATAATGACCAGGGTTTATGGGGTTGGTAATTTACCTCACAACCCTCACGATAGAAGAAGATGAAGTACAATTATACAGAAATAAACACACAGAACATACCTACTGTTAGATAGAAAAGAATCGATCGACCTAATATCGACCGATAGGTACATCACTATGCTAATGAAGGTCACAACACTAGCTTACGTACTTTGACAGATATAATTGTTACCGCGCATTGAGACGATTGTAAAATGATATTTTATTGAAATATAATCACTGATTGCACTGAACTGGTCGTTCTGTTTAATTATAGTTAATAAAAAGTTTATAAATATTTTGTTGAAATACAAAGCTATAAGTATTTGTATTTCAACCACTGATTTCGATAAATTAATTATCAATATATTTCTTCGCGAAGTTCTCTTTAGTATATGACTGGTTGAGTAGTATGTGACACCACCCAAAACCCTTATTCAAACGTTGATGTTTTATGTTATACCATCAACAATACATCTCATTTTCGCCACCTACTTACACATTCAGGCTTCCATTCAACCGTTCACCTTCCAACAACGAAGAAACTGTATAAAAAACCGCCATAAAATTTCCATTACTACCCATCCCGGCTCAAAACGACCATTCTCCTCCTTGTCAAAGGTTAAAAATGTCCACATAAATTATGAAAAAAGCGAAGAAGGGATAGTGTAAACAAAAGCGAAAAATAATGTACGTAGATGATGTGAATCATTTTTCAGAACAGGCCCTTTGCGGTTGCGTGCGATAAAACGATTCCGCGTCTCAGATAAATTGGGAGAACCAGAATTTTATGAGCTGATAAAAGTAGTATGAAGAATTAGGAGGTAATATCCGAGCTTATAAATATTATTTTCACTAACCTTTCATTATGGAACCGCGTTTGCGAATTTCTACTCATGTTTTTGATTATTCTTTGTCTGTATAAGTAAATACGTACGAAAGTATACTTCAGTAAAACAGCGACACATCTTACTTTAGAGATAAAAGTATTACGTAATATATTGTAGCAGTTATATGTTGCTGTAATATATCGGTGGCCACCCATGACTCAACCTGTGCCCAGCGGGGGGTCATATGATAGCCTCATCACGCCTGTATCCCCAAAAGGTTGGACAGAGGTGTATAAAATATTCTAGGATTTTATTTCCTACTTAAACTCTTGCTGATCTAAAAATAGCCGATCCTGTTTACTTTATGACTTCCCCGATGTTTTACATTCATAACATTAAAAGGAAAATTAGGTTAGGCCATTGAAAAAGCAATTCTGTTTCCGATCGAATAAAACAGATAGCGAAGGCTTATATAGCCATAGTAAAAATACTTAATGTTCCTCTCGAGCCATTAAACAGCATTTACTAACACCACTTATTGTCCCATGAATATTTTAACAGGAAGACTTCTTTTATTTTCGCAAGTTAGGAGATTGGCCCAAACTTCGATCGATATTCTTTGTTTAGATAAGAGGATCTCAAAAGGCCACATCAAAGCAATATAGCAATTTGACATTTGCGTTAAGTATTTCAATGTGGCTTTATTAGAGACCCCTCCCCCCGCGTTTACTTTTTCCCCTTATTACAATCCTTTAGTAAATACATATCGTCACTGGAAAGGCAAAATTACATAAACGCCAATATATCCTAAAATAGCAGTCCATATTATAATATGTATTGCTAGATATAGAGAATGAAAAACAATGTAATGTACGTTCACGTCATCTAAATTGGATAGATGGGTAAAAAGTTATGATAAAAAATCGCAAAAATACTTTAAACTGCTTTGACTTGAAATTGCATTTTGGCGCTTACGTAATTTTGCCTTTTCTGTGACGATATGTACCACCTTTAGGCTACATCGTTACCATCGCGTGAGAATGTGGTCAAACGGAAACTATTTGTAAAAAATATATAACTCGGAAATAATTTTTTCCCGTGCATTAATAATCAATTTAATGCTTTGTAATGTTTTTTAATGTCCAAGCTAATGGTTATCGTAGTCTACCCACCCGACCCGACTACCCAGGACATACTGTCTTGGCGCCATCAAATTATAAGAGCCGGCCCAATTTAAACTAGGAATAAGCAAAGAAGAAGATGATAAATAATCAATTTTTTCACCACCACCAACCATTTTTGATTGGCACTCAAAAAGTACCCCTAATACGCAACTATAAACTCTAACTCATCGGGACCAAACAAAAGACCCTATGCAGGGAAATGGCTCACCTTTTGTGCTGTCCTAAGTGCGCTAACACCTGCACTATTAAAGACCTTTACGAAGCCACTGACAATGCCGTAAGTGTGGCCAATTATTGGTCTGCAAAAATTTAGTATCGATCGCCATCGACTCGCAAAGAAGAAGAAGAACTCTATCTATTTTTTCCGCGACGCCTTAAGCTTCGCAATACGTCTCTTCCGTCACTTACAGTCCCATTACAGCTTTACAGACGTTTCACAGACGATCCTATCTATCTGAAGCAATAAACAGAGACAATATCAAATAACATGTCATGTTGAAATCAAGAAGCGCACTCAAGACGCTCTCGCCAGCCAATTGTCGTTTTAAACAAGCAAAGAGGCAATGCTACCATATCATAGTGCCGTTTCTATTGCAAGGTTGGGCTATTTGTGAATGAGATGTCTAGGATATGTTGTTAGGAAGTATTCTAAGTAGTGGAATAACTGTCTGTTCTGTCTGGCTCAAAGTACAAGTAGGGAAGATTGCGTTTAGTTACATTTGAAAAAAGATAAGTTGCTTTCCACTTGCGTTTAGATGCGTTATGTCGCCTTGCTTAGTGAAAACCACGTAAGCGCTTTTGTGATAAGTTCAATGATAAGTAATTAAATAGCATAATTTAGTATAGAACTATCCTTTTTTTTTTTTGACGTCACTTATTGTAGATTTGCCGCAGATGGTATTAATATTTGGCCGGAAGTAGAACTATCCCTATTAATAATTACGAATTAAAAAGTTCTTTGTAAGAAAGAAAGAAAGGAAAAAAAATATTTATTAAAATATTTTTTTTTATTTATTTGTTTTTTTTTTGTCTCTGTCTTACCAAGTTCAAAGCGCTAAACTGATTTGGATGAAATTAGTTATAAGATAGTTTGAGACCTAGGAAAGAATATAGGACTTTTTATTTACAAATCGCCCCCTAAGGGGATGGATGAAAAGGGTATCGAAAAACGCGCTTCGCGGGGTAACTGAAGGCCACGCAGACAAAGTCGCAAGGGGAAAGCATCATCATCATCATCATCGGCATCATCTCCCTAGCATTATCCCGTTTTTCACAAAGTCCGCTTACCTAACCTGAAAATTTGACAGGTCCGGTGTTTTACAGAAGCGACTGCCTGTCTGACTTTCCAACCCGCGAAGGGAAATCCACCCCAATACAGGTTTGGGGTGGTAAGTTGGTTCTAACTTAGTTTGATTCAAAAGGGAATATCTCTACCTGGCTCTACGTTCTTACAAATACTTTGCTTTTCACAAATATTAATAAACAGTAAAATCCTTTAAGGTCTAATAAAACCAGAGTCTAGATATTCGCAATAAACAGCAAGTAATATTTTCTGACTGAAGTATAAATCGTCCTAAGCACCGATTTTGATAGCACTATAAAAATTCTTCACTATTTGTCTACATAGTTTCGTTCAATACATAAACATACCTACAGCTACAGCACTGAATCATTTTGTCGTCAGTATATTGGAAACAATTTATTTTCACTAGGATTATTATAAAAATAAAGAGGGATTTTCCTAACTACTTTCACAAAAAACAATATATTTTTTTTTAATTATTGAATACAACGAAAAATTAACAAAAAAGAATAAAATAACACCGCTAAACCCCTCACGGGTTTGTCTCGGCGCTATGATCCACTCACAATTACTTAGTGCAATAACATATAAAAAATAATAATAAAATAAATAGAAAAAATATTATTAAAAACAAAAAAGACCGAAACGGTATAATAATAAATAAATATTAACATCGGAGGCATACACAAACTACAATGTTTGCGAAAACTTTACCTACGTATTGTTTACAACAGCGACCGTATAAGTAGATGTAGGAAAGTGAGAATACTATGGAAGAATAATGAATGGGGATTTGATTGTTTATGGTATGAAAGGAGGATGGTTAATGAATGGGACGTAAGGCAGTTTTAAAAAGTAAGAAAGGCGAGTCGATGGTGCAATGTCGGTCGGGTTGGAGGATTTTGTTAAAATATAAGGAGTAAATATATTTAAAATATCCCGTGTTATTTCAATATCCCACATAGATGGCGTTGTTTTGTTTTAACGTCAGTGGCGGATTTACCAGTAGGCTGAGTAGGCTGAAGCCTAGGGCGGCAGATTTTAGGGGGCGGCAAATTTGGCCCAAAATTTTTTTTTGTCTTACAGAAATAAAAAAGACATTACTTATTATATAAGTAAGTACATAAAGAAACAAGTGACAAGAATTTTAATATTTTAGTATATGGACAGTGTACATTCATACGTCTGTACGGGCTTCAACCCAACATATTTTGCTAACATTACGCCCTGCTTTTGGTAGCGCTGTGCACTCGATTATTATTAGTGTGAAACGCAGCGGCGGCGTAGCGTAGTGGAGGCGGCAGGGGCGGCCCGCCCCGGGCGGGTTTTTAGGGGGCGGCAAAATTTCACAATTTATAATCTATATAAAAATCTTCTTCTATCGTGTGGGTTGTGAGGTGGATTACCAACCTCATCAACCCAAAAAAAACCCGTATATAAAAATGAAACCCGTTTTCCGTTGTCACGACATAACATAGAAACGGCTTGACCGATTTAGCAATGTTTTTTTCTGTAGTTTTCTAATAATAATCTGTACAAGGTTCTTACGGAAAAAATATTAAGAAAATCTCTCAGAAAAATTGAAAAATATACATTTAATTTTGCATATTTTAATAAACGCGCGTAACGAATATAGACATCATTAAATTTAAAACAAAAAATCTGTGGTCATTTGTAAATTGAAATATCTAAATAAGAGGGCGGCAAAATTGTCTTCCGCCCAGGACGACCGACACCCACGCTACGCCGCTGGTGAAACGGTCACTCAACGTAAACGATACGTACTAGCCACGAGCGCAAATAAAGAAATAAACCTACTTAAACGAATCTTTGAGTTAACGATCAAATCCTACAACTACAACTGAAGGTGGAGCGCTGAAGCCGGAACCCAGCATTGGCCCTTATAACGTTTGGTCCTTCGAGCTACTATAGTGAAATGTTGTGTTAGTGACTGTGATAGCGAATCGGTGCTTTTGGCCTGCCGCAAGCGGGTCTCACCAACTGCATTGAGAAAGCGCACATATCACTGTGTAACTAGCACGTTCTTCTTCCAGCAAAGCTTTAACAACTGACACCACGATGGCAACTAACATAGATCAACTCCTCGAGAAACAGAAGGTGAACTACGATAACATCAAGCAAATCACCTCTAACTACGCCAAGGTTTACTGTTCAACGGAAGAATTTCAGTTATCTAGAAAAACGTCTAGAGGCTTTGGCGGCTCACTGGGCTGAGTTTAGCATGAATCACGGGAAACTTGCACCACTCGTGACGCCTGACATGGACTACGTCATTCAAGAAAACGGTAGCTTTATACGACAAAACACGACAGAAGATGTTCAAGGAAAAACTATCTATATCTCTCATGTCACCACGCCCTACAACTGATGTCCAAATGAAAGATAACTAAACGGCAAGTTCATCTAAGGACAAGAATTAACTTAAGTGCTTTTGAAAATCGGCTTCTAAAATTAACGTCGAGACACTAATCGCCAGAAAACAACGCCTAAAATTGATATACTTACCCGAGTTTAACGGAAACTATAACAAGTGGGTGTCTTTTTGCGATTTTTATATGCTAACGAAGTCGTAAAAAGTGCAGCTACTGAAATCTAAACTGAGAGGTGAACCAGAAAAGCTCGTACAGCATTTGAATATCAGCGCTGACAATTACGACTCGTGCTGGGACATCTTTCGTAGCCGGTATGAGAATGGACGACTCTTATGGTCATCATACATAAACACGGTTCTCAGTTTACCTGACATCCAAGCTGCATCGGCAATCAACTCATGCACGACACTGTGAACGAGTGTATAAACGGCCTTAACACAGAAGTTTTGCGTCGTGCTGGTCTATCCGGGATAGAAGCGCTCATCATAAAGCATCGACTGAGATGGTGCGGTTACGTCTTGCGAATGGATGACAGCAGATTACCGAAAGCAGTTTTCTATTCCGAGCTCTCTAGTGGAATTGCGTTACAAAGACGTGCTTAAGCGCAATCTCGTGGCATGTGAGATACCAACAGTTAGTTGGGTGGATTGTGTTTGTCTTAGACCGGAATGACGCCGCGCCGTTCACAAGAGCGTTTATTTGAAAAGAAGTGTTTACAAGATCTCGACGCAAAGCGCCAAATTTTAATGTGGAAGACTCGACCAAAACCCACACACTCAATTCGTCAGGCCAGCTTTATTGTGTGCCGTATGCCGGATCTTCAAGTCGAAGTTGGGTTTC
The DNA here is from genome assembly GCF_024362695.1 of Pectinophora gossypiella. NCBI lineage: Eukaryota > Metazoa > Arthropoda > Insecta > Lepidoptera > Gelechiidae > Pectinophora > Pectinophora gossypiella. Next base: position 2,733,428 of record NC_065409.1, read on the forward strand.
GCCAGCCACATCAGAACCCACCACAACATCGATCCAGGATAGATATTCAGGAGTCACCGTCGCCGGATACGGTTTGGACGACATAAATTATGATAATTAGTACTTACATGCTGCTGTTTTAGCTCAGCAGTATACACTTCACTAAATCAACTGCTGTAAAAAAATCTAGAAACTGACACAACTACCCCTTACTTCACAATCATATTAATAACGGGGAAAAACCGATGTAATGAGGACGATAGAATACAAATCCGAAAGTTGCAATTTTATTAACAGAATAAATGTAATTAATTTGGTTGTGAACTAAACTAGCGTATTGAATTTTAGAGGTCAGTAGGGGCGGCAAAAATTGAATAGCCTACTGGCGGCAAATTTGTAAATCCGCCACTGTTTAACGTGGTAATTATCTGTTTTCTCATTACTCTGGTACATCATTTTTCCAAAATACAACGTAGTAATCAGAAATCAGAATCATTTATTCAACGTAATTATCATGGATAAACTTGTTGAAGGTCAATGTAACATTTTTGATTTACGTCATTTCGCAAGGTGTTATGGCTGAGGAGAAGCAAATATCGATCGATCGACCGATCGTCGTGAAGATCCTTGGGGGAGGCGTATGCTCAGCAGTGGGCGTCGTACGGCTGATGATGATGATGTAGAATTACATTGCTACCTATATTGCTTCTCTTTATTCTAATCAGAATAATAATGGGTGGAAGATGTAATTGTGTCTGGGTGTTATAAAAAGGGTCATCATTTATACCTAAAAACAAAGACAAAATCTATATAGTAGCTTGGAAAGTCCCTCTTTGAAACTTAGGCATTATAGTTCACCGATAGACAAGTAACTGAACAATTTTGGTTATTTTTTAGTTTTTGTACCCTCCTTCATCATCTTCCTAGCGTTTTCCCATTTCTCACAGGGTCCGCTTACCTAGCCGTCCGATTTGAGGTCCAGTTTTTACAGAAGCGACTGCCTGTCTGACCGTTAAACCCGCGAAGGGAATACCTCACATACCTTCGAAACTCATTTCTCGGGAATGTGGGTTTCCTCACGATGTTTTCTTTCACCGCATCACATGATAATAATTTATAATCCAAACACAATTTTTTAAACAAATTCTTAAAAATCATTAGTTTAGGCCCGTGGTAGGATTCGAACCTACGACCTCATAATGAGAGTCAAGCGTTCTTCCAACTGGGCCACTGCTCACAACTTTTCCACCCCTTTTATCCCCTTTGGATGGAATTTCGCAAAAGCCATTGAAACTTTTCAAAAATTCTTAGTGAGCACCTATATCCTAAAAGGAATTCCCATGCAAAATTTTAAACTCCTAGCACTTGTAGTTCCTGAGATATCGTGATGAGTAAGTGAGTCAGTCAGTGACCTTTCGCAGTTATATGTATATAGATTAAAATGATCAATAGGTTTTCTTTTCCCAGTTCATTATAGTGCAGGTTGTATGAAGTATAGCATGATGAAAGGAAGGACGTTGCCCGTCTGCCTAGCATAATGGGGGGAGGGGTTTATGCACCTTATATGCTCTAGGCTGTAGGCTGCGTCTAGACTTAATTGCAGACATACTTCTAATGAATTGTTCTTTGTTAATATCTAGTCTAGATGTATAAAATGGCTTTTGTTATGACTTTATTGACTTTGAACATCTTTATTTTGTTATTTATAAGGTTTACTACTCACTGATACAATATTAAGTACGTAATTGTTACATGAGCCATGTCAGGAGCGTTTAGTGGCTCAATAATAATCCTAACACCAGGGTTGATGAGGTTGGTTATCCACCTCACAACCCACACGATAGAAGGAAGTATACAAACAGACAATAAACAACACACAGAAAGTCTAAGATTCACAATAATGTACACGATATGACAAAATCTCTCTCTATTTAAGAGCTGCGCTTTTGTCGGTGGAGTAACCGCCATTCCTCTCTTCTTCTCGCCAAAACCTAAAAACCAAACAAAACAAAACACAACAAAATATTAGTTATAGCGACAAACAACTGCTTCACGACATTGAAAAGAGGAAAAAATATTAGTAGATATTCAATTATAAGCAACTTATTAGTTAAGCAACTTTCGGAAAGGCCGGTCATAGGATGAGTGACCACAAAAAAAAGTTTTTATCTCCAGCTCATCCGTGCTTCGGAAGGCAAGTTAAGCCGTTGGTCCTGGCTGCATTAGCAGTCGTTAGTAACCACCAATCCGTACTGGGCCCGCGTGGTGGTTTAAGGCCTGATCTCCCTATCCATCCATAGGGAAGGCCCGTGCCCCAGCAGTGGGGACGTTAATGGGCTGGTGATGATGATTCAATTATAGGCTTTAATAATGTAACTATGTAGCTGTTTTTCGCGGAATTGATTTGCAAAAATCCTCTTCTTAGTGTTTGTCTACGCAACCATCATTTCCCTAGGCATAGGGATAACGCTAGCCTTATCCCGTTTTCACAGGGTCCACTTACCTGACCTACCTAACCTGGAGATTTGACAGGTCCGATTTTACAGAAGCGACTGCCTGTCTGTCATTCCAACTCGCTAAGGGAAAACCAGCACAATATAAGTTACCTCACCTACCTCCGAAACGCATTTATCAGCTATGTGAGTGTGGGTTTGTGGGTGCTGTGGGAGTGTGTGGGCTATGTGGGGACATTGTTAAAGCCACCATAATACAAAATTTCAAGTTTTTAAACCCAGCGGCCTGTGTGTTGCACTGATAATGTCAGTCAGTAAGCGGATCCCGTTAAAACGGGACAAAGCTAGAGAGACGATGAATGTAGTTTTCATCATGATGTTTTGTGTAACTGTGTTTAAAATAACACAATAGATCTTGTCAATCGGATAACGTTGTTAGCAGAGGTGCAGAGAGTATACAGAGACGTCTCAAGGTACATGAGGGTCGATAATAGTTTTTAGGGTTCCAAACTTCAAAAAGAAAAACGGAACCATTCTCTTCTTCTTCTATTTACCAACTTTATAAACCTTGGTGTCAGGGTTATTATTAAGCCGCCAAAGGCCCCTGGCATGGCTCATGTAACGACTACGTACTTATATTAGTAAGTAGTAACCGGCACCAACGGCTTAATGTGCCTTCCGAAGCTCGGATCATCTTACTTTCAGACAATCGGGTGATCAGCCTGTAATGTCCTAACCAAACTAGGGATCACAAAGTAATTTTTGTGGTGCGTCCCCGCCGGGATTCGAACCCGGGACCTGTGGATCTTGAGCCTAACGCTCAAACAGTGGACCACGGAGGTCAAACCAGACCTTTATACCATCACTTTGTTGTCCGTCCGTCTGTCTGTCTGTCAAAACCTTTTTTCTAGGAAACGCGTGGAGGTATGTAATAAATTTACATCTAAATTTACATTTAAATTTCCATCTTTTCATTTTTATTTTTATGTCTAGGGTCTCTTGAAACTGTCAAAAATGATGCTTCTAAATCAACGCAATCCAAACTTATTTGCAGTTGGAAAACTAATCGCGACCTATGTCTATGCATGGAGACATCATATTTTCAACGGCAAAATATACATTATATTCTTGCGAATATAAGCTTATTTGCAGTTGGTAAGTAAATTAATTGCGACCTATATCGATGGAAATGTTAATAAAAGTTTTTTAACGGCAGTCAAAGCCTCCGTTTAATTATCTTAGTCAATTTACGGCAATTTGTGAAGATCCCTAGTTGCACGAATAGAACTTTTATATTTACAACCCGTACAGTATAACTAGATACGTCTCTGAGTTTGAAAACTATCGCACCACGAACCGAAAATGGCCGGACTTCGTGCTGGTGCGCACGAAATGCACGAAGTGCTCAAATTGTTTTACGTGTTGTTACTTAGCGGTTTTGTTACGTGATTTCATTGTGCTAACGTTGTTTGGAGCTTTCAATTCGTGGTCCGCCGGAATAAAGGGATCTGGTTTCCAGAAACGTAGAGCCATTGATTTTATGTGTTTTACTTTATTTGTTAGACTGATACTAAAAAAATATATGTGCAATAAGGTCGCCTATTTGTGCTGTTCTTATTTATTTTGTTTTATAAATATTTGTATATTCTGTTTGCAATAAGGTATATTTGAATTGACTTTAAAAAAAACATCTTTTGACATTTTAACAGGTTCCTTGCGCAATCAACACAACAACTTTCCTCGCGGCACGAGGTCTTCAGCCAATAGCCGTTCAATGTCTGTCTATGTAGATAGCATTCGTTGCGTTTATTGGTCGAAGCCCGCGGTGTGGTTCTCGTGCATATTGGTAGCGCCATCATGGAGTGCCAAATGTCCTATTAAGATAGGCCCCTAAGACTTAAGTAATTCAAAAACAGACAAGATACTGAATTACTTGTAAAATAGTTCCATTTTCTCTTCTCGTCGTTTCGATGATATCCAGTTTTTTTCAGTCCAGTAGCGGTGTGCCATCCGCATGGTATTTTCGGTACCATCCATAAGTCTCTCACGCGTACAGGTGTCAAGGCACGTGGGGCAGGACATCAGGTGAACCATCATCTGTGGAGACACCACACTCGCAACTCAGGTCCGCTCCGTTCACAAAACCCCACCTAGATAGGTTCTTTCCTTCTGCCAACCTGTGTTCGGAATCTATTTAAAGATTTTGAGATCAGATTTTTTCCACTACTGATGCTATTTTTATCATCAATTTAAGAGCCACGCTCTTGTCGGTGAGCATTTCCATGCTGCGTTTTTAGGGAAAAATAGGGCAGTGGTTTCCCTCTTGCCTTCCGCCCAACGACTACGCTTGCGGTACGACTAAACTTGACAAAATAAGTAAATGTAGTAACTTCCACTTGGTTCTATAAGGGTACCTTCTAGGAAGCTCAAGACAAACATACGGCGTGTCATCCGGGACAGATATTTGAAACCTCTGAAAGTGGAGCGTTACCACTGGATTCTCACTTTTTATTCATTTTCATTAGTCACTGTGGTGTTTGGATCATAAATGATTATCGTGAGGAAACCCACATTCCCGAAAAATTCGTTTTCGGAGGTATCTTGACCTTCTCGGGTTAGAAGGTCAGACAGGCAGTCGCTTCTGTAAAAAACCGGACCTGTCAAGCCTTCAGGTTAGGTAAGCGGACTCTGTGAAAAACGGAATAATGCTAGGGGGATGATGACTCTGGTCTTGTGGTTCACCAGCTTGCTTCTCAAACGGGAAGCACCGGTTCGAACTCCGGTACCGGACTTGCACCAATGATTGTCAATTATTAATTTATCTTAAGTGCAGTTTTCACTAACTCAGTTGACTCGACCATTATAGATGGCGATACGGCCCATCAACTATCACGTTGGTCTAACAAATAAGGATAAAATGTCACAATAGCTTAAATACGCGGTAAGAATTAGTTCTGTCAAAGTACGTAAGCTAGTGTTGTGACGTTCATTAGCATAGTGATGCATCAGTCGAGATTAGGCTGATCGATTCTGATATTTCTAAGAGTATGTAAATAGATAAAATGTGTTGATACTAAGCACTGATATTAGACAGCCAAATTACTAAATTGTATAACAATATTTTATCTGTTTTTTAAAGAACTTCTGGGGCCCTGTGCCGAGATTTTTCTTGCAGCTTCTTTTCCCCTACTATACAGCAGTAGTAGTTTTAGGCGTATAAGACGTTTGTTATGTAAAAAATACGATTCAAAGTGTAACTATGTTACCTACTGAATAAAATTATTGTATTTGAATTTGAATATTCTTTTAAGAATCTCACTCGTAACTCACACACGTCGTATCGAGATCTCGTAGTATTCCTCTCCTCAGTGACATGCCATCTCGAGTGAAGTGACAGTGTAAATTGAACCCTCTTGACTGCCGGCGTTTAATTAAACCCGATGTATGGCGAGATGTATTTGTTCACATTTTGTACTGTTCCCGTTGTCTTGTCATACTGACGGGTTTCTTATAGTTAGTAAAAGATTTGTGGTATCATCATCATCAGCCGTATGACGCCCACTGCTGGGCATAGGCCTCCCCCAAGGTTCTCCACGACGATCGGTCCTGCGCTGCCCGCATCCAGCGGCTTCCCGCGTCCTTCACCAGATCGTCGGTCCACCTTGTAGCGAGCCTACCCACTGAGCGTCGTCCGACAAGTGGTCGCCATTCTAGAACATTTCCGCCCCAGCGGCCATCGGTCCTCCTCGCTATGTGTCCTGCCCACTACCACTTCAGCTTTGCAATTCTCCAAGCTATGTCCGAGAAGCTCAGTGTTAGATTAATCCCAATATAAAAACATTTTCATGTAAAATATGACGAGATCATATCAAACATAATGTCAAAAAGTATCAGATCTCATGTAGAGCCAAGCTTCTAACTCTACACGGGCTAACTATATATATACCCAAATATAATTATTTATTAAATAAAAATACATAAACAAGTACATTCCATCCAACTACAATTGTAACAACACACATATTATTAAAAACAAAACATAAAAAAGGGATAAAAAGCTATAAATAAAAACAAAATGTCCTCCAGCTCACCACATCGAGGCAAAGTCCCCAGAATACTGGCCACGTTGCCCCTCTGCACCGCCAAACTGACCCTTTGGGCAAAATAACTGCCTGCTCTAGGGTCGGAAGTTGCCTCGATGAGGCGAGCAGAAATTGTCTTTAAAAACTGTCGTGCTTCTTGACCCCATGGGCCCAACGTTTCTACAGCAAAAGGCAAGAAAAAATAACCTGCACCCAGACCCTGATACTATACCCAATGTTTACAAATTCTACATGTTAGGTTATGGAGCTTGTGTGTTTCGTTCCTACAAGAACTGTAATAACAGAATGGCAATGAACAGTCACTAAAGTTGCGCATGGTGACGGCATAAAATAGTTTTTTTCACCTTACGCTCATATGGTAGCAAAACGGCCAAGCCACATATTTTACTTAACATGTACCTGAAGAAATTTACGATAAATTACACCACTAAAATATCCTCCTTCTTTTTTAAAGTCGGTTAATTCAGTTAGGTACGCCCGAATAGATAGCAATCTACTCTCAAAAATCACATAGAATGTATTTATTGGTAAATGAGGATGTAAGCTGCTTACATAAACAGCCTTTATCCTCCTACGATCGAATGTTCTTTATAAATCCAAACCCCATTGTTTTACTATTGTGTCTGGAAATCTCGGTCTTAGAGGATATACGTCCCACACACACACAGGTGATTAAAGCTGAAAAGTCCTTACCAAACAAAGGACAGTCTCACAAAGTGATTTCGACAATGTCCCCATCGGGAATCGAACCCGGACCTCCAGATCGTGAGCCTAACGCTCTAACCACTAGACCACGGAGGCTGTCGTAAGCTGCTTACAATAAAATAAATAATCCGAAACAGCTCAGTCTCATTATCCTTCACAGCTTCTAACAAAATCTTATCACATACGTACAAGAAAGTTGTACAACTATGTACAACTATAATAAACCACAACCAACTATAGTAACTGGCAAACATATTATTATGAAACTAGAACAGAGCAAACGATATACAACCAGTGGCGTAACTCTGATATCCGGCTAAGTAGTAGTGAGCTTTGTATGTCAAAACCAAACTTTTAGCCACTCTTAATTCGTAAAAGAGATATGATGTAACGTTTGGTTACAGGTGATCATCCCAACCCCCATATTACTAATCATCATCATCATCATCAATTTAAGAGCCACGCTCTTGTCGGTGTAGGAATTGGCCTTTGATAGACTGGAATGGAAAATATTACTAATACTACTCTAAAATGTCTAGTTTGTAAATGCCTACTTTGGTTAGGACATCACAGGCTGATCACCTAATTGTCCAAAAAGTAAAATGATCCGTGCTTCGGAAGGCACGTTAAGCCGTTGGTCCCGGTTACTACTTACCAATGTACGTATGTAGTTGTTACATGAGCCATGTCAGGGGACTTTGGCGGCTCAATAATTACCCTGACAACAGGGCTGATGAGATTGGCAATACACCGCACAACCCACACTATAGAAGAAGATATTAAAATTGGCCAGAACCAGTCTTCTGGTGATAAGCATCTTTCCAGATTACTTCTCTCTAGCTACCAAACTGCTTGTATACCTCCGACTAGAGGCAGGCATCCATCAAGGCAGTGACTGCAAGATAAAACCAGCGATTACCAGGCTCATTACTGCCGGCAGTAAACTGGCCGATCCGTCAAACTGCTGACTTACTGCCCGCCTGCAGATGAAGGGAAAATTCGAGGAATGTACAAACGAGAAATGTACCGAGGATTTTCTTGGGTTTTTTTTTGTTTAGCAATTTGTAATAGAGTGTAATGGGTAGGAAATAGGCCAACCACCAAGCTAGAAGGTTCGATTCCTGGTCGGCTTAATTAATGGACCCTGGGACTTTGTGGTATACCAACAGATAGATTTGGCCATCATACCACAGGATAGTAAGGGTATAAGGAGGATGTTTTCCATGATCCGCTGAATATATACATATATTATGAGAAAAATTCTAGATTATATAAAGCTTCATAATCATCAATTTAAGAGCCACGCTCTTGTCGGTGTAGCATTTTCCATTCCAGTCTATCAAAGGCCAATTCCTTGACTTCCCTATAAGACACGACGTTAACCTTCTCTTTAATCTGTTCCATGTAAGCTCTTCTTGGTCTTCCCCTTCCTCTCTTTCCTTCTAGCTTTTTTGGCTTTCTTTTTATATAAAGCTCAATAGACGTTAATTAATTATATTTGCTTATACTTATAATTACCTAATATTTTTAAAGTTCTAATTTTAAATTTGCTGTGTAATTTAAATTTCACTTTATTTTTAAATACTTGCCCTTAATTGTATAAGTTATGTACGCCGTAATTGTCATATATATTAGTCACAATACCGTAACCTTCTAAATGTAATAATGTTTTAATTTATTTATTTATTTATACACAATTTACATATACGTAATTAATGTATGTGATGTGGCTGTATTTTATAAATAAATAAATAAACGATCCGGGTTGACTCCCAGTTGGATGAAGTGGTAGAGAAAGAACTTTTTTTTTTCTTGTGGGTTATGAAGATAAATAACCGACCTTGTCAACCCTGGTCTTAGGGTTACTATTGAGCCGCTAAAGGTCCTAGGTCATGTAACGACTACAAAGTTATGTACTAAAGTCGATAGAAACCAGGACCGACTGCTTACCGTCCCGTCCGAAGCACGGATCATTTTACTTTTGAATAATGGGGTGATCATACAGTAATGTTCTAACCAAACTAGAGATCACAAAGATTGTCCGAAAGTAAGATGATCCGTGCTTCGGAAGGTACGTTAAGCCGTTGGTCTCGGTTACTACTTACTGATGTAAGTAAGTAGTCGTTATATGAGCCATGTCAGGGGCTTTTGACGGCTCAATAGTAACCACACCAGGGTTGATGTGGTTGGTACTCCACCTCACAACCCACACGATAGAAGAAGTGGGAACAAGCCAGTGCATTATCGATTGAATCAGAAAACGGCCATCAGTGTTAATTTAAATTCCCCTTGCGTTGTCCGACATAACCTTGAACCCACGTCCCTCGGTCTAGACTAATACAGTAATTCGCTACAAACTTATTATTATTCCCTTAGGGTTGTTTATAGAGTAACAATTTTGCGAATTTATTTAATTATACAAACTTTTGTAATTAGAACTGGATTTTCATTGGAAATAAGTTCTTTGTAATTTATTTGTTTATAGACATATTTTTTATACTATTTTTAGAGATATAGAGTATAGAGTCTGAGTCTTTACCACGGAATAGAAAAAAGAAGATGGAAAGGCCCTAAGGGCGGAAGGTAAGAGGGAAACCACTGGCCTAAAAGTAGCATGGAAAATGCTACACCGACAAGAGCGTGGCTCTTAAATTAGTGATGTGACCTAGGTTACTATCTCAAGAATCGCCATAACTAGACAGTTGAAATTTTCCCAAATTATGTATTTCTGTTGCCCCTGCTATAAGAAGAAATACTAAAAACAAAATAAATATTTAAGGGAAGCTCATGGGAGCTCTTTTGCTGTATATCAATAATGGCAGTATGCCTTCACTTCCTTATAACACACGACGTTCGCCTTCTCTTTAATCTATTCCATGTAAGCTCTTCTTGGTCTTCCCCTTCCTCTCTTTCCTTGTAGCTTCCCTTCTATGATGATCAAAAAGGTTACAATACGAAATTTGTGTACCTACAGTTGTTTACCTAGTTAACAGTACGGAACACTTCGTACGCGAGTCTAACTTCGTACGCGGTTTTTTCTCTTATTTATTTATTTGTACACAATAAAACAGACACAAGGAACATACAAAGAAAACAGATAGTAAGTACAGGTAAGCTTATCTTCATCATCAGCCCATTAACGCCCCCACTGCTGGGGCACGGGCCTTCCCTATGGATGGATAGGGAGATCGGGCCTTAAACCATCACGCGGGCCCAGTGCGGATTGATGGTTATTAACGACTGCTAATGCAGCCGGGACCAACGGCTTAACGTGCCTTCCGAAACACGGAGGAGCTCGAGATGAAAACTTTTTTTTGTGGTCACCCATCCTATGACCGGCCTTTGCGAAAGTTGCTTTACTTCAACAATCGCAGACCGAGCGCGTTAACCGCTGCGCCACCGAGCTCCTCTTAAGCTTATTTTAATGCCAAGAAAAGCGAACTGCAAATGGTTTTTTTACGATTTTTGGCACTGCCTACCCTCTAAACATTTTATATAAATGCTGTTTTGCTGTGCGCAAAACACACGCACACTCAAATACACACACACACACAATTTTTTGTTCTAGTTTTGTGTCTACGATTTATTTAGTTTAGTTTTTAGTTTTTTTTTCTCTCTTGTTTATTCTTTTCGTTTATTTATTTGTATGTAGTTCTGTGACAGGTATAGTCCTAGTAAACAGTTTTTCTGAAGTGATACCCACGACACAGGCATGCCTAGTGTGGATATCGCAGTGTAATAAGCATTGTTATACCGTGTCTTTTGAATAAATATTTTTGTATTGTATTGTATATACAGGGTGTTAGTGACATCGTAACGAAAACTTTGAGGGATGATTCAGGCCATAATACTGAGTTGATATCAAGTGGAATTTTCCGTCGCAAAAGTATGGAACGGAAAATAATTTAAATAAGCTCTAAAATTTTCATGACTTCTCCGACAGGAAATTCCACTTGATATCGACTCAGAATCATGGTCTGAATAATCCCCTTCAGTATTCGTTACAGTGTCACTTACACCCATACCTACTTGTATGGCTACTGTATGTACTTGTATGGGGTGTAAGTGACATCGTAACGAATACTGAGAGGGATGATTCAGCTGATTATTCTGAGTTAATATCAAGTGGAGGAATTTTCCATCGCAAAAGTACAGAATTGAAAATAATTAAAAAAAAAACTAAAAAAATAACATGAATTTTGCGACGGAAAATTCCACTTGATATTAACTCAGAATCATGGTCTGAATCATCCCTCTGAGTATTCGTTGCGATGTCACTAAAGCCCTGTATACATAGTTATGTGTAATGGAATTTTACGTCTCTATTAGTCAATTCAACGGAGCGTATTTTGAAACACGTAAGTGTTGCCACACTAAAAGCAAAGTGCGACTGCGGTAAGGTGCGGAATTTTCAATTCGACGCGACGAAAAGTACTTTTTAACACTTTGAAGACTGACCAATAAATGTAAAATGTACCTAGTAGGTAGAATTTTATAAGAAAACCAATATCACGTGGAGTTGAATTTATGGTATAAATGTATTTATTTATTTATTTATTTATGGATCACTTACAGCTATGCACATTATAACATTTAGTTAGAACATAATTAAACAAAGTAAAACAGTACTTATGTGTAAGCCTATTACAAGTGAACACAACATTCACCATAAAAAGAAAACAACATCTAGTCTGTTGAGACTAACTTCTCAACAGCTAAAATCTCACTATTAATAACACTAATATATGATATTATTGCACTAGATGGTACAAAAAACAAATAAACTATACTAATTTAACAAATTTTTGATGGAGATAGTGTCTTGTCAGTTTGCTCTTCAGAGCTCGCTGTGAATCAGAAAATATATCTAGTTGAAGAGATTTCGCGTTCAAATCGTTATAGGATGCACATGCTCTGGATAAGGGTTGATGTAATCCTAAGTTAGTTCTACATCGTGGTAATGTGAACGTTTTTGTAACGGGATGTCGGGGATATCTATAGGGGACAGTTATGTTGATAGCGTTAACAAGTTCAGTACATTTCAATTTATTATTTAAAATTTTGTGTAAAAATATAAGGTCTGCAATTGTGCGGCGATTTTTTAAGGTGGTGATTTTAAATAAATTTAGTCTTTGATAATATGTTAGATTATTTGGTATGTTAGGCGATACGTAGGCTAAATGTCTTGTAAAAGCACGCTGGATTGTCTCAATTCTTTGAGATGGATCACTGTAAACGGGATTCCAAGCTACAGAGGCAAATTCTAGCTGACAGCGCACTAAACTATTATATAAAATCAACCGCGTTTGAAATTTTCTGAACCCACGTGAATTCCGTTTTATAAAACCTAACATACGTGCGGCTTTTTTGACTATCGTATCAATATGATTGGTAAATTTAAGTTTCCTATCCAAAGTAACTCCCAGGTCTTTCATTTCATTCACTTCGGTTAGCACGGTGCCATTCAATAAGTAGCTAGATCTAATAGGCAAGTATTTCTTGGTGAAACTTATATGAAAACATTTTTGCGCGTTTAGTCTCATACCATTAGTATCGCACCAGACTTTGATATTATTCAGGTCAGATTGTAAAAGTTGAATATCATCTAAATTATTTATCGTTTTATAAATTTTGAGGTCGTCGGCAAACAGAGAGACTTTGCTATGGTGTATTACGTTAATTATGTCATTTATAAAAATTAAAAAGAGAACAGGTCCCAGATGAGAACCCTGTGGCACTCCAGATTGAGCTAAGTAGGTTCGTGATTCATAGCCAGCAACTGCAACTACCTGTGGCCTGTCTGACAGATATGAGCCAAACCAGTCTAGTAGTGAACCATTGATTCCAAATCTTTTGAGTTTAATCAGTAAAGCTGAGTGACTCACTCTATCAAATGCACTACTGAGGTCGGTATATATTGTGTCAACCTGGTGACCTTTATCTACTTCGTGTGACAGTGTAGATATTAGCGAGACCAGATTTGTGTCAACTGAACGGCCCTTTATAAAGCCATGTTGGTACATTGATAACTCACTTCTAACTTGTATATATAGGTGCGGATATATGAGGGTTTCAAATAATTTAGAAAGACATGATAAAATTGAAATGGGTCGGTAATTTTTAACGTCTGATAAATCACCTTTCTTATACACCGGCACTATTCTTGCTTTTTTCCATTCTTCTGGAAAGATACCACTGCTAAGGGAACTGTTAAATATAATCGTCAAGGGGAGTGTTATTGCAGGTCCACAGCGTTTAATAAACAAAGGAGGTAAATTATCCGGCCCAGAACCTTTTTGTATGTTAATATCTTTAATAGCCTTATTAACTTCACTTTCTAATATTTTTACTTTATTTATGTTATCTAGACTTGAAATATTATTAGTGTCCGAAATATTAATATTCATAGTAACGAAAACTGAAGAAAATTGTGACGCGAAAAGATTAGCAATTTCACCTCCCGTAGAAGCAACGGTATCATCCATTTTCATCACAGCGGGAAGTGATGAAAGACCTTTACGTTTGTCTTTTACATATCTGAAGAATAATTTAGGGTTAGTACATATACTAGATTCAATTCTATGTTTATACTGCCTTCCACAAGTTTCATATAGTTTATGACACCGATCGCGAAGCAAGTCGTATTCGATTTTGTCTCGAGGGTTACGAAACTTACGATATCTCTTTCTAATTCGATCTTTCTCTTTCAATAGTTTTATTAAATTGTTACTGAACCAATTAGGATATTTTATGGACCTAGTTATGCGTTTAGGAACAAATTCTTCTATTATTTTTCTTAGTATGTCATAAAACTTTAAAACCATTTCATTAACGTCTTTATATTCGTTAAACATCTCTTGCCAATTCAAACTATTAAGCTTAGTTATAATTGAATCATAATCAGCTTTATAAAAATTGTAGTCTGTTCGTTTGTTTAACACAAGATTTCTTGTATCTTGCGAAAATGGTATTGTGAATAATATCTGAGGGTGGCGAATATCTAATTTGGTTAACAAGTCAAGGGGTTCCGAAACGTAACAATTATCTGTATTGCATAAAACTAAATCAAGAATCCTATCCTCGTCATTGAGAATATGGTTTGCTTGAGACAAATTATTTAAAGTAATAAAATCCACAAATGAGTATCCCAGTGCCTTACCTTCGTAATTTGATGGTATCAAGTAAGGTTTGTCACTTACACGCGTCCATTTTATAAACTGAAGATTAAAATCACCTAAGATTACAACAGTTTCCGTATGGTTCATCACTCTATCTACATTGTCTAAGAAAGTTTGTTGAGTCTCCAGTCTGGCAGGTGACGGTAAATACACAGCGCAAATGGAAATATTTCTTTGTTGGCCTGCAATCCGCATTTTTATGTTTACCCATAAGTCCTCGCATTCCGATTCCCAGATTTCGACACGTGATGAAAGCAATTCTCGGGATACAGCAATTAATACACCGCCACCATCCAGTTTGGTATTCTTTGAACAGACTCGATCTCGTCTATATACTTTATACCTAGAGTCTATAAATTCACTATCAGCAATATTTGCATTTAACCATGTTTCCGTGAGAACTATGATTTTATAGTCGGTAAGTAGGATATTTTTTAGTAAATCATTCGTTTTAGTTCTAATACCTCTTACATTTTGGTAATATATATCGAATGTTACAACAATACACCATATCGCTAACTTAATTAGAATACAAAACTTAACAAATTAAACGCAGACAATCCTTATTGCGGATAAAGAGAAATTCACTGGATTCGTCCTTTCGAACAAAGATTCGTCCGTTGCGCACCCACGTGAATTTGTAGCTGAGTTCTTTTGCCTTTTGCCGCGCAGCCGCATGTAGGGATTTGTTGGCGGGTGATAGATGTTCACTGACGTAAATTGGTCTGCGCACTCCACTTATACCGATATGGTGCGACGCAAGCTTCTCATTAGGATGATCCTTGTTATACTTAGTAACCGCTGCAAGAACTTCATCTCGGTGGCGCGGGGTACGTAGCTTGGCAACTATAGATCGGGGTTTATCGTTTTCTTTGTTCAGCTTCGCAACGCGAGTTACATGTAAAATGTCTTCTGTGGTGATTGGTGCCTTAACAACATTTGCGAGTTGTTCAATAGTCTTTGATAAATTCTCCGTTTTATGCTCAGGGATCCCATTAATTTCCAGGTTACTCTCTCTCATATTCTGCTCCATTAGGTTTACGCGGTTAGATAAATCTGTGACTGTGGTCTTCAATTTATCATTGTCGCGTTGAAGGTCATTTATCATTGTTGTTTTTTCATCGAGAGTTGTCTTTAATATTTCGTACTTTTCGTTAAAGAATATCATGGAATCACGCATCTCATTTATTTGGTCATGTAGCGATTTCAATTGTCCCGTTACTAATTCAGATAGTATTATTCGAAGTCTTCCTTCTGTTAAGTAGTTAGCGGGTGCAGGACTCGTTGTACCAGTAGCATGAGGTCCTGGCGAGGAATATTCACATGCTTCTCCGCCCATATAGTTTGGCGAGGCGCCCCTGGTTTCAGTTGAGGTACCACTGCTTGCTTCATCACGAGAAGTAGTAGGTTGTTTCGGAGTTTTTAGATTATCGGTATCGGAAGCCTTGCAATTGCATTTAGAACATTTCCAATTATACCTTCTATTCTGGTCAGGTGCATAGAAGCTGTTAAAACGTTGCACACTTATTTTTGCACAGTCAATATCATATTTCTTTTTGCAAATCATGCATTCGAGGGACTCTATTGTAATAAATTTCAAACATCCTGCACATTTACTTTTTTTTGGTGGCATTGTATCGGGTTAATTTTCGGTGGGTTTTGCAATATAATCAAAAATAAAGCGCTAATCGTCCAGAGCAAAGTCCCAATTTTACAGCTATAAAAGCGCTGAGAAGTCGTACACACAAGTCCGAGCAAGAGGTAGGTAAGTGAGCGAGCGGTGCAGAGTGGCAACGTCGCGCTCGCGCCGCCGCGAATTGTTAGTAAATTTTAGGTATGTTTTTCGATATTACTCACTTGAATTGTTGAATTACCACAAACTAATTACACCACTGCAATCCTTGTAATGTAAGCTTTAGAATGATATAGTTTTATTTACAGATTGGTAACTTTAAACCACAATTATTGAATTAAATACACGGAGCAATTTGACGCGATGTTGCTTTCGGTACGTTCGTGTTGACGCAATTTCGGTACGTTCGTGTTGACGCAATGTACTAGATAGAACTCTATGTATGAGACCGTAGGTTCCTGAAGAAAAAAAGCAGTCTCGATTTAATTTAAAAAAATACGCTCTATGTCATATTCCAATTTCAAAAATATCTTTATTCAGTAGGTAACATACTTACACGGGTAGTTACCATTCAACGCAAGATGAACTAAGTACCCACACCTCACCGACCTTTCTATTAGTCCAACGTGATAGGTGGTGAACCGTATCGCCGTCTATAATGGTCGAGCCACATGTGTTTGTAAAAACTGCACTTACTTAACATAAATTTGTGACTTATATTCTACGGAAATAATGTTTTTTTTTTCACCGGCTTTTTTTGACCTGATATCATGAGATCTAAGATGTCTGTTATCTAAGATATTTTTAAAATAATTTATTCTATTAATACAACTTTAAATATACAGTTTTGACGTATCATCCTTCGTTAGAAACGGTTTAGTACGATCTACTCTGAACCGGCTTGCAATGTGGAGGAAGCAAGGAAAGTGTCTGTGTGTGTGAATTCCATAGTATCTGCTTACTAAAGAAAGAAAGAAATAGTGAGTTTTTGTATGTGTATGTATGTATCGATTTCCCACGCTACGGTCAAACATTTTGCACTACAATAGCGTACTTATTGCCAATTATTTATAACGTTAATTACATTTTATCAATGTGAGCATATAAGCTAGGGGTCGCTGTTTCAAGGTTACGTCGAGCGACAAGGGGAGTTAAATTTAGAAAGCTAACTATTTTACAATGCATATGCAGTTGTCGACTTGGACGCTTGCCGGAGGGACTGGCCGGAGTACGCACAGCACTGCGAAAAATGGAAAGAGGAAGGAGAGGCCTTTGCCCAGCAGTGGGGTCTTGTAGGCTAGATTAGATTAGATGCTGCAGTTAAATTGCAGCTGACTTTATGTTGAGTTTGTGTTTTTTTTAATCTTTATTTAACCCTTTCATGGACAGAGATCATGGGTCATTGATGGTTCATAATAGGTAATATGACACCTTGGGGTCGGAACGTCATTAGACGTTCTGTCCTTAAGAGTGTTAACAAGGAGGGTTGTTTCGAAAATTGACCACCCTCATCGGTCTAACCTAGGTAATCGGTCTAACACATTTTTAAATATTTATATAGCATCTTGGCATGACCGACAATGGGCAAAGATCTCATCAAAAATCCGAAACTATTTAGCGTAATGTGTCCGGATCGAAGTCGATGGGCTAACTAGGTGCTAATTTGTAACTGGTCCATTTTGTGTTTCCTTTTTTTTGGTTCTTCCAGCGTGTGAGTGGATTACCAACCTTATCAAACCTGGTTTCAGGGTTATATTGATCGACAAAAGTCCCTGACATGGCTCATGTAACGACTACTTACTTACATTAATAAGTAATAACCGAGACCAACGGCTTTACGTGCGTTTCGAAGGACGGTTTTTTAGTTAAAAAGGTTTCATAAATTTTGCTTCTATTTACGCTCGTAATCCCTAATTGGCTCTCTCTCTCTTTATTTAAGAGCTGCGCTCTTGTCGGTGGAGTAATTGCCATTACTCCATAGATAGGGCGTGTAGAACGGTGGTTGCCCCAATCGCCTTCCGTTCCGCAGTACACAAACCGGCTAACCCCCTAAAATTCACACACCTCCGAAACTCGTCAACAATAAACATACACTTATTTATTATACACAGAACGATGCGACGTACATTTTACTCTCTTTAACCTCATTACTAAAGAGAAATTTTAAAAGGAAATGTCCCAATCATTAAGTAGACAAATCACCACATGTGTTCAGACAGACAATGGAGACATGTTTATAGTTTGTACAGCTAGCAACTAAAGTAGTTCACATTTTAAATTAAGAATACCTACCTCAAAATCCGCCATTACAGTATTGCATATTTTTTTAATAAAATAAAAAAAAAAAGAATAAATAATATTATTTCACACAATTCTGTGAAATTTTTTTTAGGTATTTTGAATTGTTTTCGATTAATAAATATTCGAATATCGAATTATTATTCAAACGGTTAATTTCCATTCGAATGACGAATGATCTTTTGATTATTATGTTTGGAATCATCCGAAATCCAAAATAATTAGATTGATCAGTTTTAAAACAATCGCCCGTCTTTTAATATTATGTGCGACACAGTATTACTTATTTTAGAACATTAATACTTACGAAGTATGCCATTTAGGCTTCAAGTTGTGTTTTAACACCCTGGGCTTTGCCAGCCCTGTTAGGCTATTACGTATATTAGTGTTGTCTGTAAGTTTGTGTTTGGCAATGTAACGTTGCCGACCATACTATGCGGGGGTCCCACGCTTAAATTCAGTCCCATCTATTTCGGTTTGGTCTTTTTATTTTCACACATGCTTCGCTTACCTAGTTTTATTATTTTGTTTATGTATGCATCTCTTCATTCATTACATTGTGTAATGAGATGGGTCTCCAGCCAAGTAGTATGTGCTATTCGGGAGGGTAATTTCCTAGGTTAAGGATAAATTACGAAACTCTGAGCACTAAATAAAATAGATCTATAGGTGACAAAAAGTTCTCTTTTTCCCTTTAACTTATTTCTGAATTTTAATAAAGAAAAATAAAAGGCACAAAACACGTTAAGCCGTTGGTCCCAGTTACTACTTACTGATGTAAGTAAGTAGTCGTTATATGAGCCATGTCATCGGCCTTTGGCGGCTCAAAGGTTGGTACTCCACCTCATAACCCACACGATAGGAGAAGATAAAGAAAAATGTAATAATAAGTGCGACATTTTGTTACGTTTTTTTATGACGTCACATGTTGCTTTTTTATACAAATTCCATAGTAATTTCGCGTGTTTTGACGTTTAGTAAAAAGTAACTGATTTGACTAGTTGGGAACTAGCCTACAAAGTGCATATTATTAATAGTTTTTTTCTTTTGTCGCCAGGTATGTCATGCAGTTAATTTAAAAGTTGGTAAGTTAAAAAAATATTTGAATCGTCGTTGCGTATTTCCCACCGGGGTAAGCAGAGACTATGGAATTCCATTTGCTTCGATCCTGACACACTTCTCTCACTCATCAATCATCATCAACATGGACGTACATTGACCAGTTTGGAGATGTCCTTAGAAAAGGTTTTCAATACGATCTACTCTGAACTGGCGTGCATATGTGAAACAATTGCTGAATATAGAGGAAGCAAGAGAAGTGTCCGGGGTAGAAGCAAACGGAATTCCATAGTCTCTGCTTACCCCGGTGGGAAATAGGTGTGTTATATATATCTGCAACAAAAGTTGAAGTAAGGTAAGTCAAGTCCGTAGAGTCCAAAATCATTTCATCCATAATAATACATAAAAGGACGTGTATGAATAGCTTTATTTTCATTCAGTTTCATTACATTCACATACAAACATAAACTCACGCCCGAAAACCCAAATGGGGTAGGCAGAAGCACAAGTAATCAAAACACAACTTGCAGCGATTGTTGATGCGAAGTCCTCAAATAGATTATGATAAACCTTATGATGACAAGGGATCACTTGTTACCCATAACAATTGACCATCACGTTATTAAAATACAATTACAATTCCTTTGTCAGATTTACCCAGACATACCCGGGAAGACAAGCAGCTAAACAGATTCATTTAATGCTTTTATGGTTGATAAGGTTTGTCATCCACCTCACAACCCACACGATAGAAGAAGAATACTTTTATTATTTTGGAAAATGTATTATTACTGGTACATTTATTTCATTTTCATTTGTAATTAATGAGTGACAGTTTTATTTACTTACAGAAACGCGAAGTCCCGTAAAAATACGAAATATATTGGTTTCCATGTAGGTAAATCACGGCCGATTTCCAAATTTTATGCATCGCACGTGCCCAAAGATAACGTAACGAAGCCCAACACGTATTAAAGCGAGTCGCAAATATTTTTGGACCTCCATAAAGTATTAGGCGCGAAAATTCAATATTTAAACGGGGGCAGTAAAAAGCGTTATCCTTTCGATTATTTAGTGCACCATTCTATTATGTTATCGCAAAACCGTAATAATTTACCCCTCTTAGGGACACAACAAAGAGGCCAAATAAGTTGCGCCCTCTCACTGAGGGAGCGGGCCGGAGAGACCCGAAGTCCTCAGTAAGGGGTCGGACCGCGAACGGATCGGTCGTGCGTTTGGTCGCACGCCGCAGGAACAGCGCTGGTTGGATCGTGTGTGGAACGCTTTGTATTTAAAAATAATATACAAAATAATTCAAAATTCGAACGTTTTCTACCATTTTTCTAAAGTGATTGCAAAAAAGTGACCTTGACTATAGACTGTGACGCAAAGGTTGATGAACTCTCGTGTTTACAAATAGACGGCATGTTTTGATCGACGTTTTAAAAAGTGTCATTATTATATAATATGTGAAATGAACTAGTCTTAAAAACGTGTTTTTCTTTTCTATAAAATCGCGTGTGTTTTTCTCGCTGAAGGACCGTGAAAGGAGTAAAAATTATTTTGTATCAGTTTTTCAAGGTGAATTTTATGAATTTATTTTCATTTTCGAATTCATGTTTTATTTACTATTATAATTGTTTTCGTTTTGATTTAATTATTCGCGCAAATGTCCATGTCGCTGGCCACCCACATGTATGCATGATTCCGAATGATAATTAAATCGAATATAGAGTAATGAACAGCTTTCATACTCACTCATTCACATTAATTAATGAATACTTCAATAACGTTCTAAATTCAATTACGATCGTATAATATTGCTATTATGCCGCAGTTGGTAATTATATTTCATTTTTAATTTCCCTATTTGCAATCATTTATAAGAATAAAGATATATTTAAGTTCAATAATTGATAATATTTTCTCAACAACTCATATTAGTTTTATGTTTAGCAAATTCAGGCTGAACTTTGCCTTTGTTATGTATTAAAAACACAGCATTATAAAAACAAATTTTGAGGATTTTATTCAAAATTATATTTATTTATGACAAAATAATTTATGCAGTTAATTACTAAGATCTATACGAAAATCGTGTTGCACCTGATTGTATTACATCGTTAGTTACGATAAGATGAGATTGTGATTAAAAGCAGATTTAAAAAATATTAGTACATTTTCTTCAATTTTGAAAAGCAGACTTTTTTTAATATTGCCTCTGTTTCTCTAAACTACTCTACATCGTATATCAGAGCGGGTATCTGTTTGCGGAGGGCCACAACCCTTCGTTTGGCATATTTAAAACTAACTCATATCGATCGCCACATTGCATAGTGAATGCCCTTACTCATACACTTTACTTACATTTGCATGGCATTTAGTTCTAAATATAAAGCAAAACAAAAATCATGCGCACGTTTCTTTTCTCTGCTTTCAAGTACATAATAAAATAAAGTTAATAATAAATTAATATACAAAACTAAAAGATAATTGATTCTTCTTAAAGAAATATCGACGTAATATATTAAATATTATCAAAAAAATAAACAACTGTAAAAAATAATATTACTTGCTTTTGACAATAAACAGTTTTAGCTTTATCACTAATTATCACACACAAATTAGACATTCAAAATACTACTTTTTCATAATAATCTAACTTCCATCAAAAAGGTACTTATTAAGACATAAAAGTTTTTAGTCAATTTTATTTAATTCACAAAAAAATAAAATGTATTTTATTGGCAATAAATTGTCTAAATGGTACACTTATTTGGTATGCACTACGGCAAACCGTGAGTCATTGGTTTTACACGACAACGGAACCCCATAGATTACATACAGATAACTATAGTAAGTAATAGTGTAGAATTTGTGTTTAGGGATATAAATTTAACAATTATTTTGTATATTATTTTAGACTTCATTTTTAAAACAAAATCATTTATCGTAAAATAGAATAAATTAATTATAAATTCAAAGAAGAACTTAAAAATCCGCGGTGAAAATTATTAAATTTACTTATTAAACAAATTAAATCGTGTTGTTTAAAATAACGGCTATTTTTATTTAGAATAATATCTTAATAAACAAAACACCAAATTAAATTAATAAACATATTTAGTCACAAAATAACAAAATTAAATTCTCGATAATTCACAGATTTTGTATTATCAACACCAAAATATGAAAGTGCAGACATGCAATAAACGTAGGTGTTTAAAATATATTGGCATTTAGTGTCGCACTTACAAATCTGTAGCCCTTACTGCTGGAAGTGAGAACGATACCATTCAAGATTGCACTGATTCATTGTACAGTTCAGTACACAAACGTTTTATTTCATTATGAAAAGCCTCATTTCATGAGTCTTAAGATAGGTATTATAAGATGGAAGGTCCTAGATCCCAGTCACAACAAGAGAGTATGAATGAAAATGGAGAAGGTGAAACATCGAAATTTGTTTGGTCAAAAGAAAAGATTATTATACTTAAAGACTTCTACGAAAAAATATCTCAACGGCGTATTAATTAAAAGTAAACAGAGTAAAGAAATAAAATAACTAGTTTTACCAACGATCCGTAATATAAGTCATTTTAAATTAATGAAATGAGCCCCTGAGCCCACTAAAATAACATATAACAAGTAATAAAATGGAGACAGAGGACCCATATTTAAGTAAGTTACGTTATTATTGTATAATATATCTAAATACCTGCACAATACATCACTCACTAATTCAAGTGCCAGGCTTTTTTTATGGAAAAATAGAACAGTGGTTTCCCTCTTGCCTTCCGCCCCGCATTACTCTGTCTGACGCGAGAGGGATGGCGCCCACTAGTCTATTGCAAAGCCGTACTAGAACTCCTGTTTTCCGCCTCCGAATAGTACTGATAGTTACTGCTGTCCTCTGTCAGTTTCCAGGTTACAGCCCCTGTAACTTGCCCCTTCCGTCTTGTATTACCGTAACGATGGCTCCCATCGCCGCCTCTACAACCGTTGAGGTCTTCACCAGTATCCCTGGGCAAGGGTCCTGCGTTATACCCTTTTAAGTCTGAGTCCCTAGGCGAATTCGGCCGCCATAGCACTCCGGTCTACTGAAGTAAGAGGCGGCTACCGCGCCGCGAACTGGAACACAATACATAACATAACATATACTTTATTGCACAAACAGGAAAAAACAAAATACAAAACAAAAGAGAAATAGATATATTCTTACTGAAAGAACAATTGAGTCGTGTACTAGGTTAAAAAAATATGAAATTCTGATTTCTAATTAAAGACATATCTAAAACTAACGAAAAACATTTTATTTTTTCTATTTAACTTATTTATGAATTTTTTAACTTATTTTAATAAATAAAAACGTAATAATAAGTCAAACATTTTATCACGTTTCTCTATGACACAGTGTGCTTTTTTCGTGTTATGACGTTTAGTAAAAAGTAACTGATTTGACTAGTTGGAAACTGGCCTAAAAGCATACTTCACACAAAAGCTGCTTGCTTTCGCACGCTTTCGAAGCTGACTGTAAAACTAGTGCTCCCACGCTCTCTGCCCACTCCGTAGGCGAAATGAATGAAGTAAGATGGTACCATTATGGTGCGTTTTGCCCTTTTTAAGACCATTTCGTAATCTCAATCCGTAAATAAACTTCGATGCGGCCCGGACACGCTTTTTGAAGTCATTTCTTTTAATCTTTTTCAATAAATTTATTCGTTGTGGTTGGTGCTGTGTGTGTGGGATGTCTGATAGGCACTTTAGGTTGATTTATAAAATGTATTTTATGTTGATGGTTATTCCAAAAAATATGGATATCTGCAGTAATACGGTGTTAAATAGGCCGATTTATGTCGTAAAAAAACTCCGCGTAGGTAGAGTTATGGACATAACTTTAATAAAAAATCTATTAATTATTAATGTTTAATATTTAAAAAAATATTATATATTTTGGGTGCGCCTCGATCTATATTTACTTTTGTTTTTATTTATTTACAAATTTTAATAATAAATTGCATTAATTTAAATAATTGAAATAATTATTAAAAAAGCATCGTTTTGGTTTCAGCTCTTCCAATAACTGACTTACGTAACGAGTGGCTCTTAAAAAAAGACTTAAAAGACTGTGTTCAAAGATAAAAAGTAAGGAAAGACAATTATAGTGATAGTGTAAAAGGAAAGGAACTTTTTTTACCGTGTTTCTTGTGCCAATTTGGAACTTTTCGAAGGAGTATTTTGAACTCTTATGTGTATGTAGTTAAGACTGAAGGTCATTGATGGCTACGGATGGGCACCAACCTATCTAAATTGAACAAGACAAGAGTCTCCGGTGTAAATCATGTTAGTATCTTTTATTTACTTAAAATTAAAAGGAACTTTGTGTGTAAATGTGTAGTTAGATGCCATTGTGTTGTGCTTGCTTATTATATATTATTATGTAATTATGTACACAAATCTTTTTAATCTCTGGATATGAGGAATATGCTTAAAAGATAAACGTAAATTCACACGTCTTGTCTTTTAAGCATATAATATTATCTGTGGACTAGGTGTAAAGAAAAAATAGAATGTGTTCATCTTGCGATGGATGTACGGTAAGGCGCAAAATAAGTAATATATTAACTGCTTGCACTTAAGACCTCCTGGTTACATGTCGTTTCTGTAATAGACCAAAAACAGCTACAAAAACATACATTTTATACTTATGACAACTAATGATTCATAATTTCACCACTGTTTACAAATAATTCGCTGGGCTCAGTGACTGTACTTTTGCTCTTTGACTGTACCTCTGGAAGCAAATATAATTCTATAGTCTCTGCTTACCCCGGTGGGAAATAGGCGTGAGTTTATGTATGTAGGTCTATGCTACAGTGAAACCTCCGAACCTGTCAAATCTTCAGGTAAACCAATCAATCAATCAATCAATCAATAATACTTTATTGCACAACAACATATACAAAGGACATAAACATACGAATAAAACATAAGTACAATAGGCGGCCTTATTGCTAAACAGCAATTAAAAAGCAAAGTAAGCGGACTCTATGAGAAACGGGATAACGCTTGAGATCATGATT
Organism: Pectinophora gossypiella; assembly: GCF_024362695.1. Taxonomy (NCBI): domain Eukaryota; kingdom Metazoa; phylum Arthropoda; class Insecta; order Lepidoptera; family Gelechiidae; genus Pectinophora; species Pectinophora gossypiella. Next base: position 2,758,919 of record NC_065409.1, read on the forward strand.
AGTTGTTGAAATCAGCTTTGTCTACACGTATTTTAGAACTACGCACCGTGCAGACGTTTTAATAACATATCTACGTATTTTTTCCACGTAACATTTTCCGCTTTTCCCACCACCGAAACTGACAATTACTGCAGCGATATATTCTGAAAGCGTTATGACAATATCCCTAAGAGGAATAAATCCAGATTTTATTGCAAGTCCTTCCGCTTTGCTGATACACACGCCATTAACTTGAATCGCATATTTGTGGCAAACATCTTGTAAATCAGCTTTATTTGTCGGAATAATTTCTTTTTTCGCTAGTTATTACATAAATTGAAGCCTTTATAATAGGTTCTTTATGTCTGTCGCTGGAAGCAAATATAGAATCCTCCGAATTGTACGCGAATTGTATTGTTTTCACTAACACAGTTGGCTCGGCCGTTATAGACGGCGATACGGCCTACTAGGTGGTAGTCCAACAGAAAGCCCGGTGAGGTTTGTACTTAGTTCATCTTGCGATCGATGTACCTCTGACTTATCCAATTGGGACATAGGCTCGAGCTTGTGTTATGTGTGTTGTTTGTAATTGTGAGCGCTGTCAGAATTCTCAGTTTCGTACGAAATCATAATCACCTTGACACTGGAAGAATTGTCAAAAATTAAAGAAGCCATACTTCAAAAATTTAATTGAATTATAATCACTATCACAGAACAGGGGGCTTAAAACAGCCATAACGAAGCAATTCAATAAATAAAAGAAAGCAATATTGCTATTTGACATTTGTGTGCATTGGGCACTTACTTTTATATGTATCGAATTTCCTTTTGTTTACTTTGGACAATTTGACGTTCAAGTAATCTTAAACATCGGACACTGCGTAACAATCGCAATTAATTCAAATTATGATCTCTAGTTAGGTTAGGTTAGAACATTGCAGGCTGATCGCTACCATTTACCAAAGTAATTCCTATCTTGTCTCGTGTGGGTTGTGAGGTGGATTACCAACCTCATCAACCCTGGTGTCAGGGTTACTATTGAGCTGCCAAAGGCCCCTGACATGACTCATGTAACGACTACGTACTTACATCACAGTGTTTTAACCGGGACCAACGGCTTAACGTGCCTTCCGAAGCACGGATCGTCTTACTTTCGGACAATCAGGTGATCAGCCTGTAATGTCCTTACCAAACTAGTGATCACAAAGTGATTTTTGTGATATCTCCCCATCGAGATTCGAACCCGAGACCACTGGGTCGTAACGCTCAACCACTGGACCATGAATGTAGTCGTTACCATGACCCATGTCAGGAGCCTATGGTGGCTCAATAGTAACCCCCAAACTATGGCTCACCTTTTGTGCTGTCCTAAGTGCCCTAACACCTGCACTATTAAAGACCTTTACGAAGTCACTGACAATGCCGTAAGCGTGGCCAATTATTGGTCAGCAAAAATTTAGTTTCGATCGCCATCGACTCGCAAAGAAGAAGAAGTAACCCCGATACCAGGTTTCATGAAGTCGGTCATTTATCCCACAACCCGCACGAGAGAAATAGATAGACAAGCATTTTTTACGAAAAGGAATCCATTTCACTTTCACAAGCCAAACACGTGGCTCTAAGTAAAACAAGGAGGCCGTAACTCATAATTTCCCTCGGCCATTTTTGTCGTTAAGCATGGCAACCCGATTAGCGCCTGGCGACGGTGTTGCCAACTAACTGAATTATGACGTAATGGGTGAATTAAGGCTGCAGCTGGGAACACTTCTATGCTACTTGCAGTGAATGTTCTTGACGCCTTTGCAGCCGGGGAAAAGATGGCTGTTTTTATAAAAATACTTATAACTAAGACACAATGCGCTCGTAGTCTGTTATTGGTGTGGGTAATAATGGCGCATATACTGTTGCAAATATGAATATCTTATATATACGACCAACCCGCATTGGAGCAGCGTGGTGGAGTATGCTCCATACCTCCTCCGGTTAATTGAGGGGAGGCTTGTGCCCAGCAGTGGGACGTATATAGGCTATTTATGTTTTGTTATGTTATATATACGAAAGCAATGTACCTGCAACGTACGTTCATATTATGAAACATATTTATCTTCTTCCAACGGTGTCATGGTTATTATTAAGCCGTCATAGGTCTCTGACATGACTCATGTAACGACTACTAACTTACATCAGTAAGTAGTAACCGGGACCAACGGCTTAACGTGCCTTCCGAAGCACGGATCATCTTACTTTCGGACAATCAGGTGATCAGCCAGCAATGTCCTAACCAAACTAGGGATCACAAAGTGATTTTTGAGATAACATAAAAGGAAATATTTACAAAAGACTCCTAACTAGGTACAAGGCAAATGCTACCCTCGATAGGATGGCGCCGCGCGTGCCGAGCCTGCAGGTTTATGGTGCATATACCCCAAACAAACCCCAAACATCGGAAGCGCTTCTATTTTAGCAGAGCGCCAGGCGCGTGAGTCTACCCAGCTCGATCCTTTTTTGGGTGACCCTGTCTTTCCGTGAGAAGAGCAATTTCCAGTCGCCATAATTCCTTGTCATTATAAGTAGTCGCCATAATTCCTTGTCACTATAAGTAGTGACAAGGAATTATGGCGACTGGAAATTGCTTCACGCTTAAAATCACGACTTCATCATCATCACTTCTCAAGCTTCTTCTTCTTTAGTTTGTCTTTGATTACTTATGGCTCTGCCCACTCCATTAGGGATTAAGTGTGCATGTTTGTAAAATTCTAATCGCCGAATTTTTTGACGAACGTCATGTTTTATTTCTGCCATCTTCTTTCACTGCCTACCTTGATAAAATATCAAATCACTTTTAAATCACTTGTGTTATCCAAGAAAAACAAAAACCGTATTTCATATTTCACGTGCACCCTTGAACCGCCCGCAACATTAACATAATAACACAGTCCTTGAAGTAATGTTTGTTTATTTGAACTGGCAACACAGTTTGGCCCCACAGATTAAAAATGCAAGCCTGGCTTAGTCCATTGGACGTAGTTGGCCCAATGCCAGAGTTTCTAATACTTTATTTACGAAGTCGGTGCATATTATGCGGACGAAATTGCGCAATTTTCCCAACCGTAGCAAAGAGTTGATCGAACTTGTTTTTAAAATAACAAACTTAAGATCACGACTATAATATTTAAAATTAATGGAATAGTCAGTCATCGATAACACTTCACTCAGCTTTTTGTTTTTTAAATAAAAAGCCGTAAATGGCTTTCTAACTAAATAAATCAAATCAAAATCAAATATTATTTATTGATCATAGAACAATTTAAATATACCTACACAAAAAATGATGCAATTCAATAAACAGCATTTTATGAATAATTGTTTTTATGTACCTAATATAAAATAAATTACAAATAATACATTATGTCCTATCTTCGACTCATTATGTTCGATCTTATGGACTTCGTATCAACAGTGGCTGCAAGTTGTCTTTGATTACTTGTGGCTCTGCCCACCCCATTTGGGATTATGGGCGTGAGTTTATGTATGTATGTATGTATGTCCTATCTTCTACTGTGTTAATCGCTTATCAACCTCAGCCACCCTGGAGTCAGATTCAGCTCAAAGACCCCTCACAAGGATCATGCATGTAATTAAAAGTAGTTGTAGCCGGGATTAACGGTTCAACAAGCCATCAGAAGCACGGAATCATCGTATTTTTCGGACCATCAGGTAACATCAGCCTATTGCAGGCTGTCCTTTGTCCTGCTCACAAAGTGGGGAAATATCACGAAAATGGCTTTGAGATCCCTATTCGGTTAGGACCTTTCAGGCTGATCACTGGATTGTCCGAAGTAAGCAGTCGGTGTCGGCTACTATTTACTTAAGTAAGTCCGAAGCACGGAATCATCTTACATTTCGGACAATCAGGTGATTCAAGCCTGGAACGTCCTTACCAAACAAAGGACTGTCTCACAAGGCCGCCTTTGCCCACCTTAGAATAAGTTTATCCTGTAAATGTTTTGTGAATTTGTGTGCAATAAAGTGTTTTTATTATTATTATTAAAGTTGCGAGTTTTATAACATCTGTGAAATATATTTTTCTAACAATACCCTCTGAATATTTGCACAAATAACAGTCGCCCTGTCCCTATATCGATTGTTATATTGTTACTACCCCAACAAACCTATCGTGACGTTTGACGCAACCATTTATCACTAATCAAACACTTACCGAAATTGGTACGTCATCAGCCATCAGATGTTTCGATGGCAGATGTATCATGCGTCATAATAGCATATACGTCATGAGAAAGATCATTTATCATCATCAGGCACGTGGTCTTGACGTATCGCGCGAATCTGTAATGTAATTTTAAATTCGGTTATAACCTAATTTGTCATTATTTTCAAGCTTACCAACACACACTTAACAGCCTACGTGGCCTTATGGTTAGCATTGGGCTCGCAATCTGGAGGTCCGGGTTCGATGCCCGATGGGGACACTGTCGAAAATCACTTTGTGAGGCTGTCCTTTGTTTGGCTAGGACATTTGTGATCTTCTATCGTGTGGATTACCAACCTCATCAACTCTGGTGTCAAGGTTATTATTGAGCTGCCAATGGCCCCTGACATGACTTATGTAACGACTACGTACTTACATCAGTAAGTAGTATTGGGAGGAACGGCTAAACGTGCCTTCCAAAGACGGATCATCTTACTTTCGGAGAATCGGGCAATCAGCTTGCAATGTCCTGACGAAACCAGGGATTTCAAAGTGATTCTTGTAATATGTCCTCACCAAGAATTCTATGATAGTACTGTTGTAATGCCCTAATCTGAACTTGAACTCTTCTCGCTGTGTTAAGATGATAAATTAATATCATTCTTTTTCTTCTTGTCGTGGCTTTCCATTACTGGAGGTTGACGATCACCTCAAGGAATGTGTTCCTGTCCCTGGCCATGCCATGACTCTTCGATCGTCGCCACCTTCGTCCACTTCTTGACGCTGACCAAATCCTGTCAACATCGGCCTTCCCATGCATCTACAACCCAAGATTTTGCCCGATAATATAACTTGTGCCTAATAGTGTGCACTAAATACCTTAAATAGCATTACTATCTAAAAATGTCAGTCTTCAGAAACAAAACAACTGAATAAAACAAAGATAACTCGTCGTTGTTTATATCCAAAACAAAACTGAAAGTTTCGTGTATCAGCAAATATGTTCTACTAAGTAGAAGTCGGTTGGAGGAATAGTTTGTTTACTCAATCTACCGAGTTACAACATAAACAAGATAAAAACCGTGGCGCCGCCAGGACCTGCCGATGGAGTGGGGTGTGGCCCCACTGCGTGCGAGTAACCGGAATCTCTTGAGAAACTAGAACGGGCAAGACTGTCAAAAATGCCTGTCTAGTTTATAGCAAAAGAACTCGCGACAAATGTTTGTGTGCGGCATAAACTATATGCGTACGCCTTTTGTTTCTGCGTGGCCTGACACCAAAACAGAGGAAAAACTGTCGGATTGGCAAAATGCTGGGCACATAATATGACATAATATGCCGTCAATCCGAAAAAAAAAAGAAAATATTTATTTACGAAAATTCGCTTACACTAGCACCACACTCCAAAGGAATGGCCGCGACGACTTCCGCCAAGAGAGCGGCAGAATTCAATATCCGTCCAACTGCGATATTCGATTACACGATTACTGCTCGGGATTATTCTACCGATTCTCGATTTAAAAAGTTACAACTTTTAAACGTGTCTTTCAGGAGTTTTAAACTTGGGATGTGTAGTGACGTGTTTATTTCTGGATGTAACTTGATAATGTTGCGGTGAATATGTTATTGAAATTTGTTTTCTTTTTGTTTGTTTTAAATTCTGTCTAATTTGATTAACTTCGGGACGAATAGTGTTAGCAGGTATCATTTAAGTCTCGATTTATCATTTCCAGCCAAGTAGTAAATACAGAATAGGCATTCTGTATTCACATTCACAACAAAGGATTATAATTGATCAAAAAAAATGTCAATGTTGCAGAATGTTATGATGATATATAACAAAAACATCTTGATATTTTAAAAAAATAACATCAAAATAGTTTTTCAAAGTCTTTGTAATGTAAAAGAGAGCTATGTTTAATAATGTTATAGTAGCAGTCGGTTGACAATACAAAACTATTATGAACTAAACATACTCGTTATAACATAACATTGTAATCCATCGTATTCAGTTTGCATAACATTGATATACATCTATGGTAACATTATCACTTTTCCAATAACACCAAAAGACAATGTTATGTCTGTCCATAAAGAGCAGTTTTATAAATATTTAATTCCACATTGACTGACAGCCCTGCGTTAGCGTACGCTGTTTCTAATTGGTAATAGTAGACGTGGCGGGTAGATCAAAGCGTCGCGCGTCCAATAATATGTCACGGAGCGTCAGTGACGTCACTCGCGGATTAGGGCTGTTGTTTTTTTTTTCGTTCATTAGTATAGTGTAGGAAATGTTTTTGTGAATTGGTAAACATGAAGGAAAGAATTTATGTAATAAATGTTTCGCATTCTCAACTTAGTAATATTGTACTATTGTGGCCTTTTGATCCCAGTGCTGCAATTACCTGCCTATAGCTATTATCCGCGACTTAGAAAATACATATAATATAAAAAATATATTTTTTTTTAATTTTAGGATCATAGTAAGTGAAATTCCGTGGTCTCTGCCTACCCCAACGGGAAATAGGCGTGGTCTTATGTATGTATGCCAACAACGGTTTGGGTCGTGCACTGAAGATGTCAGTCACCCACTTTCTTCATTAGTAAAGACTATTTAGAAGCAAGTATGACTTACCATCTCTAGAAACTTTTCATAATAAAAAAATAGTATAGATACCTACCAATATCATTTATTCATTACCTATTTCCAAGTTTCCAATGTAATCCGCTAATATATACTGAAACTACCGTCGATATAAAGGTACCCATGCATCATGTATTAGTGAATGAATTGCATTTCACTAGTCCAGTTAAAGCGAAGGGTGGCTTTTGACTGCACATTGCAAATATCGATTTATTTGAGTTAGATTTATTACTTCTACGTACTGGTGTGTTGGGAGAGATAACAGTAGTTAAGTACCATGCTGAATAAAAGTAAAATAACGAACACTATATATTATAAAAGTATAATTTCAGGTTAAAGCACATAATAACGGATTCTTACCGCGTTTAAATGGGGATATGAGACTCGTTATTATGTGCTTTAATTATGATAATAACCGCGTAAACTTAAAACAATGTATAATTTCAGGTTGTTGAAAAAAATCTGACGCTTATTTTTATGACATTTTTCCATCCCCTTTTCGTCCCTCTAAGGGGCAATAATTATAAGCCAAAAAGGCAACAGACAGGTAGACATACTTTCGCATTTATATTTTATACCAATCATTATTATTTACACCAATTTGTAATTTATTGTCTATAAGCTTGCGTACGATTTCATCTATTTCAGATATCATCCTCTTCTAACCCAAAGTACATAATTCAAGCCAAACGAATCAATTTCTTAAAAAAAATACCTCCTAATACTATATAGTGTGTTAGTGACGTCATTACGAAAGCTTTGAGGAATCATCAGACAATAATTCTGAGTTGATATCAGCTTATTATTGTGAGTTAATATCAAGTGGAATTTTCCATCGCAAGAGTATGGAACTGAAAATAATTTTAAAAACTCTAAAATTTTCAGGAAAGTTCCACTTGATATTAACGCAGAATCATGGTCTAAATCATTCCCCTCAGTTTTCGTTACGATGTCACATACACCCTGTATAAGACCATTTCCACAAAAAATGCGAAATCCAACACAACAGACTATGTCACTTACGTCATATTGTCTCCATCTCAATCGAATCAGACGCAAAAAGTCGCCATTTTTATTATGGTTTAGTCTTTGATCGTCACTTCCCCTCCTTTATGACAATTCCTTCGAACGCTATTAGGAAAAATGCTGTATCCCAAAAATCCAATAGATTTGATGCCACTTCGATGTCCAGTAAGGTGCATTTTTTTTTTATTTAATTCTGCAAATCCACCCCTTGTTTATGTGGGGTGCTGTTTTGTGTGGTGTGAGTTATAAATAGATGTTACACATCGAAGTTGGTTCAGGTTTTATATGTCTTTTGGTAGTCGTCCGATCTCTTACAACATTATACCTCTAGAATTAAACCTTTTAAGTATGTATAATATTCTATTGTGTGGGTTATGAGGTAGATTACCAACCCCATCAACCATGGTGTCCGCTTATTATTGAGCAATTTTTTTTTTTTGACGTGACTATTTGTAGATTTGCCGCAGATGGCATTAACTACTTCGCCGGACAAATGGGGAGCGCTGAAGGCTCTCATCCGGTATTGAGCCAAAGGCCCCTGACATAGCTCATTTAACAACTACTTACTTACATCAGGAAGTAACCTGTGTGTGTGCGTGTTTATATCATATCAACAGTGGTTGCAAGTTGTCTTTGATTACTTGTGTCTCTGCCCACCGCATTAGGGATTACGGGCGTGAGTTTATGTATGTATGTAGTAACTTGCATCAGCGGCTTAACGTAACACGGATCATCTTGCGGCATGTAATTTGCATCAGAAACGAGTTCAATGGCGAAACAAAACTAAACGGTCACTTCTACTTTACAATCGCATTGCTTCGTGAATTACTGCTCCTATAACTTGTACCAAACCACAAATAGAGGGTAGTGGAAAGCAATACTCGACAACTGTCGAGTTTGAACTGTTTACGTGAAAATTATTTAATCAGCCCCCTTTCGAAGCAAATCACTTTGCTTTTTATTAAAAACCTTGTTTGTCGAATGTCAAAGCTTCCGGAAAACAATTCAGGAAAATATGTTTTTAATAACGAAAAGAGAAAAACATTTTAAATAAAAGCAGATCGTTTTTCGTTGCCAAACATAAACACGCTTTCAGGATTTGAGTCCAAAAACATGTTTGTATATTCAAATATTACTTAATACTGCGGAAAACGGAGAAAATATTTTTTTCTTTTATTTTATTAAACGGCTGTTGTAATAAATAATGCAAAGAAATATCTTTCTTCAAACAAACCTTTCCAAATGCTTGAAATTGTCCCTTTTTCGGTTTTCCATTTCGTTGGTACTTGTTTTATATTTTCCTTTTAAGATTTTTAATGGATGTGTTTTAAATTGCGAATACGGTGTACTCTGGCTAAGTAGGGAAAATGCCATCCCAGGAAAGACAAAATTCACATAAAAAGCTATGACGAACAAATTGATACAGCACTGCAAAAAATATACTGAAACAAAAACCTTTCTGTCCATACGTCACATAGATATATACGTGACAGCTTTATGGCCGTGTTGTATTTAGATCGCTGGCCACCCTGCTGTCACGATGGCGTGAAGATTTATGTGAATAACGTGGAAGGGTTGCTAAAAAAGCTTAGTTTAGATGTATTTTATGGTGAGTACTAGTATTACTACTTTAAGTATTTATCTATTGAAATATACCGCGCGACAATGGTTGGTCGACCAGGAAAAAGTATGCAGTTGACCCACGGGGGTTAAAAAGCGGCCATATTGAAGCAATTTATCAATTAACGAAGCAATATTGCATTTTTGATGTTTGCGCATTAAAAAATAATTGCGTAATGTTCACAAATTACAAAGCAACATTACGTTTTTAAATGAATTGCTCCGTACTCCGGCTTAAAACAGCAAAAGAACCCAAGTTATTTATTCGTCAGTGCTTGACTTAATCCTCTTGTAAGATTGCTGGAGGATTAAGGCGTATCGCAAGCGAGTCGAGATGAGATTTTTGGTGGAAATAGACAAAAGTAAACTTAATGACTAACACTGAGGCATCTTTAGACAATAATTATTCACCCGTATTTTTTATCCAGTAGAGTCAAGTTGTACAGTCTTGAGCAATATCATGTATCCACTTTATAACTCTGTCGCACTATCATATTTGACATTTAATGAGACTTACGGTTTAATTGAGGAGCTCGGTGGCGCAGCGGTAAACGCGCTCGGTCTGCGATTGTTGAAGTTAAGCAACTTTCGCAAAGGCCGGTCATAGGATGGGTGACCACAAAAAAGAAGTTTTCATCTCGAGCTCCTCCGTGCTTCGGAAGGCACGTTAAGCTGTTGGTCCCGGCTGCATTAACAGTCGTTAGTAACCACCAATCCGCACTGGGCCCGCGTGGTGGTTTAAGGCCCGATCTCCCTATCTATCCATAGGGAAGGCCCGTGCCCCTGCAGTGGGGACGTTAATGGGCTGATGATGATGATGATGATGACGGTTTAATTTGTCAAAAAAGTTAATGTGACATGGTTTCAAAGTGTATATATATTAGTACTCGTCACCGTACAGACAACGTTACACTTGATAAATTCTTCTCTCGTATGAGTTGTGAAGTCAATGACCAACCTCATCAACCCTGGTGACAGGGTTACTTATGAACCATCAAAGGCCCCTGACATGGCTCAAGTAAATAGTCCTTCTTACTTTACTTCTTAACTTATATTTCGAACAACCGGGTGACCTATCATGCAAGGAGATTCCTCCTTATCACAGGAAAGCTAAAAACCTAAGTATGATCGGCTATTTATCAACAAAATACTTCTATATGCAGTATCTTGCAAAACGTAATGATAAAATTGCAGCCTATCACATAAAATATACATTTCAGGTAAAGTGGCTATGGAATTTGGGAAGCAGTAGAGCTATCGTAGTTATCTGTTTGCAAAAAAAAGAGAGTGGGATTAAACCGGCGACAGGGGTTCTCATACAAAATTCGCGTTAGGCCTTTCCACTCTTTCGTCTATTCCGTGTCTTCAATACATTTGAAGGGGAACTAAGCAACACTATTTACTAAGTCTCTACTTCTGGGGTTATAATCCCTGGGGTACGGATTGCAATACAGAAATGATAGTATTTTGACGGTTACAGCGGTGCATAATGCAGTTTCCATGTTTTGGTTTACGATGATTCTGTATAATGACGCAAATAGGGGTACATTTGGCATTGTTTGGCAAATGTCGTTATTGTATAAACGGATGGTATTGTTAACACGTTCACGTACAAGCAGCGTTCATAGTTAGAAATCAGTAGTTGAGTACTGCAAAATAAAATGTCAGTTATAACGCAGAACGTTCAAAGACGTTATTTTTTTCTAGTAAAGATATATAACGGTCTCCCTGGTCCAGTAGTTGAGCGTTGGGCTCATGATCCGGACGCCCCGGGTTCGAATCCCGGTGGGGACATATCACAAAAATCACTTCGTTATCACTAGTTTGGTTAGGACATTACAGGCTGATCACCTAAGTGTCCGAAAGTAAGATGATCCGTGCTTCGGAAGGCACGTTGGTCCTGGTTATTACTTACTGACTGTAAGTATGTACTCGTTACATGAGCCATGTCACCAGGACCTGACACACGATAAGAAGAAGAAGAAGTAAAGATATGAAACTTAGTCCCAACGCACAAACGTATCGAAATCTCAGACCTTTACCGCTACTGGATACATTTTTTTTTTCACCTTGATTATGACTCACTCATACATTAACAGGTAGCTCACATAGATGCCTTAGTCAAGTCAAAAAAAGTTGCTTACCGGGGATCGAACCCGTACTTCCATTTGAAAAGCGAGCCGGTGAACCACTGGACCTCAATGTTGTGATAAATTAAAAATGCTTTTAAAACGCAATTATTATTATAAAACCATAGAGCGTATTTTTTTCTACAGTCCCTCCTCAAAAGACAATCTTTTTGCGAACGGTACAGTAGCTAAAGTTTCTCTCGAAGTGGCTTAAACAAGAAGTTCACGGTTCGATGCCCGTTTTTAACGAGACGGTACGCAGAGACAATGCTTCTGTTTGGTTAATCTAATTGATACTTTGCTCTGTATTTTACCTTCATTTGTTGGTTTACCAAAGTATTTTTGAATTTTTGTAAATGGATCTCCCTTTTTCCGAAAAGGTCTTACGGTAACTTCACTTTGTTATTCTGCTTTCAAGTTATTGTATTCGTTATCGGTATTAAATTTATGAAAATTCTTTCAAGATCTGGGGGGTTAAAAAGGCCACATCGAAGGAATTCATCTAAAAAAGCAATATTGCTATTTGTCATTTGCACATATAAAAGTCGACCGTGTTTGTATGTTTGTACGCGAGTGTTGCTTCATCAATTTAAGAGCCACGCTATTGTCGGTGCAGCATTTCCATGCTACTTTTTAGGGAAAAATAGGACACTGGTGCTTAGTGGTGAGTTAGAACAAATTGTTTTGTGTTGTACTGCATTGACAACATCGAAATAAATAAGAACGAAAAAGAGATATAATCTCTGTTTTTGTTTTAGGAAGACCTATCGTTTTAGTTTAGTGAAAAGAGGGGTTAGTAAAGGCAAATCGAAGCACTTCATCTAAAACAGCAATATTGCAATTGGACATTTGCGCATGTAAGAGTAAGTACGCAATACAAACAAATGTCAAACAGCATAATTGCTTTTTTAGGTGAATTGCTTTGATGTGGCCTTTGTAACCTCTCTGACCTCCTCCTTCGAATGGAGTCTCGTCTAGAACTGAAATGATTTACAGGGGTTAAAAGCTCTCGTTGAAGCAATTCATCTGAAAAAGCAATATTGCTATTTGATATTTGATGACATAACAAAAGGTATTGGGTAGTGCATCCATCGCCAGATGAATGAATTGTTGCGTTGACAACGACTCCCCGAACGGCGATTCCCGTTACGGCGAGTCTGTTTACGGCAAGTGGCTTGACATCTTGTCTGTCATCTGCATGTACCATTTTTTTTTTTAATTTATTTAAATGAAAAACTTAAACGGTAGATTTACAGATCATCCCCGCCAAACTTATGAAGTTTGATGGCGAGTAGCGCTCATATGTTTATATCTTAATTTACCTACCGACAGTAATTGTTAATACAAATAATATATTACTTACAGCTATCGAGCAATACACTTCTTAGTTTTAATTTTAACAGATTTTTACTTAACTTATTATTTTGTCTTAACAAGCTTATTTTATTAAATATTTTTGGCACTAAATATGACGACATTCTTTCTCCATAATAATTACTTGTTTTAGGTTGTATCAGTCTTTTCTCTCTTACACTTTTTGTATTGTATTTATTTTCATCACGCAATTCAAAACACAATTTTAATCACGCTTCATACTTACAATATTTTCCATTAAAATAATTGCATTTTTGGTTCATTTTCGTTTCATAATATTTTTGGAAACATTCCAGGCTATTTTATAAATGCAGTAATTTTATGGAATTAAATATGTGATACAAAGCTACTATTATATATTTTTTTATTATATACTTACATTTTACGTCAAGCCACTCGCCGTAAACAGACTCGCCGTTCGGGCAGTCGCTGTCAACGCTACAATTCAGATGAATTCAGTACTCACGCCTCACCGAGCTTTCTGTTAGAACAACGTGATAGTTAAACCGTATCTCCGTCTATAATAGTACATTTATTAATGGTGACATTTTGTTGACATAGCGCACTTACTTTTATATGCGCAAATCAAACTGAAATATTGCTTTTATATTAGTAGAAGTCACTTTAGAGCTACAAGACCCCATATGTACTATGTTCATGTGTTGTAATTTTGTGTGTTCTGTTGTTAGGCAACAGTGTATATCTCATTGGATTTGATATCACCAATGGAACGCGTAATTGAAGTACGGACACGGTGTTATAGACCTGACCGTCTTACCTCTATGCAGATGGAGTAAGTTACAAGGCTTTGAGCTATAAAGTGAAACCCAATGCCAACGTCCATTATCTTCGGACGGACACGCTGTGCTATTGTCTGTTATGTTAACTTGCTTTTGGTTATCAAAGGGTTTAGTGGTGTAATAGCAGTGCTGCACTTAGTTGTGTAGAACTCTTTGACAAGACATGTCGAATTTAATAAACAACATCATAGAAGGAAAGCTACTACGAAGGAGGAAGGGAAAGACCAAGAAGAGCTTACATGGAACAGATTAAAGATAAAGTGAACGTCGTGTCTTATAAGGAAGCGATAGAATTGGCCATTGATAGACAAGAATGGAGATAAGAGCGCGGCTCTTAAATTAGTGATGTGAGAGATGTATGAGCACTTAGCGTGGGCTTCTAGCTAAAATATCTTATGAAAGAATTCCTTAACATAAACAGCCTATATACGTCCCACTGCAACGGGAAGGGGCATGGAGCATACTCTACCACGCTGTTACACTGGGGGTTGGGGTTTTTACAGCTAGAAGCCGGAACCAACGTCATAACATAAATAAAAAAAAAATAAAAAAAAAATAACGTGCCCTCACGGAATAATTTTATTTTTTTCGGAATATCAAGTAATTCAAACCTGCAGAGTCCTTACCTAACAAAGGTAGTCTCAGAAAGTGATTTAAAAAAGAATCGAGACCCTACGAACCAGTCTTACTAGAAAGACGTCGCAAAATATACTCTTCTTTTAAACATACTGCTAATAATAAACATAACAAGGGACTTTGAACGAATACCACTAATACTTATTCTATATAACAATATTTGTTGTACATGACTTTCTTTGCTTTGCATGAAGATAAGTAAAATAACACACACGTCAACATCCAGCATATTGTCGTAACGTGCAAATTCTTATTTAGCGTCACAACAGAAATACGAACAATGTTCATCTCCGTCTTTGTTGCTGTTACTGCCAAATGCGTTCGTAGCCACCAGCAGTTTCCGATCCTACGATACCATAATTAGTCCGTCGTCAATTCAATCAAGGACCGTCCAGTTCGTTCGTCCGGATGAATTGGTACAAGCCCCGTCGTCCGTTCCGTAAGGCCGGATCCGTTACGAATTAGGAGAACCGACCCAAATTCAAAGACTTCCCGGTGTTAAATTACATTTGGAAGGTTTGGTATAGTTAGAATATCCGTCATAATTGAGTTTTATTTCAAATTTTGATAGCGAAATAAGTTAACTTGTGATGGAGGTTGTAAAAGATGCAACTTAATAATGACGCGCAGATTAAGCAAAAATAATTTGTTTCACATTGACGCTATTTAATTAGATAATATTTTATCAGCTGCTGATAAAAATCCAAACTATTTACTTACATATCTTTCTGTTAACTTAGATTTGGTCATCTTAATTTCTTATATAATCTAAATATAGTTACAACTAAATGATGTAGGTGAAAATTCTGTTTCTTTTTTCACTTGTTCCATTTTAGTCTTCAATCCACTTCCAACCAAACTTATAATATTATCCTTAGATTGTTATGGCTTCAGATCCTTACGTCCACACGAATTCCTGTCTATATTGGATTAAAGTAAAGGAGATTATACGTTTTTGTACAGGACCGACATAATTGTTTATTGAATTATTTATACCAATAATCCTTATGGGGAATCTGAAATCACTATAATAAAGAGAATTATGAAACTACTGATCACTACTTTACGGTAAGGGTCCTAGAATGCGACCCTGAGGAAGACACGATAAGGTTGAAATTCAGAGGTATAGTGGGATCTTTTTAGAGGGTGCGCCTATGACTCACTTTTTAGGGTGGCCAGGATTAAACATGGAGGTATAATTTGGATTCTGCATTGATTGATTCCTGTAAGGAATTTATTTCTATTAAAGTATTAGCATCTACTTTGAACTTGCATTTTTTGTCTAAAATATTTTTTTAACAAGTTATTTTATAAGGTGCGATTATTATTAACTTGACATGGTGTCTTTTGTTTTTTATTTTTTCATTTTCATTTCCAAAAACATTATAGCATACGTCTGAAAGCTTTTTAAGATATGCCTAAAATGTCGTCGACTTCATTTAGTACAAGCTAATCTACTACTAAATCTCTTACATCACAAAAGCCTACTCAAACATCCTTCATAATTACGGCTAATCCTAAAGTACACTGTGCGCGAATAAAGTCCTTCCCTATCCGAAAAGTAAAATTGGGTGCGAATTTTTAGTAAAATGTTCCCTCCACCTAATTTGCTGGCAAAAGAGTCGACGCGTGGCCGCCACGTGGCATCGTTTCGACCAATCGCCAGTCATTGTTTTGTCAGTGACGTTATCGCCATAGACCAAGGGGTTGAGCCTGGGAAATGATATATTACAAGGTGGCCCCGTTTTTGGGGGCGACTGTACGTTGAAAAGATGCGCTGTTTATCTCTGTGTTGAAAGTAGTTTCTATTCAAAAGGTTTCAGAGTTTTCTGTCTGTCATTTTTGAATTGGAACATTGATAATATACAAAATATATTCGTTCAATAGAACATATGTTCAAAATTTATAAGTAGTGCTACTATTTACAGTTTTAATAGCAACATCTTCAGCAAAACTCTCTTCAAAGGTCTATATAAGTACCTTAATATATATTTTGCAATAAATACATTTGTCTTCGCTATTTCATTCACCTTTCATATTAGTATACTTAACTACAAACGACATTTATATCTTTAATTTAAGAGCAAAGTCGCACATAGATGTTCTGTTGTATAGGTTATATTTGACTAAACACACCAATAAATTTAATATTGGCACCAAATCAATATTAACTTTATGCCTACTTGCAATGCAAAACAGTAGAACCAACATGCAGTAGCGGGCAAACTTTACGCACTGATTTGCAAAATAGGGTCAATATTTGACAACAGTAGTTATTTGCGAGTCCCTCCCACCCTTGGCTTATACCTAGCTGTGCAAAGCTAACAGGCTGTCAATAAAGGATGTTTGGAGACGAATTAAGAACTTATAGGGTCTTACACAGAAGTTTAGGGGAGTTCTTAAGGTTTAGTTTTGGTTGAGAGGTAAGTTTTTGATGTCTGGTTTGTCGCCGTTGATGTGTCGTATCTTGATCACGAGGAGATCTTTGCTTTGCTTCGAGCACTTTATTGAGATTATTCAAAAGAGAACTGTATTTTTGGTACCAAAAACATATACTAATATTCCTGCCAAGGCGATAAGGCCGCCATTTATTTTCTTTTTATAATCTAAATATTTTCAGTTAGGTGCGATCACAGTAAGTGACTATAATTAATTATATTCTATCTTCGGAAAATGATCAAGAAGTCTCTGATGTCATTCAGATGAGGTGGTTAAACATAAAGAACTTTTTAACCTGCCCAACAACAATCGTAATGTGTTATTGTCTAAGTTGTTTTCAACATAATTAATTATTTTGAAGTTATTAATTTTGTTTCTAAAACATTCACGATTCTCATAAAAGAACTAAATGAAGATATGTCCGTGAAGAATACAGTTTAGGACCATTTCTCTTGATATTTTTGTACATTAAAAAATGGAGTGTTTCATTTCATAACAGAAGACGCAATCCATCAATGTCGCTCAGCAGGCACCCGCTGACGTCTCGACTTTATTTTTAACGTCTTATTTAGAGTTCCTTGGACAAAAGTGTGAAAATAAATTTGAAATTTAATCGCGGTTACCTACGTTCGTGTTTGTCTGGAGTTTTTGAAATTCAAATAATAATTTTTGAATTATAATTCTTCTAATTGGTACATTCAATACGAGTTATAAATGTGATCACAAAATACTAGATGTTCTTAATTATTTTCAACAAAGTATATTATATTGTGTACATGTAGAAGATGAATAGAATAGATATAGACGAGGGAATAGTTTTATAATAGAAAAAAATATATAAAAATAAATAGATAGTACAGTGGTAGCCTATACGCATGGATAGATGAATATGGATGAACAGGAGATAATAAAAAACTCAAAATATCAAAGTACAAATTAACTTCTATCTGCTAAAGTTTCATTATATTTACAGAACCTGTTCGACACGCCCTTGGCGAGTATTTTTCATACTTATTTTTCCCGTCTTAATTTAAAAACGTTAGTATTATTATTTTTGAAGTTACTCAAGTGATTAAGGTCGAAATGTTTCTACGTTTTCGAATCAGATGAGCTTCTTTCTGCGATTTGAAAAAATCTTCCATGATAATTACTTACATTTATCGTTGTTCGCCACTTTACTTTTGTATTAAATCTGTACACTTATGGCGTTACTTATTGTTTTCACACCTACCCAAGTCATTCAAAACCCCTTAAACCACATAAATACGTTTGTGAAATATGTAAAAGGGTTATAGTGCATCCTTACAAGTCCCTGCAAGCTTTTTTATTTATTTTTCTATGAAGGTGACTATAGAGTACACCTTTTGTATGGTGCCATTATTTAGCTTGCCAACACACCATCACTCTGTACAGGCAGACCGTCCTGCATTGACTCACAGTTTGTCTTGCTCTGTATTTAGATGACGTATGCGCCCGAGACAAGGATAGCAATATCAACACACTACAGTGACGACAACCACAGAGATACATAGCATTATTGAAAACATTTAATTTATATACGAACAAATTACTGTAGTTCTACTTTCCTTCTAACAAAAATAACAGCATAAACAAAACCAAGATTTCGTTAAAAAAAACAAGGTCGACAGTTTCCAAGGATTTTCTCAAAGAAAGCTGACTTCGGCTTCCTCATTCCGAACATACTACTTCTCTACGTCGACTTTTCTCTCCTATTTCAAAGTGATAAAGTTGAGAACTGGGTTAACTGTATAGCTGTACATTGGCGAGTCGTTACGACTGTCGCAGGCTGCCGTTGATTGATCGCAGTCAGAAACGAGCTTTAAATTACTAACTTCCGCGCCAAATTGAGATGTTTCACGAAGAAATCGCGGTTAAAGTTTTTGGCAGCGACACGGTTTTTAGATGTGAATTGTCGCTTCTTCAGAGCAAATATATGTACAGATATCGGCAATTCTTCAAGAATTTGTCATATCCAGTAGTGAAATTATCTAAGACACGGACCATTTGACAGATCATACATAGACCATGAAAATACCCATGACGGTGTTCTTAGCAAATCACGGCCCAAGTTCGATCCTAATCACTTCAATAATGTAATGTAGCTATTTTATCCTTGCCTATTTTTTTTTAAATACACTATGACAGATTCCTTTGGTATGTTTTCTTAAATCCCCAAGCCACCAAAAAGCTTTTACTAACAAATCTGCAACGACAGAGGTGCTAAACAAGTATGTACTTACAAAGTGCAAACACCAAAGTTAGCTTAAGGGGGCGTCACATGTTACGCGCGCTGTCAACTTGACAGCTGACAAGATGACAGGTGTAAGCGGTGCGGTCCCTCCCTTATAGTTTTGACGTTTGGGGTTGCCAGAGTGAAAATAATGTTTGTAAAAAAAAATAAACGAAAATAGAAAATCTTGAGCAGTTTTTCCTTCACTTAATAAAACGAGAGCTTCATTTTGCTTTGAAGTTTACTCAAGTTGTACAGCGTTTACATAATTATTATCATAATGAAATAGACATCGTTAGAATTGGATTTTATATCTGTATTAGGTACGTCTAATATTAACAGGACAAAATATTACTCCTAGATTACTTATGGTTGAAAGATATTCGATGTGATGGCATGCTTTATATGGTGGACCTACTTAAATTTTCTCTTTTATCATCAAGAACTACTTAAATAAACTAATTAGATTTTTTTACTCGAATTTACAAACTTTTGTCATATAAATCCATTCAATATATGCCACTACCGCTGCTACAATCCTGAAATGTGTTCGTTCTCACATTTTCAGTTGAGACCCGTCACAGATAATCTGCTAGGTGCCGCGGGCGGAAATTGACGAAAATAACCGAAGCCAACCGTTTCCTTTGCCTTTTTTACTTTTTTATTCACTTTTAAAATTAGAATGGAACGTCCATTTGAACTTGCATGGAAGATTTAATGTCTTAATTATTTAAAATTAGTTTTTGTGAACCATTCTAAGTGCAAGGTGAGTTGGTTTTCTCATAGCATACTGTTCAGTTCATTTGTATTGTTTCATCAAAATCAAAGTTAAAACTGCAATTGCAATTTGACATTTGCGCACATAAAATTAAATGCGCAATGTCAACAATTAATGTCAAATAGCAATATTGCTTTTTGAATTAATTAATTAATATGGCCTTTTGACCCCCCACAAAACAAAGACACATTTTTCATAATTTATATTTTACGTGTAAAAGGAACAAGCACGTATTCTTAACATTATTTTATTTTATCTTTCTTTATTCAAGCAATCATCAAATTACCCACGAAATTACACAGCAATAACTCAAGCTTCGTACGACACAAGTGAACACTCCAACGCATAACATTTGAGAGGCTGTTTAATGCAAGTTGGACTATTCCTGAACTGATTCCACGGTAAATGTGACTGGAATATGGCTCAAAATAACCCGCGCGGGAAGCAAACTGCGTTAGCGTTGATTTCTGTAAACATGCGTGTACGCATAAAATATGCCTTCTAATACATGTTGTAAATTGTGAAGCTTCAATTATTGAAGACAAGTTAAAAATATGTTGTTGAGGATTCTTTGAATGTAAATGGATTTAATTGGATTTGAACTTTTTTGGACTGGTCAGTTGTATTACGTCTCAAATGGCATTTATACAATTACAGCTAAGACACGCAGTGTTATTGTATAGTCTAGGGTTGTTTTTGTTTATTGTAAGGTGAATTACCAACCTCATCAACTTTGGTGCCAGGGTAATTATTGAGCGGCCTTAGGCTCCTGACATGACCAATGTAACAACTACATGCTTTTTAGTTGAATCTGTGGAATTAATTGCGCATGATAATTGTGTCTAAATTTACATAATTCTCTTTGTAATATGACTGTGCAATTTATCTATTTATGTATATCAGCCTAAATTCATATCCAATTTTGGACGTAGGCCTCTTCCATGTTTTTCCACTTCCGACGATCTTGAGCTATCGACATTCAGCCATATCCTGCGTGCCGTGTATATGAATTAAAAATAGTCAATGATTAATGGAGACTTGAAGCCCATGCCAAAACTAGGTTAGGTGCTTAGAAAACCTAGCATGTACTTATGCAAAAAAAAATATACTTGAACACATCTCTTTTGTATCTGAAGCACATCCACTTATTTTTAAGTCTATTTACTGTTCACGTTGACTCACATCAGGAAACACGGAAGTTACCAAACTTTGAAGGCTTACGGTAAGTCGGAAATTTACTTCATTTACCGGCCTGCCTGGCCAAATGAACTGAAGCCGGTAAGATACGGCCACGACTAATTTTCAATTAAAACTTCATCAAACTTAAGCTAGGAACAAACTCAGGAGACGGTGGCTTGAGATGCAAGCGATAAGGTGGCAGGAACCTTACAATGGTTTATAAAAGGAAGCGTTTCGAAAGATTCTAAAGCGGTCTTTGATCGTTGAAGCGTGAAAGGAAAGCTGGAAATTTGTTAAGCCTTTAAAACTCCACATCGGGCTTTTGGAATGATAATTCATTACGGAGAAAAATTAAATTAAAAATTTAAAAAAAACCTCCGACCAAAAAAAGTACTCAATTATTATGACAAAAGGTTAAAAATGCTAAACCCTATAAAAAGCAAAAAAATAACTTATCCCACATATGTTTGCAAGCAAGTAACATTCCTATCACACTTAACAAACGACCTGATGACCTTGAAGACCTGAACCGATTTCCACCAAACATAGCTAAGAACACTCTCAACTTCTTCTTCTTTGCGAGTCGATGGCGATCGATACTAAATTTTTGCTGACCAATAATTGGCCACGCTTACGGCATTATCAGTGGCTTCGTAAAGGTCTCTCAACTGATATACCTTTCAAACATAAAAAAACCGTAATAAAATCGGATTATCCGTTTGAGACTTACAATGCCACAGACAGACACATACACATTTACACAGACACGTCAAACTTATAACACCCCGACGTTTTTGCGTCGGGGGTTAAAAATAATTAAAAACTAACATAAAAAATTTCAAACTGAAAATAGCCTACAACCTCTTTCTCCTATTTTTTTTTAAGTGTTCTTGAAATAAGACTGTTTAAAATGATATTCAAACCAGAGCAGCGAAATTTTAAAGATTTTCTAGATAGCAAGGTGTGTGTACGTTTTGAAACTAAAATTTGGGTGTGTATTTAAGCTTGTAACTTGAACCCCGGAAGGCAATGATAAGATCTTTGCTAAACTAACTTTCTTTAGGTAACTTGAAAATAGCGTTTGTGGTTCATACTCGCGTTTACTTAGGCAATTTATTTTTGTAACAATTCGAATAGGTACCACGAGAGGTTTTTTTCTCTTCACTCTTCATCGAAAGTATGTTTTGCCTGTAACTAGTTAACAATATACTTTAATTCTACATAGAGCTAACTAGAAATTCTTTAGAGTACGTAAGTACAGGAAATAATTACTTTTTTCCCACACTGGAGCCCACAATCTTAAAGCCAAGTCTCATAACTCCACAACATAAGTACAAACAGTCTTTGAACATTTTCTTTTACAAGCAATTTCCAAGTCTGTAGACGCAACATATGCTAGCGACAGACTCTGATCCACCATGTCGACGCATGTGACGTCGCATTGGACGTGAAATTGGATTTTTATCCGATGTTACGATAAAGCACGTCAGTTCCAACCCCCCAGTCCTCTACAGATAATGCCTGGACTAATCTTATGGGAAAACGCTTCGATAGTTCCAGAGGGAGGTATGCTGGGGCCAGTGTTATTGCTTTTACTTCGCGTATTAGGGTACGATATGGGTATAAAACACTAAAAATTTAAGGTATTATTTTTGTCTTTTAGGTACGGACCCTCAAAATTATCCATAACTCATGTAAATATTTTAATGATAGACAATACAAGCACTTTTCAAAAGTAAAATTTGAACCAAAGAAAATTAATATAAAGATCAAAGATTCAATACGAATCAAACTTGAAACGATTCTAAAATACCTTTAAGTGTAATTAAACACTAACCACGGAAAATATTGAACATTCATTGCAATTCCTTATCACTGGCATTCTACGAGTAGCGGAAGCTTACTTTTTGGTTTTCTTTGCTCGTTCTTTTTCACTTTTAAAAAGCTGTTTTAGCTGCAAGTATAAGGAAATTGTTACTGCAGTTTCTGTAGAACTTAGTTACAAAGCATTTCAGAAGGCTCTTTGCGTTCATTGACAGCTTTCCTCGCTTAGTTTAGTTCTTCGTCGTTGCTCGGAAGATAAATGAGCAGACTATAGAGTTTGATAGCAGCTGCAAGACCAATTTCTTCCCAAGTTTTCAAATTGGCAAAGAGATTTATTTGAAACTACTTTGATTCAATTTAAATTGCATGAATATGTCTTTGTCCTTTAGAGGACGGCTTATTTGGAGTTGAGACGTATGTAACGCTATTCGTCTAGTCTTTTGTAATATCCGCTCTTGACGATGTGAAACCCTGTGAAGTTGTGAAGCTGTCGAAGTTTGGATTCTTTGTTGGAGCACCACGTCATGTAAAATTTTCTAAATTGAATAATCTGAATGGGATATAGACTGAAAAATAACAAAATAAAAGTTTTGTGATAGATATGCAATAAAACATTGTGACATTGGTTACTTCCAGAGAGTCATCAAAACGTTAGTCAAAACCATTCTACATGAGGTTAACGAAGTTCATGTAGTGATACTAATTTTTCTGTACGTTTTTAGCAAATAAAGCATAATAATTGTCTTGTCTACAGCGCGAGGGAGCTGCTCGCAGCGATGCGGAGCGCGAGCGGCGCGCGCGCGGGGATTGGGAGGCGCGTGCGCGCGCAGCCGAGGCCGACGCCGCACGGCTCGCCAGCAAACTGCACGCGGCGCAGCGGGAGATTGTCAGGTGAGTCGCTTTTACAAGATGATGATGATGTCGATGATAGCAGTAGTAGTGATACAGAAGTGTCCTTGAGGGAATGGACAAGACATCCTTAGTTAATGGACTCGTGTTCGAGTATACTTTAAAAGACCTATTTACCTTTACCTATTTTCTTTTTGCATTACATCGGTTATTGTGTTTCCATCAAGATTATTAATTATGATTAAAACCTAGATACAACAGAATTTATCCTCTTCTACGCTATTATACAAATCCTTAAACTTCTCGACTGTATGTTTTACTTTGATAATAGATGTTGTCTAAAATACTGCATCGCTTATGAACAAACAAAGAACTAATTACAACACGCCCACAATCTAAAACAAACTTCAACTAAAATTCTGCAACAAAATTACGTTCAAGGCAAACATCGCTTTGTATCGAATAGTTTCAAAACTGAAAACAAATTTGCAATACAGCAATAACGAGATTGTGGACGAACAAGTGACGTTATTAATAAAACCGAAACAGACGAGACCAATTTAAAATATTGCCCTTTACAAACAATCGGACATCGGAATTCGAATACCGGTTCAAATTGCATCGGCATTCGCATATTAGGTTCGTTAAATCGAAATAACAAGTCGTGTAATCAGTATCGTCAGAAGCTTCCTCCACCGCGTAAATAAATGAAGCCATTCCAATTTCAAATTTACGTATCAATGCCGCATCGACAACGGACAGTTATGGCGGCATTTAAATTAATGAACCGTTAAAATCGCGAACTACAATCGGTTTAACCACCGCGTAATGTGTAATGATACTCTGATATCAACGCTCCATTAGGCGGTTGGTTTATTCAGTATTCCTTATCTGCTTATACGTGAATGTCGTGAATAAGGACTGAATTGACACAATACATGGTTAACGGTTGATATTTTGTACTTTTTTGATGTACATTAGAATTTCACGCCTGCCTTCAAATTCCAATTTCAAAATTAATCAGCATTTGATCTTTGGAATTAGAAGCGGAACTTGGCGATCGTCGCATGATATCGCACCACTTCGGTAATTAACGAAGTTAGCTTCGAATTTAGAATTTACGTTACCGGTGTAATCGGGCCGGTGTCATTGGATGGCGATAAGCGCGCGTCCGATTGGTCGATGGGCCGTAACTTTGTTCGAAATACGAACTTTGGGATTTACGGCCCCGAGACCGTTATGGATTTGACCCAATTTGCCCGGGTTGAATTGAAATCGGATTTTTTTTCGGCTATTGGCTATTTATTGGGTAGAATATTCGTATTACGAGTCAGCTCAACGCTAAATGACAATACTTTCTGAATTTCCAGATTTGCTGAAAGACTCTAATCTTTCAGCGTCTGGAATTTGATTTCGATGATAGGAAAATAATGCGAGCATTTGTCCGTTGGACCATGAGGCTTCAAATGGATCCAGTGTCAATCACAAGCCTGTGGGAATGTTCGCATCTGGAGCCTGAGGGTCGGAGGTTTTATCGAGTTCATGTTTTGAGGGCAGGAAAAGTAGAAAAACAAATTCAATTCGTCAAAGTATTTGGGGTGAGATAAAGCGATTATTGCGGTCTAAAAAATACTGATACTGTTTAGGTAGACATTTTTTTTGTGAAAGGTTTTTAGTATGTTGAGTGAAAAGGGTTCGTGGATGAAATATTCAGATCGACAGAAATACTTCCTGCCGTTGGAAAGGTATGTCTATGTATTTTTTTGGAATAAAAATAATCAAATACAACTTGAACCACTAAAACAAAAACCATCAACTCACAATTTTTGTTTTTGGTAAGGGTCTACATTTTTTTATATTAAATTCAGTATTATCAATCGCATTAAAATTATTTTTTCGTGATGTTTTGCAGTACATCTCTCTAGCATTTTTGTCATCGATTTGACAGATCCGGATATAAATACGTATATTAGCGACTGCCTGACAGAAGAGAAAACCAGCGCAATACATACCTCGGGAATATATTTCTAAGAAATGTGGGTCTCCTCACAATCTATTCCTTCACTACTGAGTAAGTTAATTTTGCAAAGATACGCAGTTTTAATAGAAATTATTAACCCGAAAAAGATAAGAACATTGAAATACTCACCAAAACTTGTCACAAAGATAATGTAACATCCAAGATTCCGAGCCGACCGAAGGTCATAGATTCAGTTCCTCCCCCAAACGCAGTTTAAACTACTAACTTATGCAATCTTACGTCAAACTCTCTTTGCACTCGAGTCACGTCGCCTGAGTGCGGTAGGCCCGAGTTCGATTCCCGGGTGTGAAGAAGGGCGAGCAATTTGTATGTGGGTGGCGTACCGGCATCGATTTATTAAAGGAAAGTGCGTTGTGCTCGTGTAATTGAGAAGGTGTATAGTTTGAAGGTATAGTTCTTGGTATTCTAACATATTCCAATTGAAGAAGTCAGTGGCACAGTCGTACATCCATCGCAAGATAAACTGAGCATCAACGCTTGGTGTTTCTGGTAGATTTGTGTGGTCAAAATAGGATAGCACACTTACAAAAAATCTGGCCTTTTTCCCACCGTGGTAAGCAGAGATTATGGAATTCAATACCTACCTTGTCTAAAGTCATACCCAATTAGTAGCAATTTTTCGCTATGCTACCAGTTTAACCGAGTGAGAGCCCACAGCGTTCCCCATTTGTCCGGCCATGTAGTTAATGCCAGTTGCGGCAAATCTAAAACAAAGCTGTGAGTTGTCTTTGGCAAAACATGTTATGTAAATAAAATTAAACAAAAAAAATATATTATGTTCTATTGAATAAATTAAACCGAAGCCATTTCGTCCCGGCTACTTGCCGAATTAAGTAAGTAGTCGTTGCAAGAGTCTCGATAATAACCCATCCATGTCCACCAGGATTGGCTAATCCAGGTCAGTCTCAGATTTCACAACTCATATGAAACAGAAGAGATTATTTTCAATCACACAAAACTGATGACTTTTGTTTTTTCGTAACTCATCCTTCAGACGGGATACACTACACTTTTTTTTTTTTTTTTTTTTTTGACGTGACTTATTGTAGATTTGCCGCAGATGGCATTAACTACTTGGCCGGACAAATGGGGAGCGCTGAAGGCTCTCACCCGGTAAGATACACTACACGGTGCTCCACATTTTATAGCAATTTATCACCAATTTTAGCTGGGCAGTATGGAGAACTATTAAAATTTACATTTGGCTTGGTGGATTACCAACCTCATCAACCCTGGTGTCAGGCTTATTATAGAGCCGCCAAAGGCCCCTGACGTCACTCATGATTTGAGCTTCTAGTTTTTATTCTCATTCGACAGTTGATACCCAGTGTCCTCAGATATGTCGATTCGTTAACGTATTAAATACCCAAAGATCTACCTCAGCTTCAAAAATAGCCATCTCTTCTATATTCTTCAACACCCCAGCTCAAGTTTATAAGTACACATCGATCGTTAAAAGTTTAGTATTACATGGAAATTGGAATGTAAGGGGCTCTAAACGACACCTTTCGGAGCCCAAGCCAACCTCGCCTGCACGCGGTACATCCTGCTATTCAACGAAAGAGGCTCTGGCGACCCACCAACACGCACTGGACCAGCGCGGTGGGCTTATGGTCCAAACCCCCCCCAATATGACCTCAACACATAAAAAACGGCCCCCAGTCCCCGGCAGCCCCGTTGTCCGTGGCTACGGTAGCGGCTACGGTAACGGCGGGGCAGGGGGTGCGAAGAATCTCCGGGCTGGATTCGGCTACCACCAACGACGACTGTACCTGGCAACATACAACACGTGCACACTGAGGACCGACGAGAAGCTTACCGAGTTGGAAGAATCTATCAGCAGGTTACACTGGGATGTCATCGGGTTGTCTGAAGTCCGAAGAAAGGGCGAGGACACGATAACTCTGGGCTCCGGTAACTTGCTGTACTTCCGGGAGGGCGAACAACTGTCCATGGGTGGTGTCGGGTTTATCGTCCACAAGTCCCTAGTCAACAACGTGTTGACCATCGGTAGTGTTTCGAGCAGGGTAGCGTACCTGGTACTCAGAATATCATCGCGATATTCGCTGACTGTCATCCAGGTATACGCTCCGACCTCGGGACACCATGATGACGAAGTGGAGACTATGTATGAGGAGATTTCTAAAGCCATGCATAGCCATAAAAGCCACTACACGATTGTGATGGGGGACTTTAATGCACAGTTGGGGAAACGTTGCGGTGACGAGCTGAGAGTGGGGCAATTTGGATTTGGGGTCCGGAACACCAGAGGCGGGATGCTTGCGGACTTTATGGAGAAGGAGAACCTCTATATGATGAACTCCTTCTTCAGGAAGCCCGCGACCCGCAAATGGACCTGGATAAGTCCCAATGGCAGGTATAAAAATGAGATCGATTTTATCATGTCGACGAAAAAGCACATATTCAATGATGTCTCTGTGATCAATGCCGTTAAGACGGGAAGCGATCACCGCATGGTAAGAGGCACATTGAATATCAATATCAAGCTAGAAAGATCGCGACTGATAAAATCCACGCTCCGACCGGCGCCAGCCCAGATCCAAAACCCCGAGCGCTTTCAGCTCGAGCTTCAAAACCGCTTCGAGTACCTTGAGAACTGCGCAGACGTGGACGATATAAACGACCTGATGGTGGATGCTGTCCGTACGGTAGGTTCTAAACACTTTAGAACCCGCCGTACCAAAACGCAGAAACTCTCCGCACACACACTCGAACTCATGGATAAGAGACACGAAATGAGGCTGCAGGACTCAGCGGATGTCGTACGTTATAGACAACTTAATAGACAGATCTCGAAGTCTTTGACGAGCGACCTTCGCCAATTTAATACTAAACGTATTAAAGAGGCTATAGAGCGGAACAAGGGCTCCAAGGTGTTCGCAAAAGATCTGTCTATTGGGCAAAGTCAACTAGCGAGACTGAAAACTGAGGACGGCAGAATCATTTCGTCGACTCCCGAAATCCTGAGAGAGATTGAGAGTTTCTATAGACAGCTATATTCCACGAAAACATCAGGCGAAAGCATGGCTCGAGACCCTCGAGCCAAGCTTACCCGACACTACACTGAGGATATCCCGGACGTCAGCCTGTACGAGATTAGGATGGCCCTCAAACAACTCAAAAACAACAAAGCGGCAGGAGATGACGGAATCACAGCAGAACTTCTGAGAGCGGGCGGAACGCCAATACTTAAAGTCCTCCAGAGGCTCTTCAATTCCGTCATATTTCAGGGCAAAACGCCGAGGGCATGGAGCGGAAGCGAGGTGATCTTGTTCTTCAAGAAAGGGGATAAAGCCCTACTGAAGAACTACAGACCTATCTCGCTTCTGAGCCATGTCTACAAGTTGTTTTCGAGGGTCATTACGAATCGTCTCGCTTGCAGGTTTGACGACTTCCAGCCTCCCGAACAAGCCGGTTTCCGAAAAGGCTTTAGCACCATAGACCACATCCATACGCTGCGGCAGGTTATACAGAAGACCGAAGAGTATAATTTGCCACTTTGCTTGGCGTTTGTGGACTATGAGAAAGCCTTTGATTCGATCGAGACCTGGGCTGTGTTGCAGTCTCTTCAGAGGTGCCAAGTGGACCATAGGTACATCGAAGTGCTAAGGGACCTCTACCAAAATGCCACTATGTCAGTTCGAGTACAGAACCAGAGCTCTAATCCGATCCAACTGCAGCGAGGAGTGAGACAGGGAGATGTCATCTCTCCGAAACTGTTCACTGCTGCATTGGAGGATATTTTTAAGCTTCTGGACTGGAAAGGATTTGGCATCAACATCAACGGCGAGTACCTGACGCACCTTCGATTTGCCGATGATATAGTCCTACTGGCTGAGACCCTGGAAGACCTGAACACCATGCTCGAGCATCTCAGTAACGCATCCCAACGAGTGGGTCTTAGCATGAACATGGCAAAGACAAAAATTATGTCCAACGACCATGTCGCACCCACTCCAGTTCAGGTTGGGAACGTTACACTCGAAGTTGTAGACCAGTACATTTACCTAGGACAAATAATCCAGTTAGGTAAGTCCAACTTCGAGAAAGAGATCTCTCGTCGGATCCAACTCGGATGGGCAGCGTTCGGGAAGCTGCGGAATATCTTCTCGTCCAGAATACCTCAGTGTCTCAAGACGAAAGTCTTTGACCAGTGCGTGTTGCCAGTGATGACCTACGGCAGTGAGACGTGGCCGCTTACTATGGGTCTCGTGAGGAGGCTCGGTGTCGCTCAGCGGGCAATGGAGAGAGCTATGCTCGGTATTTCCCTGCTGGATCGAATCAGAAATGAGGAGATCCGCAGGAGAACTAAAGTCACCGACATAGCTCGGAGAATTGCAAAGCTGAAGTGGCAGTGGGCAGGACACATAGCGAGGAGAACCGATGGCCGATGGGGCGGAAAGGTTCTGGAGTGGCGACCACGTGTCGGACGACGCTCAGTGGGTAGGCCCGCTACAAGGTGGACCGACGATCTGGTGAAGGTCGCGGGAAGCCGCTGGATGCGGGCAGCGCAGGACCGATCGTCGTGGAGATCCTTGGGGGAGGCCTATGCCCAGCAGTGGGCGTCATACGGCTGATGATGACATGGAAATTATTTTAGTCAAGAAAAATAACAAGGGGAGTCCTTAGTGTCTCGTTACAAATAACACAGACAATTACAGAATACCACACCGCGACTTGGAGGGGAGGTGTCGTTATGTTAACATATCGAGTTTCAATGACATTCTCAATTTTAGCGCGTATTCATTAAATTTGGAAATATACGGGGTTTATGACAGACAAACAGACCCACGTCCGTAATCCTATTCGGGGTAGTCAGAGCGACAGAACAGATCGAAAATTTCATGAGGACGAGGACACAGAGTGAGAGTGGTGGTATCATGCTCTAAAGCTCGTCCCGGCTTGACATGAGCTGGTCGAAGTCCTTAGCTTGTCTTGACATGAGCTGGTCGAGTCAAACTTTTTCGATTTAACATTTTCATTGCGAATTTCCCTAAGCACGAGTGTGTAATAAAGCTACCAATAAAAATATCTTTATTAAAAATCAAACATCTTCACACTTCATAGTATTAAATTCCAAAGTAGGGTACGAAGGGGTGCATCGGATGTCTTATTATTTTTACTCAAGTGCGACCGTGGCGCCCCCGGCACAGCTGGTTAAATAACACAAGTGTTTATTAAAATAAATAAGTACTTTCTACTTCACTGTTCATAAAATACAGTCTGTTTTAAATATTAAGTTCTTTGGTTTTGGGGTATTCATTCAGTCTTTATTTTTCACGGTTTAAACGCTCAGACAGGCATTTGCTTCTGCAAAAAACCGGACCTGTTAAATTTTCAGGTTAGGTAAGCGGACCCTGTGAAAAACGGGGTAACGCTAAGGAGATGACGACTCAGTAATTTTAACAGCTGTCAATCATCCGTCTCTTTCCTTATGGGCGGATAAGAAAACATAGCATAATATAAGTTTACGACTAATTGGGGTAGTCAAAGGTACATCCATCACAAGGTGAACTAAGTACCCGCGCTTCACCGAGCTTTCTGTTAGGCTAACGTGATAGGCGAGCCGTATCGTCGTCTATAATGTTCGAGCCAAATGTGTTAGTAGCTGGCGGATAAGAAAATGTCAGGTATAACTTAAAATAAAATTGGATGGATTCCGAGCTATTCCTAAACTCAAGCCACGATTTAATTGGCCAGAACATCCATATTCATAAAGATAATAAGCAAATGATTTATAATTATGATGATCAGTACATTAAATTTCCACTTAAGACCGCCCCTCCCAGTTTTATGGTGGGATATGATGGTTAACATGTGTTTTAGAATATTCCATTTTAGTACAATTTGATTTAGATGGTGTGTGTTGGCATTGGCTATTAAGCTATTTCTGTAGTGCCTTTTTCGGTTTAATTATGTGTAGGTAATTAATGGTGGAAACAGATCAAAATTCTACTGCATCGTATGCGCTGTCAAAATTTTCAGTTTTATATGAAATTATAATCACTATTTCAGAACTTAGATTCCCGATTTTTGTTTCGTTAATTTGAAATATTGTAAGTGTCATTTTTATTCTCTTTGCCTATCATGTTCCACTCCTGAGCAAAGACCTCCCCTCTCCTTTTCTACAGTTCCTTATCCAGACAGATGTCTTTCCAGTCCCCTTGAAAGGTATTCATACCGTCTTTTCGTCTTCTTTTAGGCCTGACTCTGCTGCGACGTCTATCCATGTAGACACACATGAAGACACCCATTGTATAAGCATTTTGGCCCACTTATCCGGGTGCATTCGGCAAACATCCGAGTGACATTTCTTCTGATGACGTCAAAAGAATTTTTGAAAGCGTCTTCTGACAATTCTTTGCATTTCAAGCCGTGTTATAGCATACATTATGGTATATTAAAATAAAAGCTGCTTATGCTCTACTTTGCAGGGCCATTTTGATATTTTAGTAAAAGATTTACTTATAGCTTTTTATATGTGTCAAGTGATAGTATAATTAAGTGCGTTAATCAGGATTGCTTCTATGCTGTTCTGGGAGCAAATAAAAAACATAGAACACGTTCAGCTGCTTGTCTTCCCGGGCATGTCGTAAAAACCGACAGAGGGATTGCGTCCTCTAACATGATGGACTAATGTTATGGGCGATAGGCTGATCCCTTATCACCATAAGGTT
The DNA here is from genome assembly GCF_024362695.1 of Pectinophora gossypiella. Classification (NCBI taxonomy): domain Eukaryota; kingdom Metazoa; phylum Arthropoda; class Insecta; order Lepidoptera; family Gelechiidae; genus Pectinophora; species Pectinophora gossypiella. The sequence goes on from NC_065409.1 coordinate 2,791,396, forward strand.
CATCATATCCATCTTAGGACTTCGTATCAACAGTGGCTGCAAGTTGTCTTTGATTACTTGTGGCTCTGCCCACCCCAGTTGGGATTACGGGCGTGAGTTTATGTATGTATGTATGTTAATCAGGAATTCGATTAATTTTCAATAATAAAATTTGAGTCCTTGGAACGTTGAAGATACTAATTTAATGGTAACACTCACGTAACACTTACTTCTCCAAACGGCTAGCAATGCTGGCTTTTCATATGATTTAGCATACCTTGTTTTATTATACCATAACTAGCATCAAGTACCTACACTACTTTACAACTCTCAGCAGACACACGCAATATTTTAGGTCTCGTAAATAAGTTCAAGCACTAAAGATCCGTTTCAACAATAGATATACCTATTCCCCAAAATCTGTGGCGATATATTTCCCTGATAAAATCGAGAGGAATCGAGTTACATCGCACGTGCGACCACATGTACCCGATTCACGTTCAACATCAATATTCATAAGAGCTAATCGAGAATCGATTTGTCTCGATATCGAGTGGAATCGGATAGTTTGTGCACCCTGAACTTGGGAGTTAGCTAGGTATATTACTTAGGTAATAAATGCAGTCAGTAATATAGCTCGGTTTGGTGTGGGTACTTAGTTCTTCACGAGATATTTTGTATGCAGTATTTTACAAAAAGTAGTGATTGCGCTATGGAATTTGAAAAGCGGTAAAGTAGTTATCTGTTTACAAGAGAGTAAGGTTGAACCGGCGACAGCGGTTCTCATACAAAATGCGGGTTAGGGCCTTTTGAACCCCTTTCTTCTATTCCGTGATCTTAGACTGTTTTCTATTTCTAGATTAGCATTTTATATATATAATATCATATCTTGTCTAGTTTGAGGTGTCCTTCTGCTGGGCAAAGACCTCCCTCCGTTTCTTCCAGCATTCTCTTTCTTTTAGATTAGCATTTTATAGTTTATTTTTAACCCCGTTGGTGCGAACCCTATTATACAGATTAAAAAGAGCCTGAATTATGTCTCAGTCTGCACATAATTGATAATGAAATTTAATTGTACTTACAGATATAATGCAGTCGTTCCCTGTTATTATAATATCTACTTTACCAAAGAATACAGCAAAACAAAAACAAAAAACCCTAACCTAACCATGAACTTCATAGCGTTCCCGACCTAATCCACGTCTATTTATGGCATCTTCCCTTCCCGCCCTTGGTCATAAAACTTATAAATAATAAACCGTGGTGTTATAGGCAAGAATGCTCGCCACGATAACGTGATGGTATGGTGGGTGCTGGGATGGTGAAATAATCGATAGAAGGTGGTTTGAAATTGTATGCAGAACCTTGGGGATTTTGTTTATTATGCAGCCTATTGCAGCATGCAGCTTGCGTTTTCAATGTTGAATCTACTCTGTCTGTCCAGCTGGACTGCTGCAGTTATTTGTCATGGGTTTTGTCACTCCTTTGTTTGCTTTTTTCATCTTATCATTTATCTATTTTAAGATTCACCATCGGTATATAGATAGAAAATTATATAAAAATAAGATCACTTATTTAAGAGCCACGCTCTTGTCGGTGTAGCATTCTCCATTATTGTCTATCAAATGCCAATTCTTTTACTTCCTTATAAGACACGACTCCCTCTTTCACGCAAGTCAATATATTTATGAAAACATTATGTATGTGCGTAAAAATGTATCTCTCCTTCCGAGAAACTGTGAAAGGCATACTTACAATACAAGGAATAAAAATAAAATTGTTGTTCAAAATTCTAGATTAAGTAAATTAAATTCATCTTTTTTGGGGGTATGTATACGTTTTTACAATAAAATACCAGATAATATTTTAAATTTGTCAGAGAACAAATTTAAAGCACACGTGAAGCTTACTTTATGTAAAAAAGCCTATTATAAGATTAATGATTACCTAAATGATAAAAATGTCTGGTATTGAATGTGTTCCTCTAGTTATTAAATAACTTGTAATGTACCCTCATTGATTTAAAAGATGTGTTGCTGTTGCAGTTTCTTGTCATTTCTTCTCCTCAGCCATAACACCTTGCGAAATGACGTAAATTCAAAAATGTTACATTGACCTTCAACAAGTTTATCCATGATAATTACGTTGAATAAATGATTCTGATTCTGATTCTGAATCTGTTATATAAGCTCTTCTTGGTCTTCCTCTCTTTCTTTGTATCTTCCCTTCTATGATGTTTTTATTAAATTCGTTTTTTAAAAAATAATATGCAGCGGACAATTATACCATTATACCATGCGCAACGTGATAAAATTTTGCTACGGTCATTTTATCGATTTTGACGATATAATAATGTCGTTTTGTCGATTAGTGCTAACCAAAAAGTCATGTCGTTCTATCAAAATACTGTGATTAGTGTGATATGTTGTCGATGAACGCCAACATGACACCATATCAATATCAGATTCTATGGACTTTTGATATATCTACGTCAATATGTTCATCTTAAACTGCCTCTATACGTCCCACTGCTGGGCACAGGCCTCCCCTCAATCAACCGGAGGGGGTATGGAGCATACTCCACCACGCTGCTCCACTGCGGGTTGGTGGAGGAATATGTTCATACTGTCACTTATATTTAAATGACAAAAATAAGCTTGGATTGCTCTCTTTTAGCTTAAATTGACTTGAATTTAACAAAGGATTTAACACGAAAAGCATGCATATTGCCAAATACAAAAATATTTTTGTTTCACAAAATTGCTATCTACATCCGTTTCTCGACGTGATAAACGTTTATCGAGACGGCAATTTAATCGAGCGTGACACGCATGTTAGAGAAAATGACAAACTTATTGATTTCGAGAAAACGTTGTTTAGTAAAAAAAGTGTTTGAGGTAACTTAAAGTAAACCTTTTAGTACATAACACCTTGTCCATCAAAATGCAAGCTGCTTGCTTGCACGCTTGCTTAATTATAGATTAAGAATATTCTCGGTAACGAAAAATATAAAATTAGGAAGAAACACTTTACCAAAACAAAATTATGAACCTATGCATACAATAATGCTGTTCACATGACAAAGATATCACGGGACATCAATATCTATGCACCTGCGACATGTCTCGTAGAAGGCGAGGGGCAGGGTAAAGATGATCGACAGCATGTTGCATTTACAGCTGTAAATCTTTTTTAGTAAAGTTGTTTTTCTTAAGTAAAGAAAAAGAAATGATATACCTCCAGAATTATTTTCTTGTTATCGATTTATGAAGCATGCCCAATGGTTTTCAGATTTGTCTTAACATTGATAATCCTCCCAAATCTTGAATCTCGTTATTTTGTGGATTATTTTAATTAATTTTATAATGGTGGAATTACTGCTGTTATTAAGATTTTAGACCGTACCACTTTGACCTTTCTTAATTCTACTTTAAATAATTTTAAATAATAGTTAATTGTATTTTTTTTATTAATATTGTTTGTAAAGTTGTTATTTTCTGTCATATATTTTTTATTCATTTTTGTTAATTTTATATTAATGTTTATTTGGTTTCTCAAAGGAACCTTGTTTTTCCATCATCGCATTGGGTTTGCCTGTAATGGTGATGTGTTTGTACTATTAGATATAAGTAAATAAATAAATAAATAAATAATTATTTGTAACATACAAATTATCATACATTGTAACATGTACATACACTCCTATTTGTGTTTTTTTTGTTGATATTGCATTATCACGTTTTTAATTTATTTATTTGTGTAGTTTTGTTTAATAAATTTTCACATTGATAATATTATTTTTATTATTTTATTATTATTATTACTGATATCAGTAAGATTGTATTTATGATATCACAAACCTCAAAATAGTTTATTTTTACTTAATACGAGAAGAAGATGTAATTGTAATGTATCGCAATTTAGCAATTTAGCTATCTCGAAAATCTCGTGGTCATATTATTATCCATATTCATCACAACATTCAGGGTTATTGACCCAAAATGTTATTCGATCTCGATCACTGGTCAATAGATACGTTATTTATAAGTAAATGTTATGCCAGTTACAAATTTCGTGCTGTTTATCAAAATACACCGTATAGTATACTATAAACGCCCTCGCACGCTCACGTCAATGAAAATTAAACGGAACGCGCAACCCCTCATCTTTGTCACATGTCTCCATCATTCCGCTTGCATCTCTCCAAATATCCTACCATCTCATTCTGTACTTTATTCCCTTTGTTTTAGACCTTTCAGTTTGCAGATTGGGTGCGCCGATGGCAAATGTAAAGTTGTCGTCACAACGGTCTACCATTCTACTATTATCTTCCATCTAACCATTTTCAGTGTCATTTCCTAACTTATACCTTTGTAATAAAGACTCAGGTATTTGTAGCTTAAGTTTGTCAATGGCAATTGTAAAGTTGTCATTCATCTGTACAGTGGCACTCTCATTTCTCTGTTTGTAGTAACATGTTGCAATTAGCTCTTAGGAATGGAATGTATGTTCCGTCATGTGTATTCTTACGAGATAGATTGTTTAGATAATTATCAGTTGGTGTAATTTATTATATTATAATATTAAAGCACGTTGAATGACCGCTAAGATTTACTTTGCATTCTACCATCCCACGCTTCAATACATTGTGCTTTTTCACCCTAAAGGATGCCTGACAGTAATTGCTGCTTAGGAATAAGGCCATCTATTGGATCTGTTTTGACCGTTAGTAACGTCCGTTGTATGTTATATAAATAAAGCTTTATTGATGACTGATTTTCGGCTATTTTTAGACTGGGATAATAATTATAAACATTTAATTAATCTCTGGATGCCTGGTTTCGGATCACCTCCATCTAGACAATCTCTCTTCCTCCCACCTTTAAACATGGTGTCTTAAAATAATACTGGGAGGAAGCCTTCATCGAATCCTATTTGTCCGGCCAAGTAAGCAAGACGTCTCCAAAAAAATCACATTATCTTTGAATAGAAAACTTCTATACAAATCTTGGGAAAATATAAGATTGTGTATGTTTTCGATGTCTCAGATTTATTTTTGCTATTTCACACGAAATCCACTCGTAAATTCGCTTTTTACAGGGATTCAATGTTGATTCGAAAATGAATCTTCTTATTTCAGCAAATAAATCAACTATTCTGTAAACTAAGTATTCGACGAGAAACGGTACTAGGTATAACAAAGGACATAGCGTAAACAACTGCAGCTATAAAACATCCCCTATTTTACAGCTGCCTGGGAGAAGTAGAAGAATTTGCATACACTGTGATCAGGGTTTGAATTTAAAACATTTAGTTTCGCATAAAAAACAAATTTGGTTCTAGATTGAAAGCTGTTTGCATAAAAAACTCGCGGCAACTTTGTTAGTTACGGTTTTGGAAACTAGTTTCGATCTAGACTTAATGAGAGCTCGGATGTTGCATACATTGTTGTGTTTTATACTAAACCCGATTATCTGTACTTATCTTTAGGTCTTGTTTAGTGTTTTACATAAAACTTCTTTCCTTGTTAAATGTTTTTGTTTTGTTTTATAGCAGACACATTTTTATTGTTGTATCTTCGATCTGGAAGAAAGAGATGTTTGCTTACTTATTACATCTTTGATGTGTTTAGATATGGTTATACTGGCTAAATTAAAACGTTACAAACTTAACATCAACAAATATCGTAAACGACCTTAAATACTACCTTTTATCTTCTATGACAAAACTTAGGCGAATCATAACACAATTTAAGATGGTTTCTACATATATGACCTCACGCCTATTTCCATTTGCTTCGATCCTGACACTTCTTTTGCTTCCGCCACATTCATCAATCATTTCATACACGCGCTCGCATCGTACATTTTTTTTTTATGGACATCTCCAATTCGGTCATTATGCGTCCTTCTAGATCTCACTCTGCCAGCTTACCAACCTTCGCTTTACATACCTCTTTCATAATCATATCATCCTTCATCTGCTCTACGTCCAAATCATTTTAACATTCCCTTATCAATCTAGCTTTAGCTATCAAATCTTCTTATTCTTCTTCTACCATGTAGATTGTGAGATCGTTGATCAATCTCAGTAACCCTGGTGTCAGGATTATTCTTGAGCGAATACTTACTATAGTATCTATCTAGTTCTAGCTTGTTTCTATACCAGATTATGCATAAGTTGACCATGCTAGACCGTGCCGAATATACCACCAACACTGAAGCAAATAAGCTCATAGAATCCACAGGCTTTGCGTCTCCGCAGGATCCCCACACCACCTAAGTAATATCTGTGCTCGCTTCCGAACTAATACCTTTCGCCGACAAACCTTAGGGATTAACTGTACAAGCTTTATTGGTGCCAGAGACGTTTGACTCCAAGGATTTTGTTTGGAGATTCATTCATCGATAAGATGGTTTTAAAATTAAAAGACTGCAAAGAAAATGATGTACTAAGTTGTTTGGTAGATACATAGATAGTCATTGACATTACAGGCTGATCACCTGATTGTCCGAAAGTAAGATGATCCGTGCTTCGGAAGGCACGTTAAGCCGTTGGTCCCGGTTACTACTTACTGATGTAAGTAAGTAGTCGACACATGAGGCATGTCACAGCCCTTTGGCGGCTCAATAGTAACCCTGACACCAGTGTTGATGAGGTTGATAATCCGCCTCACAACCCACACGATAGAAGAAGAAGTGATCAAAAAGTCGACTGGCCAGACAAGTACGTATATATCTATTTTTGTAAAAAATAGAATTTATTTTTATAAACATTTACAAAATGTTCCTATACAATACAAAACATATTTTTTATTGTATATATCTATTATAAAAAAATTATGCTTCCTTTTCCTTTTACTTCTTACTAAAATCTCTTTTACGAGTTCTGTAAATAATCAATTTAGATAAAACTAAATTACGACATAATAATATAATATATGAATTAAATTTTATTACAAATATTTCACGATTTTAATACCGGTTATTCTCAAAACCAGTGAAATAAATACAGTTCGCTCGATTTAGAAATTGCTGGAAACTCCGGGATTTGACTAGTTTATTTTCGAGATTTAATCCGTAGTAAAATAAGGTTGATCCAACTGGTGTAGTGGATATTCTGGGAAATCCCATCTGTATCACGAACGGTTGGCACCCGGCTACGCTTCCTATGAATATTAAGTGTTAATATTTTGTCAGAAATATACTTCGCAACTGCATTCCAATTTTCTTCCTGGTCACTTACCTACGCTGATCAGTATATCCGCTCTTGATTTATCAGCTCTAACATCATCATCATCAGCCCATTAATGTCCCCACAGCTGGGGCCTTCCCTATGGATGGATAGGGAGATCGGGCCTTAAACCATCACGCGGGCCCAGTGCGGATTGATGGTTATTAACGACTGCTAATGTAGCCGGGACCAACGGCTTAACGTGCCTTCCGAAGTACGGAGGAGCTCGAGATGAAAACTTTTTATTGTGGTCACCCATCCTATGACCGGCCTTTGCGAAAGTTGCTTAATTTCAACAATCGCAGACCGAGCGCGTTTACCGCTGCGCCACCGAGCTCCTACATACTACAGCTAACTACTACAGCTCTAACATAAACACAACATAAAACATAAATAGCCTATATATACGTCCCACTGCTGGGCACAGGCCTGCCCTCAATCAGCCGGAGAGGGTATGGAGCATACTCTAATAACTGTAATAGAGTATTTTTACGGCTAATAGCCGTGACCAACGCCTTAACGTGCCCTCCGAAGCACGGAACCAACTTATTTTTTCAGACAATCAGGTGATTCAAGCCTGTAATGTCCTTTCCAAACAAAGGACAGTCTCACAATGTTCGACAATGTCCCCATCGGGAATCGAACCCGGACCTCCAGATCTAACCACTAGAACACGGAGGCTGTTCTGTTGTGTGGAAGGGGGTTGTTATCAGCTCTATGAAATAAATACAAAAAACACAAACACGTTCAGCTGCTTCTCTTCCCGGGCATGTCGTAAAAACCGACAGAGGGATTGTGTCCTCTAACATGATGGACTAATGTTATGGGCGATAGGCTGATCCCTTATCACCATAAGGTTCATCATATCCATCTTTGGAATTCGTATCAACAGTGGCTGCAAGTTGTCTTTGATTACTTGTGGCTCTGCCCACCCCATTAGGGATTACGGGCGTGAGTTTATGTATGTATGTGTGTATGAAATAAATACATTTTTGATTCGGTACAAGTTGCGCCACTATCACAATGTTCGTTGACATTTGGGGGATTTAAAACGCTACATTGAGTCAAATTATGACGTCATGTCAGTGTATTATGTTTTTAAAAGACGCTTCTGTGGTTTTCTCTTTAAGGCGACGATAGTGTTGGTAGCTCAATCACTGTCGCACCAGATATTAGAGCCTTAACAGAATCTTGAAGGTCAACCAGCATCAAACCTTAGGTAGAACTTTACAAAAAATAAAACAGAAAAACAGCTGAAGATCGATTTCATGACATAACAATAACCGTGGTGAGGTTGCGAACGTGCTTGGGATGAGCAACGCAGGGGATGGTCATATATCACGGAGTATCTTCACTTTCAATGCAATGTGCACGGATCACGTATTGTAGGGGTGAATACACTTCTGTGTGCATAGGAGAATGATACATACAGACAAGCTGTTTGCCTTCCCAGGCATTTCGTAAAATCTAAAAAGGATTGTGTCCTTTCGAACACGATGACACAGTCATTAGCTCACTACTATATCCTATTTTTTTTCACTTATAAAAACTTTATTTACTCCATAAACAAAACAGTTACTTACAGAACAAAAATGTCAAACAAAAAAAAAATAAAAATAAAACAAATAAACAAAACTCAAAATAAAATAAAACATTGGGATAGTCAGAGGCATATCTATTACAAGATGAACTCGATGGACAGTTGTTATGGGCGATAGGCTTCCCTTGTCACCATAATCATCATATCTATCTTAGGACGTATCCAAAGTGTCTTTCAAGTATATGTTTTTAATTTATACTCGTTAAACATTAATTTGTTTTGCATGAAGATAGATAGTACGAAGTCACTTATCGAAACCAACAATATTTCAATCAACCATTATGATTCCGAATGTAAAACCCAAAACATTATCATTTATTATTACCTTCAATTAAATAAACCTCCACCATAACAATTCATTCGTTGCATTTTGAATGAAATTGAAATTCAGCGCAAATTCATAACAGCACCCGTAGCTCTATTCTGGAATAAATGGTGAATGAACGTTGAATGAATGGAGAGTGAATGATAATGGCGGGAGTGACATGAGAGTGAAGGAATGAAAGGCGCTAAGAATAATATTGCCCTACGCGCCTTCGTCTCGATTTCTGCGTGCCATAGTAAAAATATAACAGTAGGTACATATTTAAAATTATGTTTCCTATAGCGCACGCAATTTCAACGCACACCTATGTATTAACTACTTGAAAGAAAGTTAAGGCCAGGTTTATGGAATTTCAGTGTTAAAGCTGTCTTTAGCACTGAAATCCCATAATATCTGTATATTATAAGCCATATGCTAACGCGTTACCTGCCCATTGCCTACATGTTAAACTTTTAAGCTAATGTCTGCGACAAGCTGCTGAACGAATTCTATATTTTGTCTTTACTCCCGACCTCGACCGACTGTTTTCTTTATTCTATGATGTGACACTCTTGTTCATCTGATGTTCAGTTTCACCTGTACGTAGGCACTGTTTACCTAGCTATTATGGCTTTTTGTTTCGTTCATAAAAGGGTGCTGTTGTTCATGAAAGGTAGGTGATAGTGTGAAAAAAGATAGTGATCTTTTTGATGACAACAGATATGGAAAAAAACTTAAAAAATAACCTACGATAAACGGTTCATCGAGTCTAATTTCAAAACTTTTTGTTTTCCTTATATACTTATATCTTCTTTGGAATATATTACATAAAAAGTTTCAAACCACGGTTTCGGACTTGCACCAATGAGTTACTAAAATTATCTTAATTCCAAAACACAGTTGGCTCGACCATTATACACGGAGATACGGCTCACCACCTATCACGTTGGTCTAACAAAAAACTCGATGAGGTGTGGGTACTTAGTTCATCTTGCAATTGATGTAAGTACCTCTGACTACCCCAATTGAAATATATCTAGTCGAGAACTTATGTTATGATGCTATACACTATAAAAAGTATTATTTGGATATCCAAACACAACTTTGCTATGTGCGTACAGCAACCATCGTAATAGCTCATGTTTCAGCCATCTGTCTTCCTGATAAATAGACAATACAGCATCCATGCATAAACCAATTCGGTATCCTTCAGAATGCACCCTCGGCCCTCAAGAAATCAGGGTGCATACCCCTGTTTGTGCCAAGATATATGATTTTAATAATCGCCAAGATTACAGTAAGGAGGGCCTCCCAACTCGAATGTCCCTCTGAGAGTCCTGTCTGTCTTGAGAAATTGTCCCCGAGCTATTTCATTTGTGAGGGCCACTTGATATATGCCGCCTCCTTTTTGTATTCAAAGAACCTTTTCTAGTTGGCAAATTATTTTTATTTCACTCTGGAGGTAGGTACTTAAGAAGTCCTTGTAATCCCCGGAAGCTGTACTTCTGGTGTAGGTACTTATAATTATTATGCTTTATTTTCGTTCAACATTGGTTGTTTTCTTTAAGTATTCTATTTTTAAAACAAGTCAGTCATCTTATAAGACCATTAAAGTAGTCACTGAACCATTAAACAACTCTTAAAGTAAATTTAATATGGAAAACATAAGCAACCATCTATTTGTATCGACAAAATAATTTTATGTTTTACAACATCAAACATTAATAAATATCCAGCAACAAATATCTGTAATGATATGAAAACTACAAGCCGGTAGTGAAGGAAGGTATAACATCCCAATTAATAGCGCGCGTTAATCTCATGTCAAGCGTTTCAAAATGGCGGTGGCAAGATGGCGGCGCAAGATGGCGTCAAAAACCGCGTGAATGACAAGACGTTATTGGGATTGCAAATGCTGCAGCGGTTTGTTAATAAACGAGGCACCCAGGTGTTTCCTTGATGCCCGATATTAGTTTCGTGGTGTCAGTACAGAGAGTTTCGTGTCAAGCAACTTTGGTACAACGCTTGGATGACGGGTCAAAACTATTTGATCAGACTATAGACAGACGGTAAATGTTAAACTTTACTTGAATCAGCAACACTTTGCAGATATAAGTCTAGTACTGGATACTTCTGGTTCTATTGTTATAACGTTTAGTACCCACTTACTAATTAGAAATTATAATAACAATCTTCTTAGTTAGGTAAGAATATAATATTTTATTTGCTTGGATACATGGTTGTCACAAGATGGTCAAAATAATTTTATAGGCCTCCACCAAATGTATGGCGTGCAAAAAAGTACTTACTGAAAGATTTATCTTTTCTTAGATTATTATCTTATACAAAAATGTAAGATGATTCCGTGCTTCGGAGGGCACGTTAAGCCGTTGGTCCCGGCTATTAGCCGTAAAGACACCTCCACCAACCCGCATTAGAGCAGCGTGGTGGAGTATGCTCCATACCTCCTCTAGTTGATTGAGGGGAGGCCTGTGCCCAGCAGTGGGATGTAATATAAGCTGTTTATGTTTATTATCTAAGTAAACTTAATGCTTTTACGATATTCAACTTACTTTTATTTCATGAAATCTATATCTACGAAATATTTTACTAAGTACATTATATTTTTCGTGTTCCATTTTAAAAATACTGGATTCTTCCCCGCTGAAACATCGTTGTCCGCTATATTTATTACGAAAATTATATTAAATTTTCACAGAACAAGCTACTCTGGCAGGTTCTCTTTTTCCTCCATTTGTAGCGTGGCACAAAGCAGACACCGCGACAAGTCTAATTAAATGTCTAGCTACACCAAACATTAATTTCACCGTGTATTTGTCCGTTGTAAAAATACTTTTAAAAGCCTGCAATGTGTATTCAGCAAGAAACGCTGCGAAATGACAGCGTTTTGTCGTAAAAAGCAACTATAGTATAACGGTCCGATGGCCGATGGGGCGGAAAGGTTCTGGAGTGGCGACCACGTGTCGGACGACGCTCAGTGGGTAGGCCCGCTACAAGGTGGACCGACGATCTGGTGAAGGTCGCGGGAAGCCGCTGGATGCGGGCAGCGCAGGACCGATCGTCGTGGAGATCCTTGGGGGAGGCCTATGCCCAGCAGTGGGAGTCATACGGCTGATGATGATGATGATGAGTATAACGGTTCATACGACAGTTGCACAGCGCAAAATAAGTTGACGTAATTTCAACATTTGCAACGCTTTTTAATTCCTCTAAAAACATTAAAATTTGTAAGAGCTTCGCATTGTTACTATGCTGAATATTGCAGTACCTGAAATGCTTATTTCTTTAGGTTGTATGTATTTATATTAGGTTTTGTAAATGAACAGAGGTTCCTAAACTAGGCGGAGCCGGTATCTTAGATTACAAACAATTATGTATATCGGCAATTGGGTAGTTTCCTAGGTAAAATTTAAATTCAAAATTCAAAATCTGATTACTTATACGGACGGAACGCGATAGGGGCAACCACCGTTCTACACGCCCTATCTATGGAGTTTTGAAGGCGATTACTCCACCGACAAGAGCGCAGGTCTTAAACAAAGAGAGAGAGAATAAAGATGATGAAAAACGTTGTCTTTTTTTTGCTATTTAACTTATTTATGAATTTTAATAAAGAAAACCCCGCATTGGAGCAGCGTGGTGGAGTATGCTCCATACCCCCTCCGGTTGATTGAGGGGAGGCCTGTGCCCAGCAGTGGGACGTATATAGGCTGTTTAAATACATGAATATATATATATTCATGTATATAAACAATGTATATGTATATAAACAAATTCATGTATAATAAAAAAAAGTAATAATAAGTGCGACAGTTTTTCATGTTTTGACGTTCAGTAAAAAGTAACTGATTTGACTAATTGGAAAACTAGCCTATTCTATTATTATTCCACTGACACAAGATAAGACTATAATAATGATACAAGTATCAAAAACTCACATTCACAGGACGACAAGCAGTTTTACGTCCTAGACTAAACAACGTAAAACCTTGGTTGACGAATAATAACCGCATAGTAAATTGCAGTAGTGTTCTGGTTACAAGCATGCGGGTGTTATGAAATTAGTACGGAGACAAGGACAAACTAACTAGTTTAGCGTCTGTCTGTACGGAGGCTAGAGCAATCATTTGTAGTGCTAACTCAATTAGAGTGAGACAATCACTGTGTTGAGGGTAGTCTTAGAAGTTATGAGATTGGATGTGGTAAATACGGTAGAGGGCGGGAGATTCTTCAGCATATAACATAAATCAAACCATGTAAGCGTGTTTCACTGCTGAGTATCATACGCAACATAATACATACATTAGATCTCGCTAAACTCAATGAACTCTAATAACATAACAACACGTAACATAAACTCAAAATTGCTCCCCTACTACAGCGTCTGTGGCCTAGTAGTTAGAGCGTTAGGCTCACGATCTAGAGGTCCGGGTTCGATTCCCGATGGAGACATTGTTGAAATCACTTTGTGAGACTGTCCTATGTATGGCAACGACTTTACAGGCTTGAATCATCTGATTGTCTGAAAAAATAAGTTGATTCCCTGCTTTGGAGGGCACGTTAAGCCGTGAGTCCCGGCTATTAGCCGTAAAAATTGCTCCACTGCCCTCAGTGGAGCAGCGTGGTGGAGTATGCTCCATACCCCCTCCGGTTGAATGAGAGGAGGCCTATGCCCAGCAGTGGGACGTATATAGGCTATTTATGTTATGCTTCCCTACTAGAGAACCTACCAGTAAATATTTTCAGGTTGGTTGGTGACAATATTCCATTGCTAAGACACCAAGACTTCGCTCCAATGCGAGGAGAATAAAGTTGAGGAGACATTAAATCATAAATATTATTTTTGACGTGACTTATTGTATATTTGCCGCAAATGGCATTGACTACTTGGCCGGACAAATAGGGAGCGCTGAGAGCTCTCACTCGGTACAAAATTTATTTTAAGGCCTGAGGGTGCCCAGTTGGGAGCGAACCTCGGCTCAGGACGTCGTCTGAGAGGTAAATATTTCAAAAAAAACAATCGGCCCTAGTGTGTCGATAGCGATAAGCGCTGAATGAGGGAAATCGTCGACCACGCCGGTGGAATCGTTATCGGAGTTTTGAAGTGTTTGTTGTCGCGAGCTGATTGGCCGCCTCTATGGCTAGAGTAATCGGGTCGTAAGAGAACTATGTACCCACACCTCACCGAGCTTCCTGTTAGACGAACGAACTGTAATAAACCGAAAAATCTTGCTTAAATCACCTCCGGGAGAAATGTTGTGTTTAAGAGATTTATACTAACGAGACTTTAGATGCTGTTGAAGTTTATACGGTCCAAATGATAATATTACATACACACACAAGAGCACGCCAATTTCCCGTTGGGATGGGCAGAGATCACGGAATTCCACTTACTAGGGCCCTGACACCACCTTCTCTTCCTTCACTCTTATCAAGGACTCGCTGGATTTGAGTACTCTTGTTCTTTTTACTTTGAATTACGACATAATCGACAATATAATAAGTTTCTCAGAGTTTTTGTAATTTGTTGTAGATTTTATAGTTACTATCGATCCGGTAATTTTTTATTACCTCATCAACTTTCAGACAAACCCAAGCGTCTCTTGGCTGAGGCCTTTAACCGCATCAAAACTTACCATCAGATGACATAAAAACATTTATGATCATTTAAGTACCAATGGTCTTCGCGCATATTTGTTAACTGACGTAAACTTTGACATAAATGCGTGGCCATCCATTCTCGAGTCTGATCAAATAAAACCACACAATACTGTAACTCAACGTAACGTTTATAAACTGCACATTAGCGGTCACATTCGACCACAAACGGGTATCGACGGAAACCGAATTTGTTAGCGCAAACTGCCTCCGGCTTAAAAACTGCATGGGGTCGTAATTTGTCACAAAAGGGGATTCGAAATTTGAATGAACATGCGTTTGGGCCGTTAGAAAATATTGATTTAGTTAGAGGTTTATTTTTCTTTTTACCGGCAGTGGTTTTTGGCGTGAACATAGGGTATAAAATCCACTGATGTATGTAAATTATGTTTTTGTTAACAATTGGTTTAATTATTTTCTTATCAATTATACTTTATTTGTATAATTTAACATCGTCTTTTTTTAATAATATAGGCTCGCGTTTAACCACAATCTTACCTGATGTTAAGTGACGATGTGGTCTAGGGTGAATCACGCTTACCTAGCAAATGCCTATTCAGGCCTCGTTGTCCGTAGATGGAATCGTCTTTCGAGCTCATAAAATTAATTCAGTTAACCTTAAAGCACAATCCTTGGCGCAGGGTTCTCTTCAGTAATATTATGATATAAAGTAAAACAAAAGCAAAGTGCATTAAGTAATTTTGCAGTGAGATTTTTGTGCTAAGTACTCGCACTTACCGATCTCCATCGACCAGTATCATTTAAGCAATAAAAAAAAAAACAAAAATTACCTCTCTAGACGCCTATTTAAATCCAAAAACGATGTCTCTTTATTACCGCCGAATAGTAAACTCGGAAGTGGCAGAATACAGTGCAGGCTCGGTGCCGCAAGCAACTCCTTTTAATGCAATTGTGATGCAAATTTCAGAATTAATCGCCTCGCTTCCGGCCGAAGTTGCAGCTTTTACAGCTTTTGCGATCCTTAAAACCTGAGGAACTGCAATTAAATTTAAACAGTCCCCTTTTATTGTTGCTATGAAAGGCAATGCGTAGGTGGAGTAATTAATTTTGGGATGTTGAAACGACATTTTAAACGTAATTTGTATGGGACGCTTAATTTTGAATACTTAGTTCGGATTTTATGGTAAGTATTTGTTTGCGAATGCCATTTCTTGTCGTGTAACATAAGGCGAAGAAAAAAACAAAATCACAACATAACCGCACATACTAAGCTCACGATTATGTTCTAAAAAATATATACTTAAGTATACTTATTTCAAAACAGATGATGCAAGAGAGGAATGACAGTATCGAAGCAAATGGAATTCCATAATCACTGCTTACCCCGGGGAAAAATATGCGTGAGTATGTAAAAAAATATTACATGTGAATATCGCTATTTATTTTTGTAGAAATACCTGGATTTTTGACTGTAGTATGGCGTCGATCGGATTATTAGGTATAATAATAATTATAGTAATATAATTTTCAAGTAAGTACCTACAGAAACTTTTCGAGTATTCTATGTCGGACATAGATACATAAACAGAACCTTCACTGCCCGTTGACATCTTTTAATATTCACAAAACCATAGAGTAAACAAAACCAACTTTTTTTAATCCATCACGCAAACGAGCCCATTCAATATGTAGTACATTGAGGAAAACATTCATCGAAACGCCGCCAGCGCCATAATTGCAAAACTCATACGAACTTCATACAGGGGATGCGTTATATTGCATAATTCCGCCCGAGGCGATATTTACAAAAGACTTTTTTGAAAAACTTTGATCCAATTAAGCGTTCCGTTCGGAGTATTTCAGATTTTAATTGGAAAATTAAACGCTCTTTCGTTAGGGTTTTTTTTGTTTTTAATTTTATCGTTGTTACGGTCCCTAGTTTCAGATATGTACCTATAGTTAGGTACCAACTTTTACATTCGTTCTTTCAGTTTCTGTTTCTTTTGAATTTGAAAATAGAACTTTATTTTTTATTCTTATTCGTCGTTGAAGTTGTGACAGCAAAAAGTCTGTGTTGTGTTCGTAATACAAAAAATATAGCCCTATTTTCTGCAAGAAAACATTTACAGATGTATTCTTTTTTTTTTAATTTTGATTAGATATTTTTATTGCACGTAATAAATATAATTATTTTGTTCGAAAATCGCGTCAGACTTTTATAAATCAACACCGACAATTTTCCTTTCCTCGTCCTTGTGAAGTACTTTATTCTTTTTTTTTATTTTCATTTCGAGTGCAGCCCGTTTGATTAACAGTGGAATTAATCAAGCAGGGGCGCTAAATTAAACCAGTAATAGAGCCCCGTCAGGTGTGATTGTGAGCTATTACTTTTCCCTAGAAATACTGGGTACATCCGCCATTTTTTTTTTTGAGAAAATTTTGTCAATTTGTTTCATTTTAAGTAAAGGCTGGTAAAGATATATCAGAAATATTTATCGTAATATGTTGATATGACTACACTGCATTTACTATGTATGTAGTGATGCATTTGATATTGTTTGATTTATATAAAAATAGTGAAATAAAAAGCTAACAAACAGACAAATATTTAAAGTCAACATTTTAATCTCAAAAAAACATTACCTACTTACTTACATATATCGCACAATATTACAAAGGATTGGGTCTTTTTGAATCGGGCGAGAATCATAAAAGGTTAGTAAGTACGTACCAAGATTAACACAAATCAATAGGTATCAACTTATAAGTCCAACCGATTATCAAAAAAGTAAAGGTTCATCCCCATGAATAAGCACGTCCCCTACTAATTCACATCCCTTCAGTGACCAAACGCGTCAGGTGTGCTCAACTGCTCCCCGCACCGTATTGCTGTTTATTACGGTAATATTTCAGAATTCAGCACCCCTGCAAAAGAAGGCCCGCAGATTTACATTTGACAACGACGCGACGACTATAACCCGCAGAACCCGAAGCGAATTATAAGGTTTTAGCTGTTTTATACATTTCGATAATTTCAAAAAAGGAAATTCTGGAATTGGAATGTTTAAAATTCGAATCACATTTTTTTAGAACTGCAGTAAAGAGTCTTGAAAAGTGCAAATAATAATAATATTTAATATTTATTTATTCAGAAAAAAAAGGTAAAATTTTTACAAAATCAGCATTACATTTTTAGTGTAAGTTTACAATTTTTACTGAGTTTACGTTTTTCAGAGGCAATATCTATGATTCTTACACTAAGCAAAGCCTGTATCGTAAGAATCATGTTCGATTCGTTTATTAACAACAGTACATCTAAGTCTCCGTTTAGGACAAAAAATGGAGAACTAATGAAAACGTTAAAACTAACTTGAAATGAACAAAATATACTAAAAAAAAGGTAACAAAAGATAAAATACACTCTGTAAGACTCTACTTAGAACGAAAGTAACTAGAAATGTTGAAAAAATAAAATTTAAATGTTAAACAAAACTACAATTACGAATAACAAAGGCTTACAATTAAGAGATCGCTAATTAATTATGAGATCATAATAGAAATGTAAAGGAATAAGTAAACATGTGATGAAGTAAGTCTGTGAGTGAGTGAGGGTAAGTGGGGATATGTGTATGTGAGTGTGTGTGTGTGTGAGTGTGAGTTATCTGTATTATTCACGTAACAATTTTTAGAACCTCCTCTGTTTCTTCATAGGTTAAGGACTGTAGCCAATTCTTTAGCAATGCGAGTGCCTGAAGGATTTTACATTTAGAATTACAACAAATTTTATTTACCTTGTAATATATGAATGGGTGCAGAAAATTACGAAATTGAGCAGTATATTAGCCTTTTTCCAAATTATTATTTTTAGTGTTCTCTCGTGTGGCTTGTGAGAATGTACAATGAATTTCCAGTGTGATAAAAGTTGGTCTTGGTTAGTAAAGTACAAAAAATTAAAAAGGTACTTTCTTAGCCTATCCAAGTTCTGCGATATCAAATTGCCATGCATAAACAAAACAAAGTTCATTGACCGCATACCCCCTCTATTCCGTTCTCTACTTTCCCAGTCCATCACACAGAGAGTGTAGAAAAAACACAATTTCAATTATCGTTCAAGCACTTTCACACTAACCAAATAATCAACCGACTTCCGTAGTTAAGGTCCCTTCACACTCGTCCGTTGACAATATTCCCTCAATGAGACCATAAGACCACCCGTGGAGGCAATTGCCCACTTTAACGCTTATTGTCGTCCATCCCTTGCCATAGTCCGTTTCCTGTCATGAGAATTATCGGAATCACCAGGATAATCGGACCACTTAAGTGCGGCCTTAAAGAATAATTGATAAGTAATTTTGAAAATTGTCGTTCATTCCTGTATTTATCGTCAGTTAGATAATTTGCGTATGGTTCTATGCTGATAATCGTTGTAGGGATGTCCTGAACCTACCGAAAGATCACGTTCTTTTTACGTACAATCAGTGCAAATACAAATATACTTTATTGCACCAAAATAAAAAGAAATAATTACAAAAATACTCTTAACTAGGTACATGGCAAATGGCGGCCTTATCGCTTGAAGCGATGTCTTCCAGACAACCATAAGGGGAGGGAAACATTTAATAAATTGAAATTAAAAGATGGCAAATGGCGGCCTTATCGCTTGAAGCGATGTCTTCCAGACAACCATAAGGGGAGGGAAACATTTAATAAATTGAAATTAAAAGATTGCTGGTACAAACTATAAGTACAACTTACCAATCAATACATGCAAATAAATATATAACATACATACACATGTATATAAAATATACCTCTCTCTCTCTCTCTCTCTCTCTCTCTCTGAACGGAAGGCGATTGGGGCACCGTTCTACACGCCCTATCTATGGAGTAATGGCGATTACTCCACCGACAAGAGCGCAGCTCTTAAATAAAGAGAAAGAGATATATAAATAGTATACACACAAAATACCTAATAATGTGCAATTAGTGGAAGAACCATGGTAGCACTGTGAAGTCGCAGGCGCAGGCGCAGGTCGCAGACCCAAACGAATGATTTTGGGCTTTCTTTTTTCAATTGTCATTTTGGAGTTTAAATGATAATCACGTGTTCAGCGACGAAAGAAAACATCGTGAGGAAACCCACACAAAAGACATCGGAGGTATGTTACCACCGGGTCAGACAGGCATTCGCGTCCGTAAAAAACCGGACCTGTTAATTCTTCAGGTTAGGTAAGTGGACCCTCGGAACATGATGATGATGATGAGTGTATTCAAATGCAGGCATTTAGGGCATTATTAGGGCAAATGGTTAATTGCCTTAGGGCATTGACCATAATGGTTCCGGCCAAATAGTTAATGCCATCTGCGGCAAATCTAAAATAAATCAAAAAAAATAAAGACCATAATGGCGATAGGCTGGTTGTTAATCTGTCAATTACCTACATGATTATTCTTTTTTTATATTTTAATGTACTTACCTATTAATTTCTTTTTTTTTTGTTCGCAGGTAAATATCAAATTATTGAAGTATACCAAGGATGTGGTGAGTTCTTACGGTAAACTAAAACAATGGTTTTTTTTTAAGAATATGACGTATTTCCTCTACAAACATAAGGCGATAGATTTGAACAGCTTTAACAACTTAAGACACCATTTTACACCACCATTTTTACCTTGACACCAGGGTTGATGAGGCTGGTTTTCCGCCTCACAACCCACACGATAAGAAGAAGACCATTTTACAGATCCGCCATTTCTTTTTATTCTTCTTGTCGTTTCGATGGCATTCAGATTTTTTCAGCCCACTCGGCATCGAGAACATTTTCGTTTTTTTTAAGAGAGCATTTTCGGCATCATCATCATTGTGGCTTGTCATTGCTCCACTTAACAGCCTCTGTGGTCCAGTGGTTGAGCGTTGGACTCACGTTCCGGAGGCCCCGGGTTCGAATCCCGGTGGGGACATATCACAAAAATCACTTTGTGATCCCTAGTTTGGTTAGGACATTACAGGCTGATCACCTGATTGTCCGAAAGTAAGATGATCCGTGCTTCGGAAGGCACGTTAAGCCGTTGGTCCCGGTTACTACTTACTGATGTAGGTAAGTGGTCGTAATATGAGCCATGTCAGGGGCCTTTGGCGGCTCAATAGTAACCCTGACACAAGGGTTGATGAGGCTGGTATTCCACCTCACAACCCACACGATAAGAAGAAGAAGAAGATTGCTCCACTTCTGTATGTAGGCTTCTCCTGCTCTCCACTTCCAGCGGTTTTGCTTCCTCTATATCCAACCTATTGGATATGGGCCAAAAGAAAACAACGATTTAGTATTAAGGGCGAATATGTTCGTATAATCCTACTAAATTAATATTCACAAGGAAGCCACAATGTCTGACTCCTAGCACAGAGTAAACAAGAGTGATAGTGCGTCTCGATCGTACATTATTAGGTTGTGTAGTATTTATTTAAATAAATCCAACACAACCTAATCTTACCTCATTGTTAAGTTTGTTTTTTAGACATACATACATAAACTCACGCCTATTTCCCAGGGTAAGCTGAGCTGAGCTGGGACTATGGAATTCCATTTGCTTCGATCCTGACACACTTCACACACGAAAGCACGCGGCACACGCACATTTTTTTAAATTACCCTTCTTCTTCTTCTATCGTGTGGATTGTGAGGCGAATCACCAACCCCATCAACCCTGGTGTCAGGGTTCATGACTCATGAAACGACTACGTACTTACATCAGTAAGTAATAACCGGGACCA
Organism: Pectinophora gossypiella; assembly: GCF_024362695.1. Lineage (NCBI taxonomy): Eukaryota > Metazoa > Arthropoda > Insecta > Lepidoptera > Gelechiidae > Pectinophora > Pectinophora gossypiella. The sequence continues at coordinate 2,812,924 of NC_065409.1, forward strand.
ACGGCTTAACGTGCCTTCCGAAGCACGGATCTTTTTACTTTTTGGACAATCAGGTGATCAGCCTGTAATTTCCTAACCAAACTAGGGATCACAAAGTGATTTTTGTGATTTGTCCCCACCGGGATTCGAACCCGGGACCCGGACCGTGAGCACAACGCTCAACCACTGGACCGCGGAGGCCGTTAATAACCCTTAAGTACACAATTTCACAATAGTAAACTATTTGTAACGGGTGATACGTCACTAAATGTTAAATAATGTAAAAACAATTACCTTGCACGTGAATCTTTAAAAGTGGCTAATTCCACAATAGTTATCACAGGACAACTCCAATCACAAGCCCCTCCAGAAGTCAACGTAATTATTAAACGAAAAAACTTGCAGAGACGCAAAGGAAAACAGCAATAATGCAGTTTTCTCGCAATAATGCGCATTCTGCCAAACGTACCACGTCTCCTTAAGTTTACGTCGCAAATAACGAGCACTTAAAAAGTTTTACAGCAGCACTGTCACAAGTCTAGACTCTTCAGGTGCTGTGAAACTGAAAGTTTTCAGCCGTTGGGAACCTCTTACTGTACAAGGCTGTTAGAACCATGCTATTGTTGGATAGAAAAGAAACATCATCACTAATTTAAAAGCCACGATCTTGTCGGTGTAGCATTCTCCATTCTTGTCTATCATGGCCAATTCTTTCACTTCCTTATAAGACACGACATTCACCTTCTCTTTAATCTGTTGCACGTAAGCTCTTCTTGGTCTTCCCCTTCCTCTCTTTCCCTGTAGCTTCCCTTCTATGATGTTTTTTTTTAAATGTTGTGGGATATTGTCATGCCAAATTTCATAAACATCGTCCACCACTTCAATTCAAGATTATATTGCTACTTAAACAAGTCCATCCATATTCTTCAATGTTGATTAGTCGACAGTGCGTCAGGATTATTTATTTGTTTATGTATAAAAAGGTACACCAACAGCTTATATAATAAAACATTAAATAAAATAAAAGTTACATCAGGAATTAGACTGTTACATAAGCCAATTATAGGTGCACACAACATTTGCAATTTAAGACAACGTAATCGTTTAGTAGATAACTAAATTATACAAATATAATTTGTATTAAAATTTAAAATACAGATAAAATACATAAGAAAGGATTATTCATTTAATGCATTATCAACCCATATGTTTTTTTTTTTTTTTGGGAAATAAATTACGTCATCATCAAATAGTTTCTTTATATATGAGACTTCGCGTCTCATCTTTCCCGTTAACGGTAATACGCTCGCTCCCTGTTATACGGGACTTAAATATAGCTGGCGACGAATGGATGTGTTACATATGTATGAGGTATATACCTCTGCCTTCTCCTTCGGGGAATCAGGCGTGATGCTTTATTTCTTCTTCTTCTTTGCGAGTCGATGGCGATCGATACTAAATTTTTGCTGACCAATAATTGGCCACGCTTACGGCATTATCAGTGGCTTCGTAAAGGTCTTTAATAGTGCAGGTGTTAGGGCACTTAGGACAGCACAAAATCATCAGGACCAAACCATGCTTTATTACTTCAACTGTACTCTATTGCAACGCCACCTTTATTTTTAAATTAATTTAATTTTCGAAATACTTTAAACAACTTTATAAAAAGTTTTAACTCACAGATAACATGACGAAAATTCTATACTCTAAATCAACAGCAAAATCGGATGGATCGGATCGGAATCGGATTTACAACGTACGTAAGAAAAATAAAAAAAAAAACACGGAACAGTAACAAAAACTGTAAATTTAAATGAAAACTGTGCCTCGTTCAAATTGCAGCATGCACCTCGTTTCGCACCCTTCCCTTGTTTAGTCACTAAACGCATCCCCCGACCTGAGGGGAAATTGGGAAAACTCATAATAATAGGGGACCCTTCCGTACAGGATGGTTTAAATCTCAACTGTTTTGGAGAGTCACAAGCAGCGATTTGAATTGTTACACCAAAAAGAAGATTTAAAAATCCAGTTACAAAAAATCAAATAAAGAACGTACGCAAATACTTACATGTACTTAAATACAAATTATGACGAACGACGACTTGTAATTCGAACAGACACGCCAGAATTCGTCACAAAATTAATATACCTACTTGATAAAGGAGAATGGGCGAATCTGGTCCAAGAACCTCCACTGATGAAACTTATATGTAATGAAAGCTTATGCTTTCCCTATGAATCTGGCAAAGTTCTATCAGATTCTGTCCCGGGGTTCTTTTTTTACGGCCATGTTTGTCCTGGCTAAAAATGTGATAAAATACAGTGGGAGCTAAAATCGGCTCAAGATTTGTTGCTGGATAACTAAGTCTACATAAATAATTATGTATCATATTGCATATTATTTTAAAGAGGATCTTTTCCAGAATCCGAAACATAAAAAAAAAACAAAAAAGTCTTTATGTAAGCGAATTATAGTCAATTTACATCTGCAGCGCCATTGTTTCTCGGTAGCTAAGTTCAAGTTTCATGCCTTTTACCCCTTCCAAAAGTATCTTACCGATTTTTTTTATGTTGCTTCCTGAATTTGATCTGAGTGATAATAACAAGAAAAATAAATAGACATCTCTCCGATAGAGACCGCCTAAGCTATTGCATATTGCAAGAAATCGTCATCATTAGCAAGTCATTACGGTACTGCATATAAGCTTATCAGCAACTTGGAACTTGGTCCAAGAACCTCCACTGGTGAGACTTGCATGTAATGATAGCTTATACTTGTCCTATGATTCTGGCAAAGTTCTATCAAACTCTGTCCTAGGGTTTTTTTACGGCCATGTTTGTCCTGAGTGTACAGTAGTGGACTGCAAAATCACCTCAGGATTTGTTGTCGAAAAACTATTTAACTAAGTCTATATACTTACATAATTATATATCATAATGTATATCAATTTTAAAGGGGAAGGTTATCAGAATCAGAAACACAAATAAAAAAAATGCATTATGTAAACGACTTTTAGCCAACTCACGTCCGTAGCACCATTTTTCTCAGCAGCTACGTACGAGTTTCGCGCCTTCCAACCTTTCCAAAGGAGACCAATCATTTTTTTCCTTCTTCTGATATTGCATTCTTAACCTGACAAGTGACAACAACAAGAAATAAAATAGATACCATTCCGATAGAGGCCGCGTAAGCTATGGACCTATTGCAAGATAACGTACTCAAAGGCTAGTCATTATAATCCAACAGACGTAACATGATTAGAATGCGGCAGGACGGAAATTCTGAAAATTCTGATAACCTTCCCCTTTAAAATTGATATACATTATGATATATAATTATGTATATAGACTTAGTTAAATAGTTTTTCGACAACAAATCCTGAGGTGATTTTGCAGTCCACTACTGTACACTCAGGACAAACATGGCCGTAAAAAAACCCTAGGACAGAGTTTGATAGAACTTTGCCAGAATCATAGGACAAGTATAAGCTACATGCAAGTCTCACCAGTGGAGGTTCTTGGACCAAGTTCCAAGTTGCTGATAAGCTTATATGCAATACCGTAATGACTTGCTAATGATGACGATTTCTTGCAATAGGCAATAGCTTAGGCGGTCTCTATCGGAGAGGTGTCGATTTATTTTTCTTGTTATTATCACTCAGATCAAATTCCGGAAGCAATATAAAAAAAAATCGGTAAGATACTTTTGGAAGGGGTAAAAGGCATGACACTTGAACTTAGCTACTGAGAAACAAAGGCGCTGCAGATATAAATTGACTATAATTCGCTTACATAAAGACTTTTTTTGTTTTTTTTTTTATGTTTTGGATTCTGGAAAAGATTCTCTTTAAAATGATATGCAATATGATACATAATTATTTATGTAGACTTAGTTATCCAGCAACAAATCTTGAGTCGATTTTAGCTCCCACTGTATTTTATCACATTTTTAGCCAGGACAAACATGGCCGTAAAAAAAGAACCCCGGGACAGAATCTGATAGAACTTTGCCAGAATCATAGGAAAAGCATAAGCTTTCATTACATATAAGTCTCATCAGTGGAGGTTCTTGGACCAAGTTTCATACAAAAGTGCCCATTGTCATTTATAATATATAATGAACTTAAGTATTATCATAACATTAGACGATGTCAAGAAAATAAGTTATAATAAAAACAAATATTGAACAGGATAAACATAAGTACATAATATTATAAAACTCAAATACGAGAAATAGGAAGCCTTGTGCAATGAAGAATTATTAATTGATTGATTGAAGCCACAATAGATTAGATTAAGAATAGGATTAGAGTAAGATTAGGTTAATAATATAATAATTACCTATTGTATGTCAGAATATGACTGAATGTGCTGAACCATAACATTTACTTCCATCACTATGTATGACCACATTTACTGCAATAAATTTCATTTCATTTCATAGGTTCATACATTCATCAGCACATATAATTCGTGGTATGCACACTTGGTAACTGATAAAGCAATACGTTTAGTTTCATACGCAAACCGTGCATTTTTATAAATAATCTCTAAAAAAAATCTAAACCATCCTGTGTATAAAACTAAAGGATATAAATTCAAAAGGCTGCGTTCAAATTGGGCGAAATCCAAACTTATGCAGATGCGAGACAGATGTCGTGCCGGCTCTCCCCGCGATTATCGTATGCAGATTAGCCGGAAGCCCCTCTGTTTTACCGTAACGCATTTAGGAAGATGCAATTTATTTAGATACCTACTACGGAAGTGATATTTTTAGGGGTCTGAAATTGATGGAAGAGAAAAATGTATAGCCGGGATCTACATATATATACATACATAAACTCACGCCTATTTCCCACGAAGGTAAGCAGAGACTATGGAATTCCATTTGCTTCGATCCTGACACACTTCTCTTGCTTCCTCCACATTCATCAATCGCTTCATACACGCACGCCGGTTCAGAGTAGATCGTATTAAACCTTTTCTAAGAACATCTCCAATTTGGTCAATTTACCTCCTTCTAGGACTTCCTCTACCAGGCCTGCTAGTCGCGATCTAGTGGGCGATATATAACTTGATTTGTTTTATGTGATTGATGATAATTTGCAAATCAAAAAGAAGCGTCAAAAAACTGATAAAACCGTGCTAATATCGTCGTGAGATGAGAAATGTAGTACAAATTAAGATATTTATACTAAAATGAGTCTTTCTAATGCCGTTGAAGATTAGAAAATCCTAATTTACACAGGATAATTGAAAAAGAAGTAGTATTTAAATCTCTTTACTTTTCTTATCTCTTCTTAAGCTACATAAAACTTATATTAACAATTCTACTAATTAGCAGTTCTATTCCCCCGTTATCAAAGTCACGTCTGAGCTATTATTCCATAATTTACGTCCTTATTAATGGCAGCAAATATAAGACACCTTAATGCAAGTAAACATATCCCTCGCCCCATACAGTTTACAACCTCGGGCGTATGAATAAGTAAGGGATGAGCTTCCGTCTTATACCTGACTTAAAGTAGCGGGTTGGATAGCCGAGCGGTTAATAACCACGCGTTTAAATACACGCTTTAAATATCCAACAGATACGCCTGAAAATAAACCGAAATATTTTGATAATTTTTTTGTTATTTAGACAAGCAGTGAATACCCAATGTCTGCAAAAAGATACAAGTCAGATCAAATATGTTTGTTTGACTACTCTTTCGCTGAAACAAATTAGCGTAAGTATTGGTAGTAGGCTGATCAAATGATTGTCCAAAACTAAGATGATCCATGCTTCGGAAGGCACGTTATGCCTTTGGCCCCGGTTACTACTTACTGACGTAAGTAAGTAGTCGTTACATGAGCCTTGTCGGGGCCTTTGGCGGTTCAATAATAACCCTAACACCGGGATTGATGAGGTTGGTAATTCACCTCACAACCTACACGATAGAAGACTTAAAAAACATAGGTATAATTTCTTTGTCCGCTGCGGTTATTTTCCCGCTCGTCTATGCATATCTTCCCGACTTTATACCTGGTAAGTTGCCTCATCTATTATTTACGCGTGCGTAAAAGTCTCTCCCTTTAATTTGGGTAATTATTTGGGCAGGAATCCACTGTTCAAATATTGAAGGCTTTAAAGTTATGGGACACGAGATGTCGGTACTGAAATAATACTTTGTTGACAATTTATCAGGGATTTCGTAAGATGTGTACTAGGGTTAAACAGCCTTCGTGGTTTAGTGGTTCGAGCGTTGGGGTCACGATCTGGAGGTGCGGGTTCGATTCCCGATGGCGACATTGTCGAAATCACTTTAAAAGACTGTTCTTTTTGCTAAGGACATCACACATTTAAGAGCCACGATGTTGTCGGTGTAGCATTCTCCAGGCTACTTTTTTAAAGAAAAATAGGGCAGTGGTTTCCCTCTCGCCTTTCGCCCCGCAGTACTCTGTCTGACGCGAGTGGGATGGCGCCCAGAGTAGTCTATTTCAAAGCCTTACTAGGACTTCTGTCCTGCGCCTCTGAATAGTACTGTCGTATAATAAACCAGGTAAAAACGAAACAGTTCCAAACTAAACATAAGGATCCAAACGTATTACATTTCCATTTAAATGATACTTCTTCAAAGGAATTTCAAAGGCTTAAACGTGTGATGTACAAAATAAATAAGCCTGCCCCTCTACAGGGTGGACTGTATACCCTTCGTTACTTACGGTTCCGCAGAATTTCGTAATTGATTCAAATAACACCTACGTAAAATAATTATTCATTCATGGTTTCACAGAGATGGACGTCAAACAGCGATTGGTCGAAGCGCTCAATATAATACGCGCCGCGCGGCGTGGTTTTCGTTCAGACCTTAGCTATATACCTAGAGGCAATAAAAATAAAAAAGTCAATATCCTTTCCCTGGACCAGATTATCACATAGATTTAGCTGGTCAAAATCTTCATGTCTAAAATTTGGCCCTTGTAAGACAGAAAACTTGGGTCCGCCTTGATGGGTACTCTAAAGAATCAACTCCTAACCCTATCGACGCGTCGCGAGTTTAAATTCATCCCGGCTACCGCCAAAAACCGAGTCCAAAGGGCAATAACCCTTAGACGTTAATAGCGTCCTAGACGATGGTAACAAAGAGCACAATGCAGCCAATTCCTGAACGATAGCCTCCGTTTGTTCAGGCAAGGTACAAGGTACACAGATTAGGGTTATCGTACCAAGAGGTGAACCCTTAGCATAAATATTGCTGTTTACGCGTGTCTTTCTGCTACCAAAGGTTGTGCTAACAGGGATGCCTTTTCTAATATGAGGTGGAAATATTTTACATTTAATGTTATTAATTTTGTACCTTCATCTTGGAAATTGAGTGTGGTTTGTATATTCGCTACGAATACTGAGGGAGATGATTCAGACCTTGATTCTGAGTCAATAAAGTTAGTGAGTTATAGTGGAATTTTGCGTCGCAAAATTCAATTCTATACTTTTGCGATAGAACATTCCACTTGATATCAACTCAGAATCCTGACCTGAATCTTCTCTTAAAGTTTTGGTTACGATGTTAGGTACTTAGACCCTATATATTTATTTACAAATCAAATTATGTAAATAATACATACTTAATGATTTTTAGATCAAATCCAGAAGGGTTAGCCATGTAGCAAACGATTTCAAAAAGCGACAGTGACACCGATAAAAACATTTGGTGACATAAGTTGACACGGCAATTCCATATATTTTAACAGTATCACTGTCAACTTGACTAAATAGAAATATAACAAAAAAAATACTGACAGTTCTCTTACGCGTAAGTTGACTTTACCTGACATTAAGTTTCAGTACCAGTAATAGCATTACATTGTAAAGTCAAACCTCATAAGTTAAAGCTAAATATCATAATGCATTTTGCAACACATTACTTCGCAAAGTAGCTGTTAATGTACCGCTTTTAGATTTGATTTGTTCCAAATGTGTTGAAAAACGACGTATTAAATGCGGGAGTATCGGTCATTAGTTCAATACACTCTCAGCTTCATTAGGCCTCGCGTACTGCTCGGGCTGAAATGACTAGCTTAATTCCCTTGTATCATAATGTAATATTATCACCCGAGGCGATCTTAGGAACAGTACATAAACACTATATTTTATATCCAGAGATTGCACTCTTTGATGACATTTTATGGCCTATTGTGCAAATGTTTCGTTCATTCCAAGCTGAAATATCTTTAACTGAACAAACAGCCCGGCTTACCAGTTCGTTATATTGGATTTCTCGGCATACAACTTACGGCTTGAAGTTTAAAGAACTAAGGTATTGTCTTGTCGTGATATTGATCGTTTTTAATAGCTGTTATTTATCTCTTTTCTTGTGCTTTAATACTTCTTTGGACCTCTCGATTTCCGTGAAAAGACCTTACAGAGATAACCTTCCCGCTTTTGATGAGCATTTCGGTAGTTACCTACGTAATTTCCATGCGATATTTTCGATCTATATCATTTGATGGTTAACACTCTCGCTCGCTCGTTCCGGCTTTCTAAGAGCTGCAAGTTCAAGTCTCTCTTTCTATTTTCTCTTTGTGAGTTTTCCAAAACACGAGTGAGTTCTATAACAACAAAGATCCTTGATATCAGTCCTTTACCAACCCGCAGTGATCCAGCGTGGTGGAGCATACTCCACATCACCTCCGTTTTATTGACGGGACGCCTGTAACCTGATGGACGACTGATGACGTCCCACTGATGTGGGACGTTTATACACTGTTTATGTTTGTGTTACAAGTACAACAACAAACATTTGGACATTAATAGTTTTACATACAAATGTTCTTACTACCATCCATATTCATTCAAATCGACGGTAACCCCGCTCTTTTGTTTATTGCAAATTAAAACGCGACATCTACAGTCAACTGGGTCCCTAAGGCCCTTAATCATGGGGCCCCATCTATAAATCCAGCATCAGGTGTCCTCGAGTCAGGGCCACAGCGTTGCGACGCATGTTTTGTTTTTTTTTTTATGTACAGTGATTTTGTGGAACTACTGCTGTGGGGCTATGGAAGAGGGGAGTCAGTTAACGGTTTTTAACATAATAAAAATAATAACATTTGGATTAAACTGTCTTAAGGGGCCTCTACGTGTTGGCTTCGGCCCCACGCAAGCCTTCCAAAAGTCCGGGACTCCACAGGCCCGAGATATGGAAACTTCATGCATAATGTCTCCTGTATAGTCTCGTATATACGTAGATATTAAAAGTATTTAAATATATAAAGAAGCATGGACATTTGTTTAAGATGGCAGCTGATATTAATCCTACGACATGGCTACCACACGAACTGGCAAGGAACTACTGTCCAAGAACTACATAGTATTTGGAAAGTCCGCATAACCTGTGCAGCTACTTTTCCCCGGCTATACGGGTTGTAAGAAGCTGCAGTAGTTTTAGGCGGATGAGACGTTCGTTATGTAAAAATTGACGATTCAAAGTGTAACTATGTTACCTACTGAATAAAGAAAAATTTAAAAAACGGACACACTAAAATAATGACTTGTAAATACGCGAATGGCTAATTACTAATAGTTTTTAAAGCTGCAACAACCGTCTCGGCACAATGCCGTAGGGAACGAGATATGGCCCTAAGTAGAAATTTTACAAAATCGGTATGATCTATCCTGCATACCTATACTGAACTGTTTGACATACAAAAAAATATAATTTAACTTTTTATAACGTAGTTATTTGGAAATAAAAAAAGAACTACTTTTCGAAGTGTAGATTTTCCGCAAACGGCTAACTACTGGGAAGAAAAAATAATGTGAATTTCTTCATATCATGAAAGCAAGTCTAAAAGTCGACACCAAAAATGAAGCAAAGATGTTGGTTACCGGATTCCATGTTTGTTTGCTCTATTCTCGGCGGCATAAAATCTAACTCTGGCGTGTTAATGGTGGTGGTGAAGTCTGGAGGGTCCCAGGATTTATGTCCAAGGGTGGGCTATGGGACAGGAGGGAGCGAGAGCGGGCAGCGGATGGGAACTGAGTTGGTTATGTAGAGGAGTTTGAAGACTCTGCTCTTGACAGGGAAAAGTGGAAGCTCGGAAGAGAGGCCTTTGCCCGGCAGTGAGAGAATCCAAGCCAATAAAAAATCTTTTTGAATGTAGAATTAAGAATAGTTTAAATTTTTCCATACAAAATTTTACTATTCCATTGATAAATAATTCAGTTTTATACTTCATGTTTTTTTTACATCATGTAAAATTAAAATGCTTATTTTTTTTTATTACACGTGAACTTATGTATGTACGTATATATGTTCGTTTCGCATTAAGGTGGAAAAACTTTAAATATCATTATTAGAATTTCAATAATCATCCAATGGCGCTAATTCCTGCAGACGCCATCTTGTTTTATTTTAATTTATACCTGTCATTGTCTTATCCATTATAATTACCCGGGCGAATAAAATAGGCATCTCGCTGGTATGCAAGCCGTGCTTGTTGACGTGCTGTATACTTAACTCTGTCGGGTTATTGGCCGATGTAAAATTTTTAGACGGTTGTTTTGGATATCTGCTTAACCTCTCATATGCCGAGATACCAGACACAATAGATTTTACATTGTGTCTGGTCGAGATCCGCGTTCCGGCGTTCGAAAGATTAAAATTGAAGTGTGTTCCATAAAATTTATGCCTGTCGATTACCCAATCGATAGGCCTAAATCCGTCCCTTTCCTTTTCGGCGGATAAGAAAATGACGGGTATAACTTAATATAAAATTAGGAGGTGTCTGCAGGAATCGGGGCCAGTATTGGCACATCTCCTATCCCTTGGACCACATGTAAGCGACGTTAGGGTTCCTTTGGCGGCTGTATAAAATGCACCTGTTATAGTGGCCCAGTGTGATTGGTCCGTATAATTGAATTACGCCCAGAAAGATATACGGTTTCATTAACCAACGACTCGATTGCTAGGAACGTTTTCATTTTTGGTCCAGCAGTTTTATTGCCTGTGAATTATTAGTAGATGCATTCATGCCTATTCAAGCGATGGCGTAAACAGAGACTTCGGAATTCCACTTCATACTATCCTGACACACCACTTTCGCTTCTTCTTCACATCTTGACCTGTACGTCGGCACCGCACGGTGACCGCGCCGCGCGCGGCACGAATTATATCGAGGCTTTCGACCAATAGCCGTTTGACGTCCATCTACGTAGATAGCATTCGTATCGTTTATTGGTCGAAGCGCTCAATATAATTTGCCGAGCGGCGCAGTTGTCAGGCAGACCCGGCTGGGTGTACAAAGCGACGAGAAAACATAATACCAAGTTTTAAAATATAGTCCTACCCTTCCTTCTTTTTTATTATAGATGGCATTAAAATCCGGCCAATGATCTTTCTAGGGTGAGTTCCTCAAAATCAATATAGACGGCGCTGTACAGTTTTTTCTTCGTTGTTCATCTTTCATCTTTGTTTTTGGGTATAAATGATGTCCCTTTTTATTACACACAGACACAATTACATCTTCCACCCATTATTATTCTGATCAAAATAAAGAGAAGCAATATTGGTAGCAACATAATTCTATACCATAATGGATGAATGGCTGTGATGTCGGGTTTAAACCACCCTGATAGCAGTGCGTTTCATTTTCATTTACCAGATTCGTACTAGTGCCTTGCTACAGCAGTTCAGAATATATTTTCAATTAATCCAGAGGGTACTCTTGATCATTTTGCTTATTTACCGACAATAGATAGACACATTCTTTGAAATGTAAGTACATCCATCGCAAGACGAACTAAGCCTCACTGAGCTTTCTGTCACACCAACGCGATAAGTGTTGGGTGAGCCATAACGCCGTCGACAACGGAACAAGCCAACTGTTTTTGTAAAAATTGTCATTTTCAAGAGTGTGTTTTCATTGAAACAATAACGGATTTGAATGAATCAAACTCCAAAATTGATTCCAATTTCTGATCGTCTCAAATTCTCGTCTACTTACTTTAAAGACAACAATTACAAGACTCCCCTAAAACAAATCTTTGTATTTGCGCAAGCGACAATGAGCCGACTAGACAGAAACGCACCTTTACTAACTAACCAATGTACTTAGACCTTTCTATTCATTACAGAAAATAACCGTCAAGGGTCTAAATTATTTGGTTCATGTGCAAAACGTAGACCTTTAAAGCCTCTATTAGAAGCTGAAAGCAGAGGTCGAAGTTAGCTGGTTACCCCGCAGAATTTGAACAAATGTTTGCTTTTCGTATTAGAAGGTAGGTGCTTGTACCTCATTATTATTAACCCTTAGAGATTCGGAAGAAATAATTGGCTTGAGGTCTTGTTAACAGGAAGGCTTGAAATTTGAATTTCGGCTTGAAATATTGATTCGCTAGGTTTGAAGCTGGGAGTTGTTAGGTGCTATTTAGTGAAGTTTTGATTGACAGTGACATTAAAAATGGATGTTCAATTATTTTAGGTTTTTAAATATGGAAACGCAATTATCGTGGAGTAGTAGAAAATAAGTATATAAAGTGCAGAAAAAATAAATAAATAAATGCATAGGTAAAAAATTACTATCAATATCAATACTCTACGTAATAACATAATATTATTATTATTATACATAAACAGCTGTACCACTTTGAATTTCGAACGTTCATAAGATTTTCAATAATAAGTAACCACAGATAAAATTGAAAAATAATATTTTTCTTTGAAAGTAATTCATTAATTAATAAAAAGAGAAGAAATATTATTTTATATTATTATCTGCAAAATGTAAGTACAAAACTTATTTAATTTTCTCATAGAAATAAAATAAACTTTATCCAAAAACTTGAGAAGAAAAATAAGACTTCTGAAATGACTTGCGGTGAAATTTAAAACGATTATAGTGAAACGTAAAATGTAGTTGAGAACAATTTTACAAATTGAATGAAACAGTTCAATTATGAACACAGTTGTGCGCGACTCTCGGACCAACTTTTAGTACTTTCATAAAAGTAATAGTTTTAAGTACATAATACTTTCAAAGTTTGGTTTGAGACATTGTTGAAGATTTTGTAAAGAAAGATGATGAACAGGGTTTTTTATTCTTATTTATAGTACATACTAAATTTCCCAAAGGTTTCATCAAAACCTGGATTTGAATTTTCATCGTGTTTCATGAATTTTTGTCATATAGCTTTTCTCGACAAAACTGAAGATGCTATATGTTTGTACAACGTAGTAAAGCTTGTATGATGATTATAGTGTTTCACTCAGTGAGTAAATCAGTTTGTTTAGTATTTTTTATTTACTACCTCTTCATCATTGGCCACAAAATCTTAACAGATGTTACGTTTTGCTGCAGGATCTCTTGTGACTTATCAAGCAAATAGCAACACACCTTTTGCCGCTTGTCACACAAATAAAACGTGACTCTATTTTTTTTAACATGTCATTCAAATTTGAGTGCGTTTGACCACGATCTAGTGTGGTCTTAAGCAGCGATGTGGTCTAAGATAGAGCACGCAAACTCAAATAGCGCCAACTTTCAGTACTATTCTATCCTATAGTATTCTATTCTATCCTATTCACTCTTAGAATAGAATAGAATAGAATAATTTTTATTTGCTTGGATACATGGTTGTTACAGGATGGTCACAATTTTATGTATAAGGATCTCATGATCCACCAAGTGCATGACATGTAAAAACTTACAAGAAATGAGATAATCATAAATAATTACAATAATTATTACAATGAAAGTCATAATTAACAAAATCTTCTTCTTCTTCTATCGTGTGGGTTGTGAGGTGAATTACCAACCTCATCAACCCTGGTGTCAGGGTTACTAATGAGCCGCCAAAGGCCCCTGACATGACTCATATAACGATTACGTACTTACACCAGTAAGTAGTAACCGGGACCAACGGCTTAACGTGCCTTCCGAAGCACGGATCGTCTTACTTTCGGACAAACAGGTGATCAGCCTGTTACGTCCTAACCAAACTAGGGACCACAAAGTAATTTTTGTGATATGTCCCCACCGGGAATCGAACCCAGGACCTCCAGATCGTGAGCCCAACGCTCAACCACTGAACCACGAAGGCCGTTATTAACAAAATAATGTCAAAGAAATTAATGTACAATGCAATGTCTTGCCTTGAAAACCCTTAAATTATATTTACATTGTAATGATTTTTATTAATCATTTAAAACCATTATTCTATTTCAATAAGCGTGCCGTGTTAGACTATATTTCAGCGCCATCTACATTTCTTTTAGGGAACGTAGCCTGGAAAGTTCCTCAACATAAAAAGTAAGATATTAATGTTTCCAAACCCACAAAGTAGTATTTAAATACTTACACAAGTAGACGAAGGTAACATCTATTCATCCATAAACTTTCTATTTGCACACGACGCCCAATTTTACACCTCGCCAAGCGAGCATCGTTGTCCTAACATAAACAATTGAAATCTGTCTGTAAGTGGCTGTTTGGTGGAGTGTTATTTACTTTGCGGAAATCAGAGCAGTCGCGCCACGTGACTTGAATGCGAGGCGACGCACCGAGGCGAGGCTTCCGAGGCACCGAAAGGAAACGAGACGAAAAATGCGGGCTCCTCTAGTCTCCTCACGCTGTTACGATTTGAGTACAGAGTGGATGATAACCTAGAAATAAGTACTTAGCGACATTTTACTAATTGCCGAAATGTGTCTATCACTTTTTCTAATACTTATCATCATCATCAATTTAAGAGCCACGCTCTTGTCGGTGCAGCATTTCTGTATTATACTCTCCATGCTACTTTTTTAGGGAAAAATAGGGCAGTGGTTTCCCTCTTGCCTTCCGCCCCGCAGTACTCTGTCTGACGCGAGTGGGATGGCGCCCAGAGTAGACTATTACAAAGCCATACTAGGACTCCTGTCCTCTGCCTCTGAATAGTACTGACAGTTACTGCTGCCCTCTGTCAGGTTCCAGGTTACAGTCCCTGTGACATGCCCCTTCCGTCCTGCATTGCCGTACCGATGGCTCCCATCTCCGCCTCTGCAGCCGTTGAGGTCTTCACCCGTATCCCTGGGCAAGGGTTCTACGTTATACCCCGTAGGTCTGGGTCCCTATTCGAACTCAGCCACCATCTTACTCCGGCCTACTGAAGTAAGAGGCGCCCACCCCCGCGGCAAGGACGCGCCGAACAGGAATTGCCCCAGTGGAGGGCAGAGAAGATGACTCTGTCCCCCCTGGGGCCGGGTTAATGGTCTTGTATGGAACCAAGACCAAGGGCCTAATACTTATAACAAACTCAAATATATCTAGGGTTCCCAGTTTTAGCGAGTAGTCTTACCAGTTGAGCTATATCTTTATTCATTAGGTAACATACTTAGTTTCACTTTTAATCACCAATTTTTACGCAAATATATTTTTTGTGGGACGTCTCATCCGCCTAAAACTACTGCAGCTTCTCTGTAGCCGAGGAAAAGAAGGGGCCGTAGACGTTTTTTTTAAAAAAAAAAGATAAGATAATTATACGTATATAATTTCTGTAATTTGGCTGCCAAATATTCGGTGGTTATTCACATGCATTTCTATCTTCTAGAATTTAGAATCTACTTAAATAGTCATTAACCTTATCTTATTATGGTTTCGTAACTTTTAATTTCGTCTAATACTTGCTAACTTAAGCTAAAATCGCATAACCATGCGGTCGTGCCGTGAGGAAAGTTTCCTTCTCGAGTTTCCGATACGGCGTTGTGGGTTACCGCCTTTGTTTTGTTTTACGCGTTCGCAATTTGAATTTTGAATTACTTAGAGGAATTGTTTTTTTTGTTGTTTATAGGAATTGATCGTTGTTTTTTAGGCGGAGGAGATCAAATTGTGATTGAAACTCTTTTCGTGCACATTTTATTTATTTAATGGCAATATAAAGTAACGGAACACATACATAAAATAAATATTATGTAGGATAAGAATTTTAATTTACATCTACAAAATAGTTTTACGAATTTCAATCCCCAAAACCCATATATCCAAACACGAAAATTTTGAACAAAAATTTAAATATTTTCATCAAAAACCCGTCTCGATTCTAAGCCCCAACAAAATGCATGCGACTGCACACAATGCAGGCGACAGTGCACGCTCTAGCGAACACAATTAGAGTGAAATTCGCTTAGCAATCCCGGTGGAGCAATTTGCAGAGTTGCCTTGTTAGTTGGGTCTGACTGACGGCTAGTCTGGCTAAATGTTGCCAACTTCTGACTTTAACGTCGCTTTCACTTTACAGTAACCAGTTAGGTTTAAAAGTTGCCTGGAAGAAATTGCTACCTCAGCAATAAGGCCGCTATTTGTACCACGCACCACATAGTTGTTTGTAACTGTTCATGTAATGTTTTTTTTTTGTGTACAATAAAGAGTTTTTCTATTGTATTGTATTGTTAGATCATCCACTAATTTAAGAACCACGCTCTTGTCGGTACTTTTTAGAGAAAAATAGGGCAGTGATTGCCCTCTTGCCTTCCACCCCCTATTGTTAGTTACATAGAGTAAATTAAACGAGTTTAATTAAAGAAAATAGCTGTAAAATATTTACTAGAAGTAATTATGTAATACTAGCTTTCGCCCGCGGCGTCACTCGCGTTAAAATCGGAGTAACACGGTTCCCCCTTCTATGTTCTATTTTTTTAGGTTCCTACCATGAAAACTACGAAAAGTCCCATATAAAATTTCACCCCCTCTTCAAAAGGGTTGGAGGCAGATTTCTAAAAAAAAATGATGCACGATTTTTTTTGTGAGTCACAAATAGTCCGCTTACCAATTTTTAGCTTTCTACCTTGAAAATTGCGGAATGCTCCATACAAACTTCCACCTCCCATTTTAGGGAAGTGGGGAGTTAGAAAGAGACAAAAAGCAGTCTTTGTCACTCTCCATCCCTTCAACTATCTCCACTTAAAAAATCACGTCAATTCGTCGCTCCGTTTTGCCGTGAAAGGCGGACAAACAGACAGACACACATACACTTTCGCATTTATAATATTAGTAAAGAGTTATATACTAGGTATACAGTCTTTATGTGTACAGTCATGAGCAATATAATGTACCCAATTTAGGACTCTGTCGCTCTAACATATTTCATATTTTTTATAGAGATCTCTCTTAGAGATAAGTCCACCCTTGTAAACGTCCATTTCTTGTTTGTGATGTAACTAGTTGTTAAGTGCAATAAAGTATATTCTTGACACTTAGTGAGACTTACAGTTCAATTTGTCAAAAAAGTTAATGTGACACGGTACCAAAGTGTATACATATTAATGCTCGTGACCGTATGTAAGTTTTACTAAAGTTCTGCAAATTCACCAACAAATTAGCATACCTAATCCTTTACTATCAGAAACTTACACATCACAGTCGTGTTTACATTTGGTCAAGTTGCTCGCCTATCAACTAGCTACATATAAACGAGGCTTGAAGTCCGTCCATCCAGTTCATTAGCATGATAGTTCCCCTACCAAGACATTTATCACATCAAAACATTTATGGGAACTACCCCCATTGTCGAAAAACATTAACTTTTGAATCGAAATGCGATCTAAATTAGGTGTGGTAATTAATGCTGAAGGAACACGTTTTTTTTTTTAAATGGAGTTCCGTGATTAATAGGTACGAGTGTGTGTAGAAGATATTATACTATTCGTTGAGAAGCTTTGTCCTTTGTGATTAGTAAAACCTGAGAAGGTGCAGTGTGATTATAAGTATGATTGTTTATTATTATTGGTGACGCATGGCAGGGGCCTTTGGCAGCTCAATAATAACCCTGATACCAGGGGCGATGAGGTTGATCATTCACCTCATAACTCACACGATAGAAGAAGATTACTGTAGCTTGCAGTCGTATAATCTTCCTGTGAGATTTTATATTGTGGTTTGTAAAACAAAACAAACTGTACACGTAATATTGCTTGTATATCTTATATCTGGGGGGTTAAAATGGCCACATCGAAGCAATTCATCTAAGAAAGCAATATTGCAATTTGACATTTGCGCATATAAAAGTAAGTGTGCAAGGCAAACAACTTTCAAATAACAATATTGCTTTTTTGATGAATTGCTTCGATGTGTCCATTTTAACCCCCCTGATCAACAAGTGGGAAAAAAATATGACAGGTAATAAAAGTAATGCGATATAGATGCGTTTTTTATTTACGTTATACAAACTAACATTTCCTCTCACAACGCGCTTTGACAAGTAGAACCACTCTTAACCAAGTTTTTAAAACCACGTGAACTCTAAATTCTGATTCTGTTACATAGTAACAAACAGTTGAAAAGAAAAATAAACTCAATTATAATCGCAAATGATTAAAGATGACATTCAATAAATAAGTCCTAACAATGGATTAATAAGAAAGGATTCATACCCGAAAACTTATTATGTTTATACACCCGAAAACTAGGCAAAGAATAACGCTCAAACAGACCCGACATCATTCGCTAACATTCACTAACCCGCCAACATAAGTTTTCGACAGTTCCAAATTAAAATGGCTACCGTTCGTGCGTGCTCGGAACCGCCGAACGCACCCGAGCGCGCGAAGTAATCTCTAAAACACGTGACCAGACTGTATATGAAGGCATGTCACCTTTATCTTTGAAAAGTGGATAGTATGGTTGACGGAATCGGTGAAAGATTGCCGATTTGACAATGAGATTACAGGTGATATTATAAAGTCGGTATTTGCGCACATATTTTGTGTTCGATTAGGTTACGTAAAAAAACAGAAACACATTTTTATTTTTTTTATTCAATATCAGAAAAACAATTATTTTTTTAAAATAAGACGCCCTTTTAAACATACAAAACTCGTAAAGGTTTATGCGAAGAGCGAATGAATGCGCTTAACTCGCTACACTTCGTTAGTAGATAAGTACTACACAGTTTAACATGCGCCAAGATAATACTTCTTTAAGCGATTGTTTAGTTCCTACACACAAGTCTGTGTGTAGCCCGGTAGACAATTTATTTAGAATATCTTGTAGTGAGTATTCCCACTTCCTCATGTCATACACATTATTATATTTCGGTAGGTGGTATATAGATAAATAAGACAGTTGATTCAAGCGACTTGATCTACTGGTTTTGGTTTGCAGCGCTGTAAGGTTATGTTTTTTGGAAACTTAAGTTTATGTTTAGTTTAGATATGTGTAATTTATCTCCGTGATCTAGGGGTTGAACGTTAGGTTCACGATCTGGAGGCCCGGGTTTGGGGAGGCACTTTGTGAGACTGTTCTTTGTATGGTTAGGACTTTGAGGGCTTGAATCATAATAATAATAATAATAAAAACACTTTATTGCACACAAATACACAAAACATTTACAGGATAAACTTATTCTAAGGTGGGCAAAGGCATCATCATCTGATTGTCCGGAAAGAAGATTCCGTGGGTCAAAGGGCACGTTAAACCGTTAAACATCTAATGTAATGTTTATGTTGTTAGTGTATCTGTATTTGTATAATTATTTTTGTATGTACAAGTCTTCCTATGCTGCACCATCCCGCTATATTATGTAATATAAAATATCTCCTATACTTAATGGTTGCCTGGAATGTTATGACGTTATGTTATAACTGCCCCAACTGGCTAGTGTCGACTGCCAGTAGTGCTTAAGCTTCTGACAAGTTAAAGATTTCAACAACTTGCAGTAGAGCAATGACTTAGACTAGGTACACTCCTGGTACTTTTGGCGTTGCTAAATAGAAAATATAAAGACATACACACCACAGCACATTAATTAGTCGCATTACATGAATAGCCTATCCAACAGTTGATCACTGTCTTTAGGTACCTACACTTCTGGATCTTTTGACGTTGCTAAATAGAAAACATAAATAAATACACACCACAGCACTTTCATTAGTCTCGTTACATAAATAGCCTATCCAATTACACTTTGTTTTAACTAAAATTCTAAATTACGAAATGACTAAAAAGACCATTATTCTTAATCTTCGCTCATAAGGGCCCCCTCACACCGTCGCGTGACGACTTTAATAACAGCAGTTCAAATAAGGGTGTGCTCACACTGACGATACATCATCCTTTTGTTATTTGTTATTCATTGCGACGACGTGAAAATTTGGGAATCGTTCGGTATTTGAATAACAAATTTGTCCTCCATTACAAGTAATTGGAGGCATGAAAATGTAATGTGCTGTCAGTATGAAGTTACGTGAAGCTCATAAAGTTATTAGAAGTATTTACAAAACAAGTTAAATTGCATTCTAAAGCATTTTTATACAGCAGTACAAAGCCGTTTTTATTTTGTTTGTTTTTAATTTCGTTTAAAAATATACATACATACATACATAAACTCACGCCCGTAATCCCTAATGGGGTGGGCAGAGCCACAAGTAATCAAAGACAACTTGCAGCCACTGTTGATACGAAGTCCAAAGATGGATATGATGAACCTTTTGGTGATAAGGGATCAACCTATCGCCCATAAAATTAGTCCATCATGTTAGAGGACACAATCCCTCTGTCGGTTTTTACGACATGCCCGGGAAGAGAAGCAGCTGAACGTGTTCTATGTTTTTTATATGCTCCCAGAACAGCATAGAAGCAAACAGTAACAACTTCTAAAATATCCGAGTGCAAAAAAAATAAAAGCTGTTTGAAATTGTACCTAAACACGTCTAGCGTAGCTACTAGCTAGGGTGAAATCAACAACAAAAAAAATATTTGTAAAATCGAAGCCAAGTATAATTAAAGCCAAGTTGAAGCCAAGTCTCACTATTTAAATATATTATGCGACAGGGTTCTGTGATACATATATTATTTTTTATGTATTTTTTAATATATTTTTGTATGTGTCTAATAAATATATATTTTTAGAGGTGACTGTACCTGCACATTTCATTAGACATCACAAGCAACTTAGAAAAAGAACTCATAAAGAACCAATTTACATTCCTCGCCATTTTTCCATCATTAAATCGCGATAAAATCTCGTCTGATGTACATGTCAATATCGTCTAGCCTGCACTTAGGTCGTCTAGACGACAACTATCAATATAAAGATTAGATGGTAAATATCTATCTCTTTCCTATTTAGCACGTCCACTGTTACAGTGGTGAGACAAATGGTGATAGGTACAAAGTAACTGTCGGTGCCAATCTGTTTTGTAATTATTCTTTATTCTCGTGACTTTTACTTATGGAGATTTTTGATATATTTTTACATTACACACATACATACATTCTTACATACACTATTATTATAAATAACTACATGACATTACATTATTATTGGTGCTGATTCCTGTACACACCATCTACTTTTATTTTAAGTTATACCTGTCATTTTCTTATCCGCCGAAAAGGAAAGGGATAGGTCATCGACATGCATAAAATTTATGGAACATTCGTCAATTTTAGGCGCAAATCTAAAACAACCCTATAAAAAGTCAAATCTAGAAGATAGCAAAATACCTACTTCTAAGAATAGGAAACTTTAGTGCCAAATACGACTCGAGTACAAATAACTTCTTAAGTATAAGTACTTATGGTACAGAGTCACAAATATGGTATAAGTCAGTGTTACAGAATCTCTCATCATCATCAATTTAAGAGCCACGCTCATGTCGGTGTAGTAAGAATCACAGAATCTCTATCCTGCTAATTATTACTAGCATGCAAATATTACAAGTTCAAAAATTCACTAATACTATAATAAACTCATCATCATCATCAGCCGTAACGACGCCCACTGCTGGGTATAGGCCTCCCCCAAGGATATTCATATTCATATATTCATATTCATATATTTATTTGTATTTATCATACATTGTCATTATTTATCTCTGATCTATGATCTCCACGACGATCACGACGGTCTATAATAAACTCATAAACTGCCTATATACGTCCCACTGCTGGGCACAGGCCTCCCCACAATCAACCGGAGGGGGTATGGAGCATACTCCACCACGCTGCTCCACTGCGGGTTGGTGGAGGTGTTTTTTACGGCTAATAGCCGGGACCAACGGCTTAACGTGCCCTCCGAAGCACGGAATCATCTTACTTTTTTGGACAATCAGGTGATTCAAGCCTGAAAAGTCCTTACCAAACAAAGGACAGTCTCACAAAGTGATTTCGACAATGTCCCCATCGGAAATCGAACCCGGACCTCCAGATCGTGGGCCAAACGCTCTAACCACTAGACCACGGAGGCTGTTCTATTCTGTTGTATAATAACTATTAGTACTTAATTAGCTATTCGCGTAATTTACAAGTCATTATTTTATTACGTCCGTTTTTAAATTTTTCAGGTATCTTATCACGCTTATTATGCGGGCTTTCCAAACAAAGTAGTTCTTGGACTATCTTCCTTCCTATTTTCCGTATATTTGGACAGCAAAGAACGTATTAACAACAACGTCTTAAGCTTTTCGAAGTCAATTAGTGTGAAATGAGTCTGGTTCGGTCTTGGATTATTACTAAAGGAAAGTAATGTAATGTCCTAATCAAACTAGGGAGCAGAAAGTGATTTTTGTAATCTGGTCCGACCGGAATTCGAATCCGGAACCGCCGGATCTTGAGCCCAACTGTCAACCCCTGAACCACGGAAGACGTTGATAATAGAGTGAGTGCGTGTGTGTGGTTGTAAGTAGCGTTGTAAAGTGTATTTGTATTGTATTGTATTGTATTGTATTGTGTTGTATTGTGTTGTGTTGTGATGTGTTGTGTTGTGATGTGTTGTGTTGTGTTGCGTTGCGTTGTGTTGTATTGTATTGTAGCTGTACGTATTCTACGTTATCAAAACTTTTCTTTGATAAAACATAAGTAATATTTATTTCTTACCAAAATCATTTTCCAGAAATTCCTCAATTCTCCGCTCTTACCATCATAAATCAAATTTGAAGTGTTTCGCCCGTAAGTGTTGGGTGTTTCGATAATAAGCTACTATTTTACCCCGGATGAAATATGGCGACTCTGAACATGATCGCTTGACCATTGTTTTACCTTGGCCAAACAGCTTTCGTGGTCTAGTGGTTAGAGCGTTAGGCTCACGATCTGGAGGTCCAAGTTCGGTACCCGATGGGGACGTTGTCGAAATCGCTTTGTGAGACTGTCCTTTGGATAGTTATCCAAAAAAGTAAGATGATTTCTTGCTTCGCAGGGCACGTTAAGCCGTTGGTCACGGCTATTAGCCGTAAAAACACCTTTACCAACCCGCAGTAGAGCAGCGTGGAGTAATATGCTCCCTACTTCCTCCGGTTGATTGAGACGAGGCCTGTGCCCAGCAGTGGGACCCTTCGCAAGATGAACTAAGTACCTACGCGTCACCGAGCTTTCTATTAGACCAACGTGGTAGGTGGTGAGCCGTATCACCGTCTACAATGACAAAACATCTGTGTACAACATTGTGTTTTTTTAATGCCTTACCAAATAATTCAACTGACATTATCTGAACTAGAAACCCAAATATTTAATTGGTCTTTACCACACGAAAATCAATACCAAAAACCGATAGCACGTACAGCGCTCCACATAGCTTTTGCCTTCAATTAAGCCGACTCCCATGTCTCCTCCCACACAGAGGGTGACTGTACTAAGATAAGGAGCTGAGAGTCATGTAAGTATACTTGTGTGGGAGATTGTAAAGGTTAATGAATACATGGGACCATGATTTGAAAGGGAGGCTGTTCCTTTGTTACATGCTGTATGTTGTCGTTGAGGATTTTGTGAGGACTGAAAGCCTTTAAGAATCATTATAAGGCTGTGAATTCTTAGGAGGATGAAAAGAGATAAAAATCGATAACAAAAAATTTGCATACCGTAGCGTGTTCTAGAAGGGGTACGCAGAGGTATCGCCAGCCAGGGCGAGTCTATTGTCATTAACTTGACACATATCCTGGCCACCACGTGATATCAATAATTATCAAACTCATAAAGTCAAATCCAGTTGTTTAGAGTCGGAGACAGGATTTGAACCTAGGGCTATATGAACAAAACTATCTCGGATTCACTAGATATATGCCTTTATAACGGCTGGTTTATAAAATCGTTTTTCAAACTACATTTGCTTACTTATTTTTTTCTCATATCACTGGCTTAAAGCCGAAAACACTGGCTGGCGAGACCACAAAACGAGGGCCTCTACGTTTACCTGTTGTGACTGAAAAACGAGGTCTTATGAAGACACGATGTCTAGAGGATTTCTTCTTATCGCAGAAATTACCTATATACATTAAATATAAGCAAAACGAGAATTAGTGTAGGTAAAATTAACAATTAGAAGGGTAAAACCGGACACCTGAATCACCAACCTTATTCTACCTTGTCCAAACAAGATCCGGACATCCGACATACCCGGCCGGTTTTAACAAGGTTTAACTAGTTACTACCAGTTAGCGCTAGTTGCCTTTGACAGCCGATTTTAAGTTTCGAACGCCAGAACAATTTGAATGACGCGACGCTCTGATTGGCGAACTCGCAATGCCGTTACTTTTTAAAAGGGTGTTTGTTGAGTAAATGCTTTGGCTTTTTACTTTTATATGGCTATTTTTTCTGTCAAGTCGAATTCATGTCGATGAATTGGCTTTGACTAATTCCGGTATATAATGTAGCTGAAAATATTATAATGTTTTTTTTTTTAATTTACAAGCAGAACCTAAGTTTTTTTTCTCTCTTTTATAGACACTGTAGGTAGGTAAGTAAAAAAAGGAAGTAAACAAATGTACTTTAAAAGTCAATAAATTCGATAAGTGATTGCAAGTTTATGCCCCCTCACACTCCATTGGTCCAATAAATCGTCGCAAACGCACCGTGTGCCGCGATATCTGTGATTTACACATGTGGACATTGGCAACACTGTGACCCCGTGTTAACACTGCGTATATCGACACGTGGAGAACAATTCATTGTTTCCCGTCAATGTGACTTTACTTAGAATCTTCTTTACGAGATTGATAAAGAGTGTGACATTGGCAGTAATGGCTATCTCTTCGAAGACAGAAAACATTCAAGAAATCACATGAAGAAGAATTTCATTTGATCAGGCTGTATGGCTATGTTCCTTTGCCTGCTCCTTCTCGGGACAAATTTAACCAAAAAAAAAACCTCTATGACGACCGGTTGCCATACAACTATAAAGTTGAAGTTGATAAAAAGTGAGCCTACTGTTTCAATATACTTGCTAATAACTATCAAGAACTTATCCGTCAGATAAAATGACTAATATCAGGTTATCAGTCAATTATCAGCGAATACCGTTCAAATAGGTGGACGAAAGGCAAGGAAACCACTGCCCTATTTTATCCCTAAAAAGTAGCATGGAGATAATGCTACACCGACAAGAGCGTGAATCTTAATTTAGTGAGGATGATGACTGAAATAGACCCTTATTCGTGTACTTGTAAAGTCAATTTTGGAATATCGGTAAGAGTGAATTATAAAACGAATTTAATCAAAAATGGTTACACTTAAGTAGAATTGTATGAAATATCTACAATTTTAGATGCGCTAATTTTACTTTATCTTTGTTACAGGTAAGAAAAAGTTCAAGTTCACGGTGAAAACAAATACCTAAACATAAGCTGCTGTGGTAAGTAATTTTTGATAAAACACGTCGACTTTATGATGGCATCATAATGTCTAGCTAAACAAAACCATTCTAAAAATCCAAATAAGTAGAAAAACAGTAATCCTGCAAGGCAGGCAAGGAGGCGTAATGTCAAACACCGCTCGAGCAACTCTCGCCGTAAGATTAATGTGCCCATTACAGACGGGAAAAATAAATATTTGATGGAAATACGCCTCTAGACCGACTACCAAACCGGGAAATGTTCTGTTTGACATATTGCGAAAATATGGACTTGCCGGATTTTGCTACGTCGACACATTGCGGAAGCAAGATTTTTAAGTGGCTTTTTCTTGAAATCATTTTGAGCGTTTTATTATTGGATGTTAAGGAATGACGTCAGAAAGTTCGACACTTTTTATATTAAGAATTAATAAATGTTGTGGTAGTTGTAATGGATTGATGTAAATCAGAAATGTCTGATTTAATTTTCGAACGAACGAACCATTTCAAATAAGAAATAAAAATTGTGTAACACTTCTGGTGTAACCTAAAATTACTTTGATACGTGTAATCTACAAATTTATACTCAACTAATTTGTATTAGCAAATGCTACTAACTACTAAGCCCTCAAATGACGTAGATATAAGATACTCAAGTACTATTAGTACTTCGTAAAGCTCTTTTACAAAATCCTTCGAAAGACACTCTCCAGCGTAAAGATTTCAAAATCGCTTTATTAAAGCAAGCGCTGGGAAGCTTACAGACTGTCTCGTGAGATATCTACTTCAAGCGAGCGAGCTGTTAATCCGTGTCTTGGGTATAACTACTTGCGATTTGTTAACGAGATCCTTTATAATGTTTCTTGTACTTTTATATTTATTTAATAGTTTTTTGTGCACTGGAGAGAGTATATAATAATAAATATTGAAAGCATACACGCTGTCAGAACAGGACAGGCTACTTTTAAGAGGGGAAAAACACATACATACATACATAAACTCACGCCCGTAATCCCTAATGGGGTGGGCAGAGCCACAAGTAATCAAAGACAACTTGCAGCCACTGTTGATGATGATGAGGGGAAAAAATGAACTAAAAAAGAGAAACAGATGAAGTAGTAGTATCAGGTAAAGAGGAACAGACAAAGATACAGTAACAGATACACATTCTATAGACGCCCAACTAACCGGAGGGAGTTTAGAGCATAAAAAAGTACCTGGCGTTTAAATAATTCTTCTTTAGCAATTACAACGAAAGCCGCATATAAAAATCACTATAATATTCCTTTTGCTTACAGAAAGCTGCCAACAAACAAAACTTTAAACGGCTATAGTAGCGAAAGGACTTACCGAAGCTATTTTAAAAGTCATTGTGATGGTGAAAATTTAAATCAGTTTAGCCGAGTTTCGGTTATGGCGGCGTGAAGTGAGCCAGAGTGGCGCCATCTACATGCAAATATTGGTTATAAGGGAGATGTGACGCTAGGGTTACCACATACAGATACAAGCTTAACATTTTCTGCTTTGTTATACTCTTGGCCGGAGTACGCACAGGACCGCGAAAACTAGAAAGAGGAAGGGAAGGCCTTTGTCCAGCAGTGGGATCTTGTAGGCTAGATTATATTAGACTAGATATATACTCTTGTTGTCCATCAGCTTCGTACAGTAAACCATTGACGAGGTATCGTTGACATCTTGAAATAATTGATCGTTGAAATCTTGTATAAGTATGTTAAAGTACTTAATTAAGTTTGCCAACGATGACCGCAGTACCTTAGCGAATAGTGCCCTTAAAGATTTCTTGGATTAGGTACACAATTGATACCCAAATTTCAGCGAAGCTGAAATAAAAATCAATCGGTAGGTAAAGAAAGAAACAAAGAAAGAAACGTTTATTATTACATACACCAAAGAAACAAATATAAAACAATAGAATAACACAATTAAAATGCGTAAAAAGCAATTTAGTACACAAGTGAATACAAATAAATAAATAGACAATAAACATTAAGGCAAATTGTAATAAAGTGTATGGACTGGTCATCAATGGAGGTAGCTAGAGCCTTTTGCACTTTAGACTCAAGCTCTTAGCCGTCGTGAAGTCGTAACATTGTGAAAAAAAAACTAGCAGATATTCGAGTCTGTAATCTAAAATTATTGGCCTAAAAATACCGCATTTCCCGGCCATAAGACAACCCTAGGCGGGAGCCGTTTTTGAGGAACATTTCAAAATGGTTTTATTTGGTCGCGTATTTATGTAGAAATATTGAACTAATCTGGTGTACTAGCAGCCAAGTAAACAAACGCAAAGATATAGTAAATCTTGATTCTAATTATCATTATTGTCATCTTCAAAATTCATTCAGCCTTGCAAATGAACCGGAACATGCCCAAAGTCCCAGTTGCTGTTACTTCGGAACTGTCATCGGCAGATAGTAAACGACACTAAAAGCTGAATAAACATATTTCTTTGCCTCCCTTATCCTCTTATTTATTTTTAATGTCCCCCCACCCCAGATTTATACCGTGTTTATACCGAAATCTTTGCTGTCACAACCAGAACCGGGCGAATTAATATTTCTCCATCTACCCGCTTTATTTTTACCACTAAATCCACATTAGGTTGAAGTTTCTCGGAAAACAGGAAGTCGGTTTAAAATCTCTTGCGCTTATTGCGGTGGATGTCAGAAAAAAACTTCAAATGTACATACAACTATGTAATGCTTCTTTGGAATATCAAAATAGGTAGATTTCAGACTGTATTCGGATGTCAAAAATAATTTTATAAGCAAACAATTTTTCAAGTGTGTTTCTTTTATAAACCTGCCCGTTAAACTAATCTTCACACTATTGATCTAGTAATTAGTTTCACATTCGTGTGGATTTGGGCGACCACCTTCTTAATTGTAATTTAAATTGACAGGTCTAAAACTAGTTGCATCTCTTTCTTGTATGTATTTGAAGTGAAGGACGACAACTGTGTAAGAGCTGTTTGTGAATTTGTAAATTAGTTTATTGTATGTACACCGATATTGTTACACATATCAGTCAGAATACCTAGTTAAGTTGTGGAATAAGCTCAATATGTGTGATGCGGTTGTACTCTTTTTTTTTTAAAGAAAAAAGAGCTGTCAAACTAAAGATCGGTTAAGTTTGTGTCTACCCGCATAGGGACTTGTATTTTGTTACATTATAAAACCTAACCTAAATATCTACTTAAAAACTTTCCCACAAAAACATCAAAATACTTTCCCAAAACAAACAATAATATACCCCACAAGAGTAGCGAGAAAAACTCGAGATTGTTATAACTATGTAATGGATAAACTTGAGAAGTAGTGTGTTTTATGTTTTATGGCAAAAGCAACGTGATTTATTCAGCCTGGCTCCACAACGACGGGGAAGGAGTTTGCGATAAATGGATAAGAAAATATGATCCGATTTTTAGTGCAGAAAGGTTCGTTCAAAATATTATGTACAGGGCTACTGGATGTGACATTATGAACATTGAAAAGGTGATGCAAAATTATTATTTTAATTTGTAAAGTCGGTTTTAATTCCCGTTAATAAATATTTTATAAAATATTTTTCACTTCTACGTTACAATAGCTACCTTATAAAAAATGTGTTTATTTCGACAAATGTCACGTCTTTTACAAAGCTAGAAATCTTTTTTCATAAATATTATTTGTCCAAAATCTAGATTCATTACACATTTACCTTACACAACTTCACAAACAGGTATGCATAATAAAACCATCCAAACATCAAACAATGGAATCGGAAGCGTATTTACGAACCGCTCTTCGTGCCGCTACTCGGGTTATTAATTGATACGTCCCTGTGTTTGCGTGTACGCACCACTGGGCGATAACACTGTCGACAGGACATAGGCTTCGATACATAATCTGACGCGTTGTATATTGTGTATTGTTTCCTGAGCCCTCAGGGTGTGTTTAACACGAGTTGCTGAAGTGATTGAATTTGTTATTCGTGTTGATATTCATTAAGCGGGTAGCTTTTGATTAAACGGTAATGGTAAATACGTAGTATGAACGATATATTAAGTATGTTTTTGTATTAAGTTACCTACGTTGCGCTATTTTTGAATAGCAGCATTTGTCTTTTATAAGCTTATTGGTAATTGGGTCATGTACTAGGTTCAAGATTATGAAATTCTGATTGAAAACATTTTTTTTTTCTATTTAACTTATTTATGAATTTTAATAAAGATAAACGCAATAAGTCGGACATTTTATGATTTTTTCTATGAGGTCACAAGCTTTTTCATACTAATTCCATAGGTAGTAATTTTGGTGTTTTGAAGTTTAGTAAAAAGGACTAGTCAAATCAATTGCTCACGAAATTACTATAAAATTTGTATGAAAAAGCACTCTATGACGTCATAGAGAAACGTGATAAAATATCGAACTTATTATTGTTTTTCTTGATTCAATAAATAAGTTAATTAAAAAAAAGAAAATGTTTTTCGTTAGTTTTAGATCTGTCTTTATTTAGAAATCAGAATTTCATTTTTTTTTTAATTTATTTAAATGAAAAACTTAAACGGTAGATTTACAGATCATCCCCGCCAAACTTATGAAGTCATAATTAATAATAATAAATATTAATTTTAGTCATAATTTATCTTGGACCTAATAATACACGGCCCAATTGCCCAGCCCGAATTTCTCGCACTACTGGGCGAAGCCTCCTACACAAAACTGAATCACCGTACGTCTATCTATAACCCGAAGACAACTATTACCATACACTCCATTTAGTTACCTGATAACTAACAGCCTTAGTGACGTCACATACAGTAATTACTGGAGACGATCAGATTTCATCTAGGTACAGTCAGCGACAGTGAATGTTGACCGGAGGTAATCAATGTCCATGTATTCTGGTGGTATCTATGGGTGGCTAATATCTGCACAGGTGAATGTAGGTTCATGCGTACAGACAAGGTACTTCTATATCATCATCATCACCAGCCCATTAACGTCCCCACTGCTGGGGCACGGGCCTTCCCTATGGATGGATAGGGAGATCGGGCCTTAAACCACCACGCGGGCCCAGTGCGGATTGGTGGTTATTAACGATTGCTAATGCAGCCGGGACCAACGGCTTAACGTGCCTTCCGAAGCACGGAGGAGCTCGAGATGAAAACTTTTTTTTTGTGGTCACCCATCCTATGACCGGCCGCGAAAGTTGCTTAACTTCAACAATCGCAGACCGAGCGCGTTTACCGCTGCGCCACCGAGCTCCTCCACTTCTAT
This sequence comes from Pectinophora gossypiella, assembly GCF_024362695.1. Classification (NCBI taxonomy): domain Eukaryota; kingdom Metazoa; phylum Arthropoda; class Insecta; order Lepidoptera; family Gelechiidae; genus Pectinophora; species Pectinophora gossypiella. The sequence continues at coordinate 2,843,743 of NC_065409.1, forward strand.
ATCACCACCTATGATTTAAAAGATGTGTTGCTGTTGCAGTTTCTTCTAATATCTTCTTCGCAGCAATAACGCCTTGCGAAATGACGTAGACTGTAGAGTGACCTAACAAGTTTATCCATGATTGGAAGGTTCAGTAAGATCTACTCTGAACCGGCGTGCGTGTATGAAACGATTGATGAATGTGGAGGAAGCAAAAGAAGTATGTCAGGATCGAAGCAAATGGAATTCTATAGTCTCTGCTTACCCCATGTATTAAGTTGAATAAATGATTCTGATTCAAAATTTCAATTAGGACGATTCTGTAAAATATTGCCATATTTTATGAAATAATAACACTCATTTTATTTTGAAAATTCAATCAATCAATCAATAATACTTTATTGCACAACGACATATACAAAGGACATAAACATACGAATAAAAACATAAGTACAATGGACCTATTGTCATAAACCAGGCACAAATCCTGGAAACCACGTAATATCAATTATCTATGATCTAAAAATGAATTCAAAGTGAATGGTTTGGAGCCCAGCAGCCTAATATTATTAGTCAAAATATACTAAATGTAAACAATTATATCAAAGTAATAAAAGCAGGCAAGCGTGTACTTAAAAGTAGCATGGAGAAAGCTACACTTACAAAAGCGCGGCTGGTTCTTAAATTAGTGATGATAAAATTAAATAACTTTACTGACTGAGCTGAAAGATCTTATTTTCTGATCGACAGGTCTCCCCAAATAAAGATTCCATCTTTTCGCTATCATGCACTTGAAAAGAAGAGAGGAGGACTTAATCCCTCTTTTGCTTCACAGGATCCCATCGGAGGATTTTGCATATTTCCTTTACCTTTACAAGCTGGTTTGATCTATCAAAATGTAACTCTATAATGGTTGGAGCTGTCTGTTTAGTGTTTTGAGCTCTTGGTATTTCTATATGTAGGTTTATTTTCTATTACAATGTAGAAGTACGTTTTATAAGTGTTAGGGATCGTTATGTCTATTTTATGATTATATATTATGTAATTAATAACAGACCGAATAAAGTCGTGAATCTGTGTCACAACTTTCTTCTTATCTAGCCTAACGTGCACAACTTTATTATTTCTAATTTGACACTGGCATATAATTTCATTTGTTTTTACTTTTGATTTCTTCTTTTTCAAACGGGACCGTTTTCCCGCCTTTTTGAAAGACTGTGGCGGGAATTTTGTTCGGTTGCGGTATTCTGCTGTGAAGAGTTGGAGAGTTAACATTGTTTATGAAAATTATAACATTATTCAACAGATTTTTTTGATTAGGACGAACACCTCCACACCTGAGAGCAGCTATATACATAGATAAAAGAGGTTTTATTAAAAAAAAAAATGTGTATTTCATCAAAATTTTTCTTCATCAAGTTTCGTCTGTTCTTGGTACACACTTCATTTCTTTAAAAGCTCATGTGTGTAAAGTATGATATCTTAATCTGAGTGACTTCTCAGCGTCGTAACGGTGCGTAGCGGGATCGTATCAGCCGCCTTCATTACCATCGCATTCGCTACTACTGTCGCAATTCATGAGCTGAAGGAGTTTTATTAAATTCTTATTGTCTTCGTCATGATTGAAGCCAGACAAACTGGCCACGTAGTAAATGCTATCCGAGGCAAATCAACCTTAAGTTACATCGAAAAAAAATCTTTAATGCTAATATAGTTGTCATCTTGGTTCTTCACCGTTTTGTTGGAAAAGGTTTTGTTGACAACCAGGGGTCTGTTTAATAAAACTTACAATTGTAAATTACAATGACAATTTGATGTACATTGCGGAGTTTGTGATCACAAATATTTTGCAGTTTCATATTAGCTACGTAATGAACCAAATTGTCGTTGTAATTTACAATTGTAAGTTTTATGAAAGAGGCCCCAGGTTTTCTATTTATTTATTCATAGTTTCGGCTTGATAGTCTGCTCGCTCACCCATTTTCGTGCTCATTATTGTTAGATAGAAAATTTAGTTCGACCTAATATCGACTGATACGTCACTATGCTAATGAACGTCACAACACTAGCTTACGTACTTTGACAGATTTGATTGTTACCGCGCATTGAGACGATTGTGAAATGTTATCTTTATTGAAATATAATCGCTAATAGTACTGAACTGGTCGTCCTGTTTAACATTATCAACGATGTTTTCTAAAAGAAAATACTCAACCAATTCCCTTTCTGCTTGTTTTCAATACCATTTATTACTATTTATTTACTCTACATTTATTTAGACGCTACCTCTTGAATTTTACACCACAATCCTGCACACGTGGGCGTAAGTAGGCCACTGTTATCATTTCTGTCATTAGACGAAGCCACGTGAGGCTGCGTGTATATAGGCAATGTTTATGTTAACAGTACAAACACACTGATATATACATACGTCCATAAGATTACGCTCATTTCCCATTAGGAGTGCTAGAGTCCTAGCTAAAAAAAGTTACTCCTCCTTATCGTGTCGATGGCAAACTAAATAGTATCGGCCCAAAACTTGGCAACACGTATGGCGCTATCTGCAACGGCCGGCCGGCGAACGACCTTTAACGGCCTCCGTGGTCCAGTAGTTGAGCGTTGGGCTCATGATCCGGAGGTCCCGGGATCGAATCCCGGTGGGGACACATCACGAAAATCACTTTGTGATCCCTAGTTTGGTTAGGACATTACAGGCTGATCATCTAATTGTCCAAAAGTAAAATGATGCGTGCTTCGGAAGGCATGTTAAGCTGTTGGTCCCGGTTACTACTTACTGATGTAAGTAAGTAGTCGTTACATAAGCCGTGTCAGGGGCCTTTGGCGGCTCTATGGGGTTGGTAATCCACCTCACAACCCACACGATAGAAGAAGAATAATAGGTAATAGACCTCTTCCAAAATCAAACTAAAACAGATCCCTGAACAAACAAAAAGTCCCAAAAAGGCGTCTCGTTATCACCAGTTTTGCAGGTATTTGCAAAAATTTCGACTACATAATCGTGGGCACGTGACCTCGCAAAGAAACTGCGAAAATGGGCCACCTCGGCCCGCCGAGATAATTATTATGTCAGCTTTTGCTTCTACCTTCCGAATCTGCTAAAATTACGTAAGTATATTTTATTTGGGAGAATTTTAATTTTGGAAAAGGTGGGATGGTATTTGTGAACTGTTTTATTTTGAGCTTTTTTTTTATTTTATTATTCGTTATTTAATAACTAAAGTAGGTACCTAACAGAACATCGACAACAACATTAGTTTTATTTCATAAAAATGTGTTAGATTATTTCACTGATATTTACTAAAACACAGTCCATAATAATGAGGCTGCGTATTAACAAAATACGAACAAAGCTTTTTAAGTGTGAAGCCAACAAACTCCGTGTCAGCGAGGCGTGCTTATGAATAACATTAATGTACAATTGTGGTCGATCGTATATTGCCCTCTCGCATCCCTTTGTCCGATAATATCGGATTATTCCTTTGAGATTAACGTATTCATTATTTTTCGATAGTATTTAAATTTTAAACTTCAATGGCAGGCCAGACACATGGGTAATGCTGTTAATTTGTTATTAAAACTGAATTCTGTAGTCAAAACTTTTATAATAAATTATGAGCCAAAAATGTAGATCAAAAAAGCAATTAATTAATAAATACCTTATTGCATAGATAATTTACAACTTAATAACTTACACATTAGAGGGATATTTTCAAAGAAAAATCTTAAATTAAAGTTACCATTGACATTTGGACAGATAGGAAAAAAACAAATAGGTATGCATAAATAAGAGGCATCGTAATCACTACTTTGATTCTTGGGATTTTGAACAAACTCCCAGCGAAATCACGTCTCAAAATTACCATACCTTAAGCTAAAAGCCTATCAGGATTCCGAATCGTACGCGATGTCAAAATTTTTAGTTTTGTATGAAATTATCTATTATTACAGAGCACATAAGTCATGTCAAATATCGCGTACAGAAGTCGACCTTCGTAGTATTCGTATTTTTGAAGTTTTCGTATTTGTAACGTGTGGAAAGCAGACCAAAACTCTTTAGCATCGCACGCGCTGTCAAAATTTTCAGTCTTATATAGAACCATTACAGAAAAGAGAAGGTCGACTATTATTTGAAAAATTCTGATGCCATCAAGTGTGACACTCTTTTGATGACGTCATTACAATTTTTCAAATTAACAAAACAAACATCGACCTTCTATATTCTATGATAGTGATTAAGAGTATTATATAATTCAATTTCCTATAATTTTATAGGAAAAATATTAAGAGTATTATATCAATTTCATATACCGATGGTGTATCTTAAATAATTAAATAAATAAATATTAAAATTGCATACGAAACTGAAACTTCTGACAGCGCGTACGATTCGATAGAAGTTGTATTTGCTTTCAGTATTACATGGTACTTTTTTTTATGTTTTTCTCTGCAATAAACTATCTCCGATACTTTAATTAACTACCTCATACGCCACAGCTAGCAAATAACACTCAACTTGAAGACTCAAAGGACATCTACCGCCATCCACCCTACTGGCTCAGCATAAAAAACGTCTCAAGATATTTTCCTCCTCCCAATAACCATAAACACAATTTTTCCCTCGCTCACTTCCATTGGCGAGAAAGAGATGCAGGATATGATATGAGGGAGAAAAAAAGAGATACAAGTATCATAATTTCCTGCAAGTCGACAGTCGAGGCATTTATGTGACCTTGCGGTATCAAGTTATTTATTGAGTGATGTTTTAATTTCTTTCTTGTTTATATATCTTTGTTTGCAATGACATTCATGACTGATACATATTAATACCCCTGTCATGTAGATCTTAGAACTTCGTATCAACAGTAGCTTTCTTTTTACTTGTGGCTCTGCCCACCCCATTAAGGATAACTTAAGGAGAGCGTGAGTTTTTAATAACTACACAGAACTCAGCTCACTGATGAAGAGCCTCGAGATATCTTTACAAACATTCTTATCGAGTATAACAAAAACTAAATGAACCAATTTCCATCAAACCCTTTTAAAACAAGGCCCGAGCCGGCATTTTCCTCATCTTCTTACAAAATTGGAACCTTGGAAAGGCTTACAAAATGCTAAGTAACTTGGAATCTTTGGAAACGGCTGGATTCCATTACTTGGAATAAAACTGAAGCTTTATTCATCGGCGCCCAATGCGTGCGCCGTAAAATTGGAATCGGCGAATTACGAACGGTTACGCTAGGGTCCCCATGTTCTTTTTAGACGGATTTTCTAGGCTAGATGTTTATTGGTTATAAATCGCTTTCTTTGACTGCAAATATTCCCACTCACGTGAGAAATATTACCTCGTAATTAGGCAATGCAATCCTCGCGATCTCGCGAAATCTCGTCTAATTTTTCAGGATCAATCCCGAAGCATAAATGACGAGATCCCAATCGAGATTGAGGGGATTGGGCGAATCTCCTTGAGTTATATTTTTTGTTTTGATTATGCTAATTTCCAAAACTTAATTATTTAGTTAGTAATATTGAAGAATAAAGGTTTTTGTTTTCTTTCAAGAAATATTTTGTTTTAATTAACCTTACTATCACATCATCGCAGCATAGCAGTTTTCATCCTTTTCAGCCATCTTAACTTTATGAACTAGACGAGATCCCAAGAATTTCGGATTTTTTACTAGAAAACGGCAAATCCAAAAGTAGTTTAGTCACCGTAGCTCCTAAATTAACTGATTTTTAATAATAAACCATTAATCAATGCATTATTCAAGATATTTTTTAATCAACATGATAGCTGTAAAATGAAAAGAATAACTGATCAAAATATTTTTTCATTTACCCCATCTGGAACACCGTTATTTTTTTTCTTACTTTTCAGTGACAGCTTTTACGTTTTTCACTTTAGACTATTTTAGTTTTTGAAACCCGTTTATTATACTCTACATATATTTTTACGGAAATCAAGTATCGAAGACGTACAGTCTATGAATCAGTACACAAATTAAGTATGTTACAATAATAATTAATGTGACCAAACTATTTTAACATATGTATGTTATACATGTGTATTACATAGGAAAATACATGTGTATTACATAGGAAAATACATGTGTATTACATAGGAAAATGCTACCGAAATTCACGACGTTCCAATCTGGTATTGTTCTTTACTTATATAATTTAGCTCTCATTTTCCGGCAGACTTATCCACTAACATCGAAACTCATGGTCCCTCGGAACATCGATAAGCTAGCTCGTAAATTCGGCGCCACTCGCCGTCACCACTTGCAGCCCGATCGACAAAATGTCAGCATGGCTATTGCGCTGATATTTCTTTCATTGTCTTGTTTATTATTCATTAATCTACGCTTCTTTAATTGATTTTAGAATGATGATTCTTCGCAACAAAATAGAATCTGTGGTTAGATAAATGCAATATAAAGAAAGCTTAAGTCGCATAGTTGGAAGACTTTAACAGTTGACTAAAGGCCCTATAATCGGGAAAACGTTATGTGTGTTAAGACTTTATAACATTAGGCGATTCTTAGGCCGCGATTTCTCGGGTATATTAAGTGTATGGTGAAATCGGGGCGACGCCATACATACATAAACAGCCTATATACGTCCCACTGCTGGGCACAGGCCTCTCCTCAATCAACCGGAGGGGGTATGGAGCATACTCCACCACGCTGCTCCAATGCGGATTGGTGGAGGCGGGGCGACGCCCTCCCGATATAATTATTACACCTATCTATCCCGATGCTTTGCGGCCATTTTATACCGAGTGAGAACCCTCAGCGTTCTATTACGGGGTGGGTCAGGTGATGCTTTTTAAAAAACAATTTTATTTACGCTAAAAAGATTTATTTAAAGAAAATGTATTAGAATTACACAAAACGTAGTTGCTATCCGAATTCCAAACCCGAACTAACGATTTCCCATTGAAATGAAACTTGATGGTTCCGGAGTCCTATTGCATTGACGTCAATGCAATAGGAATTGAGTATGCAGTTTTTATTTTATATGATTACCCTGTAATTTAATATATAACAACCCCCCGAATAAGATCGAACATCACCCTTAAAATGATGTGAGATTAAAATCAGATCGAACTTGGATTTCGGTTACATTATATTAAAAATTACTATATTAATAATAAGTTCTTATCGACGAAAATAATAAGTATGAATTTGAAGTTAAGGTGAGTGTTTTTGAGATGCAAGGATTATATTCCTTTTGACTGGTGTCCTTATCTCATCTTCCGTGTCTGAGAAAGATTCCTGCACATTTGACATCACTACGGTCTGTGCTACTGGTTTGTTAGAACTCTTTTTATTGTGACATTGGTTAAATATCTGGACTAAGCATGTGGAAGGATTATTTCGACACAGACGTTTTCTACATCTATAAAGTAAATATAACAAAAATATTATTCCTAGGACATAGCTTAACGATATATAATGAATGCCATACTTTTGCATATGAGTTGGACTTTCGATACTATTTAATTCCTTTTCCAGGTAATCTAAATGCACACTAGCATGTAACAGTGAATCTAAGTTATCAATATTTATAAGCTTATTATAAGGTAATTTTGACAATGTTTTGTTCAGTTTAGTCCTTTCACAACAATCATCGAGTATTATGTTAAAGTCAGAAATTGAGTTTGTTACATTGGAAATGTAGTTTTCAGTAATAGGATCAAATTGTAAAGTTTTGTAAAAAGCTTTACAGTTTTTTGGCAATTTTAAAATACCAATAGAAAACAAAATTTCATCGTAACTGATAGGGTTGTTCTTACAAGTGATATGGCATTTGCCTGGTTCGGATTGGGCAAAGAGCCACCTATTATTACTTATCTTATGAAAAATATCTACATGTCCATGTAACAATTTAACTTCACAAGAATCGGGTAAATTTTGTACTACTTCGGTGATTAAGGTTGTTTCACACGTAGGATTCGCAATTGTCGAATATACGTTCGTTAACACGCACACGTAACACTTGCCACTGATCACTTTACACTTCTCAATATCTTTTATCGGTGAATAAAACATATGATCAGCTGTAATTGCTACATAAGAACTTGTAGGTGCAATAAGTACAAAAGTATCTGGTTTTGAAACGTCGTAAGGAACGGGTAAAGGGATTATATTAAATAGATTATAGGTTTGAGGTAAGACGAGCGGTATCTTGATTAACATAACTATTCTGTTAAGGTGATAATAACAAACGAGTTTAGAAATGTCTAATAGCTGATGAATGTTTTGTAGAGTTAGTGATACTGCCAACTCATGGTTTTTAGGAAGAGCATTCCTATGCTTATCTAACTCGTTATACAATTGATAAGGGCTAAGCACAGTAGGATGTAATATATTTAGCTTTGCAAAAAGGATAGCATTATTTACATCATCTATATCGAAAGATAATGTTAAAATTATAGCTTCTAAAGAATTGAATAAAGAACTTAATTGAGATTTTATTTCTAGCTTATCGTTAGAGTTACTAATCTTATTTAGCATATTATTCACGGTGTCCATATTCTTAAGTAAATTTTGTTCGTTTTCATTGACCTTAGACATAGAGTTATTAAAATTTGAAATAGTTGACTTAATTACATGTATATTGTCTTTCATCAGGTAAGACAACTGTTTTTCGTCTGTCTGTACCTGTTCAATTGCGTCAGTGAATTTAATCGCATCTTCATTGTCTAAAGTGCCGAAAAAGGTTTTTAGGATGGAGCCCCCAAAATCAATGAGACCTCGTTTTTGACGTCGGGGTTGTTCATCGACAAGTAAGTATGATATAGAAGAAAATTTATTGACATTAGTTATATGTTGATTATGTAAAGCAGACAGAGAGTTAGTACAGTCTGTTTTTAGCTTTGACGATGAAAACGAATTGCAAAATAAATTTACTCTTTCGAATAAGAACTCCGCTTTATCTAAATTAGGTTTAATATGACTTATATCTAAATACGTAACGACATTCCATTCGCCGTTAGTGAATTTGACATCTAGAAGTTTGTCGAAGAAAAGTCCAGGACTATCTCGGATTTGTGAAACGAATTCACAAATAACCGGTGGTGCGGCCCTGGAATAGATAGAGACGCGCGTTATGTTACGGTGATAACGTTTGATCAGCTGCGAGTTTTATTTCGTCATAGTGATGACGTACATGTTTTCTATTTATAAGTAATGTAACGGTGTGGTGTCCATTTAGCTTAATGATTTGAAAAGGACCTTTCCACACCGGTGATAAGGCTTTATTTTGTTTGTGATGGCATTTAACGTATACCATATCGCCAATTTTATAAGTTGTAGGTTTAGTACGTGAATCATAATAGTTTTTTGAGCGTTCTTTTGAAGATATAATGTTTTCTTTAGCTTTTTGTCGGCTGTAACATAAGCGATAATTAAGGGCTCTGATGTAGTCGGTATATGTATTATTATCTAGCGAGTCAATACTACTCGGGATATAAGGTTTAAAACCCAGCAAAAGTTCCATAGGCGAGAATCCTGTGGTGCTATGGACGTTTGTGTTATACGCAATCATAGCGGTAGGTAAATACAGATTCCACGTATGCTGGTTTTCTCCAATGTAAGATCTTAAATACTCTTTAAGAGTCGAGTGGCTCCTCTCTAGAGCACCACATGTTTGAGGGTGATAAGGAGATGCATATATATGCTTTATACCGAACAACTTTTCTAATTGCTTAAATACATCAGAGCAAAAGTTAGTTCCCTGATCTGTGACTATCATTTTGGGAATACCTATGTGAGATATATACCGAACGAATAATCTGGCCGTTTCCTCGGCCGAGCATGTTTGCAATGGATAAGCCTGTGAATATTTAGTCAGGTCGTCTTGCAGTGTAAGAATGAATTTGAACTTATGTTCATGAGTTTCAGGAAGAGGACCGACTAAATCTAGGAAGACCTTTTCGTTAGGCCTTGTGGCAGTCGATGTTATTATCATCGGCGCACGATTCACTTGGCGCAAAAGCTTATTTATTTGACACGAGCGACAATTTTTTACATAATCATCAATATCTTGGCGCATGTTTTTCCACCTGTATTGAGATTTGATTCGATCAAACATGCGAGATACGCCGGGGTGTCCGGCTGAGACAGAATCGTGATTTTCTTTTAAAATGTTTTTGACTTCACTAGGAGTAGGATATAGTATTGAATTTCGATAGATATTTACTTTGATTCCCGTATCATGGAATAGAAAAGATAGAATGTTGTAAATTTTAGTGTAAACTATTTTGTTAAAAGGATCGGAAAAATCTGAGATTGCGAATTCCTTTTCCTCCAAATACCAGTATTTGATCATATCTCTGTATTCGCGTAAGACATTGAATATATCCTTATAAGACATTTCGTCATAGTGATTGAGACGAATGAATAGATGAGTAAAGACATGTTTATCATTACTTGTGGAATAATAAGTGTTAAGTACACGATCGATGTCTCGGATATTTGGTTCGCTTGTGGAGGAATTGATGATTTCTGTACAGTATGGGACAGATTCATCTAAGTCAATTGACGTTGGATAAGCTATCAGTTTACACTTAGCTTTAAGTAGAGATTGATTGTGTTCTTCAATGATTGTATTATAAGATACGTCTGGCTGACGGTTTATTTGTAAGAATTGTTCATAAGTTTCGGAAATAGAAGGACTCGGGTCATCGGACACGCGAGGTGATGAATTAGTAGAATTAGAATTAGAATTAGAAGGATTACGAGTTGAATCGGGATCTCCAAAATCATTTAGAGCGTTGACAGGGCAACGAGATAAAGCGTCTGCATTACAATTAAGTTTCCCTTGTTTATAAATTATTTCGTAGTCGTACTCCTCCAATTTTAGGCGCCACCTTATTAATCTAGAACCAGGGTCCTTGACATTAAAAAGCCATACAAGTGGCCTATGATCGGTGACGATTTTAAATTTTCGACCATATAAGTAAGGTCGGAAAGTCTTCACGCCGAAAAGGATAGCTAGAAGCTCCTTTTCTATTGTGGAGTAATTACCTTCGGCCTTGTTGAGTGTTCGAGACGCATAGGCAATGGGTTTATCCTTACCTATGTCGCCTTGCGATAACACGGCTCCGACAGCGTAGTTGGAAGCGTCGGTAGTGAGAATAAATGGTTCGTTAAAATTCGGATATTGGAGGAGGGGCGCAGATGTTAGTTTATTTTTTAGAATATCGAAAGATTGTTGTTGGTCGTATGACCATTTAAATTCTGCGTCCTTTTTAAGAAGGGAAGTTAAGGGTTTGGTGATTTTGGAGAAGTTCTCGATAAATCGTCGGTAGTAACCAACGAGGCCAAGAAAAGATTTAATGTCTTTGGCATTCCTTGGAATAGGGAAGTCTGTGACTGCCTTGATTTTATCGGGATTAGGTGATACACCTTTATCCGTGATTATATGGCCTAGATAAGCGACCTCGCGACGTAAGAATTCGCATTTATCTGGCTGTAGTTTTAAATTAAATTGACGAAGTCGGTCGAACACGAGTTTTAGTTTTTGAATGTGTGAATCGAGATCATGAGAATAGATTATGCAGTCATCGAGATAAATATAACAATGTAAACCCTGGAGCCCTGTTAGAACAGTGTTCATCAATCTTTGAAATGTTGAAGGGGCATTTTTCAGCCCGAAGGGCATACGGGTGAATTCATAATGTCCTGAAGTGCCATTTGTGATGACGGTGAAGCCGGTTTTCTCAGCGTCTTCCTTTTTAAGTTTTATTTGATGGAAGCCGCTGACGAGATCAAGTGTCGTAAAATACTTGGAGTGACCTAATTGATCGAGGATGTCCGTTATTAACGGAAGTGGATAGATCTCGGTAACGGTTGCGTCATTAAGCTTCCGATAGTCAATGACTATCCTCCACTTTTGTTTCCCTGACGCGTCCTTCTTTTTAGGGACTACCCAAACTGGAGCACTCCAAGGTGACATTGAAGGACGAATGATATTTTGTTCTAACATTGTTTTGATTTGGCCTTCAACTTCATCCTTATGGCATTCGGGAAAACGATAGGATTTTACATGGACAGGAGCAGAGTCCTTTGTATTGATTGAATGTTCCAGTGCACTAGTGAAAGATAATGGTTCTCCCTCCAGATGAAAGATATCTGTGTACTGAGAACAACATTCAAGTAGACATTTGGATTCCTCGTTATTAAGATGATTTGCTCGTATAAGATCGAGGACTTGTTGATTCCTATCGGAATGTAAAACGTGGACATTGTAAATGTCTTTAAAATCATCTTGAGATGATATTTGTGTTGAAGACTGCTTATCATATGGAGTGAGATTCACGCGGTAATCTCGAATGATGATCTCTGATTCAGTAGTATTTAGAACAGATAAGTTAACTCGACCATTGGGCTTGAGAAGAACGATACAATTTGCAATATATACGCCGTCCGAAATAAAATGGTCAAGGACTAAACTTTCTTTAAGATTTTCGTACTCCTTTAGATCATTAGAAATTGAGCATTCGATTATGGCTTCTGATCGCGGAGGAATGGCATATGTGGGCCGATTGAAGCGGATTGGTAGAGAATGACCTCGCATATACAAACAGTTGCGAGAATATCTAATATCGACATCTAAAGTTTTAAGAAAGTCGTTGCCTAATATGCCATCGTAATTTAATTGAACATTGTCACTAATAGCATGAAACTTGAAATCGAAAGTTATAGTGGAAGGATTTTCGGATGACGTAATGCAATTGAAATTGATTTGGAATGACCCTAAGGTTTCACAATATGAGTCATCATCGCTAAGTCCCTTTAATTTAATTTTTTCGTTGGATAGTGAAGGTTTATTCGTAAAGTTTGCTAGTTTAGCTATGCTGACGGTTGAACCGGTGTCGATTAAGAAACATAAAGGGTGTTCCGCATAATTTGTTTTTAATAATATATGCGGTAATGAAATTTTATGTGAAATTGTGTTTACTTTATATATAGTATTGTTTTCCGACGAAGTAGAGATAGAACTTACAGGACCTTCACTATTTTGAGGGTTTTCAGGATTTAGCAATGGATGACTATTTTGACTCAACGAAACAGTGTCTCTCGTAATATGAGAGGGTTGAGATTTAAGGGATGCAATATTTTTATTGCGACTCAACGAAACAGTGTCTCTCGTAATATGAGAGGGTTGAGATTTAAGGGATGCAATATTTTTATTGCGACTCAACGAAACAGTGTCTCTCGTAATATGAGAGGGTTGAGATTTAAGGGGTGCAATATTTTTATTGCGACTCAACGAAACAGTGTCTCTCGTAATATGAGAGGGTTGAGATTTAAGGGGTGCAATATTTTTATTGCGACTCAACGATACAGAGTCTCTCGTATGAGAGGGTTGAGGTTTAAGGGGTGCAATATTTTTATTGCGACTCAACGATACAGAGTCTCTCGTATGAGAGGGTTGAGATTTAAGGGGTGCAATATTTTTATTGCGACTCAACGATACAGAGTCTCTCGTATGAGAGGGTTGAGGTTTAAGGGGTGCAATATTTTTATTGCGACTCAACGATACAGAGTCTCTCGTACGAGAGGGTTGAGATAGAGATTTTGAATTAGATTGGCTCTTGGATACAGTGACTCTCTTTGGAGAGTTTTGAGCACAGGCTTTAGCATAACTTAAGGAAGCAGTGACACGAGAGGATTTAGCATTTACTTTTGTGTCTAAACGAGCAGAATTACGTCGACACGTGTCCGTAATTCTGTTTACTAGTTTAAATTATCGTTATCACATAGTTCGCACGGGCCATCCGAGTTGTTATACGACTCCGGCTCCGATTGCGCTTCGTCCGCAACATGATTTATAGGAGCCGTGGGATTGTTGTTTTGATAATTAGAATTTCGTTTGGAATTATTATGTTTTCGTTTAAAACATTCCGAAATATCATGGCCCGGTTTTTTACAATATCTACAATTTTTTTGTGATATCGAATTTTGTTGCGATGATATAGAATTTTGAAAGTTGCGTTTTGGTTTGGAGATACCTTCCGAATGAGAATGAGCTTGCTTGTTACGATTAACCTTGTACACGAGGTTTTCAAGCTTCTCTTCTTCGAGAGCTATGTTGATGGCATCGTTCAATGACCTCGGTTCTCGGCATCGAACGATTGTGCTCAATCGTGGTGATAATCCTAAATTGAACGTAAACAAGGCAAGGTCTTCGGTCATAGCGAGTCGACCGACGAGCTCCTTTTTTAGGGAAGCTGAATTGTGTATCTCCGATTGCAAGGATGTTAAGCAGCTTTCGATACGCAAAGCGAATTGTGCAACAGTTTCATTAAATTGTTGTTTACATGATTGAAGATCTAACAACAGATGATTATAATGCTTCCTTTCTCCAAAGTTTTGGTTTAAGAATAACTTTAATTCGTCAAATGTTTCAAACACTTTGTTAGAACATGCTACCTGTGCTTTGCCTTCTAATTTAGCTATAATATATTTTAATAATATTATTTTCTGGCAAGGTGAAGCCAGATCAAGAGCATTTTGACAATTTGTCAGAAATGCGGTTAGGGTTTCTCGATCACCCTTATATGGATTAATGAAATTACAGAGAACCTGAAGAGGACAAGGTTCAGATATGAAAATTTCAGGAACCTTCTTCGAAGCTGAAGGAGTTGATGGAGGTTTGCTTTCCGCCATTATAAGAGGTAAGTAAGTACGTAAGTATGTAAATAGGATTTAGGTAAGTATTAGGGTTAGATTATTATTTTAGATTTTGGATTATTAAGACAGGTAATATAATAGGAGATATTTAGGAATCGACTAAGTGATATAAAATTTAGAATGTTAAGATTAATTAAAAGAGAGTGGCGAAGCAATTACAGTGAATCAAATATTTTACTCACATTAACACCAGCGCGAACACCACGTTGTAAATCTTCATTTCCAGCGAAATCAGGATACGTGCAGGAAAGCGGCAGCGAGGTGACGGCGGCGGCAGCGCAGCGGCAGGAAAAATATATGACGGCGATCGACTGGCAGGCTTACTCTGACAGTTTTGTTGTTGACCCCAGGATGCAGTCTCGGTGGTCCACCAGCAGGCTTCTCGAAGTAAGGCTTACTGTCGTGGTTAGACCTCCAGATAGACGGCGAGTATCGGCGAGCTGATGCGGGGAAGGTAGACTGTCGCCGTTTAACCGTACTTATTAATTCGACGGTGAGTTAGAAGATTTTGAGGAGTTTGACGAAGTGACGAAAATAACTTGAGAACTTGGAAGTCACTCCGGAGTCGGGTTGGCGACGACGAGCGGACAGGAATAGCGTGTTAGTTTATAAGTTTGTAATTTCACAGACACATCACCAATGTTCCACACAATTTTTATGAGATTCGTTTACGCGAACGCGTTATGGAATACCAGGAATCGACGAAGAAACGGCAAAAATTCACTGGTATCCCACTTCTGACACCACTATTACGGGGTGGGTCAGGTGATGCTTTTTAAAAAACAATTTTATTTACGCTAAAAAGATTTATTTAAAGAAAATGTATTAGAATTACACAAAACGTAGTTGCTATCCGAATTCCAAACCCGAACTAACGATTTCCCATTGAAATGAAACTTGATGGTTCCGGAGTCCTATTGCATTGACGTCAATGCAATAGGAATTGAGTATGCAGTTTTTATTTTATATGATTACCCTGTAATTTAATATATAACAGTTCCCCATTTGTCCGGCCAAGTAGGTAGTTAATGTCATGCCGTTTGTGGCAAATCTACAACAAATTACGTAAGAAAAAGCTCTTTGCGACCGATGTATCGTATAATATAATAGGACGATCCGGAGGTCCCGGGTTTGAATCCCTGTGGAGAAATATCACAAAAATTACTTTGTGATCCCTAGTTTGGTTAGGATATTGCAGGCTGATCACCTGATTGTTCGAAAGTAAGATGATACTTCGAAAGGCATATTAAGCCGTTGGTCCCGGTTACTACTTACCGATTTAAGTACGTAGTCGTTACATGAGTCATGTCAGGGGCGTTTGGCGGCTCAGTAATGACCCTGACGCCAGAGTGGATGAGGTTGGTAATCCACCTCACAACCCACACGATGGAAGAAGACAGGGCTTGACAACATTTTCCCGGTTTTAAAACCAATCTCCTACCAAAAACTCCGTCTGATATTCGCTGTAGCCACGACACAGAGTAATAAATGGAAGACCGGTCGCCTCCGGTCACACATTGTTTGACAAATGTCAGCGCCGTCGACGCCGGCGCCTATTGTTTTTAAATGACACGCTCTGAGCGCGAATTGTTTTTGGTAGCTTGTCATGTCATGTACATATAGATTGGATTTTGTATAGATACAAACTTTTGTGAAGTACCTTTTCATATAAGTATATAACAAGCGCCGTGGTAGGTAACCCTGTTGGTAGAACGCTTGCCTCTCACTTTGACGTCGCTGTTTCGAATCCAGCACAGGCATAAACCAATGAATATCGAATTGTTTTCGAATTCATATTTGGACCATAAATGATTATCACGTGCTCAGCAGTGAAGGAAAACATCGTAAGTAAACCCATATAACCTTTTGTTTAGATTTGAGGGATTATTTATTCTTAGTTTATGCTTGGTATAAAAAGTTACACCAGGTTTATTTGTAAGGCCGAAAGTTGAAAATGATATTTAGTACAATTTCCACACTCTCATTGTGCAAAAAGTATTATTTATTAACCGATAACCCATAGTTTAAACATGACACCAGCTGTTCAAGCCGATAATTTAATCACCCAGCAAACCGATACAGCATCCACCCTCATACCAGTGGTTCTCAATATTTTTTGACCAGGGCCCCCTCGCGCCTCGGAGCCATTGTTTGGTCGAGAAACCCCTTTTTGAAATAAACTCAACTTAATTCTTGTCATCATAGTCAAATATTAAACTTACGCATATTGTCACATTAGATAAAATAACATGAATGGGGTTAACATCGTAAAGAAACCCACTTCCCTCGAGAAATTCATTTCCGAAGGTATGTGACCTAACCTGTATTGGGCTGGTTTCCCTTCGCGGGTTGGAAGGTCAGACAGGCAGTTGCTTCTGTAAAAAACCGGACTTGTCAAATCTTCAGGTTAGGTAAGCGGACCAATGCAAAAACGGGATAATGCTAGGGAGATGATGATGAACATTAATGGGCTGAACAGAGCCATAAGACATTTATGCATATGATAACCTGAGATAACCAACCACTCCTGATATTCGTTATAAGATGGATAAGTATGTTGAAGCTGACAGTGATAGATTTTTAGACATTTTATTTGTGACCATGCTTTATGGTTGGTGGTTTTCACCCCGCCGCACACACATTTGTGACCGACTGTGGTGGTCCGCGAACCACGGGTTGGGAACCGCTGCCGTAAACAATATGATCGCACATGATAGATGGGATATGAATACGATAACCATTAGCCTTTGAATAAACGCGGATGTCAGGCCAATCGATGCATCGACAGCTTTTGTCAATTAGCGAATGTTGAAATGCGGTGACATGGTTTGAAATCTGTGGGAACCGGATTGTTACGCGTGAGATAATTGTAATTTTGTAAGGATCCAACATAACATAAGTTCACGACTAATCACCAATGAGGGACTTTCCAGACGACGTAAAAAAAACAGATGACGCTTTACATTTTTCCCTTCGTTTGACCTTCTAATTTCATGGACAACAGACATAGGCCCCGATTCCTGCAGACACCTCCTAATTTTACTTTAAGTTATATCTGTCATTTTCTTATCCACCGAAAAGGAAAGGGACGGATGATCGACAGGTCTTAATTTTAGGAAAAATGAGTAAATGAATGAATAACCCGGGCGAATCAAAAAAGTATCTGGCTGGTATGCGAACCGTTTGACATGTGCTGTCAACTTAATTCTGTCGGGTTATTGGCCAATGTAAAATTTTTAGACGGTTGTTTTAGATTTGTGCTTACAATTGACGTGTGTTCCATAAATTTAATGCTTGTCGATTACCCGTCCCTTTCCTTTTCGACGGATACGAAAATGACAGATATAACTTAAAATAAAATTAGATGGTGTTTACAGGAATTAGCACCATAATATGCATCTTTTATCATTGTGTTTGGGTATAAATGTTAACCCTTGTTATTACAGTTATGTTCTTACTCGGTAGAAGACGAGAGTTTCAGCAACACCATTTGACCACTTGCAGCTGGCAGCTTTGTGCGAAACATTGAACGGCCCTTATCTGAAGCGTTCGTGCTGTGGTGAAAAGTCTGCCCATGAATGGCTACAACATTGGCGAGTTAGTTGCCTTAAAAGTGTTTCTTAGTCCTTCTAAGAATGATCAGTTTATCGATGATGCTAAATTATACATTGCTGCTAATTCCTGCAGACGCCATCTAATTTTATTTTAAGATCTAATTTTACTTAGAATTTTAAGTTTTAGGTCGCTGGTTGTTTCTCCTTGGTAACTTGTCCAACAAGAGCGAATTGCAAAAATTGCACTGCACTCTCTTTACACAGCACTTTTGCCGTTTATATTTGCGTTTTGCGTTATGTATTTTATAGTTCAATTGGTGATATTTGAGAAGTCAAAACAATTGCGCGCGCTAGTCATAGCACAAGAGGCACATAGTACAGGAGGGTCACCTCTTGTACACAGTTGACAACACACACTGATTTAACAGGTATCACCTGTTCGTATATTATTTTTTATTTTTAAACGTGCTCCGGAAAAGGAAGCGTTTGTGAGTGGTTGAGTTGTGTGTTCAATCTATAAATAATAGTACTAATAATATATAAATAATAATATAGTACTATGCTCATTTCGTTACCCCGAAAACATCCCTTGACGGCAGCACATCCTCGCCGCCAAACCATAGATGATATTATCTTATGAATAGTCCAACTATCGTAATTCGGTAACTAAGCTAGAACGCCATAAGGCCAATCAGATGTATGAAACGCAATCATTGATGCGGAATACTACACGCCGGTCTTAAAGCCCTGCTCAGTCCGTCAGAAACTGTTGCTTGCGGGTAGCGCGGACAGACAGAGAGCTCAGGATTGAAGCTTCAATCGATTACGTCCGCTCTCACGATCCCGGTAAACACATGTGTTTGGCTCAGACTTCGTATTGGACCTGTTAAGAGGTTTTGCTTTCGTTCAGCTCAGCGCTTGGGTTTAAAGATAGGAGGTTTTTGGTTAAAATATACTGTAATTTTAATGTATAATCTACATTAACAATAATACTGTGTTTGTAATCCGAGACACTTTAAAAGCGATTTTACTTTATTTCACTGTTTTGCTTTCGTTCGTCCTTGCTCAGCGGTTGGGTTTAAAGATAGTTTTTGGGTGAAAAAAGACTAATTTTGATGTGTAAGTAATCTTCTACATTAACAATAATACTGTGTTTGTAATCCGAGACACTTTAATAGCGATTTTACTTTGTTTCACTGTTTCCAACCGTTACGTTTCATGACGCTGAGAAGTTTGTCTTTTGGTAAAGAGAAGTATTATATTCTACTTTTGACTCTTGATGGATGTGGTGAAACGCTTTACTCGTCCAATCATTGAAATGCATTTCTCGTGAATATGGGTTTCCTAACGATGTTTTCTTTCACCGCTGAACACGTGATAAACATTTATGATCCAAACATGAATTCGAAAACAAATTCGACAATCATTGGTTTAGGTCTGTGCTGGATTCGAACCTGCGACCTCTAAGTGAGAGGCAAGCGTTCTACCAACTGGGCTACACAGGGCTCTACACATGCAATCATAAGAAAAGAAAGAAAATCAAAAGCCAAACACAACTAGAATCTGTCTGCAATTTTGATCTCTGGGTCTAGTGGAGTCTACTGTCTCGCGTTTAGCCGAATGTTAGAGAGCTTTATTTTTATTGAGTGACCATTCGGAAATATTATGTAGACGATTGCTTTCCTATCTCAGTAAGCCGGCAAATCTGTGTCTGTCTGCACCATAAAACTGGCTGTGGATTTTCTAGACTTGAGTGTTTATCGGTAATAGAAGAAAATTGCGTCTAGCTGTCTACCTAGCCCGGTCTTTTGCATGTGACTTTTGTCGAGGGGGGTGGTATCTGTGTGTGCCACGGGCTTGCTTCTCAAATGGGGTGCGTTGGTTCAAACCCTAGTACCGGACTAAACTCATTGAGTTATGAATTTACTTACACAGTTGACTCAATTTTTATGCTGCACGGGGTTTAATATCTAAAATTATTTAGATAACATTACATGAACAGCCTATATACGTCCCACTGCTAGGCACACACCTCCCCTCTCAATCAACCGGAGGGGGTATGGAGCATACTCGGAGGTTGGTGGAGGTGTTTTTTACGGCCAATATCCGGGACCAAGTGGTTAACGTGCTCTCCGAAGCACGGAATTATCTTACTTTTTCGGACAATCAGGTGATGAAAATTATTTAGATACCCAGCTTATTTCAAAGCCAAACCGTATCATGTTAATTTCTTTTTTAGAATAAATTGCAACATCAAATGTTCATCAAGC
Organism: Pectinophora gossypiella; assembly: GCF_024362695.1. Classification (NCBI taxonomy): domain Eukaryota; kingdom Metazoa; phylum Arthropoda; class Insecta; order Lepidoptera; family Gelechiidae; genus Pectinophora; species Pectinophora gossypiella. The sequence continues at coordinate 2,864,272 of NC_065409.1, forward strand.
GCGATTTGCTATCTCTCTGATAAATATAAAAAAAAACAGAATTTAAATCCATTCAAAACTCGCGTAAACCGGAGATAGAGTTTTAAAATCGACGAGAGAAACAAAAGAGTAGCAAATTCTAAAGGAATTCTTTTAACTGTAAAGAGTTGAATTGAAAATGCAAATCTTTGTAAATTGTTCAACAGAGACATTCCCTATCCCTCGTTTTCTTTTCTTGTTATCATTTTGTAATATTTTTTAAATATTTTTACAGTTTTATTAATAGAAACGGAAAATAATAACTGAGTAACACCATAAACAAAACAGTTACAGAACAAAATTATGAAATAAAAACAAAAATAAAATTAAATAAAACTAAAACAAATAAACAAAACTCAAAATAAATTAAAACATAAATTAATTCAAAATAATATTTTTAAATATTCAATAAAATCGCTCACGAAAGAAAATTAAGCCTTTGGTCCCGGTTATTACTTATTGATGTAAGTTTGTATATAACTTTGACGGGTTAATAACCTTGACACCATGGCTGATGCGGTTGGTCGTTCACCTCATAATCCACATGATTGAAAAGAAGTAATGTAATAGTCGTTTAATTAGAAGATTTCTAATGAATCTTACTTTTTGTTCCAGGTAAGTTGTCAACGAGCTGAATTTGAAGTTGTGTCTACAGTATACATCTACTGTACATATTCATTAGAATATTATACGTAAGTACAGTATTATTTATCCAAGACTTTACCGGAAAGGTACTGTTTAACTAACATCTCAAAAGAGAGCTATCACCCATGTACAATCAAAGAGCAAAAGTTCAGCCACTGAGCCTAGCGAATTATTTGTAAACAGTGGTGAAATTTTTTTAGTTATGGTTGTTTGGAACAAATCTCTTTACGCGATAAGGACGCCATTCGCCATGTGCCTAGTTAAGAGTCTCTTGTAATTATTTATTTTTATTTTGGCGCAATAAAGTTTATTTGTATTTTTAACGTGACTTACACCGCTGACATTATTGACACCGTGACATTATGCCGCTTTTCTACCGCGCGGCGAAAAACTCGTAGTGCGCGCTTGGCCTTAAGGTGCCCATTTTGGCTCAATTCCATCTCCGATGATTATATGTAGAATCCTCATCAACGAGACAATGCGATCAACATCAAAATCATCAATGATACATGTGCATTCGACGTGTAAACACGTTTGGTATATTTGCAGACATCCCTTGATTAATTGATGACGTGAATTGACGGTCTATTGTGAGGGCTGTCGCGTCATGTTTGATTATCAGATGATGTGATAGTGTGATTGTGTGAGGTATAGAACTCGCCGAGTGCTTTGTAAGAGTAATTAATGTCCGAGAGGTATAGGGGATAAATTTGGTGAGTAAATTCTGTATTTTCACTTTTTTTGAAAGAAAGAAACATTTATTACTTCCGGACACCACAGACACAGACAGACAGGTACAGTACATTCAATACAGGACAGAAACCACACGTAAATCAATACACAGAAAAAAAATCCAAAACAAAAAGAAAAACAAACCAAAATCACAAAAATAATCCTAAATCAGCGGTGGCGTCCGGAATAAAAGGACCTCGCTCAGCATAAGGTATCCTGCGGGCCCTGCTTTTTCTTGTTTGCATCATAGATAGTTTCCAGGATTTGTGCCCGTCTACTCGCGTCCTGTTACTATACATCTCTGTTTTTCTCTATTCCTTCATCTCTACTCCTTCGGCACGTGATAAACATTTTTATGGGCCCAACATTAATTTGAAAGTCATTGGTTTAGGCCCGTGCTGGGATTCAAACCTACAACCTCGCAGTGAGATTTAAGCGTTGTTTTTAAGGCCTCCAGCACATAAACGAAACTAGCACAGGCCTAAACCAATGATTGTCGAATTTAGTTTCGAATTCATGTTTGGATCATAAATGATTATAAAGTGCTCGACGGTGAAGGAAAACGTCGCGCGGAAACCTACATTCCCGAGATGCTACATTCACATTCCCGATGCATTTTCGAAGGTTATGTGTCCTAACCTGTATTGGAAGGTCAGACTGGCAGATGATTCCCTAAAAACCCTGTGAAAAACGGGATAATGCTAGGGAGATGATGATGTTTATCACTTAAGTATAGCAAAGATCAATCTCTTGTGTACCTATGCTTTATGTGGAGTATGTATTAGAAGTGCCTATGCTAAATGTCTACACATGTTGCGTCTACACGGCTGCGGTGCGTCGGTATCCCCACTGATAAATATTGACTGTCATTTGCCATACACACTGTCTCTCAGTTCAGTAAACTGGATTTTAATATAATATGCGCTGGTGCCTTCGCCAAGTTGCAAATAAGTAAGTGACAGTGATAAAAATGTACGGAATTGACATGTGACCTTATGCCATCATTATTTCCTAACCTGAAGATTTAACGACCGCCTGTCAAAACAAAGATGGATGCTTGACAGCTGTTCATTTTAAAATGAATAACCCAAGCGAATCAAATAAGCATCTCGCTTATATGCAACCCGTTTGACGCGTGCTGTCAACTTAATTCTGTTAGGTTATTGGCCGGAGAGAAACAACCCTCTGAAACTTCTGCCTAGAATTGACGTGTGTTCCATAAATTTTATGCCTATTGATTACCTGTCTCTTTTTTTCCTTTTCGAATAAGAAAGTGAGAGGTATAACTTAAAATTAGACGGTGTGTATTGGAATCTTCACCATATATTCGCCATCCTCATCATCATCATCATCAAATTAAGAGCCACGCTTTTGTCGGTGCAGCATTTTCCATTCCAGTCAGCCAATTCCTTGACTTCCCTATAAGACACGACGTTAACCTTTTCTTTAATCTGTTCCATGTAAGCTCTTCTTGGTCTTCCCCTTCCTCTCTTTCCTTCTATGATGTTTTTGATTCGCCATTCTACTCGCCCGTGTGTCACAGCAACACAGGTTCTCCCAAACCGCAGCAGTACACACAAATGCACAAATCCTGACCGCCTCTCAGTAAACATGCTCGTTGTATTTACTCTGTGGCACCAGGCGTGTTGCTAGCCATATAGGCTGTGGCATGCTAAGATAAATCACACGACTCTACGTACCTATAATAATTAAGTGGAAACAACCGAGGAATTATATCAACACCTAGTCTAACGTAACCATGTAAAAACCACCACCATCATCACCAGCCCATTAACGTCCCCACTGCTGGGGCACGGGCCTTTCCTATGGATGGAACAGGGAGATCGGGCCTTAAACCACCACGCGAGCCCAGTGCGGATTGGTGGTTATTAACGACTGCTAATGCAGCCGGGACCAACGGCTTAACGTGCCTTCCGAAGCACGGAGGACCTCGAGACGAAAACTTTTTTTTTGTGGTCTCCCATCCTATGACCAGCCTTTGCGAAAGTTGCTTAACTTCAACAATCGCAGACCGAGCGCGTTTACCGCTGCGCCACTGAGCTCCTAAAAACCAAACTCAGGCTATTAAAAATATTAATCCGACAGCACTTCTATGAAACCCAATCATAGCTCTAACGAAGCTTCATATAATTTGTTAAGAACAAATCCCGCTCGGTTAGTTAACGACCTGAGGGCGATGGGGAGATTATGGAAGCCAGCGGAGCCCTATGGAGCGCCTCGGCCCCCACGGGAGCCCTGTGATCGCTCCGTTTATCGGGTATAGGTTAGCTCGATTACGGAATATTGCGAAGGAGGGAAATATGAGCGTTTTTCATAAGAGATTGCTGTTAGATACCTAGGAAATATAACAATACCAATAAATGATACAAACATGAATCCAAATTCATAAAATCAAAATCAAGCCCGTACCGGGATTCGAACCCGGGACACCGCGACGTAGGTAAATCACGGGTTCTGATATTATAAGTCACGCTCCGAACAGGACTATCACGAATAGGCTAGTTTCCAACTAAGTAATCAAATCAGTTACTTTTTACTAAACGTGAAAACACGATCTTACTATGGAATACACATACATACATACATAAAGTAACGCCTATTTCCCACCGGGGTAAGCAGAGACTATAGAATTACATTTGCTTCGAACCTGACACACTTCTCTTGCTTCCTCCACATTCATCAATCGCTTCATACACGCACTCCGGTTCAGCGTAAATCGTATTAAACCTTTTCTAAGGACATCTCCAATTTGGTCACACTGTGACGTCATAAAAAACATGATAAAATGTCGGACATTATTACGTTTGTCTTGAATATAATTCATAAATAACTTAAATAGAAAAAATAAAAATTTTTTCATTAGTTTTACATCTTTATTTAGTCTTTATTTAGTAAACAGAATTTCATAATTTAACTTGAACTTAGTGTACGACCCTATTCCACTAAATTAATATACCTTTATAACGGATGAATACCTATTAAATTCTTTTTTCGAATAACATTTTCTTACCTTTTTTTCTTTCTCTCATATCAGCACTGGCACAAAGCCTGAAACACTGGCTGGCGAGACCACAATGCGGGCCCATTCGGATTTCTTATCTGTGGCAGATAGGACCTCAGATTTACGGCACGGACTAGCTGGTCCGTAACTTTGTCACTGGCTCGGGATTACGGATTTTTGTAAAAGGGTAGGCAGAGCAAAGGGGACTGTAAGGGGGAGTTAGTATTGTCCCGTGAAATTATTTTATGCGGGTTAAGCGGTTTAATGAGGTTGTTATTCAAACAGAGATATTCTTTTCTGTATTTTTAACCAACAAATACAATTTTTGAATGCGGGACTTTCCATTTTACAAAACGTGATAACGTTATAATTTTACTTAGGTACGGTCACGAGCATTAATATGTATACGTATACACTTTGGTACCACGTCACATTAACTTTTTTGACAATTTGAACTGTAAGTCTCACTAAATGTCAAATATGTTAGTGCGGCAGAGTCCTAAAGTGGGTACATTATATTGCTCATGACTATACATAATCGTTCAAAAATATAATATGGCAAAAGCATACAGGGTGTTAGTGACTTCGTAACGAATACCGAGGGGGATGATTCAGACCATAATTCTGAGTTGCAATCAAGTGGAATTTCCTGTCGAAAAATTCCTACTAACAAGTTGGAAATTTAAAAAAACACACTACCAACAGTAGAACTTAGATATTACATAATACATACATACATAATGTATGAACTTTTAAATGTAGTGTTTGAAACTTCTTTTTTTCAGAGTGACAAATTGTAAATTAGACTGGGATGGCCTTCCTTTCTTGGCCGGTTAAACAGGGAGCTCTAAGATCTCCCACCCGGTGAAACTTATACTATTATGTAGAGACATACGTCTTGAGAGCAAGAACTACATAAGTATTTTGTCTGGGATCGGGAATGGAATTTGGAATATAATGGAAAGTTTTCGCGTCATTTCTTCCCAGTTATGGAAACCTGACGAGTCGCGCGTGCCGATAACGTGTTGCTTCATGTACCGTTCACAAAAAAAGTAGTTTTTTTTTTATCAAATACTTAATTTATTTATAATATTCTTCTCGCCAGCTTTAATTAAGTCACATGCAATAAGGAGCGAGCCATTAACCGGGCACAAATCCAGAAACAATGTGATATTAATTATCTATGGTCCAAACATGAATTCAAACTTATTCATTGATTTAAAGACCGAGCCGGATTCAAACCCTTTACACTACAATGTAAGTCACACGTACTCCGTGGGAAAATTCATAAAATATTTAGTGTTTTTTAAATTATTTTCCGTTCCATATTTTTGCGACGGAAAATTCCACTTGATATCTGAATCATTCCTCAAGGTTTTCGTTACAATGTCAGTAACACACTTTATATATTATATTTACCAAAATCTAATATAGTTTTTGTAATTGTTCGTTTGACCTTACTTCCCTGCAGACATCGCAATTTCCTCAACGTTCAGGCATCTCCAGCGGGATTGCTTCCCTACTAGAGAACCTACCAGTAGGTATTTTCAGGTTGGTTGGTGACAATATTCCATTGCTACGACACCAAGACTTCGCTCCAATTCGAGGAGAATAAAGTTAAGAAGATATGAAATCATAAATAATATTTTTGAGGAACCGTCCGGTTTTTTAATATTTCTTTATAACAATAAGTATTATCACATAACAAGTAAATTAAATTCATCTTTCTTAAGGTTATGTATACGTTTTTACAATAAAATACCGGGACACTATTTTGAATTTTTCAGGAAATAAATTTTTAGGCTCATCTGAAGCTTACTTTATGTAAAAAAGCATAATATACGATAAATGATTACCTAAATGATAAAAATGGCTGGTATTAAATGTGTTTCTCTAGCTATTAAATAACTTGTAATGTGTACATACATTGATTTAAAAGATGTGTTGTTGCTGTTGCAGTTTCTTGTCATTTCGCAGTCGCTTCGCTGTCAAATCTTCAGGTAAACGAACCTTGTGAAAAACGAGATAATGCTAGGGATATGATGACAAAGAAAGAAATTGTTTATCAGAAACATCAGACTCAAAAATTGTCAATTAAAAAAGAAAAGCAATGAGGCATACTTATATGCATATATTACATTACATTTTAGCTTATATCGTCAGAAAAAAGCAGTCTTCCTTGATGACACGACATTTTCCCCGTATTTTTTTCCAAAAACCCTTTCCTTGTAGCACAAAAATTGAACGTCGGCCATATTTCCTCCACCTCCGACCCAGTTAAATTCAGGACTTGGCAATAATATGTATATCAGTGGGCCAATAAAAGTATACGCTAGAACGGTTCACTTGTCGTTCTTTGCGACCAAATTTGCTGAACCTTGGACAATTTGGGTTCCACTGAAGCTTGTGAAGCTTTACAAATCTGTGATGCTAATAAAATAGACAGATAGATAGATAAAATACACATATTTCATACATAAAAACACGCCTATTTCCCGTTGTGGTTTTCAGAGACCACGGGATTCCACTCACTAAAATCCTGACTTCACTTTCGCTTCATTCACTCTTCCACTTGTACCTATTTTGTCATGAAATTATCGACAATTTTAAGCGAAATTTACTTTACATAGGTACATACTTAAGATGGACTATTTACCGTTAAGATGCTAGACAGAAACTACGGAATTCTGACTGAATTAGGTCTACTGATCAGGTGATGTCAGGGTTCTTTCTTGCCTGGCCGGCTACCGTTTATAGCACAACTTTTTATTGGGCTCGTTTAGACGGACTATAAAGTTGGTTTCCTCGTAAATCAGGCTTTGTAGGACTGATGGGCAAATCTGAGAAACAGAGCAATCTGGCCAACGATCATTGTTAAGCTACCTTTGTAATTGACAAGACAATGGTGCACTATATAATTTTACTAGCGGCCGCCCGCGACTTCGTCCGCGTGGATTTCGGTTTCAACGGTAAGAATTTCCGATTTTTTTAATGATTAAGGGCAAAATCTAGAAAAAGCTGGATAAATTAAACGTTCTATTTTTAAACCACATTCCATGCTAATTTAAAAATAACTGCCGCAGGTTGGTAATGGAAAACACAGAGCACGGAAACCAAATTAGACTGGGTATCTTAGTCGACGTGACAACCGTAATAATAAGGACACATACTAACATTCAGTCAAATCAGCTGTCTTTTTCCTTAACTTCAAGGCTGGAATTTGTGTTATTACACATGTTATTTTTAAGTTAAGTTATCAAAAACAAATTATAAACTGGAATAACCTCAGAATCAAACAAAGGTCTCACAAATAGAACTAGGATAATTAGTTACAAAACAAAGTGTTGAGTCTTGACTAGTAAGCAACGTGCAGTAGAGTGAGTTCTGCACGCACAAAAAAGCTACTGAATCAATTAATACATAAATTATATAGGTAACGTTTACTTTTTTATTTTATAAATTAAGATGGTCAAACCATTGGATGGTTTTCATTATAACTAAAATTCTTAGTTTACTTATTACTTTACTTTAGTTGTTATTATCAAAAGTTATTTTAAGACCTCAAGTAGGTACTTATTCAAACATGTCATCGTCGAGGAATGTCTACGAGCTGTTGCGCGACAGTTTCCATGCTCTGCAATGAAAACTGATGGGACTATAGTCGACATACTATTACGTATAATGTTAAGGTAATGTAAACCTTATGAATGTTATATTTTGGGTGGTTTTGTATTGCATTGCGTGAAGTGATCCACAGTAGGAATAATTTGTATGAAACACGAGCTAATATTACAATTAGGGTTCGCAAATTGTGGGTTAATTGCAAAAGGAATTGATAATGAAATCCATAGTACTCGTAACATTATACATGCGAACAATGATGTGCCATTCCCGGGAAAGTTCCCAAAGTGGGAATGTTCTTGTTGTAAAAACTTTTTAATAGTAAGGACACTGGCTGCTTTTCTTTTGTCAAATTTTTATTTCTTGTACTCTGGTCTTATCTGCCTAAAGGTCAGGTAATAAAGTTATTTTTTCATAAATAGTTTTTCGCCTTTTTTTTTTCAAATATTCGGTTGATCACCTTCCAACCCGCGAAGTGAAAAACCAGCCCAATACAGGTTAGATGACATACCTCCGAAACGCATTCCACGGATATGTGGGTTTCACGATGTTTCCCTTCACCACTGTGTACTTGATAATCATTCATGATCTGTTGTCGTCATTTTAAATTAGCAACACTGAAGTACGGCACTAGTCTATCCCGTTGTTTGCTGATTGGTCGAACAAATAGTTCGCAAAACCACCACTAGAGGTCTACGACGACGCGGCAGAAATAACGGCTGAGCTTCGCCATTCTTGGCTGGGACGTCAATCAGATAACTTGCCTGGAAGACCCCTTGTCGCCGAATTATTTAAGTTACTATGCTATGTAAATACTTTATGAACCCAATAATTTTACTACAGTTTGGTTTATCGTGAAATACTTATAACCTTATTCTTAATGCTTATAAATTATACATATTTAGCCTGTCTTTTTTCAATGTACTTACTTTATTACAATTAAACTTATCCTGACGTGTGTATTAATAGAGTTTTATTTCAGATCCAAATATGAATTCGAAAAACGTTTTCGAAAATCATAGGTTTACTAAAACTAAATTACCATCCGACTAAAATTCACTACAACAGAATACTCTCAAAATATCATGAAACTCAACCGACACAACCCTACATACATACAAGCGCTGCGCCCCGACCGCGCTCGCCCGACAGAGCAATTAGCAAGCATGTAGCGTAAACAGTTAATTAGTACTTACATTAGTACGTCCGTACGTTTATCATGGCTATGTCTGCTCGTTATATTCAAGTATTTTAAGTTGGTCATGTTACGCTTGTTACGGAGTTATTTCTGTTAGATGCAAATTTATGATGAAATATGTAAGACTGTAAGTATCTAGTTTTGTACGAGATAAACTTTAGCAGAACACTTAATATAAGACAGAGTAACAATACTTATGTGTAGTGTTAATATAAAAGAATCGATCGACCTAATATAGACTGATACATCACTATTCAATTCAATTCCATTTTTGAAGTATGGCTTCTGTCATTTTTGACAATTCAGCCAGTGCCAAGGTTGAGAAATACACGAGATTTTCGGTATACAGCCAAATGGTCGGTCGCTTAAATGCGCTCGGTCTGCGATTGTTGAAGTTAAGCAACTTTCGCAAAGGCCGGTCATAGGATGGGTGACCACAAAAAAAAAGTTTTCATCTCGAGCTCCTCCGTGCTTCGGAAGGCACGTTAAGCCGTTGGTCCCGGCTGCATTAGCAGTCGTTAATAACCATCAATCCGCACTGGACCCGCGTGATGGGTTAAGGCCCGATCTCCCGATCTCCCTATCCATCCATAGGGAAAGCCTGTGCCGTTACGTTAATGGACTGATGATGATGATGATGATTGAAATATATTAACTTGTTGTACTGAACTGGTCATCTGTTTAATAGTAGATATGTCCTAAACACATGTAAAGCATAAAAAAGCGTGCGACGCGACTTTACGGCGTGCGCTGCATGAATCTCGCAATGTGTATCCGCCATAACCTCGTAAGGCCCAGCTTTCCAGACACAATACGTAAACATTAATATTCGGATTTTAAAAGGACATAGGACCTTACGACTCTTAAGCGTTGGACAGACTTCAATGAAATTTACTATGGTGTATAAACTGAAACCATCCATACATTCCGCGCCTTTCAGAGGTATATTTCGGAGGTACCTTTATTTAGCTGGTTTTTGTTTCGCGGGTTGGTAGGTCAGACATGCCTGCCTGTCGCTTCTATAAAAAACCGGACCTGTCAAATCTTCAGGTTACGTAAGTGAGCTCTGTTAAAGCGAGATAACGCTTAGGAGATGACATAGACTGAAACCCAGGGACAAACAGATACTTTTCATGAAAGAATTGGACTGCTAAACGCGATACAGCTACGCAGACGAAATCAAAATGCAATCGATAAAACATTAGAAAGAGAGTAACCCTCCCTTGCAGTTGAATAAAAAGAATATTCTGCCACCAAAACTAGAAACAAAATTTCAAACAACATTCGCATAGCGTTTCCAAAAACAAACGAAAATATCCAACGCAAGGTATTGAATCGAATCGAATAGCTGCGCATACAAAAAAAAACGCAACATGTTCACTGACGCACAGACAAAAAACACTTTCGACGACATTGAAAAACGGGTATAAAATTAACTCATCCATGTATACATAGCTTTTGTCGCTCACGACTAAATCGCAACTCTAGGAACATTTAATTAATTATTATTTTAAAAAGAACCAAAGAAAAGGTCTCTCTAGTTATAAATGACTTTTAATGTATACCTACATTGATTTAACCCTCAACTACAATGCCAGTCGTGCGGCCACAGAAACTACTGTCGCTCTAGCATTGGACTTTACAGCCATTTTAAAAGCTGCCACAGAAACGCTGTTTGAATCATCTGATAAAGATGTAAAGGCCTGAGATGCCCAGGTAGCACACTGGCTGATTAAATGTCGAACCTGCCTCTTATTTAAGTGTAAAAGTGTTATATAAGATGTTTAATGGTTTTTTTAGCTTCCATAGGCTGTTATGAAACTGTGAAATAAGTTAGTTAATCAATGGTTGGTAAAAGATACATCTAAAATACGTAATTAAGCTGTGGACTGCATACGAGTTCATAGTTAGTGTTTTATAACGTTTTTTGCTGTTGAATGGCTGAAAAATATTCTTTTATAACGGCAGCTGGTTAACGGTACGGCCCAGTGGTGTTCTAACGCTTAAAGCTGGTGAAGGCATCTTTTATCAAGCTTTTACACTATTTGTGGTCTATTTTGAAACCAATAAACAGACTTCTGGTTAAAGCTGTAAAATAAATACTTTAAACAGCCTGCAGCTGCTTAAAATACGTTAAAGTATAATTTAATTACTCCTGAAGCTGTAAAAGTGTATCGAGTCGTATATTTTAACAGCTTGGATTGCAAAGCTGTTTAGTGTAATTTTATAAGTGGCTTATAATTCTTGTAGAAACGTAGTGTCATTTATGCGTACTTTTATAAAAACTATCACATTCCGGCAAACCCTTATGGAACTTGTTGTTCTTGATGACTCAGGTTTGGGCTGTGATCCGCCATTCAGGACAAAGGATTATACATATATACATATATATATAGATAGATAATACCGGTTTAACGGTTTTTATTATTTGCCAAAGGAGCCCTAATATGCTGCATAAAGTAGTTGCTGAAATACGATATACCTCATTAGTCATTAGAACTGCGTACCCCAAAACCTTGTAAAAACTAAAAGTGTAATTGAAAGTATCTTATGCAGAACATAAGCAGCCTGTGGCTGATTATTGGTATTCTTTTCAGCAAATAGAATCACAAGATATTTTTTCAACGACTTAAGCTGAAACCTTATGGACGCCATAACTAACCTCAAAAGTACAGTTTGTATCAAATTTTAAATCCTAAATTCTTCAAAACTACACATTTATTTCACATAATAACTATGTTTCAACTTAAAGTACGTTCATAAAAGGGTATTATATATGATTACAAGTAAAATTTTACCAAAAGCTTTTTCACTCGAAAACTTATCTACACATTTCTTTCAATATAATTAAATAATTCTAAGGGCGCATCAATTATTAGTCATAAATTAGTATATACTACACGATAAAGTTGCACTCGCAATCTGAACTTATTATAATAATCACTGGTTCAAGTTACCGTAACTCGAAGCAGTAATATTTTAATTAAAAATGGATGCCCTGTCGCTGTTGAATAGAAACTTATTCTTCTGTCGTTAAAAATTTAAAAATATTAAATATTTTTATATGGAAAGCTGAAAAAACGTTTCAATTGGATACCGGGTACGTGAAAAGCTGCGCAAGCGCTGGATATGGTAATCTTAAACAGAATGAAACGTTTCGAAAGTGTTTATTGCAGCTTTAATTAAGCCTTTATTAACGTAAACCACAGCCTATTTTCAGCCATTATAATACCAAAGGCTGGTTAATTTGGGGCCCTTTTTGGCTGAAAAAGCGCTTTTTCAGCTTTAATACAGCCAATTTAAATACCGTCATACAGCATTGATATTCTTAACCAGCACTTGTTCAGCGCTTATGCAGCAATTTTGTGCTACCTGGGTGATGATGACATTGATTTAAAATATATGTTGCTGTTGCAGTTTCTCGGCATTTCTTCTCCTCAGCCATAACACCTTGCGAAAAGACGTAGATTCAAAAATGTTAAATTGACCTTCAACAAGTTTATCCATGATAATATATATCTATATATTAACACGGTTTTTTTTCGGTATTTATCTAAATGACGTTTAAGTACGTTGAATAAATGATTCTGATTTCCGATTTCTCAGCCCATCCCCTAAAACTTAGTCCGTCGCATCACAGACAGGACGAGATTGGAAAAAGAGCAATAAATTGAGCGTGTCGTATAAATCCATGTGCTGCGCGAATTAATTCATTTCCTGACCAGAAGGGGAGAGTGCGTGATGTTCATATTGTCCATGCTCTCGGCCATGAATACATTGGAGTTTCACGTGATTCTGGAGTTTCGTCGGCTTTCGTAACACCCATACCTCATACGAGTAAAAAACAACATGAATGCAAGCGAATTCCGATGAAAAACAGAGAAAAAAAAGAAGAAATACTATCTTTATTTCTATCTTCAGAACATGGGTATATAATATGAATTGAAGGAGAAATAAAATATAAAATGTAATGTGTCAAAGATAAAATAAAAATATATTATAAAATGCTTATTTACAAACAAAAGATAATCTATGATCTCATTTTTCTTTTTACTGATTTATGAATTTGAATTAAGAATATTACCGTGTTTATCGTTGACGTCATAAGAACGTGTGAATTTCTGTACAAATTCCAGAGAAATGTATCGTTTTGACGTTTCGTAAAAAGTATCTCATTTGACTAGGTTGTCCTCTTGCCTACTCCCATTTCTATTAAGACGTGATTAAGACCAAGACAACCGCCTCATTCAGTATCGCCAAGGAAATTTGTTTTAATTAACACAAGCCCTACACAAACATGACTAATTAATCACAGCACTCAGATTCAACCAAAATTCCACCAAAATCGGCTCAAATGAATCTCCGCCATCATTCAGGCATAATGCTAATGCTACTTATTTATTGACTACAATCCATTACACCACAACCAGAAATCACGACCCCTGTTATAACCCACCCTTCTACAAAACACAGGTCTCAATAAATTAGACTAAAGACTCAGAATAACCAACATAGAAACTCACGCGCTAGCTCTTAAAGCTTACCAAAACAGGGATCTCACTAAATTGGTCTTTTCATCTAGACTCAAATAAGCCTCTCTCAAGTGGTCATGTCTTACAGTCTTGCCCAGTTTGGTGTGACCTCCCCTAGTGTTATCAGCAGGTTAATTACAAGGAGTGTTGGAAGGAATTCAGGGGTCTTGGTTCAGTGGCCGATGTGAAGAGCTTTCGAGAACGGGTGAGGTCTGACCGCATCTTCGTTCGTCTTAGTGTGATCTTCTTAGTTTGTAGGTACATATGGAAGAGGCCGATACATAAAGCCTGTCTGTAGGTTCTTAGGGTGTTTTATGTACAGAATACCTACATTGTAGAGCACATTTTGGAAATACACATCCACTGTATTACTCTAGAGATAATAGTCGTTTTCACATACTCAGATGATGTGGCCAATTTGGAAGCGGATATTCACGAAGCTATTGTGACAAAAGTAATGTATGTTAGATAGAAAATAATCGATCTACTTAATCTCGACTGATACCTACATCACTATGCTAATAAACGTCACAGCATTGGCTTCCGTACTTTGACAGATCTAATTCATATAGCGCTTTGAAGCTATTGTAAAATGTTATCTATATTGAAATATAATCACTAATTGTACTGAATCAGTCGTTCTGTCTAATACTAATAATTAAAAAGTAACATCGTAATTATAACCCATCACAAATATTTGAATCTACGTACTAAAAATGTTTTAATAAAGTTTAAAAAATTGCTATTTCTATTTGAATTGAATCCACTGCTGGAGTTTTTTTAGAATTAAGTTTTTAAAATTAATTCAATTTCAATTTTATTTTTTGTTACGTTCTATTTTCAAAAACAAAACGACACAAATATTCAACCCGTTTATTTCCGCATTCCCATTTATTTAAATAAAACTTTCGAAGCAAGACCCGACATTTGATCGTACAGTTTAAGAACTGTACACGATTTAAAAACTTGGCCAAACTTCTCATTCTTGGCAGATGTACAATGGTAAACAAGCCAAGGAAATTCGAATCTCTTTCTTTATTCCATGTTCATGCCAAAATCTGCCTAATTCAATTCCAAGGCTGATCCCAGACTATGAAGTTAGTACACAAAATTCATTGTATGTTCCAGATAATTAATACTATTGTGTTATGTAGTTGTGAATACTGTAGATACGTAGATTTTTGTGGTGTTAGTATTACCGTAAAAAAGTAGGTATAATTGTAGTATTTGTGCGGTTTGGATACAAAAAAAGCTTTATGTAAGTAAGTATCTAATGAAAACCAAATAAGTACTTAAGAACAATCAGGTGACTCCCGCTCCCGCTCGTTCCTGGTCCAAAGGCTGGCCATTGCCATTCAGCGCGGTAATGCGGCTAGTGTTGTGAACAGTGAGGGGCGGGTTATTTAATGACTAGTTTTTAAGTTTGTATTTGTGACGTATTATTATATTAATATTTACAAAAAAAAAACATAAACACAAGCTTATGATTATATCCCAAAGGGGTAGTCAGAGTTACATCCATCGCAAGGTGAACTCACCCACACCTCGCCGAAAAACTACTTAAGAAAAGCATACTTTTATTTACACTCTTAGTACTTACCAAAATATACATTAAGACGTTAAGCAAAGTGCATTGACCTCTCAACATACGCGTCCAGAACAACATTCTAAAAGCTTACATCAATTTTTCCCCTCTATAAACCTTAAATACCCTCCCTTTTCCTTTCAGATGCCCCGTGAAACGCTTAACATGCCTGTACTTAATGTACGGATGATCTCAGATAGAGGATTGTCTTGAAGCCTCTTAAGAGTTAAGGCAGGAGTCATTAAAGTGGCTAGATGGACCTTTGGGTTTTTGGAAAACAATAACGTGGAGAGGATAAGGGTGAAGGGACTTAAAATAGTGTGGGGTTACAAGGAGTTTTGTCTAAGGGAGATGAAAAAGCGCGGCAAAAGAAAAGTTTATTATGAATGTAGGAACATCAGAGACATATAATATATCTACCTATTATATTGACGTTTTTAATTTGAAAAACGAATGGCGTTGTAAAATATTAAGTGCAGTATTATTATTATATCTAAACTGAAATATAATTAAATGTTGACTTTGTATAATACATATTTTCTGATTAATAAATTGAAAATAAATTCGAATTTTTGTTGAACAAAACATAAGTTCAAATAAATTTAAATTTGGAACATTGAGAATTAAAAAAAAATGTATTCACTGTAAAATGACATTTATTTTTAATTTTACTCATATTTAATATTTATCGGACAATCCTTACGAAACATAACCGCGAAGTGTTTAATTTTTTTGATGAGGAGTACCTATTGTAGTATTTTTCAAAGACAAGATTTTATTTTATTTTTGTTTAAGTACTTCAATCCTGCAAACAATTACTACCATTTCACTTTATTTTTCAAATTAAGAATATCAATATTACTATTACATTATTTACAAAATACACGTGTGAATTATAGAACAAAAAATGTTATAACTAGTCTAACGTTCGAAATACAAAAAAGACGATTCATGCAGTCTAATTTGATAACTCACATACATTTTCTCTCCTAACAACATTTACAAACAAGAATCATAATGAAATGAAATTCACAAAACTCGCTTCATATTTTCATAAAAAATTTGACCTTTTATACCGAGGAAATGCTGTCCAAATTAGCCCTATTCAGTTTGAAAATAAAATTGAAAGGACTTGTTAAATGGAAGGGATCTAATTATCTCTTTTTCACATATAGCTGGAACTCCGCTTATCCGGATAAATCTGTTAAGGGTAGACAAATGAAATGTTTACGGTACACTTCTCTTATAATACCATTGTCTAAGTTTAATTCGTGTGAGCTAAGGGATGATTGAAATGGGCCTTTTTGTAACAGCTTTTCCCATTTGTGCGATTTTAGCTGAGACAGAATAAAGAATAATACAACGTATAGAAAGGTACTATCAATTAGCAAATCGATATTAAGGTTATCTAGGGTGTCCGTAATCGATTAAATGAGAAACGATGCAATATACTAACCACTAGAACTTTAATTTAGGACTAAACGCAGCGACTCAACATGAGCGAATGTTAGGTTGGTTTGGACACGTAGAGCGGATGAATGATAATAGAATTGCAAAAGCGGTATATAAAGGTAGGGCTGGCAGAGGAAGACCGAGAAGGACTTACATTGACCAAATTGGAGATGTCCTTAGAAAAGGTTTAATACGATCTACTCTGAAGCGGCGTGCGTGTATGAAGCGATTGATGAATGTGGAGGAAGCAAGAGAAGTGTGTCAGGATCGAAGCAAATTGAATTGTATAGTCTGCTTACCCCGGTGGGAAATAGGCGTGAGTTTATGTATGTATGTATGTATGTACGCAGCGACTATGACATAGCACAGTTCGTTACTTCCCCCGGCTCCACTCGCGACATTAATTATTCTGCCCTCTGTCTGTCCCACTACGGTCTGCGGTCTCGGTCTGTTCCAGAACGTTTCAGAAAAACAGGGGTTTGTCTGAAAAATTAGCTAATTTCCCTACTTAGTCTGTTGTCTGTCTATACTGAGTAATGTGCATGTTTCACATGTTTGTTGCATTCTTTATTTAGTCAGAATTGTCTAGAATAAGTTTTCATTTTTTCACAATGCAATGCAGCTTTAAAAAGAGAATGAAAGAACCATCCATTATTGGTTTAAAAAACCCAAATGTGTAAAATATGAGACAATTAATAGTCTCAATTACGGGTAAGTAGGTAAGTAACCTAAATACGATTGTGCTCAATTTATTTTATTTATTTTATTTTTATTTTATTTTGTTTGGGGAGCTTACAGCTTAATTCACACAATATTACAAAGTAAAGGCCAATTACAAGCTACCACATTTAAATAGGACCATTTAATATGGTCCAAATTTTATCAGTAACATTCATCATCTTCCTAGCATTATCCAGTTTTTCACACCACCGTTGAAAAAGACCGTTTACCTAACCTGAAGATTTGACATATCCAGTTTTTTACAGAAGCGACTGCTTGTTTAACCTTCCAACCCGCGAAGGGAAAACCAGCCCAATACAAATTATGTTTTTAGTAACATTTAAACAGATTTATAGCATTAATAATAAAAATGCACTGATAGTGAACTCTATAACAAACCATAACATTCTGAGACTGACGAAGTCATTGACCTCACATCACAGAATATCACAAAAGTAGAAGAAAACAATTTTAATATTAAAATACGCATCCGTCAAGTACATTTCACGAGTTATTCACTAAAAGGCTCTGTCTAGCGGAACGTTAAGAATTTCATGTAAAAGACAAGATGGGGTAGCAAAAAAGACCTCCTTTAAAATCTTATACGCTCCTCCTTATTGTCTAACAAATAAGGTTGCAGTTCCTCTAGCAATTTAAGAATAAGTGGAAGTTTGTTACAATGGAGTTTTTCAACGTCTGAATGTTGGCAGATGGTTAGACATGAATATCTTATACGTTTATTATTTGAGGCTTTATCTTGAGTTTGAAGGATTCGTAATAATGCAAGACTTATAAGTGATTGCTCGTCTTTCAGTATTATAGATAATGACGTATCTGTTTTATATGAACCTGTATACTTAGATCCCCAAGACGATGGGTCAATGACATATGAAGACATGCAGGCTGCGATTCGATGCAAAGGGCGTAAGACATGCGACTATCCAAAGCTGGATAGATGATGGGCCATAATGATGGTGACGATATACTTAATTCAGAATCTTTGTTTTTACGAGACCCAATGATATGATCAAGTTGGTATGATACATTGTTTTAAGTTTACGCGGTCATTATCATAATTAAAACACATAATAACGGGTTCTTACCGCGTTTAAAATAGGGATATGAGATTCCCGATATTTCGACACTGTTGCAAGTGCCATGATCACGGGATGACTGATGAGATTGGAGTGGAGAAATTATGGATCTACCTACTCCACTCCAATCTCATCAGTCATCCCGTGATATGTGATAGTGGAGTATGAAAGTAAATCATCATTGGCCACAGCATCTATAGTAGATGATTGTTGCAGCACTTGTGAGTCTACGGGTTCCCGCAGCGTGGCCTTTTTTTCTTTTTTTTGACTTGACTAACAGCCTCCGTGGTCTAGTTGTAAGAGCGTTAGGCTCACGATCTGGAGGTCCGCGTTCGATTCCCGATGGGGACATTGTCGAAATCACTTTGTGAGACTGTCCTTTGTTTGGTAAGGACTTTTTCAGGCTTGAATCACCTGATTGTCCGAAAAAGTAAGTTGATTCCGTGCTTCGGAGGGCACGTTAAGCCGTTGGTCTCGGCTATTAGCCGTAAAAACACCTCCACCAACCCGCAGTGGAGCAGCGTGGTGGAGTATGCTCCATACCCTCTCCGGTTGATTGAGAGGAGGCCTGTGCCCAGCAGTGGGACGTATATAGGCTATTTATGTATGTATGTTTTATGACTTGACTTATTGTAGATTTGCCGCAGATGGCATTAACTACTTGGCCGGAAGGCAGCGCCGCCGATGACTATAGAGCCCTATAGCAGCGCAACATTTCATGCGACATCGTTCGCACACAAAACGTAACTCCTCAGGAGGTGGTAAAGTACGACGAAGACTTCTTTGCTTCAAGTTTTTCAGCCAGTCATTGTCATGTCTTAAAGGCGCGCTTCTCCTAACCAGCTGTATAAAAGTAAACGTATCCAGACATTAATGCTACAACTCTGTCCTGTCTCGCCCAAGGGAGATAGCGTGAAGGTAGATTTAAGGTAAAAGTTTACGTTACACACATGATACATAGAGGGCCTATCCGAAATGTATTAGCATTCGTTAACGGCAGTAGAACAGAGAAGAACATGTATGGGATTTACATAGCAAAAGGAATTGCCTGATATTTCGTTAGGTAACCTATATATTTTGTTTCCTATACAAAAGACAGACACAGCAACTATTGGAACAGAAGTAGGTACTAAAGCTGAAAGCAAAACAAAATTCATCTGCGTCGTAAGCGCTCTCAGATATTTCACTATTATAATCATTATTTCAGAACAGATACGGTCGTTTTTTTTGTTTCCATCGGAATTTTTAAAATTATCAAAACTGAATTCAACGACGAGGTCTGTTGCGATACTGATTATAAATAAATCAATATAAAACTGAAAATTCTAACAGCGAGTACGATGCGGAAGAATTTTGATTTGTTGGCATCTTCTGTCGTCAATAATGCTTATAGATAAAGTTCAATTAACTGCCTTAAACGTTTTAAAAAACAGAAATACGTAGAAGCACGTACGTACATTGTCCCAATTGCAGATGTCTTTAGAAAAGTTTCAGTACGATCTACTCTGAATCGGCGTGCGTGTATGAAACCATTGATGAATGTGGGGGAAGCAAGAGAAGTGTGTCAGGATCGAAGAAAATTGAATTCTATAGTCTCTGTATCCCGGTGAAAAATATGCGTGAGTTTATGTATGTATGTAAATACCTAGGTAATTACACTTTTTGTCTTCTCATAGGTACTAAAAGTGCCAACGAGAATTTCCATACACTCACGAATATATCACTCCCTCGCGACAAGAGAGCAGTCGAAATTTCCAAATATTCCACTGCCTGAGGCAAACTGTAGATACGAAGCAACCGACTAAGCAAAACCGGGTTACAACCGGGAAAACGCCCTTAAAACCCGGGTATCTAAAACTTTGACATGTAACGCATATTATGGGAATTAGATAAATGTAATATTATATGGCCCGTGGCTGTTATTCCTGTTTTTTCTCAAGATTTTTTGTAAATAGCTCCGGGCATTGACTCGTTAAAAGTGTTTGTCAGAAGACAATTATTGTGTTGTTATGTTGTGACGAAGATATAGGGATTGTTTGGGAATAAATTGTTGTTTTTATTAGTATACTTAGTAGATAATATACTTTTTGAAGATCATATTCTTTTATGGGCATTTTTGTATACATATGTAGGTTTGTTGTACATTTAAAATGTGCAGGCCTTAGTTTCCAAATTACATTATACTTAACTAGTTGTCCCACCTGCCTTCGCCTGTGTACAATTTCTATAGGTACTTACTGAGTACAATAAAGAAAAAAAAACAAAAAAGAATAAAATAAATATATATATCGAGGGTTGAAAGGCAAATGGGTTTAAGCGACATTTTGGGCGAAATTGACTTATATATATATTCGGAATCAGCGATTTTTTCCGCGTCGACTGATCTTGGTTTCAGATCAATCGAAGCTACTTTTTGGCGCTTCAACCAATTAGCACTTTGGGTACATTTTTAAAAACCCGTGTTTTAACCGACAAAAAAATGCACAAAGTTCTGGGCGGGTGGCATATCAGTCGTATTCCGGGATATGAGTCGGTCACATAAGCTGTTATGTCTTTTCATTTTCATGATTCGAAGTCTGTTAAAGCGTTTTCCCTGACAGTGTTTTGTTATAGATAAGTCGGTTAAATCATTTGTCCTTAGACGAAACGAAAATAGATTTGGCGCTTAAATCTTTTTGCTTTAATCCAGATTTTATAAATATTGTCGCTTCAACCGTTTTGCCTTCAACAGTTTAAAAGTAAAATTGGCACTTGAACTGTTTTGCCTTTACCGAAAATATTCATAGAATTTGACTTCAGCTATTTATGCTACATTTTTTTAATTTTTTTGTCGTATAAAACAACTATCATTTTCTTTTGAAAGGACTTAAAACGTTTTTCCAAAACAAAAAAGAAATAATGCTAACATTTCAGTCATCGCAATTTTGTATGAAACCTTGTGCCCTCATCACTTCAACATATCAAAATAAGTATGGGCAGGTCCTGGTTGGGCGGTTCACACAGCTAAAAATTACGATTGGGAAGACCGGGAGTGTGCGTGTCATCATGTCACCCAAGCCGTATCCGTTGATGGTGACTTCTATTTGTGTCTATCCCAAGTCGTTGTTGTGGTAGATTTTGACGTGGCTAGCGGAACCGAACTTCGAATTGAAGATCTGGTCACATGGCATACAATCAAGCTGGCCAGCCGAGTTTACCGTGTAATTGTAGGAAGGTTTCCGTTGAGTTTTCCGTATTAGGCGTCTTGGACTAAGATTTTCGAGGACTATATCACGCGCTATTCCAGGTTCAGACACACTCATCCCAACTATCAGTTGGCATGTTGAAAGCCACATGGTTGCGCTTGAGTACGTCTTTGTACCGCAGGTATTGTCCACCTTGTTTACAGTTCCTTCTAGACACCTCGAAATAGAAAACCTTTCTGTCATCCATTCGCATGACGTGACCGCACCATCGTAGGTGATGTTTTATGATGAGAGCTTCTATTCCGAATATGCCAGAACGACGTAATACTTCTGTTATTGGAAAACCATCTTGCCGCTTTATGCGAAGAATGGACCTTCGACATTTAAAGTGTTACGTATCAAGTACGCCGCTGAGACTTTGTACACTAATATTTTAAGTTTTCCATTTAAACCTGTACATTTATTTAATGAGTGTTCATTTTGTTTCAGGTAACAAATCTTCTATCAGAGCAAACAAGCCATCATGTGAGAAAAATATATATAAGGTCAGCTAAATTATGCCGGTCTTACCCATCAACAATAAACAAGCGGTAAACATATGTTTCAGTGTTTGACAGCCAAGCAAAATAGAATCCAAATATAAAATAATTGAAGTTAAACATTATGTTCATATAAAATAAAAGTACCTTAAATGCACGAAATGAGGTGTATTTCAAAAACTTAACATATCGGTAATTTAATGTAAATATTTATTTACCATTTTATCAAAAGACAAAACTCTTAAAGTGGCGGGAAAGCCATTCCACTATCGCCATTCCGCGCGTTTGGCGCCAACGGTGCTGTCAATGTCTTTATTGGCCAATTTTTGTTTATGCGCTGCGTTTTATTGGCAACTGCGAATTATGTCATTCTGCCAGTGTGCCTGTTTCTGTGGAATACGACTAGTTCGAGTGTGGGCTTTATAACAGCAATGGTATTTATTGGAAAATAATCTAGTATTTTTCCTTTGCCATGAATTGAGTAATTTATTATTTTTATTCATCAATTTGAATCATACCAAAAATACTATTGTTATAGTATGTTAGTGATTGTTAAGGAACAAGATCCTAACACTGACACGTTCATAGCTAATCCACCAAGAACCGTGCATCAAAATACAGACACGTTATTATAAACCATAGAATTGTAAATCATTTAGCATTGGACTGTAACGCACCTTTTGCACAGCCCAATAGCCATTCACCACCACCGACCTATCATAGAATTTCCACCCAGTCCAATTACCATTAGTTTACCGACCAAAACATAACTTTACAGCCACAATTTCACATTTTACACACGCATCCTAATTCACATTTTACACATGTACCAAAATTCACATTTTACACATGTAAGTACCAAAATAGAACAGTTAATTAATTCGGGCTATAATTGCAGGCTTAGTTGCATTTTGTGTACGCGTGGGTATTATAGAAGCGTATCTATGCTAATACAGGCGTTATATGCCTGTAGGAAACAACGCTAAAATGATTAGTTCATTTGCGTGCCAAGGTGCAATAGGTTACTTGTATTTCATGGTGTTATTTCGAGTTGTTATGCTGTGATACAGTTGCCGTTTTTATAGGTTTTGTCAGGGTAAGTTGGTCAGTAGTATTTTGAGTTTATAAGTCTTTATAGAACACATTTTTTTAAGGTAAGTAAGCTTATATTCCACGCTTTCAGCGTCAAGTAAAGAAACTTACTAAAGTGTAATTTTTCACTCTAACTACAAAATATTTTTATGGATTGACAAACATAGCCTTGAGGATAGCAGTTACTGGACTGCACCCTCTAAATAAATAAATACAACCACAAACTATCTGATAAAGACTTTCAAGTCGATGGCAGATCGCAGTGCAAAAAAAAAATTACGCGGACAAGATTAGAAGCAACCACCATCTTAGACCACATGGTCACTTACCATCAGGTGAGATTGTGGTCAAACGCAAGATTATATTATTAAAAAAAAACCATAATCGGCAAGAAGTTTGCCGCCGGAAAAAAATGTTCCCGTATTAAAACTTAAAAACGCAAATGCAAGTCACATCTTCAACTTTCGCTGAACCTTAGCCCTATCAGGTTTAACGGACCATTTAGCACTCATAACCAAAGATATAGGTTTATAAGAAGCTTGGTGCTGACATCCCATCTATCTGGGGGGGAGGGGACCATTATCTACACGCGGGGGTAATGGGGCACGCTGGACTAGCAGATAGCAAGCGCAGGGGCAGGGGGCTAAAGTGGTCGTGGGGAAAAATGGAAGCGTTACCGTTTGTGGATTGCTCCTCATGTTAGAGTTTCAAGCTCGAGTTGCAGAGGATATTATGACAAATTTTGCGGATTTCATGCAGAGTTGGAATAAGTATACTAAGTTGCACAAGTTTGCAAACATTATCTACAATTATTCATTCAAATAAATATCATGGATAAACGTAAATATAACATTTTTTAATCTACGTCATTTCTTTATTATTTCGTCTTTGAATCTACGGTTATGAGGTGGATTACCAACCTCAGCAACTCTGGTGTCAGAGTTATTATTGAGCCGCCAAAGGCCCCTGACATGGCGTATGTAACGACTACTCACTTACATCACCAAACTAGGGATCACAAAGTAATTTTTGTGCTCAACCACTGGACCACAGAGGCCGTTACTAGTAATACTTAATGGGACAGTCAGAGCCGCAAGTAGTCACAGACAAAAAATGATAATATGATGAACTTTACGATGACAAGGGATTAGATTACCGCAAATATAATTATAGAATATTCTTAGTCTAAGTATATTATATATATTTACAGAGGCTTGCTGGAAGAGATCTCTCTTAGAGATAAGTCCTCCCTTGTAAACGTCCATTTCATGTTTGTGTTGTAACTAGTTTTAAGTGCAATAAAGTATAAATCAAATAACAATTCTTAATGAACACCAGAAAAAAAATCCAAAACTACCAACTTCAGCCACATAACTCGCGTGTAAACTACCCTCCTCATAGTATCAAAATTACACCACATTTACGACCACACATCCGTGTCCACAGTGACTTGGAAAAAAAATGCACCGTAACGCGAATCACCCGCCATTTACTTGATGAAGAAAGTATTTTATTACCCAACATGCTCCTACTCTACACCAATTTACTCTAATTACTCCAAGTTCGATAGTAAAAAAAAGTGATTAGGATTTATAAAAGAGTCATTTGGAGTTGGAATCATTGTTAAAGCTTCAAGCGTAAATTAAAGTGTTAAGGAAGATATTAAATGAAAAACAATTGTAAAACACAGATAATCTTAAGATGGATATGATGATCAGTGTTGTTCCGTTGTAAAGAAGTCTTTAATAGTAATTTCAAATTGTTCCTTCTTGTACTCTGGTCTTATCTGCCTAAAGGTTAGGTAATAAAGCTATTTTTACAAAAGTTTTGCGCCTTTTTAATGCCGGGAACGTTCGTGTGAACGAAAAGTGGAAGCATTCCCAGGATCGGCACATCACTGGATATGAAGCATATGGTGAAAGGTCGAAAGGTATATCCATCATACTAGAAAGAAAACAATTCCTCGATCAGTTTTTACGATTTGCCTGAGAAGAAGCAGCTAAATGCATTCTATATCTTTGTTCGCGTCTGTATTCCAACATAGAAGCAACCCTAATATTAATATTCCTCAATATCACTACGTGCCTTCGCGTCACCGCACAATGCACCCATCCACAGAAAGGCTGAATGGAAACTAAAGTGACAGAAAATCACTTACCTGCGGGACACGTCCCGCGCTATTTCCGTTCGGTCAGTGCTGCCAACCCTCACGCGCCATTCGTTTCCGGAAGACAATGGCCGCCCCGCCTGTTTCCGGTGCCGGTTTCCGAACGACCCTTCGCAAATTCCAAATGCGAAAATAATTTCGCGAATTTCAAATTTTGAATATTATGCTAAATATTTCTTGTTGTTGCCCGCTCTAAATTTTACATTTTGAATACTTACTCAAAATGGTATGATTGTTGTTAGTAAAATACAATTTGCACGGAAATTTTGTAAGTAATAGTTAAATTTACTTTATTTTTAAAATAAACCACGATGCACAGCCACCATCATTGGAACACAAAACATTCTATAGAGAATCCAAACTAAGTAATAGTAGGTATAAAAATGAAAACTAAGAAAGACTAAATTCTATTTTTCAACTTTCCGCCTTTCAGATTTAGAATATTCCTGTTCCATGTTTCATTTTTAAAATATTCCTATAGTAACTTTTTCCCGCGTGTTGGAATTCGATTTCCAAATGGAATTTAAAAAGTATAAAGTTGAAATGACACTCGATACGCTGCAGTGAAGTTTGGCGCCATAAAAAGCTATTTTCTTACGACTTGAAATGTTTCTTGAATGCCTTTGAGGGAAATATCGAGTACGTACTTCAAACTGTTACTGAAATTGTCGTCGTTTTGTAGCTGGACTGTCGAGATTATATATTATACTTTTTGTTGAGTTCCGTATTAGTCCCGTTAGGTAGGTACTGAAAAGTTGAGTCCCCGTCTGATATAGGTATATCAGACGGGTCTCAATTGGGTCATTTAAAATAAATTATGAAATTCTGATTCCTAAATAAAGACTGTTCTAAAACTAATGAATAAACGATTTTTTTTTTCTATTTAACTTATTTACAAATTTGAATCAAGAAAAACGTAATAATAAGTCCGACATTTTATCACGTTTTTCTATGACGTCACAGTGTGCTTTTTTCATAGAAACTCCATAGTAAATTCGTGTTTTGACGTTTAGAAAAAGTAACTGATTTGACTAGTTGGAAACTAGCCTATTAGTTCTGTTGAATAGATTTTATTACTTGTTTTATTATTTATTTATTTATTTTGAATTATGCAATAATATGCCTAGTTTTAAATTAGTAAGTGTTTTAATACCTAAGTTGATATCACGTGGTATCCAGGATTTTTGCCCGATTAATGGCAATAGGCTCGCCCCCTATTACTTGGGACTTAAACATATCTGACGAAGAGAGGGTGTATACATTATATTAGCTATAAAATATGTTAACTACTCTGGGCGTCATCCCACTTGCGTCAGACAGAGTTCGGTCACGAGCATTAATATGTATACACTTTGGTACCATGTCACATTAACTTTTTTGACAAATTGAACTGTAAGTCTCACTAAATGTCAAATATGTTAGTGCGACAGAGTCCTAAAGTGGGTACATTATATTGCTCATGACTGTACTTAAACCACTACCCTAAAAATAGCATAGAGAATGCTACACCGACAAGAGCATGGCTCTTAAATTAGTGATGAAGATGATGTTAAATAATACAGGTTCAATTTAGGTGCAAAACAACTAACTTACTACGATCACGTAGTAGACCTCGCAGCAACATATAATATATTATATAACTATGTACATACTACAAGAAACAAAAAACTAAAAAGAAACAAAAGTACATAACTGGAACTTTGTTTCTTTTTAGTTTTAGTAGTTTAGTTTTAATTATTTGTAATGTTAAGTTTAAGAATACGTAATTTTTTGTGTTTGTAAAATTTACTTAAATTACTTTTTTTGTGTATTTATATATACATATATTCTAATTTTCAAAGTCCTACACCAGCTCTTCAACTCAACAGAACCCTTTAACAGTCTCATTATTATTACCCCCATTACTATTCGGCAGTAAAACAGTAATAATAATTCCTGTAAATTATACCTTGGTAGCGTTACCGAACTGTGAACTTTGAGCTGTAAAAATGCCAATAGTGCCGTGCCAAACAATCGTAGAATTTCGGTTTTTACCGTTTTGCTTTCACCGCACTATTCGTTACGGTAATGGCCAAAGCCGCAGTTAGCACTATCGGTTGCCGTTGAAATACCTTAATTTGACCCCAAACGCTATGTGGTTTTTCATTGCTGAAATTATTCTAAACGCCCTTTTATTAGGGTTGTTTTTATAGATGTATAATTGAGACGGTTTATCCTAAAGTAATACAGCTTTGTAGCATCAGGATAACAAGGGATAACATAATATTCGTGAAACGAATTATCTTTTTTTTTTTCACGTAAGTTGTTGTAGATTTTCGGGCACTACTTAGCCGGACATATCATAATAATAATAATTTTATTTAATTCACGAAACATGTCTCATATGTGTTATTAAACTTATTCTAGATGTTAGTAGCCTTATCTAATATTAGATGCTATGACATGCAAGTCACAGCATCTACGTAGATACGGGCAGTCGGTTCGCGCACCTATCATCGAGAGGGCGGGGTTGCTGCTGCCCCGCACCCTGCGCACCAGGGACGTGCATCGCTTCCTCATAGTCGTATAAAAGCAGTCGACGCGAGCTTCAGCAAACATGCCCGAGGCGCTACAGAAGGCAGCCGCAATAACACCCTAAAAGCGTTGTTGAACTGGACGCGGATGGCGCTGTATGCTTTCTGAGTGAAGTTCGCCCACAGGCTGCACGTGTAGAGCGAGGTAGAGTACGCTCTAAAAAGCGTTATTTAAGCGCATATGGAGAGCGGTTAGAGCTCTCAACCATGTGACACGTCTGGTTCATCGATCGGATGGAGGCACGAAACGTTCTCCACCACGGTGCTCCACCAGAAAAACTGCAAGAAACACCTGAGTCCAAATTAATAATCAAAAAGTTCCCATATGCCCGAGAATCGAACCCAGGTTTCTTGGCGTGAAAGTTGAGGCGGCAGCCTATACACGGCGTAAAGTTGCAATCAATTTTGTATCAGCCGTCAAATATTTCAAAGAAACTGTAACATCATTTCTTCGACGTCTTAAAGCTTTGTCCCCCCCACTCCATTCCCCCACTATGGCGGAACTTTTGCGGGACAGACAAATTTATGTGCATACTGAATCGCTATTAAGAAAGTTCGGATCTTGAATCGCGGCATCCAATTGGTTTTTTGTATTTGCTATTGGTTTGCTATTGATCTTTTTTGTTCTGTCTTTATTTACATTATTGAGCCTTAATTTCTACCACTACGTAATGAGTCTAAATTGCAGTAATTCATATAGAAAAGCAATATTGCATGCCGCTAGTTTAGTTACAAAATATTGAAGACTATTCACGCGTAAAAAATCACGCGTACCTACTATTTTACACAGGCTGACTACATCAGCACAATTAGTGTTTTTAATTCCATGTACTTAGATACAATTTTACAATAGCTGCAATGCGCGGCATAAATTTTAATTAGATCTGTCAAAGCACACAAGCCAGTGTTGTGACGTTCATTATAGTGATGTATCAGTCCAGATTAGGTCGATCGATTCTGTTCTATCTAACACTACGTATTCCTATGTTTCTCCTATGCTGTTCTGGGAGTAAATAAAAAACATAGAACACGTTCAGCGGCTTGTCTTCCCGGTCATGTCGTAAAAACCGACACAGGTATTGTGTCCTAATTAAAACACGTCGTCCGTCGTCATCATCCCGTGATCATGGCACTTGCAACAGTGTCGAAATATCGGGAGTCTCATATCCCTACTTTAAACTCGGTAAGAACCCGTTATTATGTGTTTTAATTATGATAATAACCGCGTAAACTTAAAACAATGGATTGTGTCCTTTTTAACATGATGGACTAATGTTCTTCTAAATAAGGTTCATCATAGCATCAGATTACTGGTGTGAGTTTATGTATGTATGTACGTATTCCTATTGTAGGTGTTTATCTGATCCGTTTCAAATCAAAACATCCTGTTTTCTCAATCCTTATCCAAATAGCTATGTTCCACTGTATGTGGGTACATATTACTTCGTAAACCAAAGCCCATAAACTACTATAGCCTGTGTTCGTCCCCGGGCTT
Organism: Pectinophora gossypiella; assembly: GCF_024362695.1. Lineage (NCBI taxonomy): Eukaryota > Metazoa > Arthropoda > Insecta > Lepidoptera > Gelechiidae > Pectinophora > Pectinophora gossypiella. Next base: position 2,893,942 of record NC_065409.1, read on the forward strand.
AGCCTAGTAGGATTAAAACGTCTGTAAGCGAATTCCTCAGAGTGCTGGTGACTGGTTGCGCAACAATTTAACTTCGATGCGGACTGAGAAGTTTAGAACTTGGAATGCAAAGGACAGTAGCGCAACTGCGGGGCGACACCCTGACGTTGTTTTTTTTTAAATAGTTGGCACTACTGTTAGGTACTGACAACTTTAGCAGAAGTTTAGGAAATAAAGCGGTATATAAAGCGAAGGTTGTATAAATGCAAAAGTGAACAAGTAATAAAAGTGTCTCTTGAATTGCCAGTATTATTCAACGCTCGACTCTGGTTCATTCTCCGCGACCACAAACTTATCAAACTTAGCTCAAAGACTCGACTAGACTGTAGACTCGCCTCTTAGACTCGAGTCAAGTATTAGTTTGAAATGTTGTGGCTTCGAATCAACGGATTATCTTTTGAATTATTGTTCGTATAACAAAGACTGTAACGTGTCTGTTTGCCAAATAACTTCTAATTAATGTGACCATCCCGATCAGAATGGATTGCTTTGAAGAACAAAGAATTCGATTCAACTTTTCAAAAATAAAATAGATTAGAGTAGAAATTGTTTATTATAAACCCACTAGGGTCGATTAATTCTTTCAAATATTTTTCCTCTCAGACGACGCCCTGAGCTGAGGTTCGCGCCCAACTGGGCACCCTCAGGCCTGTTGTCTTTAACGTTGTACCGGGTGAGAGCCTTCAGCGCTTCCCATTTGTCCGGCCAAGTAGTTAATGCCGTCTGCGGCAAATCTACAATAAGTCACGTCAAAAAAAACTATAAAAGGACGCCACACACAAAAACAAGGCAATAACATCACTTAACATTTTCACGAAACAATTACAAAAAAACAAAGCGGGTGTTTGTCGAAATGATCATAAAGTGGTGGTGGACGTCCTGAGATAAAAGGACCTCACTCAGCACAAGTCGCGGCGTGAACCACGACGCTGGTATTATGTGGACCCTGTTGGGTGAGGCACGAATGTCAAAATTAAATATACATGTAAAAAAAAGTTTAGTACTTGGCTTAATCTGTAGATAGATAGATATTAGCCATATTCAACCGACAATAAGAATGTGAAAATTAAAAAATTAAGACAAATTCACTTTACAAAAATCCGCATTCAAGTGGATTGGTCGCCGCAAGCACTGCAATCTAACTTAAACTATGCAGTTCAAGACAATCCGACCACAAACTTAACTGGCAAAGGCTCTTTACACTAGCTACTTATTAGTTTCCAGTTAAACTCTAGAATCGTGCTCGGTGTATAGCTCTGCAGCCTTTATAATGTCCTGGTACTTTGATTGGTCTACGTTACGTTATTATTTACAAATTAGTAAAAAAACAACATCATAGTCAAAATGGCAGATGTACTTTAATGTATACCAGTATTTTTTTTACGTGACCATATTGTAGATTTGTCACAAATGGTATTTATTAACTATTTGGCCGGACAAATGGGGAGCGCTGACTCTCACCCTGTACAAAATTTAAGACAACAGGCCTGAGGGTGCCCAGTTGAGCGCGAACCTATATATCAATAAAATGTACCTAAATTGTACTTAATTATTAATATTCCTAAAAAAATACATCATAACATTAGTTCACGACTATATCCTAATTAGGGTAGTCAGAGAATCATCCATCACAAGATGAACTCACCGAGCTTTCTGTTAGACCAACGTGATAGGTGGTCAACGTGATAGCCATATCGCCATCTTTAATGGTGGAGCCAACCGTGTTAGTAATAACTCATTGCTGCCAGTCCGGTACCGAAGTGCGAACCGGTCTTTAGCATCGAAGTACAGAACACTACAATTCTGTCCCTAAAAAAGGAATCCAATTTACCTATAGTGCTAGTTACAGAGGACAAGAAGATACAACTAACGCTGAAACAGCCATGTGGAATGTCTGTGTTTACTACAAAGCTTATTGCTACAATTATCCTGCATCCGAAACTCGGAATCACGTATAGTTCTCTTACCGTTATGTTCGCCTAGTACTCCGATTATACACTTTGGTTACATTCCAAGACGATATTAAGCTAATCTTAAACGGAATCTTCCTATATGTTAGCTAAGATTACGTCGTTAGGAATGTGCATTCATATCCAATTGCAGATTGTGCGGTGTTCACCTGTGGTTATGAATTCGTGGTACATGATAGGGATTTGTAGGAAATATCCGGCCATATAGTGAACAGCTAGAAAAAAGGGAAGTATATAAATACTAAGACGGTTATAATATTTTGTTTCTAGCCGAATAGATAATGTCGCCAGATGTAATAAAAAGCATAAATACTTTTTTATTCTAAATTATAAATACGTTTTCGTTATCTCAACTAAATCATGAAGAAATGCCACAAAATCTAAAAAAAATATGCTGTCCAATATTCTACCGTTCCGGGATCAGTAACTTGTAACTTTTGTCCTTTCTAGGGATTGTAGGAAGGGTCATACAATCCTTTTTTCTTAAAAAAAAAACGAATCCTCTAACTTTATTTACTAGTATATCCCAGACAACAAAACATTATTACTATAGGTAGTAACATATTATACAATGTATAGCAAAATTACTAAAGAGAAATTAAAAGACAAAATAAAACCCGTTACTCCAGAAACTCCTTAAAACGGCCAATCCATCATCGGCTACTTAAAGATAAGGCCATAAATCGCCCTGAACTGGCTCGTTACGCAACTGAAAGATCACAGTTCATTTGTAAGAATAACACTCACTGAAATTCAGTGGTGACCCAGAAAAATGTCACCACTATCTGACCCAGTTGGGTCCCAACGACCCACAGTTTTGGAGCATTATTTTAAGGCGCGCCTGCTCACCCAGTCTACAATACAAACTGTATCATATTGCCCAACCCACATGGAACAGTATCGCTTGAACGAAGGAATTTAATTTAGAAATTTATCTACCGAATGATCGTGAGAGTGTTAAGTTTATAGAGAGAGCAAACGTTGTTTTGTGTCGTGTTTTCGTTGGTTATTGCTCGTGTTAAAAGAGTTGATTCTATGCCGTATTGGGAGCGAAAAAAAAAACATACAACTTTAATAAAACCACCAGCTAAATATTCCACATAAACATACATAAACGGCCTATATACGTCCCACTGCTGGGCACAGGCCTCCCCTTAGGGGGTACGGAGCATACTCCACCACGCTGCTCCAATGCGGGTTGGTGGAGGTGTTTTTACGGCTAATAGCCGGGACCAACGGCTTAACGTGCTCTCCGAAGCACGGAATCATCTTACTTTTTCGGACAATCAGGTGATTCAAGCCTGAAAAGTCCTTACCAAACAAAGGACAGTCTCACAAAGTGATTTCGACAATGTCCCCATCGGGAATCGAACCCGGACCTCCAGATCGTGAGCCTAACGCTCTAACCACTAGACCACGGAGGCTATTAGCTTCGTGACTGACTTTGCTAACTAACGTATCTGTTTTTTTTCTTTTTGCTAAAGTGATTTGTGTCTTATTGACAATTGAAAAAGATGCAAATCAGTTTCGCGATATCAGCGACGACTTAACGCCGTATATATTTCTTTTTTTTTTAAAGTATAAAAATTTAAGTACCTAAAAAACACATAAATATTGACTGATTATAAAAAAAAGAATACAATTTCAACAATCAATTCAATCAATCAATCAACAACAACTAAACAATTTTCATTCTTTTTTTTAATTGATTGTTTTTTAAAAAAGTATTACAATTTCAACAATCAATCAATCAACAACCAAACAATTTTACTTTTTTTACAAATATTTTTCACTTTTAATTATATATTTTTATTTTATTATTTAGTATTCCCAGGCATGTCGTAAAATTCGATAGAAGGTGTCCTTTCTAACATGATGGAGGCCGCCCAAATTGTACTGTATTCATGTGTTATGTCTGATTATTGAAATTTAGTTCTGTGCAATAAAGTATATTTGATTTGATTTGATTTGACTAATGTTATGGGCGATAGGCTGATCCCTTGTCACCATAAAGTTGATATCCATCTTAGGGCTTCGTATCAATAGTGGACGCAGGGTGTCTTCTGATTACTTGTGAGTCTGCCCACGTGGCTTGAAGGTGTGAGTTTTTATATGTATGTAAAAATAAAAAAGCGATTGGGTCCTCTCTAACAATACGGTTCATTATCCAAGTTATATTGTGGGTACTCGTGCCTCTGCTCACCCCATTAAGGGCTCACAGGCGTTAACTATTACTTGCATTATAAAAGAGTATCGCGTCCTTTATATTTCGTTTTTATGAGTCACAGTCTACGAGTCACAGTGTAATGAATATATCGTATTTTGTATATAGGTCAGAAATAGATTAAAAAGCGATTTTATTTAATAATCATTGGGTACTTAATGAGCCACATAAAGGTTTATGCGTTTGTATAGGTCAGGCTAGGTGGGTGGCGTTAAAATGTTCTACACGTAGGTATATATAAATTTACCTACCCTCAATTCTTACGATATAATTAGGCCATGGCGTTAGATAAGACTAAAACCCATAATATACAGTCTTCTATGCCTCGTTTACCGAAGCAATATGGGAGCTAAGTCTTAACACAACAAACTATAGTACTTATCTACATGTTCAAATTAAAATTCAAAAATATCTTTATTCAGTAGCTAACGTAGTTCTCAAAATAGTACTTTGAATCGTATTTGTTTACATAACGAACGTCTCATCCGTCTTAAAGAAGCTGTAAGGAAAACCTCGGCATTTTATCTAAAAGTATGACGAAATGATTTACAGCAGGCCTATCACGCTATCGGCGAGATTAGAGCGAGTAAATGTCAAAGCGCGAGTTGTCAAATTTGACAGACGAGTCAAGGTGCCTCGTTCACGCATCGACTTGCTCGCGACTTGAATATGATAAGTGTGTCACACAAATGATGTTAAAAACTATCAATTTCCTCATTTCTTACAAAAATCTTCTAAAAGCAATATACAATATTAAAGTTTTTTTTTTTTTTGACTGCGACATTTTGGACCAATCGCGGTTATCCCGGTAGTCGCGTGTACCAAGGTCCTTATTTTATCGCGATTCGTGTCGCGTCGCGTTTACATAGCGTGCTAGGTTTGCTGGTCATCATTTATAGATATAAACTACTTCTACAAACTCAAACTCAAAGCGCCGGAATCCGACCATTCTCCTCCAAACTGCCTATTACGCATTCCATTACAACAAATCCAAAAAACTGCCGGCTCCGAACATAAAGACCAAACTGGAACACGAAAGAAAGGGAGAGATGTCATAAATATAAGGAAAACGCAGAAAAAGAAGTAGAGGGTAAAAAATCGGCGCTCTAAGTGAATATAGGTGCGCGTTTAGTCGCATTTAATGAGAGCGTCCAGAATTAGACGTCGTCAGCCTGTCGTAAATTGTCGCCATTCGCCATTCGCCTTTCGGCATCCCCGCCGCCCGAGGCATTGGCTGTATCGTAGGGCTTGCCATTGCCGCGTTTTATTTTTTTAATTATCGATTGACGTTTGGAATTTCATTCGCTCCAATTTTAAATTATTGTCAGTTCACAATTTTATTTGAGTATGTAGTTTTTATGTTATTTGATTTTAAATTATTATTACATTTTTAGGGTATTTCGTGAGTTCCTTGTTGTTGCCAGTAGGTGCAATATTCAGTATTCAGTAACAATACTTTTACTTTTCCAATATTACGTCATAACCTAACTTTAAGCCTAATCATACATCACTCAAGCAAATACTTTTTCTTTAAAAAGTATCTTTTTAGTAAATATTTATTGCTCAATGTCGATCTACAAGTTTTCAACCACTATCACCAAGTTGATACGGAAAATACCAATTTACCCACTGGTTAAATAACCTATTTGGCCAAGCCCTATAATAGACAAAGGGTCAGTGAAAAAGCCTTTGGAACTACCAACGAGGGCTAAGGGCCCATCGCCGCTTCTTTACCCGATTCTTTTGATTGCAAACTGAGGGATTCAACTTAAGGATTCAAACTAAAGGATTCAAGGTTTCCACTGTAAGATTCATCCGATACGGACCCCTAAATTGGTTTCGATTGTTTGTTTATAGATTAAGTCTTTGAAAACATAGGTTTTTTATAGATACGTCATTTTGTAAGAACCCAAAAAGTTGTTATTGTAATCTCTTCATATCGTTGAAGAGAAGTTATTGTAATGAATATATATGACGTTTTATACTTAGTTTTTGTATTGTTTTATTTACTTATTGATTAAAATTAGAATTTAAAAAAAATCTTAATGCGGTTCACAGAATACACATATTTATCAAGTTTCAACAGTATAGCTATTATAGTTTCGGAGAAAAGTGGCTGTGACATACGGACGGACGGACATACAGACGGACGGACAAACATGACGAATCTATAAGGGTTCCGTTTTTTGCCGTTAGGCTACGGAACCCTAAGCACGTTGTTTAATATGAATTATTATTCCATTCTTGCCTGTTAAACAACACAAAATTAATGATTAATCATAGTAATGCGAACCATTCTTTGAAATAGACCACCTTCTCTTCAAAATTAAATAAGAGAACATCGCGCAATTTAGATCACCATCGTTATTCACGATAATCCCTATTATTATATCATTCCCATTATTCTAAAAGAACAACAGATATTCGAAATTCGAAATTTAGAATTACAAACGATTCGAAATTCAGAATTTGAATTCAACATTGTATTGTAAAACAACAAAATTCGGAAAACAAAAAACAATATTTTCGTTACGGAATGAATATTCATTAGAGGTACAAAAGGAAGATTTATCACTTGTTGTTGATAGGAAGCGATGCTAATAATTTTGTTTTGTTCAATGAATTTATGATGGGGTTTCATTGAAACCTACTGATATTAAATGAAATGTTATGAAATGCTACGGTCGGGGAAATCATTTGCTTTCATTGGTTTTGAAATGTGAATTTCATTATCTGAAAGCGGTTTTCATATCAAATATATATATGCTATAGACTTACTTAAATCACTTCATCCTAGAGCGGGCACAGCCACAATTGTCAAAAGACAACTAGACGAATATCATATATCAATAAAACTCCTCACCAGCTATGTTTGAGTCCCATTTAGAGGGCGACCCTATTGGTTATTACGCCATTTTGAAAAACATATTTTTTAATTGACAGCTTTGAACATCCGCATTTTCGTCCTCAAACAAATTCGTTATTTTTTTTTCGTCTACTGTTTCCATACAGTTGAGTCTGTGTCGTCATCCTTTCATCTGGTTATATTTAAATCAGTCAGCAATAACCGCTGCACAAATCCTGCCCTGACCCATTTCCGCTCAATCCGCCTAATGCCGCTCAACACACTTCCGGTAGATGTGAGGCTCGTTTGCTGGCGATTGGTTGAATTTGAGTTACTGACATAAATGATGAAGATGGGTTCGAATCTCGACTCAGGCTATGAACCACCGGCTTCGACTGTATGAATTAGAATTTTTGATCATTGATTTAAAGCGTGATGCTATCTTATGTTATCATAAAACACTTACCTAAATATATTTCCTGGACTTGAAAAGAATATAAACAGGAGGTCTAAAAGACCAATTCATCAAAGAAGCAATACTGCAATTTGACATGAATTAATACATATCAAAGTATTCTTCTTCTTCTATCGTGTGGGTTATGAGGTGGAGTACCAACCTCATCAACCCTTGTGTCAGAGTTACTATTGAGCCGCCAAAGGCCCTTGACATGGCTCATGTAACGACTACTTACTTATCACCGTGCGTGTGTGTCCTCCGTGGTCCAGTGGTTGAGCGTTGGGCTCACGGTCCGGAGGTCCCGGGTTCGATTCCCGGTGGGGACGTAATGACTCTGAATCACAAAAATTAGTTTGGTTAAGATATCACTGGCTGATCACCAGATTGTCCGAAGTAAGATCAAAGTATTTATTTTTCTTATTTTGTCACCACTTGCAATCGGTCCGAGGACCTTAAGCAGGTCTGTTCCTTCATTTCATCAGTCGGATGAGGAGCATATGGATTTATCAATCTCAACACTCTTTGCTAGAAGCCAGTCCTATGGAACTAGTGTCTTTTAAGCAACATATTAAAGATTTTCCCGGGCAAGTTGTAAAACCGACAGAGATATGGTGTACGAAAATACCTGTAGATTGAAATGCCTGCATTGACAGGTCGCTATGTAGTCACTCTGTTTCGTAAACAATTACGAAATTTCTTATTTTTTTTTTTGATAAATTAAACCGTAAGTCTCATTAAATGTAAAATATGATAGTGCGATAGGGTTCTAAAGTGGGTACATGATATTGCTCATGACTGTACCTAGTACTGTAAGCTGGTAACAAACCGCCAACACTCGGACCGCGCCTAAAGCCGCCGACTCACATCCGCCCACTAATGCCGCAGCCTCTCCACGAAAAAAAAAATAATAACACTTTGCATAAGCATTTTTCGTCGACTCTATACTTCTATAGCGACCAAAACGAGCACTTTTTACTTACAAGCGCGAACGCAACTCGGGAAAATAGGTTAAGTACACGCATACATTTTTAAGCGGCGAGTCTTTTAAATTTTCGTTTTTTTTTTGCGTCGACACTTTGGGCAAAAGGGCTTTGGAACTTGACACATTTTAATGAAACATTCAGAACAGTGGTGAAAGAGGCGTGCTTTCTAGAATGTAATACTTGCCCCTTTTTTGACGTGACTTATTGTAGATTTGTCGCAAATGACTTTTACTACTTGGCCGGATTTAATACCGCGAAATAAATAATATAAATATTTCAAAGAGTAAGCACTACTTTATTTATTATCTCTACCTATATCCATTACATTTGGAATTTATATATTTCCCTACCGTTATCCCGTTTTCATAGGGTCCGCTTACCTAACCTGAAGATTTGACAGGTTCGGTTTTTTACAGAAGCGACTGCCTGTCTGACCTTCCATCCCGCGAAGGGAAAACCAGCCCAATACAGGTTAAGTCATGTACTACTGAAACGCATTTGTCGAGAATGTGAGTTTTCTCACAATGTTTTCCTTTACCTTTGATCACATAATAATAATTTTATTTATAATCAAAACATGAATTCCGAAACAAGTTCGAATCATGCGTTTAGACCTGTGATGGGATTCAAACCTGCGACTTCAGGTTTCAAGCTTTCTCCAAATGGACTACCAGGGCTCACTCCCATTACGGCTCACCATTTAGATCAGCAAAATACTAGCCGCGGCTGATTTTCCATTTAAGAAGATTATTAGTGTAAATCAAAAGCAAAATGTAGACCCTATCTGCTTTCCTGTGTTAAAATGAGACGAAAAACGCAATTAAATTTCCTATAACGCGCTGGAGTTTACCGCAATCGCATGAATGTAGGCACACATGTAGAGACTCCCAATCGGCAATTGTTTACGTTACACTGGCATTTTATACAGTGCGGGTAAACAAAGATTCGCTCTCGCTAGATGAGCCATTTCATGAATAAACATAATAAAACGGAAGGTCGCGCTCTTCCGCGCTCTGATTTACTGCGCGCCGCTTCGCTCGCTTCGGCCGTGTGGGGCAAGTTATGAGCTGCGGAAGTGGCGAATATTTGATTATGACATGAAATTGACAGTTCCCGCTATATTTGAAATTGAGAGCTGTAAACTACTTGGCTAGTTGGCTACTAACAATCCGGAATTCTCGGGTTCGAATCCTGGAGGGGATATACACAAAAAAATCACTTTGTGATCTCCAATTTGGTTAGGACATTACAGGCTGATCACTTGATTGTCCGAATATAAGATCCGTGCTTCGGAAAACACGTTAAGCCGTTGCTACTGGTTACTACTTACTAATGTAAGTAAGTAATCGTTACATGAGCGGAGCGGGGCCTTTGGCAGCTCAATAATAACCCTGACACCATAGTGGCTGTGGTTGGTAGAAAAAGACGAAGAAGACATTTTAATAAAATGACCATAATCTCACCTGATGGTAAGTGACGATGTAGTCCATAGCCTTGAAGACTCCCAGATTATAACGAGTTGGAAAAACAGACGACGGCAGACAGTTCGTCCTTTGCTGTTCGCATCAAAAAGGAAGAGTCAAAACACCCAAAACACACACACACACACACACACACACACACACACACACACACACACACGCACGCACGCACGCACGCACGCACGCACTCACGCACGCACGCAGTTACTTTCAAGATATTTTATAAACGTTACCTCCCCTCTCTATGTTACCTCATTTTTTTTCCTCCTCACGCCTGTTTTATCCGTGCCTTAGACCACACAGTCACCTAAGCCTACATATACAGCGAGTACGAACCCCGACATTGTCGAAATGGTAATGGGTCACAGTGGTAGTACTGTTGCAGTCAGATAATGTTGGGAGACAATGATTCCACGTAAGTAGGTTGACGGAATTAGGGCAGGGAAGGTTTATGGAATAGCTAAGACTTAAGACTCTGACACTCGTATTCTAAGATGTTAACTCTCTCGACCCCGTCCTCCAGGTCTTCCTCGATCTCAGGCTATACCCTTTCACGAACAGAAACCATCGGTCATTGATGGTTCATAAAAGGTAGTATGACACATTGGAATCGGAACATCCGTAGACGTTCTGTCCTTGTAGAAATGGTAGGTTTAGTGTAGGCTTGTCTTGGGCCCTGTGCCGAGGTTTTTCTTTCAGCTTCTTTTCCCCGGCTATACAAGTATACAGGTTGTGAGAAGCTGCAGTAGTTATAGGCGGTTGAGGCGGTTCGTTATGTAAAAATTGACGATTCAAAGTGTAACTATGTCACCTACTGAATAAAGATATTTTAAAATTTGACTTGAAAATGTTAAATCGGTATTCATAGTCGGCGCCTCAACCATATTTTACTCCAGTAAAGCATGATGTCATTATTTTCTTATTATAACTCCAGTGAGTCAATTCCTCAAGTCGAGGATGTAAATGTCAACTTAAAATTCCAAATTGCTCAGCTGAGGCCGATTTGAGGAGTTATGTCATTCACCTCACAATGAAGAAGAAGAAGTAACTAAGACTGCCGCCTACTACCTATCTAATTACAATATGTGATGTATTTTTAATATGACTTAAATGCAATAAAGAGTTTTTGTATTGTATATAAGTCTTGTCGTGTTTGGTCTAATAAAAGAAAAGGTGCAGGTCGTGTCGTATCAGGAGGTGAAGGATTTGGCGGGAAGAAGAGAGGAACGGCGATTACTCCACCGACAAGAGCGCAACTCTTAAATAAAGAGAGAGATATAAGTCGTATTACTACATCGTATGTTACTAATAGAGGTATATTAACTCCAACCTTCCGCAACCCCGTCATCAGTGTCTTCATTTCATATTATGTGTATCATCCAGACCATATTATTGCCCACAACAGTCTCGTCTGAATATAATCGAGTTACAGTTAAATTACAGCAACTGTGAAAGACTAAGTCTCGTAATATCTGGCCAACACCACAGAGTAATTGAATCAGACGGTCTTATAAAATATTCATGTGATATGATAATCCGTCTGCCTCCAGGGTCAGACGCGTACAGGCCTAACACCTCTTCACATTCAAACTCAACTTTATCCCCGCCCAAGATGATCCATTTTGGAAATTATAATTCGAGTATATGTATCATGATTGTATAAATATATAGAATATCGTATTAGACGGATTTATACGAATAGTTTAGGCAAATTGCGAAGTTTAGTGAATATGAGCAATAATGCAGTGAAGGGTCGGGGTTCGAATTTACATCTGACGGCGACCGAATTGAAAATAAGCTGCCGAAATCTGGGGAATGTGTTTTGTGTTAGGGTGCCTGTGTTAGTTACGGAGTAGCATGGAATAAGGAATATTACTACTTATAGAGTACTATAAGACATTGATCGTAGGGCTACACACTCACACACATACTTACATGTTCACACACTCACATAAAACCTCATACACATTCACCACATAATTAGCTTATATTTTATTTTATTTTTTCTTCTTTTCTATTTTATTTTTTTTGTATAAAATGTTCTTTCTCGTTTAAAGTATTAGCTCGCTGTATAAGCATATTATCTATTCCGTAATGTCCGAAGGTTGGGGCCTGGTGATCTGTAACACAGGCTCACGCCTATCACAGACACCAGTCTCTCGCCTGCTTTTTTAATTTTGTACCCGTATTCATTGGATATTGTACTCAAGTTCTAAGCTAGTGAGAGAAATAAACATTATTTTTATTTTTTATTTATTTATTTATAGAAAGGCAACTCTCCGCTCCCCACCAGCACCTGAAAAGACAAAATTCTAATAAAATAAATCCTAATTAAATAATATAATACTTTCCGTCGAAGTAGGTATCAAATTTTGACTTTGAAAACATTGTTAGAAAGTAACAATATTAAAATGAAGCCAACAACTCCCCTTATTTTATTTGTTTTTTGTCAAGATCAATCTAATCTTAATATCTTCACAAACAAATATGAAACGTTAAGTAGCTTCCCTATTTGGGAATTTAAAACAATCCTCAAAGAAAAAAATACATTTGATGTAATAACGTCAAAGAAAGTAGATTATAAGCGCAAAAGTTCCGTATAAAAATTATTTTTATTGCAATTTTTGTAAGTACAGCATATTGACTTTTTTGAATTATTTTACGTGTTTTACATTAACTACTTGGCTTGACAAATGGGGAGTGTTGAGGGAAGATTGGATGACAAACATAAAATACAAATACAAAACAGTTTATTGCAAAATGATAAATATGTCAAATATATAGAAGACAGAACAAGTACAATCAGCGACCTTATTACTAAATAGTATTTTTGTTTAGTTAGCCTGGATTGTCCCACTGCTGGGCAAAGGCCTCCCCTCTGAGCTTCCATTTCTGCCTGTCCTGATCTCTCTCCAATCCGTCTGAAACGCGTCCAGGTCGTCTCTCCATCGCTTCCTGGGTCTGCTTCTGCCTCTGCGTCCAAGAGGTATCCACTCCGTGCCAATAGTAATTTACAAATTTTAAAATAAGTAAGTTAATGAGAACCATATTGAAGACTATAGAGAACCGGAGAGGAAATATGGTTGGCCACCTGATACGACACCATTTTATTTATAACAAAAATTATAGAAGGAAAAATTGAAGGGAAGAGAGGAAGGGGTAGACCTAGGAGAACATTTATGAAACAAATAAAGGAGAAGGTGCAGGTTGTGTCGTATCAGGAGGTGATGGATTTGGGAAGAGAGGAATGGCGATTACTCCACCGATAAGAGCGCAGCTCTTAAATAGAGAGAGAGAGAGAGAGAGAGAGAGAGAGAGAAAAAAAATAAATCTAGGCACTTTACGTTTAAAATTGTTCAGTTTACATAATTTATGTTATTTTCTCTTTAATATCGGAGAAAAAAAACCACATAATTTATTGTTCTAAAGTTGAATTTATGTTGTATATGTAGGTATTTTGAATATTCCTTCAAATAGTTAAAGGAAGACGTAAATGACAGTTGGGGGTTTGTATTTTTTTGCGGATCCCCAAATCCATAGTAGCGACACCGCAGCCCGACAGCCGTATTCGTTATCCTCCAATTTCGTGCTCATGAAACGTAATCTCGTTATAGAAATAACTTATTTCATAAAGTCGAAGAGGGAAGAATTAAAAAAGAAATTCTTTACAAAGGGAGGAAGAAATTAATGTTCTTTGTTAAGGAGCGACGATTGTAACTGCTTTGTAGGTTCACTGTTTCTTTGTGACGTCACTGTTTCATCGTTAAAAGTTTCAAACTCGGAAATGTATTTTGGTTTTTTTAAACAATGATTCTTTTTCTACGAATGGTGGTTTGAAATTTACGGAAATGTAAGTATTCTACTGGAGTTTATATAATATTATTATTCTTATAATATGAAATATAAAAATATAAAAAGACTGGCAGATGAAGATATGATCAGTACAACCTTATAGTAACCACACATCTCCGTCCGTTTACCTAACCTGAAGATTTGACAGGTCCTGTTTTTTAACAGCCTGTCTGAACTTACAAGCCGCGAAGGGAAACCAGCCCAATACAATATAACCTTATACTGACCAAATTGAGAAAATAATTACACACATATTTCCCACCGGCGTAAGCAGAGACTATAGAATTCCGTTTTTTTTTTTTGACGTTACTTATTGTAGACTTGCCGCAGATGGCATTAACTACTTGGCCGGAAATAAGAATTCCGTTTGCTTCGATTTTCGACATACTTCGGCTTTCTCCATATTCATCTATCGATACACGCACGCCAGTTTAGAGTACATACATACATAAACTCACGCCTATTTCCCACCGGGGTAAGCAGAGACTATAAAATTCCATTTGCTTCGATCCTGACACACTTCTACTCAGTTCTTCTTCTTCAGTTTAGAGTACAAAAGAAAGATATGAATATTCAAAGTTTTTTGTATCAGATGCCACAATGACCATAATACGCTGGCTTGAAATATTTCTTTGAGATCAAAACCATTAATTAATTCGAATTTTCGTACCCATTATTAATGTTTTAATCCCAACTTATAATTAACAATAAATAAAAAAAAATATTTTCTATTTATACAAACTTTGCTTCCCGGAACACTCCTAGTGTGAGAGCCCTTAGCGCTCCTCACTTATTCAGCCAAGTAGTTAATGCCATCTGACAAGTAGTAAAAATAGGACCCTCCCAGAACAGCCTGTGTGTGTAGACCTTTAAACCCGTAATTTAAAATACCCCCAAAAACAAGTGCATAGCTCGCGCCCCCTACTGTGCTCTTCAGAACAAATTTAATAACATGCCAAGACGCTGGCAGCGTAATCGAATCCCTTTGCCCGAAATCTTGTTTGAGAAAATTAAAAAAATATCGTCGGCCCGAACGTCAACGCAATTTTGTCCTAATCCGTATTATGAAGAACTTGTTTACTGCTTCATAATATTGGCGCGGAATTCCCGGGAATTACTTTATGTAACACTTTCAACTTTTTGTATGAACTTGCATAAGCCACAAGTGATCAAAGACAACTTGCAGCTTAATACGAAGCCCTAAGATGGAAATGATGAACCTTATGGTGACAAGGGATCAACCTATCGTCGTTAATGTCCATCATGTTAGAGAAACACAACCCCTCTGTCGGATTGTACGACATGCCCGGGAAGACAAGCAGCTGCATGTGTTCTTTGTTTTGATTTGCTCCCAGAACAGTATAATATAGATTGCATAATAATTATAATCATATGTAAGCAAGCAAGCATATGAAGCATACTCCACCGTGCTGCTACATCATAGGTATTAAAGTATCATAATAATAAGGTATGGTTGATCGTAGCATACGTCTACGATTGCTACGCTTGCTACGGTCCACCTGCTACGATTAGACTACAAGTACCCTTTACGTTTAGATGTGTTTTAGTTTTTTTTAGTGAACATTGGCACATACATTTACAGGACATTTAATAACACAAATAAAACTAAATTGATAGTTATAAAGTAGCTGTTACTCGCGACTTCGTTTGCATGTAACCGTACTATTAAAATTATAGAAATCAAAATGTTTAGTACGTTGAGCTTATTTTTAACTGGAACATGGTACAAAGCATGGTCCACTGACTTCCAAACTAAGTGGAAAACTTGTAACTTGGATTTCCGTCGTACATGTTTTTGGAAACAATTATTACATATTTGTGTAGAAAGGTAACACTAATATGTAAACTTAACTAGGGGAATGATACATAATATTATAGTATACATAACATAAACATAAACTGCCTATATACGTCCCACTGCTGGGCACAGGCCTCCCCTCAATCAACCGTAGGGGGTATGGAGCATACTCCACCACGCTGCTCCACTGCGGGTTGATGGAGTGGAATATTATAGTACGTAATATATAATATATATATATAGATATTTGCAAAAACGCTGCAATAAATACCATCTAAACCATTCATGATCATCAATTTAAGAGCCACGCTCTTGTCGTTGCAGCATTTTCCATTCCAGTCTATCAAAGGCCAATTCCTTGACTTCCCTATAAGACACGACGTTAACCTTTTCTTTAATCTGTTCCATGTAAGCTCTTCTTGGTTTTCCTCTTCCTCTCTAAACCGTTACAAGAACTAATTACGACACTATCAATGAGAGCAAAAACGTAGTCACGTTGTGCGGGCAGTAACCGCCTCCAGGCAACACGAGGTAATATCCTGCACACGTGGGCAAATACTGCTCTAGTGTTGGTATTAAACGAGGAAATTCTATGATAGTCGATTAAAAACGATTAACAACTTAAGCATTTGGTGATTAGGTATGTTTTTGGATGGGTGATCATGTTGTAGGTAGTTTTTTAATAGGCTGGTTTCCAACTTGTCAAATTAGTTACTTTTTACTTAACGTCAAAACACGAAATAACTATGGAATTTGTATGAAAAGCACAATGTGACGTAATAGGAAAACGTGATAAAATGTCCGACGCATTATTACGTTTTTTCTTTTTTCTTGATTAAAATTCGTAAGTAAGTTAACCAGAAAAAAGAAAATGTTTTTCGTTAGTTTTAGATCTGTCTTTATTTAGTAATTACATTTTTTTAAATTTATCTTGAACCTGTTACACGACCCAATTATCTCAGAAGACAATAATGATATAAATCAAATGCAGACGAAGGCGAGCCTAGTCACTGTATTTCATATAATAATTTTAATTTTCTGCATCAAATACTTAATGATGAACGAGGAGGAAGCAAGAGAAGTGTGTCATATTGACACAATAGGATACCATACCCTCTGTTTACCTCGGTGTACATCAAATAATAATTCACAAAAGTAATTAAAATGCCATTTAAAAAAAATATAAAAGGTACAGTATGGGTCTTCATATTGACATGGAATCGTAATTAAAAACATTGGAAGAACAATGGCCGGTAGCAGTTCGGTTCCCGGTGCAAACATTTCTTTGGGCCTTTGTTTGGTTAACTAGATCTGTTTGCGGATATCATATTGGCTCATTGTTTATGTTTGCTAGCTTTGTATGTATTGTATACTTACTTTGTATTACAAGCCTGAATATTTTGTAATGTCCTCTGTCGTCTAGTGGTTGAGCTTTTGGCTCACAATCTACAGGTCCTGGGTTCGGATCCCGGTGGGGACATATCACAAAAATCACTTTGTGATCCCTAGTTTGATTAGGATATTACAGGCTGGTCACCTGTTTGTCGCTTCGGAAGGCACGATAAGCCGTTGGTCCCGGTTACTACTTTTGATGTAATTGTTACATGAGCCATGTCAGAGGCCTTTGGCAGCTCAATAATAACCCTGACACCAAGGTTGATGAGGTTGCTAATACACCTTACAACCCACACGATAGAAGAATACTTTGTGCCATTTGTGATGTATTTTCTTATATCTTAGCCGTGTATTAATTATATCGTATCTGCTGGTGAGTTTATGTTTCACAAAAGAAGATTATAAAAATAAATATGCGGTAGCAATAATAGAGGAAAAATGTTAAATCCGTCATAACCCTGTTCGCAGAACGCGTGTCTATATCGCAGTGTCAAGGGTCGAATCCTGGCTCAGGCTCTGAATCACTCAATTCGACTTTATGACTTTGAATTCATGTTTGGATTAAGAGCAATAGGCTCGTCTCTACATAAACTTAACATAAACAGCCTATATACGTCCCACTGCTCGGCACAGGCATCCCTTCAATTAACCGGAGTGGGGTATGTATACTCCACCACGTTGCCAATATTACATGGAAATAGGCGTGGTTTTATGTCATCATCATCATCATCATGATCATCATGATGACATGATGGTTTTATGTATATATATCATATTCCACTAAAACTTTATAAATGTTATCTAAACTCAATGAAACTAAAACAACTATTTTCCATATTAAAGTCTTCCAATCCTCAAGTTCCAAAAACCTTTCACCCAAACCCAAAAAGTTGTGCGAAGGATATAAAACAGTAATTTGGGAATAGTTTCGGAAACCCGGACCGTAGCATAACGTCCGGAATCACGGTACTACGGAATGTGTCTGAGAAATGCGGACAATCTCCCTATAATAACGTAAATATGCTTATATGAACAGCTCCCGTTGTCTAGTGGTTAGAGCGTTACGCTCACGATCTGGAAGTCCGGGTTCGAAACCCGATGAGGACATCGTCGATATCACTGGAGACTGTCTTTTGTTTGATTGTCCGAAAAACTAAGATGATTCCGTGGTTCGGAGGGCACGGTAAGCCGTTGGTCCCGGCTATTAGCCGTAGAAACACCTCCAGTGAAGCAGCGTGGTAGAGTATGCTCCATACCCTCTCCGATTAATTGCGAGTCTGTGCCCAGCAGTTAAATGTAAACAGGCTGTTTATGTTTATATGTTTATGTATGCTTATATGAAGAGATAATTTCTTAATAGCTCTGCTTCCATTCAAATTCAAATTTAAAAATATCTTCATTCAGTAGGTAACATAGTTACACTTTGAATCGTCAATTTTTACATAACGAACGTCCCGCCTAAAACTACTGCAGCGTCTCACAACCTGTATAGCCGGGGAAAAGAAGCTGCAAGAAAAACCTCGGCACAGGGCCCTAGACGTTCTTTGAAAGAATAAAAAAATCATTCAATTCATTGTTAAAATACACTATTTTACTGACCTCATGCCCGTAATCCTAAGGGGCGATTATGAGATATACTATTCTAATGGAATTGTGGGATGGTATTGGAATTCTCTTCATGTTATGTTAGGCGCCGTTTATCAGGAGACATTGCTCGTTCCCATTATAAACAGAACTCTTCCGCCCCACCTAAAATACCGTAAACGGTCCTCCGGAGCTTTTCCAAATACATTCAACATTACCAAATCAAAAGCGTAATGGAGTATCAAACGGAAAATCAGATCTCCGAAATAAAAGGCAGTCTGTCCGTGGGGTAGTCCTATGTACACAGATTCCATTTAATTTGGACTCGATGTTTGCCTGTATTACTTCTCAGAGGATTATTATGTAGCAGTGTTTGCATGACCCTTGTAAGCCTGTGTAGTGAGTTATGTTGTACGTACTTACGTAAAGGCATTATTATAACTACCTACGCTTATCGATCTCTTGTTATAACAAAAGACGCTATAGCGCCTAAATATATATTTTTCTTTTTACCCTCATCATCTCACTAGCATTATCCCATTTTTCACAGGACCCGCTTACCTAACCTGAAGTTTTTACAGGTCCGGTTTCTCACAGAAGCGACTGCCTATCTGACCTCCCAACCCGCGAAGGGAAAACCAGCCCAATACAGGTTAGGTCACATACCTTTGAAAATGCATTTCTCGGGAATGTGGGCTTCCTTACAATGTTTTCTTCACCGCAGAGCGCGTGATAATCATTTATGGTCCAAACGTGAATTCGAAAACAAATTCGACAATCATTAGTTTAGGCCCGTGCTGGATTTGACCTGAAAGTGAGAGGCGACTGAACATATATGTGGGATATAGAAATAACACAGGATATATTTCACTCCTTTTATTTTACACACTCCTTATTTTTTATAACAAAATCCTGTCACCCGACCGACATCGCACCAAATACTCCCCTCTCTTACTTTTTAAAAACTGCCTTACGTCCCATTCATTAACCATCCTCCTTTCACACCATAGACAATCAAATTCCCATTCATTATCATTACATAGCATTCTCACTTTCCTACATATATATTTTTTTACCTTATACCAGCGTTTTCTAAAAATTGCGCAAAATCGTTTTTCGTCGATTGAACCTTGAAACAATTACATTATTTAGGTAAATAATAACGTGTTCCCATTTTAAAATATTTCTTTTTTAAGTTCTTACTAATCAATGAATAATTATTTATTGCACAACAACCTAAACTCAGGACATGCACAGGCGAAAACACACTACTAACGACATACTACTAATATTTTTTTTGTTCTTATTTAAAATTGATCCCCTCAGGGGTTGAATTTTGCAAAATCCCGACCTTCTGCGATCTAACACCCGAGCACCCACGTTCTAAAAGGAACCCTAGCACTAGTAGTTTCTGAACTGTATTTCTGAGGTTTCGTAATGAGTGTGTCAGTCAGTGACCTCTTGCTTTTAAGTAAATAATATATAGATTATGTGAAACTCAACAGATCAAAACGTGGGCCGAAATTCCAAATACTCACTCAATATTTACGTTTCCCTAATTGAAATTAGCTCTTGAGAGGACGACCATTGCTATTTGCTTTCTAAACTCCCTTGAGATCGCAAATATGGTGCATAATTAGCGGCCTAACATGATATAAAGCTTAGGGGACCCTAAATTGTTAGGGGACGTTTAAAAGGAACTTTTTGAAATCGCTTTGAAATTTTAAGCCTATTCACGTGTATCCCTTCCAGAAAAATGAATTTTAAGGTAGATTTTTATAATATACAAAATATGAAGGTTATCTTATAATTTAATATAACCCCCGATTAATATAGCCTGTATCCCTAAAGGGATAATCTGAGGTGTACAGTATATACAGCCAATCCTCGATCCCTACTTTTAACGATCTTATTCTATATTTATTTATTTTATTTTTAGAGTTTTACATTCAGCCATTACAGTAAAAACCAATTCGACTGAAACAAACACATATAAGACATAACAATTATTATTATTTAACTAGAACAATAATAATAATACTAAAATAATAATATTTATACAAGTAAGTAGTAGTGTATACAAATAAGTATAATTTAGACAAATTGAACTGTAAGTCTCACTAAATGTCAAATATGTTAGTGCGACAGAGTCCTAAAGTGGGTACATTATATTGCTCATGACTGTACACTAAAAGAGTAAAAACTAAAAATAAAAATCTATTTTTTATTTATGCAATAGTAAACGTAATACTATTACATCCCCCTCTGATCCATTCCGATCGGATTTGACGCGAACTAACGAGATCTAAGCGTAGTAGACGCAGGCGCAATCCCTTCGCCTCACAATGGATGCAATCAACATTTTATACCAATTTATTACTGTAACAGTCACATCGCACAGTGTTCAATACTGATTTTAATTTCTAGAGCTACTTGTACGTACACACACACACACGCGCACACACACACACATACACACATATATTACTCCATACCTAGAAGTTTTATTTTTGTTAATTTTAAATATTTTTATTATGTTTCATTATTGTGTCTTTTGATATAAGCAGTTATAATTTTTCAAAGTGCTCTGTCAGTGTGTCCATTTTGTAAATCCTAACATAGGAAATCGTACTCTGGCTCTTGCGATACAAGCTGAGCATAGTGCAGGGACCGCCACATATCTAGAGTAATTGGTCATAATATAGTTTTCTGTATTTTTATTAATGTAAAATTGTTTTTTTTTTATTAATGTAAATTGTGAACGCTATAAAAAATATTTTCACTTCTTCGAGATTCCCTAGTTGACTGATCCTCTTCTTCTATTGTGTGGGTTGCGAGGTGGATGACCAAACTGAAACTTTTTGAGCCCCCAAAGACATGATTCATGTAATGATGGCGGTCTTGACATAATAAAGTACTTACCTCCAGCAATTTGCTCCGACAATGGCCCTGATTCCTGCAGACATCTCCTAATTTTCCTAAGTTATACCTCTCATTTTCTTATCCGCCGAAAAGGAAAGGGACAGATGATTGACAACTGATAACCCGGGCGAATAAAATAGGCGTCTCCCTCATATGCAATCCGTTTGACGCGTGCTGTCAACTTAATTCAGTCGGGCTGTTATATAATAAATATAAAAGCAAAATACGAAATTATGTGATCAGCGGGAGTGACGTTTATAATGTAATTAGTCAACCCTTTCGTGTGTCTGTCTGTCACCATTACCAACCATTACCCAACCCCACGACGCGAATTAATTATAATTACCACGTGACTTTCATACCAAGGAAAAAGTATCATATGATTATGGAAGTAATAGATATATCTTTTCCCCACCAAAATTCACAGAGTAAAAACTTGTTTTAATTTGTCTATTAATAAAAAAGAACCGAAATTCTTATTGTGAGAGTAATGTAATAAATTAAAATAAAATTGACGCAATTAGTATGATTTTACCAAGTTTTTAGCCATTTATAAATATTTTTCTTTCTTTATAGAGGGTGTTAGTGAATCATCAGCCCATGATTCTGAGTTGATATCAAGTGGAATTTTCCGACGACCAAATAAACACAACAACACGAAAAAACACAATTACTAAAACATAATTATTATTTCAATTTTATTTAAAAAAAAGAAACACTTTTAAATCCCTCTGCTTTTTACGAACAGAGAAAATAGAAACAATTTTAGATCGGTTTTTACTATTCTTATTATAAATGAATTTAGTTGTAATATTTCAGTTTATTTCGAAATTCAATAAACCATAAATATTTACTAATATTATAATTTACCCAAATCTTCCACAACTAATCCGTCCCATTAAGCATTCATTAAGCATAATGTCAATAAGTACTTAAAAACTTTCTTAAAGCCGATATAGTTCCAAAGCCGACGCGACGGCTTAAAGAATCTAAGCCGAAGAAGTTTGTCTAAACAGGCCTTGAATATTGATAGAGAGCTAAATAAGTCGCTAATCTGTAGGGGTCTGAATAATATGGTACAAGTTAAAGCATGACAAACTTCTTCTTCTATCGTGTGGGTTGTGAGGTGGATTACCAACATGGCTCATGTAACGACTACTTACTTGCATTAGTAAGTAGTAACCGGGACCAACAGCTTAACGTGCCTGCCAAACAAAAAAATATAAAACCACGCTACAAAAGGTGCATAAAATTATTATGAATAGTCAATTAATCCTATTCAAGTGGACTTCTTTTGTGGCTCGGACTGTACTTTAAACCTGGTAGGCTAGTAACAGTATTTAACTACTTAACATAAAACATAAACTGCCTATATACGTCCCACTGCTGGGCACAGGCCTCCTCTCAATCAGCCGGAGGGGGTATGGAGCATACTCCACTACGCTGCTCCAATGCGGGTTGGTGGAGGTGTTTTTACGGCTAAAAGCCGGGACCAACGGCTTAACGTGCCCTCCGAAGCACGGAATCATCTTACTTTTTCGGACAATCAGGTTATTCAAGCCTGAAAAGTCCTTACCAAACAAAGGACAGTCTCACAAAGTGATTTCGACAATGTCCCCATCGGGAATCGAACCCGGACCTCCAGATCATGAGCCTAACGCTCTAACCACTAGACCACGGAGGCTGTTCATGTTATTTAACTACTTACTGTAAACTAATTAATCATAAACTACAACACATACGTACATACATCAACACGTTCCCGTAATCCCCAATTGGGTAACCAGAGCCACAGGTAACCTAGAGGGTTAAAAAGCAACATCGAAGCAATTCATCTAAGAAAGAAATATTGCTATTTGTCATTTGTTTGCATTGCGCACTTACTTTTATATGCACAAATGTCAAATTGCAATATTGCTTTTTTAAGGTGATTCGTTTTCCATACAAAAGTTGATGCAGTGCTACAGGAAAACGGATAGAGGAATATTGTTATAAAACCGATAAATAGTAATATTTTGGTGTATTATTTTCGCAAACTAACAAAAATTTAGGGTCCGAATACGAGAAGTACCATATTTCAGACCCTCAATTTTGATCAATTCTACATTTGTAGTGGTGCAGATTACAGTGTATTTGCTGAGCGTGTAGTGGTGTCAATGTTAGTTTGTGTGCGTGATAGTTTTTTTTTTTCTCTAAAGGCTTTGACTACTTGACAAGTGTAATAGAATGTCAGTGACAATTTATAAAGAGATTTTGTATGAATAAATAAAAAACTAAAAATACTACAATCTGAGAAAAGGAATATTGGAAAAATATTTTTGTTTTAACGCATATTATTTAAACATTTTTAAATAATGGGTAAGTACCGTGTTTTAAAAGAGGACATATATTATAATAAAAATCAATACATAAAATGATACGGCTGTATGGGCATAGTTCCCTTTGCCTTACCCTTCGGGGAAAACCAAATCAAAAAAAAAGTTGTTGCATTTGCCGGCCTAAATAGTAGTCATTTATAATGAATTGTTTTTCCATCCAACATACAGACTTATTTATATTCTCTTTGCCGCGGACTTTTTGGTGGGACCGGGAACGGGAAGGTTGCTTTCTTCATTGAATAATCTAAATAATCAATACGAAGTGGTGTTTTGCGGTTAATGATCACATTAAGTTAGTCGGAAAACATTCCCGATAGTATTATTAAATCGGAATATTCAATAAACAAAGTGTACCTATCTATTTTCGCTTTGCGCCAACAAGCCGCTTACTTCGTTTGGGGTTCGGAGTAGGAGTCTGCTCCGATGGTGGGGGCTTAGGTTTCATCATTTTATTAATCATCATCAAGAAAAAAAAACACAAGACATGGCTGTATGGGCATAGTTCCCTTTGCCTTGCCCTTTGGGAAAAAAAATAAGATAAATTTTGAAATTCTTATGTATAATAAACAAACATCACAGACATCATGACAGATCTAAAACTAACGAAAATCTTTTTTCTTTTTTCTATTTGACTTATTTATGAATTTTAATCAAGAAAATGTGATAATAAGTTCGACAGCAACCAGTTCAGGTCCCCGAAACAGCCCGTTTCAGGCCGCGTATATATGGAAATACTACTTCAATACGTCTCAGCCTCGTCTTTTTTTAACGTCCTCGTTAAAAAAAGACGTCCTAACCTGAACTAACTAACCTAACAATAAACACCACGCGTAAATATAAGTCCAGAAATGCAATGCAAGTCGTCTGGACTGGGCGCGAAAACAACATAGAATTCGATTAGCTGCTAAGTGTCCCGCATGCTATCACCAGCTGTCACTGACATACGTATGAAGTCCCGCGGATTTTATTGGAACTAAATGACAAGTCATAATAATTATATGCGGATACTGCGACATCAGCGCCGTGCTTGCGGGACGTCCTGAAGCGCTATTACATCTTTCAAACGCGATGCGTCAAAGTTTGAACCGACGCAATTTAGGAAAAATCTACCTTATTATTACTGTACTGTGATCGTTATTTGTAAAATCATACAATACATATACACAATTCTTTATACACAATATAATTATTATGACATATTGTGGACTTTTCGGTAGACCTACAAAAAAGGAACAATTCAACCATACGTTGTTTTGTTATATCTCAATGGGCTCAGGCAGCGTTTTCGCCGAAAGCTCCAAGTCGGCTATATTTGTAACGATAATTATGTTTGACATTCATCATCATTTTTGAACCATTTTATACAAAAAAAAAAATACTTGTATAAATTATATACCCTAAAGCACGCCCATGAATCACTCTACTCATTGGTGAAAACCGTATGAAAATCCGTTCAGTAGTTTTTTAGTTAGCCGCATGTTCACTGATGCGATTAATGCCTGTTAGAATTTTACAAAATAAAAAATACGGAAATTACGGAAGGTACTTTAGTGCAAAGTACATTATTGTATAATTATAATATTATTGGTAAAAGTGATACTTTTTGAAAATTCCGTAACAAATAGACGGGTTCGCCAAATTCAATTGTAAAAAAAATAAATACAAAAAGTAAAAACAATTAAAACATGCACTTGGGTTTGAACCGTGAAACTTAAGAATGGCGGCGACTGCTTTACCAAATGCGCCATTTAGAAGTTAGAAGCAGACTTCAAATTATGCATCTCTTTTAATAGCTAACCTAGTTCGCATGTGTGTGTGACAGCTTCGTGTTTGTACACAAATTGAAATGACACCAACTTTTGATGCAATGTTTTAATATGATATCTGCAGTAAATACTTCAAAATTGTAGCTTAACTTAAATATAATGTATGTAAGATTTCGCCACCTAACATTTCACTGGGTCAGAACTCAACACTAAACGAATAAATGGAAAAAAATACGAAAACTGCAGAAGTAACGCCATCTGCTGACGCAGCGTTACCTAATGTGGCCTTTTTAATCCCACAGACATCAACTTGTCCCCACTTTTGTATACGAATTCCTGATGTGATAAATAATAATGGAACAATCGCTATTCACCATCTCCCTAGCATTATCTCGGTTTTCACAGGATCCGCTTACCTAATCTGACGGTCTGATAGGTCCGGTTATTTAAAGAAGCGACTGCCTGTCTGACCTTCCGACCCGCGAAGGGAAAACTAGCCCAATACAGGCAAAGTTGGTTTTATCACCATCCCAAAACCTTGGACCATCGCAAGCAAATCAAAATCATCTTAAGCATTAAACAAGAATATAAATATTAAAGCCAAAATTCAAAATTTATATCTCGTCAAACAGCTTAATGGCAAAATAAACTGAATTTAAGCCGGGAAAGTTGGTTCGAGCAAATTATTTTCCCATGAGGCGTTCCTAAGTAAGGGATGGTAATTTTTCCCGACATAAAAAGCTGCATCTTCCAAAATTTAATAAGGATGCTTTCCGATACTTTATTAAGTTTAAATGGATGAAATGGTTCGTTAAATTAGACTTTGGGGAAATGTGCGCTTTTTTCGTCTCGTGTAATGAATAGGTCAGCGTTACCGACTTAATTTGAAATATATTGTATTGTCGGGTGATTTAACTTGGAAAGCAAATAGAAGTGGAAGAAGTAAATTAGATTTCTGAGTGTTCGCAAATAAATAACGGTCAACAAAGAACAATTACGTTTTGTTGGAAAAAAAAATTACAATATTTATGATGTACAAAGGCGCAATCAGCGTCATAGTCTTGCTACAGCTAGGCCGTGACATTTGCTGAGCTGAAGCCGTTTCGGCACTATGTATATTTTTTTTTTTTTTGTTAATTAGTGTTAAGTATGCCGAATAAATATTTTCTTTCTTTTCTTTTCAATTTTTCTTTAGGTTGTGATCAATAACCGATCTTAGCACCCGTAGTATCATGGTTTCTAAAGGCCACTAAAGGCCTCTGAACCTCATCTCCCTAGCATTATCCCGTTTCTCATAGGGTCCGATTACCTAACCTGAAGATTTGACAGGTCTGGTTTTTTTTTATAGAAGCGACTGCGCCTGTCTGACCTTCCAAAAATACAGGTCAGGACAATACAGGTTCGGTCACATGTAGATTCCTATTTTGTGAAATCAAAATCCGTATATGTACCCTTTACGAAAGTGCCTAATAATGTCTAAACCCAATCCCAATGAATACTCAGTGAGCTGAAAATTAATTTCCCCAGATTCCTTTCAGCTTCAGCTATCACCTGCAAAAGTTATTGTAATATTGATTAGCTGCTGGCTCCTTTCATTGCAGGAATAATTTCGTATTCAAAGTCGCCTTACGATCACGGCAGGAAATTAAAATCTTTGAACCGACTTTGGGTAAAACGGAGTGGAATGGCCGAGATTTTATTGAAAATTGTCTAATCTAATCACATAGCATTATATACACAATCTCACAGGTTCATCCATCGCAAGATAAACTAAGTACCCACACCTCACCGAGCTTTTTTAAACCAACAAATCAAAGCAAACATTCTTTATTGCACGTAAAAGAATTATATATCCACAAAATCAGTGCCATACAAAATGCGTCTTTATTTCTTTGCAGCAATTTTGCCAGACAACCAACGGCAGAAAGTTTTGCCAGCAAAATAATTGAGAAAGATTTTCTGGTGTAAAATGAATATTATTCTTTTTAAACTTGACTTGTCGCAGATTAGCGCATATGACATTAACTACTTATGTACAATCAGAGAGCAAAAGTTAATTCACTGAGCCCAGCGAATTATTTATTCGTAAACAGTGGTGTAATTCTGAACCATTAGTTTTCATAATAATAAAATTTACGTAATAGACCAAATACACCTATTTGGTCTATTACAGAAACGACATGTAACCAGGTCTTAAGTGGAACCAGTTAATTTATTACTTTACAAGAAACTGATTTTACTTTTGCACCTTATCACTACATAGTATAAAACAAAGTCGCTTTTTCTGTCCATATATCCCTATGTATGCCTTAATCTTTAAAACTACGCTACGTATTTTGATGCGGTTTTTTTAATAGATAGAGTGATTCAAGAGGAAGGTTTATATGTATAATAACATCCATTAAATAGTAAAGAAATACTGTTATTTTTGAGGTTTTTAATGTGATGTCGTAAATAATTTCATTTTTTCCTCGTCATTGCACCCGAGCGAAGCCGGGGCGGGTCGCTAGTTGTACATTATTTAAGGGTTCCCTTGTGTTGTTTCAGGTATGTTGGTGAAAAATGCTGACGACATTTGCTGGAAACATAACACTATATTCACAATTGAGGTAAGATTAAGTACCGGTCTAACGCGAACTAGTAAAAAAGGATAATGATTGTATTCAAGAAAAGAAGAAAAACTATTAAAGTATTATAAGAGGATGCCAAACACAGTCACAACGTAGATTAAAAAAAAACATAATAAAAACTAAACAAAATTACATTTAAAAAGAAAACAAAGATGGTGTCCAGTCGAAATGATCGTGTGATGTGTTTAACCCTTTCACGGGCAGAGACCATGGGACATTGATGGTTCATAATAGACAGTATGACACCTTGGCATCGGAACGTCATTAGACGTTCTATCCTTGAAAGTGTTAAGACAAATATTATCGTCACTAAAAAGTAGAAGGCAAGGGGAAACCACAGCTCTACTTTTCTCTAAAAAGTAACATGGAGGATGCTACACCGACAAGAGCGTGAAGACTATAGACTATATCTCTCTTTATTTCTCTTGACTCTTGTCGGTGGAGTAATCGCCATTCCTCTCTTCTTCACTATATATAAGTAAATAAAAGAAGTCTCCCTTTTTTGATGTGACTTAAAATAGAACCACGAAAAAAACCGATTGATTTCTGATTCTGATTTCAAATTTGATTTGAAAAGTTTCATTTACACCCGTCAACTCACCCAAACTTCTCGGCACACATGAACTTAATATCCAACCTTACTCTAAAACAAAACAAAACCCTTACTAGGCCTAATATTCTCCATAGTTTATCGCCTATATAAAATAATTTAATACCAGAACGCCTGACGAGCGGATTTATCGGCGTCCGTAGCCATGATTAAACGCCCTCTCTCCCCTGCTTCCCCCTCACCCCCCGTAGAATAGGCTGTAAGAAATTATCTCCCCCCTCGCTCCCTAGTAGTACCTTGTAGTAATGACTTCAAGACGCCCCGGAAATGTTACCTCATTTCGCTCCCAGGTTGAGCAAACCTTAGAAGGTAGTATAGGTATAATGATTTAATTGCTCAAACACTTTGGCTAGGAACTTTTTGTAATAAGTTGGAGAGTTCCTCTCTCCAAGTAAGGCTTCAAACAGTTGATGTGACTTTTTGTAGATTTTCCGCAAATGGCATTCACTAATTGGTCGGATACCATTTGGATGTACTTACGTACTTTGTTTAATATCACTAAATATAGTCCCCTAGAGCCCCCAGTGATTTGTTCCCCCGGGTTCGAATCCCGGTGGGGACAAATCACAAAAATCACTTTGTGATCCCTAGTTTGGTTAGGACATTACAGGCTGATCACCTGATTGTCCGAAAGTAAGATGATCCGTGCTTCGGAAGTCACGTTAAGCCGTTGGTCCCGGTTACTACTCACTGATGTAAGTATGTAGTCGTTACATGAGCCATGTCAGGGGCCTTTGGCGGCTAAGTAATGACCCTGTCACCAGGGTTGACGAGATTGGTATTCCACCTCACAACCCACACGATAAGAAGAGACTGAATATAGTTAATGACTATGTGCCAAACAAAAGAATACAGGAACGCTTAGGAATAACTGTCTAGGAAACAATAATTAGGCATAATTGAAATTGTATTGTAACATTATTTCATGAACGTAGGGACTCTATGCCGATTTCTTGCAGCTACTTTTCCTCGGCTATACCTACAAGTTGAGAAGCTGCAGTATTTTTCGCGGATCAGACATTCAACAAAAAATACAAAGTGTAACAATATTACCAATTGAATAAAGATATTTTTGAGTTTTAGTTTGAACTTATATGGTAAAATTACTTGTTAATTTACACGAAACTTAAGTATTTAGTTTTTGAAAAGAAATTTAAAACAGGAATAAATACCAGCATCAGGAAACTGTTTAATCAACTCGAAACTTCAAAATTGTACAATTTGTGTTGTGAGTGAAGCCTAAAACAATTGAAACAAGTTCACTTCAAGACAACAAGTGAGATGAAACGGAGACAGCGTCGTTCTACTTCTATACTACAGTTGTTACGTAGAAGTCTTGTAATTAAACTTGGGCCTTCGGGACTTGCGGAGAAAATTCGCAGAATGCCAACAAAAGCCCGAATGTTTACTATGAAATGTTCCTATTGTTTTGTCCGCCATTGTCCCGTTTTTGTTTTTGTTTTCGAACTTTTAAACAAAAGAGAGGGTTTATTTTTATATATCCAAACATTGGACGCATTTTAGAGAAAAGTCATTCGAGTTTTCTTTTGAAGTACTATGCACTTCCTTATACATGATTTATCAAATTTATAACATGTGTGTGTTAACGTGGTAAGGTAACTAAAACTTTTAAAATAAGGGTCAATTGCTCATTAGACAGATAAAATAAAAGACAGTATCTCAAATTTGAATGTTTTCATAAAAAAGTTTCTATTCTAAGGATAAATTCTTATAGTTGTCTTGAAGAAATCGCTTTAAGCGATAAGGCCGACATTTTCCATGTACCTATTTAAGAGTCTTCTGTATTATTTATTTTTATTTTGGTGCAATAAAATATATGTGTATAAATCCGCTTATTTAAAAATTAACCCATAGAAATATAAAACTAGACTGCTATTTAGGTGACAGCCTCCGTGGTCTAGTGGGACAGCCTCCGTGGTCTAGTGGTTAGAGCGTTAGGCTCACGATCTGGAGGTCCGGGTTCGATTCCCGATGGGGACATTGTCGAAATCACTTTCTGAGACTGTCCTTTGTTTGGTAAGGACTTTTCAGGCTTGAATCACCTGATTGTCCGAAAAAGTAAGATGATTCCGTGCTTCGGAGGGCACGTTAAGCCGTTGGTCCCGGCTATTAGCCGTAAAAACACCTCCACCAACCCGCATTGGAGCAGCGTGGTGGAGTATGCTCCATACCCCCTCCGGTTGATTGAGGGGAGGCCTGTGCCCAGCAGTGGGACGTATATAGGCTGTTGATTATGATGATGATTTAGGTATTTAAAAAGAAAAATATCTTCTACATAAACGTAAATAAATTGCTCAATGGAACAAAATACTGAATACACTTCAAACGGTTCATTATACTTGTACAATGGCCAAAATTAATAGTCCAAAGCAAAACCTGGAGTTAACATCAGGAAATTGCCCGGGTAATGACAAAACCGATTAATATTTAAGGTAATACTCCCAGAGAACATCCATTTCTCCCCTTTGAGGCCCATTATCTTTTTTTTTTCACCCCTTTACCCGTCAGTCGCAAATCTTGGCCCTTGGTTTGACGAAATTAAAAATAATTCTGCCCCCGAGGACCTTAAAGGAGTCCTGTACACTTTTATGTAGTTAATCAGTTGAAATATTTAATTAGAGAAGCCTGTGGTAAGGTGTCTTGTGAGGGGTAAGTTTTAGGGTAAGGTTTCAGAGTAGGCAAAGGGTGGAGAATTAGACGGGGTAATGTGGTTTGTCGCTATGAACAGTTAGTTAATTTGATTAGCTAGACTTCAAGTGATTTTGTATTGGTACCCTCTAGATTACAACGAAGACTAAAAGATAAACAAGGTTTCAAATACAGCCCCTGTCACCGAAGAAGTCCCGTGGCCAAGGCGCTAGTGTCGCAGATTCTGCATAGGATTATTGACTTGTCAATTAGTTTCAATAAAATCCGTCAACTTCTTTCATGGCGCGCATTATTATTTTAAATAGTCGTCGTTTTGTATGAGTTTGAATAAAGATAAAAACTGCCTATTTCGCCCATCAGATGTCGCTACTGTTGAGTGTTCTTAAATGATGACACTTCTTCATACTACTTGAGTATATTGTTTAGGTTATATTTTACACTATTTTTTTTTTAAGACAAAAAAAACCCTTTGCATAGTTTTTAACTGCAAAACCATAGTCTTATATTTATTCCCTAAACATCGAAAAGAAGAAAAAACTTATTTTCAATCAATCCTTTTTCCAATTGGCTGCTTTTCTTTTTCGTTTAACCCATCCTTCAGACGGGATTCACTCCACGTTGCTCCACATTTTATAGCAATTTATCACTCCAGAATTTTAGCTGGACAGTATGGAGAACTGTCAAAATATGGGAACACTCAACAACGCTGCCACCTACATTTGAGCTTGTAGTTTTTATCCTCATTCATGTAAGAATCATACATAATTGATGTCACGTGAAACCCATCAATCAAAGGATCTGTGCCCGCTTAATTTCAGTATGTTTCCCCTCTATTACTCTCTCTCTTTATTTAAGAGCTGCGCTCTTGTCGGTGGAGTAATCGCCATACCTCTCTGCTTCCCGCCAAAACCCCTTCACCTCCCGATACGACACGACCTGCATGCACCTTTTCTTTTATTTAATTCATAAATGTTCTCCTAGGTCTACCCCTTCCTCTCTTCCCTTAAATTTTTCCTTCTTTGATGTTTGTTATAAATGAATCGCATTCTATTATATGGAACTTATGTTTATATATGTACCGTAGATACAGGCGTTATGCTACTCGTATGTTATGTGTCAAAAGATAAAGCCAAATAGTTTTATACAGACAGACAAACGATTCAAATTATTCCTAGTAGAAGCAAATTACGCTTTCAAAGATACCAATTTTTCATTTACTACAGGAAATGCTCCTTTTCTCGTTTCCTCTTTAACTGCACCAATCTTACTACGATTTTTTTTTTATTAAATCTCTAACATTCTTCAGACTCCTCACAAGGGATGGTTTTAAATTAATCAGATTTTTTTTATTTGATTCCGATCAATTTTCGAGACGAAGGGTTAGAAACCCTTATTAGTAGTAGGGTGGCATTTTTTTTTTAATTTTCATTCTATGTAGATGACTTGACGGATTAATTAAAAAGCGAATAGATTCGGAACTTAACGGTCTTTGGGAAGAATTGAAAAAGCAAGTATGTCCCCAACTTATGTAAGTTCTTTTTGAATATTCGCAAAAATATCTTCTTATCGTGTGGGTTGATGAGGCTGGTATTCCACCTAGTTTGGTTAGGACATTATAGGCTGATCACCTGATTGTCCAAAAGTAAGATGATCCGTGCTTCGGAAGGCACGTTAAGCCGTTGGTCCCGGTTTCTACATACTGATGTAAGTACGTAGTCGTTACTTGAGTTACGTCAGGGGCTTTTGGCGGCTTAAAACGATAGAAGAAGGTAATTATTTCTTTAACCACATTAGTATAGGATAATGAAATCTGTCAATGTACCGACTTGGAGAGGAGTGAACTTCAGCGTAAGCTCTCTAACTACATAAATTAATTATAGCCGAGACTATAAAGTCGCAGTTGCCGCTAGAGATGTTATGGTTGTATACTAGAAGATACTAGGTGTTATTTCATACTTTAGGAAGAAAATAACCAGATAATAATATGTCAAATAAAGTAGTACGCGCGGCACACCAATAGATGACGTTAGTAATCTATTAGAACGCGGTATCGACATTGTATTAGATTCTAATAAGATTCCAAACATTTGTGTCATTGTACTCACATCCCAGGCTTCTACATAGCTTGCCTATCTCTAGGTGATTATCATAGAACCCAAGAACCCTTAGTACACCGGATCCGATTGTGACTCTTGCACTTCGTGTGACGGGCGTTGCGACTGGGGACTGTGCGGCGTTCATTGCTACCTTCGCGTTAGTAATCACTTCGCCTTTCTGTAAGATATACGTATTGAAAGTGACCTAGTCGCTTTGGTACTTTTCCTGGGTTACGCGGTTAGAACAAAAAATAATCTTTTCAAATCCGCTCAACAGTTTGTAATTCACATTGTGAAAACCCACATTCCCGAGAAATGCATTTTCGACGGTATGTGACCTAACCTGGTATTCCCTTCGCGAGTTGGAAGGTCAGACAGGCAGTTGCTTCTATAAAAAACCGGACATGATGATCAGTTAAATAAATAAATATAAAAATACTAGTTACCACCAACAGTCTCGTTCTCATCTCGAGTGATGTACAACCCTAATTAGAATGCTCGGCGCGCACATTTTTACACGACTTTGATACCTTATCTCTTACGATTTGTCTCTTCCTTCGTGCGAAACTGGGACGATATTAACATTATGTTTTCTTAGCAGAGAAGTGAACTTCATAGCTGGCTAACTACTTGGCCGGACAAATGAAGATAACGGGCCTGACTGTGCCCAATTAGGCCTGGTCAGAGCGTCATCGTCTGAAAAGATATTAGCAAGAATTGATCGACTCTAACAGGCCGATAGCGAAAAGAGAATGAGTGTTATCGTCGACCACGCTGTCAGGGTTTGCTCCGGGATCTTTTAGCTGGACTAGGAGTAAAGAAGAATGATAAAATGCATCAGCTGCTTATAGTTCATATGTATAATCATGAGAGATTGCGGTCAAACGCAAACTTATCTTTCATCACATCACTAATTTAAGAGCCACGCTCTTGTCAGTGTAGCTTTCTCCAATCTTGTCTATCAAAGTTCAATTCCTTCACTTCCTTATAAGAAATGACGTTCGCCTAAACTTATCTTTAAATAAAAATAATACGAAAATGACGTCGGTTGGCGTGTCGATCGGCCCTAAACAAGGCTCGTAATTTGCCTGGAAGAAACGCCACCGTAACGCGGTTTATGAGTTAATCGCGCTTTGAACTTTGACGGATAGGGAATATTTTATAGAGGCGATCACGATATTTATACTCACTCGAACAGGGCTGGTAGGCGTCATGTCGAATTTTTTTTTTTTTAATAAGTACAGCTAAGTCCGTTAAAGTTCTAAAATATTTAGCGGCAATTGGGTAGTTTCCATTTAGTCAAATCAGTCAAGAAAACTACTTTTTATTAAACGTTGAAACAAGAAATTACAATGGACTTTATAATAGAGAACAAATGATAACTTATCGACCTTATTGTTGCGTTTTCCTAGATTATAAATAAAAACTAAGTAAATTACTGAGATAGAAAAAAGTAAAATATACACATGTACAAACACATGCACATGTATATACATATTATGTAGTAATATATTATTATTGGTTTTAGACTTCTAGCACACCCTGGACACTTCATAAAAATAACCTCGTTTTACACAGACCCTACACATTGACATTATCAACACGTGCAATTGTGTGTGTGACGTCTGAAGACTATGTTCGAAGGGGGTAAGGTAAACCTAGCTTAGACGCTGATGGGGAGTGGAGAGTTGCCGTTTTATACGTAGTATTATTACTTATTATAGGTATGCTTCTAGTTTAGTAAATTCAAGAATAAAGTCAAACTACAAAAATAAAGTTGATGGTAGGGCTGGCAGAGGAAGACCGAGAAGGACTTACGATGATCAAATTGGAGATGTCCTTAGAAAAGGTTCAATACGATCTACTCTGAACCGGCGTGCGTGTATGAAGCGATTGATGAGTGTGGAGGAGGCAAGAGAAGTGTGTCAGGATCGAAGCAAATGGAATTCTATAGTCTCTGCTTACCCCGGTGGGAAATAGGCGTGAGTTTATGTATGTATGTATGTACAAATATAATATCAAAAACCAAAATACTCTCCAAAAACCATTTTATCTAAAACCCATTTACAAGCATACCTCAACCCTGAAAAAGGATGAGCAAATGCTTATATAAGTAACTTATGTTATCGTAAAATTCAATGCGCCGCCAAGTATGGCTACGTTCCGTTTTACGGCACACGCTGCGATCGCCAGAATAGTTTATTCGTGACGACTGAGCGACATAAAAACGGAACGCATAATAACATCAAACGAAACGCATGGGATTGACTCATAAAGCTTTTACATAAATATTGAGGTGTGGCTCCTGTGAAAGCGGTGTTCTGTTGAGCTAATTAGGGCAAACACAGTAAAATATCATATAGTTTTAATAGTTATTAACCAATTTACAAAAAGAGGCTTTTTTATATTACAATTCGAGCTAAATATAACGGGTGAAATTGGCGCCCAAAAAGGGGCCAAGACATTTTAACCGTGTAACATAATTGCAGCGGTCGTTAAAACGTTTACGATTTCAATGCCATTCTAAGTAAATCTGGTATTAAATGTAGGTATATTTACTAAGTAAAACGAAACATTAGCGATTTTACTAAGGTCGATTAAAATAGTTAATACGACCATTCGTTGAATATTATATATTTTGAATTTTTTTATTGTGCTGTGTTTTTTAATATTTTTATTATTTATTTGTAAAATTGATATTTTAACTGTAAGATTTGAAAAAAGTAACAGTTTTGTTTAAGGTGTAAAAAATATAAATAAAAACAAAAATAAATAAGTAAAACACCTCATTACTTAATAATTCAAATTCCTCTAGCAATAAATCTCAGTGTATCAATAGACGCTATGAAAGGCGCTGCTCGCTACTGGCGTGAAAACGACACGGATTTATGTCCGCATAAAGTATGGAGGAAAATACACTCATCATTACCAGGTATGGAACCTATAGGGAAACTGCGTTGTATGGAACTGTATGGAATAATGCATAGTTTAGGAAAATAATGTACGGACACGAGCATTAAATGTTTACACTTTGGTACCATGTCACATTAACTTTATTGACAAATTGAACTGTAAGTCTCACTAAATGTCAAATATGTTAGTGCGACAGAGTCCTAAAGTGGGTACATTATATTGCTCGTGACTGTATTTATTGCTCAACGGACACCCAACGCTTCTGGAGGTTATGTGTAGGTAGAAAGTAATCCTTTTTACCCAATCGCGGCGTAGAAAAAAGGAGAGTTATGTTAACATAACAAGCTCACGTCTATATCCTAATTGGGGTAGTTAGGCGTACGATAAGGTGCAAAAGTCCAATCAGTTTCTTGCAATGTAATAAATTAAAAACCTAGAGCATTTCAGATTCTAGCCTTTTTTAAAAAAAAGGTCATACGGCGGTTCCTACCTCGTAATTTACAGAGCCTTTAAAAACTCAGCAATTTGACCCTTTTTCAGCATAAATTTAAATGAATACAAACTTTTTGTAGCTAATGTTCCCAAATTCGTGTAACAGATTGCTGTTAAATTTGCATACGTAGCTTAATGCATCGCACCGTCGTGATTCCCATATAAAACATTTTACAACTGTGGGCTTTCAACGTTTCAACCCGTTTTATATTTGCGCCCAAACCTTTCCAGGCAAAAATACCCTTTACCATCAAACACGTAGATCAGACATTCGCAAAAATCATGGAAGCTGTTGATTTATATATAGGGCACTGATAACGACAAAGTTTATGACGTCATCAAAACGTTTAAGCCGTGACGTCATCTTTTCCATATTTTGCTAGCGAACAGTTGCCGTTGGTGTTGTAATACCATCTCTGTACCTTTGTGATACGAAGTGTTTTCGAGCACAGATGTTTCTTGAAATGAGAACAAAGGAATTGTCTACAGGGTTTGTATTCATGATTGATGTACAAAAGTCTTTATTGTGATTGTTTACTTTTTTTTAATAACATAAGCTGGCGTTTACCCACAATCTCACCTGATGGTAAGTACCGATGTGGTCTAGAGTGGATCACGCTTACCTAACCAAACTAGTTTTGTATATATTTAAATAGAACAGCACGACATAACATAGTCTCTCGATTATATTTCAAATGGGGTAGTCAGAGTTACATCCATCGCAACATGAACCAAATACCCACACCTAACCGAGGTTACTGTTAAACCAACGTGATAGTTGGCGGACCGTTTCAGCGTCTATAATGGTCGAGCCAACTTTGTTAGTGAAAGCTGCACTTCTCTTCAATCGTGTGGGTTGTGAGGTGGAGTACCAACCTAATCAACCCTGGTACCAAGGTTACTATTGTGCCGCCAAAAGCCCCTGACATGGCTCATGTAACGACTACGTACTTACATCAGTAAGTAGTAACCGGGATTAACGGCTTAACGTGCCTTCCGAAGCACGGATCATCTTACTTTCGGACAATCTGCTGATCAGCCAGTAATGTCCTAACCAAACTAGGGACTACAAAGTAATTTTTGTGATATGTCCCCACCGGGAATCGAACCCGGGACCTCCGGATTGTGAGCAAGACGCTCAACCACTGGACCACCACTGCACTTAAGATAAATTTGTAACTCATTGGCGCACGTCTGGTCGCTCGAGAAGCAAGCCGTTGTATCACAGTCTTCTTTATTTGTTTGAATTAAAAAATAAAATGGTTTTAAACCTTCATTACATTATTTTCCTATAATACTTACATGAACTAAAATAGGTTATTACCAAGCAGAACCTGTCAGCATTTTGACGCAAATTAAGGCGCATTTTACGCGTTTATGCGCCTGACGAAAGTAGCGCGTCAAAATAATTTATTGCCTCTGAAATATACGTCTCACCTGTCTTGGGGTTACACAATTGTGCGCGTTGCA
This sequence comes from Pectinophora gossypiella, assembly GCF_024362695.1. Lineage (NCBI taxonomy): Eukaryota > Metazoa > Arthropoda > Insecta > Lepidoptera > Gelechiidae > Pectinophora > Pectinophora gossypiella. Next base: position 2,932,538 of record NC_065409.1, read on the forward strand.
CAGGGAACGTATGGTTGTGGCACTGAATGTGGGAATTTTTGATATGGTAGTTTTATTTTGATGACAAAGACAGTTATGTTTAGAACTCTTTGTTTTTTTTATAAATAGGCTAGTTCCTACTAGTGAAATCAGTTACTTATTACTAAACGTCAAAACACAAAATTACTAAGCAAGTGTGCTTATTCGTCATAGAAAAACGTGATAAAATATCGGACTTATTAATACGTTTTTCTCGATTAAAATTCATAAATAAGTTAAATAGAAATAAGAAAAAGTTTTTCGTTAGTTTTAGATCTGTTTTTATTTAGTAATCAGAATTTCATAATTTATCTTGAACCTAGCACACGTCCCAATTATAAATACTTACTCTAAAAAAAAATTCAAGTAAAGTAAAAAAATATCAAGAACAACTGTTGACAACAATATACGAGAGATTATTTCCCGGAATTGTCATATTTTATTACCGTAATGTAAGTTAGAAATGGTGAAAAAGGAACCCTTATGGCGTTTATTTTTTTCAGACGATTGCAATATCAATTTTTCCACTCTTATGAAATAGTTGTAAAACAAAGTTATATTTTATAAAAATAGTTATAGTTCTGCTACATAATAGACAGAACAAAACAGAGTTATTCGTAACAGAAGTAAATTGTTTCCCAAGCGTCGCTTAGAAGACAATACATTTGAAGACCATACCACCTCTCACTTCTCAAATCTTCCGACATCCGCCGCCATATTGGAGTGAGTGATATATTATCTGTGAAGCGGCAGGTGGATACCTAATGATCTGTTATTGCTGATTGGCAGATGATGGGCTGATATATTGCCAAGCCTAGGGGCGGAATGTATGATACACTTATCATGGAAGATGAATCGAGAATTCTTTTTTTTTGTGACAGGGCGATTGCTTTGTTACTCAACTATGTATGTTTTCTGTATCTAGTGAAATGCAATATTTTGATTACAAAAATCGACCTCTTCGATTATTTTATAAATTATAACTACTTAGTGAAATTGTTAAAGAAAAAAACGTGCCACATACGTATGCTATTTTTGTTTTTTTTTTTTTTGCTGGAATTACTTTTCCCTAAATACATTTTAATAAATCAATTTTAGTCTGACAAATCTAAAAGTAGCGCCATCCTTCACTGACGACGGATGCAAAACAGAGATGGAGGTAGTTTTAGAACGTATAAAAGTTGCCATATAGAATCGACACCAATAACAAAATAACAATACAGGGGGGTTAAAATGGCCACATCGTAGCAATTCATCTAAGAAAACAATATTTCTATTTGACAGTTGTTTGCATTGCGCACATAACATAACATAACAAATACTTTATTGCACAAACAGGAAAAAACAAAAAACAAAACAAAAGAGAAATAGAATTAGTACAATAGGGGGGGCATTTGCGCACTTACTTTTATATGCGCAAATGTCAAATTGCAATATTGCTTTCTTAGTTGAATTGCTTCGATGTGGCCATTTTAACCTCCCTGTAAATAAATTAAATTGATGACGTTCGTATGATGCCTACAAGCGTAGCAAAACGCTACGAACTCGTAGCACTTTACTACGCCACTACGATTCTATTAACCCACATTTAAATGAGGTTCTTAGTTTGTATACAGATATTCCATTATATTTATTTCAAAAATATAGTTTTTTTTAAATAAACATCTAAGTATCTTTGATTGTATTTTTGTCTCGAGAAAAACATTCCTTCTTTTCTTTTTTATGACCTCAACAAAAAAGATAACAATGATTTTATCATTTTTACGCCCACAAGCGCCACTTGTTGACCTCTTGAGCAGCGAACAATATTTCCTGAAAGCCTATACCCGAGAAGCCTTTTGACCTCATCTATTGTGCGGTGACAATGGATATTCTTATTTTTATTTCAGAAGTGGACAAAAATGAAGATGAAATATCAAGTAATATCGGAGATGTCTTTGTTACAGAAAAACAATGACGGAAAAATATTTCAATAGATAAAAATGAGTATGTCATATAATTTTTCTGTTTTAGTCAGTATTTTAATTAAAATTAAGCCGTTGGTCCCGGCTATTAGCAGAAAAAACACCTCCACCAACCCACAGTGGAGCAGCGTGGTGGAGTATGCTCCATACCCCTTCCGGTTGATTGAGGGGAGGCCTGTGCCCAGCAGTGGGACGTATATAGGCTGCCCTCAAAAGCACGCAATCATCTTACTTTTTCAGACAATCAGGTGATTCAAGCCCGAAAAGTCCTCAACAAACAAAGGATAGTCTCACAAAGTGATTTCGACAATGTCCCCATCGGGAATCGAACCTGGACCTCCGGAACGTGAGCCTAACGCTCAAAAAAAAGTATTTCATATAATACAGCCTACCAGTAGCAACAGTAGTAACTACCCAGTAAAAGAAAAACACAATCCAAAGGTTGCCTGGAAGAAATCACTTCTTAGCAATAAAGTCGCCTATTGTTCTGTCTCGAATTCTCTTTTGTGTTGTAATTCTGTGTTACCTATGTGTGAAATAATGTATTTGTTATTTAACGTTTGGTATGCTATTCTGAAGCGGTAGTGAATGCCGAAAAGATCTTCTTTTAGAAATTAGAATTCTAGAAATTGTTGATAATCGAATTGGTTTTGTGTGCTTTCTTTACGACTCGACCAATCTTTTAAATGTTTTTCTCTTTATCTTTATTTCTTTTAATCCTTTAAAAAGAATATAAAACAAAAACAAATGTGTTATTTTATAACATATACTTAATACATATTCAAACTTCAGAGGCTCCCTACGTACCTCGCTATCTACATACGTACTGAGCACAGCTATGCACAGCGTGTGCGTCAAGCTAGCGGCCTCAAAAAAAAAATGGGCACGAAAAAATAATTTGACCATACCAAAAAATAGTACTCTCATTGAAAAAAATAGTACCTGTTGTAAAAAAATTAGTACCGTCACGGTTCTGGATTTATAGCCATGTTTTATTGCACTTGCTAGCTTGACGGTGAGCGAAATTTGGCGAGAGTTAACGACAAGGTCTTTCGCTTTGATTTAAACGCCAAAAAATAGTACCGAAATAGTACCGAAATAGTACTCACCCCCTGCAAAATACCGAAATGAGTACTTCAACGGTTCCAAAGTTATAAAGGCAGTTCTTTGATCCCGCTAGCTTGACGTTTTGAAAATACCTATTATCTGGGGAACGCTTGCATACTTCAGTATGTAACTAATGTCAATAAACTCGTATGAAATAGTACTTCCTAACATCATAATTTTGATCCGATTCCCTTTGTAGAAATATGTTAAAAAATCATCATAACCTATACCATACATTTGTTGTTGATACAGTCACGTAGACAATTACATAACCTCACAATTTATTTGTAAGTATTGCCATTGCCAGTATTGCCATTTTGAAGGTCTACCCTACCATTTCTTTGCACTTCAGAGTGTTGCTATTACAAAAAATTGCTATTGCATACACCCATATGCAATAATTTTAATAAAAAATGGCTGCATGGGTCTAGTTCTTATTGAAAACAATCTGTGATTTTAATACATCATAATACATTTTTAATCTGCTGTTTTATTTTATAATTTATACCTTCATGTTCAATTTGTTACGGATCGAAGTGTTTGTTAATAAACAATTTGCAGTATTTGTAGAATAACTCAAAGAGTTTCAACAATGATATTACTTTCATCTGACAACCCTGGCACTTCACCAATTTTTACCCAAAAATGGGGAAAAAGTACTAAAATCTGACAACATTCTTCTTGAGCATGTGTTAATTTTGTTCGCGACTGTACCTGTCTTGATAAATGTATGACATAGGTTATAATGACTTTTTGTCATATTTCTACAAAGAGAATCGGATCAAAATTATGATGGTAGGAAGTAATATTTCATACGAGTTTATTGACATTAGTTACATACTGAAGTATGCAAGCGTTCCCCAGATAATAGGTATTTTCAAAACGTCAAGCTAGCGGGATCAAAGAACTGCCTTTATAACTTTGGAACCGTTGAAGTACTCATTTCGGTATTTTGCAGGGGGTGAGTACTATTTCGGTACTATTTTTTGGCGTTTAAATCAAAGCGAAAGACCTTGTCGTTAACTCTCGCCAAATTTCGCTCACCGTCAAGCTAGCAAGTGCAATAAAACATGGCTATAAATCCAGAACCGTGATGGTACTAATTTTTTTACAACAGGTACTATTTTTTTCAATAAGAGTACTATTTTTTGGTATGGTCAAATTATTTTTTCGTGCCCATTTTTTTTTTGAGGCCGCTAGCTTGACGCACACATGCACAGCTTGGTTTTTAGAATGACATCAATCAAAACTTTCACAGCATCCAATGTAGATTGTAGACGCATCGTTCAGGTGATGATAAATGACGTCACAGGGAGGGGGCAGACTAAGGGAAGTTCTTCCAGTGTCTGCGAATAAAGAGAGGCGAGAACCATATTCCTGATAATTCTGAGTGTGAAACTGAATCCGTTATTTTTTAATAACGACTGATTCGTTTGAAAGATATTAAAAAAATAAAGTATATTCCATTGACCCTAGATATTATATGCAGCTCCTTTTATTCATCTGTTACGAAATATACAACGTGTTATTGTTTGATTGTAAACAAAAGTCAGGCAACGTAGGTGTTTAGAAACCCTTATACTGACTCCGCCGACGTGGTCGACATTTTCCCTCATTCAGCGCTTCTCGCTATCGGCCCATCAGAGGCCGATTCCCTCTACCATGGCCTGAGCTGAGATTCACCCCAACTGGTCACCCTCAGGCCTGTTGTCTTAAATTTTGTAGAGGGTGAGAGCTCAGCGCTCCCCATTTGTCCGGCCAAATAGTTAATATCATCTTTAGCAAATAGACAATAGGTCACATAAAGAAAAGCTATCTACTATACAGGATGTTAATGACATCGTAACGAATACTAAGGGGGGTGATTCAGACCATGATTCTGAGTTAATATCAAGTGGAATTTTCCGTCGCAAAATTCATGTTTTTTTTTTAATTACCTGTCGAACATGATGGATCATCTGTAAGAGCGATAGGCGATCCCCTATCATCATACGGGTTATCATTATCCACCTTAGAACTATGTATCAAAAGTGGCTGCAAATAATTTCTTGATTATTTGTAGTTCTGTCCACCCCTTCGGGGAATACGGGCGTGAGTTTATGTATGTATGTGTATATTTTTTTAATTATTTTCCGTTCCATACTTTTGCGACGGAAAATTCCACTTGATATCAACTCAGAATCATGGCCTGAATCATCCCTCAAAGTTTTCGTTACGATGTCACTAACAAAAATTAAAGAATTCATTTTTTCAAAGCGAGCTAGTAGCGGATCGCACGATTTTATCGCTTACAGTGGCAAGAACACTTTAAAGAGGTTTTCAGAAGACACCTGAAGGGGATGGGGAGGGGGTAATTTTCATAAATGACGTCTAATGGCTTGTTCCGGCGCATTATGAAGATGTTGACGAACTAAGATCTAATTACTATGACTTAAGTCGAGTGCCTTAATTGGAGACGAAGTGCTTCTAACCATCTTACATCAACATTTTCAGCTGCCATTTGTAATATATTTTTCAGATATCTTAGTCATTTTAGATGGCGATACCGCTCACCACATTGGTGCATAATACTATAGGATATTAGTCACATCGTTTGGAATATTAAGGGGTATGGTTCAAACCATGATTCTGAGTTGATATCAAGTTGAATTTTTCGACGCAAATTTCATGGTTTTTTTTTTAATTATTTTCAATTCTATACTTTTGCGAGGGAAACTTCCACTTGATATTAACTCAGAATAATGAGCAGAATCATTCTTCTATGGTAGCCATATAAGTGAGTATGGTATTATTGACACCGTAACAAATACCGAGGGGGATGATTCAGACCATGATTCTGAGTTGATATCAAGGAGAATATCCTGTCGGAAAATTCATGGAAATTTTAGTGGGTTTTTTTTATATGTTTCAGTTCCATACTTTTGCTACGGAAAATTTCACTTGATAACACGCCAATTAGGATATCGTCGTGAGTTTATATCATTCAAAATTCAAAAAATATTTATTTTTCAAAATTGGCTTACAAAGTTAGCGCTTTTTGAACGTCAAAAAATTAAATTACATATTATGTAACTAGCTGTAAAACTACTACCACATCGGAATCTGTAACACTGAGGGAAAGACGTGGCCAGAAAACCTCCCAGCACAGGGCCCTAGTCCTACTGTTTCATGTTTTCCTTTCCTTTCTTTTTTTTTAAATCCAGTTTGTATTACATAATTTATAGACTTAATTTATGACATAATCATGTGATGTTTATATTTCATCATCATCAATTTAAGAGCCAGGCTCTTGTCGTTGTTGTTGGTTTGTCTTGTTGGTCTTGTCGTGTTTTGTTGTTGTTGTTTATATTTACGTACCAAATAAATAAGAAAAAGTAAACAAATTAAGAAGCTGCTATCTACGGCGCCGTGGCGGCTGACGTCACGTCCTGACGACTCGTTTCCGGCGTCGCCGCTACTTCCGCTCACTCTCTTATACAGCCTTTAAGAAAATTTATAGATAAATATAATATAATACTGCAGACATTTTATGGTTTTCTTTTTATATAAAATACACAGAATTTTCAGTTTTTTTTTCAATGAGGTACTTTCCTGGCAACGTTCCTCAAAAACAATATAGATGGCGCTGCCAAAAGAAAAAAAAATAAAAATAAAATAATAAAGATAATAAATAAAGATTTTCCTTCGTTTAACCTTCTAATTTTATAGATAACAGACATATATGCATCTTTTATCGTTGTTTTTGGGTATAAATGATGACCCTTTTTATTACACCCAGGCACAATTACAACTTCCACCCATAGCAATATAGGTAGCGAGATATTTTTATACATGCTTCTGCCATTGCATTGTATTTCTGAATAATTATGTACCCGAGTAATGAGAAAATAGGTAGTTATCGCGTTAAATCTGTACAACGCCATCTATATTATTTTTGGGGAACGTGGCCTAGAAAGTCCCCCATTGAAGTAAGCACCCTTATTTGTGTAGAAAAAAAAAACAAAAACATCTGTGTGTAACGTCTCATTACAACAAAAGCACAACTTTACTTTTTAAAATGACCTTGTTTAAAAAAAAAAACTAAAACTCTATTCAAATAATCTATCGGGCGGGGTTCGGTTTCCTGATATGGATTTTATGTGTGTGTGTGTATTTTGACGTATTGTAGTGTAGGTTTTTTAATTTGACTATGTTATATATTTTATTAACATTGTATTTAGTTAAATCAAATATATATTATTTTCTCTTAATATTTACAATACAATAAAGTAATAGCTTAACTAATGTACTGGTAATACTGTACAAAAGATGTTGACCAACATAAGAGTTGTACATTTATCCGGCCAAGTAGTGAATGCCTTTTACGGTAGAAATGATCATCAAACAGAGGTAAGACGCAACAGGTCCACAATAAGACAAATCAAAAAAAATCTTACTAGCGTCTCAAGAGCAATACCCTCTTTAAATCTTATCCTAATGTACGCACGTGCAATACTCCTACTAATGATTTAATTTACAAAGTCATTTACATAAAACACCCTCTTTCTTTCCCAATAGCAAGATAATGAGATCGTCAAACAGCAAGCCTTCAATTAAGAGTTAATCGCTTCACTCATTATCATCATATATGCACATGTACATTCTCTAAGAGACAAATTTAGAAGGCAAATGTAGCTAAAACTTTTTAACCGGCATTTAGTGAAACTCCCTGTAACCGGAATTTAGTCAAAGTCCTTTTAACCGGAATTTAGTAAAACTCCAGCGTCTTATTAAGGTGCATTAGTAAAATCCTTCTAGAACTTTCCAAGATGGCGTCTTTATTTTAATTCCTTCTAATAACTCGGCAATAAAACATATTAGGCGTCGACGCGACATGAGGGACAGGTATGAATTTAGACATTTTGTATGGCAAAAAAGGTTCCGTGTTGGGCTGAGATTAAAAAAACAGTAGAACGAGTAAATGTCAAAGCGCGGGATGTCAAATTTGAGTGATAAGGTACAGGTTCCTTCACGCATCGACTTGCTCGCAATTGAATATGAAAAATATGTCACACAAATTCACACAAATTGTTTTAAAAACTATCAATTCATTCGTCGTTTATGAAAATAGGTATCTGTTTTTTTTTCCTTTTCTTGGCAATATACAACGATAATATCTTGAGAAATCGTATCGCGTGTACCATGGACCTTATTTTTCAACGCGTCGAATCGCGTCGCGCTTATATAGCGTATTAGGCCTGCTGATGTCTACTAACTACTAAGTAATTTCTATTCTGTCACCGAATGGTACATCATAATCTGCTTCAAGTTACAAGTTCATTGTGCGTGGTTGGCAACACGCTCGACTCATATTACTAAACTTAGCTGGCGAGGATTGGGTTATATACTATACACGTCAGAGATGATGTTATGTGTTATGCATGATGTATAATTAATTAGTTATGGCATACACCAGATTTTTTGCTCATTAATTCTACATATTCCCTTAATCCGTCCCTAGCACAGGTCCCAAAATTTAATAAGTCGCGCACGGCGCAATGATGTCGTTACAAAGGCGAGACAAAACGAAGAATTAAACTCCAAACGATCAAAGTTCACTCCAGCACTCCAAAACACTCCAACAACGATTACGGCGTCATACTACGTACGTGTGCTTACCTGCTTATTTCTGTTACCCTGCTCCTAATCGCGCCTTTGAGATTACACGTTTCAAAGCTTTATTTCTATGTAATTAGAAATCTGGGTGAAATAATGGAAATTGTAAAAGCAATAGTTATTACTTTCCTTGAAAATATATGCCATAATTAAAAATAACTTAAAAGTTTTTAAAATTACTTTAAAGTTTTTAAGAATAATTTAAAAGTTTTTAAGTTATTTTTAATACTATAAAGTTTTATAAAAACCAAACGACTACGTACTCACATCAGTAAGTAGTAACTGGGACCATGTGCTTATCATGATCTGACCGGATCATCTTATTTCGGACAATCGTGTGATTAGCCTGTAATGTTCTAATCAATCTAGGGATCATAAAGTGATTTTTGTGATATGTTTTCGCGAGGTTCGAGCGCGGGATCTACGCATCTTAGGCCTAATGCTCAACCACTGGACCACAGAGGCCGTTTCTAGAAGCTAATACAGTTAATACGTCAACACGATTGCCTGACCACACATATTGTAATTAGGGGGTATTTACATCTGTTTATAAGTTTTTCGTGACAAGGTCGCTCTAATCGCTAATAATGCCTTCGTAATGCGTGCTAATAAAAAGAAATTGCCTTTATTTATAAAAGAAATAAACCTTTTGATTCAAATGTTTATTCCGATGACATTTGTGGTCACGAATCGAAAAGCGAGTTTTAAGTTTCTAATTACTTCTGATTACTAAATAAAGACAGATCTAAAACTAACGAAAAACATTTTATTTTCTATTTAACTTATTTATGTATTTTAATCAAGAAAAGCGTAACAATGAGTCCGACTTTTATCACGTTTTTCTATGACGTCACAGTGTGTTTTTTCATACAAATTCCATATTAATTTCGTGTTTTGACGTTTAGTAACCAGTAACTGATTTGACTAGTTGGGAACTAGTCTATTATATGATCTGTGGTATCTGCTACCCCGGTGGTAAATAGGATGATGTTAGTTTATATAGGGAGTTAGTGACATCGTAACGAAAACTTTGAGGGATGATTCTGAGTTGATATCAAATGGAATTTTCCATCGCAAAAGTATCGCATGGAAAATAACTTAAACAAACTAAAAAAAAACATTAATTTTACGGCGGAAAATTGCACCTTATATTAACTCAGAATCATGGTCTGTATCCCCTTTAGTATTCGTTACAATGTCACTAACAGGTATATGTATGTAACTTATTACATCCCTGTCACTCTCTCTAAGCTCTCCATTAAGTGAAACATTACAGAAAGAGATAGACCTATCAGTTTCGTTTATAAACAGAACGTTTCATTTCCTAGCCTTCAGTATATTGAATCGGGGAATATAAATCAGCTGACCTTAGCTCGAGAGGCCATAACTCACAGGCGTTTATGGAAATATCTCGGCCCTGGGTATGCCTTGCCGGATATAGACCCGGGTATTTCAGCACTAAATGTTTATACTTACCCGGATAATGGTGCTAATTCCTGCAGACGCCATCTAATTTTGTATTGAGTTATACCTGGTATTTTCTTATCCGCCAAAAAGGAAAGGGACGGGTAATCGACAAGCATAAAATTTATGGAACATTCGCTAATTTTAAACACAAATATAAAACAACCCTATAAAAATTACATTGGCCAATAACCGGACATAATTAAGTTGACAGTCTAACATACACGTCAAAGGTTTGCATACCAGCGAGATACCTATTTAACGGGTTATTCATTCATTTACTCATACTTCTTAAAATTAACAATTTTCAAACATCCGTTCCTTTCCTTTTCGGCGGATAAGAACATGACAGGTATAAACTAAAATAAAATTAGGAGGTGTCTGCAGGATTCGGGGCCAGTGCTTAGTGCAACCTTGTGTTTAGGTGCTATTTTAGAATTTATCAATACCGGAAAATTGAGTATTTTAGCATTAAATGTTACGTTTAGATAAATAGAGAAAACTTCGATTCGGTAATGATTTAAAATTCAAATATTTCGTTATTTTGTACTACTTACTTAATCTGTTGTTCAAGTCATACATCAGAGCAGAGTATAATAGCATTAGAAGAAGAAGAGCACTTCATGTGTCCTTGTCACGTAGGTCAGCTGATAGAAATATATTTCTTGGAGATAAGCTTACCTGTACTGTCTGTTTTCTTTGTATGATTCTTTCTCTGTTCTATTGTGTACAAATACATAAATAAGAGATACTACTACTTACGCACTTATTTATTCTATGTATAGAAAATATGAAAAAAAAACGAGTCTTAATCTATTTTTATCAGATTATTATAATATTGAGTCCCATATGTTGGTACATCACAATAGAAAAAATATCGTAAGAAAATAAAATTAACCCCTATTTCCGTACTGTGTCATTCATTATGTAATAGAAAGAAAGAAAGAAGAAAGAAAATCATTTATTTTAGGAATAAGTAGGTAGGTACATAGAATAGAATAGTGAACAAAATAAGGTTTAAACCTTATCTCTAAAAAGGGACGTCAGCTCAGCAAGATATTGTGACACTCCGACATTGAGGGAGTGCCACAATATATCATTAGAATTGCACCATCTACCAATTATTATGTTATTATACCTACATAATTAACTATATATTCCAAAAGTCATTACCAAGAAAATTATGACACCAATCGGGATTTCCATCAGATCCGGCGAAATTAGCCACGATTTCATAGATCGGCTATTTCGCCGACTATTACAGGAGCCATTACCGGACTAATAGTGGCTATTTCGACTATTTGCGCTATTCCGGCTATTCTGGGTATTTCGGACATTAGTTACTACCGGTAGGAGAGCAGATGGAACTAATCGCTTCAGGTAGGATTCCGTTACTGTTCGGTAAGTTTGTGATTGATGTTTTAGCTATTAATTTTAGTTTTGGCTATTGTAACGTGTTTTAATAGGCACTCCGTACAAAAATCTCATTGCGTAGTATCCCAAGTCAAAGATAAATTATGAAATTCTGATTTCTAAATAGTTTTCAGCTGCAGTAGTTTTACGCGGATGAGACGTTCGTTATGTAAAAATTAACGATTCAAAGTGTAACTATGTTACCTATTGAATAAAAATATTTATTAATTTATAAATGAATTATAAGTAATATATAAGTTAATTTGAAAATAAATACAGATCTTAAATTTAAATTAAATTTGAAAATAAAACTAACAAAAAACATTTTCTTTTTTCAATAGAATTTATTTATTGAATGGAGAAAAAAATTATATAAGTCCCATATTTTTATTTTTATTTTAAAAGTCCGATTATTTATATTTTTCTATGACGCCACAGTGTGCTTTTACATACAAATTCCGTAGTAATTTCGTGTTTTGACGTTTAGTAAAATGTAACTGATATGACTAGCTGGAAACTATTCTATTAGCGTAAGTGCGAGCGAGACATTGCTCGTCCTCTTACTACTTAGCGGCTTATGGTCATTTAAGACCAAAGTAAGACCCAGAGGGGGTGAGGTGCGCGCCCTATACGAATTGGTCCGGGGCGGGGACATATAAGTAGAATTGTTACTCTTATACTATCCGTATGTCCCAGCTAGTACTACTGTAATAACTTTCCCTCATTCAGCGCTTATCGCTATCGACCCGCTAGGGTCGATTAATCCTTTCAAATATTCTTCCTCTCAGACGACGCCCTGAGCCGAGATACGCGCCCAACTGGGCACCCTCAGGCCTGTTGTCTTAAACGTTGTACCGGGTGAGAGCCATTTGTCAGGCCAAGTAGTTAATGCCATCCGCGGCAAATCTACAATAAGTCACGTCAAAAAAAAAACAGTAATAACTAATAGTTTCATGAGCTATGTCAAGGGCCTTTGAAGGTTGGTATTAGTATAAACACAATGATCGGATTTGCCAGCGTAAGTTTTACCTGAAGTCTATACTTTTTAAGTAAACAAAAACACATTAACGCCTGAAATATTTTCCAAAGCAATTACTGAATAATCCATCCCAGACGTGGGTATAAACCGTCATTGTACCCCTTTTAATTGAACAGTAAAATATCTACCAGCTTGTCTAGACCTCTACGTTGAATGCCTCTTTAAAAGAACTATTGAAAATATGAAGACAAGTGGAAATGTCAGGTGTCTGTATTAGTTGGACTTCTCACTTGGTTGAGCTCCTTGGCAAGTCTAGATAAAGGCTTCAAGTTGGAGATAAACGTTCGTTTTATTCGATCTTGTATAAAAGAAGTTATACTTGAACGGGTTAGTTGTTAAGTATAAGTCTATAAACTTTTTATATATTTATTTATACTTTCGTTCCAGTGTACTTACCAATTATTATTTCTTTTATATATTTGACCGAATGAATCACAGGGGGTTTAAAAAGGCCACATCGTAACAATTCATCTAAAAAAGCAATACTTGTGAGGTGGAATACCAGCCTCATCAACCTTGGTGTCAGGGTTGATGAGGCGGTATTGAGCCGCCATAGGCCCCTGACATGACTCATGTAACGACTACATACTTACATCAGTAAGTAGTAACCGGGACCAACGGCTCACAATAATAATAGTGCAATGAATCGTCTATGGATTTGAAACATGGACGCTGACTCAGAAAGACAGAGAGAGACTCGAGACTTTTGAAATGTGGTGTTGGAGGAGGATGGAAAGAATAAGTTGGACTAAAAGGGTTACTAATGAGAAAGTGCTAGTAAGGGAAAAGAGGCAAATATTGAGAGTTATTGAGAACAGAAGAGGCAAGATGATTGGACACTTAATAAGACACGACGAATTTATTAAAAACATCATAGAAGGGAAGCTACAAGGAAACAGAGGAAGGGGAAGACCAAGAAGAGCTTACATGGAACAGATTAAAGAGAAGGCGAACGTCGTGTCTTATAAGGAGGTGAAAGAATTGGAGTTTGATAGACAAGAATAGAGAACGCTACACCGACAAGAGCGTGGCTCTTAAATTTTGTGATGATGATGAATCGTCATAGGTAAATTACAGTGGAATGAACCTTCAAAACTTTGTGTAAAACTTTTAAAAAGTAGCTTAAGCCATTTTATAGTTTTAAAGCGGAGCCGTAAAAGCCGTGGAACAATAGTCGGGTGAGAGGGCTCGCTTCTAAGGACGCTTTTAACGCCATGTGCTTGCCAATGTGGGGTATGCTCTTTTTTTAGGCTGTGGTCTAAGGTTTAAGAAGTATGAGAGTTCAAATTGATGTCTTTTAAAACTGTAATAGTGGAGGTATTTGGCGCATCATTCATTTTAATAGTCGTCAAGCATCTTGGCGGTTATTATCATCAGGATCGATGAATTAACGTGCCCTTCGAAGCAATGAAGAGTCCGAAATGAAAGCTATGGTCATCTATCCTGGTGGCTGAATTTGAATTTGAATTAAACCACTGAATAAGACTTTATGAGTGTACATTAATGTTTGGATCATAGATAAATAAATTCTTCTTCTATCGTGTGGGTTGTGAGGCGAATTACCAACTACATCAACCCTGGTGTTAGGGTTATTATTAAGCCGCCAACGGCCCCTGACATGGCTCATGTAACGATTACTCACTTACATCAGTAAGTAAATAGTAACCGGGACCAACGGCTTAACGTGCCTTCCGAAGCTGATTTGATTCTGATTCTGATGTTTTACTTGATTTCCAAGATATCTCGCCCCCTATTTATTAGATGGAACATAAATTGATGGGACTGAATTTTCATATCTGGCGAGGTGGATTTGTATACTATACACGTCTATCTGCCTACTTCGGGTACGCAAACGTGCATACATACACAATCTCACGCCTATTTCCCACCGGGGTAAATAGATACAGTCGAATTCCATTTTCTTCGATCCTGACACACTTCTACAGACTTCTTTGGGTGCAGACGTGATGCTCTGTTATGTTAGATTCTGGCTATTTGTCAATAAAGATACATTTCCCATCCGCCCCCGCTTACCCCACACACCCAGTGCAGTGGAGTTTGCCCTCACCATCCTCCACGCTGCTGACTCGACGCGGGTACTGACGTAACGGATAAGTGTTTCATACTATTACATTTTTAGTTTTATCCCCTTCAAATTGTTATGGTTAGTAGAAAAAATGCTAAACGACGCTCTGAGCCGAAGTTCGCTACACCATGTCTGCTCTCTTAGATTTTGTACCGGATAAGAGCCCTCAGCGCTTCCCATTTGCCCAGCCAAGTAAAGCCCAATGCAATATTGCAATTTGACATAAGCGTATATAAAAGTAAACTAATCTTCGAGACTGCCCTCAAGATCATGTCAACGTGACAGTTCTTATATAAAAACAGGGACTTGAGCATGATCTTGAGGGCAGTCTAAGTGAGATAAGATTTAGATATGATAAGATATTATTGTGTATAAATTTAGGTACAATATACTAGCAGTTACAGTAGCAATATCATAGTCTCACTAACACACAAGATTCAAATGTTCAAACTGGAAAAGATCCTCTTTAAAATGATATACAATATGATACATACTTATTTATGTAGACTTAGTTATCCAGCAACAAATCTTGAGCCGATTTTAGCTACCACTGTATTTTATCACATTTTTAGCCAGGACAAACATGGCCGTAAAAAAAGAACCCCGGGACAGAATCTGATAAAACTTTGCCAGATTCATATGGAAAGCATAAGCTTTCATTAAGTACATATAAGTCTCATCAGTGGAGGTTCTTGGACCAGATTCGCCCATTCTCCTTTAGTGTGTTTTAAGATTCATAAATTCCTTTACACTATAAAAACATTTATCGGGTAGCCACGTCATTAATGCGGTTCTAAACTTATAAAGAGGCAATATTGCAGTCAATATTTAAATTCATCAGGTAATTTGTTATAAATTTAGATACACATGTGGGATGAGTTTTTTCTACTAATTGTAGTCTGCTTGCACATTTAAAAAGTTTATGCAACAAATGTCAAACAGCAATAATTGCTTTTGATGAACTGTTTTCATGTAGACTATTAAACCCCTTTCATATAATCTACGAACACGCCACACATTCATTACCCTCAATGCCTAGATACCTCGTACGAGGTTACATAACTGACCTTTAGCCCTCAAGGTCTCGACCGTTAAAAACTCGTGTGGCCTTGACTTGGTTTTCTTTTCAGACCTCGGGATGCAATGGTACGACCCTGAGAAGTATAATAAAAGAGCCTTCTCGTGACCAGCTTGTAGGCTTTAAGAAATAACTTGAATCATAAACAGCCTATATATGTCCCACTGCTGGGCACAGGCGTCCCCTCAATCAACCGGAAGGGGGAAGGCGGTGTAGAGCATTCTCTACCACGCTGCTCCATTGGAGGTTGGTGGAGGTTTTTATACGACTAACAGTCGGAACCAACTTAACGTGCCCCCGGAAGCACGGAATCACCTTACTTTTTCGGACGATCAAGTGATTCAAGCCTGCAAAGTCCATGACAAACAAAGGACAGTCTCACAAAGTGATTTTGTCAATGTCTCCATCGGGTATCACTGTTATGTTAGGATAAGAAATAGTGATAAGGGATTGTTGTGGATTCAACTGATAGGTCGCAAGTTTAAATCCAGCACGTGCTCACACCAATATTTTTCGAAATTATCCAGTTTTTCACAGGGTCCGCTTACCTAATCTGAAGATTTGACAGGTCCGGTTTTGTACAGAAGCGACTGCCTTTCTGACCTTCCAACCCGCGAAGGGAAAACCAGCCCAACACAAGTTAGGTCACATACCTCCGAAAATGCATTTCTCGGGAATGTGGGTTTCCTCACGATATTTTCCTTCACCGCTGAGCACGTTATAATCATTTTAAGACAGATTCGGCAATCTTTGGTTTAGGCCTGTGCTGGATTCGATCCTGCGACCTCAAAGTGAGAGGCAAGCGTTCTACTAACTGAGCTACCACACGGCTTACTAAATCCCCTACAAAATACAATATGCTGTGCTAAGTAACGACGTTACTCTGTCGAACATTCTAAACGACATAGTCCGAGCACAGGTGCGCTCCGGCCTACTTCGCTAATGTCATTAAAAATGTATCGACTCCTGTACTATACTGCGCCGTCGGTCGTTGCTTAGAGACGTGTAAATGATGGAAGGTTTTGTTGGTAGAACATGATTAGGTATATAGTCTGGATAATAATGATCAGATTGAGAGCCGTGGTAGCCCAGTTGATAGAACGCTTGTTTCTCACTTTGAGGTCGCAGGTTCGAATCCAGTACAGGGGAGTTAAAATGGCCACATCGAAGCAATTCTATGCTATTTGACAGTTGTTTGCTTTGCGCACTTACTTTTATATGCGCAAATGTCAAATTGCAATATTGCTTTCTTAGATGAATTGCTTCGATGTGGCCATTTTAACCCCCCAGGCCTAAACCAACGATATTGTCGAATTTGTTTTCGAATTCATGTTTGGTCATAAATGATTATCCGAAGCCTGGTAGATTGGGTAGTGTAATAAGGGCTTTAGCAAATCGTAAAATGAACAGTACTTTCAACGACCTCCGTGGTCCAGTGGTTGACCGTTGGGCTCATGATCCGGAGGTCCTCGGTTCGATTTCCGGTGGGGACATATCACAAAAAATACTTTGTGGTCCCTAGTTTGGTTAGGACATTACAGGCTGATCACCTGATTGTCCGAAAGTAAGATGATCCATGCTTCGGAAGGCAGGTGAAGCCGTTGGTCCCGGTTACTACTTACTGATGTAAGTAAGTAGTCGTTACATGAGCCATGTCAGGGGCCTTTGGCGGCTCAATAGTAACCCTGACACCAGGGTTGATGAGGTTGGTACTCCACCTCACAACCCACACGATAGAAGAAGAAGTACACTTATCAATGCTTAAGATGAAAAGCATTGCATTAGCTACGTTTGATATCGATCTTCTCGACTCTACCTAACAAGGTATAGCACAGAGTATAAAATAATACACCGCGGAGGTGTTTATAGGCATTTCAGGCGCGTGATATATTATCCTGTTTTTTATAAGCAGCGAATTTATTAGCTCCTTTACGATGTTCGCCGGCGAACGCTGATTGGACGGTGTCGAAATATGATTAAAAAGCCACCGTTTACTTGGCTCAGTTTATTATCTGTGAAAAAAAGTAAAAAAGACCTCTATTTTTGATTCCGGATGTTTGAAAAAGTTTGCTTATGCAGTTATAAAAAATATGGTTTTGTAAATATTTATATACAAATTATATAATTAGTCTTTTGGGCTTGACAGAGAAGACGACAAGATATTTTTTTGAAGTAACTCTGGGTATGACAAAAGAAGCATTGTGCTTATAACATTCAAAGTAAGGGCACTCTGTTATGCAATTTATTATGCAATGCTAGTAACCTTTAATTGTATAAAATTATGTACGCCGTAATTGTCATTATGCTTGCTTGTTTGTTTTTTGTGCTTTTCTGTATATATTATGTTGTCCTTATCTCTGTATTTTGTGTCCATTGTGCTCAATAAAGTATTTTATCTATCTATCTATCTATCTATACATTAGTCACAATACCGTAAACTTCTAAATATAAAAATGGTTTTTTATGTATGTAATGTGGTTGTACTTTATAAATAAATAAATAAACCCTAACTGCTGATGAGGTAGGTCAATGACCTCACAACCCACACGAGAGAAGAAGAATGATTATTTGTCATTGTTTCCACAAAATCTAAAACACAACCTTGAACAACCACATATACTTAATTTTCTTCTATCGTGTGGATTGTGAGGTGGATTACCAACTTCATCAACCCTGGTGACAGGGTTATTATTGAGCCGCCAAAGGCCCCTGACGTGAATCATGTAACGTCTACGTACCTACCGGCACCAATGGCTTAACGTGCCTTCCGAAGCACGGATCATCTTATTTTTGGACAATCAGGTGATCAGCCTGAATTGTCCTACCCAAATTAGAGGATCACAATGTGATTTTTGTGATTTGTCCCCACCGGGATTCGAACCCGGGACCTCCGAATCGTGAGCACAACATCCAACCATTAGACCACGGAAGCGGCCACGTATGCTTAATATATTTAAGGTAGTTATTAAACACAAAATATCCTATTGATAGGTACCAAAAATGTCTGCGAAAATTTTAACTCTTAAAAATATATATCATCATTTTATTTGTCATATTAGACCCCTCTAAAGCCCGACAGGGTTATTCACTAAACAAATAGAATGGCTATTTTTATTTATTCCCGCTAGCAACACTGGCCGGCGACAAATTACAGGCGCGCTCACCCCTTGCCCAGATGAGCATCGTAAATCTTCTCTATTAAAACCTGTGTCCATACATTATCTGCTGTCTGAGTTAGGAGAGGGATTTCTGGATTTTCAAGGCAAGAGTGAATAGGCACTACTTGCGTTTGCGTGCTCCACCTTCGACCACATCGCTGCTTATAACCAGGCGGGATCGTGGTCAAACGCAGTCAAATCTTTTATTTTTAAAAAATGATGTTTTTAGGGTTAGGTTCGACCACATTGCTGCTTGAAACCAGGCTGAATCGTGGTCAAACGCACTCAAATCTTTATATTTAAAAATGTTGTTTTTAGGGTTAGGTTAACATTTTATTATTAAAAAAACTCCAATATAACAAGCAAAAAATACAACATTTTTAAATGGTATATCACTAGTTCAAAGATATAAAATTATAAAATGCTTATCAAGAAATAGAAAGCAGTCTAAGATGGACAAAAATCAATTAGAATTTTCTTTTTGACTTATTTTCGAATTTTAATTACGGATTAAGTAACAATGAGTGTGATGGTTGACCGTTTTTATTGATGACGTCACTCGGACAGTATATCAGTATATGGCAGTGGAAATGTTGTTGTGTGTATTTATGAATGATTGTACACACTAAGATGGTAGCTGACGCCAATAGTACTACAGGTTTGAGTACATCAGCTGAAACTTTTTTTTTTGGAATTTGTACCTTACTTAGGCGGAAGGCAAGAGGGAAATCGCTGCCCTAATTTTCCCTTAACACGTTAACAGTCCCCATACAAGCGTTTCAAAACATGCCATATGTCCAAATGAGATATTATATTTTTTGGCTTTCGTTTGTTATTCAATGTGACATGTTTTTGACTTTTTCTATTTATAAGGTCTTTGGCTACAAGTCCTTTATGAAAATATCAACAAATTTTACGAGTCCGTGATTTGACAGCCCATAAAGCTGCACTGGTCTCGTGTACCTCATAGGGTACACGAACTCGGCGGAACCGCTCCCCGTGTGCCACATACGGTACACCGGACTGTTAACGTGTTAAAAGTAGCATGGAGAATGCTACATCGACAAGAGCGTGGCTCTTAAATTAGTGATGATGATGTACCTTACTTATTTTGTATTTTAGACATGCATACATACATAAACTCACGCCTATTTCCCACCGGGGTAAGCAGAGACTATAGAATTCCATTTGCTTCGATCCTGACACACTTCTCTTGCTTCCGCCACATTCATCAATCACTTCATACACGCACGTCAGTTCAGAGTAGATCGTACTAAACCTTTTCTAAGGACATCTCCAATTTGGTCAATGTAAGGGTCTTCCTCTGCCAGCCCTACCATCAACTGTAATTTAAAATTGTTGTAAAATGGCTTTTTGTGGAAATATTTTTTTTTATTTTTATAATGTTCTTCGCATACAAATTCAATAGATGTTTTTTCAGACACCCGCTAACAGCTTTTCACTTGCACGAAATTAACCATACGTGAGACCAAGCCAACCCTAAACCTCGGCTTGTTGCGAACCGGCTTGACTGTAACCAATATGCACCTGCATCCCGGCTTAAGCTAATGCGGATTGAATCTGATCGTGATATGATTAGCTTCTATAAGCAAAATCGTTTGTCATAGTGCTATCGATAGCTTAAGCTAGGTCTTATATGGATCTAGCCAGGACACCTGTTAGCATAATAAATATTACCAGTATTACCTGAATCGCATAATAGGGTATTTGACTGGGTCGAATATTAAATTTTAAAATGCAACTCTATATTTCAAGATTCGAATTTGAAATTCGAATTCTATTTAGAAGCCTGGCAACATGATTAAAAATCAATGTCATGTTTCTTTTCAACTTTTTTTCGAAATTTAGTTATGAATTAAATAAAAATAAGTACGACTTTTACTGCTTTTACTAATGACGTCACAGGCCTGTATTTCCATAAAAAATCCATAGATAATTTTAGTTTTGACGTTTCGAGAAAAGTATCACATTTGAATAAGTTCTCAAATAGCCTATGGTTCAAAACCATAAATGCAAACATATCGTCGTGTAATAGTGAAAACCACCTAAGCGCGTTTTTGAAACAATACATTTGGATATGATTTTTGTTAACAAAACCTTGATTTTAATTAATTGACAGAAATCGAAGTCTCGTTGACTCAACATATTTGACATTTAACTAGACGTACAATTCAATTTGCCAAAAAAGTTAATGTGACGTAGTACTAAAGTGAATTCACGACCGTATGAGTTCGCGATAATACAGGCATGAACATTCTCTTTTCTTCTATTCGTTCCTAGCTTAAAACATTTACTTATCGGGCTAGCTACGTTAGAACGTAAAATATACTGAAACATTTCCACCTGTCCAAACAACAATGACTGACCAGGCTTAATGCAAATGCAACGCGCCCAAAACAAGCTAATCTAATTTGGCCTATACATCAAAATAGAAACAAAAGTAGCACCGGGCGCGGTCGATAGCTTGCCGTGACTGCGCGCAGTAAAAAAACATACCCGCACAACTCCCTAGGAAAAAACAAAACATTAAATTATACAGTAATACTACCGGACGAAAGTTCGGGTGATCGACCCCAGCAATCACCAACCCGATTCCTTGATTTTCCACCCGGGAAATTCGCGAAATTCCACCCGGTTTTTCGGAGATATTAATGCGAGTTAATTTGTTGTTTACGGCCCGGTAATTTTTTGATTGCATATTTTTCGAAACCTTTTTCGGCTATCCAGTAAAGAAAGTCGTTGGTTTTTAATTTACTTATTCTAAAGTCAAATTATTATCAATCCAAGTTTATTGTTGAATCTTTGGCCATAATCAGTATTCCAAATCTAAATTGATTGAAAAAGATAAAAAAATACTTATTCTTCATTTCGTTTAGAAATTAAAATTTCGAATTCGGAATATTAAAATCTTTTCATATTCAATTGGAATATCTGTATTCTAATCAAAAGTTGAATCGGGCTGAATATTGAAAAAACGAATAATAAAAAATGTCTGTGTAACGTTCCGTGCCAACTCTATTCAGAGTTATTGAAAAAGTTCCATTCATTCGTTCTTTTCAAAGAATGAACCCGTTCGGCCGTTTATAAAGATTCCATGTTTGCGAAATGCTGCCTAGCCGTATGATAGAGACGAATTTGCTCAAAATACGGTTTACTCTCAACTGAAAATTACCTGCTCAGGTAATGTTTTATTTCAAGTGCTAAACATAATCGCGAAAATCACAGTTTTGGTTGGAAACTGAGATATCTAACTTGGATTGTGCCATCTAGTCTATAATTCTGCTTATCAATATCAACTCCCCAGCGTTACTCCATTTTCGAGGGGTCCGCTTACCTAACCTGAAGATTTGACAGGTCCGGTTTTTACAGAAGCGACTGCCAGTCTGCCCACCCAACCCGAAGGGAAACCAGTCCAATTACAGGTTAGGTCACATAGGAAAACACTATCTCGAATAAGTGGCTTTGGTCACGATGTTCTCCTTGACCGCTGAGCACATGATAATAAGTAATAAATCCAAACATAAATTCGATAACAAATTCGAAATTCATTGGTTTGCGTGTTGTTCAGTTTATTATCCAAACTAAACCGAAAACTCTATGCTTTCTCGTAGTTTTTACGGGATTCGCTTACCTAACCTAAACAAGCCCGTGCGAAGTACAACATAAAAAAATATTAAAAAATACATTTTTTAATATTTGCTTCAGATGTCACTTACTGCTTCTATTCTTCAACAGTCCAGTTTAATTTAGATTTTTGAGACAAAAATATTTTACTAGCCTAGACTCAAAGTAAGTAGTAGTATTTTCATTTCTTTTCATGCCAACTAGTTAATGCCATTTGCGGCAAATCTACAATAAGTCACGTCAAAAAAAACATTTTCTCAAATTAGAGGACAATGTGACACAGCCTAGACTCTAATAATGTTTTCTAATAATAAAAAAAAAACTTTTTTCTTTATTCTGTCTTCCTCGATTAGCGAATAAAAAGACTCTGAGCCCTAGCACTATGTTTACATCAAAATGCTACATCACACGATCAATACACAGGTAGCGAATAACTTCCAAAACTGTCTTCATCGTTTCCCCGGGCTGGGCAGGTGATCGATGGAGTGCTATCAATCAGGAGGTGCCAATGTTCCGGGGACAACATGGCCGCTGACCCCGGGAATTGAGTCTTTACACATTTCTGGTTAAAACTGTATCAATGTTTTTTGTTTTGATTCTTTTTTTGACAAAGCTTATTGTGGATTTGCCACAAATGGCATTAACTACTTGGCCGGACAAATGGGAAACGCTGATGACTATAGTGTGATAGTTTTTTTTTTTTCTAAATTGTCTCGGCGCTTCATATTTCGACATCAACCTGTAGTGAAACAGTATGGTGGAGTGTGCTCTGTTCATCCTCCAAATTATAAAGTTTTTTTTTACCAATGGGATGCATAGAATATAAAAAAATAGAACCGAAAAAGTAAGTAAATAATTATGAATTATAAAAATCCATTCGTGATAAATAAATGTTTTTATACGCTACCCACAACTTTCTTTAAGACATAATTCTTATTCAACTGAAATTATCTGCGTATCCACAGTTATACCACAAAGTTGTCTTACGGTTAAGGGTGGATTTTTGTTATTATTGAGGAAAACATTTACTTAATATTTAGAGCACTCAAATATCCCATTACGTCTCTAATACCATAATCTCGGCGTTTTAATAATTAAAAGAGGGAGAAATGATTCGCTACTGGGTTTCCTAAGAATTATCTTTTAAGCTGGTGCAGTCTCTTGTGCAAAACACGATACAACCCTGGTAAATTAAGAATTAAAATTACAAGTACTCCGCTTGATTAATTTTCCGGGGCATTTAGAATGTATCGAGTTTTAGCTAGGTAACTTAATTACCCCAATTTGATTCTACATAATTATACAATTTTGATTGGTCAATGTTTTACTGTTTATATAACAGTCGTTAAATTAAGCTTGTCAATTAAAATTGACAGTCCATCGAACCCCGAATTTATCTTTGTTTTTGGGTAAAAATGATGACCCTTTTTATTACACCGAGGCACAATTACATTTTCCACCCATTATTATTCTGATCAAAATAAAGAGAAGCAATATAGGTAGCAATATAATTCTATACATCATCAATGATCCAAATATCAAGTAACAATTATTATTTTCATAATGTTTTTTTCTATTACATTGTATTTTGAATTGGAACGTACCCGAGTAAATGAGAAAATAGGTAATTATCACGTTAAAGCTGTACAATGTCATCTATATTGTTTTTGGTAAACGTAGCCTCGAAAGTCACTCATTAGCATTTAACAAGAAAAGCATATTTAAAACGTTTAGAAATTAGAACCCGTCACTGCCAATCATATTTGGAATTGGAACGAAGTCAAAACAAGTCATATTTAGAACTTCTAAACGAAGCTTCGAAATATGAATGAACTGTCAAATGACAGGTAGCGCGCCAAAAGCCGCGAATGGAAAGTCGCGCGCTAATGAAGTGGCGAAGGCGTCGAGTGCGTTTCCTTCGGTTGTCTCTTTCTAGCCTGATGAATGACAGTCCCGTCTTATTCTAACAATAGCAGGGTTGACAAAATGAGAATTATTTTGCGAGTTATAGATTTTTCAGGTACCTACGTATTTACTTTTTTTTTGGGTTCAGAGACCTAAAATACCTAGTATCATTCATTATCTTGTATTTTCTGGCATGTCATGTGGTTTTGTATTCTTATATATGTTTTGCATTTTTGTATCGGCAATTATTTTAAACTTTAACACATTCCGGCGCTGTTATGACAGTAGCTGTTTCGTTAAAAAACGACAGCACGGCGACATATGGACATACCAGGACATACCTAATAAAAGTGTAATTTTTGTTCTAATGTAGTGAGTGCCAGTAGATACGGCTGTTGTTTATGGGCAAAATTTCACTGCCGTTATAATCTATTAAAAAAAATAAGCAAAGATGTCACCGCCGTACTGCCTCCAGGTGACATTAATAAATGTATTTTCTTAAGATGGCAACCCCGAGCACAGAGTATGCAAATATCCTTCCAGAGATTACTCAGTTGGTGAGTTTGATCCATCGCGTAATGAAGTGCGCTGAAGATGCCTTTGTTTGTCGGAGTCAGAGGAATAATGGCACCATACTACAATGCCCTTGCCTTTGTCTTAGGATTGACTACGAAAAATAAAAGTCGGCTTTATGATTTAAAGTTGATGAATCCCGCGCTTTAATCCTTGAGTAGCAGAATATACTATGTAAGGTAGAGCTTATATTTAATGAAATGTTTTAAAAAATGCGAATAAACTTTTGTATGATAAAAAACCTTCTGTTTTTTGTCAGGCTAAGTATGCGCCCCTCAAATTACGAGGGGTGGTTTGTATGTATTTATGTTCCACGATGGGCAATTACTTACATGTGTTTATGTCTATGAATAGAGCTACGATTTCAACAGAACGCGGGGTGTTATGTGTAGGATACTTTTAAATGAACCAATAGTATTTATTTGCTTATTTTATGACACTTGTACATAATAAAGGCTGTAATAATTAACACATGCTGTGGGGTCTAAAAGGCCAATTTGAAGCAAATAACCTAAAAAGCAATATTGCAATTTGACATTTACGCATATAAAATTAAATGCGCAACGTTCGGAAATGTCAAATAGCGACATTTTGTTTCTAGATAGAACATTTGAATTTCGACTGTCGGCTTTACTATCACCCAAGTTTTTTGTGCCTAAATGATACATAATAGGGATTAACAACGAAAAAGCCAATCGATAGAGAACCTGTTATTTTCCACTCCGAAAAATGAATACCTGTCTAGCGTCTAATAGCTTAAAAAGTGAAACTTGTAACAATCCCTCGAAAATAATTTACAAAATCACCTGAAATTGCCTGAGAGTGTCCTGGAATTCATGTGCATTCAGTGCACGCTTCACTAGCGGCTAACTGATGGCTCAACTTACATTAGAGCTAGGAGGCGGGTATGTCCAAGTTATGATGAACGACGCGGATGAAGTGGTGCATCCACAAGTTTATTACGCGACGGAGACGCTCTTGGGAGGTCTCGGAAATAGATAATTTGAGAGCAAAGTGAATTTTAAAAAAGTGATTGTGACAAATCGTCTTTCGCTACTTGTCTATGGACAATATATGGATGGAGTTATGACTCGCAGCCACTGTTGGTGTGCCAAAATTCTAGTTACTTCAATAATATACATATTGAAATATATACCCTCCGTGGTCGGGTATAACGAAACAAAATCAGAACCTCTAGTCTACTTGATTGCATAAACGATGGTAGATGTTATTCTTGTCGGAAATATATATTTAAACCTTGAGATTTGCTGCGTCGAACAATATGGGACGCAAATATTCGCACGTACGTAAACGTATTCTCATACACATGTTCGATTTAAATTGAATAATTTGTATTTTTTTTTAAATCACAATATGGGGCTGGAAATATTTAAAAAAGAAAACTTACATTTTCATGAATTTTCCGACAGGAGATTCCACTTGATATCAACTCGGCATCGTGGTCCGAATCATCCCCCAAAGTTTACGTAACGATGTCACTAACTCTTCAATACCAAGTCTGACTGCAACTAGTATTTTATTGACTCCTAGATCTGACCTCCACTTTAGCAGCGGAATATATTAATATTAATACATACATGAATAAACTCACGCCTATTCCCACCGGGGTGAGCAGAGGCTATAGACTTCCATTTGCTTCGATCCTGACACACTTCTCTTGCTTCCTTCACATTCATCAATCGTTTCATACACGCACGTCGGTTTAGAGTTGATTGTCTTAACCTTTTCTAAGGACATCTCCAATTTGGTCAATGTACGTCCTTCTAGATCTTACACTAATATTAATGTACTTAACGAAAGTAGTATTTATGTATGATATCTCCTTGTTTCAGGATGGAGGAGACAGTCCGGTCGCTGCTGCAGTACAAGACCCGCGTGGAGACCTTGAAGCAGGAGAAGGCTTCCTTGTCTTCCGCCCTGGAGGTCAGTACCAGCCATACAACTGAAAACTTTTTTTTTGACGTGACTTATTGTAGATTTGCCGCAGATGGCATTAACTACTTGGCTGGACAATGGAAAGCGCTGAGGGCTCCCACCCGGTACAAAATTTAAGACAACAGGTATGAGGGTGCCCAGTTGGGCGCGAACCTCGGCTCAGGGCGTCGTCTGAGAGGAAGAATATTTGAAAGAATTAATTCTAGAAAACGTATATCGTTGCCATAAGACCAAATATCCTTCTATAATGCAAACCCTATTGTTTTACTGTTGCGTCTAGAAATCTCGACCTTAAGAGATTATATTGGAAACCATGTCAGCGCCTTTAGCGTTAACAAAACCTTGCAATAGACATGCTAGTTTCAAACCTGGTAAAAAAATTCTGGTCTCAATTTTTACGCGGATTAAAATTAATTGATCGATATCTTTTAATTTTGGTTAACGGCCTCCGTGGTCCAGTGGTTAAGCGTTGGGCTCACGATCCGGAGGTCCCGGGTTCGAATCCCGGTGGGGACATATCACAAAAATCACTTTGTGATCCCTAGTTTGGTTTGGACATTATACAGACTGATTTTACCTGATTGTGCAAGAAGTAAGATGATCCGCCTATTGTATACGTAAAAACTATCTAAGTAGTATTTAAGTTTCTTCCAGTTTAAGTTTAATATCTTCACAGTTATTTCATTTGAAGCAAGAACTTTTAAAGTTGTCTGAAGACAAACGTCTTAAAGCCCACACCAAATTCAGATGACGGCGACAGAATAAGGAAAACAATTAAATCATCCTTCCCGCAGCACCCTATTCTGTGGCAAACTTTTTTTATCCCTAAAATTCGCTATTGAAGAAACTCATAAAAAAGTTTCAGCGAAAAACCTTCGTTGCTCATACAATATTAAGTCGCAAATTGCTGCCCAAATATTCTGTAAGCTGTTGAATTAAAAATTCACAGAGTACTTGCGTATCATTTTACAAAACCAATGTTCACGGAGCCTTGCTCTAATGTATTTGCCTATTGTTTCTTAGGTCGGAATATTCTGGTGGCCGACCGTTTGGAATCAAACGGAAATATTCAAAATATTTCATTAAGCGTTAGGTCTTTGTCTGTCCCTGGCAGTAGGGGCCTATATGACTAAGTTTCAGCCCTTTATTGTTGTTGCGAAGGGTCTACTTCACTTCCTGTTGACGTTTGCATGTTTGTCCGTCCGTTACTATTGGTTTCAAAGTGATTCATCGTAGGCACCGTGAATCCGTGATACCTATTTGTGATAGAGGTAAATATTTGGCAAAACATTGAAAAATCAATTTAAGAGACATTTTTTGTTTCATAAATAATTTGTTTTGATTTGATTTATGTTCATATTCATATATTTATTTGTATTTATCATACATCATTGACATTAATTTTAGTTGAACGTCATTATCATTTCCTAATAAACAATTTCAATTCTATACTTAATTCAAAATATTTTGTGTATCCATACAAATAAATTAAAATAACAATAAGTAGTTAATATGAATTATGAAAAACTTTACTATTCATTCATCAATGAACTCCTTAACGCTATAGTAAGCTCTTTGTGTGAGTAGCACTTTTAATTTACTAATGAAACTCGAATAGAAAACAAGTACGGCAATTAGCTAGTTAGTCCTTTTGTGTACATGCCAAATAAAACTTAATCTTAGATTCGAAATTTAGTTTATGAAACAAGATATTAAAATAAATAAACAAGTGTACAACCAACAAGTGTCCACGCGAAAATCAAGCGTTTTCCATTGACATAAAATTCAATTACTACACTCAACAAGGTAAAACTTCAGACCATCAAATATACTTCCCCGGCCCGCGATAGAATGTAAACAGCCTGCTTACGGAAGCAAATATCACCTAAAAGTAACAGTGAAATATTCAGCAGGTACAAGTATGTATCATAGTATATTTGCTGAAGCAGTATGATAGCATGTTTGTTTCACAACAGGGAAATTATACTTGACTCTGAAATACGTCTTAGTCTTGGAAAATATTAGGAGGAAAGCTGAAAAATTGCTAAAGAGCTATTTATAAGTGAAAAATGGTTTTACAATTTGTTGATAACCGACGATATCCGAGGCAGATAATATAATACGCACACTAACACTTAGTCATCAGAAAATCGTAAAACAAGCCCTTATAGTTATGGCGAAAAATGTATGAAATGTATTCCTTGAATAAAAAAGAATGCTTGCTATTACTACTCTGTTACATGTGTTACTATGTACCCACACCTCACACCTTGATCACATTGTGTAAGTAATTAATTACATTCATCAACTCTCGGCCAAACAGACATCTTAAGTTCTCAACAAATATCTTTTTTTACCTTAAGTACATATTAGACGTTATTTTAGAAATACGTAACTTTTTTCCAAATTGATACATAACCTAACCTACGTAGCTGAGGTACGGTCACGAGCATTAATATGTATACACTTTGGTACCATGTCACATTAACTTTTTTGACAAATTGAACTGTAAGTCTCACTAAATGTCAAATGTGTTAGTACGGCAGAGTCTTAAAGTGGGTACATTATGTTGCTCATGACTGTACTGCTTGTATATCATGTACTTGTACCCTCGGACAGTCACTCATTGTGCCTCCCCCACTGTCATACTTATCAGCAAATCTGAAATCTGAATGGAGGACGCGAATTTTGATTTTTCCATTTCCGCACACTCTTCAGGGTTCCTTGGTCTGTGGATGCCATGGTTCTAGTTGTCAGTTATGCGGGTACCATAAATCGGTATTTTCATACTGCACCGTATGATTTTTAATTTTAATACGAAGCTGAAAGACTCAACCAACCAACCCGCATTGGAGCAGCGTGGTGGAGTATGCTCCATACCCCCTCCGGTTGATAGGATGGGAAGCCACAAGTACCCAGAAGCCAAATATATCCTCCTACAATACGAAGTCCTAAAATCTCCCACATCAAGTCTGTTATGTTTAATAGATAGGTCCTGGGTTCGATCCCCGGTGGGGACATACCACAAAAATCCCTAGTTTCCCCTAGTTTGATCCCTAGTTTAGTCCCTAGTTTGATCACCTGATTGTCCGAAAGTAAGATGATCCGTGCTTCAGAAGGCACGTTAAAGCGTTGGTCCCAGTTAGTGAGCCGCCAAAGGCCCAGTAGTGTCAGGACACTAGGGTTGATGAGGTTGGTACTCCACCCACAACCCACACAATAGAAGAAGAAAAGAAATAGATACAAGTAATATCTCTACGGAACCTCACTTTAAAATACGCAGATGCACGTTTTTGACTGACTTGTAAAAGTATTCATGATACCTTCCCGGGATCTCTATTGTGTGGGCCCCACTTTTAATATCTTCTCGTCTTGTGACGTCAGTCGTCTTCAAGAGTTTTATTATACTCTCGAATATTCTACCTAACATTACATTATGTTAAAGACTTAAATTCTGTTGTTAAAAGTTCTCGTAAATCGAAATACGAATTTAATATTAAAATGTTTAGCCACCATATGCTCACCAGTTATCACGTTAGTCTAACAGAAAGTTCGGTGAGCTGTTTTTACTTAGTTCATCTTGCGATGGATGTAAAGTAAAGTAAAATCTTTATTTCCTCTACAAATAATAAAACACATGGATACATAAATACATACAAAAATACAATATTTGTAGAGGCTGGAGCCTAAACTAGGATACCCTGTGTTTTAGGACTCCAGGCCTCCACCCCCAAAAAGTCATGGTCAAGAAAAAATAACAAAATATAAAAAAATAAAGTTTTTTTTTTAAATTGTTAGACTAAATCATAAAATATTTCTTAAAAAGAAAATATCAAATCTATAAATGCTTGTAAGTGTATGTGTATGTGTGCGTGCGCGCGCGCGTGTTTGTGTGTGTGTGTGTGTGTGTGTGTGTGCGTGTATGTGCCTCTGACTACCCTAATTGGGATAAGTCGTGAGCTTATGTTATGTTAAGCCACAACACCACAAGTCTTTTTCTTTATGTTCAAAAAAATATTTAGTAATCAGAATTTCATAATTTATCTTGAACCTAGTACACGACCCAATTGTTTTAAGACAATAGTTAAACAAAAACTTTACAAAAAAGGTTATTATAAAGGTAGTATTATTTAGAAGATATGAATGCATGGGATTAACTGTCTGAGAACTGATATTAGGCAGCTAAATTACTCAATTGTATACCAATATATTATGTTTATTTTTATTTATTTTAAAGAACGTCTAGGTCCCTGTGCCGAGGTTTTTCTTGCAGCTTCTTTTCCCCGGCTATACAGGTTGTGAGAAGCTGCAGTAGTTTTAGTCGGATGAGACGTTCGTTATATAAAATTGACGATTCAAAGTGTAACTATGTTACCTACTGAATAAAGATATTTTTGAATTTGAATTTCAATTGTTTTATTTAACATTTAATCACGTAATCGACCCTTTAAAAATAGTTTACTAGGTATACAAATATTCTTTAGAGGTCGCCCTAAACTTATCACTTACTTACTTGATTAATATAAGTACCTCAGTCTATGTACCAGTTAGCACACAAGTACCAAAACCCCGCTTATAGCCGGACCCCGTCCACTAATTACGCAAAAACACTGCGACCCCTCTTTGGACTTAAACCCTCAAAGAACCACCGCGCCACCAGGGTAGTATGATCCTTGGAGGGTAGATGATGTACTTTGGAAGGACTTGGCAATTGGAGTGACGTTTCTTCAATTCAGTTGCAATAAGGTATTTGAACGGGTCAAAGATAAATTATAAAATGCTAATCTAGAAACAGAAGCCAATCTGAGATGATCAAAAATCAAGCTCATTTTACTTTTCGACTTATTTTCGAATTTTATTTATGAATTAAGTAACAATGAGTACGACGTTTGACCGCTTTTATTCATGACGTCACAGGACAGTATTTTCAAACAAATTCCAAAGAAAACTTTCATTTTGACGTTTCGTAAAAAGTATCTCATTTGACTAGGTTGTAAATTAGCCTATTATTGCTCACAACACAATATAAGTACCGTTAGAGATGGACAGATGAAGAACGATGTGTTGTTGTGCTTATTTTTTTTTTCTTGGTTTAGAACAGTCGCTTTTACGCATCACAAATCGACCATAAAAAATATCGAAAAATAGTCTACTACTTAAATAGAAATTATAATAAGTATTTTTGAATCAGAAATATGAAAATTAAAGTGTAAGTTATAAATAATTTTGATTCAATTAAATAGCGACATAGTGGTCTTGGATTCATCAATTAATTTTAACCATGCATTAGTTAGGTATCCGTTAGAAAAAAATACATACTTAACTCACACATGCCTAATCTTTTACAGGGTGGGTAGCGAGAACTTGTAATAAGAATATTTTGATTTCACACATACTTACTTACCTACTAACGACTATTTTTATTTACGGTTATGAATGACAACTTTTGAGGAAAATGTTAAGATTGTTAATTAAGTAAATAGTTGTAGTAATATAAGTAAGGTAGTTCCGTGCTTCGGAAGGCACATCAAGCCGTTGGTCCCGGTTACTACTTACTGATATATGTTACGTAGTCGTTATATGGGTCATGTCAGGGGCCTTTGGCGGCTCAATATTAACCCACCACATAATATACCAGGGCTAATGAGGTTGGTAATTCACCTCATAACGCGCACGAAAGAAGGAGACTTAATTGGTCAATACCACTTACCACGTTTCCCTATCATCTCCAAGAGGTCAAGTTACCCTGGTGGCCGCAGCTTTCACAATTAATACCTCTATCTACGCAGGCAGGCATAATCCAAAAATGATCGGATGTCCCCCTCATCGTAAACGGTGTTTAATGTCGGCAAATGACCGAACAGCCCAGCCGGGCATCGAACCGGGGACCAGAGGAGAATGGAGAATAATCGCTTGTTTGTGCCCGTTTGTTATATTGGGAATGAAAGGTTTCGGTTTTGAGAGTTTTAGGTGGAGATTTTACGTTGGTATTAGGTGTACCTTAACTACCCTATTGGCAAATAGTCGTGACATGCTATGTGGTTTTATGTGTGTATGATTATGATGACAATAACTATCTATTCTCATTCCTGGCTCTGCTAATTTTATTTTCTTATCCACCAAAAGCGAAAGGGAAAGAAGATTGACTGCTGGTAATTTATTTAAAAAAAAATAGGATATTTCTGAAGCAAGATAAGTGAGTCAGGATCGAAATAAATGGAATTCCATAGTCTCTGCTTACCCCGGTGGGAAATAAGCGTGAGTTTATGTAACCATTACCATAACCATTACAGACGGCGATTCGGCTCACCTATCCTTCATCATCATCAGCCCATCAACGTCCCCACTACTGGGGCACGGGCCTTCCCTATGGATGGATAGGGAGATCGGGCCTTAAACCATCACGCGGGCCCAGTGCGGATTGATGGTTATTAACGACTGCTAATGCAGCCGGGACCAACGGCTTAACGTGCCTTCCGAAGCACGGAGGAGCTCGAGATGAAAACTTTTTTTTTTGTGGTCACCCATCCTATGACCGGCCTTTGCGAAAGTTGCTTAACTTCAACAATCGCAGACCGAGCGCGTTGAACGCTGTACCACCGAGCTCCTCTATCCTTAGTCTAATAGAAATCTCGGTGAAGTGTGGGTACTTAGTTCATCTTGCGATGAACGTATATAAAAACGTATACACACGCTGATAAATAATATATAATTGTAAATTATAATTATAAATATACGCTGGTATATAAAAACGTATACACACGCTGATAGTTTCAAAAGCTACGTCAAAAATTATTCTAAAATATTTCGAAGAGTGTGTTATACAGCCAAACAGATGCATATTAGTAGTAAAATAAAGACCGCGGATAATAAAATAAAGGCAGTTTGGCAAGTAATAAATAGTGAAACAAAGGCTTCTAAACCGCGTGAATTAGAATACAATATAGAATCGGGCACTGGGTTAGTAAAACAAGATAAAGATGTAGCTGAAGTTTTTGATAAATTCTTCACGAACATCCCTGTAAAAACTACAGAATCTCTCAGGTCCTCTCCTGTTCAAGCTGATATATTATTAAAAAGTAATGTTACTGCTTGCACTGAATTATTTGATTTTAAACGCGTTGATCCGAGTAGTATTGTTAAAGTATTCAAACAGCTGAAACTTAAAACCTCGAAAGATTTATGGGGATTGTCTGTCAAATTGATGAGCTCTGTTATTGATATCTTAGCACCATATCTAGCTTACATTTTTAATATGAGTGTTGAAAATGGCACTTTTCCAAATTTAATGAAAATCAGTAAAGTTATACCTCTTTTTAAATCGGGCACAAAATCAGACCCCACGAATTATAGACCGGTTTCTATTCTACCAGTACTTAGTAAAATTTTCGAGAAAATTATTCTCGACCAACTGCTATGTCATTTTAATTTAAATAACTTACTCCACAGCCAGCAGTTTGGTTTTACTAAGGGTCGGTCTACAACAGACGCGAGTGTGACATTTGTTCGACACATTTTCGATGCTTGGGAGAAGTCGCAGAATGCCGTAGGAGTATTCTGTGACTTGTCTAAGGCGTTCGACTGCGTGGATCACGAGACCTTGCTTTTGAAATTGAGGCACTATGGACTAAATAATGGAGCTCTCAGTTTGTTAAATTCATATCTAGGTGGTAGGATACAAAAGGTACAAATCAATAGTACAACTTCTTCGGGCTCTCATGTTCAAATGGGAGTTCCTCAAGGATCCATTTTGGGTCCGTTTCTTTTTTTAGTGTACATAAATGATTTACCTTATGTAGTACAGAACCAAGCTGACATTGTGCTGTTCGCGGATGACACTTCTCTTATATTTAAAATCGACAGAAAGTTAGAGGAATTTGACGAAGCAAACAGCGCTGTGTCGCAGGTTCTAAGTTGGTTTACAGTAAATAACCTAGTTCTAAATGCTAAGAAAACGAAGTGTATTAAATTTGTTCTACCAAACGTAAAGAAAGTAAATAATAACATTAAAATTAACGACGAGAAACTAGATTTTGTTGAACACACAGTTTTCTTAGGAATTACTGTAGATTCAAAACTTCAATGGGGCCCACATATTGTATCACTAGCGGGCAAGCTAAGTTCAGCAGCATATGCCGTCAGAAGGATCCGACAACTCACAGATGTACCCACTGCTAGACTTGTCTACTTCAGCTACTTCCACAGCATAATGTCTTACGGTATTTTGCTGTGGGGTCGAGCCGCTGATGTAGAAACTATTTTCATCATTCAAAAAAGAGCAGTTCGCGCTATTTATAAGCTGCGTTGTCGGGACTCTTTGAGGGAGCTGTTTAAAGAAATAAATATACTGACGGTCGCAAGTCAATATATATATGAAAACATTATGTATGTACGTAAAAACTTATCTCTCCTTCCGAGAAACTGTGAAAGGCATACTTACAATACAAGAAATAAACATAAAATTGCTATTCAAAATTCTAGATTAAGTAAATTAAATTCATCTTTTTTGGTGCGAAATGACGTAAATTCAAAAATGTTACATTGACCTTCAACAAGTTTATCCATGATAATTACGTTGAATAAATGATTCTGATTTCTGATTTCTGATGGATGTACCTCTGACTACCCCAATTGGGATATAGTCGTGAGCTTATGTTATGTTAACAAAAACGCAGGAGAAAATGGAAAGACGATCTGAATGTATTGAAGGGGTCTGACAAGACATTTGCCTGAATAAGGAACTGTGGAAGAGAAGAAGTGAGAAAGAACTCCTTTGCTCAGTAGTAGGACTCGATAGGCTAGACAAAAAACATAAAAAAGTTAAAGAAGCAAAAGAACTGCTACTTCTACTACTCTCTACTACGACTTAATGCTACGGCACGAGTCGCGGGTTCGATTCCCGGTGTGCACAACACAAAAGGGACCTAGGTTCTACTCGGGACCTATAGGACCTATAGGGTTATAAAATAAATAAATAACCCTAAAGTACCACAGCGGATTTCAAAAGCAAAAAAAGGTAAAACCAGGCAAACTATCAGCCCCGTAGTTTCTTCTAGACAACTTTCTTTGCTCGCATACAGCCGACAGTTTAAAAAGATTCCCAACTTGAAAGTTTCATGTTACGTCTGAAGACTAATAGATAAAGTCGACCTGCTGTGTCAACGTTTAGTCTAGTCGCTTTTGTTGCGTCTAGAAATGAGATAATTGCAAATTTTACTGAAATAAATGTGACTAAGCCGTGATAGCCCAGTTGGTAGAATGCTTGCCTCTCACTTTGAGGTCGCAGGTTCGAATCCAGCACAGACCTAAACCAATGATTGTCGAATTTGTTTTCGAATTCATGTTTGGATCATAAATGAATATCACGTGCTCAGTGATGAAGGAAAACCCACATTTGGAGGTATGTGATTTGAGACTCCACCAACCCGCAGTGGAGCAGCGTGGTGGAGTATGCTTCACACCCCCTCCGGTTGATTGAGGGGAGGCCTGTGCCCAGCAGTGGGACGTATATAGGCAGTTTATGAATGAATATCAAATCAAAAATCAAATCAAAAATCATTTATTTCAGACATGATGGTCCATATTACATTAATTAATTACACACTTAAAAAAATAATAAATAAATAAATAAAATTAAGTTAAATTAAAATCAAAATTAAAACCAAAATAAAAATTAAAATACAATAAAATTAAAATTACAAAATTACTAGTAGTTTATATATATGATGATTTGAGATAGGCAGTCGCTTTTGTAAAAAAAACTGGACCTGTCAAATCTTCAAGTTAGGTAAGCGGACCCTGTGAAAAAGGGGATAATGCTAGGGAGATGATGATGACATTGTAAGTAAAGGTGTGATTATCAAAACATCATTCTCGCTTTTGCATTTAATGCTTGTGAAAAACAGCCAGTCTACCCTTTGTATAGGAACCAAAGGACACACCAACACTAAACCCAACCCTTAAAAACACACAAAAAACCCTGATTTAAACCCTTGAAAGGTCTAATTTCGCCGGCTGCTTCCTACTTAGTGTTCACGGAGCGAGTAATATTTCCACGAAAGAGCATCGAACCTACTACCCTACGGAGCCCTTTAACTACCCTACCTGACAACAATACGAAAAATACTTACAGCTGTAATAAAAGCTAGCAACGATACAATCACGCACACTACAACGGGGGCCATGTTTGAAAATTTTTGAGTTTGGTCTAAGGCGAAAAATGTGGGCGAAAAAAGTATCTTTGGCTGTTTTTCAAATGAGATGTACGTATATAAGGAATAAGTAAATATATCTACTTCTCATAAAAATAGTATCACAAACACTCCGAAAAGTACAATAAAATATAACTTTAATTAAATTTGAAACATTAAAAATTTTATCATCATCACTAATTTAAGAGCCACGCTCTTGTCGGTGTAGCATTCTCCATTCTTGTCTATCAAAGACGAATTCCTTCACCTCCTTATAAGACACGACGTTCGCCTTCTCTTTAATCCGTTCCATGTAAGCTCTTCTTGGTCTTCCCCTTCCTCTCTTTCCTTGTAGCTTCCCTTCTATGATGTTTTTAATAAATACGTCGTGTCTTATTAAGTGTCCAATCATCTTGTCTCTTCTGTTCTCAATAACTCTCAATATTTGCCTCTTTTCCTTTACTCTTACTAGCACTTCCTCATTAGATTTTTTTATTCATAATGCTTGTATTTTTTAAAGCACAATAAAAGTCTTTTCTCTAAGATGATTCCTCGTAGTAGAATGAGTACTTCCATAAATAATAAGTCTAATTTATAACATAGAACCTTCGAGAAGAAGTTTGAAGACTGATTTGTCCGTAGATTATTCACCGTACGCTTACCTAGAAGGCCTGCTTGATAAACGTACAAGCAGTTAAAGTTACTTCATCCTTAAAAAACATCAAATTTGTCCACACCATTACCAACCATAATTTCCACACTCAAAACTTAATCCCGTTAGCATGCAAATCTCGTCGCTTAGCCCCCACTCACACAGACGCGGTTAGGACATCGCGACGGGCAACGGGAAATCGGCTATGCACAATGGCTGGGGTTTCCCGTTTTAAAAGCCTCCCCGCGCCCCTTGGACAATAATTCAGCTTCACCCTTCCAAAGTGCAAGGGCGCAGTTAGAAGGGCAGGTAGAGACGAGGAATCGATAGTCGAGGGTTTTTAATCGCTGTTTGCCAGATGATATTGCTGCTAGACGCTAGTAGGTCTCAATTATTTTAGCTGATGTAAGACACTTCCCAAGATACAGGCTTAAGCTTAGTTTGGGACTCAGGGTTTAACAATTAATTTGTGCAATCATGTATTGTGTAAACCCAAATTGTAAACCTAAATTGTACAAATCTATTTTATAAAATAAATCAATTTATTATTATTATTATATTATTATAATTGCACTACTTTTTATTAGGTGCTTATATATTTTTTTTTACCATCTGACATATATATTTATTAGCGGTTTTTATATTATTAAGGCCTTAAATATCGCTGGTGTAGATGCAACGTCCTGCAAAATTACATAAGCAATTTGACTGCAGGATCAGAGTCTCACTAAGACATGGTTAAATTACAAAAAATAAGAAATAGGTAGGTACCTGCTAAATTAAATACAATAATTTTGAAAGTCTGACTTTTCATAAGCGAAAGAAATAATATCCGAAAGATAGGCACAGTTACTTAATGAGTACGTAAGAAATGAAAGGAAGTAGAATTTGTAGTCACAACAAATTTTCTATGCACGAAGAATACGAATTTATATTGTACGAGTATTTGAGCTCTTATGAGCTCTCAAGCTCATAAAAACCATTTTGACTCCTGTTTGAAAGCTGGTAAACACTTTTGTCTTTGTCTGGTCGACAACGAACAGTCAACTAAAATAAAAGAATAATAAATACATAACATAAACAGCCTATATACGTCCCACTGCTGGGCACAGGCCTCCCCTCAATATACCGGAGGGGGTATGGAGCATACTCCACAACGCTGCTTCACTGCGGGTTGGTGGAGGTGATTAAACGGCCAATAGCCGAGACCAACGGCTTAATAATAAATAAATTATAAAATAATTTGTAAATTAGATAATATAACAATTCCTTAGGTGTACGTACACACCTTTCTGGTTTGTACTTTTTTGTTTATGTGTGTTTGTATATATTATATATGTCTGCATAGATAATAAATAAAAAAAACTATTATGGATGGACGATGGCTATGGACGATTTTTCAAAGAATAGTTTTACCTCACACCTTGCGGCTTCTAGACAAAACATTAAAATCATCGACAAACAGGCCCATGCCTAGTGCATCGGTCATAGCTAGGGTGCATCGCGTTATCCATACCGACCCCAGACTACGTCCCGCGCATGTCAAATTTACACCGAGCGCTAATTGTGTTTGCCCGTTATTCGGTTATGTTATTTGTAAACGGTTATTTAGGGCGCGTGTGTGTGGGTAGGCCTTAAGCTTTTTTGAGCAATAACTGCATGTATTCATTGTAAATACAGTGTTATTAAAAAAAAAACAGACTATAGATAAACTGGGTTTAAAATAACAATCGACGCCACGAAAGAAGTCTACGGAATTTTAATGGAACTAATTGATAGTCACAATAATTCGGGACTTCTTTCTCTCGTGTATGTAACTGATAGCCCTATAGCAAAATTATCGAATTAATACGAGATTAATCAATAGTACATCAATCAATTAATAACATAATTTGAAGTGTGTATGCCTGTTATTTAAACTTTAATATCTGAACTGCTAAGTGCATATTTCTTTCACAATCCAAACAAACATTTCACATGCTCTACTTCTTTCAAAGTTGACATGATGACTATTGATAACTATTGCGTAATACGTCAATCTACACGCTCCAATGAACGGACAAACGATTCATTGTATTCAACCATATTCAACCTATCGATGTATACAGGATGTTAGTGGCATCATAACGAAAACTTTGAGGGTGATTTAGACTTTGATTCTGAGTAGTTTTTAAGTAGAATTTTCCGTCCGTGAAAATAATCTTAAAAAACACTTAAATGTTCATGAATTTTCCATGAGGAAATTCCACTCGAATCATCCCTGTCAGTAATCGTTACAATTTCACTTACACCCTGTACAAGTACATACAGGTAGCCATACAAGTAGGTATGGGTTTGTGAATTTTCTCTCTCAATAGAAAAGAATTAAAAATTATTATTAATTTTAGTTATGTATGCCATAAATAAATAAATAAATAAATTGACAATAATTTACAAACACTAAAAAAAGTCATGAATTTTACGACGGAAAATTCCACTAGATATTAACTAAGAATCATGGTCTGAATCTTGTCCGGCTATCTGCGGCAAATCTACAATAAGTCACATCAAAAAAAAAAACATGGTCTGTGTGATCCCCCTTAGCATTCGTTACCATGTCACTAACATCCTATATATGTATTACTATAATTCAACATATATCCACCAGTTGGAGACTTCTCCTGCAGAGTGTGCGGTAAAGTTTGCCGCTCTAGGATTGGCTTGCACAGCCATGAAAGAAAGTGCATTTCTTCGAGGCAATGACGTCATTAATCGTCTGAAACAGATGTATAAGGCCAATGATGAATTCAACATATCAGTTTCATTCACAAATCCACTCACAAATCAAAGGTGAAAATGTTTTATTGACTTCATTCGACTATTTGGTGAGCCGTGGTAGCCAAGCTGGTAGAACGCTTGCCTCACTTTGAGGTCGCAGGTTCTACACAAGCCGAGCACATTGTTTGTTTTTTTCTTCTCTTGTCGTCATATTATATAACTTGTCGTTGTAAATGAAACCACTTTACCTATTTGTATTTTACGTTTGAAATTCCTTAAAAAAATTATATCCGAAACTAACGGATAATCCGAAACAATTTATTATCCGTATCCGTAACCATATCCGGTATAACAATCGTTCTTAAATCCGTATCCGAAATTTCATATCCATAACATCCCTGTTGCTAACAAACTAATACCTACCAAAGAGCATTCCGGCTGGGGGATCCGGGTCTTCATAATTGTATTACCACGCCGGGAACACCCGCATAGTTGTATAACGAAACCAATTACCGACCTACGAAATATCATAGATACATCCCTAGACTATGTCATACTTCTTCTTCTATCGTGTGGGTTGTGAGGTGGATTACCAATCTCATCAACCTTGGTATCAGGGTTATTATTGAGCCGCCAAAGGCTCCTGACATGGCTCATGTAACGACTACGTACTTACATCAGTAAGTAGAAAGTAAGTTCCGAAGCACAGCTCATCTTGCTTTCGGACAATAGGGCGATCAGCCCGCAATGGCCTAAACAAACCAGGACTCGTGATTTTTATGATTAATCCCCACCGGGATTCGAACCCGGGACCTCCGGAT
The DNA here is from genome assembly GCF_024362695.1 of Pectinophora gossypiella. Lineage (NCBI taxonomy): Eukaryota > Metazoa > Arthropoda > Insecta > Lepidoptera > Gelechiidae > Pectinophora > Pectinophora gossypiella. Next base: position 2,974,019 of record NC_065409.1, read on the forward strand.
CGGGAGCCCAAAGTTCAGACACTGGTCCACGGAGGCCGTTTTCAAACTTGTATACAGTAACTACTTCCCTTTTTGTCTGGAATAGTTTAGAAGTTTGCGAAGGGAAAAGTTTTACAAAGTTTTGAAAATTAAACAGCGGTCTCGTTAGACGCGCCTGAGCGATAATTACTCTATCCTTTGTATGTGTTTACCTACCTTATATTGTACCTTATGTATATCCTGCGCAAACGACGTTTTTCCGATTTCTAGACTCCGATACTATACTCTACTTCTTCTTCTATCGCGTGCATTGTGAAGTGGATTACCAACCTCAGCAACCCTGGTGTCAGGGTTATTATTGAGCCGCCATCAAAGGCCCCTGACATGACTCTTGTAACGACTACGTATTTACATCAGTAAATAGTAACCGGGACCAACGGCTTAACGTGCCTTCCGAAGCACGGATCATCTTACTTACTATACTATAAGTACATAATATATGTCCCACTGCAGGGCAAAGGCCTCCCCCGCTCTTTCCACCATCTCTGTCTGTTATAAACTCCTAGGGTAGTTTCCAACTAGTCAAATCAGTTAATTTGTACTAAACGTCAAAACACGAAATTACTATGGAATTTGTATGAAAGCATCCTGTGACGTCATAGAATAACGTGTAAAAATTTCGCACTCATTATTACATTTGCCATTATTAAAATACATACATAAATACGTTAAATAGAAAAACTAAAACATTTTTGTCACCTTTAGATCTGTCTTTATTTAGTAATCAGAATTTCGTATTTTATCTTTGACCTAGGAAGTTTCATATTTTCGTTTGATCTCTTTACATTTTAAATATTTGAACATTAACATCAGGAATCGGGCCCGATGAATTGACACATGACGTAAGCTCACGACTATATCCCAAATGGGGTAGTCGGAGGTACATCCATTTATTTTTGTTATGTTGCCCGATATATTACGTAAGTATGTTATTTTTTGTGTGTGTGTGTGTGTGTAGTGTAATAAGCCGTTTAAGATAATGCAGTCTACCTATTTGTAGTGGATATTATAACCAATAGCATGGTATAAGAAAACCAGGGGCCTGTTTAATAAAACTTACAATTGTAAATTACAACGACAATTTGATGTTTATTGCGTAGCTAATATGAAACTGCAAAATATTCGTGATCACACACTCCGCAATGTACATCAAATTGTCATTGTAATTTACAATTGTAAGTTTTATTAAACAGGCCCCTGGTATGCTCAAACGTGACAGCTAACATTTCAAGGTTAGATCAGCTGACAGCGTTGCCATTTTATGAAAAATAAATTACCCAGGACCAATTTTTTTATATTTACTTTGCAAGGAAATTTTAAACTGTTAGTAAAAGATTTACTTACAGTTTTAATGATTTTTATACCTATATTATGTGACGAGTAATAGTAATTAAATACATTAGTCAGTAATTAATTTAATTTTCAATAATAACATTTACGTCCTTTAAATGTTGGAGATACTAATTAAATGGTAACACAGTGGTAACACTTACGTCATCAAAGGGCTAGCAATGGCGGCTTGTCATAGGATTGAGCATACCAGAGGGTTAATAAAGCCACATCGAAGCAATTCATCTAAAAATGCATACTGCAATTCGTCATTTGCGCATATGAAAGTAAGTGCGCAATACAAACAAATGTCAAACAGCAACATTGATTTCTTAGATGAATTGCTTCGATGTAGCCTTTTTAACCTCTCCAGTCTTCTTATACCAATGAAATGAAATGAAATTTATTCGCTCTACAGTGGTACAAAATATCTTAAATATACATTGGTGCTAATTCCTGTAAATACCATCTAATTTTATTTTAAGTTATATCTGTCATTTTCTTATCCGCCGAAAAGAAAAGGGACGGGTAATCGACAAGCATAAAATTTATGGAACACACGTCAATTTTAAGCACAAATCTAAACCAACCGTCTAAAAATTTTACGTCCGTCAATAACCCGACACAGTTAAGTAGACAGCACGTCAAACGGATTGCATACCAGACGTACCTTTTGATTCGCCCGGGTTATTCATTCATTTACTCATTCTTCCTAAAATTAAGAGCTGTGAATCATCCGTCCCTTTCCTTTTCGACGGATATGAAAATGACGGATATAACTTAAAATAAAATTAGGCGGTGTCTGCAGGAATCAGGGCCATTATATCAATAAAAGTCCATCACTCAACCATACAGCGTGCGAATATTAATATTAAATAATTTATAATACCATGACCAATAGTATCTCATTATCATGTTCCTTTCAACATTTACTTACAAAATGTACACACACATAAAGAGCATCTAATAACATATTAATTATATTCCCGTCTATCGCCTGTAATAACTGCGATTGGATGTCTTAATCCGACCAAATTGGATGGCACGTCGAACTGATATAATGATGTCGAGTCGAGAGGGATGTATTCATTAGTATCGTAATATTGATTAGCGTCTGAATATCAAGTGTCTAGTCTTTGTTTCATAGAGATGGAATATGCTCGTTATAAATCACTTCACGGTATAAAATGATATAACTATCTTCTTCTATCGTGTGAGTTGGATTACCAACCTTATCAACCCTTGTGTCAGGGTTACTATTGAGCCGCCAAAGGCCCCTAACATGACTCATGTAACGACTACGCACTTAAATCAGTAAGTAGTAACCGGGACCAACGGCTTAACGTGCCTTCCGATGCATGGATCGTCTTACTTTCGGACAATCAGGTGATCAGCCAGTAATGTCCTAACCAGACTAGGGATCACAAAGTGATTTTTGTGATACGTCCCTAACGGGATTCGAACCCAGGACCTCCGGATCGTGAGCACTGGACCACTGGACCACGGAGGCCGTTATATATACTACCACCTACGCTACTAACATTATCTTTTAAGTTTTATTCATGTTACTAACCAATTGGATCTATGTTATCTTAAAATTAAATAAATAATAATAATAATAATATATCTAACTACAGATCATACAACCAATTGGGCTAATCAGAGGTTCATCTAGATGAACTGAGTACCCACGCTTCACCGAGCCTTCTACAAAGTGACTCGTGTTGAGCCGTATCGCTATCTACGGTTGAGCCAACTGCACTACGTCAAGTATACACTGCCCAAGTATAGTTGATACTAGATGTTACGGAAAAGAATAATATTATCAACTCCACTTGGGAAGTGTATACTTATGTTTTCAGCTACAGATTTTTTAAATTGCCACCATTTCTCTTGTACAACCTTCGTTGCCTAGATTCTAGTCGAGATTTGTTTGAACTTTCTTTTATAATCATTTATATTCCTTAGCTAACAAAAATTACAAAACATAACATGAGGTGGAATAATAAATATACACCGACACCTTGCCAGGTATTTTTAAGTCCCACAACATAAAATGTACCCTGGGGAACTCAGATCTAGTCGCACAGATAATAAAATACGCAGCACTGAAACAATTCAACTGTCTGCCTGTAAAATATTTTCAACAAATGTATTTTCGTTGTGAAATTCCAAAAATCTGCGTGCGCCCATCACCCCAAAGCTGACGCGTGACCGAACAAAGGTAATGACGTACACTGCCGGCCGTGATTAATGGCACACCGGGTTAATTCCAGTTATGGACGCAAGTGTAATCGTTGTGAAAGGGCGCTGTTCACGCTTCATGCCGAACAAGAACAATCTAGTGCTTTTTGAATTAACTATCATTAATCTTCTGATAGGGCAAGTTTTGGAAAAAATAATACTGTTGTTAGTCAGATGATCTGCTTGTTACTTGGTTGTGGTTTATTTATTAATTGGTTCATTGGAATTCCTGAATTATGAACTATGAATATTTATTTAACCGATGGGATAACCGGGTGTACTCGTGTTACTCAGTTTCTCTCTTGACAGATAGAGTACTATTCCGTGATTGGCTACAATATCAATGAATTTACAGGATTTCACAGTTTCAATCAATCACACTTGCACACTGATAGGATTCACGATTAGGCCTCTGTCACCATGCGGTTGAAAATCAGGTATGCTCAATCCTATGACAAGCCACCATTGCTAGACCTTTGATGACGTAAGTGTTACCACTGTTGTACTATTAAATTGGTATCTCCAACATTCCATGGACGTAATTTTTATTATTGAACTTTAAGTGAATTACTGACTAATGCATTTAATTACTATTACTTGTCACATATATAAAAATCATTAAAACTGTAAGTAAATATTTTACTAAAAGTTCAAAATTTTCTTGCAATTATAACAATATTCTTCGTGGGTAATTTATTTTTTACGAAATGGCAATGCAGGGTGGGATGACGTCAGCTGATCTAACCTTGAAATGTTAGTTGTCACTTTTAAACATACCTGGTTTTCTTATACCATGACATGCGTCCATCTTAGAACAAAATAATATTAGAAGTGGATACGAGTTTTCTCGGTGATTACTTATATCTCTGTCCATCTCGATAGGCGATATTGTATATGCCTAAAAGAAATACCACACAAAACCTTCAGATCTTAAGATCAAAGTCTCTTCACAAGTTATATTATGCAATATTACTTGTCATTCCAATATATGCCTTGATGCGTATTAAAAAACGTCTGTTATTCATTGAAAATATGAGTAAAAAAACTTTGAAATGAACCCTAGTCCGGTAAATAGCTTTAAATTGCACCCTATTGTGGTAACAAATAGGCAACTTTAATAACAATAACAGAAAAAACAAAATGACTCACTGTATGATTTTGACGTTTGACAAATCATTGGCCTGTGCAAGGGGTCGTGATTGTGATTTATACATAAACTTAGTAAATGTTACTATGTGTTGAGGCTTGTCGTCGTAAACATAATGTGGGTAGTTATGCAAATTACAAAACGCGCCGAGCGGCCACCGATATGACTAATAAAAGAGTTTTTTATTAGTTTACCCATTATTTTGCAAGGGCTTGTACGTGTGCGGTTTTTCATTTTCCGTTTTTATTGCAGACTTCGTCCGGGTGAGGTTTCAATAGGTACTTTTATTTTTATTTTAAATTAAGTAAGTAAATAGTGTAAAGGGCAGCAGTAACTGTCAGTACTATTCAGAAGCGGAGGTCAGGAGTCCTTGTACAGCTTTGAAATAGACTACTCTGGGCGCCATCCCTTTCGCGTTAGAATACTGCGAGCGGAAGGCAAGAGGGAAACCACTGCCCTATTTTTCCCTAAAAAAGTAGCATGGAGAATGCTACGTCGACAAGAGCGGGGCTCTTAAATTAACGATGATGATGAATGTAAACACTAACGCATTTTGGTTTAAATTATATCCTTGTCTGGTTTGGTTCTAGCTACTCCGCGACTTCAGCTTTCTAGCTAGTTTTCCGTTATCAACGATATGCGTCAACAATTTCGATCTAACATAACACAAGCTGATAACTATATGTAGATATATCCCTAGGGCTTGTGAGAGGTACATCGTGGGAACATCACAAGATGAACCGAGTATCTATGCTTCACCTAAGCTTTCTGTTAGACCGACGTGCTAAGTGATCGTTCTATCTATTCGCAATTCTAATTGGTGTTTCAAAACACAGATACAGATAAAATCACTTTGACTTTTATAATGTTATTTCATAGATACATACATAAACTCACGCCTATTTCTGTCAGGGGTAAGCAGGAACTATGGAATTCCATTTGCTTCGATCCTGACACACTTCTCTCGCTTCCTCCTCATTATTCAATCCTTTCATACAACACGCCAGTTCAGAGTAGATCGTACTAAACATATCCAATTTTTCTCCAAATTCAAAGTTATTTAGATTTATAATTATCTACGTAAAAAACTATTTTCAATGCGCTGCCATTTAAATTCAGTTTCATATTTTAATACCATTTCTAGCTATAAATACAAAGTTATTTAGATTTATAATTACGTAAAAAATAGTAAGTTTTTACGTAATTATCTAATCGAATCTAATCTAGGCCTCTAAGGCCTCCTCTTCCTCTTTCCATTTTTCGCGGTCCTGTGTGTACATAATTATAAATCTACTATTTTTTACGTAATTATAAATCTAAATAACTTTGTATTTATAACTAGAAGTGGCACTAAAATATGAAACTAAATTAAATGGCAGCGCATTTCCGTTGTTTGATGGAAAACCAATTCGCCGAGTTTAATTACCTGGTTCCGTGAACATCTGTGAATTCCGAATATAAATTAAATTTTCTAAATTAACTCGACAGCAAATTACCGCACTGACACCACTCAACCACTGGACCACAGAGGTCGTTGATACGTACTCTATGATAAAAACACACAAGGCTTAGGCCTATTTTGATCGTGAATTTCCAAAATTAAATTACTAAAGTCTAGGCTGCATGGTGCTTAGATCTTTGCCTGCCTTATATAAGGCGAATTTAAACAAAAACAACAACGAATACTCACAAGACAGAACCTCTTTCGCCACAATCAGAACATAAACATCTAAATGTCAAGTAAATATTTCAAACAACACACAAAGTTGAGAAAATCCCATGAAAGCTTAAAACCTGAACTATCTTTAAACTTTTTGAAAAAATACATTAGTAAAATAGTATTAAAACATTGGGGAATTTCACAACCGTTATAGTTATTGTCCAAAGTCTAAAATATATTGTGGTATATAAGAGAGCGACTGAATTATTTTAAAATTGCTACGGTACAAGTTAAGGTAATTACTATTTATGTACTTAGTACTCACAGTGGAGCAGCGTGCTGCATTATGCTCCGAAACTATATAGTATATACTATACAAACAATGAACAATATAAAACTATAAACAATAAACAATAAAGAATATATAATAATAATACATACATAACATAAACAGCCTATATACGTCCCACTGCTGGGCACAGGTCTCCCCTCAATCAACCGTAGGGGGTATGGAGCATTCTCCACCACCCTGCTCCAATGCGGGTTGGTAAAGGTTTTTAAGGCTAATAGCCGGGACCAACGGCTTAACGTGCCCTCCGAAGCACGGAATCATCTTAATAATAATAATATAATAATAAAAAAGTTTATTTAGGTAAAATCTACGACACACATATACATTTACAAGATTAAAATATCCACACATTAACATTAATATTTAGTTGGAAAACATAAAGGTATATGGGTGCCGCAGTTCACCAAAAAGGCCAGGGTTCAGAATAAGTATATAGAAAGTACAATCAAAGAGCAAAAGTGCCGTGAGCCCAGCGAATTATTTGTAAACAGTGGTGAAATTATGAACCATTAGTTGTCATAATTATAAAATTTGTCGGCGTTAGTTATGAATTAAGAAGAGAAATTGATCAAATCGGAAAATAAAATGAAGTTACATCACTTCCGTTATGAAGTTGCAACGCTCCGACGAAAGGTGGCGTACGGCCAGAGCTGCGTGAAGTCGGAGAGTCACTACAGAGTCGTCGTGTCGAGCGGACGTGTACTGCACTGCCGTTCTAGTCGGGCAGTCTGCCGCGAACCTTCGTCATGAACGGACGTGTCGAATAATTACGATCGGAAAGTGGAGTGCTATAGTCGCTCACCTATAACTTGTAGGGACGTCAAGAAAGTGTGATCGGAAAAGAGCACGTGTCCCGATGATTCGGTCCGAATATAGGAACCATGGGTGGTGGAGGGCAAGTAGAGGGCGAGTAGCCCCTTCGCGCTAACGTCCTTATGCGCGCTAGATAACGAGAGACTGTGTAACCGTTACGAATACCGTGACGTTGCCGTGAGTGTGTACCTTATGCTGTGACTTTATTTAATCGTGATACAAAAACTATGTGGAAGTAAATAAAATGATTGTGATACTGATGACGGCCATTATTGTCTTCTAACGCCCACTCTTCTAACGCCCACCCTCCATTCTGATGATGATGTTACGCGACCGACCCCCACTGTTACGACATCAGAAGCGGGATTAGTGGACTTGGGTGAAGACAACGTGATGCGACGTTCACAACAAGACAATGCAAGTTTCGATTATCACAATCAGAAGAAGATTATGATGATTATCACATTCGTGTGACCACGTGATGAAGATGTAGTGTCATGCCTGAATTTGGAGATGGACCTGACTTTGAAGTGACCTGGACCTTGTTAATGATCGGCATCACTACATGCCGTAAGATATGATGGCGTGAACATCACAATATTTCCATAATGTGTGCAGTCGTGTTTGGAAATTATGGTACCTCGACTTGGAAACTGTTATTACGGTGAGTCGTTTTCATACTGGAACCTTATTGTTATTGACTTCATTGCTATGTGAATTTTCGTTTCTAATAATGAGGAAATTGATTTAAAATTAACTTGGAAATTACTATTTCCCTTTGTTTAAAAAGAAAATTGACGAGACATATTGTGTCAATCCGTGTCAATCATAACCGCGTTTTCCAATCTGTTTTCATCATCGTCAAATCTTTGTATTTTGGTCTAAAAATATTTCGAATCAGTTTAGACACGCTTAACCTGCGTGGTTAAAGTTGTATTTTCTCACTCCAAGCAAAAAGAAATTAATCATGACATGATAATTGAGTCTCGTTAAATAACGTGTTTTGTAATCTACCGTCATTCATCAAATGTTTCAATATTCAATATTCTTTATTTGTAATCTTTTTAAACCGATTGAAAGAAAGTCATGGAATACGATAATACAGTGAATTCTTTTGTTTCATGTCATAACTTGCCACGTGGTTCGGCAACTGGTGGATTGCTAGCGGCGATGTAAGTGGTGCGGCTTGAGCTGTAGCCGTGTAAAGTGACGACATTATGGCAGCGCGTTGTATACCAGCCGGACTTGCTGCACTGGCGCTGTTGAAGACCTAAACCATGTCACAAGACCAGTGGTTGATCTTTTATTGGAAATTCTTATAAGTCCTGGTGAGTCGTATTTGTTTTACCTGATTTGAAAGGTGGGAAGTTTTTATAGGATACAAACGAATATAGTGCAGAAAGTTCTCTTTTGTTCACTTTAGTTAAATTGGAAATCGCAATGAAGTGAAGTAAACATTGCGAAGTAAAATAATTTGGATTATGATTAAGTGAAATAGACTTGAAAAAATGCCTCGAAGCGAATTGCCTTCTGAGTTAAATGTTACTGATTTAGAGAGTGAATAAGATGTTACACGGCACACATACTTTGGTATTGTTATTTTCTCTTTTGTTGTTGTGCTGCATTTCCAGCGTAGTCGTAACTGCAGTCCCGTTAGAGGCTGTTCAGGGCGCGGTGTGCGACTGGAGGTGTGGTGAGTGTGTAGGTCCATGGGGACCTGGTTTTAGTGGTATATGATTACCTTGTGGAAATGACCAATGATGGTCTGTTATGAAAGTGGCAAATGGTTGCCAAACTGTGGCTCCAGCGTAGTCGTAACTGCAGTCCCGTTAGAGGCTGTTCAGGGCGCGGTGTGCGACTGGAGGTGTGGTGATTGTTTAGGTCCATGGGGACCTGGTTTTAGTGGTATATGATTACCTTGTTGAGTTGACCAATGGTGGTCTGTCATGAAAGTGGCAAATGGTTGCCAATGTTGACTTATCACCGAGTATTTATGTGCCCGTGTATGTGTGTGTAGAATGAACAGTCTAAGATATTTTTTGTTTCTTTGATCATTGTTGTTGTTGATGTTGATTGAGGCATTCTTTCAAATTGTTTACTCTGTGTGGTGATGCACACGGGAAATCCACTTGATGGATATGTGTACTGAAGTCTCATGTAGAGCTCATGTAGAGTCACAAGTAGAGCTCATGTAGAGTCACAAGTAGAGCTCATGTAGAGTCACAAGTAGAGCTCATGTAGAGTCACAAGTAGAGCTCATGTAGAGTCACAAGTAGAGCTCATGTAGAGTCACAAATAGAGCTCGGACGAGTCCTTTATAGAGTCTCATGTCAGGTCAGGAATGACCGAGCGAACTTGGATACTGTGCTGTGGTATATTGTTTCAGATTAACACACGAGGACGTGTGTCACGCAGGATGGCCGTGTCGGCGTTAGTTATGAATTAAGAAGAGAAATTGATCAAATCGGAAAATAAAATGAAGTTACATCACTTCCGTTATGAAGTTGCAACGCTCCGACGAAAGGTGGCGTACGGCCAGAGCTGCGTGAAGTCGGAGAGTCACTACAGAGTCGTCGTGTCGAGCGGACGTGTACTGCACTGCCGTTCTAGTCGGGCAGTCTGCCGCGAACCTTCGTCATGAACGGACGTGTCGAATAATTACGATCGGAAAGTGGAGTGCTATAGTCGCTCACCTATAACTTGTAGGGACGTCAAGAAAGTGTGATCGGAAAAGAGCACGTGTCCCGATGATTCGGTCCGAATATAGGAACCATGGGTGGTGGAGGGCAAGTAGAGGGCGAGTAGCCCCTTCGCGCTAACGTCCTTATGCGCGCTAGATAACGAGAGACTGTGTAACCGTTACGAATACCGTGACGTTGCCGTGAGTGTGTACCTTATGCTGTGACTTTATTTAATCGTGATACAAAAACTATGTGGAAGTAAATAAAATGATTGTGATACTGATGACGGCCATTATTGTCTTCTAACGCCCACTCTTCTAACGCCCACCCTCCATTCTGATGATGATGTTACGCGACCGACCCCCACTGTTACGACAAATTTATGTTTTTGTAGGTGTTTTTGGTCTACCTATTACAGAAACGACATGTAACCAGGAGGTCTTAAATGCAACCAGTTAATTTATTACGCTGCAAGCAACTGATTGTACTTTTGCACCTTATCGTACATAAAAAAGAAAAACAAATTACAAAAGTGAGAATGTAAATTACAACCAACAAAAATCAATCAGCATCTTTAAAACTAGGTACCAACCTTTTATTTGTGAGCTTTTATTCATTCTTCTTTATATTATAATATAAAAATAAATAATGTAAATAAAGATGTTTTAGTAGATGAATTTAGGGTTCATTTTGTTAGTAAAACAATGACTTAACACATTCAATGTGTAACTGAAAATTTGATATCAACCAACGTAAACGTGCAATGTGCGTGTGTGTACATCCAATGTTATTTTTCTATAAACACATTGGAATTTATGGACACAGACACACCATGGCAAGAAAAAATGTGCCCCACATATGGGGTATGCAAGTATGAGTTTCAAATTTGACCCATATGTGGTTTATACACAGTGAACGTGTTAAGAACTATGTTACTACGATGAACTGAACTAATCTGTTATGTTACTGAACTGTGTTCCGTATACTAGAAAACAATTTTCCCAATTAAAACACATAATAACGGGTTCTTACCGCGTTTAAAGTGGGGATATGAGACTTGATATTACACACTATGGCACTTGCAACAGTGTCGAAATATCGGGAGTCTCATATCCCTACTTTAAACGCGGTAAGAACCCGTTACTATGTGTTTTGATTATGATAATGACCGCGTAAACGTAAAACAATAATTTTGAATCAAATCCTGAACAAAAAACATACCTAGAGACACAAACCTATGAAGTATCTAGCACCCGTCGCCATCCAGTTGTAAAAGCAACGTCTATATTAAACGCAGTCACCCAGTCCATTGATACGTCACCCCTTTGACGCCGTATCAAGCTCGTGTTGTTTCAGACATACAGACAAACACACCGACGCTTTGTACACGCCCTCACTTGATGACTAATGAAAACCTCCACTGCAAACTTTACATTTGCACTCACCAAATGTCCCAATTCTAAAAACCACAGAAGACAAGCGGAAATCATAGCAGCAAATATAAGTTTGTCGTTTTGATTCGAATCAAATTTGAAAAGACCTCCGACTATGAATATGGAAGTACGTTAGTTATTAATGTCAAGAGGGTCGTCAGAGTTCAAATTATATTGGTGTGTTTATTTTTTGGACTGAATGTGGGTGGTCGTGTAATTAAGAGTGCGAATGATGGGCCTTTTTTAAGGGTTTTTGTAACGAAACCGGCTATGAAGGAGTGTCTACGTCACGAGCTGATGAGTGACTCTGTGAAAACACGGTGATAGATAAGCACGAACAAAGGAATTTTTGGGCGGAAAAATACGGTTGAAACCATTTTAATTTCTTTTAAAACAGCTGGCAGTATAATTAGGGAAAGAAAGCATGTTTGTCTTCGCCTTGTATATTACTTTACCTGACTTTTTTAAAATAACAATAAGGTATAATAACTATTAGTCCTTTGCTAACATACTTTTATATTGGGCACTGTAATAAGTAGGTATTTATTAATGTGCACTCAAAAAAATAATTTCTTACTTATCGCAGCAATAATATACAGGTGTAAGCGACATCGTAACGAATACTAAGGGGGATGATTCAGCTCATTATTCTGAGTTAATATCAAGTGGAATTATTAATCGCAAAAGTATATAATTAAAAGTAATGTAAAAAAACTTGAATTTTGTGACGGAAAATTTCACTTGATATTTACTCAGAATTATGGTCTGAATCATTCCCCTATAGTATTCGATACGATGTTACTAACACAATAATATACAGAAAAAAACAAACGACCGATCTGACAAACCACGATGTTGAGGCGGTGCAAGGCCTTTTGTACCATCAGTAATATGTTTTGTCTCTTTTGTACTTTAAATAACTTAATATAAATTTAACTTTATCTTCTCTTTGTCCTCAGGCTTCAGCAGCGCACTACCAAAGCCAGCTGACGACCCTGAGCGCGGAGAACGACCGTCTGCGTGGTCAGTTGTCGGCGCTGTCGGCCGGGCTGGGCGGCGAGCAGGAACGTCGACTCGACGATGTCGCTCAGCAAGTTGTGCGCGCGCTGCTCTCTCAGAAGGTAAGCATAAGACAGCGTTAAGTGACAATATGACCGTCCGCGTGATGAGTAAAATCGGCGACCCGACGATGTCGCAAGTTGTGCGAGCGTGAGGTGACAGTACGACCCATCTGCGTGGTGAGCAGAAGCGGCGACTGGACGATGTCGCGCAGCAAGTTGTGCGCGCGCTGCTCTCTCAGAAGGTAAGCATAAGACAGCGTTAAGTGACAATGTGAGTGTCTGCGTGATGAGCAAAAGCGGCGACCCGACGATGTCGCAAGTTGTGCGGGCGTGAGGTGACAGTACAACCATCTGCGTGGTGAGCAGAAGCGGCGACTGGACGATGTCGCGCAGCAAGTCGTGCATGCGCGGCTCTTGCAGTAGGTAAATATCGTTGAGCCAACTGACATCTCTGTAAGGAATCTATTTTAAGATAAGGGTATATCCATATAAGTTAGCCATCTAAAAAATGAAAATATACCTACATTATCCATCGTCGATACCTAATTCGTTTGTCTAGGAAGTTGTTTAGGTAGTTCGATATAAATGTATTATAATGTGGTTAAATATAAAACACGCTTACTAATTCCTGAGTATTATACAGGCTTTCAATCGATCTAATATAACCATGTGTTTACTTTAACACAATTTAAAAAAAATACTTTAAAACAATTTTTTGATAAAAAAAATACAAATCTAATAATTAAAAAAGGTATAATTTCCAAATGTTGCATTTAAATCCAAAATTACGTGTCTCCTAATCTGGTGGCGGCATTAAGATGCATCCCAGAAATTGTTTTCTCATAATTATAGCCGGGGTCCCGTGGCCGCGGATTACGCGGTGCTACATTCGCACATAAATCCTCCGAAATGGGACACTTTGGCCTTAGCCCCACCGTAATAATTTCCACAGAGTCCTGGTCCACTATAATCTGGGCCTAATCTGGCCGATAATGCGACCGTTTGTGTTTAAATCCAGTCCGCCATGTTGTTTTGGTTTTGGCGCGAAGTTTTCAAATAAAGATGGCGTCAGATGCCCGTGTCGTGAAATGTTATTGTTTGTTAAATTGTTTTGGGTAAGATGAGAGGTTTTGTGATTGAAAACTTGTGAATGTAACTTAAACTGTCGCCTTAATGTGATTTTCTCGGTCCATAACTCTGTTAATATCTTTACAATGTCGTTGTATTGTTCGAGGAAAACAAGAAATAGGGACATGAAACTGAATAGATTTTTATTCTTCTGACTTCGGAATAGTGAAATGACAAATCATCATCTCCCTTAGCGTTATCCCGTTTCTCACAGGGTCCGCTTACTCAACCTGAAGATTTGACAGGTCCAGTTTTTTACAGAAGCGACTGCCTGTCTGACTTTCCAACCCGCGAAGGGAAAGCAAGCCCAATACAGCTTAGGTCATATACGTTCGAAACGAATTTCGGAATGTGGATTTCCTCAGGATGTTTTCCGTCACCGCTGAGCACGTGATAATCATTTATAAAATCGACCCGTGCTGGGATTCAAACTTGCGACCTCATAATGAGAGTCAAGCGTTCTTCCAACTGAGCTACCACGACTCAAATGACAAATATGTCTTTAATATCTGATTGCAGACTGAAACATATCGTCAGACTTCATACTCACAAACTCATATAGAACTAAAGTAGATTAATCAGCTTAATTACCATCAAACATGATACATTACCTCCTACGCATGTCCTCTTACGGAAATTAACATAACCCAATAATCCTTTGAAAGACGCTCCCAAATGTAGGTAAGATATCTCTAATTACCCTCAGAGATAATTCCTCCTGTTGACGTCATATCATGTTATTTACTTTGCTTATGTAATATCGGTGTAAAGGGGATTAACATCGATCGCGTGGATGTGAAGATGAGGGTAATAGGCTACTTGACGACCTAGTCAAATGAGATACTTTTTACGAAACGTCAAAACGAAAGTTTTCTTTGGAGTTTGTATGGAAATACTGTCCTGTGACGTCATCAATAAAAGCGGTCAAAGGTCGTACTCATTGTTACTTAATTCGTAAATAAAAGCAGCTTTCGCGATAGCTACGCGTGTGCGTAGCGCGCGCCTCGAGGTTCCAAATGCTCATATTTGTCACATGGGTCTAGCAGCTCTTTTTAGCTGCACACACTTTTGTGAAACACTTTTGTTAAAGCAATTCATCTTAAAATGCAATATTGCTATTTGACATTGTTGACATAGCGCACATCACTCTTTGCTTTTTAGATGAATTGAAGCATCAACGTGACCTTTTTGTACTCAAAAAGTGTTTTTTATAAGACGTGTCCTCACTGGGTATCGAACCTAGGACCTTAAGAGCGTGAGCCCAACGCTCGACCACAGAGGCCGGCTATTGGGAGCGAATAAAAACAATTAACAGGTTCAGCTGCTTATTTTCCCATGTAGTAAAAACTGATTGAACGATTGTGTTCTTTCCACAAATTGGGTAGTTTCCCAGGTCAAAGATAAATTATGAAATTCTGATTACTAAATAAAGACAGATCTAAAGATGTCAAAAAACGTTTCCTTTTTTCTATTTAACTCATTTGTGAATTTTAATACAGAAAAATTTAATAATAAGTGCGACATTTTGTCATGTTTTTCTATGACGTCTCAGGTAGCTTTTTCATGCAAATTCCATAGTAATTTCGTGTTTTGACGTTTAGTAAAAAGTAGCTGATTTGACTAGTTGGAAACTAGCCTATTATAATAAGAACTGTGTGATCCTTTTTAATATGGTCGACGTTTTAAACTGTGACTCATTTTTCTTTTCATGAACTCAACGAACCTTAGTCTAAAGACTCGCTCTTCTACTTAACATCCTCATAATTTAATACCAAACTTCTATGCTTCGTTTACTTAATGTTACTCGAAAATCCTTTAAAATCATAACCGACTTAATTAATTTTATTTACCCTAAAATTTACTTTAAAATTAATTCAGTCAAGTTGGGTATTTTAATAAACAAACTTGCCTGTTTTGGTCGTATCTCGGGTGTTAAAAGTTAGCAACACTGAAATTGACTTGGTATCTTGAAGTTGGTAACACTTTCGATGTTGCCATCCTATCTGGGATCTCCCCTCGTGATTACACCCGTCAATTACTTCTTCTACTTGAATTTAATTTAACTAATGAAGCATAATTAAAATATACGCGTTTATTTCGAAGACATCTGACTAGGGGAGCATTTTCAGTTGTAATTTGATGAATCTTGCGTTTAGATTTTAGACGTAATTGTAAATGTTGCTATTACGGAAAATACTCAGCTCTGATTTTAATAACCCTGTATATTTATTTTAGAACGTGAGTTGAAGGCGAGCCATTCAAAAATACCCCGACCGTATATCAATACGGTATTTTTGAATGGCTTGAAACTATTCATGACTTTTAGTTTGTCAGTCGAGTCGTCTGATTGCTAACACCCACTGTCACCCACATTGATATTAATAAGGTTCTCTACCGGGTGAGACCCCTCAGCGTTCCCCATATATCCGACCAAGTAATTAATGCCATCTGCAGCAAATCTACAATACTTAAGTAAAAAAATGAGATTCTCTTAATTATCCGATTTGACATAGAAATGTTGTTCACAATCAATTCTGAACGATTCTTTTGGTCATCTAATGTAATGTAATGAAATAAATGTCCCCCTCCTCTTACAGAGCGTGCGCGAAGAGCTGGGTTGCGCACGCGCCCGCGTCCGCGAGCTGGAGGCGCAGAACCGCGCGCTGAGCGCCCTGTTGGTGCGACAGCTGCGCCCGCAGCCGCGGCCCTCGCCCGCCACGCCGCACACGCCACACACGCCACACACGCCGCACACGCCCAGGGATCTACAAGGTATTACATTTGCTTACTTATAAAAAAATAAGTGTAAGCATGGATGGTTTTGTGCGCGTGATGAACGCAAAGGTGGGTGGCTCAAAGAAACCTGGCGACACTCGGTTGACCGAGAATTAAAAACTCGGCATGTCATGGGAGTAAGTACAAACTTACAAACTGTATGTGATACAAACATAATTATAATACTTCATTACTTAAATACATATAAGACGAATGACCAATCTCATCATTCGTGGCGTCCATTTAAACTTTTTGTTTTAGATAGACATTTTAACTTAATAGGTCTCAAAGTAAATTAATACAATGACACTTTATTGCACCTATAATATATTATTTAGAAGTAAAATAAATGCGTGGGATTTAACTTAGCTTAGTCAGCTAAGCAGCAATTTCTTCCAGGCCATATTTTTTTGTTTTTGAACTATTTTTCTATTTTTTATTAATTATAATTAATTCAGAACGGAACTAAGCATCCGGATCATAATTTCCAGTGCACCTAGTGGACGTGGGGTCGTGCGGCTCGCTAGTCTCGTTCCGGGACTCGCCGCCGCCCGCGCACCCTGCACCACAGCCACACCCGCTCAGCCACGACGACAAGCGGAGACACCAGATATTATCTGATATCTGGACTGAGTTGAAGGTACGAAACTGCAAAAGTCGAGTCAGTTTCTTGCAAAGTTATAAATTAACTGGTTGCATTTAAGACCTCCTGGTTACATGACGTTTCAGTAATAGACCTAAAACATCTACAAAAAATAAATTTTATAATTATAACATGTAATTACACATGTAATGAACAGCCTCCGTGGTCTAGTGGTAAGAGCGTTAGGCTCACGATCTGGAGGTCCGGGTTCGATTCCCGATGGGGACATTGTCGAAATCACTTTTTGAGACTGTCCTTTGTTTGGTAAGGACTTTTCAGGCTTGAATCACCTGATTGTCCGAAAAAGTAAGTTGATTCCGTGCTTCGGAGGGCACGTTAAGCCGTTGGTCCCGGCTATTAGCCGTAAAAACACCTCCACCAACCCGCAGTGGAGCAGCGTGGTGGAGTATGCTCCATATCCTCTCCGGTTGATTGAGAGGAGGCCTGTGCCCAGCAGTGGGACGTATATAGGCCGTTTATGTATGTATGTAACATGTAATGGTTCATAATTTCACCACTGTTTACAAATAATTCGCTGGGCTCCGTGACTGAACTTTTGCTCTTTGATTGTATGTAAACGTCGTTCTTATAGACGACATGGAGAATAACTGTAGAATGTGTAAGAGGCTTTATTCTTGTCAGTACCGTAGAGAACGAATGTCTTCATAGAATAAACAAATGTTGAACATAATATAGAAAGAGCTTATTTATCTATCGTTTAAATATTAGATTACTTACTTAGCTAATAGATTTTCTAATTACAAAAATTTGAAACGAAACATTCAGAGCAATACATTTTTGAAAGAACGAGCAATACTCCTCCCAATATTTTATTTAGAGTACTAGAATAGAATCCGATCACGATCAAGTCGCTATCTCTAAATGATAAACAAATATGTTTTCAGGGTTTGGAAGTGACCCCAGCAAACCTGGCTCGTGCACTATCAGCGGTGGACCCGACGTTGTGGGCGCCGCCCACGCGCCCCGCCACCTTGAGTCTCAGCATGCCGCAGCCTGACCCTGTTAGAGGTAAGAATCTTGAAATACAAAGTTAAAAATCTCTACCTATTTTTCTAAAATAATCTAACTGGTTATGAATATCTCTGTATTCCAGGAACAAGCGAAGAAAAAGTGACAGAAGAAGAAAGCGGCGAAGTGGGGGAAGCTGGTGCAGAATCTCCTGAAAGCGGGGCGAAAGACGAGGGTTACTCCACAATGTCAAGTGACGTCCAAGCAGATGCTTCTCGACAGAGCGACCACGCCGCCGACAGAGCCTTGCCCGACCTCAACGAGGCCTCCGACGAAACAGACAACCAAACCATCGTCTCCATCAATCCGAGAGAAAGACGGCATGCCAGACTCCTAACATCAGACGCGGATTACATATACTTCCCTATTGGAGTAGCATTCGCAGGAGTCAGGGGTAGCTACCCGCCATCTCGGCCAGTCTTGCCTTTCCAACATGTCGTGAGGAGCTTCTCCGATTCACATCTCTGTCTCAAGTTCCTAGCTGGCACAACTTGCCCCACAAGCTGTCTTGACACCCCCACGCCGAGTTCAGGTGTATTAGTATTGGATCTGAAACCAGCGCCAGAGAGGCCACTCAGAAGGCCAGCTATAGCATCAACGACGAGTTCCGAGCGAGTCTCATGGGGGAGTACAGCAGATGACCGAGCTGATGGCTCACAGTATGACGCTGATTACGTCCAACACTGGCTCGAACTAGATGATGCCAGATCAGCTTTACAACAAAGACATCGAGATCTTGCAGATTTAGAATACGATAGAGCAGAACTGGAAGACTGGAGTTTATCGCTCTCCTGTGAAGATCTCAGAGACCGACAATCACCCTTCGCTGAAATAACGACGCCGGGACAAATATCATTATCAACGTTACCCAGTATTAGAGAAGACGACGCATTAGAGTTAGAAGAAGATGTTGGTGATTGTTTATGGAATGATTGTGGTTTTGCGACTATTGAAATCGACGAATGTAGAATAGGAGATGACCCAATTACCTCGGAAAAACGATGGGACTGCACAGGCACTCATTCTCCTGGCGGATCGTGGTCAGATGCTTCAGATGTGCCGGACAAGAGGTCCAGTACTGCACTAAGTGAGGATGGTGATTGTGGAAACGTGGGTGTTGATTTCACTCGAGATTTCTACCGCCTTGTCAAATATGAAAGCACAAAAAGCTTAGCCTCTAATTCTTCAAGGGGTGTACCGTCCCAAGATGCAAGCAATCACCTACGAATACATGACGTTCAAGCAATGGCTCTTCAGGATCGGGAGCAAGCGTTACAAAACGTTTTGAACTTTATTGCAGAGCAACAAAAATACTGTCGTGACAGAGAGGAGTCAGACTCGCATTCATCGCGACCAGTATCAGAAATAAGAGAGCTACCACCTCCGTACGCTTCTGCAGATTTCGATGATGATTCCGTTGGTCCACGTAGTGAAGTGTCCGAAGATAGGCAAAGGCCGGACTCTTTTGGCAGTTTCTCTGAAAACGATTCTTGTGATGTCGTCCATCCAGAACAACTGAGAATTCAATACAGCGATTCTGTATCTGAGCCAAGATCCACGCCAAGATTTATCGAAAGAGAAGATCCTTACGCTGAATCTGAAGATTACTATGACGAATTTGCACGAAATAACGCAGAAAATGACTTAGATGATCATCATCTACTCAAAGTGCAGAGAAAGAATGAAATAAATAAGAGCATCGACATGAGTCATTTGACAGATCTCGACGATCAGCCGTTAGCTCAAACGAAAGAAGAGAGGCCGTGTGATATTGAATCTAGTCGAAGCCTAGAAAACAATTCTGCTCTGAAAGAGAACACAGTCAATATAATTATAAACAAACAAGTGGCAATAAGCGAGATAGCTGAGATTGATACTTGTTTGTCGAAATCGTCGAGCTTCCCGTTCACCAGCGGTGAGACTGAACTGTCCCTCGTGGATGAGGTGTTGAGTGCTTGTAGGAGAAGCACGGGAGCTTTAGTTACCGTCCCAGAAGAGGAGGAGACCTCGTCACCAGAGACGAACTCCCCTCAAATGACTGAATCTAACACGACGAGCACTTCTACTGCTGAAACTGTGATAGTAAGTAATAAGAATGAGGCGACTCCGGTTAGGAGGCATGAGAAGAGTCGCATACCGATGCTGATGGGCGGAAAAAGGCCACCGTCGTCGCCGAGTAGGAACAGATCGAAGATCCCGGTGGCTGAGAGGAATCGCCCGGGGGCGGTGCAGTCGACGTCGGCGCCAGAACCCATCATTGTCAAACAGGAACACACGTTAAGTTTCCATGAGGCCGCTACATCCAAAGATGTTATTGAAGAACTTAACAGGTATATCCTTGGAATCACAACTACTTATTTAATATTCTATTGAACAAAATGATCACATGTCAATGTATAATTACAGGATGATCCGCCAAAGCGAAGGTGCGGCGACGACGACGGATGGGAAAGAAGTCGATAAGACACATCCTCACAAAGATGGCGCGCTATGGGCGCCTACGGGCTGGGTGCACGTTGAAAAAGACATTGACTTCAGCGATCCTAAGGTAATTAAATTACCTATTAATCACTGTCTATGTTTTATAAAAAGGAAAAAGATGTGTATAGTAGGGACCTAGGTGTGAAAAGTAGGGAGGAGACTTTTGTGTAATTATTAAAAGAATAAAGAAGCTTCATAACTTGGGCACGAAGAAAAGGGAATCTCTATTATGCAATATATTATAGAATCCAATAGGCTCTATAAACTAAGCTATATTTTTTTGGTTAAAGCTTTGAAAGAGCCTGTTCGTAATTTAGTTGGCGGAATTTTTTATCTTCGAGGCTCTTACTTATAACTAACACTTAAAAAAAAACACGAAAAATTGCGCCACCGGAATGAGGTTGCAATGTTCCAAAAAAGCTCAAAATTCTACCATATATGCAGACTTGCCTGTAGTTACTTCAATCTGATCAAACCCCAGGGCTCTTCGTTACAGGCGAGGGCGAACCTCCTGGACGTGATGTTGGCGTCATCAGACTCGTCCCCGTCATCCTGTGGGTCTTCGCCAGCGGAGGCTCCGCCCCCATACTCTCGCCTACATCGCCTACACCGTTCGCGGCGGCAGAAGACCGGTAAATTTATGAGCTGTGACCTAAGTTGAAAGACCTTAGAGGAGTTTGAATTTAAAGGGCTTTTGAATTTTGAAGGATAATGTTTCATCACTTACATGAAAACGTAAGCAGCGTATATACGTCCTGCTGCTAGGCACATGCCTCCCCTCAATCATACGGAATTAATATGGAACATTCTCCACCTCGCTGCTCCAGTTCGATTTTAGTATCTTATAGCGAATCCAAGACTTATTTTGCCGATAGGAGTTTACTACTATCAGACACTACAATTTCACAAAAAATACGTATCTGTCAAAGATGGTAAATGGTCTTTTCTCTCATAAATGGATCGTGAGGTCAATGACCAATGATCAGTAAATGATGGAACAGACAGAGTATTTCCGATGACGTTTGACATGAATAAGACATCAATCGGTGAATTTTTAGTTTCTTAAAATTTTAAATCTGTGAAGAACTGTGGATAGAAGTAAATCGAAGATAGAATTTTTTAAGAGAACTTTTTTGGGTCTTTCAACTTCGATCTCACAAGTTGACGTTGACTTGGTTTGGCATGTCAATTGTGCCGAGGGGAATTAAAAAGGCCACATCGAAACATTTCACCTAAAAAAGCAATATTGCTATTTGACATTTGGTGACATGGCGCACTTACCATTGCTTTTTAGATGAATTGCTTCGATGTTGCCATTTAACCATAATTATCCAGTCAACAGAATATTAAATAACTGTTAGATACTTCATGTTAAGTAAAATAGTACCCACACATTCACAATATATTTAATAAATCCATTGATATTAGAATTACTTGTCCTTCAGGGGGGGGGGGTTAAAAGGCCACATCAAAGCAATATTGCTTTTGTTGACATTGCGCACTTACTTTTATATGCGCAAATGTGAAAACCAATATTACTTAGAGGAGAATTGTTTCAATGTGCCTTTTAACCCGCCAGCGGGGTCTGCACGACATCCGCGTCGCGAATTGTATCGAGGGCTTCGACCTAACGATGCAGCGAAAATTGTCTATTTAGATAGACATCGTACGGCTATTGGTCGAAGTCCTCGGCGGATGTCATACCGCAGGACATAAGTGGTTACTATGATACCCTAAGTTTTGTGAACGTGTGGACATATTTCAAGAATACAGCACATGTAAATGAGTGTGAATTTCATTATCACTATTCTTGAAATGGTTATAAATTATTTTATGTAACTTACTTGATCCCAGTTGATGTTTAAAAATAATTATATTATTAGCCAATTAGGTACATAATTATGCTGTATTCTTTACAATAGGTTAAGGAATCATGGAATAGCGTTCATTTCGATGTATCTCCTTCTTGTTTCATTGTGTATTTTTGTGAAATTTGCATCTTGGTGTACGCTTTGTGAAATGTGTAACTTTTGTTTAATTTATTTTTGCTGTTTTGTTTATAAGGAATTGTAAAATTTCAGAAAAATACATGTTTTCATAAGATTACTTTCATTTTCATTTGGTTGCTTTCTCTGTTCGTTGTAAGCGCTAAATGTTGAAGGGGTATTTATGTCACTGAATAATAACCCGAAGTTATTATTTCCTTGAATTTAGATTCCTTGATCGACATTTTGCGCAAAAGTTTGGAAAATTACTACACATTATATTAAGACTTTAAACCCTAAAAAAATAATGCAATGAATGAACATTCTGTAGTAACTTGTCAAGCTTGGATTTTCCTGTCATGTCATGTTGTCTGTCTTTGTCACACGTCAGCCACGTCACTCGTTTCCGCTCTCACTCACTCGCACCATCTCACTCCCTCGCCCCATTTCGAGTAGACCTCATTACGACTCACCGCTCAACTTTCAAGACAATACATTTGTTTTTAAAAAAAGGTTTATTAAAATCAGAATCAATAATTCGACCAACGTACCTATCAATTAAAGAAAACCTGAAAGATGAAGCTTTAATAACAATTTAAAAAGCTAGAATTTGAGCGGTGCGTCTAGGCGCGCCATGCGCGTGAGTGCTTGAGTCGCGAGCGTGACGTCAGACGGGTGTGGTGGCGGGCGCTCACGCACTTGTCTGCGCAGAGGGCGCTCGCTTGTAGAGAGGTAACGAGGTGGTTGATGCC
Source organism: Pectinophora gossypiella (assembly GCF_024362695.1). Lineage (NCBI taxonomy): Eukaryota > Metazoa > Arthropoda > Insecta > Lepidoptera > Gelechiidae > Pectinophora > Pectinophora gossypiella. The sequence continues at coordinate 2,997,571 of NC_065409.1, forward strand.
GCAGCGGCGGCGCTGCGCAGCCGCGGGCTGGGCGTGCTGCGCTGGCCGCGCGCGCGCCGCCCCTCCATCCTCGGCCGCGACGGGTTCTTCGTGCGCTACGGCGACACCGAGCGCGCCGCCGTCGCCACCTTCGACTTCCTCGACGACCTCTCCGGCGGCTCCTCCCCCGACGCCACCAAAGACTGTATAAACTAGCAATAAACCACGTCCCCAAATTATATATTTTTCTATTTCGTGATAGTGGAGTGACGATTACTGACTGGTTATCGATAGTGTTGTCTCGCTTTCGCGTAGCCTGTAAATTGACGGTAAGCCAAAATTTAATAGTTTTATTTTAGGGTGTGTTCGTTCCGTTACTCTCTACGCTGTTTTTGTGTTTTTTTTTTGGAATGATGTGGATGAAATGAGAAAAACAGATTGGAAATTATGAAAACAGCGTGTGAGCGGACGTCGGGACGGGGGCCTTATGTAGCGTTGTATGGAGGATGGCTGCACGACCCAAGGCTGCAGCTTTATTAACATTTAGACAGCTTGAGGAAGCCTCTTTCTATTAGATCCAGTAGGTGACGTAGTCTTTTCACTCTTAAACTTATGACAAAGCACCTAATGTTAGCTTCCTAGAGTTCCATTAGTAGATATAGGAAGAAGTGGATAAGACGTGGCATTGATGTGCTAATTTGTATAAATTGGTCAGGGATTCGTTTTCTAGTTATAAATTGGATTTGCTCGTGACATTTCCTCGTCAATATCTTGCGTAATCTGGAATATCACACGTGATTTGCGACAGCTTGCAGCGAACGTGATGGCTTCGACGGCAATAGTGTTAATACTAAAAGCGATCGTACATGTGTCCGAAAATTAATCACTTAATATACATTGCTTGATCGCACAAGAGTTCAAGGAGATGTCGTATAACTATGACAGCAGTGTATATCGAGTTGGTTAAGATTTTCGCAGACGTGTAAGACCAGCTGAACACGGTAACTTCTCAATGTGTAGCTTACGCTTCTAACCGACAACTTAGGTAAAAGGAAATAAGTATTGACTAAGTAATGAAAGCTGCGGCCTCGAAATAATGTGATATTTTTGTATATACTGTAAGGCCCACTTATTTTCATATACATTTAAATTGATTCCTTTCAAACCGATCGAAGCATTGTTGGGTATAGGGTGTTAAAGTTTTTGTGTTCTCATAGGACGGTTGTATCGCCTCTCTTTCTATCATTCGCACTGTAACACAGAGTGATAGAGACAGAGAATGCGTTGTTTCACGATCGTAGCCTACTTAATCGTAATACATAGGTACTTATGTAAATATTGACTACGACGTATTGAACTAGTAACTAAATGTAAACATAGTCACTGTAACAATTGATAACCAATATAAAATCCATTAAATGAAGGGTACTAAAGTATGTTAAGTGTATATATAATGCGATGTCACTGAATGCTATTTATTGATTTGTATTATTTGCTTATTGTCGATCATTTGTGGTATACTTAGGCACATATCATGAATTGTATTGTTTCCTAATGTTAACGGACCTAATTGTATGTTTGCTTATTTATTAGAGTAACAAGCATTTACACTGTAACTTCACTTTATAACTGTTTCAAATATAGATAAGTTACCCTCTCAGACGGCGCCCTGAGTCGAGGTTCGCGCCCAACTGGGCACTTTCAGGCCTGTTGTCTTAAATTGTGTCCCTCAGCGCTCCCCATTTGTCCAGCCATTCGGCCAAATGCCATTTGCGGCAAATCTACAATAAGTCACAAATCAAGAAAGCTCGGTGAAGTGTGTGTGCTTAGAAAAGTTCATCTTGCGTTGGATGTAACTCTAACTACCCCGTGATGTACTCATGACCTTCTGTTATGGAGGCGTGATGACATGTGTAATGTAAATAGATGCATGCTACCACATTATAATAAGGAATAATACTACGTATAGAACGGACCCTCTTCGCCCCGCACCAATTCGTATGCCGAGGTAAAACACGAAGTTGTACGAATTTGAACTTCTGACTTTGACACACAGGACACAAGAGCGAGAGAGGACTCAATATGTCACATTAACAAAACAAACTATTACTTCTTTAAAATCGAATTTTCCACACACATAGAACGCCGATTCAAGCGTATTGAAAAAGTTGATAATTATCCTATAGGTAAGGAAGTACCTACTTACCTGTTTATTTTAAATGCTTGCTACTCAAATAAATACTTGAGATCATTTATATCCTGTCCATATACTTTGCTATAGAACTGTGTATAAGGTTGGTCGGTTTTGAACCACGCTTCTTGGCGTTTCTTAGTATTTTTATTGTATTGTATTAAAGCTTAGTTTATTGCGGAACCAAAGTGAATTCACTCAGCCACCACTCGTTGACACTACACTTTGTTAAAAATTATGGTCGTTTTGATTTTCGGTCTTTGATGGTACTTATATGAGTAGAAGTGCTACTCATATGAGTAGCCTGAATTAAGCAGCGTTTTCTGAAAGAAAGGCACACTGTTCATAGACTTTAGGCCAGGCGCGCACTACGAGAAAACTGCGCCGCTGCGGCGGCTCTGCCGTCAAGTGCGCGCAATACAATTTAAAACTATTTGGTATAGAATTACAGTGCGACATTATGCCGCTGCTTTTTCTGCCGCGCGGCGAAAAACTCGTAGTGCGCGTCTGGCCTTCCAATTCAAACACCCGTATTCTAAGTTGTTAACTCAAAACTTCCTCCTCTCGACTCGGCCTCAGCTGAGCATTTTGGTATTGACATTTACGTGCTCAACTTAAAGACTACTCACTGGAGTCGAGAATATCATCTTTCTTGTCGTTCCCTCACTGCTGAGGATCGTGATTGTATGTGATCTTCCTCCACTGGGTTCGGTCCCGTGCCATATGTGCAGCTCTTTGTATTGGGCCCCCTGCTACCTGCTTATCCTGGTCCACCCATCTGATCGGCGCTCGTCATCTGGCACGCTTACCCTCAATCAGGCCTAGAATAATGTACTTCTGTGAACAGTGCAATGGCGATCGCATTATGTGTCCAAAGAAACTCAAGACTCTCTCCTGGCATGTGGTAAGCAGATGTTTGACGTTTGATCTCATTGAGAATGGAGACGTTGGTTCTCATGGCTGTCCAAGGAATGCGTAGCAGCTTTCTCCAACACCACATTTCAAAAGCTTGGATCTTATCGCGTTCCTTTTACTCGAGATAAGGTTAAAGCGCTGTCTAAGAATACCGATTTAGAGCTGAGTTCGGGGTCTTCCTTAGGAACTGAGAACGGAGTCACGGAAAGTTTGAGTTAACATCTTAAAATACGGATAATACGGGTTTTGGTGCAATAAAGTGTATTTGTATTGTATTGTATTGTAAAAGTCTTATGTAAGAAACTTTACAATATTTTTAATCCTAAAACATTGGAACAATTGTTTACTACCTTAAATTATTGTACACAATAAATTGTATGAAAAGAAAACAATTATGACACAAATACAAACTCAAAACGACCTAATGAAAGAAATACATCAATGTTTTACTTTACCCCGGCTTCGCTTGAATGAGATTGAAGACAATAAAAGGAAGATTTATACTTGTAATTAATGATTATAACGAGACGAATCGATCGATGTCTAAAATATTAACTTAGTGTAATCTACTAATTAGCTACAATATTTTGGAATATGTAAAAAACGTCCCCAATATTAGTGCGTTTGGTAACTCAAAAATTGGAATAACTACGTAGATTCAGTTGTTTACTATAGCATTATCTCTAGCATTTATCCCATTTTCACAGTGTTCGCTTAACGAAACTGAAGTTTCATTTCAAAAAAAGAAACAAGAGAAGAAAGAACAGAATATGTATTGATTCATTTTTGAAAGTTCATTTCTCGGCAATATGGGTTTCCTCACGATGTATTCGTTCACCGCTGAGCACGTCATAATAATTTATGATCCATTTAAATTCGAAAACGAATTCGACATCATTCGTCAATCTGTGTATACAGTAGTAAGTATACACAGATAACTGTTTCGACTATTTCTTCCTCTATTATCTCTCTTCTTCTATTCCTTGTATCCACATCTTTTCATTCCACTGTTTTAAGTTTACGCGGTTATTATCATAATTAAAACACATAATAACGGGTTCTTACCGCGTTTAAATGGGGATATCCTTTCTTCCTCTATTATCTCTCTTCTTCTAATCCTTGTATCCACATCTTTTCATTCCTCTGTTGGAATGTAGGGCTCGAGTAACAGATTTCTACTCTGATCTATTACAGACTCTGTAGCTTGCTCCCATGGCATGCCGAGTTTTTATTTCCCGGTCAACCGAGCGCCAGGTCTCTTTGAGCTGATCTCTTTTGCGTTTTCCACTCGCACACCAGGTCAGAGCCCATCGGGACGGGTGTCCCACAGGTCTTCTAAGAACATGGCCAATCCCCCGCCATTTCCGAGTGCGGATATATATCTCTCTCTTTCTCTCTTTATTTAAGAGCTGCGCTCTTGTTGGTGCGGATATCAGCCTCTACAATTTCCCTCCTGTCTTAAATTAGATTAAAGTTTTCCTAGTTTCTGCTGGAAAGCACGTCCAGCTTTCATGTGATTGATTTAAGACTTTCGAGTTACCAAGCGCAAGCGCACGGTGATATGGAAAACCAGTTACAATTTAATTTTAAATGTGTAACATCTGCTTTAAATTGTATTACCCGTCGTTCTGACGATTTGTTCCGGATTATTTTTCTAATTAGTTTGTGTTTCCGATTCGTCATACTTATTGGAAACTTCCTAAACTGTACCTATTAAGTATATTCATGTTCCTGCATAGGTATTACATTTCAGTCCGGACCTCACAATTTTCAAATAATAATAATAAGTATTACAGAAAAATATCTCTTAGATATATTTACTAGCATAAACCGGCCTCCGCGGTTCAATGGGTACCTAAGCGTTGGGCCTGATCTGATGGTCTTGAATCCTAATGGGTAGGTCACTTTGTGATCCCCAGTTTATTTTTCCGGCCAAGTAGTTAATGCCATCTGTGGCAAATCTACAATAAGTCACGTCACAAAAAAAATCCCCAGTTTGGTTAGGACATTGCAATCTGATCGCCTAAATGCGTTTGAATGTAACATGTCCCGAGTTTTCTGGCTATTAACTGGGTTGTTGGGTTGTCTATTGAGAGGTTTCGTTAAGTAACATCACATCCGTTCACGTGGTTCTCGTGGTATCATGATGACTGTAGCACGTCGAGTTAGGAGTTACAACGGAACTGAAATTGGGAACGAATTAGGAACACGAACAATTAAGCAGACGACGTATCCGGAACAAATCGAGTTGCTATTGGAGGTTACGACTTAAACATTTTCTCTATTTATCAATATTACCTAATAGCATAAAATAAGGAATAATACTACGTATAGAACGGCAACTCTCCGCTCCCCACCAGCGTCTGAGCTAGGTTTACCTCACCCCCCCTCGAACATAGTTTAGACTTGAATCTTATGGCGTCAGACGTCACACACACAGATGCGCGTGTACGATAACATCAATATTATATGCTAATAAGTAGCAGACCCCAGACATTTCATACAAAACACCTCGTTTTACATAGACACTACACTTTTTAGTATTGTTTATTATGGATATTATATTCGTGAGTTTAGGTACACCCCGGAGACTTCATACAAATTACACAGACACTGCACATTGGCGTTATCGTACAAGACTAAAGTAATACCGAAGGGGGTGAGGTAAAACCTAGCTCAGCCGCTGGTGGGGAGCGGAGAGTTGCCGTTCCATACGTATTAGTATCATACTTATCTAAGAGAGGAAAACTAAATGGTCGTAATTTCCAATAAAAATGGAACGCCTTTAATTCAACAGTTTTAAGAACTACACACATGTCCATCCTTCACCGAACTCTCGTGTTTAAATTAAGTACGTAATATTTATAATAAAAAGTCAAATTGGCATGTTATTGTTTCTCATAAAATAAAAAAATAAAATATTGTATTCATTATAAATATTCGTAGTATCCAAAAGGTACTGTGATTTGTAACTACCAAATTTTGGAGCACAATTGGAATAAAATAATGAGAATGAAATGAATTCATGGATAATTGGGTGCATTTGTTAGTACGTGTAACCTAAGATAGAGTATTGCGGTAGGTAGGTACTTTGAACAGTACAAACGTGTAGAGTATCAATATAATTTACTTATCTACTATTACAGATGGGTTCAATAAACGATTCCGTTCCCAAATACATCTTTGTTTCAATTATAATCCTTGTCCCTGAATTTCTGATAATTTAAGACCCAATGGTGCAGATTCCTATAGACACCATCTACTTTTATTTTAAGTTATACCTGTCATTTTCTTATCCGCCGAAAAGGAAAGGGACAGATAATCGACAGGCATAAAATTTATGGAACACACGTCAATTTTAGAGACGAATTTTAAATACCATCCCAAATGTATATATTGGCCAATAACCGACTACTATTGACGAATAGTAATGACAGCGACATACTTAATATAAAAATAATTGTTGCTTGATATTTGGATTAGATTATGTAGGATTATGTATAGAATCACTTATGTTGCTACCTATATTGCTTCTCTTTATTTTGATCACAATAACAATGGGTAGAAAATGCCTAAGTATGTGGAATAACAAGGGTCATGATTTGTATCCAAAAACAAAGATAAAAGTTGCATATATCTATAATCCATGAAATTAGAAGGTTAAACCAAGGCAAGTCTGGACTGCTCCATCTATATTTTTTTAAGGAATATAACCTGGAAAGTCCTTCATTTAAAAAAAGAAGCAGAAGTAGGTACACTCGCTGGCCTTATTTATATTCGTGGGTTAGACGAAAATTCTCCACGATTTTTTTGTCAAACTACCGTCACTTGCAGTATGACGGCCAGTTCATTGCCGGCCGCGTACGAGGACAAACGTCTTGACTTTCTTTTGCGCATCGTTCGTCTTTTGGCGTGAGTGATCGTTACGTACCGTCGACGGTCATCTTATGTAGTGCTGTGCTAATATTGTGAACTCTGTGACTGTTTGACTTTGTGACTGTCTTTAAAACTGTAGAGCTGTTAAGTTTGTGGAGCTGATCAGCTGTCCAGGAGCATTGTGGGGCATAAAGGTAGGTGGAGCGTTTCTTATTCCTCGATTTAAGCTGGATTATAATACAATATCTTACCAATCTTTCTGTACGTTGACCATTTTACACCAATATTGAAGGAGTTTTACCAGCGAATTATACCTCTAAAAGTATGGTGTCGATTAGAGCAACCCCCTACTTAATTTGTCAGGACTAAAACTAGCTCTATCTCTTTCTAGTACGCATTGTTAGTGAAGGACGGCACTAAGTAAGGATGTGTCAAACTAAAATTAGGTTGAGTTTGTGTCCGCCCGAAGAGCAACGCTGAGCAAAAACGCTAGTGTGAAAGACTGCTAAGAAATAAATTTTTACTTTTTTTCTGGCACACCCCGGAAAATGCATACAAAAATATCATTCTTACTGCGTGTCGCGTAACGCGCATGCGCGCGCGGGACAGGCACTGCGAGCGCTCCCCTTACTCCTTAGCTTACGGCCTATAACTAAAGTAAAACCCAGAGGGGGTGAAGTCGGCCCCCGATACGAATTAGCGCGGGGCGGAGTGTTACCGTTCCATACGTAATGTTATTCTTTATTCTAAAATAAAAAAGAAAAACTAAAGTCTAAACACTCACATGTAACTTAGTAAGTAACTACGAAGCGTTAAATTCCTAACATTAATGTTTAGTTTAGTCTTCTGAACATTCAAAAATTCTTTACACAATCATAATCAAAAATAAGGTGAAATCATGAAAATGTAGTTATAATTAAGAAAAACATCTTCGTCAACAGCAGCCGCTTTAAACCGAAATAAATGGTTTCGGTTTTAAACGGTTTTTTTTTCGTTTTAAACGGATTGGTTTAAATGGTTTTAAACCGGCCTCACATCTATAGCCGAGACTCCTGACACGGACTTTCTTAGCCTACAAGGCGGCTCGGGTCAACTAGATTTTATGCAACGTGTACCTACTAAACTGTAAAATGAAATTTTATTTTATTTATTTATTCTATTATTCTGGTCTGGAGTGTGACGTATCTGAAGTACCTAAGTCCGTAGGTACCCTGACTAATGAGGTCATTGACTATCAACAGCTGTAGATATTTCCGTTACTACGGGCAACTACAATAAATATCCTGTTGGGAGGTATTCACTGGATGCTATTCACAAATCTGTTATCTCGAATAGAATAGGGGCCACGCCAGATTTGCCTTCATGGTTAATGTACACCGTATAATGTGATACGGGTACTGTTGGCAACCAGACAGACTGTACACAGTCATAATACCAGCGTGGTTCACGCCGCGACTTGTGCTGTGTAAGGCCCTTCTATTTCAGGACGTCCACCACCACCTTATGATCATTCCAATGAACATCCTCTGTCCTATTTTGTAATTGTTTTGTGAAGATTTTAAGTGATTTTATTGTCTTGTTTTTGTGTGTATTTTATTCGTTCATTTGGATGTTCATTAAATATTCATTCTTTTAGATTCCTTCTCTTCTTGTAACGCCGCCGCCATTTACCTAACTGATTCGCACGCCAATAAAATTCTCTTCTTACCCTTTACCTCGACAAAATAAATCATGTAGTGTAACTGAACATTTAGGCTTGACAACCAACAACAATAAAACCCCCGTATTATGACGCGCGACACGATAATTGAGAATTATTAACAGAATTAAGTAGTATATTTGTCGCGTAACGGGTAGAATTGGCTCATCTGCCTCCAAGACGAGCAAAGCCAAGCGCAAGGGCAGGGCGCTGCTTACCTTTTCTCGAAAAGTTTCGTCGATTTCCTCACCACCTCAAATGTTTTCTCACCAACACTCTGTTAACCTAAACCGATAGAACCATTTGAATGTAAATTGACACAAGGTAGGTAGCATACTTACTTACATCAAAATTCTGAACAAGACACTCACCAGCAACAAACTTAAAAGCGCCTGCGCAAGTAAATAAATAACTGCACGACATCCGTTGACTATTTCTATGTTATATCCGGGATGATAAACAGTTTATTTTTTGGCTCAGAACCGTATCTTGTCATTTCTATCAGCCATAACTTTTAGTGCTCTGCACAAAACATCCATAAAATAAATGTTTTTAACCTCTCCTTCCATTATAATGACCGCGTATGCTTATCTATGTAAACTCTAGTTGTGTCTTTTAAATATACACATAGGTACTTACACAGATAATACTAATGAGTTCAAATCACATGTTACAATGGAAAATTGGTTCTAGACTGGATGGAAATACCTAGTAATTATTCGTCGCGCACGATTCTACAATGAGCTATTCAAAATACGTAGACCTCTGCACGGCAACCCCGCCGCGCGCGGCGTAAATTATATCGAGGGTTTCGACTAATAGACGCAAGGAATGCTATCTACGTGGATAAACGTTGTGCGCCTATTGGTCAAAAGCCCTCGACATATTGCGTCGGATGCGGCGCGATTAACGTGCCGCGAGGGCTTACTCCAAGTAAGAGTAGTAAGTTCATCATCACTAATTTAAGAGCCACGCTCTTGTCGGTGTAGCATTTTCCAAAGTAGTAAGTTAGTAATCAGTTATATGCCTACGCGTGGCGCGACTGTGGTGTGTGGTGGCGCCACCATTGTGTCCTAGGTAGCCATAATAGGATTATCTGTAAGTACATCAGACACTTTTTAGGTACCTATCGCCTATAGCTAGCAAATACCTACCTACTATGACTGACCTTTACAGGAACATTAATTTCTAATCGATTCCAGCTTTCATAAAGCGAGTTTAATTACAAAAATGATTGTAGTGCACGCTGCCATTAACGGTAGATATAATTCACGCTTTTAATGCCTATTAGGGTGGGCAGAACCGATCATATCAGAAGATTGGTTTTCAGCCACACTTGATATTGTAGATGGATATTATATCATGAGCTGGGGGGGGCTTTGGTTGCTCAATAATAACCCTGACACCAGGGTCACAGCCAAGGTTGATGGGGTCGGTCATATCTAACACAGCATCCTTATATCACCGAAGAGGTAGGCCAGCTATATTTAAGTCCCATGTAATAGGGGGGAGCCCAATGCCATTAACAGGGCACAAATCCTGGAAACCAAGTGATTTCAATTATCTATGATGAATTGAATTTAAAAATGAATTTAAACTCAAGTCAAATTCAGTGGTTTAGGGCACGGAATAGAAGAAAAAGGTTGGAAGAGCCAAGTGAGCGCAAAACGCGCGCCATACAAGTATGAGCAAATAATACCAACGGAGCTCCGCGATAGTAGGTATATTAAAAGGTCGTCTTATGCATTATAAGCCGTTGGTCCCGGCTATTAGCCGTAAAAACACCTCCACCAACCCCCATTGGAGCAGCGTGGTGGAGTATGCTCCATACCCCCTCCGGCTGATTGAGGGGAGGCCTGTGCCCAGCAGTGGGACGTATATAGGCTGTTTATGTTTATGTATGTTATGCATTATAACCTGCAGAAAAGTGAAACATCGACTATCATGCAATGAGATCCCTCCTTATCAAAGGAAAGCTAAAAACCTTAGTGTGATTGGCAATTGTCAAAAAGTACTGATAAAATTGCAGCCTATCACATAAAATGTACATTGTACATTGCTAGTAAAGTGGATATGGAATTTGAGAAGCAGTAGAGCTGTCGTAGTTATCTGTTTGCAGGAGTAATTAGTGGTAAAAGAGAGTGGGGTTGAACCATTTTTTTACTTGGGTGGACAAATAGGGAGCGCTGAAGTCTCTCATCCGGTACAACGTTTAAGACAACAGGCCTGAGGGTGCCCAGTTGGGCGCGAACGTCGGAAAAATCATATTAGTGGGTCGATAGCGATAAGCGCTGATTGAGGGAAATCGTCGACCACGCCGGCGGGGTCGGTACCGGGGTCCTGAAGTGTTTGGTGTCGCGAGCTGATTGGCTGCCTCTATGGCTAGGGTAATCGGGCCGTCGGGCGGGATCGTATATTAAGTCCTTCAGGGGGTTGAACCGGCGACAGCGGTTCACGTACATGCGCGTTAGGGCCTTATCATTCTTTCTTCTATTCCGTGGTTTAAAGCCCGAGTCGGGAACTTATATGCCGCGGATTATATAACATCATCATCAGCCCATTACCGTCCCCACTGCTGGGGCACGGGCCTTCCCTATGGATGTATAGGGAGATCGGGCCTTAAACCATCACGCGGGCCCAGTGCGGATTGGTGGTTATTAACGACTGCTAATGCAGCCGGGACCAACGGCTTAACGTGCCTTCCGAAGCACGCAGGAGCTCGAGATGAAAACTTTTTTGTGGTCACCCATCCCATGACCGGCCTTTGCGAAAGTTGCTTAACTTCAACAATCGCAGACCGAGCGCGTTTACTGCTGCGCCACCGAGCTCCTCTTAGGCCCGTATTAATAAACCAATCTCAAGTTCCGAGTGTCAACTCAAGATTGATCTCAAGTATCTGTTCTTATTAATAAATTGGACTTGACTCACTAATGTCACACTCGCTCTCAGCTGAGAGTTGTCAAAAACGTTCATATTAATAAACCAAACTCGGCACTCAAGACGAAGCTCAAGTGCGTATTTTGAGCTGTCAAAGTCAAGTGCGGCTCGAGCACGACTTGAGTAGCAGTTTCAACGCAAAAAACAGTGTGTCGAGCATGTCGATAAACGAAGTTATTGCTGATATCCAATATTACGACGATATATTTTGGCCTACGCGGAATCGTTTGCCTAAGCGGTATATCAGAGATACGAGTAATCCATTCGAAGACCGTGATTTTAAGAAAAAATACAGGTTTCAACAAGAATCTGTGTTCTTTATTGTGTCTCTCATACAAAACTATCTACAAAAACCAGATAATAGAGGCCTACCGATTGCTCCCGAAATAGCTGTCCTGCTAACTTTAAGATTTTACGCCACTTCCTCATTTCAGGTCAGTAATTTGTAATCATGTCAATGTTATAATAATATGTGAAATAAATATACCTAATCCGTATACTACAAGTATTTGTTATTTCAGACTGTATGCGGCGATTTATTATTAATATCGCAATCAACCGCGTCAAATATAATAACCAAAGTATCAAAACTCCTGGCCAAACTCATCCGGCAATATGTCAAGTTTCCGCAAGGAGCTGAAGCTATGGCAAACAGGGAACTATTCCAAGAAATGGGGAGACATGGGCGCTGGCCTGGTCTACCAGGAATAGATGGCGCTATCGATTGCACCCATATAAAGATAGTGTCCACTCCAAAATGCCAACATCATGAGGTGTATCGTAATAGAAAATCTTACTTTTCTATTAATGTTCAGGTATGTAAGTACTTGTGGAACGTTTATTATGCATTCTAACTTGATGACTAAAAAAACATTAATTTACAGGCAGTAGTTGGCCCAAGAATGGAATTTTTGGACATTGTAGCTAGATGGGCTGGCAGCATGCATGATTCAAGGATTTTCCAAATGTCTTCAGTGTACACAAAATACAGGCAAAACTTATTGAATGGCAGACTAGTGGGTGACAATGGCTATCCCTCATTAACATTTATGTTAACCCCTGTAAGACCAGCTCCTGAAGATGCGCCAACAGTACGCTACAATAGAGCACAAATTAAAACTCGTAATATTGTAGAAAGAACATTTGGGATCTGGAAAAGACGATTCCCATGTCTACAAAGAGGCATGGGAAACAAGCTGACTACAGTGAGCAATATAATAGTGGCTTGTGCAGTGCTCCACAACCTCTCTATTCACTTGAACGATGATATAGAAGAGACCGAGTCTACACCTACACTAGAGGAAGGAAATGCAGACCCCATTAATGAATTACAGAATACAGAATCTGGTTTCGTTCTCAGGAATTCTATTATTGCAAATTATTTTACATAATTTTTTAGAGAAAATATTATAATATTAGTAATTATTATAATAGTAGACTTATAAATAAAAGATATTTATTGAGAAATGTATACTTTAATTCTTATTTACATACTTAACATAAATAGCCTATATACGTCCCACTGCTGGGCACAGGCCTCCTCCCAACAACTTCAAATCAAATCAATTTATTTGCGAGAACACAGAATACAAAAAAGGTGGCAAAATAATTCAAATAACAATGCTGTGATGTGTTCGGCCTGCATGCAGGCGTACAAATATACATAAAATAATAAGAAAAAATGATACATTGAAAAGAAAATTATTGAAAAATACTTATTATTAAAAAAATCAACAACTTCAGCTTCTTATTTACAACTAGGAATTTTTGAATTTTTTCGATCTCAAATGTCACCTGATTTCTGTTTTTTTAAAATAAATTCAGCCAACTCTGCTTTGGCTCGAGCTTCCCTAATTTGCTCCGCCAGCAGTGCTTTCTGCATCTCATGTAGCTCATTACTCCGTCTTCGTCTGTCTTCAAACTCCATACGCAGAACGTCTATTGATCCACGAATGGTAGCAGAAGATCTGTTTGGAGCCTGGAGCGGTTGTGATACTTGTGGTGGAGTCGGTGTCTGGAGTGATTGTGATGGAGTCTGTGTATGGAGTGATTCTGGTAGTGTTGGTGTCTGGAGTGATTGTGATGGAGTCGGTGTATGGAGTGATTCTGGTAGTGTTGGTGTCTGGAGTGATTGTGATGGAGTCGGTATATGGAGTGATTCTGGTAGTGTTGGTGTCTGGAGTGATTGTGATGGAGTCGGTGTCTGGGGTGGATGCGGTGGAGTCGGTGGTCGGATTTTGGTTGTCTGGGTCTGGGTCTTGTCTGGGTCGGAGTCCGTTAAATCAAGCTGTGTTGAATACTCTGCAAAGAATAAAGTTTGTATTTATTTAAATATTAATTATATCACTACTATTTCAAAAGAATAGAATCAACATTACAGTATATAATATAAATATTGCAAACTGTACCTAATTCTAGGGTGTCACTGTCGATTACATCATCCAGACCAACAATTAATGCCGATGTAATTTGGCTGATATCGGGGTCGATGTCAGCGTCCTCTGTGGCAGGACCTCCTCCTGTGGCGAACCGATGTTGCCTTTGGAAGAAAGAAAATACATGTATTTTTCTATTAAATTAAAAGATAGAAAAAAGGGACAAGTTTATTTATTATTATACCTTTCTTTGGTCAAGGCATCCCTTTGACGCTGCTTGAGGTTTTGCCACAGCTTGCGGAGTTGCTGATGCTTGACCTAAAAGTATTAATAATAAATTATCATATGTTGAAAATTCCTTGTATATTTAAAATTGATAAAGCATACTACTGTTAGATGATTTTCACAGCTTTCAATTGCAATCATTTACTAGATCATATAGCTGTGTTCATGACCAAAATAAATTGGGAACTTACGTGTTGCGTAGTAAGCGGGCTTGCATTGAATTCCCGGGTTACGGAGTTCCACGACTCATTTTTTATACGAAGTGTGGCCCCGTCCGTCTGCTTATTTTCTATTATATGGCTATGTTTTTTTAATATTGATAATAATAATTGTTTTTCGGCAGAGGAAAAAGTAAATTTCTGGCGCTTATCCATTTTACAAAATTCAAATATTCAAACAAATCGGTCTGGCCTGTCAAATAATGACAGTTGCGTTTAGCTTCCGTAGGTAACTTACATCTGCGTTTTGTTGGTTAAAAATAATAACAAAAAAGTCATCTATTCACGCGCAACTCATTGAAATGGACTTGAAAGTTTGGTAACTAAGCCAAGAAATTAAAAAAAAAACATGAGTTCGTCTCCAACTGCTACTTGAGATCAATCTCAGCTGAGTTGAGCTTAAGTCATGTTTATTAATTAGTGACAGACTTAAGACGTTGCTCACGTCTCAAGTCAATCTCAGCTGAGACGCACTTAAGATGACGTTTGAGATCGATCTATTAATACGGGCCCTAAAGTGGTTGGTAGGTATGATTAACCTTAGAATAGCAGGTTCTCTACCCATCGCCCACAACAACATCTCATCAAAAATACGAAACGAAACGCTTCCAGTATTCAACAAAATACGAGATAAACTCAATATTAAATTTGAATTTGGAACATTATAATAATACCTTTTAAAACGCACTCTTAATACCCACTGTAAAATAACATTTATTTTTAATTTATTTTTTATTTTCGTATTTAATTTTTTTTTAATCCTTATAAAACAATCTTCAGAGATGTTTCAATCTTTTTATAAATGTAGCTAGATTACCTATGTTTTTTTTTTCTTGTACCCCTGTTGTACAAGATGGACAGGGACCTTACATACCAAACATGTTACACCTCTATACGCTCAGGTTCTATACCATTAGATCGTACTCTACTTACCCTCTTTTGGGCCCTACGCTTCTCTTTCTTTCCAATTCTCTATTACCAGCTAGATTATGTTAGAGAGGACATAAAATACTATTTTCCAATACTTACTGTGTTTTTTCCATGTTCACGGTATGTGATATTGGGGCGGTACCCTCCAGGCCAGACCTTTGCTGGTCTGTAAGTAGGACTTTCCAATCGGCGTTCCCCAAAAACACGATAGATGGCGTTGTTCAGTTTTAACGTGACAATTACCTATTTACTTATTGCTCGGGTAACTAATTATTCCAAAATACAATATGGTGGTCGTATATAATGTGTCTGTGAGTATATAATGGTTAAATCATATGTAAAAAAAATTGTTGCTTGATATTTGATCACATTTTGTACAGAATGTAGGTATAGAATGAAGTTGCTACCCATATTGCTTCTCTTTATTTTTATCAGAATAATAATGGATGGAAGTTGTAATTGTACCTTGTTGTAATAAAAAGGGTCATCATTTATACCCAAAAACAAAGATAAAAGATGCATATGTCTGTTATCCATGAAATTAGAAGTTTAAACGAAGAAAGAGTTACGATAGAAGGCAAAACAACGCCATCTATCGTGTTTTTGGGGAACGGCTGTTGGAAAGTTTGAATTCCCGTTTCCAGGATTTCTGCCCGGTTAATGGCAATGGTCTCCCCACATGGGACTTATAGCTGGCGAGAAGTGAACGTACTACTTATACACCTCTGCCTACTCCTTTGGGGATACGGGCGTGATGTTGTATTATAACTTTTATAAAACCTAATTACTAGAAAATATACTTAGCATCATTAGTCTCGCAGATAAGGAAAACTGAATTGTTTTTATGCAATGACATAGAGGCATGAAACGAGTTGCCTTTGTCTTTAATTATACAGCGAAACAAATATCCAAGGCTAAATAGTCTGAATTTAAATAAATGAACTGGTATTGTACATGTAAAATTCAACTTTATTGCGAAAATACCAAAACACTAAAGCTACACCATAATTGTATTGTCAAATATTTTCATGTTCTAATTCATCACGTAACACTCTTAGTACATGTTGGGTACGCGTCGGTATCTCCATGGGACCTGAAAATTAAATGGACTTAGTAGCATTAAATAAACCTACCTACATATTTGAAGATGAAGATCGTGTCGAAAACGCTAGAAACGTCACCAAAACAGGGTTGCCAACTGTACGAGATTTCTCAAAATCTGAGGTCTCTTACGAGGTACCGTCACGAGCATTAATATGTATACACTTTGGTACCATGTCACATAAACTTTTTTGACAAATTGAACTGTAAGTCTCACTAAATGTCAAATATTTTAGTGCGACAGAGTCCTAAAGTGGGTACATTATATTGCTCATGACTGTACTAGGGCACGATCAACCTCGTACAATTATGTACGAGTTTGAAAGAGTTTTATAATGCGTTTTTCTATCGCAGGCAACATTTTATAACACAACGGTTTTTGTTTCAGTACGAGAAAACAAGTTGTCGGGTTGGCAACCCTGCCAAAACTATAGTACCATCATGTCGCTATAACTTATTTGTCAAATAGAACCCAACGTCTCATATTGGGCTAGTCAGTACATCCATCGCAAGATGAACTGAGTACTCACTCGTCAGTGAGACTTCTATTAGAACAACGTGATAGGCGGTGAGCTGTATCGCTGTTTGTAACCATCGACGTTTCGCTAAATGTCAAATATTTTAAAGCGACAGGATTCTTTACCTAATGTGTAGGGTCTTGATTCTAGTTCCTATGTGTTTACTGTCACTCGCATGTACGTAGGAGTAATATTTCAATACCTGCAACCTATAGAAGTATGCAGTGTATGTATACCTAACCTACACACCGCCGCATTTAGGGTCTGTAGGCTACACCCGTGGCAGAGGCCTCATTTTAAAGAAAGAATGAAGAACGAAAGCCATGGCTACAATGTTGTTACCAATCGAATTTCAGCAGATATTGGTTGAAAATTAAATTCTCACTTTTCGGTTCAAGTTTTGAGTCCATTTGTGAAGGCGATCACTTATATGCATACGTATAGATTTAAATTAAATTTAAAAAATATCTTTATTCAGTAGGTAACATAGTTAACAGTGTTAACTTAACACTTCGAATCATCAATTTTGACATAACGAACGCCTCATCCGCCTAAAACTACTGCAGCCTCTCGCAACTTATACAGCCAAGGAAAAGAAGCTGCCAAAAAAACCTCGGCACGGCATATTATTTGTCACATAAACAAAAATCATTAAAACTGTACGTTAATCTTTTACTAAAAGTACAAAATTTCCTTGCAAAGTAATTTAAAAACATTGGACGTGGGTAATTTATTTTTTACGAAATGGCAACGCAGGGTAGTATGACGTCAGCTGGGCTAACCTTGAAATGCTAGCTGTCAGTTTTGAGCGTACCTGGTTTTCTTATACTATGCCCGATGGGAAGTCGGGCCACGTGTTTAGAGGTATATTATAGTTACTACGTGACTGTTTTTTTTTTTTTAATTAAGATGGGTTTGCTCTTGACTTCATTCTTCCACAAGAAGAAGAGATCGACGTTGGAACGAGCTTACCCAGAAAATGCCTATTCACCCTATATTATGCCTATTGTTTACGTACCAACATAATTGGGTAGTTTCCTAGGTCAAAGATTAATTATGAAATTCTGATTACTACATAAAGACAGGTCTAAAGGTAACAAAAAACATTTCCATTTTGCTATTTAACTTATTTATGAATTTTAATAAATAAAAATGTAATAAGTGTGTAATTTTATCACGTTTTTCTGTGACGTCACAGGGTCTCCTTTCATACAAGTTCCACAGTAATTTCGTGTTTTGACGTATCAGTAACACGTATTAGTAAAAAGTAACTTATTTGAAATATCTTTTCGTGTTTCTGTCAAGTTAATCAAACTATACTTAATAGACTATTTTATGTCTGTTTAAGTTAATATATTAAATCCTTCAGTATATTTCTCTGTATAATAGACACGATCCATCTACATTTCTAGTTATCAAAAACACGCAACGTTAGTAGCGACAGTTGTTAAGTATTCATATCAAGCATCAAACATCACACAACACACTACCCTCCTCCTTTCAAAGTAATAAAACACACAAATATACAGATAAAACATTTATTTAAAATTAAAAAATAAATAAATTTTGTCATGATCGTCACCTAGACCTTAAAAAAATCACAGACAATATTTTAATAATTTTATCGTTCCTCAAAATGTTAATCTAGCCGCACTACATATTTATATAGAGCTTAATTTATTTCTTTTTTTAGTATAAGTAATTCTCGTTGAAATCTCACAGGTCGTAAACAATGTTATTTTAAAATAGTTATAAAACGTCAGTAACCATTAAGTTTCAATCCAAAAACCATCAAACTGTATTTATTGCGTTTCACGATAACAACTTATGACCTATTGATACGGGAAAATTGAATGTGGAAGTCGACTTGATTTAATTTACTGCTGTTCGCATTTGAACTTGTGGACATTATGGCAAAAATGATTTTTATATTCCCCCATTTTTAAAAAGTGTAAAATGTATTGTAAATCTAAGACTACTGCTGCCAATGCCCAGAGTGGCTGCAATATGTCTTCTGACGAAGAGTCGTCATGTACCCATGTACGGTCACGAGCAATAATATGTATACGTATACACTTCGGTACCATGTCACACTAACTTTTTTGACAAATTAAACTGTAAGTCTTACTAAATGTCAAATATGTTAGTGCGACAGAGGCCTAAAGTGGGTACATTATATTGCTCATGACTGTATGTGTGTATAACTACTTCTAATAGAATGCGAAAGTACCTAAAATAATGTATTATCAAGATGGTTAATTTATCATAATTTTCCTTCAACTGCAAACAGCAACAAACACCTACTAACTAACTAGCTTGCTAATTAATAACAACATAGCGTCATAAAATAATATACTAGTATCCAATCTAACTATTATTGTACTTTTAGCCAGAAAATTATAAATAACAGATTGAGAGGAAGCTAAATTTGCATAATAAAGAATATTTAATAACATGATTGAATTTCATCATCATCTCTAGCATTATCCCGTCTGACCTTTCAACCCGCGAAGGGAAAACCATCTCAATACAGGTTAGGTCACATACCTCCGAAAATGCATTTCTCGAAAATGTGGGTTTCCTCGCGATGTTTTCCTTCACCGCTGAGCACGTGATAATCATTTATGATCCAAACATGAACTCGAAAACAAATTCGACAATCATTGGTTTAGGCCTGTGTTGGATTCGAACCTGTGACCACAAAATGAGAGGCAAGCTTTCTACCAACTGGGCTACCACGGCATGATTGAATGTATTGCACAATAATAAAAATCGTAATAAATAATACTTGGATGCTTTTGGAATTATTTCCTTAAAGTGAGAAAATCTGGAATAAATACGAACTAATATATAGTAATACTTGATATTAAATATTATATTAATCTGTAGTGTACATTGGTTTTGTGACCTAAATTCTTGAGCACACATTATAATTATGCCAATAAATAAAATATATTAAGCCTTAACATTAAATTTTACAAATAAATACACTAAAGACAATTTAAGAAAACCCTAGATAAATTAAGATTTATTATTAGTCCTTAATTTAAACCTTATGCAAATCATTAAAAGTAACTGGACCGAAAATTACAAGCAAACCTTTACACGAATAGGTATTATGGACGTTTGGCTGTTATGTTGTAATTAGTGTGTGATATAAGTTTTTATCTGATCAGGGCGGTTAAAAAGGCCACATCGCAGCAATTCTATTCTGCTATTTGACATTTGTTTAACCCCCCAGAGCCTTGGTCATCAAATAACTAATCGCTGGAATTGAAATTGCATACCATCAATGTTAAAGTTAATCGGGAAACATGATTACAGTGACATTTCTCTCGTCTCTTTCGTATTTAGCTATATACCGTTAGTGCGAAAGTAACATAATATCTCTCCTCCCTTTCGCGCTAGGCGATGTACTATATTCTCCATCCGGCTGTCATGATAATCATGCTACGTTAGGGTAGAGGATAAGGGTAACAGTATGGCTAAAACATAAGATAGGATTTATGAAATAGCTGGCTGGGCACATGGTATAAGAAAACCAGGTATGCTCAATCCTATGACAAGCCGCCATTGCTAGCTCTTTGATGACGTAAGTGTTACCACTGTGTTACCATTAAATAGGTATCTCCAACATTCCAAGTACGTATATTTTATTATTGAAAATTAATCGACTTACTGACTAATGTTACTTGATGATGACAAAAATTACTATTACTTGTCACATATATAAAAATCATTAAAATTGTAAGTAAATCGTTTACTAAAAGTTCAAAATTTCCTTGCAAAGTAAATATAAAAACATTGGTCGTGGGAATTATTTTTTTTACGAAATAGCAACGCAGGGTGGAATGACGTCAGCTAGGCTAACATTGAAATGTTAGCTGTGACTTTTGAACATACCTGGTTTTCTTATACCATGGCTGGGCATAAGAGAAATACTTAAAGAATTAATTTCGTAGTACCAACATAGGCAAGTAAGATACGCACAATATTTAAAACCGTTTAACTTCTAGTACCACCAAGACTTGCCAAATTGCCAATAAACCAAAAATACATTTGGATGATTTTGCTTTGGACTACCGCCAGTACGGAACGTTTTAATAACCTTGCGACGAGCACTAATGGACATAATTGCATCGATGTATAAATTGGGAAAGAGTATATATTTAAAACATAACAAAATATACAATAAAAATTCAAGAACTATTGCACTTCGTTCATGATCGGGAGTTGACTAGAAAGTTGAGTCGTGAGTCGGGTCAAATGTCGTTACAGAAGACACGATACGCAGTGAAGTGCCGGTTCTGGGCACTTTCCCGGCAGTAAAAAAGGCGCAAAATATATGTAAAAAAAATCATTACCTAACCTTTAGGCAGATAAGATCACAGTACAAAAATGAACAATTTGAAAAAGAAAAGCCTAGAGTTTTTACAAGAGAAACATTCCTATTTTGGGAACGTTCGCGGAAACGGTACATCTCACTTTAAAATACTGCTTGACGTTTTAAATATTTATAAGAATTGTGACCGAAACGCCGGCGACATATAAGGCAAGTGAAAGAACATAGAACAAAATCATCCACATATTCACAATATACAAAAATACTAGAAAACAAGTTTATATAAAACATATATACATCTTGTATAAGAGGATTACCAAAGTATTCAGTTCGCTCAGGAGTTAACTTAGAATTAATAATCCAATACCAGCCATACCACGTTCGAAAATATATATCCATTTCATGTACTATATCAGAACTTGTCATTTGCAAGATAAGAGGGATATATACCTTCGCACGTGAGTTGTAAGCGAGCTGTTCAAAAACAAAACCCCTGGACAATATTGACTTAGAAATAGTAATTTCTTAAGCATTTACGACCTGCATAGTGTATGAAAAACTGTAATATTAATTCTGACCACAGATACAGTTCGTAAAGAACACAATGACCAATCAAGGCAATCAAAAAACGTAAAATTAATGAATTTACACAACAAATACACAATTTTAAGTCTAAAACTTAAATTCAATAACGATATCTAACAATTGCTTCTAAAATCAAAATGTTAAGTGTAATTTTATTATTATTGTACATAATTACCCTCTCCGGTTGATTGAGAGAAGGCCTGTGCCCAGCAGTGGGACGTATATAGGCTATTTTATGTTTATTATGTTTATGTACATAATTATAACACGATATTAGTGCTAAACATCTATAATGCAATTATGGTTTTAGTTTGCGCGCGAATAAGCTAAGAGTAAGAATGCCGTCAAATTGAAGTTCAAATTAATTCTCGTAGGTAGTAAAATTTTATCAACGTTAGTAACACTAACAATAAAAAATATCGGGCAATTTTCTCAATTTCTATTTACTAATTGTTTTTTTTTAATATAGTAATTGCTTTTCAAATTCAGCATGAAAATAAAATTCCGCGCAAACTAACAGGTACCAGCCATTGTACAATAAACCTTAAAATTCGCTAGCCTTATTCTACTGAGTTTATTACAGGGCACGATCTCATTTGACACAGTCTTCTTAAATACAGCGTACTAAATAACGGTTTAGGTAATATTGAAAATACTCCATCATACACAAAGGCCTGTAGGATCATCGGAAATCAATGAACTCATGCGCCGTACATGAATAACGCAGTCGCTGTCGCTATCGGCCCTGAAGTAGTATAATACAAATTAGTTCGTGATAGTTTATGCTAGATCGGTACCTGTAACAATAGTGTTGTAGAGAAACTACAAGGAAGAGCAAAACATTGATCAGTTTAACAACAATATTGAGATCGTCATGGTCCCCACACTACCGGCATCCGTCGCTGCTTCGCCTAAGCAAACATTTACACAACTGTATCTTTCTATTGTCATCAAAATCTGGAATAAACTGCCTGTTTTGGCTAACAACACTAATTTCTGTATTCAATGCAATAGTTTACAAGTTGGTTAAAGAATCTGATCAGTTAGGTTCCAGAAGAGTGGAGGTCCTGGAAATTAATACTCTGCTGGTAAAAGTTCAAAAAGCAGTTCCTAGACGGTAGCTTATTTTGTTTGAGGTTTACGCGGTTATTATCATAATTAACGTCCCGTAATCATGGCAGTTGCAACAGTGTTGAAATATCGGGAGTGTCATATCCCTGATAAACGCGGTAAGAACCCGGTATTATGTGTTTTAATTACGCTAGCTTATTTTCTTGAAAAAAGTAAGGTTTAAAAAAAATAAAAAACATTTATAAAAGAACTTGAGATATCTGAGATATCGGTACACTCTCGGACAGGTCATCGATACCACGAGACAACACGCATATAAAAATAAGTGCGCAATGAACACAAATGTCAAATAGCAATATTGCTTTTGGACGAATTCATATAAATCTTTCTAATAAAAAAAAAAACAATGTTTAGCTCATCCTTGCACAAAACACATTAAGCTCAACAGTTCACTGGATTTCATTAAGTCTTGTGATGGTTTCAACGAATTCCTTCAACAAATTGTAAAGAAATCTCAATCAAAATTGTCGTTAACCGAAAAATCCACACTAAATACATTTTGCGTACAGATATGGAGCTGTATCAGTCAGTGTTGCCATGTTAGATTGGTAAATAAGGAAAAGCGGAATAAAAAGTATGAATTGTAACGGACACGCAGTCGCAGTGTTGCCATGTGTTTAGATTGGTAAATAAGGAAAAGTGGGCATAATGAATTGCAACGGCCCACTTGGAGCGTATAATTTTATTTCAGACCTTCTACGGCATTGTTGCCAAGACTATCGATAGTTGACCTTGAAAATCATTTACGTTATCTATAGCCATCGATACTATTGGTGTTTCTAAACTATCGATATAATATTGATGGGCAACACTATGCTACAGTCTGCTATAAACTAGGCAGACTAAAACGTGCAAACAACACTTTGTCTCTACGTCCCAAATCTATCTAGATAATCTCTTAATGAGCATTTTAATATAATTATTCCGTAGAGAGTTTTCTGAATAAATTGAACACCTAATAACCCGGTTCGGAGAAGGCGAAACTTACATGGTAGTGTCACAAACTTACATGGTGGTTCCAATCCCGATTCGAGCTCTAAACCACTGAGATCGACTTTATGAATTTATGTTTGGGTCAAAGATAATTGACATCACGTGGTTTCCAGGATTTGTGCCCAATTAAGCCCCCCCCCCCCCCCTACCTCACCCCCTATTACGTGTGACTTAAACATTTAAATAAGTAGAGACTGCTGTGTTAATTTTATTACTAATTTGTAGATGCTATGTACACTGTAATTGTCGTATATAAGTCTTAATTTTAGTAATTGTATTACTTGTGAATGTTTTGTATATATGATGTAGTTGTACTCAATAAATAAATAAATAAATATCTGGCGAGGAGTGGGTGTATTATACACCTCTGCCTACCCCTTCGGGAATGCAGGCGCGATGCTATGTTATGAATTAGGAAATGACAGGAAATATTTTGTTGTTGATTACAATTTAATCAATACTACAACGTAAAAGTCTGTTTCCGATAATGTAATTCGAATTATCGTTTTGGGTCTGAGTTTTAGTCGAATGCTCGTGATGGACATAAATCATTTCAACCGTTAAAAGGCAACCAATCAACATACTGATTACAACAAATACGAATATTGTATTGTATAATCTTATAACATAAGTTACTTGTATTATGTAGTATTATAGTGTGGATTATTCGCTTAACGGCGCGTGCACGCAGTTTCACCATGTTATCAGCAAGACTGATATGTGAATCACAAGGAATTTCAGTTCACGCCAATTATTTAACTATTTTACTGCAGTTAACTCCATATTCTCGGCTTGGTGCCCCCTGATGAACAGTGTTCCTTTTTCGTCCTGGCCTGAAGGTTGCTTTGGGCGCCCCCGAAAAAGTTATCCCTCGAATTTGACTCTGTTTGTGAGCTGTATAGAAATATTGAGTTCATTACTACCTTTTGTCTTCTGAAAATGATTGGGAGTGACAGGGCCATGCGAAGCGATTCGAGTGTTTTCTTAATTTTGGAATATATTCAGTTGAAAATACAACTGAAATATGTCTGCAAGTAAATCGAAAACGTAAAAAAAAATACTAACTGATATTGCTGCAATAAACAGCGCACAGAGAGTTACTTGCAAACGATTGCGAAAAGTTTTTCCTTTTTGCACGACTTATTGTAGATTTGCCGCAAATGGCTATAACTACTTGGCCGGACAAATGGGGAGCGCTGAGGGCTCTCACCCCGTCAACTGCGAAAAGCGACAGTGATAAAAAATATGGGATTGACATGTTAATTCCATATACTTTTACCCCTGTCACTGTCATTTTGCGTAATCGTTTGGAACTCAGAACGGTATGTCGGACAACCTTTTATCGATATCACTTATTCAAACAAAATTATATAATCGACGAAAGTATTCGTCAAATCAAATTTTCGGCAAACTATACCCTCGGCGAATAGTAAATAGGCCCATGGTACTAACGGTCAATAATTATTTTGGCAAACCGTGCAGTCGGCAAACAATGCTGACGGTCAACCATGAATGATATCGACGAATAGAACTTTCGGAAATCTATTATATCGATAAAAGGTTTTCCGACATACCGTTCTGAGTTCAATCGTTTGCCACTTAGCTAAGGCCCCTGGTTTTAAGAAATAATAGCATAAATTTTGACTCCAGAGAGTAGATTTAAGTAGAAACAGGTTTTGCAGTCAAATGGTATTGCGTCACTCGAAACTTACGTGATTCAAACCGCAGGTGCAGACTACATATCTACTGCGGTCATGCTAAGTGCAAACGTGATCTAAGCAATGTGCCCAACAATACAAACCAAATTACCGGACTGCGGCATTTCATGTTTGACGATTAATGTTGAAATACCCGTCACTCCCACCATTCAAAGGACACAATATATCTACAAAAGATAATATACCCAATGTTCTTAACTATAGAAATCTTACTAATACGTAAGACCTTTCGTCCCATTGAAACAATATATTTACACAGTGATGTGCAGGGCAGTGATGGATGAATTCTTAAGTGTAATACGTCTAACCATACCATTGTTTGATATCAAAACAAGAAGTCCATGCTGTGCGTGTGACAAACAATGAATGTAGATCTACTTATGACCTAAAGCCCTCCATTCTTCTCTGACACCGGTACTACGTGATACTATTCCACGTTCTTATCTTTAATGAACTTTACGTCATAATCATAATAAAACTTATCTATTGCGTTAATAAAACAGGCACTTCGCTATCTCTGGGAAACTCCAAATAAAAACATTATTTATGCACTTAGTATTTCCGATGATGCTTTATCTGCGTCCGATATCAGTTCATGAATTAAATTTCAAATGATCAATAACCAGTTTCATCGATTATGTAAATATAATTTTGTTGTACCCACGCTATTGGTTAGAAGGTCCACGTCGGTGTTTGACTTCACGCATGGCTGAGATAAGTGTCTGGTGTCTGACTCACGACCACGCTTCCTACGTGACTTTTATACTGTACACAGATGTAAACAATTTGAAAAATAACGCAACTTTACCTTCCTTCCGATTTGACTTTATGAAATGCTCTATTTGTCGAACTATTGACACTAGAGTGAAAAACGACGCCCACAACATTTCAATAACAGTATGCAAAGTAGTGACGTAACATGACGTAAAATAACTCTCGATTTAGACAGAGTTTTAAGGGTGACGTGTCTAGATAGAAAGAAGAATGTTACGCAATAAAAAGCAAAAACGAAAATTATTTCAAGCAACACCTGTGCATTGTGCTAGTGTTAAAAGATGACAACAAAACACTTTCACTTAAAAAAAACTTTCTCTATTTCTGTAGATAGGTATATGAAAAGACATAGGTAATGCCATAATTCATATTATTAAAATATACATGTACTGGAATGCATTCACTAGAATGTGTCCATTCTATGTGCTGGTCACATTATTTCAGTAACATTCCAGCTTATAGTCAGGCATAAGAATGAGCATGTTACAATTAGCCATGGCAAAACATTATATTTTAAATATTCAATACTTTGCCAATTCTTTTGTTTCTGTCAGTCATCTTTTATTTTTACTAATACATCACCACAAACAATGAAGGAGTTGTAGAACTTACAGAGAATTCAAATAGGGTTCCATATATTATGGGAGGTATTAATAAACTAATCTCAGCTGAGACTGCCCTCAAGATCATGCTCAAGTCCCTGTTTTTATATAAAAACTCTCAGATTGACATGATCTTGAGGGCAGACTGTTTAACACCACCGTTAATTAAGAATTTAATTATCTTTTGGAGTCTTCTCACCTATTTGAACCTCAATGTAATAACATACAACCTTGAACAACCACACATGTGTTCTGATTAAAAGAATTAACTGATTAGTATAGGCTTAGCTAAAGCTACATTAATGTGTGCAGAATCCAGTCAAGCAAAAACTATCCAATAAAACCAAAAAGCCCCAAAACCGAAAAAGCAATGGAAAATGGTTCTCACCTGAGCATAATTCTGAAGTTTTCCAGCTCCCTAATGCTATTTGATAGCCGGGCAAAGGCATTGAATAACGCAACTATCTCAGTTCTCTGCAGTCGTTGTGCTTTGTGTCTCAGAGGCAACCTCCCCTGTTCTGGGTCCCCGGGACTGTCCCACCGACCAGAAAACAATATCTTCAAAGCTGTACCCAGCCCTTGCGTCTGCAGCTTGCCCCAAAGCTTGCATTTATCGCAGCCAACACAGTCCATAATTCGGGATATATTCCAAAAGTGCTCACGGAACTCATTCTTTAAAGTAACAGAGTGTATACCTCCATTGAACATTGATGATTCATTAAAATGATCTGGGAAGGTGTATATGACACTCAGCATATTTTGGACTGCTTGTCGAGTCTCCTCATCCTCAGTAGGGTTCCCAGTGTAATACTCCTCCTTTTCCAAGTAAGGTCCAGCTTTCATCAATGCTCTCATTTCCAATAAGTATACAAAGTACAGGTTTTTTAGCCAATTAGGACTTTCACCCATTGTTTGTGAAGGATCAAATCTTCGCTGAAACTCCTCTAGGTTCGGGCCCCACACCCCGTCAGGAGGGGCAGCAAATCCTACTGATTTCTCAGACAGTAAGTATTTGGAACACAAATGAATATTAATACTTGTATGCAAGCCAGAGACAGCCCTGTAGAACACCCTTTTTTCAAGACACATGTTACTCAAATCTGAACTTAAGACATAAGGAAAAGACTCATATGGATTCAGTTTAGGACGGAAGCAGTTCTCCTGATAAATGCTCCTCCAGATCCTATGGGCTGATGGACCCTTGTAGCCAGTGTAACGTTCAGGGTTTAGAGACAGGTCTACATACTCAGCATCAGCATCTCTGTCATCACATTCACAGAAGTTTTCCAGTGCATCATCATGAGCTTTCCATTTGGCAATCTCATACTGGCTAGCTGCACTGATGGTCATATTCAAATATCCCAACTGGGGATCATGGTCAGGGTCTTTACTGCATCCAGATTGACCCTCTTTAGTATACTTTTCAACAGGAGACTCATCAATATGGTCATTTTCATACCCATTGGCGATGCCTGGCACACTCTCCTTGGAGCATGTCTTAATATGACAGTACTTCATCGCACATCTGCTATCATCAGCCCAAAAGGGACATTCCTTCTTCAAATTGACCTTGTAGAAACGGAAATAATCTTTGCTTACAAGACTCTGGATTCGGGGGAATATTTTGACATTGTTGAAGTAGTCGATAGTGTCAACATTACACGAGCAGTCGCCCAGGGCTCCGTGGAGCGCCTCAAAACACACATTGCTGTCGCAAGGCTTTGTTTCGTATAATTCCGTGTCGTAACCAACCGCTTGAACTATCGCTAAGGCGAAAATTATAAACACAACACAGTAATTTTTGTATGCCATCTCGAATACGACCTTAGCCATGGCATTAGCTTTACGAAATGAAATCCGGAGTCCGCGGAATGATATCACAACACATTTAGTATACTGACTATGATTCACATTAAGTGAAAGTAAAATTTACATCGGGGTCTAGAGAAAAAGGCCGACGTGCGTTTACGACCGTCCACACATTTCGCTCTATTGATAAAAAATTGCTGTCTGAAAGCAAAATGTCAACAAATGTCAAAAATCGAGTCAGCAACTAACGTCAAAACAAGCAATTTATTTTACACATTCGGTACACTTGCGTTAGCAAAGAATGAGATAGCATACGTTTCATAAAATAAGTGGTTCCTTGTCCATTTACTTTTAAGCTTATAAATCGTGACATAAAAACCGTACCTTTAGTGTTGCTATTTTAAAATATAATTAGTGTTGCTACTGGCTCTAGGTAGGAACATGGTAGGAATCTTATGGGAATTCATTGCGAATGGATTATAATTTTTATGTACGATTACTTTTCTTTCACGTAAAAATCTTGTAAAG
Source organism: Pectinophora gossypiella (assembly GCF_024362695.1). Lineage (NCBI taxonomy): Eukaryota > Metazoa > Arthropoda > Insecta > Lepidoptera > Gelechiidae > Pectinophora > Pectinophora gossypiella. The sequence continues at coordinate 3,027,077 of NC_065409.1, forward strand.
ACACGTAATCCTATTCAAATAAAATGCAATGCTGTTTAATTAGTAACTAGAAAACCAGGCCAAATTATAACGGGCTGTACACAATGAAAATATAGGATTTTCTTTCACACTATACTAGATGCTCGGAGCCATAGAGCAACACGGACTTCTGCGGACCCTCGGAAGGAACGAGACTCGAGCCATCGATGAGATTTAGTAATTCGACATTCAATATTAACTTACTGACTCCCACCTAGTGGGAGAGACAGGGCAACTGGCATAACATACATACATACATACGTAAGATCACGGCTATTTCCCATCGGGGTAGCCAGATCCTTACAAGCCTGATACAACTATATATAACATAGGATTAGACAATGGACAGGTTACTTAAGTAAATTAAAAAATAAAAACACATTTTTTATAGTAGAAAATTTATTTATCGCCATACAATTTGTATATCATCCACAAAAGCAGATCAATCTGAAATGCACAAGAGATTCAAAATACAATAAACAGACATTTGCTCCCGAGATAGTTGCTATTTACATACTGAACATTGAAACACAGGCAATAGATCACATCTTAAAGAAATGCGTATAATTTTAACACTTCTAATAATATAAATTGTAAAATGGACGTACAACCATTACAACATTGAATTAAGAAAATACTTTTTATATAATTTCTACCGTTTCGTAACATTACAAACAGTCGCTTAACTAACTTAACAATACAGATTTGAAATTATCATTAAAAAAATGTTTTATAACTAAAACTGAAATCATGTACTAAAAAGTAAAATTATGGTACAGTTCGTCTTTTGATATCTATCGTTAGTTTCAACGGCGGTTGATACCTTATAGACATACCTAAGTTAACAAAAGTAAAATAACACTTTATCTGAGGTTAATAATAAAAGGTACTTCATTTGATACCTATCTATTAAGGCGATCGTGGCTTTAAAAACATGTTTTCATACATACACATAGGCTAGTTTACACAAGACCATCGCAGAGCTGTCACCATAATCCTAATATTGATCTCATGGAAACTACTTAAACAAAAAGAATGTTGAGAAGTAGATATTTGAGATTTTTCATTAATATCGTTGTATATTTTTTAAACAATTGAACTTATTACTCAAAGGTGGGGGCTTATACTAGACCAAACTACCTTAATTTAACTTGTACATATATAAAGTGTGGTGTTTCGTCGATTATACTCTGCTTCTCATTCGAATGTTATTTTCGTGATGTCTTCGTTTAGGCGTACCTGCAATATCAGAAAATTCAGTCAATATTTTTATTCACTTTTCTAGTCCCAAAATAATTAAGCAATTTTTCCTTTTTGTCTATCCCTTCCTAATATTGTTGAAAAGAAATAATTACAAGAGTCATCATGCATCAGACTTATTTACTAATAAATAATAAAAACACTGGTACCATAGAAATGATAAATACAACAACAAAAACAAAATTAATCAGTTATTATGCCATTCAATTTGAATGTAAATCGATATGTTTGATTTACAGCACTACTGTACATTTTTTTTTGTTCCGATATTTCATGCGTTAGTATTTTTATTTACAAGAAAATGACTTACCTAAATGTCTGTACATGCTATGACTTTACTAGATTTACAAAAACATGGTGTTTATATGAATTATTATTTGTTTACCGGTCGACATGACATGAATATGAAAATGAACACACGTTAAAAGTTTTCCGTAATTTGTTTTAACATTGTGAGATATTTTTTAACTCTATAAATGTACACAAAAATCAAATAAACTAACTATAAAGAAAGTGCAAGAAAACAACATTTGTTACACACTCCCTTTATTGGCATAAATAGCAAACTTTTAGTAGTAACAGGTGCTATATTTAGATAAACTACTCGTATTGTATAACAAAATAAAATGCCTTCAACTAACGAATGAGCATTCGTTCCGTTTTGGCACAAATTTTGATCGTATTAACTTTTTGTCAGGCGTCTCCCTACGTCTTAGTTTTTTTAAAGGCAACTACATTCTTTGTGCTTTTAAATTTTATAACATTATTAAAATATAATTGAGAAGTACTTTTGAAAAATACGATTACAAATCAAGAATATTTAGATTCATATATTAAAAAATGTGACATCAAAAAGTTACATAAGACTTATTTAATATAATTTCTACAAGAATAATTTTAAGTAATTCATATATACCTTATCACAATTAAAGACATTTATATCAAAATATGAGATTCATATACTGTAGAATGTAGTTATTAATTTCGATAGGTAGTGTTAAATACAATAGTAGACATCTAAACACTCAAGTTAGAATACACAATAAATACAAATAATTAACATACATTCATATTTAATATTAAGAGACACGAATATGTTTTTGTTGCAAATTGAGCCGAGTTTTTGTTTTAATATCACATTAGGGCGTTTTCATTATACTACTATACAAATAGTTCTTCGAACGACCACTTCGGCTTCGCGCTCCATCCTAAGGGGGAAATATCGGGAGTCTCATATCCCTATTTTAAACGCGGTAAGAACCCGTTATTATGTTTTTTAATTATGATAATTACCGCGTTAACTTAAAAGAATGTAAAATGTCAAGTGTCATAGTACTCGGAATGTGTCAAGAAAATTTACAACAAAAACAATTCGTATATCCCACTGACATCCTATAAGCAAATAGACTCACATTCCCTAAGGTTTTTCTAAACAAAGCATCCGAACCGTTAAGTTATGTAGAGAGAGCATCTATGCTGTTCTGGGAGCAAAAAAAAACATAGAAAACGTTCAGCTGCTTATCTTCCCGGGCATGTCGTAAAAACCGACAAAGGGATTGTGTCCTCTAACATGATGGACTAATGTTATGGGCGATAGGCTGATCCCTTATCACCATAAGGTTCATCATATCCAGCTTACGACATCGTATCAACAGTGGCTGTAAGTTGTCTTTGATTACTTGTGGCTCTGCCCACCCCATTAGGGATTACGGGCGTGAGTTTATGTATGTGTGTATGTGTATGTATGTAGAGAGAATTACGTTCCCTTAAATTAAGATGCTACGGTTGTTCAGATAACGTGCAATATTGATTGTACAGTGGTGCTAATTCCTATAGACGCCATCTAATTTTATTTTAAGTTATACCTGTCATTTTCTTATTCGCTGAAAAAGAAAGGGACGGATAATCGACAGGCATAAAATTTATGGAACACATGTCAATTTTAAGCAAAAATCTAACCAACCAACCAAACCATCCAACAACCATCTAAAAATTTTACATCGGCCAATAACCCGACAGAATAAAGTAGACAGCACTTCAAGCGGATTGCATACCAGCGAGATGCCTATTTTATTCGCCCGGGTTATTCATTCGTTTTAAAACTTAACTTGTTGACTATCATCCGTCCCTTTCCTTTTCGGCGGATAAGAAAATGACGGGTATAACTTAAAATAAAATTAGGACGTGTCTGCAGGAATCGGGGCCAGTGTCGTTACACGCCGTAACTTTTTACAGAGATTGGTCGTCTATTTGTTATACGAGGTCTGTGGTATCCCCTACATCATTACATCAATTCCATATTCGAATTTTAAGGCTATTCATTTCATCTACATATCACCACATTACCTTTTTTTAGTACCTTTAGTCAACAACGAAATAACTAAAATTATTTTGTTACTTTGGGTTTTTTGCCAAAAGCTACTGGATAAACATTTGTCGTATTCAAAAATCGTATTCAATAGGCAAAAATGAATGTATAGCGTAGTCTTTGCCTGGACATAATTAAAATAAAAAATAAAGGCGACTTTATAGTCGGAAAAAAATACTAATCATTTCCCCTATTCCCAGCAGTCTTACCAGTTGAACTACTGGGAATTTCCTTCCCAAAAGACTTACTAAATAGTAAGACTTCGCTTTTCCCAGTAGTTCAACTGGTAAGACTACTCGGTAAGACTACTGGGAATAGGGGATTTATTTTTAAATCTGCGGCTTCAGTTTTACATTGGGTATTATAAAATCTTTTTTATTCTTGATTTCGTTGTTGACTGTTGCTAACCCGAATATTGTTAATAAGATAAATAACTTAATAACTATGTTAGCCGCGCGAACGTGTTATGTAAGCTTCACCCAGACATAAGCATTTATCACTAATACATACTGAATGTAAGCAGACGATGTATGCTTTATATAGTGCCATAGAATACATACATACCGGTTTCTTTTTTACTTTGACAGCTATAAAAGGGACGTACTAGCTTAGCAAGGTCGCAACGATTACGACAATCATCATCTCCCTAGCATTATCCCGTTTTTCACACGGTCCGCCTACCTACCTAACCTGAAGATTTGACAGGTCCGGTTTTTTACAGAAGCGACTGCGCGAAGGGACAACCAACCCAGTACAGGTTAGGTCACATACCTCTGAAAATGCATTTCTCGGGAATGTGGGTTTCCTCACGATGTTTTCCTTCACCACTGAGCACATGATCTTCTTCTAAAACTGCCATGTCCTATCGGGCGTCGGTGACCACCGCAAAGTCTTCCCTATTCTGAGCCAGCATATGATAATCTTTTTAAAAGCGCTTTAGAGGTTTTCACTTTATAGTGAATTTAGTTCCATTTTAATCTGATTCGCATAAGCGAATCTTAGAACTAAATTCGGAAATATACTCGCTGCCGTAGCTGTATCTATAATTAATCTTATGGTATAACAATTCGTTCGAATAATGGACGTGCGAATTTACTTAGTAAATTTGTTTTAAAAGTTACCCACGCGAAGTTTCGGGCTTTTGATAGCAAATAAAATACTTAAAAAAATATTATTATCATTAAAATGACCTTTATATGTTTTGTTGGTAACAGGATACGCAAATAATTTTATCTTTTTATAGCATTGTCGTTTTCAATGCCATATCATATCATGTCTGCTAATTGCCATAACTCTTGTGTAAAATATTATTATCAAAACGTTTGCTATATTTATTATTAGTATGCATACAAAATGTAATGGAATTCAAACCTCACTTGATATTTCAGTAACTGAATAATCTTCGATCAATCGTTTCGCGAATATTTTTTTTAAAGTTATAATGCAGGACTTTCCAAGCTTCGTTCTTCAAAAAAATATATAGATGGCGCTGTAGAAATTTGCCTTCGTTTAAACTTCTAATTTCATCTTTTATCTTTGCTTTTAGGTATAAATGATGACCCTTGTAATACACCCAGGCATTACACAACTTCCACTCATTATTATTCTGATCAAAACAAAGAGAAGCAATGTAGGTTGCATCATAATTCTATACACATCAGATCCAAATATCGAGCAACAATTATTTTTATATATGCCTCAGCGTTGTTTTTTTTTTTAATAATTATGTAACCGAACAATGAGAAAATAGATAATTATTACGTTAAATCTGGTCGACGCCGCCATCTATAATTTTTGGCGAACTTAGCCTGGAAAGTGTCTCATTAACTTAGTCACACGAGTATGCCTTTTATAATGTCTAAAGTTAATCAATATGATTGAAAATGTAACGTTTTCAATCATATATGATTCTGCTTTTAAAAGACCAAAAAAAATATATTTTTTTGTTTTTTTATGAAAATTGTCGTATCAAGCGAAGTCGAAGCGCCACAGACCCACAAAAATAAATATTCAGCCATGCAGTGGACGTAGCCCGCTCAAAGGCAAAGAACCAAAAAATATGTGTTCATAGGTACCAGTTTTAATGTACAAAATATTAGTAGCGAGACCTTCTGTCCATGTTTCTTATGGAATTGGCGAGGCACAGCGCGAACAGGGCTCCGACCACCTGAAATGTGGAAAAAAGACATAAAAAACATTTAACATTTGATGACGTAATGATTGTCATACTATTTTAAAATTGCATAGTTGGTTGTCACCTTCTCGAAGTATCCTTCTTAAGGTATTACTGAACTGGTAGCATAAAACATGGAACGCATTCAGCTGTTTGTTTTCTCGCGCATGTCGTTAATACCGACAGGATCTATCACAGGATTTCGTATCAGAAGTGGCTGCGAATTACGTATCAATCTACCTTCCTCCGGTGCGTTGAGAAGTGCGGGTGAGTTTATGTATGCGCGAGGGCCGCAAAAGTTGGCTAATCTGTCGCCGCAATGGAAGTCGATATCCTCCCATGTATCAACTAACCTTCAGAAAACGCCCTGAGCCGATGTTCACACCGGCCAGGCATGTCTTAAATTGTGCACCGGATGAGAGCCCTCAACGCACCCCATATGTCCGACCACGTAGTGCCAAATCACGTCAAAAAACCTCACCTCAATACAAGCGACGCCAATAGCGACGCCAGCGATGGTCTTGTTCCACTTCTGGTAGAGGTCAGCGGTCTTCTGCGCGCAGCCCACATTGTTGGCGCTGGCGAGGCTGCACGTGCCTCCGAGCACGTTGTCCACCACGCTGGAGCCGTGCGTGCAGCAGGACGGCGGAAGGTTCACAATGTTGAAGCCGTAGTCGCTCGGACCGTTCTTGCCGCAGCATTCCAGCTAGAAATTACAGGGGATTCTCAGTTTAGCACAAGGGTTCCTAAAGTGTGCGCCGCGGCGCGCGGCGCCCTGGTGCGCCGCAGAAAGTAAGGACCACAAATATTCGCGGGTACCTATTTGAGCGCTCGCATCGGTAAATAATATAGCGTCGTGTCACTGTTTTTCGACCGTGATTTTACATTTAGGTACCTACCATCGTCGCGCGGGTTTTCCTAACTCTCTCAAAGTAACCTAACCTAACAACTTAGCTAGAGCAGGGCCGTTACAAAATACTAAGCTTGTAACTGCGCCGCAGGTTGAAAAAGATTGGGGACCCCTGAGGACATCAAGTGGAATTTTCCATCGCAAAAGTATGGAATTGAAAATAATTAAAAAACAAAACTAAAAACTCATGAATTTTGCGACGGAAAATTCCACTTGATATTAACTCAGAATCATGGTCTGAATCATCCCCCTCAGTATTCGTTACGGTATCACTAACACCCTGTATGTTACCTGTTGCTGGATGTTGTTGAAGAGTCCATCAGCGGCCTTGCGTTCGGCGTCGCTAGGGGCCTGGCGCTGGTCGAAGATGCCATTGACCGATTTCACCAACGCGTCTTGAATGGTGTCGGCGTATGTGAACATCAGTACCGCCAGGATGACTTGCACAATGATGATCACCAGCAGGAAAATCGCGTACTGTTGGAGAAAACGGAATTTGTTAACTTCTTCTATCGTGTGGGTTGTGAGGTGGATAACCAACTTCATCAACCCTGGTGTCAGGGTTATTATTGATTTGTTAGCTTAATTAACCTTAAAAACACTAACTTAAATTACTTTTTTTAACTTTATATGCTTTTTTGCACCCTGAGCGGAGACGGATCGTCACGCATTGGGTGCCTCATGACGGGTACAGGCGTCGAGGTAGACATCGAAAGAAATGGCGTGTCGACTTGGATGCTAGCCGAAGGGACTGGCCGGAGTACGCACAGGACCGAGAAAAATGGAAAGACGAAGGGGAGGCCTTTGCCCAGCAGTGGGATCTTGTAGGCTAGATTAGACTAGATGCTTTCTTTTAATAGACGGTAATACGGTTAACCAGCTTTCACGTTGGTCTAACAGAAAGCTCGTTGGGATGTGGGTACTTAGTTCATCTTGCGATTGATGTACCTCTGAGTCTATTTGGGATATAGTCGTCAGCTTATTTTATGGGTTACATATATAATTTTATTTTAATATCGCTCCCTTACTAGTAATCAGTAACGTTAAACTCGGGACAATCCCTAGTAATATTATGAATGCGAATGTAACTCTGTCTGTCTTTAAGCTTTCACGCCAAAACTCCTAAACCGATTTTAATGTCGGTACAGAAATAGATTAGACTTTAGGAAAGAACGTAGGATAGTTTTTATATTATTTAATGGTGGAATAATCATGTCGCGCGCGATAACCTAAATCCACACAGACCGAGACACAGGCGGTAAGCAATAATTATTAATAATTATAAAATTTAATAATAGAACTAGGGGTCTTATTAGCAAAAAAAAATATGAGTTTTAAAAAGAGCATTGGCCTCGCAAATCTTGGTACAAACATGAAGGAACATAAAACAATTAATTAAATTGAAGTCGTGAGTGCTTTTCTCGTTTTTCTTAAATGTTTTTTTTTTCTTTAAAAAAAATACTTTTTTTTTCACATTTAACTACTTATAAACAATGAAAACAATGTACATTGCTTAAATGTTATACACGCACTATGATCCGTAACTAAAGAAAATTAAGTGCCTATTGAATTCAGTACAATCAAAAAATACATAATATTACTTCTATAGTAGTACAAATAAAATTAAAAACGAAGTCTGCACGAGGTAGCTTCTACAATAACCGAATCGATATTGGAATTCAATTTTATTGTTGACATTTATACTATCGATTTTAACACGGACTGTTTAAATAACAGAATTTTCTGAAAAAACTATGAAAGTAGGTATACGATCGAACATAATTAAATTACCTATAACATTCTTGTCGGTAATACCGATAAACTTGACAAGAAGGGAATTAATTGCTACTTCTTCTTCTATCGTATGGGTTGTGAGGCGGAGTACCAACCTCATCAACCCTGGTGTCAGGGTTACTATTGAGCCGCCTAAGGCCCCTGACATGGCTCATGTATCGACTACTACTTAAAACTGATGTCAATTTCTTCGGTTTGGGTAAGCGAACCGGGATAATTAGTAAAAGATAAGCACAGGAAACGTTTATATCTATCTACACTGCGCTAGACGACACCTCCGAGCGAGCGAGACAAAATCAAAGCGGTCTCTCTCTTACTCCTTAGCGGCTGATTAAAGAGCTTACTACAGTTTCCCCTCAGAAATGTTGTCTTAAATTTTGTACCGGGTGAGAGCCCTCAGCGCTCCCCATTTGTCCAGTCAAGTAGTTAATGCCATCCGCGGCAAGTCTACAAAAAGTCACGTCAAAAAAATAGATTATTACAGTACCCGGTCCAACGGACCTGATGCGTCAGGTGCAGGTATAAAATGTATGGTGAAATCGTGGTCTCCTGATCCAGATCGGGTCCATTGAATTGCCCCAGAGGCGGTGAAGTGGGGTCAGTGCCCGATGCAATTTGGTGCGGGGCAGGGAGTTACCCTTCTGTACGTCGTTCGTTATTCTAAGACGACATTAGGCAGTATTCATTTGAACAACTAAAAGTTAGGAGTCAGAGTAGTGATAGGTATCTTGGAGTGCCTTTTATCAGAGCCTACGAGCTGAGAATCATATTTGACTGCTTTCATTCCCAACTTTTTCTTCGTCGTTCCCTCACTTCTGAGGATCGCGACCACAGGTTATGGTTTTCCACTATGGTTTCCCAACAGCACTACTAAATATGATTTTTTCTTTCAGTTCTACACAGTCTTGATCGATGGGGCAGCCATAACATAAAAAATTGATTGTTAAAAGCCCCTAAATAAAAAAAACACTACAGTAAAGTATAAAAAAGGAAAGACCGAAATAGGCCATCCAAATAGTCCCGTTTCATTCAGGGATTCTTAAGAAAAGCGAGGGACAAAGTTGAATAATGTATCTAGCATCCATTGTACATTAACTTTCAAACGTCCGTAAAGGAGAAACTCACAGTTTCGCGCAGGAAGCGAACGAATTGGTTTCACAAACACGTTTGCGGAGCGTGAGGTGCGCGCGAGTCGGATGAAAGCGTTTTGAGAGTCGTATCCAATGATGTGCCGTTCCCGAGAATATTCCCATTTAGAGATTGTTCCCGGTAAAAAAAGGAGCAAAAGTTATGTAAAATGACGTAAGGCAGTTTTAAAAAGTAAAGGAGGAGTCTTTGGTGCGATGACGGTCGGGTGACCGTGAGAGGATTTTGTTTTAATATAAGGTGTGTGTACAATAAAAGGAGTAAAGACATTTAAAATATCCCGTGTTACTTCCATATTCCACAATTTTGAAGTAAGTGTAGTGTATTACCTAACCTTTAGGCAGATAAAGGCCCCGATTCCTGCAGACACATTATTTAAGTTATGCCGATTCTTATCCGCCGAATAGGAAAGGGATGGATAATTGACAACCGTTAATTTTAAAATGAATGAACAACCCGGGCGAATAAAATAGACATCTCGCTGGTATGCAATCCGTCTGTCGTGTGTCAACTTAATTCTGTCGGGTTATCGGCGAATATAAAAAATTGGGAGGGTTTTTAACATTCCTGCCTAAAATTGACGTGTGTTCCATAAATTTTATGCCTATCGATTACCCATCCCTTTCCTTTTCGGCGGATAAGAAAATGACAGGTATAAGTTAAAATAAAATTAGATAGTGTCTACAGGAATGAGCACCAAAATCAAAGTACAAGAAAGAACACTTTGAAAAAGAAATTACCCAGTGTCCTTTGTCTGAGTTTTTACAACAGGAATATTCCCACTTTAGGAGCTCGGTGGCGCAGCGGTAAACGCGCTTGGTCTGCGATTGTTGAAGTTAAGCAACTTTCGCAAAGGCCGGTCACAGGATGGGTGACCACAAAAAAAAAGTTTTCATCTCGAGCTGCTCCGTGCTTCGGAAGGCACGTTAAGCCGTTGGTCTCGGCTGCATTAGCAGTCGTTAATAACCATCAATCCGCACTGGGCCCGCGTGGTGGTTTAAGGCCCGATTTCCCTATCCATCCATAGGGAAGGCCCGTGCAGTAGTGACAAGAGTTTACTCCTAGAACTACAGTTTATTATAAAAATTGTCATTCTATGTGTGTGAGAACATATAACGCCATTCCGTCCTATATTAAAGAGCTACCCCATCTAAAGTTTAGATCCCAACTCAAAAAGTGGTTAAAGGGGAGCAGTTTTATAGCATAAGTGAGTTTTTCAGTTTATAAATAGGTTTTTTTTCTTTTCTTTTCTTTCTTTTTTTTATATAGATAAGTGTTTTTGTAATATTTTTTAGTAGTTATTATTGTATGTCACAACATGACTAAATGTGCTGAGCGCTATAAGCTTTATTTCCATCGATATACTTACCACATTTATGACAATAAATTTCATTTCATTTCATTTCATTTCATGGGCTGGTGATGATGAGGAACATTCCCGGGCACGACACATCACTGGTCGTGTTTGGCTTTTGTCGTGCTAACAATTGGACTTCCACGAACGAATTCCATAGTAACACAGCTTCTAAACCTGTTATCGAGCCCCTCCTAAAGTTTTAAATGTTCATTTTATTGTTTATCTTAGCCTTTGTGTGTTCTATTGAAATGTTTTGTGTTCAACCTTGAAGTTTTTGTTGTCGTCATTATCAATGAGCCAACTAATGATCAAGTTGGCGAGCAACTTTTTGCAGAAGTCGATCCGTCGTATGGGCACTTATCTGATCAAAAAAAAATCAATAGTAAACCAGTGTACAAGGCTTGCGTCTGTTTTAACGACGAACTGCGTCGTATTGATCAAGCGCATATTTTGCTCCATTGATTCTTTTTAATTCCATTTCATTCCATTGAAACTTTTTTTTAATAACATAGGCTCGCGTTTGACCACAATCTCGTAGAGTCTAGGGTAGATCACGCTTACGTATCAAATGCCTATTCACTCTAGCCTTGAAAACTCCCAGATTATAACGATTTATTTTTTCATAGAATTGGGAAATAAGTACAAATCGAAGCAAATTTAATGGAATTTTGTCTTTGCTTACTCCGGTGGAAAATAGGCGTGAGTTTATGTATTTATGGAAAATAAGTAAAGATTTACTTTTTTGACGTGAGTAATTGTAAATTTGCCTCCGAGCTTGACCGGACATGTGAATAGGGCTAACGGCAGAACATTTACAATGCATTATTAGAACCTTTAACTAATCACAGAGGATGTATGAAACACATATTACGACGCCTCTAACCAGCCTATGTGTTAGTGAAGATTTATGAGCTCGAGTCTTCTAAATTGGTTTAATGACTACCGATTTGTGTCACCAGCCGGGACCGCTTTACCCTCCTACGCGTAGTGAACAACGAAAATATTTCCAGTCCTTTTCTTCAATGCGTGTTCAGTCAGAGCCGAGGTAAAATTGCTTTTCTATTTTCAAATGTCCCTTGGCAATAAAAAAAAATGTTTTCCGAAAACAAACGAATACTGATTTCCATGTTCCATGTTCATCGATTATTAGATTTATATTGTATCAGAATTTGAATTCAGAACTAGGTACTTTATTGATGTATTCTTCACTGTTGACGCGGGATACTAGACTTTTTTTATAAGTATATCAATTTAATGCAACCACACCCCGGACACTTCATACAAACTCGTTTTACACAGACACCACACATTGGCGTTATCGTACACGCGCATCTGTGTGTGTGACGTCTAACGCCATGCGATTCAAGTCTAAACTATGTTCGAGGGGGGGGGGGGGGTGAGGTAAACCTAGCTCAGACGCTGGTGGACAGCGGAGAGTTTGCCGTTCAATACGTAGTATTATTCCTTATTCTATGATGCAACCTTATCTTCTGTGGTTCGTTCTTTGGAGCCGCTCAGTCTCTACGTCCCACCTATGTCACAAATCATTTATATTTGTGGACAATTATGTGCAATGTGTTTGAAATAATCCTATCAAATTCACAGCATTACCCAGGCCCACTTCCTTTGATATACTTTAGGGTACTATTTTAGTACACATTTATCTTAAAGGCCTGAAGTCTGAACTAAAGCAGAGATGTAATTAAGAATTACTACTAAAGACTGCTAAAAGGTTTTTGTACCCTATGACATTCTGTTTTATTTTATTTATCTCAGGTTAGCAGCTCCATACGCTAAATAACTTAACATATAAATACGTATAAAATAGGTAATTAAATACACATTTGTCAAAAGCTTACGACTTTCGGTGAGGGTACATAGTTCATCTTGCGATGGATGGACTGACTGCGCCATTTGGGATAGTCGTGAGTCGTAAGCTAATGATCAAAAAAGTATTCAAGTTTAACATACCGTGACAACCATGCAATGGCTTTCCCTGATAGCTCCGCAGCAGCCAAAGAACGCGATGACGAACATGATGGAGCCGATGATGATGAACAGCCAGGGAGCCACGGACAGGTGACCTTGCTTCTGCAGTTCCGAGGTGATCACCGTCCATTTGAGCAACACGGCCACGCCGATACCGACCACCAGGAGGCCGAACAACTGAGGAAGAAACGGACATGTTTAGTACGAAATTTGAAGTATACATAAGGTTAAAGGGCTTGCGGAGGCTATATGGGTTGTGCTCTATTCCGCGAGGCGCGACATATACTACGCGTTTCGACAAATAAGACGCGGCGATTGCTGTCTTACGGCTATTGGTCGACCCGAAACTGTTCAGAAGCCGCGAACTTTCATCATATAGCCTATCTCCTAGCAGTACTTATCAAATATACTTTATTGCATACAAATGGGCAGCCTTATTGCTCTGAAGCAATTTCTGAAGTTATCTGCCGAATAAATTCTGGAAATCGGATAGAAACGAAGTGAAAAGAAACCAATCTCTATAAACAATGTTAAAATCTTAGATCGATTGATCGATTTCCTGTTGCGATTCAAATGAAGCAGTCAATGACATCGACCGACTGCAAAAAGCTCGAAAATATTTTTAAATAACATGGCAGCTGTCAGTTATTAAATAAGCACACATCTTAGCTATAAATACTAAACCCATTCAAATTTTAAACATGGAACAAATGTATCCAGCCCATTAAATGACGAAAATAAAAACAAATTAAAAACCTAAAGATCAGAAGGGTTCTAACCACTAGACATTCAACATTTCCGGAGCAGAAATAAACCGCAAGCGAAATTGGTGTCAACAGGTTGTTTCTATTCTTGTTTCAACTACTTGTTTACCTCGTCTATTGGCGCTTTCAGCTGAAAGACTGCTAAATGGTAAAAGGATACTCAAATTGGATATACACGAATTCGGTTGAATAAACAAAGTCTACGGGGAAAACGAGAAACATATTTTTATGGTTAGTACGGTCACGAGTACTAATATGTATACACTTTGAAACCATGTCACATTAACTTTTTTGACGAATTAAACCGTAAGTCTCATTAAATGTTAAATATGATAGTGCGACAGGGTTCTAAAGTGTGTACTGTACATGATATTGCTCATGACTGTACGTTGTCGTTTCATCAGTCAGGAGCAATGGCGGCTCAATAATAACCCTAACTAAAATAAATCGTGAATAACCAGGAAAACTTATTCTTTATAGAAATCTAATCTCTGTTGTGGTAACTATTGTGTTTAAAAAACGAGTAATATTGTTCGGTAAAACCCAAAAGAGCAACTGTTTTTTGCTGCATAATTTACTTTATACCTATCCGATTAGGTAATTCGGTTGTGAGTGTGTATACCTATATCAAAACAAGTTTTTTATAATATATAATAATATAAAATACGTAGGTTATGAAGAAGTAAGCTCTTGGTCTTCCCCTTCCTCTCTTTCCTTGTAGCTTCCCTTCTATGATGTTTTTAATCAATTCGTCATGTCCAAGAAGAACTTACATGGAACAGATTAAAAAGAAGGCGAACGTCGTGTCTTATAAGATGAAGGAATTGGTCTTTGATAGACAAGAATGGAGAATGCTACACCGACAAGAACGTGGCTCTTTTTGTGATGATGATGAAGAAGTAGTTCTTAACCCTCGATTCTTAATTCATCAAACGAGTTTTAAAAAGACGCACATTTCAAAAGAGAAGCCAGGTGCCGACACGACCTATTCTTAGCTTTACAACGTTTAAAATGTCTCTAGTGTTACTAACGAAACTTATGTTGCGTGACATTCATTTACACCTCGCTTTCGTTGTTACTTAGTAACATAAATGCCAGTCACTGTATAAAGGGGCTATTAGTCGACCCTTGCTTTGGTTTATCTATCTCGTTCCCGCCTTACAGACATTGCTCGCTTAATAAGGAAATGGAGGTAAGTACTCGTTTACGACGGAGCGATGCAGACCGCAGTGAAACGGAGGCGAGTGCGTTTACAAGAATAACTGGGTGCGCGAGCGCAAGTGCCACGCCCATGGCGTAGTGTGTGGAGAACAGTTGATACACTTCATATACTACACGCTAGAGTTTGGGATTACGTAGGTAGATAAACAGATAATGGTATGATCATGAGACTTGAATTTGGAGTTGCAAAGTGCGCATGCTCAAAGTGAGTATACTTTTACAGCATGTGAATGAATTTTGCGACGGAAAATTCCACATGGTATGATCAGAATCATCCCTCAAAGTTTTCGTTACGATGTCACTAACACCCTGTATTGGGTGTCGTACATACATCGCCTCCCACAAAAATTTACAAAAACAATCTAGTGTAAAGCTAGCCCAAAGGCAACTTCTGTCTGGAGAGATGCCTAGCTCGAATACTGAAAAAAAAAAACGACTAGACTGCTGCGAAGATTGAATCACATTCGTAGGTGACTTTGCAAACTAACGCATCTGCCTTTTTTGGTAGAATAATTTATGTCTTATTGACAATAACAAAGAGTGCAAATCAGATTCGCCAAAAAAATTCAGTAGCGGCAGTTAGCGACGTCGGCGACGATTTGTCTGAGCGTTCATACACTGTACCCTTGACGCTCGTTTAGAGTTTACCCACTGTACTCGTTTTACTATGGTCATTGCCCATAGCGTGCAGATGTGGTCCTAAGTATTGCGTAACTAAGCAGATGGCTGGCTATTGAGGTCAGGCATTATTCCCGCTTCGCTTTCGCTCTGTTGTAAACAAAGAACTTTGTCAAAAAGTGCATAATGGTAAAACACGTTTCAACGAGTATAGCTGGAATTCTGGAATGTCATTATCAAGTATCAAGATCCAAAGGTCAGGATCGATACCGTTATTAAAGTAATTGGAGCGCACTATTTTATTAGTGAATGATCTAATTGCGTCCCTTTTTATTAAAGCAATACTATTTAATAACATGTCATAGATTCACGCCTGCATCCCGAAAGGGTGAGGAGAAGTGTATTGTATAGTATCTACACACACTCTTAGCCAGTTATGTATAATACTGTTTATATTATTTTACACGAATTATTGCCTACTAGGTACTATAATTGGGTAGTTTCCAAGGTCAAAGATGAATTCTGAAATTTTGATTACTAAATAAAAACAGATCTAAAGGTGACAAAAACGTTTTCTTTTTTTTTTTCTATTTAACTTATTTATGAATTTTAATAAAGAAAACTGTAATAATAAGTGCGACATTTTGTCACGATTTTTCTATGACGTCACAGGTTGCTTTTTCATACAAATTCCATAGTAATTTCGTGATTTGACGTTCAGTAAAATGTAAACTATTTCACTAGTTGGAAACTACCATGTTGGCTTGGCTTTCTCTTGCAATGTTTAACGAAAGGTGTTGATTTCTATGAATTAAGTAAATAAGTAATATTCAAATTACCAACTAATAATTAACGATTGCAATGCATTTTATTGTCCCATAGCACAATAACGAAGGCGATTTTCCTTCATGTGCTTATAAATAGCATCTACTTTTAGCGCAACTTCATGGAGTACAGAATTAAAAAAAAAACTAGTTACGTAATATATTATTTTTCCTCGTTATAAGAATAACAGCGACCGCGTTTTGTTCAAGAGGTCAGCGAAAAAAAAACTATTTACCTCGTAATTTCAACTTTTAGTGACAAAATTGAAACATATTGGTATGGTTGTACTTGTAAGAAACATGTACAATCAAAGAGCAAAAGTGCATTCACTGAGCCTAGTGAATTATTTGTAAACAGTGGTGAAATTATGAAGCATTAGTTGTCATAATTATAAAATTCATGTTTTTGTAAGTATTTTGGGTCTATTACAGAAACGACATGTAACCAGGAGGTCTTTAAGTGCAACCAATTAATTTATTACTTTGCAAGAAACTGATTGGACTTTCGCGCCTTATCGTACCACAGATAACATAAACAGCCTATTATAAGTTCCGTCAATCAACCGGAAAGGGTATGGAGCATCTCCAGACAATCAGAATGATTGGAAGCCTGCAAGTCTTAACAAAACTAGGGATCACTTTTGTAAACTATGTGTAGTTATAGTTAAGGTGTTGGCCAGAAAACATCGTAAAAACCAGTGGCATTCACCGTAAACCTCGACCTTTGACATGTTGGGCGATTATCTGGCGGTTAACGTCTGTCTGTATGGACCTAATTCACTGAACGTTCTATACGATAGCACACATTTGACCTTCCCAGACGGTTATATGATACGCTGGTATCGCATAGGGAGCGACAATTTATAACCAGACCCGATGGTCATATTTACAGCTTTATTACGTGATACTAGATGTTACGTGATATTCACACT
Organism: Pectinophora gossypiella; assembly: GCF_024362695.1. NCBI lineage: Eukaryota > Metazoa > Arthropoda > Insecta > Lepidoptera > Gelechiidae > Pectinophora > Pectinophora gossypiella. The sequence continues at coordinate 3,044,451 of NC_065409.1, forward strand.
GGCATCCTACAAAAAAACAGATTTACGTTCGCTAAAATTTCTACAAAAGTCTCCTAACCGTGTTGTAAATAAAAACGTATACGTTCGTTCCCTCTAATTAAGATATTATGGCTCTAATTAAAATAAAGTGCTGTATCAGTTGTACAGTACTGACAAGTATCGGCGTCCGAAGGACGTAATATACGATCCCGACGACCCGATTACTCTAGCCATAGAGGCAGCCAATCAGCTCGCGACACCAAACACTTCAGAACCCCGATACCGACCCCGCCGGCGCGGTCGACGATTTCCCTCATTCAGCGCTTATGGCTATCGACCCACTAGGGTCGATTAATCCTTTCAATATTCTTCCTCTCAGACGACGCCCTGAGCCGAGGTTCGCGCGCAACTGGGCACCCTCAGGCCTGTTGTCGTCAAAAAAAAAAGACGTGGCACAGTGTCGTTACACGCCGTCTTGTGACAAGATGCGCCGCGATCACTTTTTTTACAAAGATTGGTTGTCTATTTGTTAAACGCATGACAAATTGTAAGTTTATGTTAGTTATTAAGAGGACGGATTATTAACATAAAAACTATGCCCTCGTTTTACTACAATAACGGCCTCCGTGGTCCAGTGGTTCACTGTGCGCTCACTAACATGAAGTCCTGGGTTCGGTTCCTGGCGGGGACACGTCATAATTCATTTATTTGCAATAAAAATGGTACAGTCAGCATTAAACAATTGGTCTACATTTTACAAAACACAAAAAAATCTTTGTGAGACTGTCTTTGGTTTGGTCAGGTGAAGGCTAAAATTACCTGATTGACCGAAATATAAAATGATTCCGTGCTTCGGAAGGCACGTTAAACCATTGGTCCCGGTTATTATTTCCTGATGTAAGTATCTAGTCGATACATGAGCCATGTCAGGGGCCTTTGGCGGCACAATAGTAACCCTGACAATAGGTTTGATGAGGTCTGTCATTTAACTCACAACCTCGCTCACACGAGAGAATAAAACCGCTGATTTAATTTTATTATAATATATAATAAAACAGTGATTACTTATACGTAGAACAAGGAGTTGACAAGTGTGTTTCTACAGTAACTACAAGTTTGTTTTGCGATATTTTATCACTGTCTAGCGTAACATAAGTTGAATAAACAGCGGAGATAGTTAAAGATTAACAAATTAATTGTCGTTATATTCAAAATTCAAAAATATCTTTATTCAGTAGATAACATAGTTACACTTTCAATCGTCAATTTTTACATAACGAACGTCTCATCCGCCTAAAACTACTGCAGCTTCTCACAACCTGTATAGCCGGGGAAAAGAAGCTGCAAGAAAAACCTCGGCACAGGGCCCTAGACGTTCTTTAAAAAAATAAAAATAAACATAAAATATTGGTATACAATTGAGTAATTTAGCTGCCTAATATCAGTTCTCAGACAGTTAATCCCATGCATTCATATCTTCTAAATAATCACTAACTTTATAATAACCTTTTTTGTAAAGTTTTTGTTTAACTACTGTCTTAAAACAGTTGATTATTACAGACTGAAGCGTGTTTATTGTCACATGAAACATGTTTCATGATAACTTGACCACATGCAACATGGGAGCTGTAAACAATCAGCAGGGCTAACATGCGCAACGTGATAAAATTATCGATCGATTTAATAAATTTTGTCGAAATCGATAAGTTTGTTTTTTCCCTAACATGCGTGTCACGTGATTCTGTTTGTGAACCCCCGACGCAAAGCGACGGGGTGTTATAAGTTTGACGTGTCTGTGTAAATGTGTATGTGTCTGTTTGTGGCATCATAGCTCCCAAACGGATGATCCGATTTTAATGCGGTTTTTTTTTTGTTTGAAAGGTATATCATTCGAGAGTGTTTTTAGCTATGTTTGGTGGAAATCGGTTCAGGTCTTCAAGGTCATCAGGTCGTTTGTTAAATGTGATAGGAATGTTACACGCTCAGTTTGCTTGCAAGCATATGTGGGATAAGTGATTTTTTTGCTTTTTATAGGATTTAACATTTTTAACCTTTTGTCATAATAATTGAGTACTTTTTTTCAGTCAGGGGTTTTTAAATTTTTTTTTTTTTTATTTTGTCAGAACGACATGACTTATTTGGGTTTACATATTAGCACCAATCGACAAAATTATATCGTCAGAATCGATAAAATTACCGTGACAAAATTTTATCTTTTAAGGGGCAATGTATACGTTTTTACAATAAGATTCCCATTGACATTCAGAATTTGCCTTTCAACTGCTTTAAGAAAGTAGTTAAACAAAAACTTTACAAAAAAGGTTATTATAAAGTTAGTGATTATTTAGAAGATATGAATGCATGGGATTAACTGTCTGAGAACTGATATTAGGCAGCTAAATTACTCAATTGTATATCAATATTTTATGTTTATTTTTATTTTTTTTAAAAGAACGTCTAGGGCCCTGTGCCGAGGTTTTTCTTGCAGCTTCTTTTCCCCGGCTATACAGGTTGTGAGAAGCTGCAGTAGTTTTAGGCGGATGAGACGTTCGTTATGTAAAAATTGACGATTCAAAGTGTAACTATGTTACCTACTGAATAAAGATATTTTTGAATTTGAATTTGAATATCGCGTTGCGCATGTTAGCCGTACTGAGCTCAGGGGGGTTAAAATGGCCACATCGAAGCAATTCATCTAAGAAAGCAATTGCAATTTGACATTTCGTCCCTTAGCTTACAACACCGCTCAAGTCGAAAATTGGCGGTTTTTACATATTAATGCCATTGGATGAAGAAAATAAAGGTTAAAATAAAGTAAATCGTCAAAATAAGTATAAATAATTATTTATTAACCGCTAAGTAGAGTATGTATTAAGTAGCAATAAAAAAATCTACAGATATTTTAAATAAGATATTTTATTTCGTCTCCTGTAAAGTTGGTAAAAATGACTTAAGCGGTGTTGTAAGCTAAGGGACGATTTGCGCATATATGTATAAGTAAGTGCGCAATGCAAACAAATGTCAAATAGCAATATTGCTTTCTTAGATGTGGCCATTTTAACCCCCCAGATAGGATCCCTAGACGTCTGCGATCCTGTCGTCTAGACGCATTATAGAACTTCAGCAAAACGAATGTAACGCCAACAGCCAGACATGCACTGGCAGACAATCTATTTTATACTTCATACCTATCGTTATAGACGAGATTTTCAATTGGAGATATTGCTAGTTTTCTGCTGGACTGACAAAGAAACAACGCTCGCAAGCATATCGTAAAAAACAAAAAAAATAAAGCTCTTGTCATTCTAACGTTTAGGAACCCAAATCCAAAATAGAATTAAACGCGTCGGATTGAATATATCCTTTTTTGCAGTCGATCAAAATAGCTTCACGCCTGTATCCCATTAGGGGTAGGCAGATGTCTAGTACACCCACTCGTCGCCAGCTATGTTTAAATCCCTCGTAATAGGGGGCGAGCCCTTTGCCACTAACACGGCACAAATCAAGTATCTATGATCCAAACATGAATCCAAACTCATAAAGTCACTCAAATTCTATGGTTTAGAATCCAAGCCGGGATTCGAACCAGGGACACTATGAAGTCACATTTCACAGGTTCCATTTTGTACTTTTTGTTTGTTTGAATTTGTTTGTTTGTTTGTTCCATTTTGTTTGTTTGAATAAACGTTTTCTCTCTCTCTCTCTCTCTACTTTTGCATTTCTCTCTGTTTTCTCTGTTAATTGACAAAGAAATTCGTAAACCAATTGAAGGAGCCATTCTTATCTTCATTTGACGGATAGCTAATGTCCCCCCCTTCACCCCGGACACTTCATAGAAAACACCTCGTTTTATACAGACACTACACATTGACGTTATCGTACACGTGCATCTGTGTGTGTGACGTTTGCAGCCATACGATTGAAGACTAAAGTAAGACCGAGGGGTGAGGCAAACCTAGCCCAGCCGCTGGTGGGGAGCGGAGAGTTGCCGTTCTATACACTCCTTATTCTATGATAATGTTATCAGACTATAAAGTGCTTCACCTCAAGCCGCTAATTGGTCAAATTACGGACAATCATCACTAATTAAGAGAACAACGGACAAACTGACCCCGACATGTCTGCACATAGCATGTTCCGATGTATCTCTAACATAACACCATCACGCCTGTATTCCCTAAGCGGTAGGCAAAGGTGTATAGTATATACAACCACTCCTCGTGTAGGAGGTAGGTATATATAGCGTTTAGCGGGCGACCCTGGAAACCACGTGATATCAATTAGCTATGATCCTAACATGAATTCAAAGTCATAAACTCGAATTCAATGGTGGTTTTTTCAACAATAAGTCGGAACTTAATTTTTTGACGTTTTTAAAGATGTAAAAGCAGAAATGTGCATCCAAGCATTTTCGGTTGACAATATTTTAATTATATTTTCATATTTCAGCTCAAATGCTTTATCTTATTCTTATTATTGTTGTGGATATACCACCAATCCTTTTTGATGCGAACAGCAAAGGATTGGAGATGTCTGCCGTCGTCTGTTTTTCCAACTCGTTATAATCTGGGAGTCTTCAAGGCTAGAGTGAATAGGTAATTGCTAGGTAAGCGTAATCCACTCTAGCTCACATGGTCACCATCAGGTGAGATTGTGGTCAAACGCGAGCCTGTACTATTTAAAAAAATCTTCCTGGGTATGTCGTGAAAACCGACAGAGGGATTGTGCTTTCCAGTTTCATCAGGAACTTGTTGTATTAGCGATGGGCTGATCGATCACATATCACCGTACAGATCATAAGGCTCCATAATCAATAGTGGCTGCAAGTTTTCTTCTGATTACTTGAGGGTCTGCTCTGCCCACCCCATAAGGGATTACGGACGTGTATTTGTGTGTTTGTTCTTCACGCCTCATCACCCATGCAAACGTACCAGTCACCGACCTCTTTTTTTATCGCAACACTAAACGCTTCTTTTGAAGGTGTAAATTATTCATGGTGATAAGGCTACGCACACAATGATCTACTACAAGCATTGCACAGCCAATCCATGTAGTTTTTTGTAGGATAAAACAAAAATGCAGAAATGTATGTCCATACTTTTCTTGGGTAGATTGAATTAATTAAAGTTTTGTTTTTATCATCACTAATTTAAGAGCCACGCTCTTGTCGGTGTAGCAATCCTCTCCATACTACTTTTTAGGAAAATAGGGCAGTGGTTTCCCTCTTGCCTTCCGCCCCGCAGTACTCTGTCTGACGCGAGTGGGATGGCACCCAAATTAGTCTATTTCAAAGCCGTACTAGGACTCCTGTCCTCCGTGAATAGTACTGACCGTTACTGCTGCCCTCTGTCAGGTTCCAGGTTATAGTCCATGTGACTTCCCCTGTTTTATTTTTATAATAAAATAAAAATCATTTATTTTCAGACCGACTCCATAGTTTTATGTGTCTGTCTCTAAGTTTACGACGAGTAGCTTTGCGTTAAAAGTTAAAACAGAAATGTAGAAGCTTGCAACATAGAAAATATATAAGAAAATAGTTAAATTATCAACAACAGCCTATATGTATATACGTCCCACTGCTGCGCATAGGCCTCCCATTAATCAACCAGAGCAAAGCACCAACCCACCAACCCGCAGTCAAAGCGGCGGGTCTTAAGCTAGTATGTTACAATGATGTAGGTACTGTAATGCGTGTAGGCAGCTGAGTAATCCTGCGCATGTTGCGTAACAGTGACGTAACAGTTTTAAAAAGGCCGAGTTAAGACTGGGTGGTTGTGTCGTAATGTGGTTTGCTGATAAAGTATCAAATGACAACTTTTTCACTTGTGGTCGGAGCCAAATTATGCTTTTTATTGCAGGTATTTTTTTAACGACCTCCGTGGTCCAGTGGTTGCGAAATGTCCTCAACATCTGGAGATCCCAGGTTCGAATCCCGGTGGGGCATATCACAGAAAAGACTTTGTGATCCGTAGTTTAGTTAGGACATTACCGGCTGATCACCCGATTGTCTGAAAGTAAGATGATCCGTAATTACACGTTAAACCGTTGGTCCAGGTTACTGCTTACGGATGTAAGTATGTAGTCGTTACATGAATCACGTTAGGGCCTTTGGCAGTTCAATAATAACCCCGACACCAGGGTTGCTAAGCTAACCCACACGATAGAAGATTATTGGTTTTTACATACTTCAAAGAGTACACAATATTTTAAAGTTTCGTAAGCGAGAGAAACCGCCCAATCCATAATCACCGAATTGATAAACACCGTCAAAATAATTAAAAAGTCATTATCATTATGTTACCTACTTCACAACAAGGTTTGTTTTATCGTCAACATAATAGTAATTGCAATTAAAAACCGTGACGTTAAAAGATGTTTTCCTCAATTTAAGTGAATAAGAATGGTTCTGTCCACTCTACTACAGGATTACGGGCGTGAAGGAGTTAATTCACAACAATCTGTTTTGCACTTATTTTTATACTTAACTTAGGTTTCCGCCCGCGACATAGGTTTCTTTTGCACCCCTTTTTCGTCCCCTTCAAGGATGATTTCGAGAATAATACATTTTTCGGGGTTTTCAAGGCAAGAGTGAATAAGACTATTTGAGTGCTCCACCTTACACCACATCGCTGCATTAGATCGTCGTCAAACACGCTAAAATATTTAAATAAACAATAAAAAAACTATCTAATATTCTTTTCTGGATCTCAAATTATCGCCATAAATTTCATTTAAATCGGTTTTGCGGTTTAGGCGTAAACAGTAACAGACAGAATATACAGAGTTACTTTCGAATTTGTAATATTATTAATATTATAGGTACAATGCTGGGGAGATGATGATGAATACTCATCAACCATCGCATTATCCCGTTTTTCACAGGGTCCGCTTACCTAACCTGAAGACTTGACAGGTCCGGTTTTTTACAGTATAGTATTATTTATAATATTACTATGGATGCCTAATATTCATTTGTTATGTTGGCTTGTACTGTATTCATGTGTTATGTCTGATTGTTGAAATTTTAGTTCTTTGCAATAAAGTATATTTAATTTGATTTTGTTATTTGTTTTCAATATGAGGAAGAAAAATAATGAGTTGCGTATGGTAAAGGTAAGTGTCAATAGATAATTTCGTGCTGTTGAGCTTTATAGGATAGATATAACATAAGCGTGAGCTATATTGATTTACAGTTGTGTAAAGTTGTAAATTGAAGGTACGAACGGTCACCAACCTCTGTTAATGATCTCTGCACTTATCACTCCGTTAATGAAGCTCACCCCGCTAACAGGCATCAACGAACTCCAGACTCTTAATTGACATCTACACCTCAAAATACCATCCATACGCAAGTACCTAAATTCACGCCCGTCATCACTAATGGAGTGGGCAGAGCCGCAAGCAAGAAGACAACTTGTAGATAGTTGATACAAACTCCTAAGATGGATATGATGAACCAGGTGATGAGGCCACGGCCCATATAAAATATCAAGATAAAAAGCCTAATACAGGGTGATAGTGACATCGTAACGAAAACTTTGAGCGATGATTCAGACCATGATTCTGAGTTGATATCAAGTGAAATTTTCCGTTGCAAAAGTATGGAAATGAAAATAATTAAAAAAAACACTGAAATTTTCATTCATTTTCGTACACGAAATTCTACTTCATAGCAACTCAAAATCATGGTCTCAATCATCCCCCTCAGTATTCGGTAAGATGTCACTAGCACTCTGTATAGCCTGTTTACATACACAACTTTATTCCTCGAAATATTATAGTAGTCGAATCTAAATAACTCACGTAAAAATTAGACATACTTTCTAGGTTCGAGCGTAGTCAAATATCGTATTTCTCGTCATCGCATTTCCGAATTCAAACGATTGCTAATTAATTATTTAAGTTCATAAATAAAATTATTAAATTTCGAATTTAGAACTAAGTATTGTATTGTTTGAATTCAAATTGTATCTGGAAATCTGGGAAGCTTCCGAGGTGAATGATAAACAAATTATTTTGGCACGTTCTACGTTCACTAAAACACGATTACATTTAACAAAGTTCACTGTACCATTGATTGTATGAAAGGCTAATTCGATTACTGAGAAATTGTTAACGCTTGTTATTTTGCAGACGTATAATATAGGAACGTATAGTATTAACCTTCAGAATATGAGTCATAGTTTAAGAAGAAAATATGTTATTGTAGCACGTTTTAAGAATATCCTACATAAACATAGTTACATAAACAGCCTATACACGTCCCACTACTGGGCACAAGCCTCCCCTCAATCAACCGAATATCGTAACGTAAATAATTTTATAAGACACGACGTATTTATAACGAACATCATAGAAGTAAAGATAGAAGGAAAGCGAGGAAGGGGAAGACCAAGAAGAGCTTACATGGAACAAAAAGAGAAGGCGAACGTCATGTCTTATATACTCGCAAGGATGTCAAAGAATTGGCCTTTGATAGACAAGAATGGAGAACGCTACACCGACACGGGCGTGCCTCTTAGATGATGAAATATTTTTAGCCTAGAGGTGATCGCCATGTGTTTGATAGCATAGCATCGCGCCTGTATTTCCGAATGGGTCGGCAGAGGTGTAGAGTAGACATATCCACTCCTCGCCAGCTTGGTCTAAACCCTATGTAATACGGGGTGATCCTATTGCAATTAACCGGACACATATCTACATATGATACAAACATGTGTTTAATCAGTTTGAAAATACGTATTTTGACTAATATTCTGCGGGTAGGTGTTTTGAATATATTATTAATACTTATATTTTTGTAAGAATTGAATCTTTCCGGCTTAGTTAAATAAAAACTAGTGTAGACAGAACTGTAGAATGATTTATTAACCCAACCAAGTTCAAACAATCCATCAAAGTTAGACGTTAATTTCACGCTTATCACCAGAGTGACAGAACTCAAAACAGATTGAAAATAACCGGGACATTACCCGGCTAAGCCCAGGTGTCCCTCTTGCATAAGCGAGGGCAACGACCTCTGACAATGGAGGGGAAGGGCAAGGGAGGGGATAGTACGGAACCACGGATCTACCATTCCGTTCCCACTATAGTAACAATTGTTCAGCAAAAACATAAACAATGGAATTCTTGGCGTAACATCCTTGACATTGGATTGTACTTAATATTTTATTATTTCGAGTTTTAAGTTAGGTAGTTTTTTATGCTGTTTCATATAGACCTAGACCTTGTTTAATATTACGTATAAGAGTGCTTATTCAATGACAAAATTTTTAGTCTAGATGAAAAACTTGTTATTTATAAATCCGTTCGGTTTGGAAGCTTCCCAGAACACGAGAGGAATTTTATATTTGTGTACCTAGATAACTGCTGAGAGTTGCAAAAAAACAAAGATTTAAAAAAAAATTGGAAAGGAAAGAAGAGAGAGGATTTTCTTTCCTCATACATTAATCTCACACACCCGCAATCCCTACTTTGGTGGGCAGAGCCACGAGTAAAAAGATGACAAAATACAGGCAATTTTGATACGAAGTCCTAAGATGGATATGATGAGACGTATGGTTACAGGTGATCAGCCGATCATTCATCCAATATTGTAGATAGGATAATCCCTCTGTTTTATGACACGTTTTCACTAATATAGTCGGCTCGACGGCAATACGGCTCACCACCTATCACGTTGGTCTTACAGAAAACTCGATGAGGCGTGGGCACTTATTTCACCGTGCGATTGAACCTCTGACTACCCTAATTGGGATATAGTCGTGTCATAAAAGATACCAATCTGAACGCGTTGTATTTTTCAATCAGTCCTGCATAGAAACAACCATATCGCATGATAATTTACTTATTCTATTGAGTTGCCGGTGAAAAGAGCCGGAAGCTAATCTAATTACAAACTTATCACGTGCGTACACCTTTACGACTGATATTACTATTCAACACGACAATATATTTGTCGATATCAAAGACTGTCCAGCAGGCTCTGCACGACAACCACACCGCGCGCGGCGCGATTTATATCGAGGGTTTCAATTTCAACCAATAAATGCTAACTACATGGATAAACGTCGTACGGCTGTTAGTCGAAGACCTCGATATAATACTCACTCTAATTCTATTTAAGTAATTTGGTATTATATCATCTACGTCTATTAACGAATATTTATGGAACACGATGTTCGTGCCTCACCCAACTGGGTCCACATAATACCAGCGTCGTGGTTCACGCCGCGACTTGTGCTGAGTGAGGTCCTTTTATCTCAGTACGTCCACCTGGTGGAGTTTATGATAATTTCCCCGAATATCCGTTTTGCTTTTTTTGAAATTGTTTCGTGAAAATTTTAAATGATATTATTGTCTTGTTGTTTTTGTGTGTGGCGTCGTTTTATAACAAACTATTTCTATTCTATTCTAATATAATTCGTGTCGCCGCCTATTGCCGTGCTGCAAGGGCGGTATAGAGATAGAACACACTTTGAAACGTGTTTGTACTGTGTCACGAATATGCTTCGTTTCATTTTTCCATCAGATATTATTGAATAAACTCACGCCTATAAGCCTTTTTGGGATGAACGGAGGTTGCGATAAATTATTATTTTTTTACATTAATTTGCCACATACCAGCCAGCCATATTTGGCCAGTAATTTGTCACATAGATGTTATACTTTTCGTATTCGAATTGTAATAAATAAAACAGGATTTAGTTTTTTTACAGATTACTTTATTTGGAATATATGTCCTGCTCCCTTCGATGATCGAAGCCTCTTCGTATTACATAAGTTAGCGATCCCTTAGTTGAATTCTACGACTGCAGCATAAATATATTTGTTTGTGGTATCGTATCAAACTTGAAGGTAATATATTTTTTAACGACTTTAAAAAAGGAAGATCTCTGTTTTCCCTGTAAAAAAAATCCTCGGTTTTTTTATTTGGCTTGGATTGCTTCGTAGTTACAACATAATTCAACTCCTATTGTAAAATATTCTAGCAGTGCGAGTCAGAGCACAGCGGAAAGTTGGGTGTGGTGCATCCTGCAATTTGCTAGAATTCCTCCATATTAGGTACATCATGAATACCCCAAAAAGGCTGTGTAGGATATGTAGTAAACACAAATTTACGCGTACTAGTTATCGATTTGATCCAAATTAATGGCAACACCAACAAAGTAGCAGACGATCGGCAAAGGCAATACATTACAAGTAGCTGTTTGCACAGAATTCGGTCAAGCGAATGGAAAATATTTGGGGTGCCATGTTGGCGCCAGACGGGCGTCCCTTCGACTTCTGGTGACTTCATTTAGGTACTAAGGAATGTTTATTACGTACGTTTGTTTGGGCTATGTACGAATACATATGATGAGGAAAGAAAACGCTGGAATAAGACTTCGAAGGGTGCTTAGATCGTGGCGTTGATAATACATTTTCTTTTACAACGTAAAATAATATTTAGAATACAAATAACAGATTTTAAGTGTATAATTGAAAGCATGTATTAAGTGTGTAGAATGTTCGTAAAATAGATATTATTTGTTATTGTTTTTTTATAATCTGTGTGTATGCCTGAAAAGGTAGAATTTGGTGATACTCGGTGAAATGTAACAGCTGTTTGCAACCTAAATACCACGCACAGAATATATTTCATTTTAATTATTTAAAACTGGTAAACTATCGCTGCTTTGTGGGATTCATATTGTAAGAGCAAGCGGTTGCAAGGTAAACTATACCCTGTAAATCGTAATATAGGTACCCATAGTACATCACCTAGTGCGAAAGAGACGAGAGATATTCTTTCGCATTAGAAGTATGCAGCTTAAGAGGCGAAAGATTATGTCACTCTATGGTAGTAACAACTTGTGTCCACTTTCAAGGATAGTTTATTTATGTATTAGTTAATATGTTGCGTAAGCTAAGCACACCCGATTGCTAATAAGATACCGAAATAACAAAACGAGGTGAAACGCAAACGAATTAGCGAAGTCCAAATGTGCAACGTCCGCGAAACACTTCGAGTTACAAAAATGTTGCATCAACGGCTATTTGCGAAGCCGTCTCATGCCAAACCGGTTTCCATAAACCGGTATTTTCGAGACCGATTTGAAACAAACCGAATTCAATACAACTATCGTTTACAACCTGGTTACATATATCACAAAGTTACGCCCGTGATCCGAAGTAATCAAAGACAACTTGCAGCCACTGTTCTTCGAAATCCTTAGATGGATATGTTGCACCTTATGGTGGCCAAAGGGTCAGCCTATCATCTATCACGTAAGAAATGATACAATCCCTCTTCCGGAGTTTAATACTTGGCCGGGAAAACTTGGGCCTGATTCATAAAGCTTACAATTGTAAATTAGTTATAACGACAATATGGTGTTCATTGCGTAACTAATATAAAGCTGCAAAATATTTCTAAGCACACACACCGCCATGTACATCGAATTAAGTTTTATGAAATACCCCTGGTTACAATTGAAATAACCTACATTCCATTTCTTGGCTTGAATCAAATAAACAAAACACGTTACTCCACTGCAGGGAGTTAGAGAAATAGACCCGGCAAAGAGTTTCAACGAGTTAGTTATTATGCAAAAAGAAATCTCAACAGGGTATCGAACCCGGAAGTTTTGATTTGTCAATCAAGGTTTTAAGCGTCGCTTCAGAAATCTCTTCAGCAATGTAATATTGAACTGCGTGCAATTTCTTCAGTTTAGACTAGACTACTCAACACACAGATATTAGAAAGTATGATTATGTATGTCCTTACGGTACGAAACTTTTATTTTGTATATCATTCATAATCACCTACAAGTTAACGTCGACTATAAAACGATCTATGGCGTCTACAATCTCGAACAAGCATGTTAAGTATTATCGGCGCCAGTTTGGCGTCTGAGACCAATAGATGATGTCATTCCTGGCTCAGGATATTCGTATATTGAGCTACAGAGCCGTGACCAGACCGGCGTCATGCCAATTTCGATCCTCGACGCTGTTTACTAAGGAATCTTACGTACTCTATTGTTAGAAAATCGATGGGCCTAATCTTGACTGATATATCACTATGCTAAAGAACGTCGCAACACTGGCTTCTGTACATTGACAGATCTAATTCGTACCGCATATTGAAGCTATTGTAAAATGTTTTCTATACCTATTAAAATATAAAGTAATTGTACTGAATTGGTCGTTCTGTTTAATACTATTACATAGGTATATGTAATTTGTTAAGTGTGTTAAATACAACTGTACCATATCTGTATTTTTGAGAATCTACACTTATGAAAATAAAGGTATCCAAAGAGTGTCTATTCGTTTGAGCGATCTTGTTACTTTTCTGTTTTTCTGGAAAGAAAAAAAGAATACATTCTAGGGGTCTAACAGGTCACATTCATCGTATCAAAAGTTGTACTGCTATTTGGCATTTCTTCACATTGCGCACTTACTTTTATAAGCACAAATGTCAAATTGCAATATTGCTTTTTTAAACGAACCATTTCAATTTAGCCACCGCCGCCCTGGTATGTATGTAAAAGTCGTGATTATTAGTGTTCTCTGGTTCAAGGTTCATCATGTCCATCTTAAGATTTGAATACCAAATGTAGGTATTCTTCTGATAACTGAAGCTTTGCCCAGCTTGATAGGAATTACGAGCGTGTCTTGTCTCTACGACAAAGCCATGCCTAACCTACCCTATACCTACTGCGACAAACTGCACAAAACGTGACAGTCTTCCGCTGAGATTGTAATTCCTAAGGCGAGATCACGTGCACAACAAAATCTCAAGGCGTACAGTTTTCTGATTCAACTCAATGGCTATATGCCTAAGATGGCTTTTTAAGTGGCATTCTTCAACATTCAATGGAACGATAACTTCCTGCTTGTAACGCAGAAGTGGAATTCTGAGTATTTGCAATACATGCTTGCGCTATGACGTCATTATGATCAAGCTTATTCATAGCGTACTAAGTGACCTGTCCTTTTAAGAGTGTTACAAGGATAAAGGCCCGGAAAATTCCTCTAACCTTGGAATAACCTCACGTCTCCGAGCTGTTTTCCTTCAGCATTAAGGATTTTCCCTTGACCCACTTCGCCACGATCCGATCTTATAAAACTTATCCCGCCGGAACGACCTAGCAAGATTGTATATTCGCCAAAGTTTTGTAAGATAAATAGCCTTATTTGGCTTATGTTTCATGACATCCTAAAAGTGTTTGACTAGATCAAAGATAAATTATAGAATGCTAATCCATACATATAGAATGCAGGTTCAAATGTCATTTTTCCTTTTGATTTATTTTATAATTTTAATTGCGACATTTTGTGAGATTTTATCGATGATGACACAAAACTCCAAATAAATTTATCTTATTCTTAGTAGGTACCTACGTTATCAAATAACCTATTGTCATGTACAGACGCATCTGCGATTTTGATTCCCCTAAGTCATGGAATAAAGAATACTGCGTTTCCCTTACTTGCGTCTAATAATTCCTTTTATTTATTCGTGTAAAAATGTTACTAAAATCTTAGTTATTGTAGTTGAAGTTCAATTACTACGTCCATCAGCCTTGACTCGCCAACTTTTATGGCTGATCTGCAATTAACGTGTTCACTATCATCATCGTAAAGTGAATTGTGATGGGCCTATCTCACGCTTATATCTTTCGAATACCTAACTCAAATGGTCAACTTTGTATCCATCAATGTTCCAAGAGCCATTTTGTTTACGCAACGAGTGTTTTTGAAGATGACATCACCTAACCGTTGCTATCGACGGATACAGCAGAGGACATCACAAATATAAACGTATTATTTCGCATATGTGACGAATGATAGTCCAGTTAAATGGTATTGTTAGTTGTTACCAACTTCGACCTTGTAGTTTATGGTCTAGCTAGCGTTTGTTCAGAACAAACACGCCATAATGTGCACTATAATGAACGGCCAGCTATAAAGGTAATGTTAGATTGCTTTACTTCCTGATAAGGCAACAATGCGATACTCAAACTTCTAAGAAATAAAAAGGAATGAGAACATCCGTTGGAAAACAAATATCCGCTGTGCTCACGAATCATTCTGCAAACGATACGTCAAGACAGTAGGTACTGCGTGATGTTATCGCTACAAGTAACATGACACGACTTACAGGTCTTGGTCAAATTCCTCAAGTGATATCAGACATCAGAGTAACAGACCATGTATGACCACAAAGCTAAGGTTCCTCATAACTGTCCGGATGTACGACACAGTGATTCATTAATTATTCAATGCACCTGTTGCTGGAGGGGGGCCGAACAAATGGAACTTTTGTCACGCAAGCTTCGACCTACTTTGTGGAATACTGATGTTTTTGTTTCGGACTGTCCATTCTAGTCCATATTACATTTTCTGTCAATAAAAAAAATACTCGTTCGAAAATAAACAAGAGACACGTAAGCGTTTCTTTCCATTCTGTGCTGTAAATTTTCAATATAACGGCAGGCCGAGGCAAGATAACCTATAGCAAAACTTGGTATTAAAATATATTATAATGCTATATGGCCACAGGTCAGTTGGATAAAATGGAATAACGTGTTTCTTTGAAAGAAAAGTATACAATACGCCATCGATAGCTTCATAACAGACGGTAATCTTGAAATTATTTGCAAACAGTCAACACTTGTGCAAACGAAGTTACCCAATACAAATTCTTGGTAAGCCCACGAACTTTATGCCCGCTAAGGTTTTATCTAAACAGCTTCGCAAACTCGAGCGACTCTCGAAACCAGTTTTAGGTGCAGAGTCAATGAGGCAGAACAGGTATTTTGCTTGAATAGCGAATTAGTGACACGCCTGTTACTTCGGCGAGTAAAATACGTACCTATACCCTTAGGGAATGATACCTCAGAAATAATCACCACGCGAGGTTAGTTGGCCCTTAATTAGTTAAAGTGCTAAATTTGTTACCCCTAAAGTACAACCGAAACGCAAGTATTGTTCTCTTGTGGTTTGAGAAGTTTTCTGCACTTAAAAAGGGTAAGTACCAATGTTCAGCACAGGAAGAATTTAAAATATGCTCCATTATATGTTTCAATTTTAACCCAGTCAACCAATCACGTGAAGATTTCTTCAGAAAGTCCTTGCTGCTGTTCTAAAAACTGTTGCTGATCATATCATTCAAGCTCTCCCTTCTTGACTTCTATGTTCTATTCACTTATCATCAAGGGTAATAGAAACCATTATCAAATGAGGTCATATCAATTTCACTCGCCCCCGATGTGGTTCGTTTGAGCTGATGACTACAGAAATTAAATAAGAAATCATGCGCACGACCTTTGTCAAGTCGTAATCAGGCGCAATTGCAGATTTTCACTTCCTGCCTGTGTGATATGATAATATTTATAACTACCCTAGGTATTTAAATATAAGACTTGGGTTGGTCTTACATATGTGTGCATTAAAGTACCTATAAGTTACCTAGGTAGGTACCTACCTATATGATTTGATAACCTTTGGTATTTAACAGACGTGAGTTCATGATACGTTTAATCAATTTATTATCTGGTTCAGTTCTACGTAGGCTTGCATTCTCAAGATCCGATCCGGAAATCCCGGTTTTTTCGAGATATTTCCGGGAATTCCTGGAAAAACGAACCCCTAGTCTTACGTAATAACAATACCTAGGTATGTAGTAAGGGGCACATAATACCTACACACGCCTTTTAAACACTTGGATTTTCCAAGCCATGATCACTTTTGCAATTGAGTCATCATCACCAGATAAAGTAATGACTTCATTCTACCTCCATAGCAAAGTGCATAAATTAATTATAAAACTGTAATTAAATGTTATAGGTAGGTACCTACTTATATAATTTATGTAGGTAGGTACACAATAATAAGAAATTCCTATTACCCACCTAGGTACCTAAAAACCGTTCAAAAAAAATTGCAGACAGACTTCTAGTTTAGTTTTTTTTATTTCGTTTCTAATCGGAATGGAAATTACTTAGTGATTTCGTAACAACTGGTACCGTTGACTGATTAACGAGATATTAATTGTTATATCGATTAAGTAGGTAGGAGTGACGCTGAAGAAAAAAAAACGAAGCTTTTGTCAGGTACCTAATCCACTTACCTACCTATCTAGGTACATTACGTATAAAACAAGCTAGGTAGGTATTTATCTATAATTCCTATACCATCTACTTACAAATGATGAAATGTGTCAAATTGTCGATATATGTACCGTTTACCCTACTTATTCTAGTCTGGATTACGACAACAGACGCTTATTTCTGTCTCGGTCGCACTTAAGAGTTATTCGTCAACTCGTCCCATATGCCTACGGCCCATTTGGGACGAGTTGAAGAAAACAGAAAAAAATGTCATTTTTATTGTGCAACTCGTCCCATTTATTTTCTGTGTGGAACTTTAAACCTTATCAACGTTGAGTACTGTCAGCAAGACAAGTGTTAATATAAAATGTATTCCTTTAAACTGTTGTCTTCTTAAAATTTTTTTATCAACATTGTTTTGATTATATTAATATTATAAAATTTAAAGATTTAAAGATTTTCTGCGAAAATAGTTCATTGTTTCATTTTACCGACGTATGGACAAATTTTATCAAAGGCACAAGTGAATACAATAGATATTTATGGCTTTTGGTTACTTGCCGAAAACAAACAATGGTTGTGGCGCTTGCTTTTGAAGTAAATGATGCAGGTGGCCTATGAATAGAAAAATGAGACCGCAAAATATTTTTTTGTTTTTTTGTTGTCCAGTGATGTTTTATAGACAATAAAGTAATAAAATTACTTTGTTGATCCTTCTCTTATCTTTGCACGTGCCGCTCTTGGAGAGGGAATATTACATAGATATGATTGATTTAAAAACAGGGTTAGTATGCTTTCTACTTCCCGACAGGAAAAGTGAAGTGCTACGTTATTCAGTGCCTGTGGAACATCTTCAAAAATATTACCGTTGCTTTGAATTTGGACTCCGATCCCTTTGTGAAATCTGTGACTCTGGCTTCGAATTTTGGACTTTGATTTGAATTTGATTACTGTGTGTTTAAATGGTGTAAACTCTGTGATGAAAATCTTTTTTAACTGTTTATTGCTTTATAATTATTACTTTTGTAATTTTTTATTATTATGTTCATTCAGTGACAAATCGGTATGATTAAATAATTTGTAACAAACACATAGTTGTTTATTATTTCTATCCTTACACTTTTGCTTCTGATTGTACATTTTATCATGTCGATACTAACGTGGGCCGAGTTGCAGAATGAAATTTTTGTTTATTTTGATTTTCTGCAACTCGTCCCAAATGGGCCGTAGGCATATGGGACGAGTTGACGAATAACTCGCACTTAAAAGCTCGAACGTATTTCGTAATAAATAAGTAGAAGAAATAAATGAATGTAGGCTTTAGATGAGAGGGAGGGGCGGAGGATTATATTACAGAAGTTTAGGAATTAAGAATTGTACCTACCTAAAAAGCGTTTGTATCTAGGTCGTAGTAAATACCTACCTAACCTATTCTTTGTTTACACCACGCCAAATACCTCGCGGTCACTTCTGATCCTTAAATATTTTATAAGAGAAAATACATAAAATCTATAGATAACTTTGAAAATAATGTGAGCATGCTGGAATGCCATCCGTTATTCCCGAGAAAATTTAAATAGTCTCGCTCTGGCTGACCGATTTGAACTTTTTATAACCGCGCGGCCACCGAAGGGCAAACCATGGGTTCTTTTCTTGGACACGCACAGCACAGCCACCGGAACAAAACCAAACCGGTTCCAATAGCAGTTCAACTCACCGCGACCACCAGGTTGAAGAAGAACAGCACATATTTCACAAAACTCGAACCACACCCCATTTTGTATGCACTTCAAGTCACACACAGAACTTCACGAGTTATTCCACTCACGGATTTAACTTGTTTACTTGAAGGGCGGAGCGACACGGCCTACCGATTGCAAGGTATCAAACGCGACTGAATAAAATGAACGCAGGATCGCAAATCGCGATGGCGGCGGCGATGGCCCCCCTCGCCCCTGATGCTTGAATCGTGCATGATTCACCTTTGCTCTGTCCCTTTCTCCCTCGCAGTGATTAAACATACAAACCGTTCTCTCTCTCGCTCGCTTGCATCTGACGCCGAGACGTTTCATCTTGTAGGACTTTTCGATGAGTGTCTGTGGATTTTCATATTACGAACGTCTTTCGTTGTTTTGTTTTGAATGAGATTTTACCTCATATAGGTAGGTAGGTAGTTTTTTAGGTATATGAAATTTACCTACCTACCTACTCATTCTTACATATAACCTACCTATGGTAACCTTCCGTAGCGTAGATAGGTCACAGAAGATAAATAGTATGTACCTATTAGGTAGCTAGGTATCGGTACTTGTAAAATAGAGAAACAATAGGTACCTAATAGGTAAAATACAAGATTTATAGGTACCTAACTAAGTAGGTTTATTTCCATGACGAAGGACCCACCCTACAACAATCAATTGATGCTTACAGTTAGTTGACAATAATATTATCTTAATAAGTGCAACATTAAAAGACCTTTTAAAAATGTTAAAAATACCTATTCTTAATTCTTTTTGTTTACCTTTATGTTTTTAGCAATCGGCGGTCTTTTCTTATGCTACCAGCATCGTAAAAACCAGGATATGGTTTGACTCGATGCTGTCATTCATCCCTCACTGTATCCGTCACACAAAAAAAATGTTGGACGTGTGTTATATAATATTATGGACAAACAACCTAAAACTTCAAGTAACTACATAGTTAGGTAGGTATATTTTGAAAGTAGCCCTTCAATTCTAAGAATGCAGTACCTATTAAGTAACTATGGAACATTTCGCTTTCGATTAGCAAAAAGTGGTCTCGGTGAGACCTGACCATGGTTGGTCAACCTGCCCAGTAAGTACATTGGTTGAAGAGAAAGCATGGTATCTTGGTGTGCTTAGCAACCACTCAGGTTTTTAAAAAGTAAGCATAACACTTTACCTTATAAAGAAAACCATGCACGCGCCTATTTCAAAAATTACATTCGGACGTGATTTTTCTTAAAATTAAATAAATAATTAATACGAAGTGGTGTTTGGGGTTAATGATCTCATTAAGTTAGTCGGAAAACATTCGCGACAGTGTTATTATATCGGAATAGTGTATCTATGTATTTTCGCTTCGTGCCAACAAGCCGCTTCATAACTCGAAAATTTATGCGGACTTTTGAGTTATTAATTCGTTTGGGGTTCGGAGTAGGAGTCTGCTCCGAGGGTGGGGACTTAGGTTTCATGAATCATCGTCATCACTTTTCATCATTTCAATAATCATCAAGAAAAAAAAAGTAAGACATGGCTGTATGGGCATAGTTCCCTTTGCCTTACCCTTCGGGAAAAACCAATGAGCATAGTAGCATACCTGGTTCCCTTATACCATGGTCAGGACAATAATCTAAATAATTTATACGAAGTGGTGTTTTGTGGTTAATGATCGCATTAAGTTAGTCGGAAGACATTCGCGAGTGTTATTAAGTATATCGGAATATTCAATAAACAAAGCGTATCTGCCTATTTTCGCTTCGTGCCAAGAAGCCTCTTCATAACTCGAAAGTTTATGCGGACTTTTGAGTTAATTCGTTTAGGGTTCGGAGTAGGAGTCTACTCCGAGGGTGGGGGCTTAGGTTTCATCATCATCACCTTTCGTCATTTCATTAATCATCAAGAAAAAAAATACGTAAGACATGGCTGTATGGGCATAGTTCCCTTTGCCTTCGGGGAAAACCAAAACAAAAAAGAAAAATAGATATTGGGGACGAATAATTTTGATTTGATTAGTATGTAGAATGTAGATTAAATTCGTCTGAGGAAGCCCTGCAATCGGGACAAGATGTCGAAGCAATAGGGTAGTTTCCAACTAGTCAAATCAGTTACTTTTTACTAAACGTCAAAACACGAAATTACTGTGGAATTCGTATGAAAAAGCAACCTGACAAAATGTAGCAATTATTATTACATTTTTCTTTATTAAAATTCATAAATACTTAAGTTAAATAGAGAAAGGAAGCGTCTTTTGTCAGCTTTAGATCTGTTGTTGATTAGTACCTAATCAGAATTTATCTTTGACCTAGGAAATTCTACTCTTATTCTGTACTAGTTACATAAGCTACTACAAACACGCTATTGCATGAAGAACTAAGTACTTAAGTACCCGCATTTCGCCGAGTTTGGAACAGACAAAGTAGTTACTTTCGCATTTATAATTTTGTATGGATTTTATGTATGGCCTTACGCTGTACTAGACGTGACACTGTGGTCAAACGCATACTAAACAAAACGAACTCAAGATAAAAATAAACTAATACGTAGGTACGTGACGTCACACGAAGAATAACCAGTTTCGCAGTGGGATGGGAGAAAGTTCAATGTGGTTCGGAGTTCGTCATAGTATAGAAAAAACAGTAGGGACATCTACACAACCGTTTGGGTATGCATTACGCAAGCATGATCTAAACGGTTAACTACATAGGCATAGGCATAGGCTACTGGGGCACAGGCGTCCTCTCATTCATGATCTACCACAAGAAAAAAATCCTGAAAATTTTTAGAGAGAGAGAAAGATCATTCCAGAAATTAAGTAGTTAAATTGACTTGACCGGTTATCGAACCCAGATCTTGGCAATTCGCACGGATTAGGTATACCTAATCTTAGGTATACCTAAGATATTGTTGGTACTGCAGTGCGATTCTCTAACGTACTGTTGCAGGTTGAAAGCCCTCAGCGTTTTCCGTTTGTCTGGGCAAGTAGTTAATGCCCTCGGAGGCAAACCAATTCAGTATTGCTTTTTTGGACTCACGATCCGGAGGCCCCGGGGTCGAATCCCGGTGGGGACATATCACAAAAATTACTTTGTGATCCCTCGTTTGGTTAGGACATTACAGGCTGATCACCTGATTGTGCGAAAGTAAGATGATCCGTGCTTCGGAAGGCACGTTAAGCCGTTGGTCCCGGTTACTATTTCCTGGTGTAAGTGAGTAATCGTTACATGAGCCATGTCAGGGGCGTTTGGTGGCTCAATCATAACCCTGACACCAGGGTTGATGAGGCTGGTATTCCACCTCACAACCCAGACGATAAGAAGAAGAGAAGGTGCTAAGTAGTGTACCTACTGCTATACGTGTACTATGACGTGGCACTACCACTGACGACTGGTTGGCCACTTTCCAATGCAGCAATGGTCTGCCCTTTGTGGCCGGGTTGTACTCCGAACAAATAAACTGCTTGTCAATGACTTCTGCTTCTGATTTCTTTTTAAAATTTCACAGAAGTCTCGGTAATGAGGCTCTTTCCAGGCTACGTTCCGCAAAAACAATATAGATGGCGCTGTACAGATTTTCAAACAATACAATACAAAAACTCTTTATTGCACTTAAATCACATTAAAAATACATTAGTGGATTTTCCTTCGTTTAACCTTCTCATTTCATGGATAACAGAATAATGCATCTTTTATCTTTCTACAATTTAATCATTTTAATTCCCGTCGAACGGATGTTTTGCCTAGGCCATAACCATGTTGCCGTAAGACAGTCATCCTGAGGTAAAATCTAATTTGTTAATATCTTCCGGGCCTCTCAACAGAGAAGGCGGAAAATCACTGGAAAATCAGCGTTTCCGATGCATTCAAGATTCAAGGAGACTTTTTGCTTAGACAGTAAATTGTCACAGTCGAACGATAGTGAGACGCCAAACTACGTAGGTATTTAGTCTGATATAATTTAAGTCTTGAGTTAGGGCCCTCATAGGACTTAGGCCTATAGGACTGATGGCGCGACCAACAAAATGTAAGAAAGAAAGAAAGAAAAAGCATTTATTTCCATATTGTGTAATGTGTATAAACGGTACCTCACCTGGTTTTGTTAAATAAGATAGGGTCCTAAAAGAAGTACCTATGAACCACATATGAGGCATTAAATTTGAAACTCGTACGTGTATGTCCCATATGTGGAGCACATCTTTGCTTGCCATAGTGTACATAAATTCCAATGTGTTTATCAAAAAATAACATTGCACAGTGAACATGTTTAGCTGTTTTACATCCCTGGCTTCGTGAAAAGTGTATTAATGATTGGAGAAAACATACCATACCAACACATCAATCAATAGGGTAATTTCCAACTAGCCAAATCAGTTACTTTTTACTAAACGTCAAAACACGAAATTACTATGGAATTTGTATGAAAAAGAAACCTATGACGTCATAAAAAACGTGACAAAATGTCGCACTTATTATTACATATTTCATCATTAAAATTCATAAATAAGTTAAATAGAAAAAATAAAATGTTTTTACCAACACATTAAGATAACATTTGACATTATAAACGACGAAACGGCTGAGCACCTACTACGTTGGTCTAACAGAAATCTCGGTGAGGTGTGCTTACTTACTACTTATGTACCTACTTCATCTTGCGATGAATGTACCCCAAACTACCTCGTGACCTTTGTAATAAATAAAAACATAAACAGCCTATATACGTCCCACTGCTGAACACAGGCCTCCCTCTTCAACCTGGGGGGGGGTATGGAGCATACTCCGCCATGCTGCTCCACTGAGGGTTGGTGGACGTGTTTTAACGGCTAATAGCCGGGACCAACGGCTCAGACAGCCTCTGTGGTTTAGTGGTTAAAGCGTTAAAGCGTTAGACTCACGATCTGGAGGTCCGGGTTCGATTCCCGATGGGGATCATTGTCGAAATCACCTTGTGAAACTGTGCTTTGTGTGGTAATCACTTTACAGGCTTCACCTAATTGTCTGAAAAAATAAAATGATTCCGTGCTTCGGAGGGCACGTTAAGCCGTTGTAAGTATAAATAAAAACACATTTTTAATTTATGAAAAGGGGTCTTTATTGGTAAAAAAGTTTAAAAATAGCTACTTGCATTTAAATATTCGCTATAAAATATAGGTTTCACATCTTAATACAAAATCACAACACAAATTGTAACAATCACTCCAACACAACCTATTTTTTAAAACTAAATTACTTATAAATTACCTAATTAAATTCTAGATTTAAATAGTTTGCGGTTTTGTGACAACTAAGTACCAATAATAAAAATGCAACATAAGTATAAAATTAAAATAAAGAAATTAAAAAAATGCTCTAGTAAAGAAGCGAGGAAATACGTAAATTAATTAAATATTAAATCATTATTCAGACGATGAACGCCAAATAATTAATCTAAAAACGCAATATTGTAATTTGACTTTTGCGGATTAGTAGATACATATAAAAGTAAGTGCGCAATCTCAACAAATATCAAATAGTAATATTGGTTTTTAGATGTTGATGGCTGCACGGTTTTGCCTTTGCCTTTCCCAAAGAGGATAAACAAGTTAAAAATAAAATAAAAAATAGATTACTACAATGTGACCTTTTTAACACC